>NC_136072.1:896165398-897454556 GCF_964261635.1 Lissotriton helveticus | reverse complement strand
GGGATGAAGGAGTGTGTAAGATGGGTGTCGTTGGAAGAAGAGGTGGGGTAGGTTGGGAGGTAAGGGGGATAGTTGAGCGTGGGGCTAGGTCATTGGGCGCAACAGGGGATGAGGGAGAGTGTGAGGGAATGGTAGGTAGGGGGGGAGGGGGGAGAGATATTAGCATGGGGGAATGATAAAGGGTAAGTAAATGAGTCAGGAGGAGCGGGAGGAGTAGCAGATGGGTTGGATAGGGTTGAGGATGTGGGGTGATTAAATAAGAGGTGATCTGATAGATTAAGGGATATGGCAAGTGAGATGGAGGGAGGGGATAAAGGTGGTAGGAGAGTTAGGGGATCATTAATAGAAACACTGATGGGGACGAAGGAGGTCAAGTCTTGTTGGGAAAGGGGGAAGATGTTGTGTGTAAGAGAGTGGGAGGGCGTATCAAGGGGAAGAGAAAAGGGGTTAGGAGAAATGGTGGGAGGGGAGGGAGCTGTAAGTTGGGTGGAGATCAAGATGGGAGCCGGGGGGTCGAGCCGGATTGAGAGAGGGTTAGTAATAAAGAGTTGAAGTGGTGTTCAAAGATGAGTAGGTGATTTTCAGGAGCTTGGATAAGAATGTTTCCAGATTTAAAGATGGAGATATCGATCTCACCCGGAAAGGAAGGAGAGGCAGTAGTGGAGAGTTTCAAGCCGTATGGGATATTGCGGGAATTAGTGATAGGGAGGTGGCGGAGAAAAAGTCTTTTCCATTTAGAAGTGCGTTTAGTGTAGAAGATGTAGTTGGTGATGATGGAGGAATTAAGGGTATTGTGGTGGTCCCCAAATAAGGTTTCTTGGTGGAGACAGAGGAGTTTATGTTTGAGTTTTTTTTACCGTGTTTGGATAGATGAGAGGGGTAGAGGATAGACCAGGAGTTCTGGCCGGTTTTGGAAATGGGTGAGGCTGAGGTAGCGAGGGGAAGCGAGAGAGGGGGCATGATTAGGAGTATGGGGAGAGGAGGTGGGAGCAGATGAGTAAGGCCAAAGAAATAGTAGTATAGGATACTGAAGAATGGGAATGGGGGCGGAGTGAGGTGGGGTCGGATCAAGGCGAGTTAACACAGAAGTGTGAGGTTAGCTCAGAGCAAGATTAGATAGTAATAGGAGTGGTTGTAGGTAAACAGCGGGACACAAGTGTGAGTTGAAGAATGCATACAAACATATTCAAAGTCATGAACAACCTAGAGGGTGTTAAGTAATGTTTCTTCAACATAAATATTAATCGTGAGGGGAGAGGGTGAGAATGAGTAGCATATGAAAGTGGAGTGTACAAAACACTCAATTAAAAAGGGCAACCATAGGGAGTCAGTGGGGGGGGGGGCTAAGGAGAAGGAGGGGCGTAGGAATATTTATATGGTCAGAGATGAGAAATAAAGTGTCGTAGAGAAATTAAACAAGAAGAACACAGAGCAATACGTGCAGATAATGGAACCAGTTGAGTACAGTAATATCCTAACTAAAAGAGGGATAAATAATTAATTACAAAATAAGAAATTACATGGGGACCAAAAGGTAAATGAGACAAAATTAAATTAAATAAGACCTGTAATTAAAAAAGTAACAAATTAACCAGATCAGGGGAAACGTAAGACAGGTGTGAAAAATAACATGCAAAATAAGAAGCAATTAGCACTGGTATGTAAAAACAGGCTGTGCAAACAAATAAAAATAAAAATACAATAAAATATGAAGAAAAATGGATGAAATATACAAAAAATAGCCAAAGGTTACCAGAGGAGCAGTTCAATTAAGCCATGTCTGGTAAAATCGAGTTCACTTCGAAGATGGCTGCTAATTTAGTGGGAAGGAAGAGTGAGTCCTATCTCAGGGTCAAATTCATCATCAGGTCCGGGAAAAGAGTTAAGTGAAGGCAGGTTAGCCTCAAAGATGGGTGGTGAGGAGGAGAGTCCTATCTCTATGTTAGGTAATTAACCCGGCAGGAGAAAGCAACTCCTACAATAACTTAAGCAAATGGGAGGCAAAATGGAGGCCCCGAATGCAACAACAGGAGTAGGGGACAAAATGGGCACCATCAATATGTGACCACACATCGAAACTAGCTCCGAGTATCAACAACACCCTGAGGAAAGCCGCATAACCCTCACAAAAACAACAAAGTCGGCATCACTGGAATCAGATAGTCCGTGGCAGAAAACAGTGGAAGGAAGGGTGGGCGCCATCAATCAGCAACGAAAGGCAGGACTGCAGCGCCGACTCACTGTAAACACGGCAGCTCCCCCGAGGAGCAACGTCCCAGGGCATTTTCAAACCTCTGCCAGGAAGGGTCTTCAGGGCGTGGGCTCAGCGGACATGAGCGACGAGCGGGAGTCTCTTGAAGCTCCTTCACCTTATCCAACTATTTGATATGACTGATGTCTTGTGGGAATGTCACTTTAATGATATTGTGTTCACCACAATGACAAAAAAGTCAAAAAGGTGGATCAGATATATGATTTTTTAAAGTATTAAGTAGAAATAGTGCAGAGAAGCACAACATGCCAATGTGATAGACAATGGTTGTGGTAGAACTTGACCTCATTGCAATTTGGCGCTGAACTTGATGGAACAAGGGTCAGATACACTAACATGGAATGTCCTGGTCCTTTTAGTCCCAATCCACAGCAGGAATATACATCTAAAGCCTCCCAGGACGTCAGGGGACGACTCCCAGGGTGGCAGTCAGAGATCAACAGGAGGGTTCAGACCTGGTCCGGTTGCCACTGATCAGCTGGGCAATTGCAGGAAATTGCCTCTGGTAGTTTGTATCCCTGTAGTTTTAACAGGAGGTCAGCCTTATGAGTCAGGCCCAGATTCACAAAGGTTTAGTGTTGGGTTAGTGTTACTTTTGTAAAGCTAACCCAACTCGAAACCAATTTGGGAATTAACAAACCAGCGCTAATTGGTATTAGCATTGGTTTGTGTGAAAAAGTAATGCAAAGCAGCACAAAACTCTGCTTTGTATTACTTTGCATGAAGAAAGCATTACATGGGTGGTACATAGGCATTCCCATGCAACCACCCATGTTTTTTATGCTAACCCCATCTACTAACATTAGTAGATGAGGTTTAGCGCCCAAGATTAATGCAGATGAGAAGAAAGCGTTAAAAGGAGAAATTTTTAATTTCTCCTTTATTTTCCAACTTTGCATGCTTGCCGCACTGTGCAGCACACATATAAAGTAGGAAATGCTTTGAAGTGTGTCTAGTCATAGTATTTTGTACAGGAAGGATACCCTTCATGTACAAAGCCTATGTGACTCAGGCACGCACCCTAGCACTATGGCCCTAAGGTATGTGCCTGGTGCACAGCAGCTGAAATTGGGGACTGCGCTGTGTTCCTTGACAACTTTCAGAATCTGGGCCCTTATGTGAACATATGGTGTGTAAGGACTGTGTATCGGGACCCCCAAAATGTCCAAGTTCATTTTGTGATTTGTGATATCATTATAAAGAAAAGTGAAGTCCATTTTAGTTCTCTACAAATTTCTTTAGATCAGTGTTTCCCAAACTGTGGGTCAGGCGATTTTTGGTGGGTCATGAAAGTACAAGCAATGATTAAAAATATCTTTAAATTCTGCATGCATCTTGTCTTATTTGCTTCACTTCAAAGACAGAGGTCAAATGTCAGCTTATGTCTTCTGACAAATATGTTTTTTAACACTCAGATTGGTATTTACAAACTCCTATCACTGCAGACAAAGAAAAGTAACGTGAATTTTGTGACAATCTTGCTGGGGTAGAGAGTATGTGAAAGGAAAGGCTGAGGGATGTCATTTTTGTGACATACAACAAAATGTAAATACATGTAAATGAACTGTAGAGATTCTGCAGTTAGGAAAGCATAAAATTAAGCACTTTTTGTAATTATGAAGGATGATGGTTTCACGATTTACGGACATGAATGAGTAACAACCAAAGCGAGTTTACAGCCAAAGAAAGAGGAAGGTTTATACGTTGCGGAATGTGACCTTAGGCAAACCACGAATGTCTCGAGAAACTAGTCGAGGAGAACAGGTTGAATGCCCCTTACGGAGCCGCCGACACCCCCGCTCTTGGAAAGGGCTCTTCGAAGCGGCCTGACTCTCAGTCTGCAGAGAGCCACTTCTCATCCTGACAGCCAGCCATCCCCTGCCAACCTCTTGAAAATCGTTCACGGATCTTCCGACCGAATTTGCACAGGACATTCAAAGTCAAACTTGAAACGCTTCCTATAGGAACGCACTGTTCAGCTGGATGAAAAGCGCTGGCGTGGATTAAACCATAAAATAAGATTAATATTTTTGGTTATGGAAGGGCTTTTGGGACTATGTGCCTCGGCCCCTGTCCAGATGAAAGGGGCGTGTTCCAAAGAGTTGGGATTTTGATACCCCTGAATCACTTGCTCGGCCTGATTCATCTCACGAGCCGCATCTGCTTCCGCATTACAGGCCTGCACAAAGCCTCTCTTGTTGAGGGGAGAACCACAGAGGGACCTGGCATCTTTGCCACAGCTGGCTGGCTGCTTCAGGGCCTGTGGCCGCTAGGAGCCAGTGGCGCATTGCCAGGCAGAAGCGGTTTGTCCACAGGGGCTCCATGTTTGTTAACACACCTGAGAAAGCATCAATATTGGAAAAGAAGAGTGCTTGAGGGATGCTGGAGCCACTAAGTTTGTCTTCGTGGACAAGAAGCGCAGTGATGTAAGCAGTTGGTGCTAGTGCGTTTATTACCAGAGGGTACTTGTGTTCTGTAAGTAGTGCCATAGCCCATAGGGATAGGGAAAGAGATTCAAGAGTCCCTTTAAATTTGGGTGAGATGAAGGTGCTTAAGAACAAGAGCGGGGTGGGGGTGTAAGTGGACTGAAGAAGTAAGCCAGCTAGGGAACACTGGAATAGAGAAAGAGTAGGTGGTGTCAGGTAATAGTGGCTACAGGGGCAGAAGGCGAGTGTCTTTTTGCATTGTGCATGTATTAATAATCCCTTTCGTACCCATGATAAAAGGTCAAAAGCATCGCAGACAAGTGGCATGCTACATCATGGTTGAGTGCTTGGTTAGAAACGTGCTGAATTTGTAGTGTGGTCTATTTGGGAAATATTTTGGTGTCCTGAGTACTTGACCAGAATGATGCTCTTGTCTTAGGTTGCAGGGTTGAGTCTAATGGTGAGTAGGTGAGACAGATAGAACACAGGCATTTTACATTAATTGGTTTGTTGTAAATTGTTGAGCATCTGTTCATAGCACTGGGATGGCTCCCGGTAGTTATGCGCTTTACGAGTGCTTCATAGAATGGAATAAAGTCCTCCTTGGAGTGATGGAAGAGCAGCACATGGGATGCTCTGGACACACGCAGTCATGTCAAAGCAGTAGCTAATCCCTTCAGGTATGCATTGGGCAGCCATGATCAATGATTTCAAATGTCCATCTGGAAATGGTTGGGAGCCACCCAGTCACTCACAGGAGAAACTCAGCTTTAGTAAATATTCATTAGGGACTACCAGAAGTAACAGAGGAGTGACCTAGATCTGCGAAGACTTCAGAGGAGTGAACCAGGTCTGCACTGGCTTCAAATGAGTGACCCAGGTCGGCACAGACTAAAGGCAGCTGAATAGAAAGAGGACAGTAACCCAGATACAGTGATGGAAATGCCACATAAGGTTCACCCAGGGGCTGTCAGAGAGAACATCAGCCCATGGTCTGTACAGACAGGAGCAGGAGGAATGCACCAATAGTCGAAGCCCTTTAGAGTCTTTCTGTAGTCAACAGAAGGCCAATCCACAACCATTCCAGTTTATAATCTTGGGTGCACACCCACAAGCCGAGAAACTAGACAAAAGGAGACTTATGTGACAAAGCACAGATTAAGGAGACTGTGGTCTGCTGAATAACTCGTGCAGCTGGTATTTACCCCTTTATTATTGAGAATTGAGTGTGTCAATCAGAGTTCTAGACTTTGTTTGCTAGGGTCCATCGCGGTTGGCAGAAAGGCGTCCATGGGTATACACTGGTTAGGGGTGGAAAAATGAACACGATACAATATTAATGCAGGAGTTACAGAGAGGTAGCCCCTGCAAGCACTGGTCGGAAATAGCCAGAACAGATGTCTTATAGAGTTCATCAGGGGGCAACAGAGCAGCAGGGTCCACCATGCAATAGTTGCAGGCAGCCAGGGTAGTCATTGAACAAACTTCACTGGAGAGGGAGATGAAAGCCCATAGTTTGCAAGAGTTACCGCGATACTAAATGCTTCTTTCTGTGTTGCTTTTGTATGTTTTTTCTCTTTGTTGAGATAGCGTCCCATAATTGTTTAGTTTGTTGGAGCAAAGGGGTCTAAGTGGTTCTGTATAATTAATAAAGGAAAAAACAGGTCTTCACTTCTTCTATGAATTTCAGATGACCTTTTATGTTTCTTTCTTTTGTTGGGACTGACTTCCAGTATTTAGCTGCTTGTACCATGAAGGGGATTCCACCAATGCTATTCTTGTTAGAGAAAAGATGGAGAGCTGAATCTCAAAGGGGATGCCCGGTTCTATAAGTATCTTTGGAAATTAGCTTGGATGAGCAATGGGCCTTTGATTTGATGGTCCTGTGGACATTGAAGGGTGCCTTAAGAAAATAAGTAGGACTTTAGGGAGTCAGTGAAATGCCTGAAACAATGGTGTATTGCCTTCCCATTGGAAAAGTTGTGGTGGCGCACTTGCTGTGGC
The DNA here is from genome assembly GCF_964261635.1 of Lissotriton helveticus. NCBI lineage: Eukaryota > Metazoa > Chordata > Amphibia > Caudata > Salamandridae > Lissotriton > Lissotriton helveticus. The sequence continues at coordinate 897,447,854 of NC_136072.1, read as the reverse complement.
ATTGTGCATGCTTTACCGTTGCAGTAGAAAGAGTGGCGTCCCCAGGTGCTTACAATTTGCATAGTTTACACATGACACAATGTTAGTAATGGTGGCCTTAAGTTTCTGTGGATGTCCTAAGTGTGAGAAGGAAGTGCTTCATTTGAGGCAGTGGTTGCAGGTGGTGGGCATAAGCGCTCATTTTTGGGGACCATGGTTTATTTTTCATTAATAGACTAAACCCAGAGCAAAAAAGAGAAAGATGAAAAAAGGAAAAACAATGAAGCAGTGAAAGACAGGGACATAATGAGAAAGGGAAAAAGCAGGGGTGAAAAAGACCCTGCAAGAGTGTGATAAAGAGAAAGGAAGTATTGAGAGGAAGAAAGAGGTGTGAGGTGGAATCAAGACCAGACAGCAATGGTTTTTGGAAACCTTGTTATTCAGCATCACTGGTGGCAGGTTCCTAAGAAACAATTTGGGTTCTATGTTCTTTATTTACATATTAAGCAAAGGAGGAGATGTTTGTGAGTGTTCATATTATGTAGAAGGTGCTTTTGTTACTTAATCATTTGAGGGATCTGAGAATGATTGGTGTTCGCAATCACTCATACATTTGCAGATTTATTTGATTTCTATGGTGGAGTCTCTTGTGGGAGTGCAGGAGCAGAGGCACTTGTCATGGCAACAAGAGGAGCAGTATCAGAGGGACCTGGTGCAGATAAGTATTGTAAATATAAAGAGATATCCAACTCCTGGTAATAAGGAATACAGAGACATATTCTAGCTCACTGCCTTGTACGCATGAGAATCTTGCTCATGAGCATATAAGAAGATGCAAAAAGGAATTCCAAAAACGGATACCAAGTGCATGTGTCTCTCCCCAAAAGACTCTTAAAAGGATTGAGGGTTGGCAGAAGGAGTCACACCTTAAATCTTCAATGCCCGTTGCAGATAGGGAGCCATGAACAACACAAAGCAAAAACCTGCTAAGTGGCTTACAAGTCCCACTAGCTCCCAAGGAATTCAAGGAGCAATCCCCACAAAAGTTCCCACTCCGCGGAAAATGTTCATTTTCAATATGAAACATATGAGTGGTCAACACAAAGCTGGAGCAGAGGGGCAGGAAGAATGATTGAGGATCAGCTACCTACAAACTCTAGTCAAACAAGGACAAGAGAGCATACAAAGAGGAGACCAAGAAGGCCAAGGAATACCAGCTAAAACAGGACACAGGTACCAGACTGGTGCAAAGCTAATCCCGTAGTCCAGGACCCAGAAATTATGGGGCATAACATGGAAAATGAACAAATAGTTGCTCCCAAACTGCAATTTTATTTTAGCCCTGCAGGGTGCACCATTATCACCATATCACCTCTCCTTTGGCGATATTTTCAATCAACACAAAGAAAACATTCCAGGATTCTCGATCCAGGTAGTAAGCGCAGCTGTGGTAATCAGGACAAGATCCACTGTAGTATAAATTCACATTCTAGGGAATTGTATTCAATTCTTTAAATTCTTAGATAAACTCAATTTTATTATTTAAAACATTATTTTTTTTTTATAAATTGAAATCATGGTTTTCCTGATTTATTTATTCTTTGAATCATTAATAATATCACAATCTCAACAGATTTCTGGTTGAACTCTTCTTCAGAAGCTAGGTGGAAATCAATGTCTGAAACTAAAATGAAAATAATATATTAAATTAGAACTTGATGGGAGTGCTTTTGTGCACTTGGACTATGGCGAAATGAAGCTATGTACCATGATTGTGCAACTCAATATGTTAAGAAAGGATTGTTGCATTTGACTGAAAGTAGAGAATACAAAAGTTTCTGTTTATTTCCTGAACTCTTATTGCTAAGTTCTGCACACCCACAAATAGCAACAACATAATAGGAAAAAGCATGGGGGCACTCAACTAACCTCGAGCTATGTGGTTTGAAGCTCTATAAACATTGTAGGTAAACCCCAGTCTGAAGCACGGCAGAAACCGTTAGGGAAAGCGCCAACACTGAGCACCTATTGCACTGGTTTTAAAATGTGCACCCGTTACAGGGGCTCATAGCACAATGCAGGAAAGTAACATCAATCCCGTACAAGCCTAGAAGGACATCACGCAGATGCAGCCAAGCAGATCTTCCATGGATTGGCGATTCACCTAATGATAAGGGTAGATGAAGTGACCTCAAACACTCTTTGGCATGACTTAGGGTTAACCACTTCTCCCACACGTGGCACGAATGTAGCGTTCTATTTGCACTGATTGATATGGGGCAGACCAAGATTTAGATACTACAGAAAGTAAACCGGGCTAGAGGTCCCTGTTTACTTCCATTGTATACCACTGCTTGTTTTAACCTGATCCCATGGCTTCCCTGGCCAGTAGCAAAGATATCAAAAGACACACAGCCAGGAGGTGCAAATGTTACCTCAGGCTACACCTAATTAAAGTCCGCGAACACCACGGTGCACCCAATAATCCCAACATGAAGGCAGCAGGGCCCACACACTGTCAGCTGAACCTGGGCTGCAAGCTGAGCAAGGGTCTGTGAAATCAGCAAAAAGAAGGAGCAAACAGTCAAAACGGGATGTTCTGAATAGAACTGGTCTGTTTTAGGCGCATCTGGATGGGTTAGAGATTACACTTTTTTCTCTTAGGTAGCCAGTGCAGTGCCTGTTTCCAGGGTGTGGACAGCACTCATGATGTAAGAACTGTTACAAGGACAGGACGAGGAGTTCATAAAAAATAAATGTATTTTCATCTTTATTTACGTTTTAAAACGTGTGGCTCTATGTGTATATTTCCAGTTAAAGTGTATGTGTGTGAGTGCATGTATGTGTCCACTGGCACATATGGGAATCTGTATCATTGTTTGTATTCTAGTGCAGGGGTCCCCAACCTTTTATGTACAGACAGCTGCTTGTGTTCAATAAAAAACATTTTGAGCTGCTAATATTATGAGATAGAGTTTTATTAGTGACCACATAGCCATGACTACATTAATGGCCACCATATGCAAGATTATCAGCAGTTTTCACCTCAGTGCCCAGGCATGGTTGCCAGCAGTAATGTAAAAAATACTTTGTCAATGTGGCATGCCTCTACATGGGTAATACATAACAATGCACATGGCACCAAGTTAATATTCTTAGTAATATGTCCCCAGTGCTGGCTTTTGGGCGGTGCAAGAGGTGCCACCACACCGGGTGCCAAGGTCAGGGAGGGCGCCATTTGTGCTCTGAAATCGGCATAGTCGCATTGCCCAGAAGCTTGCAGTATTAAACACTGTTGTCCCTCTTTCTTTTCCAATATGTTAAACTTCGTAGAAATAGAAGGGAGTAAACGGTGTTAAACAGATCAGGAGGCACGCTTTTATGTGCACTCACACACTGAAGTTAAATATTTGCTTTGCTTATGAGTCATAAAATAAAATAAAAGGTTTCACATGAACGTTCGGGGATTTTATTTAATTGATCTAGGCACATAGAGCCGAGCTCCGCTCTTTACTTGCACTATCATTATGTATTCTTACCACCTTGATTACTAGAAGACATTCATCACCAGCTTAATTTTGTGTAATTCACTTTCAGTTTGTTAATTAAAACATATAAGTTTAAGTGGCGGTGCAACATATATTATGGTTTTAAAAGCACCTGCTGCTGCATTATTTTCTTCTAGAAATTTTCAGACAACAATACACATGTCACGATAACTCCAGTGATTGTAAGGTAGCACAGGGGGTTAATATGCCTGCTGCAAAGAACATGTACCATGCACATCACAAAGAGCATATAATGTAAATAAGTCAGTAGGTTACTGCTTTTGTCAGAGAGATCCTACTGTTACTTGCAGTTTGTAAGTCAAAATCCTAATGTAGAACAGGGAGCTATTTAATGTCATCAAAGAGCTGAATGAAAACTGCATGGTATAGGTCAGAACGCTATGATTTTTCCCTAGTCTCTCATTATCCTAATGTTGCAAAATGAGTTTATTTGGGCAGACATCAATTCTTATTATTAAAGAGAACCCCCAACCACGGTGTTAAGTTTTAGATTCTAAGTTTGTGCTTCCCCAGACCAAACACTCTTAAACTATATTGCCTACAAGTATGGATGCCATGACTCATTTTGTAGACCTCTGTCTTATGTACATTTCCCATACAATGATTTACACACATAAATTTGATTCAATGGTGTAGCAAGGGAGAGAGGTGGGGGCAGACCACCCCAGGCGGCACGACTTTTGGCGGAGATGGCCTCCCCCTGGTCTTACCTGTGGTCTCGGTGCGGAAATCCCCCCACTCTTCAATCGGCTGCAACGGGATGGCAAATGCAGTGACCGCCACAGGCAGCCAAAAAGCTAGCTATGCCACTGTATTGATTGTCTCAGTGTAATATTTGCGATGTAAAAGGGTCTGACACACTAAACTGTTATGAGTGGTGCTATAAAACTAATTTAATGCATCTGTGAGAGAGTAGTTATGGAGACTTGAGGGGCATTGTTCAAGAGTGATAGTGTGGGAATGAGAGACGAAGGTTGTCATTGGGGGGCGCCAACAAACATTGTCGCACAGAGCGCCACCAGCTCTGAAGCCGGCCCTGTAGGTCCCCTCCAACACCAGATGAGTTTTCATTCATTTCATTCAAATAATAGCTTTACATTTAATTAACAAATTCAACCATTTTTCTTCAAAGATCAGTAGACGAGTTCTGCAAAAGGACATATTTTCGTCTCCAATACACACTTTTCAATTTTGGTATACATATAATAATTCAACCAAGCAAAAGGTTCTAATTTAGGAGGCTGGGCTACACAAAGGAGAGCTACTTAAAGGTAGATGGGAAGCTACCAGTGGCTCATGAGCTACTCTTTGGAGAACCCTGTTATAGTGTTTGTGAGCAGAAGTGGGTACGCCTCAGCCATGATCTCTGTACGCATGGGTGTACGTGTGTGTGTGATTTCTATGAACTTTGTATGTCACCTGCATGACTGGAAGATGTGTGATTGGTTTTGTACTTTGGCATTTTATGTGACAAATTTTGGTGAAAAAAGCACAAAGCGAATGGAATGTCTGTAAACCCCTATGGGAGTGGGCGACTGCACACGCACATTTCCTGAGCATGTCCGTGCAGCTGCCCATTTGCATTTTATTTTTAGACTCTGTATCTCTTACCACGTGTGCGTGCTTAATCTAATAATCTTATCACAGAAACTAAAAAATGAGTTAAACACCCTCATGTGATAAACATTTTAATTTAGATCTGTCAGAGGGCACGAGGCCTAGGCAGGAAATCCTGCCCACCTTAGCAGAGATAATGTGTTTAAGTGCAGACTACGTAATTAGTAAAAGATGTGTCTTCGTCGCTTTCTTCTTCCAAAAAGGGGCCCCTCTTTTGTAAGTGAAGCGGAGGTTAAGGAAAGGAATGGCACGATTTTGACAACTTCAACCCTCCCCACCCTGTTGTTTTTATTCACTGAACGGCGTAATCTGATGTTGTATTTTTGCTCTTTTTACCTTTTAAATATCAGGCATATTTGCCGCCTTCTGAAGGTTCTTAACCTGGCGTCCTCGTGATGCCGTGCCACATGCTCAGCGCGTGCCCCCACCACGTGGGCACGCTTCCTTCCGGCATTTCGCAGCAGGAGACCATTATCCAATCAGAACATCCATACCAGCGACATGATCTCTTAATTAGAGGACATGATTAAACGAACCATGGATGGAGACTGGAACCAGATACTGGCTCGACCTGCTGGGCTCCGGCGGGTGGAAACACTTAAAGGAAACGAGCGGCCAGGTTAGGGCCGGATTCCTTCCAAAGTAAAGCGCATCTGGGGGGAAGGCTGGGATACCAGCAACACATAAACTAAAGGGAACAGTGTTTCTTAAAAAAAATCTTCCTGGAAAGGTCATTGTGAGCGTTTCCCTCTATCTAAATGGATAAACATAGCAGCTTTATGTGCTAAGAAATGAAATTAGCTGCGAGTGGGACCTGCAGACAGGTAGCAGGCACATGAAACTCATTTTTTTACAGAGATTAGCAAATTCACTTAAAGTTTCTCTGTAGACTTTCGCCCAACTCTGCAGTTGACTAATCCTTCACTGAGATAAACACTGCATCTCTCAACTGTATCCTGTGAGAACATCTTCTGTTGGAGCTATGCAAGGGCCTTTGAATCCAGACCTGCAGCACCCCCTCTTTGTCCACCAATAGGACTTAATAATGCTGTGCAAGTCAGATCTGCTGCAGCCAGCAATGTACCAGGGCTCAGACCCACAGATCCCATGCCGGTTTGACCACATCTGCCCTGAAGCGGACTATTCCACTGTTAGAAGACAAGTAGAAGTCTGCATGGGCCCCTGCATGTTAATATAGCTGTGCTCTGTATTTCAATCAATCAATCAATCAGAACATTTGTATAGCGCACTACTCACCCGGAGGGTCTCAAGGCGCTGGCGGGGGGGACCGCTACTGCTCGAACAGCCAGGTCTTGAGCTGCTTCCTGAAGGCGAGGTGGTCCTGGGTCAGGCGGAGGTGGGTCGGAAGGGAGTTCCAAGTCTTGGCGGCCAGGTAGGAGAAGGCCCTTCCTCCTGTGGTGGCTCTTCGGATGCGGGGGACGGCGGCGAGGGCGTGGCTGGTCGATCGAAGCTGGCGCATTGGAGCGTAGAAGTTGAGGCGGCTGTTGAGGTATCCTGGTCCTTGGTTGTGTAGGGCTTTGTGTGCGTGGGTGAGGAGCCGGAAGGTGATTCTCTTGTAGCATTCAAGTGTTGCCCTACATGTCTAGGCCAGACCTCCACTGTTCCCTTCTCTTCCCAGAACATGATGCTGCCACTGGATTCTCAAGGTCCTTTAATATACCCCATAAACCCATAACAGTGTCTTCAAAAGTACCATGTCTCACATACCCTATATCCCGCTTTTTACTCTACAGCTCTTCGTGTTCAGCATATTGATGTTGTGAAGCTCCGACTCCTTTATTCCATATAGTTGTTTGTACTGATATACCCGATGGTAGACACAGAACGATCATTGCTGTTAAGGCAGAAGAACCCACTGGCACAGACCTTCCACTGGACTTCAACCCTGATCTTCAGAACCTCCTGCGATCACAACACTGCAACAAATACGTACATTCTGTAATCTGTTTCAGTCATTCCATAGTAAATCATTGTGAACCTCTTAGTTATTTAGCTTTGCTGATTTGGATAGGCCTGTAATTTCACTGGTCCCCACTTACATAGCAGAAACGCCGTATTTCTGCACCTATCTTTCATAAAGCTGGAACCCCCTCACTCAGTACAGACAGTGTGTCTCCTTACACACCTTTAACAATCCCTACTGTTATAAGACTGAGATTACCTCGAACAGACCCTTCTTAGTGACCTAGTAAAAGCCATTGAGACTCCTGCGGCTAACCGTCTGGGATGCTTTATATAGTACTACAAGTGCCACTTAATACAGGCTCACAACATAGATTATTTTCATTTTATAGATTCCTTCAACGCAGAACAGTGTATCTTAATACAACACACCCAAGTCTTCTGGGAGTGGATCCCCCCTTCTCCCCTGCACACACTCAATATGCAGAGAGAGCATTTTAATACTGAAGTGAAACCCCTCTGCAATTACAGGAATTAGACTCCTATCACATAGCTCTTGCAGCAAACCTGCTTTTCCAGACCTGGTGCCCGCACACAGCACATCCTGCTCATCTGATTATAGAGATTTAACACTCCTGCTATAAGGGTGCCAAACCCTCCTCAAGAAAGCACTGCCAGTACACCTTACTGGACTGGATGTACTCTTGCTCAGCAGAGTTTGCACCCCTCTATACACACCGGGAACACTCTGCATAAAGGGTCCTCACACAGCATGCCAAGTATATTTTAATGCAAGCATGCAACACCCTTTATTTTAAAAGATTTATACCTCTCAGGAAGTACTGACAGTGCAACTTAAAAAAATAATTATGACACATCTTCTATTCCAGGGACAATTTCCTCTCACATAATACACATGTGCTTCTATTTTAAAATTGGGTACCATTCTCAAGATGTACAGGGTCTTAATGCATACATTCAACAAACTTTCGAATCCATAAATGTACCTTCTTTTGCAGAACAAACCTATGGAGCTTCAAAAGGAGTCACCGGGCAAAGGGGTGGTCACATTAGTCAGGACTTTGTAGAAGGAAGCAACTGGAGCAGGTGGACGGGGGACTGATTCTTCTGAGGCAGAACCATTTCCCGCTACATAAAAGTGCCACCAAACTCTGGAAGGTGTCAATATTTTAAAATAAATTATGTGAAGTTGCACACTTCTAGTAAAAACTATGACTGCACCTGCCGAAATTGGTGGAAATCGTTATACATATTCGGAGCAAAAGCTTTGAAAAAGTATGGTTCATTCAGTTCTAATAATGAAAGAAGTTATCTTGGCAGCACATTCCAGGTCATGAGGTTGCCTCAATATGAAAACTAGAAAGAGCAAGGGTCTTTGGAATTAAAGCGAAGTATTGGATGAGAACAGATGGGAAACACAAGGTAGGCTGTTTGTCTCTTGCAATGTCAAGGCAGCATCCTAGGAAGCGCTTTGCCACTTACTCTTGCATGTTCAGGGTACCAATCTCGTCAGGTTACGAGCCATAACCCTAGTAGGGCTCTCCCAACTGCTGCTTGTCCTCCTTTGTGAGCCTTTGGGGCACGAGAGGGACTTGGGGCATGAAACCTACTAAACATGTTGGCTTTCTTCAAACTAGCAGAAGACGATGGAATATGGGCCTTTTAGAGATTGTGTAGTTTATGCTTAGGTTGTCAGCCTTGATTGCTCGTTCACGTCTTCCTTGTTCATGGAGTGTACTTGTTCAACTGTATGCAGTATCATTGTCTTTAAAAAGAATTGTATAGCTACTGTTCATGTCATTAATTGCATTCTTTCCCTCTTGCATCCTATTACTCTCTCAGCATACCTTCTACCTTGCAAATGTTGCCATATGGATTACTGGATCTTCTCTGATTGTCCCCTTTTTAATATATATGCATGTAGCATCCCACTGCCCATAGACCTATGATTAGTGTCTATTATTACACCGCACATGCTGCTTAAAGTAGATGTAGCTCCAGTTTCACAATATATAGCTTATATTGGACTCAAATGAAATCAAGTAAATTATATAGGAAAGATGACTCATGTGTCTGAAATGGAAAAAGGACTGTGGTGAAGCAGCAGCCCTGATCCTCCTTGACCTGTCAGCGGCCTTCGATACAGGTTCCCACTACCTATTCATCCAAACACTTCACCACATCGGCATCTATGGCAACGCCCTCAAGCTCCTATCCTCTTTTTTCACTGGACACATGTAAAGAATCTGCTTCCCACCTTGCGTTTCGACCCCAAAATCATCATCTGCAGCATACCCCAGGGCTCCTCTCTCAACCCCACACCGATCAATGCCTAAATGACTCCGCTGGCACCCATTGCACACAGCCACGGGTTCCACATCGTCTCCTACACCGACGACACAATACTCATCCTCTACCTCACAGAAGACACAGACACCACCAGAGCGAACCTCCGGAACGCCATGACAGACCTTGCCAACTGGATGAAACCCAACTGCCTCAAGCTCAACACTGATAAAACTGAAGTTCTCCTCTTCAGCGGACCCCCCTCACTGTGGGACGACTCCTGGTGGCTCTCCTCCCTCAGACCACCACCCACACCTGTATCTTTTGTATCAAACTCGACAACAAACTCACCATGAGACAACAGGTCGGCTTGGTCACCAACATCTGCTTCAACAATCTCAGAATGCTCCGCAAAGGTTCAGATGGATCCCAACTGACACAAGAAGAACCATCACACAACCTCTCTTCACAAGTAGTCCCAGCTATGGGATGGCCTCTACACTGAAAGCACCACCCTCCTCCTCAAGTGACTCCAAACAATCCAGAACATAGCAGCAAGAATCATCCTGGACCTACCCAGATGATTCCAGATTACCCTCACCTCTTATGCCTGCACTGGCTCCCCATCAATAAGAGATGCCACTTCAAGCAACTCACGCACACCTACAAGTCCCTCCACAACACAGGACCAGAATACATGAACAACCGCTTAACCTTCCATCAGCCAACCAGACACCTACGGTCCACTTCCCTGGCCCTCGCCTCCGTCTCCCGCAGCCATCAAACTCGAGCTGGAGAACGTTCTTTCTCCCACCTAGTCGCCAAATCCTGGAACAACCTCCCCATCCACTTCTGAACCTCCACCTTCCTCGCCTAAATCAGGAGCCGCCTCAAGACCTGTCTGTTCAAATAGCCCCAGCCATGCAGCGCCTGTATACCCCTCGGGTTGATTAGCGCACTCTAAAAATGCGGAATGATTGAAAAAGTCAATTTTAGAGGTTTTTATCCTGGCATATGTAAAACTATGAAAAAAAATTGATTGACATAGACATTGGGATTCATTACATTTGGCGTAACAAAAGTTCATAAATGATATGTGGCCCAATTCACAAACTGAATTTTTGAGTACACATAGTAGTATTACTAATGTACTAAAAAATGCAATTGACAAGATTGTATGGAGACCTCTGCCTCCTCCACTTCTATGATTTCTGTGAGGCAATCACCGCACATACCTGGAGATATCAGCATATGTAGGCCTACATTTTAGGAGTATATGGGAGGGACCAAGGGGAGTGGCTGGAAAATGGTGATTGCTTACTCCTAAATGGGTCGCATTTAGGGAGAATAGGAAGAGATTTGGGGGGGGGAACTGCAATTCATATATTCCCTGAAAAAAAAACAAAGGTTAAAGTTACTTTATAGTTAGGTGAATATCTCAGTGACTACATTAACGTTTTCAATTAAAAAACACAGAAACTTACCAGTTATAGTTACCAGAGCTAACTATAACTTGCGCCCCTGCCCCCAATGCCCAGCCGGGGCACACAGCAAGCACAAAATTTGGGCTATGGGGGAGTGACAGGTCCCCAAGGGCCGCAACTTCTCCCTACATGCTGCAGAAGCCGGCACTGTTCCCACCCAGAGGGAACAGCTATTTATGCTGCTCCCTCCAGGTAGGAACAATCTATTGTTCTGTTTCCCTGCCCGCATCAGTGCGAGCAGGGAAACAGATCACAAGTCTGCTCCAAGCCGGCCTAAGCCTTTTTAGAGCTACCTCCCACTGGGAACAGACTTTGTGTTTGCTCCTGTTTAGCTGCAGATTTGAAAATGCTCCCACCTGATGGGAGCAAACTCATTTTTCACTGCCTGCACTGGTGCGAGCAGGGAAACCACTGTGTCCGAGGATGGGCTTTTTTGGGAAAGTTTCGTGAAGATTTGTCAAACCGTGCCAAAGTTATTAGCAAACCAAAAAAATGCCTTGGAAAAGTAATCCTAACTATAACTACCAAGTGGCGAATATATCATAATTTAAACTAGATATTAAATTATACTTTTATACTTATCATAAAAACATTAAAAACGTATTTACATTTATTCAACATGTAACTTCCTACAAAATGTATAACATATTATATAGAAATAGAAATATCAATACCATACCATACCATATTGTTTATTTTTTCAAAAAAGACTAATAAACTTCTATAATTTTCCCTATGCTTCCCCATTGGGATGTATTCAGCTTGCATGTGTAAATATCCATCGCGGCGGGATGCCTGACTTTCACCTTGTGGATACCCTGCTATCTCACAGGGGAATACCAGGAAGGGTTCCCTAAGCAAGCGCCGGGAAACCCACTGCGGGTAGCTGTGCGCTATATAAGCTCAACTACATTTACATTTACATTTACATGTGAAAAGCTGCTAGTAGTAACTTTAGACCCATAAATCCTGGTGTAGGAGACTCCACCAAGGGTTGTAGTCATGTAGGTCCACATTTAGGTTTAAATCTACAATCAGAAATGGTGAATAGCAAAAAAGTGTAGATTTACACTTAAGTGCAGTGATAGATTTACACATGCACAAATCTACATGCATAAATTTGCCTTTGTAAATCAGACCCTTGTTGTTCAAGGCCCAAAGCCCTGCTGTTATTCTTAAATGTATTTCTATATCAAGAAACAATACTTACAAAGCAAGCGTAAGAATATTGGGAATGAATTATAGTTGCAAATTGAAAAGATGTTTTCATACTACATTGGTCGAAGTCTCAAGCACTGGAAAATTCTCATGTTTTTTGAGAAAGTGGTAACCCTTGAGGATGATTCGCTGGAAGCACAAAGACAACGCAGATTGTTACTTTAGCCCACTGTTTATGGTGTTAACCTTCAAATTCAGTGACATTTGTCTCTGGAGTAAAAGACATACAAAGAAACCTCTCCAATTCTTAACTACCGCATCCATCATGGTCCATTGTATCTGGTTCTCTGTGTGTAGTTGCTGAATACAATGCCCACCAAAGGTTCTGTTATCATTTGCATTGAATCCTTGATCTATGCGATAGAGTTCTTTTTCAGATTTCTTGGTTCATTTTAGCCATGTATAATTTGTTTCTTTTGGTTTCTTCTATTTTGATCAAATACTGACCATTCTGCACATTTGTGATGCCCCTTGGGGATAAGAGGTTCTGTATCATTCTTAAGTCTCTTTGGATTGATGAATCATATTCCATATAGGCCGTAATTAGTAGTAATATAAAAACTGGCATAAACATTTCAAAGTGGATACCTTTTGCTAGTTCTGATTAACGATCATTTTAAAATGATTGGTTCTGGGGCAGAATGTTGTGATACAAATGATTGGTTGTTTTGCCTTCTTTGATCTGTTTTTTATGGGAATGTCTCATCGACCATGCCCTTATACACAAGTTATTTTGTAGTTTCTTTGGTTGACCCCTTTAATTTCATTTAATATGGAATTACTCGGAATGTTTGAAACAATCTTTCTTATTTGTGCAATTCCTACATATTGATAAGAAATTGAAAACAAGGGAGATTATCATCACTAAGGCATCTTGGATAAGAGCTCTCATATCATAGCAAGCAATTCCTATTAGTAGGTTTACGGAACAATATAGGGATGAGTGCTGTTCTTAGTACTGGTATTATCCAACTTTTCTTTGTTAGCATTCTTGGATTTATATTTGTCCATTTGAGAAATACAGCAAAACATTGAGCATATTTTTTTAAAACATGAAAATATTTTTCATTATATCTTCAGCCTGCTATGAGATGTTGATGTTGGGTTTGCACAAAAGCATAGCCCTGAATGTTCTGAAAAATGAAAATGTATAGATTGTATAGGTGCATAAAGAGACCAAAGAAGTTCCTTTGCTTGATCAACTAATGCTGATCTTTGAAACAAATTCCAGTACAGAGTTGCGAAAACATAAAAGGAGTGAAAGAGTTCAACTTTGCCCCAGTCAACCACCAATTTTGGGAAACTCATTTAATAAACGCTATCTTACAGGAAGGTCACTGCCGAGTTTACTGGTTTGCTCACCCTCTGAATGCATCGGCGCCTGTAGTAAAATCGAACTTCATATTTTCCCCATTGTTTCCTATTTAAGGGGATTTGTTTGTGAGGAAACTGCAACAATTTTAAATTATTAAGCGTGATGTTACCCACATCGTGGAAATCTGTCTCCAGTTCCACAAATAATGGCGACTCATTTAAGGCTACTTTAGGAGAAGCCACTGTTTTGCTAGACTTTTTTCAGAGAAGAAGAAATGCGTAAGAGCCAGCTCCGAGGCGCCATACATTCGTACTGCTGCCTGATTGATGAATAAATATGTAAACAAAGACAGCAGATAATGACATAAAGACATCTAGGTTGGCCGCTTCCTTCCTGCTCTTCTGCTTTTAACAAATAAACCATTCTAGCTTCCGCCTTCTTAGTAATACCGCTGCCTACTGCCGCAGCAGGTATTTTTCACTCATTTCCTGATGTACTGTTTCTGTCTTTACAGAGACAGGTATGTGAGGCCCATTAAAGTCATTTGTGTCTTGCCCACAAAATGGAGGGCCAAAATGCTGAAGCAGCATGCAGAATGCTTTCAAGTCATTGAGGTGTAGTGCTCTGAGTTTTAGGATTTTCACTGCAGCATAGCAGGCCCAAGCAAAGGCAATAAAGAAATCCCTTGCTTAACTCTCACACATGATTATCTTCAGTGGAATGACCATATTAATATATCCCAGCTCTCTGGTGGTACAGCTAGCCTTTTGCTTTTATAGGTTTTGCCTCTTATAGAGTTTAGCTTGAATTGCCTTACATACAAAATATGCGCTGTAAAAATTACAGACATTCTAATTTAAAGGAGCGTGGGCATCTAATTTTGGCAGTGATTAATTTGTAAACATATAAGGGCTGCTCCCCAATTTGGGAGGCAGGCCCTACCCTCATTGCCACTGCTGCCCCGCAGGCTCCACCAATCTCTGAAGGCCACCCTTACCTACATAGTCAGAAGGGTGGAAGAGCAGCATGAACATTGGTCTGGTAAAGAGCAGCAATCCTCATTTCATTTTTATTGTGTTGCATGGAAATATAAGAAGTGCTACCAATAAAAACAAAATGGCACTGTTCTTAAACGTGCTACCAAAATGATGATTAACTGAAAATAAAAACAGTAATAAAGCAAACAAACTCATTTGCAAATGTGCGATGACTGCCAAGTAAGCACATAGTATCACACTACAAGCACACAAAATGTTACAATCACAGCACAATAATGAATAGGTAGCATGCCTCTGGAACACCCACATGAGCAAAGGCTATGTAGAGGGCAAATGCCCACAGTCCCATTTCCCAGCCCAAATAGGGAACAATCAGATGAACTAAAGTGATGTGGAAGACCGTTACGGAAGAGCAGAACCTCAGAGGCATGCAACTCTGCCTGGCACATATGCAGAGACATGCAACTCTGCTTGACACACATGCAGAGATGTGCATCTCTGCCTGATACTTATGCAGAGTCTTGCAACTCTGCCTGGCACATATGCAGTGACATGCAACTCTGTCTGACACACATGCAGAGACGTGCAACTCTGCTGACACACATGCAGAGAAGTGCAAACATGCTTGACACACATGCAAGATGTGCATCTCTGCCTGACACACATGCAGAGACGTGCAACTCTGCTTGACACACATGATGTGACATGCATCTCTGCCCGATACACATGTCGAGACGTGCAACTCTGATGACACACATGCAGAGATGTGGAACTCTACTTGACACACATGCAGAGACGTGCAACTCTGCCTGACACACATGCAGAGATATGCAACTCTGCTGGCACACATGCAGAGACGTGCAACTCTACTGACACACATTCAGAGACATGTAACTCTGCTTGGCACACATGCAAAGAGAAGCAACTCTACCTGGATCAGCCCATAATACCTAAATTTTCCATCTTTGATGGTGCCGGATGGCTTTTGAACTTTGCCTGCAGCAGTATCCAATTTACCTTGCCCTTTCTGTGTTCAAGCAACATCTTCTCCCAGCTTTGTCCCAGAAAAATGTCCAGCTGGCAGCTCCATGGAGAGGAGAACTCTGTTGCCCCTAGATTCACCTGTCATCACCTTACCATTTGACATGCAGGCCAGTTCAGCGACCCATGCTGGGGTCGTCCATTTCGCCCAGTTGAAGACAACAAGCAATGGCTAGGAGATGCAAAAAGTTATGTCCTAATGTGAGTGTCTGGATGATTTATCATATCCATTTTCTGTCCACACATTTGAAATCTACTTATGGACTGCCCCTAGGAAAAGGACTCCAACCAATTGTAGGCTCATCTTTCATTTTTCATCAAAATAATTGTAAACTCATTTTCTCGAAAGAAAAAAAATGGTATTGAAAATATTTTTGGATTATTAATAAAAAAGTGAATAAATTAATGTTTGGTGTGACATTATTAAAAATTCAAAGAAATTATGCATTGAATAACATTTTTAACTTACAAACTGTGTATGAAATGTACCTAGTTAAACACATGTTTGTTGACTAGACACAATAACAATGTCAAAAGAAAAGAATTAGAAACGACTAGCATCTTATTTCTTTGAAGTTCTACTATAGGAATTTGTTAAAATATTTGTGTTATAGTAAATTTTGTATTACAAAATAGACCTACAAGGGAGAAAGTATGCATAAACAAACACTTGTCAAAATTGAAATCATGCCGAGAAGACACAACACTGGGAAGCCTTCAAATAGCAAATGGTTAGTGTGTATAATGAAGAAATGAACCTTTCATCAAGAAGGAGGAAAAAGTTAAGGAGGCAGAAAATATAGAAGTAAGCTAAATCCACACCCTTTTCACAAAATGGTCCTACGATAAGGGTAAACATTTAAGAGTATGCTTGAAATGTGTTAGTGCTCCAGGGTCAATAGGTCTACATGTTATATATTCATCCACTTTAATCATGAGAATTTAAATATAAGGTACTCATAAGTGCAATAAAACAGACAGGATTTATGTCACATTTGTGACACAGTAACTGAAGCTTCCAAAAATAAATATTTTCAGAGTGACGGTACTGTAGTTGTGCCTTTACTGATGTCATATCTGATTTAGAGTATGGAGGGTGAATGATAGATATTGCGTCCACCTAAATTCATTTACATTAGAGTATAATGCACTTGTAATAATGAGGTCAGGATATCTGTCACTTTGTGAAGGAGTACATGTCCACCAACCTCTAATTCAGGCCCATAGCAATTAAAGTCTGAGAACTGATATGTCTGAATATCAGTGTTGGACATGCCCTATGAGATTACATCATGCACATAAACATTGTCTCAACACAATTTTAACGAACCAAAAATAACCATTTGCTGGAGATTATTTTTAAAAGATAGGAGAAACCTTGAAAGAAATGTCTAAGCAGACCTACAGCTTTTCACATCATTTTGAAAACATATAAAAGATGTAATGTGTTGAAAATAAACGTATGAGACACATTCATGATTTATTGGCTCGGTTACTCCATCACAAATACGACAAATATCTCACTAACTCAATGTCATACAAGAGGGGATATGCTTCCTGTGCCCAATAATTAGACACAAGTAGTACCAAAGTGAACCTGCACAGAGAACTGTCATCAGGGACAACGCAGGTTTGAAGAGGTCTTTTAACCTAAGCGAAGTGATCTGACACAGACCAGTGCCAAACTGACCCTGCAACCAGAACAACCATATAACACAATGCAGGGCTGACATTGCCATGTCTACTACGCACAGTGACCTGACACAGGCAGTTCCAAAGTGACCCTTCACAGAAAACAACCATTGGACACAATGAAAGGCTGAAATAACCATGTACCATGAACACAATGACCTGACACAAGGCAGCACTATAGTGACCCTGCACCCAAACCAATCTTTGGACACAATACAGGGCATAAGTGATCATGTACCCTGAGAACAGTGATCTGAGAAAGGCATTACTAAAGTGAACCTCAACCAGAAACAATCATGAGAAACAATGCAGGGCAAAAGTGATCATGCACCCTCAGAATATTGATCTAAAAAACCATTACTAAAGTGAACTTCAATCAGAAAACAAGCATTTGCAATGCAATAGGTCTCGCATTAGGAAAGTTTGAGCTATTGGTCTTGTAAATTACAATTTTTTTAATTTATGTGTTGGTTTTGAAAATAGCGAAATCAATAGCTTTGTCATTTACAATGCCAATACTTTTAACTTTTGCAAATGTGACACCTATAGCATTTGTAATGCAACATGGTTTGTATTTATGTGACTTAGATGTATTGATATTACAAATAACAATGGCTTTTAATTGGATTATGATGGCAATAGCTTAAACTTTTGTAAATAACTTTTGTGAGGATTATGTTCAGTGTATTTTATTGTGATGAAAATCCAAGAACAGAAGTGAAATATTAACATCTTTTTGTGACATTTGTAATAAAGCTTGAAACCTTGAGAGAACATATTTGAACCAGTTGTTGTTGAATGGTTGCACAGATTGATGCTGTGGTGGCGCGGAGTGATGTTGTGGTGGCGACGAGTGATGCTGTGGCGTTCAGTGATGCTGTGGTAGAGCATAGTGATGTTGTGGTGCCCCTGAGTGATGCTGTGGTGTCCCTGAGTGATGCTGTGGTGGTACGATAGATAGAGTGAGGGCGATAGATAGCTAGAGGGAGGGCAAAAGATAGATAGAGTGAGGGCGATAAATAGATAAATGGAGTGATGGCGATAGATGGATAGATAAATAGAGTGAGGGCGATAGATAAATAGAGTGACGGCGATAGATAGATAGACAGAGTGAGGGCGATCGATAGAATGATGGCAATAGATAGAGTGAGTGCGATAGACAGAGTGAGGGCGATAGATAGAGTGAGGGCGATAGACAGACAGAGTGAGGGCGATAGATAGAGTGAGGGCGATAGATTGATAGAGTGAGGGAGATAGAGTGAGGGCGATAGATTGATAGAGTGAGGGAGATAGAGTGAGGGCGATAGATTGATAGAGTGAGGGAGATAGAGTGAGGGCGATAGATAGATAGAGTGAGGGAGATAGATAGATAGATAGATAGATAGATAGATAGATAGATAGATAGATAGAGAGAGAGAGAGAGATAGATAGATAGATAGATAGATAGATAGATAGATAGATAGATAGATAGATAGATAGATAGATAGATAGATAGATAGAGTGAGGCCGATAGATAGATAGATAGCTAGATAGATAGAGTGAGGGCGATAGATAGAGTGAGGGCGATAGATAGAGTGAGGGCGATAGATAGATAGAGTGCGATAGATAGAGTGAGGGCGATAGCTAGATAGAGGGCAATAGATAGAGGGCGATAGATAGATAGAGGGCGATAGTGTGTGTAAATAAGGACCACTCTGAACGAAATTGATGCTTGACGCTTGAATGACGTAATAGCATGCTGGTAAATGTCGCAACGTAAATGTCGTCAACATATTTATTTTATCCACCTCAGAAGTATGACAGTCAGAGTCAAGCCTGCAATAAGCAGCATTAACACATGCTTCAACAGCAGGTGCTCCACCCACTGAGCTAAGTCTCCAGTTATTCACATGGGCAGGTGTCCTGTCCCCGCAGCCCTTGGGAGTCAATGCAGGTAAATCAGAGGCATGCAAGGTGGGATGTACCTGGAACAGGTGTGGGTGCTAGCTGAAGGACATCTCGTGCTGATGACATCATCACCGCGTCTTTCCTTGCTAGAACAGCAGCGTTACTGAAGACACACGGAAGAAAAATGGGTTGGGCTAAAAACAAAAAACAAATATTTTTCCTGTTCTATACTTCTGCCTCCGCCTCTAAGTCAACTGGCAAATGAAACGCATCAGCATGTGTCTTGAAATATGTCTCTTTGTCTTGCCCTTCGTCGTCTAAAAATGTAGTATAAATCGCAATATAAATAATATAATACCTCCCTCCCCTCGTCGAGAGCACGGAGCTAGCAAGCCTATCAGAGTATCTCAATCGGTTTGTGGTTTCTTTAACATGACAACACCACAACTATAAAGCCCAGAATGCAAAGAAACAAAATATACTCTCGCGGGTGAAGCTAGGAAAGCTCTTGTGAGACCAACAGTGTCAATGCAAGCAAACTCGAACTACAATCACCATAAACCACTCGGCTGTCAAACAAGAGTAAGCGACTGGAAACATGATGTCCCGGCGAGAAAGGAGACAAACAAATGGCTTGGTGTGTTGCTTACATCCCTCCGGGTCCCTCTCGCCACCCCAGACCGCACCTCAAGCCTCAGATGCTGGATTCTGCCTTTTACGGTACTTTCTCATGGTATTCTACATTACAATTCCCAGCCTGTCTCCTTCACCACTAACCCACTTATTCCTGCCTTTACTTTGTACTCCTGATAAACTATACGGAGGATGTCAGAGCTATAGATAAAATGTACAGCGAGAGGGAAATTAGGGTAGCACGGATGTCTGTCATATACCACAAAAGTACAAAGTTCCCCGGGGAAAAGGAATAGCAATGGGTGTATCAATGGGAGAAGAGCAAAGACAGGGGACAAGTGTTCCCTTTTTGGAACTAGAAGACCTCACACATCCAGTTAGTTAGATGTCATGCTTCATCATCGGTCTCCTGCTCCTCGTCAGACTGGCGCTGCAATGTCAACGGGCGCCGAGGAGGTGCTCTTTTTTGGAGATCTTTTGTTCCAGCCAATGGTTGAGTGCATGTGAGGGGTCTGGAGAAGGTGTAGTCGTGAAGGTGGGGTGATTTAAAATTAGGTGCGTCAGTCCACAAAAACTTTTATTCGCGTGGCTGGCTCCCTAGGTTAAAAGGGTGGGAGGGAAGATAGGGACTGCAAGAGGCACAGTGGGCTACCTCAACCCTCTACAGTGGTCGACATGTTTCTTGCCTGATTGGCAATTCTTCAGGACCTAAAAGTGATTGGTACTACACGGTGTATAAAAAAGAAAAAAGATAAGAATAAACAATACAACCTCTCTGGGTCATTGGGGAGACAGGCCAGATGGTCCTGCTCTTTCAGGGTAACCTAGAAAAAAGGGGTATGATATAGAAATCAGCTCTATAGAATAGTGGCATTATTTCTACAATGCAAGGTCACCACAGCTCTCCAAAATGTATACACCACATTGATTAAAACATAGTTAATTGGCATCATTGAAATGCATGCTCATAGCCATATCCAAATGGTATGGCTGTAACAAAGCCTGGAAAAATTATATAGATAAAAGCATATATGTCTCTCCCTCTCAATGTATATATGCACATACATGTTAGATGATGGTTGTGAGGGCTAGTGCTTACCCCAGGAGAATCCCTAGTGGGCCCAGCAGTCTGTTCCCGTGGGGTTGCTTGGTGAAGAATAGTGCCTGTAATAGAAGATAAATGCACAGAGGTGCACTCGGTGTCAGATTAAGTGGAGCTGACAAGGGGAATGGAAAAACATCCAACCAATAGTCACATCCATGGAATTTAGTGGATGTAAGGATGTCCGGGCGGGTAGGTAACAGAAACCTCTGTGGAGGCTTTCCAAGCCCCCCAAGAAAAACGTAGCGAGTAAAATCACGCCCTCAAGGTCTCCCACAATAACTGACCTGCATAGTATACCTGGCGGTATTAATGGGTGGGACAATAGGGAATGCATTAAAGGCCCGACCCGAGCCGAGCACCGAGGCAAGTAACCCATTGCTGCCCATCGATTCTCCACATGGCGTCCGGTGCCCACAAGGCCCCCCGTTACTCAACCCATCAAACTACCGGTAAACCAGATACTGACGCTGTCAGAGCAGTGAAGGTCCTTTGTCGGCAAGATAATCACTTGGGAGGATCTCAAGGGGTTATGGTAAACCCCATCAGCAGGAAACCCAGCTAGCGGGATTCGTAGTACACTAGGTCCGCTGTTTGAGCACAGACTCGACACTTACCTTTATCAAGAGCAGCCCGGGTCCGGAGACCTACCCACACGTCTAGCGCCTCGGCGGAGGCATGGAACAGCTGGTACCGGTTCCTCATTGCCACCGGGTTTAAAAAGCCGATCGCGCTTCCGCCGCGAGGACACGGCTAGTAGGCGTGGTCCCCGAGATCCATTGCTGCGCATGCGTGGCGGGACTGACTGTGCTCACCAAGCGTTGCTGTAAGCAGTCGTGTAAATGAGGCGGCCATTTCTGAGGGGAGTAAAATGCTGAGGCACTTGTCTCTGTCAGATCGTGCACAGGTGTGGACTACCCGGGCATGTCAGCATTAGCACGGTATCTCTCTCATATCACAGGGAGGGTGGTACCAAGGTATTAAGGCAGACAGGATTGCGTGGCAGAAAGGTTTATGTGGAAATACTCAAAAATTTGGTGCATGTTCCTAGGGGTTGGGAATTCAATCAAGGAAAAATGTGTATAGATGTATTGAATCAGTATTGCCCACAATTGAACAAACCGGAGGTGGTTTATTTTGGAACCGGGTTGTCGGCTATCGTGTTATAAAGTATGATAGTAATGACTGACAAGGCATGGATGTCTGCCCCGGTGCCACTGCACCTGCTGCACCAAAGCTAGCTACGCTCGTGGAGCCGAGGGATATTCCATTAGTTTTTTGGGGATGTCGGGTGCAGCAGGTTGATTTCCCAGGAACGTCAAAGGTGGAGAAAAGAGTGCATGATAAGAGACAGGACGCGTCTCTGTAACAACGCCAGAGGATATATAATGTTTACTAACAATCTGCCCATACATTTTTGGGGCACAGCATCATCAAATAAAGTAAAACGCCGCAGCAGCGCGAGGAGCTCTTTAATATTACAGAGAGAGCCCCTGAGAAGGCGCTAGCTGTAAAGGGCTCGGGTTGTCACATTCTGGTGCACACTTGTGGGGGTCGCACCACGGCACCTGCCAACCCCAGCTAGGACTGTCAGCGACCAGGAGCCGTCACTCAGGCTCAAGGAGCCAGGCGCACCTGGGCGGCCATTTCTGAGGAGCTGAAAAGGTGTGAAGGGCCCATCAATGCGCCTCCTCAGCCAACAGGGCAACCGGGGATAATCGGGCATCCCCATACCAGCTAAACCGGGTTCGGGTCGGATTGACCCTTGCGCTCCTGTTATTCATCCTCGTGTCTGCTTCACTGTTATTGCCCACGCCCCCAGTGCCCCTCATACTCTACGGAAAAAAAAGCAAGATTTGCTTTTGCACAAATGCTGTGTGCTATTCGGCAGAACCGGCTGGTTGAAAAACAAGAGAAAGGCTGCAAGTACACTCTACAACCTGCCATAATACAACACCACCGTATCCAGCATTATTGTGATGCTTTTCTATGCCAAGGCGCATTACTTGTTCCATTTATAGACGGTTGCATGCATTGATTACAATTGCTTTTGATTGATAATGCTACCAAAATAACTCTTTGCTAGGTTACAGTGAATAAAAAATCCAGCAGCTACACTTGCCCTTACTTGGAATAAAAAACATCACACCAAATGTCCCTAAAGAGCATTCCGCTAGTTTCACTGGAAACTAAGATTAGTTGTAAAGTTATACTCACCAAGCGTTCTTGAAACGTCTCTGGGAGGAGAATTGTCTGCAAAGGGATGACGAGTGATTGGCCTTATTTGAGACATGTAAAAACAAGTAACGGTGACCATAGTTCCCGAATGAGGCAATAGACGTGGGCGAAAACCGGAAGTTCGGGAAAACGGAAGTTCGGGAATGTTACACCGGTCGTGAGGCGGGACTTCTGCCTTCTGTGGGAAGCCCGCACCCACGGAGTGGCTGGGCCAGAGGAGCAGTGGTGACGCGGGGCTCCCATGCCGGAGGGAGAGCCCGCGGTGGCTGCAGAAGTAAGAAGTCAGGAGTGGCAGCTGAGGCCGCCGATGCGGTGAGTGGGGCTTAGTTGTACCGTGCGGGCTGGGGAGGGCGATGTGTGCGTGTGTGTGTGCGCGTGTGTGTGTGTGTTTGTGTGCGTGTGTGTGTGTTTGTGCGCATGTGTGTATGCAGTGTGTGCATGTGTGTGTGTGTGTGTGTGTGTGTGTTTGTGTGTGCACGCGCGTGTGTCTGTGTGTATGTGTATGTGTTATCCACCTGCTGGGATTCTGGGGCAGGAGATGTGCTCGGCACGTGGGTGAACGTGTGCACACACATGCTGAAATCGCCGATGGCCCTGCGCGTGCCCATCCCTTGTCCCACATTCCCAGCAAGCGGATAACAATAAGGTCTTCGCTGGACCAACAGCGCTTCGCGCTGTTTACACCAGCTCGACCTAAAAATCATGAGACACAATGCAGGGCAGAAGTGTTCTTGCACCCTGAGAACAGTAATCTGAAACAAGCATTTGCAATGCAATAGGTCTCGCATTAGGAAAGTTTGAGCTATTGGTCTTGTAAATGACAGTTTTTTTATTTATGTGTTGGTTTTGAAAATAGCAAAATGTATAGCTTTGTCAATTACAATGCCAATAGTTTTAACTTTCTCAAATGTGACACCTATAGCATTTGTAATGCAATATGTTGGATTTACGTGACTTAGATGTATTGATATTACAAATAACAATTGTTTTGAATTTTTTTAAAATAATTAATACTTAAATAAAAGTGATTGTAATTTATAATGGCAATAGCTTAAACTTTTGTAAATAACTTTTGTGAAGATTATGTTCAGTGTATTTTATTGTGACGAAAATCCAAGAACAGAAGTGAAACATTAACATCTTTTTGTTACATTTGTAATAAAGCTTGAAACATTGAGAGAATATATTTGAACCAGTTGTTGTTGAATGTTTGCACAGATTGATACTGTGGTGACCCTGACTGATGCTGTGGTGATGCGATAGATAGAGTGAGTGAGTGCGATAGATAGAGTGAGGGCGATAGAGTGAGTGTGATAGATAGAGTGAGTGTGATAGATAGAGTGAGTGTGATAGATAGAGTGAGTGTGATAGATAGAGTGAGTGAGTGCGATAAAGTGAGGGCGATAGATAGAGTGAGTGAGTGCGATAGATAGAGTGAGGGCGATAGAGTGAGTGTGATAGATAGAGTGTGATAGATAGAGTGAGTGAGTGCGATAAAGTGAGGGCTGTAGATAGACAGCGATAGACAGCGATAGATAGAGTGAGGGTGATAGATAGAGTGAGGGTGATAGATAGAGTGAGGGCGATAGATGGCGGGCTATGCTGCACCTGTTTTACAAAGTGAGCAAAAATGTCCAGAGCACCATATGCACCCAGCGGTCACTGCATTGGGCACCGTATGCACCCAGCGGTCACTGCATTGGGTACAGCATGCACCCAGCGGTCACTGCATTTGGCACTGTATGCACCCAGCGGTCACTGCATTGGGCACCGTACGCACCCAGCGGTCACTGCATTGGGCACCGTATGCACCCAGCGGTCACTGCATTGGGCACTGTATGATTCTCACAAGCCTAGCTAACAGCCACACCCTGGCTGCAGGGCACAGATGCCAGTCCCTGGCACTTGGCAAGGGTTGCAAGACAGCACAACATGGAACAATATGCTGGGTTGTGGCCAAGCAATCCCCAAGTGTGCGTGGTGTGCCAACTCTGCAAGAGAAAACACTTGCTACTGGTTCACGCTGTGACATTCCAAACAGGGCCAGTCGCAGATATATTATTTTACACTAGAATTTTCAAGAATACATTGCTTGTTATTGTAAAATAAGTGAGATTCTGCCAGTTTTGGCTGACAGGGTGATATACTTGGAAATAGCTGCGAAACAAATAAAGACATTAGAAGACCTGACCATTGCCTAGCTGCAGCTCCTCACCACCGCCAGACTAGCAAAGCCAGTAGAAGCACTACAATGTAGCCCATATTCACTTCCGACCAAAAGCCAAGGAAAGCGTCAAGAAGCCAAACACTGCGCTTCACAAATGCTAAAGTAACGAAGCATAACACCGCGAGACTGCTTGTGAATTTGCAAAGAACGTAGGTCTAATCCTTGGAAGCCCCAAGTTGAAGGTGGGCGCATGGCAGCAGTCTGTGCTTGGGCTGTCATAGCGCACTGAAGGCTATGTGGGGGTGGGAAGGAGGGCTTGAGAGCCGCCAGGGGCTGTGTGGGCTGAAGATGAGTTAAGTGCACTATAAAGTAAAACAAGAGGTTCTTGTTATAGGAAAACAAAGGAGTGCTGGACTGAGGTCGATTCATTTATAGAAGTTTAAGGCGTGTAGGCCCTGGTTATGGAAGGCTGTGTTATTTCCATGACACGTGCAATAACTCCAGTTATGGTACACTACACATCGAATAACGACAATGTGTGCAGTAAGAACTTCCCGCAGTTACCCCAGTAAACATCGGCAGGCCAGGCCTTAGGAACCTTAGCAGGGAAGAACTAACCTGCAAATGTAAGCCCTGCGGTTTTTGGTGTGGAAAGAACCCTACTATGCGTGTTAGGACTCATTTTGGGTTACAAAAGTATTTGGCGCTATTTGTTGCACCTGATAAATTCATATTTCTGTATCAAGGCGAGAGATATGGCGGCCGCCTCAGTGGCGACTGGAATCCGTCGATAGCAGCAGATAGCGGACAGAAGCGGGGCTTCGAAGTGCCAGGGAACACGCCAGCACTGCAAGGGCTCCATGCCTCGAAAGTGCCGGCCTCTGGGCGCAGCTCTGGAGCGACAGTGACACGGGGCCCCCTGGAGGGTGAGGGACCCCCCGCACCGTGGGGGCAGCAGGGGCCTGTGTTACGCCCCTGAGCCCCAGGACATGCACGCATAGGACACAACCCGCGCGGCAAGGTGCCCGCAAAAAACACAAGCGCTCAGTGCCTAGAACACAACCGTTGATCTCACGGTCCGTGCAAGGCTGACTCACCCTTTTATCCTTCCGGGACCAGTAAAGCGATCACCATTAAAACTGGGAGACATAAGCAGCTGGGCTTTGAAACGGCAGACTGATGCGCTTGGAAGTTAATAAAGCGCTTCGTAGCTGTTCTCCCACTCGGACCTCCATGCAGACCCCCCACAGCGACACCCTGGGCACTGGCGCTCTCTCAGCTCCACTGCCTATGACACGCGCCCACCATGATAGGGGCTTCGTGTGGCCCCCCCTCTCTCCCCCAGGGATGCATCGCTATGGAGCCTCCCTCGCGCCCCAGAGGGACGTTTGCCGGGGTACCAGATTCGCCCCCCACCTCGCGGCTGAAGGGACAGGTCAGTGAAGGGTCATGTGATCGACCCCTCCGCAGTGGTCACTTTTTATTTATTTATGCATTTTTATATAGCGCGGACTTTACCCGAAGGCGTCAGAGCGCTTCACATTAGGAACAGAAATGAAACATAATGAGAAACATTACAAAAGAACAGATTGCAAAAACATACGTTACTTACATAAGATAATAGTGACAATTGTGAGCAAACAAAATACATAAGGTAGTAAAAACTGTGAGCAACCAAAAATACATGAGGTAGTAAAGGTAATAGTGACAATCGTGAGCAAACAAAATACTTGAGTAAAAATTGTGAGCAACCAAAATACATGAGGTAGTGAAAAGTGCACAAGAGGAAATGAAAGTGACAAGTGTGCAGTTACAAGAGAAAACAGAGTATAACTTGAGGTATAATACTGCAATAAGTGCTAGACACTCAGGCACAGGAACACTTCCCATGGCTATGCTAAGTTTGTCTCAGCCACAAAACCGTAACCAGAACCGTCGCGCTTAACTTTCAGCCAAGAGTAGTTCCTGAACTTTAACCCATTGTGCTTCTGGAAAGTTACGGGGCTGAATCCCCGGAGCGAGCAGTGAAGGGGTTTGGATGTGGACGTGAGGGGGTGAGTGGAGTGTGTACGCCTAATGATACAATGTGACGCAAGTGGAGTACACCTACGATGAACATTATTACATTAAACTAATATTACCTGACATAGTGCCTTGAAACTCATTCAATGCACTCCAGCCCCCACCTCCTCCACCCACCCCAGCTCGCAACAACACAAGCTGTTTGAATACGGTTCGTTTTTCCGCCTGGACTCCGGACACCTACCCCACAAGTATTCCACTTCTCAGCGCCCCCGAGCGTTTCTTCTCAGAGGGAAGGGGTCTCTTCCAGTGGGCGCTCTTCCCTCGTCTCTGTGTCCTACTGCTCCGAGGGGAGCATTATCGCTGCTTACTATAACATTTATCACGAATCTCTCATCTGGCGCCGACCTGGCCTTTTCTTCATTCGTAGCAGCACCTATCCAGACTACTACATTAAAGGTACCACCTGCCCATACTCTTAGCGCTTGCACAACCCTTCCTGGACTTGGGCTTTGGAAGGAAAGCTGGCGTGATGCCAACTGGTGGAGTTACGGGCACGTACGATACTGAGTTCACTCGGCTGCCCTTGCACTGCAAGTGCCGCGCATGTTTGCACCCGTGCCGGCCCTTGTCTTCATTTTCACATTTCTAACTGCCTGCTAGCGTCATCGCGCTGAAGTGTCCCAAAGGCGGCTTGCAACGCCGACGCATTACAAAACTTAACAAGTGACGGCAGGCGGGCGCACGCACTTCTGCGCAAGCGCAGAGTGTTCTTGGCCGCGTCTCCGGCTCCGACAAGTGACGTCAGGCGGGCGCACGCACTTCTGCGCAGGCACAGAGTGTTCTTGGCTGCGTCTCCGGCGCCGCCTGCTAATGGCGTACAAGAGGTGACTGGAGTCCCTGGCCGTTCCTTGCCTCGTCGTCCCCGCCCGCCGTAGCAGCACTGGAGCCCCTGGCCGCATCGCACCCGCCCATCCACTGGGAGCCAGGCAGAAGGAGCCCGCAAGAAAAGAGCCTGGTGAGGTAAGGGGGGGCGTGGGTGTGTGTATGCAGTGTGTGCGCGCGCGTGGGTCTGCGTGTGTGTATGCAGTGTGTGTGTGCCTGTGTATGCCTGTGTATGTGCGCATGCGTGAGTGTGGAGTGTGTTTGCTCAAGGGAATGTGGCAAAAGAGGGGCACGGCGCCGTGCGCGCTCACGAGGTCAAATCTGAGCAAATCTGCGCTCGTGCACCCTCTTGTGTCCACATTCCCAGAAACGGGTGACAATAGATGTCTTCGCTGACGTCAGCAATGCTTCGCATTGCTTACGTCTAGCTCGACCTAAAAACATTACTACAGAGACCCTCAACCAGAAACAATCGTGAGACACAAATGCAGGGCAGAAGTGATCATGCAGCTTGAGAAGAGTGATCTCAGAAAGGCATTACTAAAAAGACCCTCAACCAGAAACAATCATGAGACACAATGCAGGGCAAAAGTGATCATGCACCCTGAGAAGAGTGATCTGAGAAAGGCATTACTAAAGTGAACTTCAATCAGATAAAAATCATGAGACACAATGCAGGACAGAAGTGTTCATGCACCCTGAAAACAGTGTACTGAAAAAACATTATTACAGAGACCCTCAACCAGAAACAATCGTGAGACACAGCAGGACAGAAGTGACCATGCAGCTTGAGAAGAGTAATCTCAGAAAGGCATTACTAAAGAGACCCTCAACCCAAAACAATCATGAGACACAATGCAGGACAGAAGTGACCATGCACAATCAGAACAGTGATCTAAAAAGAGCATTACAAAAGTGACCCAGCGCCAGGAACAATCGTTGGACACAATGCAGTGCATAAGTGATCTTGTACCATGTGCACTGTGATCTGACATTATGCAGGACAAAGACTGTTATGTACTCCGTACTCTCTGTTGTTACACAATGCAGCACTTAAAATGGTTGTGTAATTGGACCACAGTACAACTTTTGCATTCTTAGTTAGAAAAAACAATCAGCAGTTCTGAAAACACTGAATTTCAATTATTGTAACAATAAAATGATAAAATGGAGAGACTTTGAGTCTAAAAAGAGGGAGAGATAAATAGTCCTTAGTGGGAAGACTCCAGCCAGTGGCTATTCTATTATGTGTTCCCTGAAGCTGAGTGGTCAAGGAGGAGCGGTTTGGAGGTGTGCACTTCTGTTTGTCATTTGATGGTAAACTTACTGTCCTTGGATCGCCTTTTCAAATTGGTTCAGCTTTCGGGAACCATTACAGCGCAGAAGGGCCCTCCTTGAGACGGATGAAGAGAAAGCCTTAACTTTTAATATTTAATGTCCCCTTGGAGCGACGTGAGTGAAGAGGATCCTGCAAACCCCGCCTCCTCTCTGCGTGTTAATAAAGTGCCTTCTGCTGACCCGCGCTCCCTCCCCAGGCGCCCCTCTGCCCTCCAGTGCTTGGCCTCAACCAGCACTTACAGCTTCCCAGCGGTTTGGACGTGCTGCACGGTGATTTGTCTCGGCTTTCTCCATCTGCTGGTTTCTTGTTGCTCCTGAAGTTACTTACAGATGAGTTTCAGCGATTATCGGGCGCATCCATTAAAAATGTACGTGGGGATGTGGTTTCCATGAAAAGTGGTTGCGCACTTTCTCACGTTCTCTGAGAAGTACATACACTTCCCACCACCAGGAGCTAATAAACAAGTCTCTGCCACACCCTCTGGGAAATAGGCATAACCAAAACAGCAGCCAATGACCTCATCGTATAAACGAAGTTAAACAGAAAGGTCCCCACCAAACAAAAAATACATCCTGCATTGTATGAAGAATAACATGGAACACACCAGTGGGGATGATTTCCTAGGAGCGTTCCTGGTTGACAAGAGAGACAACACCAGGCATGCTTGTTGTGTATCTGATGTCACCTGGAACCCTAAGTTGAAAAACAAACCTTTGCAGACAGCTACACTTCTATGGTTCTGCCATGCATGGACCTCGCACATGATTTGCAGCTTTTGCAATTTTCTTTTACAGCGCGAACCCGGCCCAAGGGCACTAGAGTTCTTTATAACAGACATTACACAATCTACATTACACATTTTTCAGGGGACAGGAATATTAAGTGATTTGCCCCGAAACACAGGATGTTGGACACAGGCCAAGAGTCGAATCTTTTTCACCATGTTCCAATGGTGGTTACTCTAGCCAGTACTGTTCTTTTTCCCTTTTTCTATCTTTTAAAGGTAAACCAGAAAGCAGAATGAATATAAATGTTTTCTTTCTTTAAATCTTTCTTTAATTTGATTTGCAGAGTTTCAATGGTATTGTATTGCTTTGTATTTCATTGTATTTTTTTTTAAAGCGCAACATATGCCAATACCAAAGCAACTTCCTGCCTCCTATAAGCACAATGATGCAGCTATTATCTCTATGCAATAAATACATTGTTCACTGTTCTATATGTGCCAGTGTCGTACTCTACAACTATTTTCCTTTAGTTTGCAGTTTTAAATCTCTCTTTTTTCATTAGAAATGTCAATTCCCTTTATTTATAAGACCATAATGTGCCCTTGCTCTTTAGTTCAAGGCCTTATGCAGATTTTTTTTTACTAATTACTCTTCTGCTGTAGGCACAATGAAACCACTTTTACCTTTAGAATGGAAATGGAAAAACATTTAGAGAATATTTCTTTGGAACCATTGTGGCATCAGACATATACAATATCCTCACCTGCTGCTTGTTTGTCTACCATCTCCTTATAGCGTTTTCTTCATTTACCATTTCCTCGCCATTCTGCTCCGTTTTTAGTGTTAAATCAACACCATATGACAGTTTGCACATTTACCTTGTGACTTTTAATTTACCCTTATTTTCGTTTTATGATTTATTGTCAATTCCCTTATTTTATCTTTAGGTATGACCTTTGAAACAGTTGAAGCTGTCTCACCAAACTATTGATTTTCTGAAAACAATTCTACATAATATACATATAATATGGAAGAGTTTTTAGTGAGCAGCCTTTATCTTTACTATCTGTGAAACTGTGCTTCCACCTGCCACAGCATACAGCGTGAGGCAATGGGTTTGCATAGCTGACCCAATGGCTTCATTGCCTTTCAGTGACTGAAAAAAAGACTATGCATATCCACCTAAAATAGTTCCTTTCTCTTCAGTGACAAAGCTGGTTCAAAGACTGATTTTTTTGTAGTATTTATATTTTACATTAACTTTAAATGCTGATTGTCCACATCCTTTTTATAGTCGCTTTTATAAAGTATTTAAATGACATTCAAAATCTATATCTGCCTGCATTATGAGTGCTTGGTTAGGCCATCATTTAGTCTTGCTTCCTTCACCATAATATAATGATAATAAAATGCATGGCACACTTCAAATGCTTTTAAGCTAAAACATTAGTAGCAAAACAGGCACCTCTGGGAAAGCATGTGGTCAGGCACAGCCCGTGACGGGCGTGCCACCGGGCGGTGACGTGAGGCGGGGGAGGGGCAGGGTGGGGTGTTGTAAAATGCGGGAAACGCATGATTTCAGGTAAGTACTAAAAATTTAAAAAACAAATTTCGTGGCGCGCGCTGCATCGCCAAATGTGATGCAGCGTGCGCAACAAAATTTGCTGTTTTTTTTCCCGGTACTAACCTGAAATCGTCCATTTCCCGCATTTTACAACGCCCCACCCTGCCCCTCCCCTCCCCACGTCGCCGTGCCTGCATGTGGTGGCCACATTTCTACACTTCACTCTTCAAACCTTCACTCCTTAAACACTTCACCCTTTAACTCCTCAGCATTCAACCTCAAGTCCTTGACTCTTTACTCTTAAGATTTAAACCCTTCATCCCTTAACCAGTCATATCTAAACCCTTCTCCCTTAAACCTTTTACTCCCCACCCGTAAAATATATGCCATTAAATCTTCACCCTTAAAACTATCAATCATCTCCCTTCATTCTAAAACCTAAAACCTTCACCATGAACCCCAAACTTCTTCACCATTAACCTCTTGACCTTTTCTGTGTCACCAGCCCCCTCGTATGAGTTGATTTGTATTATCAAATGTGTTGTCTTTCCCTGTAGGTAACTTGCAGCCAGGGGTGGCTAAGGGTGGTGCGACCGGTGCAGCCGCACCTGGGACTGAGCTCGGGAATGGGAACACTGTGTTTCGAAATAACTTAAAGATTTAAAAGTACCTGCTGCTTAGTTCCCTATGTGTCTAGAAATGTTCAGGTAGCAATATAAATGTCAAGATAACACATGATTAATATGCCTGCTGGAGAGACATCAGAGTTTTGTTTAGAGGCATTTCCGACTCATTAGAAAGTAGTAATAATCACTAAGTAGGGAGGAGGGATTCTTGTCCATTCAATTCCCCAAATCAATGTTCCAAATAATCAAGTGAGAGAATGGACACTAGTACCTACGGTACCATGGGTCAGTTAGATCACCCTCATAAACGCTATGTTGATCTTGGTTGCGGTTTATATCGTTTCTTCGCCCCACATATGCGTTGTGGCATTATCATCAGGTTCTCTAAATTTGTGCTGTATGCCAGCCTCAAGCCTGAGGCAACCTCTGGTACAGCGTAGTAGTGTCCAGAAATATATAGACAGACACCCCCAAAAGAAAGGTTATATTTTTTAAAAAACAAGTCTTCACCCGATTAAAACTTTAATTGCCATTGGATGAGGTTTGTTATTAAGACCAAAGGGTATATTTGCAGATCGAGTTACTAGATCTCACTATATCACTTTAAACAAAGTAAATAAAGTCAACATGTTTCTGCCCCATATCGCCCAACCGGGTCTAAGGGGCATTCGTCAGGACAAATAATACAGAATTAAAATGCTTTACTCACACAATTTGTGAAATGCTCAGTGGTTTTTGTATTACCACTCGGTTTCTAAATAGGTGAGGTATACCTTAATGAGGTTACCGCCGTATGTCTTCAGGGGAAAAGGACCCAATGGTCCCAGGCCGCGTGTGGAGGCTGCTCCGCGTCTAGTGCTGGCTCTGCCCCTGGACGCCACTTCGAGCGATCCGAACGGGTGACCAAGATTTGGGTCGGACCCTCCCAACGTTATCATACCGCGGGGATCTAATCGGCCACTTAATTGAGAACGGACGACTACTACTTTATCTATCTAGCGGCCAACTACCTTATTGGCCTTTTGTGGAATTACTGTGTGTCGAACCTTCACTACATCCCAATGATGGGTTAAACACTACGGAATTTTCCTCCACCTAATAGCCCTGATGAAGTTCAATGTGAACGAAACGCGTTGGCTGAGGAGTTTGTTTTAATTGGAATTGAATAAAAGAATCTTGAAGTAAGAATTGGAGCTTTCGAGCACTCCTTTTTGGTGCACCGACCTTTATTCATATGAATTTTAGGATCTGCTTTGCAGGAGAGTATTGGTGCGGCATACTCTGGACGTACTGTGCACAACATATGGACTTACTTATTATACTTTGAAATATTTTGTGCATAACCTTGGTCAGCCGCTTCTTTCTTTCTAATTAAGTATACAAGGAATCCTGCTGTAAAAGATGCACTCTGATAGAGTGCTTAAACTCAAAGAAGAAAGTAGCGCCTACAAATTTGAGCAGTGGAAGGACACAAGTACTGTCTCAATGCTCCAGGGGAGGAAAAAACACATGAAGACAGCTGCTGACTAATAAGAAGTGAGCAAATTAGAGTGAAAATGAAGCAAACCAGTAGTAAGCAATGGTCAGTCCACTGATAGAAAATAAAAGGTCTCGAAGAGACAGTCTATGCCTTGTCTAGACGAGTCCTCAAATCGTAAGCATTTTGGGGCAGGTTTACAAGCCCCATGCGCCACATTTACGCTGCCGTTGCGTCACTTCTGTGACACAGCGGTGGCGTAAACCATGCGCCACGGTGTGCCTTATTTACAACGTGGCGCATCTAGGGAGATGTGTCACATTGTAAAGCCCTGCGCCACATGAAACCTGCGTTAGATTTCATGTGGGCTTTCCGGCGCAGGGTGGGCATTCTGTCGCAGGAACGTATCGTAAAAGCGACGCAGTCACTTTTACTTCCATGCTACGTCAAAACCCTACTCCTGCTTGAAGCAGGCGTAAGGAGTGACGCAGCATGTTAGGCATAGGGCACCCCTGAGCATTGCTGGAGTCGCGTTGTGCTTGCGACGCAACTCCAGCAATGCACCACCCTTATGCCACAGGATGCGACACGCATCATCCTATCCTTGCGCCGCATTGTAAATTATTATTATTATTATTACTTGAATTTATTAAGCGCGACAGCTACCCAAAAAGGGTTTCCCGGCGCTGGACAGGCAGGTTCTATTAAATCCCGTTTCAACTACAAAAGAGTTACTGATTAAAGAGCCAGGTTTTAGTGGCTCTGCGGAACTGCACATAATTAGTTTCAGTTTGAATGTGCAATGGCAGGGAGTTCCACAAAGTAGGGCCTAACAAAGCAGAAGATCTTCCTCCCATTCTGGCTAACCTAATTCTAGGCACTACAAAATAAGCCATGTGGGCAGATCTCAGATTCCGGGAGGGTACATGAATGTGAACAAGGGACTTAAGGTAATGGGGGGCCAGGTCGGTTTTAATTTTAAACATGTAGGTCAGTGTCTTAAATTTGATACGGCTATCTATTTTAAGCCAGTGAAGACTGCGTAAAGGACCTGAAATATGGCTAGAGCGAGGTCATTTGTACAACAATCTCGCTGCTGCATTTTGTACCAATTGCAGTCGCCCTATTACATCTTTTTTTGCCCCTAAGAAAAGAATGTTTCCGTAGTCTAAGCGAGAGGTTATGAGAGCGTGGACTACGGATTTTTGAGAGTCTTCTGGCAACATCCAAAGAATTTTCTTTAGCCAGCGCAATATGACAAAACATGTGGCCAAGACCTTGTTGACTTGGTCTTGCATTGTCAGTGCTTTATCAATCACAAAGCCTAAGTTACGCACATGATCTGATGGACGGGGGAGCGAGCCCATTTCAGCGGGCCAATGTATGGAAGACCACAAGTCATGTTGCCGACCCAGTATTAGCACCTCAGTTTTCTCGCCGTTGAGTTTTAAAAAATTAAGATTCATCCAGTCAGTCAAATGCGACGCATTCGTGGTGGCGCAGGGAGGGGATTGCGGGTCACATCTTTTCTGGCGCATGCGCCAGAACTCGCAAATCTGCCACTCAGTTTTAATTTTTGGCTCAGTTCGTAGACTGAAAACTTCTTCCTCATGCAACTTTCTCTAAAACTCTGAGTACTGATTCCGCGTGAATCATTTCCATCCAGACGTCTGCCACATCTGTAATGAGTTTCCTTTCTTCTTTTCTGGCTTTGCTTTGCTTGATCGTGGTGTTTTTTATTTTTCTTCTTCAATCACTAGACGAGCCACCAATGCTGCAGTCTCTCTGTTCTATCCATGACTCACATTTGAACAGTTTTTAAGGATCCTGGACAAAATGAAAGGATAACATCCCCCTCTGCCAAGGGAAGATGCACGGCCCTGAAAGGATTATGAATATGCAGGGACTGAACATAAGAGGCACAATGGACAGTATGAAAAATAGAGAAGGGATCAGCGATGTGCCTCGTCACACTGCCAGAGAATCATCCTCAAGATGTGCATGGATATGCAGTTAACAGTGAAGTATACAGGTATTGAAGGTAGACAAGCATTCTTTGTTCCTTCCCTTTTGCAACTCGAGTGATCTATACACAAGAGCGTCCATGCGCACAGCCACGTGCACACGCCTCCAAAAAAGGCAGCCAAAAGCTCATTAATATATGTGACCTTTTCATTCGCAAATTAATTCCAGCTTCGCAAATACCGGCTGTGTGGCATGGTATTGTCAAAACGCAACAGTCATTAGTGGGAAGATGGCATGGCTCCGGGGGAGCCTGCGTCAGCCACCTCGACGTCGCGTGTGCGGAGCCGGCGAACGCTGCCATGCGGGGACACGGGATGACGCGGGGAGGTTCTGTCAGCTTTTCACTTGGCATTAATCTTCCTTTCTTCAGCCCAGGAAACATTCCCCTCACCACAGAGGAAGGCAGGGCACGGGAGCCAGCCAGGGTGGCACCGCGACAGCCCCGTCTCACGACTCTGACTCTGTCCTCGCAGTGTTTGTTCCTGGAAGAAGTCTGTTCCAGGGCGGCAGACGCGTGAGTGGAATGGCACGGTTTCTGTGGCAGGTCCGTCTTTCGAGAGGCCTGGCAGTAACATGACAATGCGCGCTTCCAGGTAGCTCGGTGATTCTGATAACGTTAAAGCATGTTGCAAATGCAATATAATTGTTGTGCAAACTTTTCCTCCTCCTATATACCCAAATGCCATTTGGAGCTCGGAGGCAAGGCATACTACCCGCACACGGAAATGCGCTTTGTGTCAAGGTTCTGTATTTTACCAGGCTCTGACCACCACACGGCATAAATAAAAAATATAATGAAATAACACTTTTACTCACCCTCAAACCATCGGTAATAGGGCCCTTTCTTGAAACTCTGTCTGGTCCGTGCATCATCAGTAGCTCATTGTCAAACCTCTGACTATATCCAAAATGTTCGAGAAAACCAGTGTATTCCAACTGCAATGCTATCTCGACCACCACAACGGCTTTGATTCAGTACTCTCATGTTTCTACTGCAGACAAGTAAGAAGTTGATGAGAGAACCTTGATTATACAAAACCTGTAGGCAGAAGTCTATTTACATGAAAGACCTTGGCCAAAGGCAATGGGTCCATGTAAACCTCTCTTAAATTCCTATCTTTCAAACCCTTTATCTTCTTCTGTAAGTGCACAATTTTGCTGTGTGTGTAATAAAACGATTTTCACATTAAAGTGAAATCATTGGCTAGCTTGATAGTGTTAATAAGTGTTATTATTGTCTCTGTTGCACTCTAAACGTCTAGTACACACCACCTCCCTGAGGAAGCTGTGATATGCAACCTGGCTACTTTGACTTACAAATCACGCCTCCAGGCACCTGCTATGTTGAGTGCGATGGATATATAAATGAAGAGAAACATGAGTTATAGAGTTGCCCAGCAACAAATCTTGTGTGGTCCCTCCTGTCCCACCGTGTTACATTAGTAATAAGGATTTCGTGAAATGCAGCACTCAGAGGAGTGAGAGATAGAGCAAGAAAACACATACAGTCCCACATAGGGGTGTCGTCATTCTTAGAAAAAATAGTGGCCTTTTCTTTATTTTTGCTACTTTGGAACAGCAAAGAGCTGTTAGATGAAAAAAAATTAATATAAAACTGTCAGGATTCTTTTGCAACATGCAAATTTTCCCTCTCCAGATTCTAGCAATCATAACGAAATGATTTAGACAGATCTCAAATATTTTTTAATTGATTTCTTTATGTATTTCCTGTTTTATGTTTAAGGTTCAGAAAGGAAAAAAATACAGGACTTCACAGGTTTTCACAATATTTTTTATCAGTCTGGACTTAAAAATACAGGGCTGGCCAGTTAAAAAACAGCCATGTGGCATTATCCCACGGCGGGCAAAAATCAAAAGAAAAAACATTTCACTAAATTTAAGCAGTGATTGTAACACAAGACAGCCAATCAAAAGGAGGGCGAAGAAGCAGAGCTCCAGGGCAGAGACATACACAAGAAGAAGAAGGAAAACCATTGAAGAAGAACCAATCAAATATGATTTACAAGACTACCAACAAACAATGAGCAGTGAGTTGATCCAAGGCCCACTGTGAGCATTAGTACTGTGCACAATAGGTGTTTTGGCATCAGAGATTAAAGCTGCATGGAGGCAAGACCTAAAAAAGATTTAGGGCCTTATTTTCAGTTTTCCAGTCCACTGGCAGCCCTAAAAAAGAGTGGGCTGCCGTGGGACTGCTGTTGCCATCAACTATCCACGGTCTTGCAGTAGTCTGAGGCCCCTAATATGATGACAGTGCCACTGCAGCACTGCCAAGCATATCAGGGGCCTCATTTATGAAAAGTGACGCATTGCTGCGTGAAAACAGCGATGCGTCACTTTTCACTGCGCTCTCCCTGCGACATGATTGATGCGTCATATTTATAATATGACGCATCATGTCGCAAGGAGTTACAGATACGTCAGTATTTCTGACGTATCTGTAGGCGCAAAAGTGACGCATTGCTGGAGTGTGTCACAAAAGTGACGCAACTCCAGCAATGCTTCCTTTCACATGGGGAAAGCCCCATGTGAAAGGGCTTGCGTCAGTCTTACGCCTGCTGTGAGGCAGGTGCAAGATTTTGACGCAACAGCGTCCTAAAAGTGACGCAGTGAAATCTCATAGATTTCACTGCGTCACTATTACGAGGCTTTTTGCGGGTGAACTCCCCCTCTGCATACATTATACCTGACGCAGGTATAATGTAGCGCAGGGGTTTACAAAGTGACGCATCTGCTTAGATGCGTCACTTTGTAAATAGTGCGCATCAGGAGGCATGTTTTACGCCGCCGATGCGTCACAAAAAGTGACGCATCAGAAGCGCAAAAATCACGCAAGGCCTCATAAATGAGGCCCCAGGAGTTTCCTCATTGCCACAGTTTTGATGGTGCTGGGCCCGCCATGAAGAGTGTGGCAGTGAGGAAACAGAGAGGGGCCTTACAGGACGCCCTGGTTCTTCTGTGCCAAGGGATGCATGCAGAGGGGCACCTCGTGTTGCCCCCCTGTCTGCATACACCCGCAGCGCCTGCAGGGCATGGACTTGCTAGTCCATGCCCTGCAAGAACGTGCAATGGCGTTCCCATTGCTGTGCCTTGCTAAGGCTCACCTATGAGCCTTAGCACTGCACTGCCGTGGGCCAGCCACGGCAGGACCGCCCGACCTGGATTACTGTCGGAATGCAGTTTGCGGTTTCATTATGGTTTTGCGGTGTGGCAGTAGGGCGCTGGCGTGGCGGCCCACTGTTACACCACCAAAGTCATAATAAGGCCCTTAACATTGTGTGGGGAGAACTTAAAGGTTAATTTATGTAAAGACTGGAGAAAAGAGAATGCAGAGAAAACAAACGACAATAGGGAAGCATTGTAGGAGGCAAGGGCAACACTACTCAATGTAGTCCTATATTATTAGTATATGTATGGATATAGATGACACATAATGAAGGATCTGCTGTTGGCGAGCAATAGTTTTTCACTGCCACAAAATTAGCAGCTATTAAAGAGTGGTACTTTTTCTAAAACAATCTGTGCCAAGGAAGTGACCGCTGTAAGTGTCTGATAGGTAATTGTTTTGTAATCACCCTGCAACAAAGTCCCAAACCAGAATTAAAAATGTGGCACGGTCTTGTGAAATAAATCAGTTCACAGCTATTCCTCTATACATAAATAAAGAAATGTATTGGTCACTAGACCTTTTTATGCATTTCCTATTTCTGTTTATACTGCAAATTTTCAGAAAACAATAGCGAATCCACTCTGTTATGCTTATTGTCAGAAATGGCTCCTAGAATTGAGAAAAGGGGAGACATAAAAGAAAGCGAGTCAGAAAAAGGGAGAGGAAAATCACCGAAAGACTGGCACTTGACGGAAACACAGACTGAGGGTGGGCGAAAGAAACGATAGGCAAAGAGAGTGATGAAGAAAAGATAGAGAGATTCTGAGAGGCCATTAGTGGTTTCCGCCGAGATTACCATTGGAGTATCTGATAACCACTCATTAGACTGTAGAAACCTTATCCCCTCCCCGTGTGAGATAACATGGAAACAGACACATGTATAGAGATTATGGAACTGATGGCGACAGGAGAGAAGGAAAGGGCGGCGAGATGCACAAATGAATTCAGTTAAGAGAAAGCGAGATACCAAGAAGCACCTGTAGTTCATCCGCAACTTGGAGGTTTATGAGAAGTGACACAGAAATAAACACAGTAAACCAAGAAACACCAAAGATGTCCAGATATAATACTATATATTAATTTTGCAGCAGGTAAATATGTATTGTATTTCAGTCCTAGATTAGCAGGCACACTTGCACATCTCGGTCTGTATTACTGACACTTTGCACTGATATTAACAAAGAAACACCAATTTGACTGTTTTCCTGCTTTTGTGTAATTCTGGATAGTAGCAAACTAATTTTGACCCATCACATAGTGCGGAATGTTTTTTGCACCAAGACAAAATGAGAACAAATACTTTGACGTTATTGTTAAACATACAAAACGCTTGGTTTCATTTGAAAGTATTTTACAAGTATTATGGTTATTTTAGCAGAAATCAACGTAATTTATGATCCACTTTGAAAATGGAATTAGGACAAACTGATTTGGTACACATTATCTGTGATGAGTCTCCTGCTTACCCTCTGCTTCAAGGATTTTTCTTACTGAAATGGAGATCTAATACAGTTGTTACATCTTGCTAAAATATGTATGGGCCTCCCATTGTACTCATCTCATAACTAAAGATTCCTATATGAACAGGTTGGGCCACAGATGATGTGGGGGGGAATCTTCAAACCACGAATAGTTTTTATAAAACTAATTGCCATCCTTCCATGCATATTGGGATCATTTTTGACAATCCTTAACTAAATACTTTTGTCACGTTTTGTAAAAAAAAATACGCATTTAATTTAATAATCATATAGTAAGCTCCCCGTTTATTGAAGTCTAGAGCATGTCTAGAGAAGATTGTTCACATAAAAGATGGTTCATGTTAAGCATTTGTGATAGTTCATCAGCTTTACTGGTTTATAACTTCTCTGGTGAAGAAAATATTTTTCTGTCTCAGTTATTTTGCTACAAGATTTTGGACCATTATTTTATCAGTTCTTTCCAGTAGCGGCTCATGGAGGGAGTGCCGCGGGGCGGTGGCGGGGCGGGGGAGAGGCAGGGTTGGGGGTAGTAAACTCCGGCTCACGGCAGACCAGAGTACTGTAAATAAATCAATAAATTAAACGAATTTCATTCCGCGCGCTGAAAAGCATTTGGTGTTTCAGCGCGCGCACTGAAATTTGTTTTATTTATTTATTTATTTATTTACATTACTCCGGTCGGCTGTGAGCCGGAGTTTACTACATCCCACCCTGCCCCGCCCCACTGCCCCGCAACACTCCCTCCACGAGTCGCTATTGGTTCTTTCCTTGCCTCTTCAGCTTGCTCTTTACCAACCTCCCCACTTGCCTCGAGGCTGGTTGTAAAATTGTTAAAAATTTGAGTTTCCACAGATTCTG
This sequence comes from Lissotriton helveticus, assembly GCF_964261635.1. Lineage (NCBI taxonomy): Eukaryota > Metazoa > Chordata > Amphibia > Caudata > Salamandridae > Lissotriton > Lissotriton helveticus. Next base: position 897,406,489 of record NC_136072.1, on the reverse strand, counting down.
TTTCCCATTTCAAGTCCTCTTATTGATTCTTTACATTCAAGACACCATCTTTAGTTTCTCTCAGGTCTCTCTGATTACTAGGCATTTCCTGGACATATTTTTCTCCATGTGTAAAACAACAGATATTGACTCCTCCCCAGAGTCTAAGCGGGCACCTCAGTTTGCTATTTTACCTCTTTTATTGATCTACGTTCTGTTACTACTGTTGTATGTGGAATGAAACTTCACACAAGGTAAGGGGGAGAAGGAATACGCCTTACTTTACCCTCTTCAAAGTTAGTATCTACACACAAAAGAAAGTAAGGTATCTTAAAGTCCCAATTTTTATCAAGTCACAATCTAATCGACATTGTAGCAAAAGCACCTTAACTTTGTAAAAACTGCCCTCACCCACAACTTGTTGTGGCATGCTTCATCATAGGGCTGCTGCAACGCGTCAGCGCAGACCAATGCTTAAGGCGGAGCAACGGGTGGGGTAGACAATACAAACAAATAGAAAAGAAAAAAAGGATCCAAACAAGGTGAATCTTAAAACTAACTAAGGGATATCCTAATAAAAATTGTTTTCCTGGATTCCCTTGTCAGGATTAAACAAGCATTTACAATGCAATGATTTTGCCTTTGGAAAAGTTAGAGCTATTGGCATTGCTCACACACAGAGCCCCACACACAAATACACACACACACAGAGCCGGACACACAGAGCCAGACACACACACAGAGCCAGACACACACACACACAGAGCCAGACACACACACACAGAGCCAGACACACACACACAGAGCCAGACACACTCAGAGCCAGACACACACACACAGAGCCAGACACACACACACAGAGCCAGACACACACACACAGAGCTAGACACACACACACACAGTGCCAGACGCCCACACACAGAGCCAGACGCCCACACACAGCGCCAGATGCCCACACACAGCACCAGACGCGCCCACACACAGAGCCAGACGCGCCCACACACAGAGCCAGACGCGCCCACACAGAGCCAGATGCGCCCACACACAGAGCCAGACGCGCCCACACACAGAGCCAGATGCGCCCACACACAGAGCCAGACACGCCCACACACAGCCAGACGCCCACACACAGAGCCAGACACCCACACACACAGAGGCCCAGAGCATAATTCCAAGAGCCGCACGTGGGGTCAGTTATGTCATAGCGTACTTAGTAACATAGTAAGGTTCATCCATCACAGTAAGAGACAGTGTGTTATACAGTCTACATAGTAAGGATACACAGGTGGGGAGGACAAGTTAAAAACGGGAGGGGGCCAAACATGGCTGGTTAACAACACACAAATGAAGCGTACTGTCGTTAGGCCTGACTTACCCAGAGCAAAAGGTGCGCTTACTCCTGTCGTCTCCCCGGCGTAGGACACCTCAAGGTGGTTGTCGTAGGGAAAGGGAGAGAGAAAGGCATGGAGATGCACCTACAAACAAAAGTAGTGGGGGAGGAGGAGTGACCCACTTGGTAAGGGAGAGAGTCTGGAGACCCTAAAGGTCAACTCACCGGACCTTGTGATGTCAGGGGAAGGAAAAGGCAAGGAGGTGCCAAGCCCAAAGGGGTCACCTGCGTGTGGCTCAATCACTCGCCACAGTATCCAAAGGGCGTGGTTCCTTACACCAAGTAAGGGTAGTCCAAAAAAATACCGACATCGAGACCGTCACACCGGAGCCGAATCAGGCCAATGCCCGTCAGATGACAGGATACGTCCCAAACCGTGCTCCGCCGCGCAGGCAGTAGATGGTGGCATCATGGCAGAGTCCCCTTCGAGCAGTAATTAAGCACGCCAAGGGCACTTGGAAAGAGACAAGCCCACACGCTCTGCTAGTCCGTAGGCAGTGTAGGCTCCGCGTCGGTAACCCCTAGACTCAGGGAGCAGTCCAGGGTAATACTGCTGCCACCCAGTATCGTGAAAGCACTCACCTGTTCTAATTAGAACTAGCGCCGGCAACCTACCCACGCGCTATGTCCGGGTAGACGGGGCAATCCCTGGTACGTGGCACCGCAGTTCAAATGTGAGATGGAGATCGCGCCAAATCCCGCGGGACAACTTGCATCCTGAATACGTCATGGACGACGGGGAGTGAAGCATACACAGGGAAAAAGGTTCAACATTCGGGCGGCCATACTGGAATGCGGGGATCAGTGCCTGGTGTGCCGGGGTGAATGCTATAAATAGCCGGAAAGTAGTGAGATATTATTAAACCCCAAGGTCGGTGTGAGTATAAATCACAAAAGTTAATATACAGTAAGGGCTTGGAAAAGCTGGACGCTCAATGTCCATGCCAGGTAACGGGAAGTATAGTAAAATCCCGGGGGACAATGTGCGTCACGAAAACGTCATGGAATGGGGCCTTTAGCTGGTGATTCCAGCAGCTAAAGTGCAAAGTCGGCCTTCACCAAAGCTATGTCACCCAGGCACTGGAGGAAGCAGATAGAGGTATGCGCAGCCATATAGACCATTGAGACCCGTGAGGTGCAGCTCAAGCCTACCTTAAACACGGACAGCGGGAGGGGGGCGGGCGGCTACACACAGGAGTTACACGGACAGCGGGAGGGGGGGCGGGCGGCTACACGGACGGCGGGAACGGACAGCGGGAGGGGGGGTCGGGAACGGGATAAAAACAAAAGGAAACAGAAAAAATACATTAAGAGCGAAAACGTCAAAATACGTAGACATACAAAGTGAAAACACATTTATAAAGAAAATGCTCCTTACCTGATCGCTTCGTGGGAACTCAAATCTTGCAGCCAACTCCAACAACAAACACTTGTAGAAAGAAGAAAACAGGCCGACTCGAGAAAAAAAAATAACACACACCCACCGCCGCGATGACGATCAGAAGTGGGTGGAGAGCGAAAAAATCACGGGAACGCCCCCGAATCTGGTCCGGCCTTGACGGACAGATCCGGCTCCCAATGGCTAGCCTCCATTTATGGAGCTAGCCAATGGGAGCCGGGGGACGTTCCTGTAGCCCATATTGTAAACATTAGATTTCGCCTGCGCCGAAAAGCTGCGCAGAGCGCAGCCTTCGGCAGGCGAAACCTAAAAAGGTAATTTATATCCCTGGATGGTGGTGAAGTGAGGGTATCATGCACTCTACACCCCTCCGTTCTGCATAGAGGTCGACATGTTTCTGCAGGAATCCTTGTCTCTACCGGCATTCATCAGGACTATTGGACCCCTATGCTAAATTTCCTTTCTGTTCATATACCCCTAGTATCTCAATATACTCAGTATTACTCCACCTGTTTTATGTGGTGTAGTCCAGTACACTTACTCTTATTTGAGATCGAGTTTATTGAATCAATCGCCAGAAATGGCATGGGAGTAGAGGGCGACCCCCTGTAGTCACACATTCATCAAGGGTGGTACGCCGTCTCCAATTTGGTCCCACCTGGTGCCGTGCAGGTACCTCGAATTAAGTCCACTTTCCACTATTTTTGCTGAGGTCCATGCATATTACTGCATACAGTGCTTAATTAGTGAAAGAACGAGTGCCGGTGCCCGGATATCAGCTTCGTTAGTTTTGGCCTTTTCAGAGGTTTTACTAAGGTCCGCACAGAGTAGATTGACCTCAATCGAGACCTTGTCAATCTTAGTTTCCAGATTCGCGCCAAGTGTCTGGATGGCTGTGATGATGGAGGCTAACAACGGTTCTTTTTGTCCGGCTTGGCTTCCAGTCGCACCTTCAGTTTGTGGTGCCCCCAACTGCACTGTATACTTGTCGAGCTTGTTGGCCTGTGAAGCTGTGTTTTGTTTAGGCCTCATATTGGCTGAGTCAGGCCGCCACCAGCGAAGGAATTGTCCTGCAAGCACTGTCTAGGATCAGCCCACCTCCCGGGCGCCAAGACCCTCTCTTTGCGTCGCTGCGCCACTACCTCCGCTCTCCTCCGTGTCCCGCTTCAGGGCTCAGGACTCGGCGTCCCTGCAGCTAAGATGCCTCCAAACTATGCCCGGCACTATCTCCTCAGTACTGCCAATGCCACCACCAAACGCAGAGCTACAGGCTCCAGAAATGAACGCAGGAAGGGGCGCAGCTAGACCTCAAATAGCCCCTGGTCCCGGGGGGGGGGGCACCCAGCCCGTCCCCCAGTCCACGATCCGGCTGCCCAATATGCCTGGATTGTACCCCGGGGGTACCGGACGACCTCCTCTCTCTGCCGGCCCAAAATTTGAAGTCGCCGTCTCTCCGTCCCACCTCACCTGTGCCAGGCCAGGATTCCTCAAAGTGCAGTAGTTGCAAGCTATGCTCACACACCCCGGCCCCCGCTGCTCTGCAGCCGTCGCATCTGCAGTGCCTCTCCTCCAGTAAGTCGTGCCTCAGAGTGCGTTCCGGCCAGCCTCCTCCCCGGTGTGCATGACAGTCATTAGGGGCCAACAGCAGGTCTTTACATCACCCACGACTCCTCCAGTATAGCGTCGCACCACCAGGCCTCAATATCGCCGCTCAGGCCTCCGCGACATCGGACCCCGTCCAGGCCTCAAAGCCGGGGTCTCTGGTTGTGCCCAGTCCGAACGCAGGCATCAGCGCGGCCGGCCGGCGCTTGGCGCCCGATCGCGGGTCCACAGTACAGCCCCAGAAGCAGGGAGGGGGTCCAAAGTAGGCTCGCTGAGCGCCGCTTCCTCTCACTGAGGCGGCGCCGCGAGTAGAGTGCAGCGGTAACGGAGTAGTGCTGGATTTTCAGGGATGGAAGGTTGTGGCTCCGAGCAGCTCCGGGCTAAGCAGCAATTTCTGTCGGCGCCTGGTCACGCCCCTTTCCTTTCATTTTTAGTTATCATTTTAATTTGTTTTGTTTATTTTTTGATTGTTGGATTATTCTTTTTTGATGGTCCCACTATCCAATTATGAGAATATTTTTTTCATGATATTTATTTATTTAATTTATTTAAAATTAGGGTAAACTTGAATTTGATATTTTATTTTACTATTTGGGATTTACTCAGGGGTTGGGAGGTGCTTTATATAAACTATACTTTAATTAGTAAAAATTAATTAGTAATTTTTATCTCATTTCTAATTGTTTATTAATCATTTTCATCAATTAATTTATATGTATACATATATAGGGCGTTTTATGGGGAATTACCTGGCTACTGCTTTATATACAAATTATGTTATTTTATGTGATGTGTTTAAATATAATTACATTTTTTAAAATGATTTCACTAATTGATGTTTAGAATGTTTTTAAATAAAATAAAAGTAAATCTTAGTATATATTTTTAAACAAATGTCTAAAATTGTTCGACTTAAATGTTTGTCAAATTGGATTGTTACATTTTTATTTATCATGAACATTATGTTTTATTGTTACTATTTTTCAAAATATACGTTAATTTATATTTAATTATTTTCTAATTCAAATTAAATATTTAATACAAATGTATATTTTTGAAATTACCATAACAACTATAAAAGGAGTTCAGAATTATTTAATTACATTTGATCATTTGTAAGACTATCCCAAATATATGTACTTATATTTGTTCTTTCTCTAATGTTTGTGGACTGAACTTCCGCCAACAATATATATGCACTATGTATACATTGTGGAGCATATACATGGCCAAGATTTTGTGCTTGTGTGTCATGTTGTTTGGGTCTTTTGCTACACAAGGAGGAATTAAAATACTTTGCACTTATCCACTCCTATCTCTGTAAAGCCATATATGCATATGCATATATTTAAAATTATTTGACAATAATATTGAAACACTGTTGCAAATGGTTCTGCCCATTTAGCCCACCAGGATTGTTTGCTTTTCACCCATTTTTTGGACATTTACTGTGGTTGAGTCTCACTACCTGTGTCTCACCCACTGCAATTTTACTGTATTTGGACTGATCGTGTTGACAGCCAGTGTTCACCTGTTAAGATAAGGTTGCTGCAGTCAGCTAGGATAAGGGGCACTGGACTGGTTATACGTGAACAAGTGAGGGTTGGGATTATATTATTAGTGGCCATTCATATCTAGGTCAGTATGATTTACTGTAAAATCTGTACTGCCTTCGCTGTATTATACATATGAATGAAATCTGCTTTAAAGTGCAGTTGTGCTCCACTGAGTGCTACATAGTCCAGCTGCGTGTTAAACAAGGCTAAAACATGCACTCTGAGTTTAGTTTTGCAGGTTTCAGTCGCCTACATCTTATGGGAGGTCAAGAATTCCATATTTCTCTGGCTCAGCTCATAATCTGATTCTATACCTTTGCCCCAGCTGCTGGGACAAGTTAATTACTCCGCTCTCAAGGAGAGGGAACAAAGGCCTCCCTAGACAATTGGAACAATCATCAGTGTTTGACCAACTTCCTGGGAGAGAAAAGGGTGTGGGGGAAATCTGCATCTGATAATTAGCTGGCAATTTGCACCTGGACTGAGTCACCCAGGCCCACTGAACAAAGGAGGAGGCCCAGACATACGGAGTCAACAAAGGAGGGGCGTTGAAGTTTTGTGTGGGAAGAAATCCAGCAGTGAAGTCAACTAAAATTTGAGCTGAAGCCCTCAGAGGAATGGTTCACAGAGAACACTTGACTGCACCACTTTGCTTCTTTCAGGCACCATAGTAAATGGCTGTAATACTGTGCATGGAGTAGTAAACGGCTTTTGTCAATTTACAGCTCGGTATGGACAGCACTGTGCTAGTCCTATGCTTAAAGACTTTGCTGTAGAAATGGCGAAAGACTTTGTCCCTTTCTATCTCGGGGTAGATGGCAATGTGCTAATCCTATGCTTAAAGACGTTGATAGAAAAGGAGACATTGGAGGTGAGCCAATCTAGAGTGTCGCCGGTGTTGAGAGTGCTCTAACAGGAGCTCCTTTCCACCTAAACTTGAGAACTGCCCAGAGTTCTCTGCTAGTTTTTTGCATAATTTATGTGTCACTCTATGCCTGAAAGGGTGTTATTTTGATATAAATATATATATTTTTTTCACACAGTCCTTTGAGCCCAAAGAACAAAAAGAGCAAAAGGAGGTCACACTCTTGCAGATAAGTTTTCTTTGCACGATTGATTTATTTTTCAATCCATTTGTGACTGGGAACAGGCTATAAACCAACTCGTTTCGGTATACACTTACACCTTGATCATATATATATATATTTATTTGTTGTGACCCTTGACAAAACCAATATTTAATTTGTATATTACACCTCCTTATATTGTGATGTTGCATCTGGTATAGGTAGGGGTGTTTATGTGGTTCAGGACCCAAGTGGGTTCAAATGGGATACATGGGTTTCGCCAAAGATATTTTCATCTGCCTGATGTATATATTTGTAAATGAATGCATGGTATTTAGTAGTGTGCGTGTTATAAATACAATTTTCATTTTTCAAAGAAAAAGCACTGGCTGGATTACCTTTTATTAAATGTTGTTGTTGGGTGCCAGTGAATAGTGATTATTAGTCCACACCACTTTCCCAGAGTAGGCCTTGGACTGCTCTGCTTGGCAACCCTGAGAGAGTCAAGTCCTACAATGGGATATTTGGCTCCCAGCCGGGGACAATTGTGGGCCTATTACTTGTGCTGACTCACATCCTGTTCAACTTATAACCCAATTCCTTACACTGTATTTATAAGTAGATATTGTTTAGGAATCTCCACTATTACATTTAACACACAATAGTTTTAAAAATAATATTTTGGTAGTAGATTTGTTTGAGGAGAAATTTTGGTCATTTACTTTTTGATAAGAAACTAACTCGATCATTTGCTCATAGATATTTTTGTAGGTTGATATTTTTGTAGTCAATATTTAGGACTACTCCTCAAACAGCTATATCGCAATTAGGACCAGAACTACACTTCTTGCAAACAATGTTTGTCGAACCTGTCTTTCACCATACTAATACAATGTGGTCTGATATTTAGTGGCCTACTAACCATGGCCCCTTACCTTCACTCTCAAAGATGGCTAAAATCTGTGTGTGTGTCTGGATGATAGGCTCTTCTTGTCTTATAAGATTAATAGGGCAGTGTCTTCTTGTTTTCTTCATCTTACAAGGTTAAAATAAATTCCACAAACTTACCTCTGAAAGGCTTCAAGCTTGTTTCCCTTGCTTTAATCCTGTCTATGAGTGATTATGATAGTAGCCTTTATTTGGTAACTCCTAAGCTTTTAAAGGCGAGGTTACCACAAAATAAGGCTGTGCATCTGATTTTTGATCTGAATACACCATCTCACATATTTTCCTTCAGGTACGCTTTTCACTGGATCCCGTCAGAAAGAAGAATTCTCTTAATGTCCCTATATTTAGACCACCATGCATTGCATAAGTTGGGCCCTCTTTATTTGCAGGCGAAGTTTCAATAATATTATTGAAACAATTTGCTTAGGACTGCTCAGAACCTTAACATGAAGCCACCTTGTATTAATATATCACAATTTGGGGGATGTCCGGCTAGCTTAATGGTATCCAAACATTGGAATGTTGTTTCCATTATTTTAAAATCTACGACCCAATATCTGACATTCAGCAAATCTCTACAAAATGTATTTATGATTAGTTAAGTGTGGTACTTTTTGTTGCGGTTAATCCTAATAGGTTTACCTCCGGTAAGCGCTTTTGGGTAACAGTTTGAGCTTTATAAGTCTTATTAAACACACCATTAAACAAAACCTACTTAGGAAGGAACTCAAGGTGCTAGATCTCTCCATCGTTCTTGCTGTTGAGAAGTGTGAAAGTTGTGAAGAAAGCACAGGTATCAAAGCTTTGTCAGCTGCCACTCAAAAGCAAGTGACAGCACAGATAAACAAGCATTTGCAATGCAATAGGTCTTGCATTTACAAGAGATTGAGCTATTGGCATTGTATTTATTTTAATATTGTTTTTAAAACAGATATATAAAAAGCATTGTCATTTTACAATGCCAACAGCCTAAACTCTTGCAAATGCGAGACTTATTTCAAATGTGTTTGTGCTATAAAATTGTTTTTAAAAAGCGCTAGGAGAGAGCGTATCCTGCCTGCAATAGGGGACAGGACAAAGCTATTTGAGAAAATAGTGCTTCGAGGCTATAATTAAGGCCTACCGAGTAACAACACACGTAACAGGGGGTGTCGCCATGGGAGGTTACAAAATGAGACAAGGTGGTACTAAGGAGGGAATACCAAGCCTATCAACCAATGAACAGCCACAGATTCCAGTGGACAATGACACAAGCCAATGGAAAATATGGGCGGAGAGTGGACGTAGCTTCAAGTCCCTACCTGAATACAGCATGCCTTGCCCAGTTTCAACCTAAATAGCAACAAAGTTAAAAGTGTCACCTAAAAGAATAGCATCTAAGGAGAAACTGCTCACTAGACTTACACAATCTCTCATACATCAACGATTGCTAGAGGAATTTTCACCAGATCTTGAAAGAACTTACTTATAACACTCGAGATAATGCATGGAAGAAAGCCATGGCAGGAAACCTACTATGGTCCGACTAACATAAAAGGTGCATGTGTCTTCTGTATCCATGGAAAGCAGCCTTTCATCAAGCTCCTATCACCCATGACAAGAGACTACAGCTTTTTCATGTTCGAATAAATTATCATCTCTCCATTCTGTGATCACTTGTAATGGGTTTCACAGAAGGACAATGATTTCCAATGCCAGGCTAGACCTTAAAGTTCCTGATGAACCCTTGAATCTTTGAGGTGTTCAATGAACACACATGTGAAAGAGAAGTTTCCACCAGTTGCACAACGACTTTGTAGGATTTCCAAGACATAGCTTACCTTTTCCTGGAGCTCCTAATAAAATACCTGTGGAGAGGGGTGATTTCATATAAACAAGAACTCAGTGTCCCAGAGATTATTAGTTTTGGTTTTATTAATCAATGATTAAATTGTAGAAAATACCATTCTGGATAAAAAGAGTGGATCACTTGATATCGCCATCCTTTGGTCTGTAGCTTCTAATAATTCCTTACATGAAACACACGACAGGTCTTATTATGACTTTGGGGGTCTTCCAATGGGACTGCCACCGTGGCGGTCCGAGGAAGACCGCCTCGGCCACTGGGGAGCCTGCCCGCCGGATTATGAGCTTGATCCAGCGTGTGTGAGCGGGCGGTGAGGTGGCAGTCTCACGGCAGTGGCTGTGTTAGGCTCACAGGAGAGCCTTAACAGCACACTGCCACCGTGAAAGTGCCTGCAGCATCTTCCTGGACCTTGTGGCATTCACCATCTTGTGCATGCCACACCATGCAGGAACCAGGGTGCAATTCCAGGGGGGGCACAACATGTGCCCCCCCACATGCACCCCCAGTCTCAGATTTGGCTGGGTGCCCTGTTAGGGCCCACTAACCTGGATGTCCACCAACCTTTTCATGGCAAGGTCCCCAAGATGAAAAGTGTGGTGGATATGCAGGTCATAAAAAGCTTCACCATTAGCATATTCAGGCCCCTTTACGCACTGCCTTGGGATCCTGGATCCTGATTGGGGCGGAGGTCCTATGGTGGTCCCAGTACCACCATCATAATACGGTGGGCAGACCAGCAGTGGTGGTGGTGCTTGGACCGAGAGTACAATGTCCCCAGGACCGCCAAACTCATAACAAGGCCCTCAATGTGACCAAAGAGGTACACATGAAGCACAATAGCTTTTTACTGCAAGAACGCCATGAGTAAATGCAAGGATGATTTTAGATGGTGGTTTTATACTAGATGTCTATTTCAAATGTTTTATGTGCATTGACGGGGAAGTTCAATACTATTAAAGTGAAAGTTAAGCAAGCAGAACCTTTTTCAGCCTTTGATTTCTTTCCCCAAAGACCATGCATGATCAGGTCTGTTGTTTCAAGGGGTCTGACACAGTTAGTCAAGTGTTAATTGGAAGAAGTAGAGCACTTTGCCTTCAAAGACCAGCTCTTTCTCCAGTCTGAGTAGAGGGCTGTCAACCACTTGCTTAGGTCTCCTTAAGTCTGTAGAAGGGCATTTTAATACAATTTCAAGCAACCCTAAAGGGATATGAATACTTAAAGTATTATTTTTTTTACTATATTCTCAAACCACCTTTTTGGCTGAGACCCACACAGGCATCACCCTTTTGGCTGGTGCCTGAGTTCAATTCATTCACTCATATGTTGTGCCAACATACTAAAGCTGACACCATTCAAAGCCCAGATTACCATTCCACATACTACTCTATTCCTGCAGTGAGAGCTTCCTTATTGGATGCCTCAAACATGCTTGAAAATACATTGGATGCACCTTTGTAGGCATACTGGAAAATAGATGCCTACAATCAATGACAAGTTTGATAATCATCATCATGATTTGTATTTAGAGCGGTGTCCAGCTTCTTATATAGGAGATTCTGGAAATTACATATTTTTCCTTCCTTTGACATCCATCATGCCTTGTTTAGAAAATATAGATACTAATTGTAAACCAAGCTAATGTTTATCTCTCAAGTATATTTCCAGTCCTCAACAATCATCCTTTACACCAGATACACCAAGGACAACAGAACTGAGCAACATAATCTTTCCCACTCCCTCTTCTCACTGCTGTACCTGCTCTCATGGTTCTGCGAACCAGCAAGTGACTAGAAATGTGACAGACAGACAAAAAAACATACGTTTCTCTATGACAAGTATAAACTTACAAATTTTCTTTTAGGTATTTCATGTATTCCAATACCTTTTCTTTAACAAATATATCTGCCTTGCTTTCAGACCCTTCTTCGATGCTTTTTCATTATAAGAAACCTACATGGATGGAAGGGCCCTTTTATCTCCTCTTTTTCTGTTACTGTTCTCTACTTCTGTAACTCCTGCATCAGTCATTCTCTGCAGCTTTGTTGTGGAAGGCACCACTTAGGAGTGGATGAATGGTGTTCGAAGACGGTGTGGTCCATCTGACTGACTAGAACGCCCTGCAACATTTCATTGATGAATATTTGTGCCCTGATAATGGCACAGTAGATTCACCACTCCTTGTACATGCTATACAGTGTGTATCATTTAGTCATCCTGACATTCTAACCATTTCCACCTGACTTTTCCTGAGTCTCTCAACCTCATCAAAATTGTTGCCCGTGAATGTCATCATCTTCTCTTCATTCAAGACTCCCAAAGGAATCAGTGCACATTCAGCCCCAAAGGACTTTCACTAGCACAGCCACATGCCCTATAACGGGTGAACGCCTTCTGTGGACCATCTGTGTTCGTCCAAGAGAATACAGCGTTGTCGGCAAGACAGAAGTAGATCAAAAATGTGGACTCCATGCCCTTTTGTTATTTGCTATAAGGGAAGTTAAAAAAAAAGCAACCCACTAAATACTGTGGCTGTGCAGTGCTTGTCCTCTGATACAGACATACCTCAAATATAAGGAATGGGACAGTACAGAGTGATAAGTGGCAGGTAGCTTGGAGTCTTTTCCATAGGGGGATTTAGATTGACCGGAGGCTCGAAACCAATTTAAGACTGTTTGTAGATTTGGTTTTCCTTTCAATGCTGACTATGGCTATAGATAGCTAGCTAAACACACAAGATGATGGACGTAATGTTGCAAAATGGCAAAACATTCACCCCCAATCACAGATCTGGGTTAATCCATCGTTATTTTGCTCACCAAGCCACCCCAGTTCAGACATGGCCATATGCAAATCAGTCATGACCCTGTGCCTCATGGGGACAGTCCAGCCCGAACTGCCAAGCCATGTCTTCGCTGAACCAGAATCAAGCATCCTAGGACCGGTTTCTGGCTATCAGCCGTCTTCGGCCAGGATAGCTTGACTCCAGTGGCGTAGTGAGCACGGGGCCCACGTCTGGGCATGCCCTTCCCACATAGGGTGAACAGCAAAACACACAAGATGATGGACGGAATGTCAAGCTATCCTGGCTGAAGACGGCTGATAGCCAGAAACCCGTCCTAGGATGCTTGATTCCGGTCCAGGAAAAACATGGCTTGGCAGTTCGGGCTGGACTGTTCCCATGAGGCACAGGGTCAAGACTGATTTGCATATGGCCATGTCGGAACTGGGGTGTCTTGGTGATCAAAATAACGATGGATTAAACCCAGATCTGTGACTGGGGGTGAATGTTTTGCCATTGTGCAACATTCCTCCATCATCTTGTGTGTTTTGCTGTTCACCCTATGTGGGAAGGTTATGCCCAGCTGTGGGTCCCTTGCTCACTAAGCCACTGGAGTCAAGCTATCCTGGCTGAAGACGGCTGATAGCCAGAAACCGGTCCTAGGATGCTTGATTCGGGTCCAGGAAAGACATGGCTTGGCAGTTCGGGTTGGACTGTTCTCATGAGGCACAGGGTCAAGACTGATTTGCATATGGCCATGTCGGAACTGGGGTGGCTTGGTGAGCAAAATAATTATGGATTAAACCCAGATCTGAGACTGGGGGTGAATGTTTTGCCATTGTGCAACATTCCGTCCATCATCTTGTGTGTTTTGCTATAGATAGCTAGCTCCCAGGCAGATCCTAACAGATGGAAATTACTTATTATGGATGAATAATAATTATTAGTTTAAGAATCATACTCAGTTCCTGAAATAGATGGTGCATGTTCTTCACTGAAGTGTGATTTATTTGACTTTAAAAACAGCTTATGTACTTACACTGTGAATCCCCATTTATCCGGAAAGCTCAGAAATCTGTTAAAAAAATAACTTGAATAAACGTTCTACTGCAAAGATATATGGATTTTAATACTCTAAAGAAAAGTGATCCATTCAGGTTCGAGACTGAGTTCACAGAACCCTCAGGGAGGCATAGCGTTGAGACGGGAAATACTTCTAAACCGGAAATATTTCTCCTGTATATACTTAGTCGTATGACTGTATGTATTGTCTTTTTACAGACCTACCTACCATTTTTAGAGTAATTGTGAGATTTGGGAGACTGAGACTCTTTTAGGGCGGGGAGAGTAACCTTTCTTTGGACAGGTTGATGGATTATTTGGCTGAAATTGACAAGTAACACTGTCAACACTCTGTAAAAAAGACAATTCATTTTTTAGCCTCACATGACTCAAGGATTAGAGCACATTCTTTCTTGCATTTTCTTTTCATTTAATACGTCTAGCACTAGTTATCTCATTGCTGCATCAGGACCTAAAATTTAAAGAAGTTAAAAGGAGGAGTAAGTATGGTGAGCTGCAGATAAAATACAGATCTTTCTTTGAGCTACTGTTCTATAAAATGTGTCATTGTGTATTATGTCTTTTCAGGGTATTACGCTATTTGAGCTATATGTGCAAATCACTCATTGAAGAGTGAATGTGTGATTAATAGAATGCAAATTTATTTGAAATTACTCTGCTCTGCAATGTGATAATCAAGTTTGTGTGAATATATTGGTAGTTAATAATTTCAAACCCTGACTGTTCTTTTTCACAATATTTATTATTGATTTCTGAAGAATATCCAGAAAGTTGAGAACTACGAATCTGGTTTATTGTTATAGTTCAAAAGAACAAAGTCTTGCTGAGTGAAAATAAGTGAAAGGACATCAAGAGACTCTCTGCAAATTGTTTATTCTTAGAGTTTCATCAATAATTAAATGTTATAAAAGCTGAGCACAAAGAGTAAGGGGTTAGAAGGGAATCGTCACACCAGGTGACAATGGGACAGGCCATATAGAATCATGTTCCTGATTCTAACTAAGGCTAACAGAAAGGGAAGCACTTAGACTAACATTGCAGATCATATCAGTGCAAGTGGCCTCGCACAGCAAAAACAGCAGGCCTTGCTATTGTATTGAAAGAAGCCTTTATTTATGCGAATATGGGTGTGAACCATCTCTGAAACTCAAAATAGGTTTGCATTTTATGCTGTGCTGGTTTTAGCTTAATGCTAAGCTATTAAAAGCAGCCAAACTCTGGGGCAGATTTACAAGCCCCTTGCGCCACTTTTGCGTCACTTTTATCATGGCAAAAGTGACGCAAAAGTGGCGCAAGGGGCTTGTATAACTGCCCCCCTGTATCTAGGCGGCTGTGCTGTTGCTGAGCTCCTACTCTTTTTGCCTGACACATCAAATTATGAGCATTTTTCTGGAGCGAACTGAGCTACAGACTACTGGAGTGCACTGAGGGAGTATTTCTCCTGGAGATATAGTCATATCTGATGAAAAACAGAGGTAGATTGATGATTCTGCAGCTTCACAAGATGGCCCTCCCAGGCACTAGGCTCCAGAAAGCCTGGCCTAACAGGGGAAACTGCCTGGCTGTCTCCACTGCATTGAACATTTCTCTGAATTCATAACCTTGTTGGCAGAGATGAGCGAAACAAGAGGTGCCCTGGCTTCCAAGGTAGACACTGTGGGTAAGAAACTGGTTCTAATGCAAACATATTTGGATGCTGTTCCTAGCAAGATCAAAGAAGTCATGAGCTGAGTGAGTAATTCTGGAAATGGCTTCCATACTTTCCAGGAAAGAGTGCTTTCACTTACTTGTGACGTAAGATAGTCGGAATCAGCTTGAAGGCCAAGGGCGGAGGGAAATTGTAGAAATAATATTTGGCTTCTGTGAGTACCAGAAAGGGTTGAATTGGACACGATATAGGCCTCTGTGGTGAGACTGATTTGTATTCCACTTCTGGGTACAAAACTACTGTCTGATATCCTTTTGACTGAAAGAGCGCACAGGAACGTTGGCCCAAAATCTTAACGAGGTGATAAATAGCACCAGGCCCACCATCACAAAGATTTTAAACTAAGGGATCAGGAATCCACTTTGCAAGCTGCCAGGAAGGCCATTGAGATGCTCTATGAGAATCACAGAGTGAGGTTATATCATTACTCATAACCAGTGGTGTAGCGGGGGGTGGGGGGCCGGTACGAGTTTTGGGGCGGCAGCCTCCCCCCCTGCTCTTCCATGCATTTGCCGTGGGGCGACAACCGAAGGAATATCGCCAGCATGCCCCCTCCCGCTCTTTCGGCCTCCGCTGGTCGGCAGAGGCAGGGACCGCCACAAGCGGCAAAGTGGCTAGCTACGCCACTGCTCAAAACTCCGGTTTAATGGGTCAGTAAATATATCAGCCCGGTCAAAGAAATTTAAATGAGGAAAATATTAATGTGCTGTGTTACCTCTTGCCAGTCTAAAGATTATGGCACAGAACAAAGTTTATGTCTTCACTGACCCTGAAGCCACCATGTCCTTTGTGGGAAAAATGTAATTAAGGTGGCCATATCTTTAAGTCTGTCATCACCTCTACCTGTTAATTTGTGGGCTTTTTTTCTAATTTTCTACACTTAGCAGTAATTGCCACACTTGCCCCAGCTCTTGGGTGGGCAGCCTTCAGACATATAATATGGTAATTTTTTGCTTCTCTATATAATCTCAGATCTGACAGTTCATTTACTTAATGATGGTTGGTGTGACTAAACATTCATTATGGGCATAGTGTATATACTTGACTAGAAGGGAACAGCACTGGCCACATGGAAGAGTTCAATATGGTGCTCTGAGTGAAAGGGTACTCTGTGGGTCTTTGTGGGGAGAGGTATACTTCTTTTCCTGCCATTTTTATATTCTTGACCTGTCAAATCACTTTTTGTGGCGACTAGTTTTTTCACACGATTGCCATGACTTCATAAACATACCTGGGCCACTATACCCTCTCCGTTTTGCACATATAATCATTAGCAGTCTGCTCAGTGTCATTAATATGTGATTTTTTTAGTTGATTTCTCATTGCATGATGCAGACTTCGTGGACTTCGGCACTGCCTAATCCACTTGGTCATTTTCTGATTATACAATTACTGAGCCTGTTTCTGTGCTCTATACTGCTGGATTAGTCATGGGAGCATTAAAGGAGGGGTTCTCTGGTGGTCAGTGTTCATATTGTGTTCCCTTTCACTTTGGTGCTTCAGTAGCCAATTCCCCTGGTTTGTGAATCTATGGATTCCTGCCTGTCTCCTGCTTTCTCCTGATGATGGAGTTTACAGTATTCAGGTACTCTACAGTGGGCTACGATGGGCTCCATTGCTAGGAAAAGTGGATTAGAGAGTCTTTTTCATCTGTTTCCTCACCCGTGTGGTCACTCTAGGGAAAATTACATTCCTGTTATGTAGCCACCTTCATGATTCTAGGGCCCCAGGTTTTGTTATGCAGTTTTGGTTTCTTACAAGTTCCGTTTTCCTGAAGATGTGTCTAACCATCCAGGTTATCCAGAATGCATGCTTCTGAATGCTGGGGCAAAAGCTTGGGGTGTTAACAAGCTCACAAAAGCGGTGTCTCGAGGTTCTCGATTTGAGCTCCTTCTTTTGATGTCAGCGTGAGATGCTGGCAAGCTGTTTCCCAGATGTTTTCTATGGGGTGAATGGAGATCTAGGTATAAGTATGCTACTGATGGCTTGGGTTGGTCAGTGTTGCTGAATGCTCTGGTTTCCATAATAGGACTTTACCAGCCTTGGGGCAGCGAAGACTAACTGTTTTCCTAACCAGTGTGCTGCCTAGCACAAACATAGGCACCATTGCACCTTGGTGTAAGTGTGCCTGTGTTACAGGCAGGATTGTTTTTGTTTAGGAAGGGACATCTTCTTGCACAGTGTTCCTTACCAAAAAGTCAGGCAACGCAGCGCAGCCCATCCCCCGCGAAGCTGTGCTGAGTTGCGCAACTAGGATGGAGCAGAAGAGTGCCCTATCTTCAGAGATATGGCTCTCTCCTCCACTTTCCCTTGCAATAACGGATTTTAGTGGCTATGGGCCGCGCACACACCTTAGTGCCATAGCGCTAGGGTCTGTGCATTAGTCTAGCATAGGATTTGTACAGGAAGGGTAGCCTTCCTGTACAAAATACGATGCCCAGACATGATGCATAGCTTTCCCCTTATTTTCAGTGCTAAATAAGTTTCGCGCTGGAAAGTAAAAAGGGGAAAAAAGATTTTGCACAGATTTGCGTCAATTTTTTTCTTATTTTTCTTAGTAAATCTCCCCTAAGAGTCTTGAGAAAGCCTTAGGGTGAAACGCGAGTTCTAAACGAATAATGTGGATTGAAGATGTACAATCTGGGTGAGGTGTATAAAAGAATGAAGACATAAGCTAGACTTCAGCAAAAAATATGTCCATCACTTTACCCACTCACTGACTTGTGCTCAGCGTTATTGAAATTAGGGATTAAAGTATTTAGAATACTCATTTATATTCCAAGCACCTTCTTTTTGCAGTAGAGGACCTGCTTCTGGATACTCTTGGTACAGGGACCTACATCCCTTGCATATTGGCTTACAACCATGACAGAGGCTGCTAAAACTTGTAGATGATCTGTCACTCTTTCCTCCTGCTTTTTCTGCAGTAAGTGTGCCAAGATTTGAAGAACCTTCTAAAATAAGCACTGAATCCCTTGGCCTAGGGACATTTGAGGGCTTGCTTCTGAATGGGGGTCTTTATAAAGCTTGATAAGTTGCATGCCATGGCTTTTGTGTCCTACTTGATTCTATTCTACATATATTTCTAGGTTATCTTTAGGTTCCTGAAGGAGTTGAGGTGGCTGGAACACATTTTGACTGCTCAAATTCTCATCACATAGTCTCTAATATGGACTTGATTCACTCAAAGTCTAAAATCACCTAAGGAAATTCTTTATTCATCTAACTGTGAATCAGAGCTAGGTTACCCACAAACTGGTGACCAATGAGCAACAGCTTGTATTCAAACAAAAGATTTTACATCTAGAAAATTTCACACCTGAACAGAGTTTACATTTTGAGCCATCCCATTCTGATGAACGCCCCAGATGAGAAACCTGTAGGTGACATTTTTTCACTTGGTATGGAGGAGTTTGCGGGTACCATTTTTCTGGATGAAGCCTGGTAATGGGCTGCTTGTCATGACTTGCAAATGCCTTCTGACGCTCATTGAATTTTGGTTGCTGGGCCTCTTTATGTTCCGGAGGCAGGTTCTGCTAAAAGGTGAGTGGCTATGTCTCAACTTTGTGGCCTTGTGTCCTAATCTTCTGATTTGCCTTATGATCTGGTCTACTTGAATGAATTACAAGACTCTTACTGTACTCTGGTTGTCATTACCACAAGAACATCTTTGCAGCAAGACCAATTTTGCAGCATATATGTTGACGCCAAAACCAGTGGTGGTCTGACAGTGTTTTGATTTACATTTTTTTTTAAATAAATGCTACATATTTGATTAAAACAATCTGGTGAAAGCCTTTCTTGAAGGAAAAAAATCCCCTCTTGAGGCTATATTTTTGCTTGTTTCTTTAATGGAGTGTTCTTCCCCTTAGCACTCCAATTCCTTTTATCTTTTAATGAGGGGGTATATGCTCAATCCCACCGTTCCCCATCCTTATACCTCCGCCCACCTTCATCTCTCCTGTGTCCCTCCTCTTCCTGATTTACCCCACATTTTTTCCCCTCCCAACAATCGTCATCACTCCATTCACATCAACAACATTCAGTATTATCACTCCCTTTTTCCTTCTTACCTTTGAATTGCCATCGTCTTCTTTCTTCCTTTGTCATTTTTTTTTTAACTATTGGTTCACGGTAGAGATAAAAATAAGACTAACACCGTCCTTCTTCCACTTTTTAAAATCCACTTTAACTCTTACAGTTACTATAATATAAGGGTTATAAGAATTTCTTTTTTCAGTTCTGGGTCAAGTATACCTTTTCCTTGAAATCATTCTATTTTCGTTGAAAAGGTGTATCATCATTATGACATTTTTCCAGAATGAAGTTTCATCACCCTGATTTTCATTTTGAAAATCCATTGCAATGACGGAATTACATTCAACTGTCCTCTTTCTATTTGCTTCTATTTGGTGAGGAATTCAATGGGATTGACTTCCAAAACTGTATGCAGATTACAGCTGTCTTGCACTGCAATATTTTTGGCATTTATGAAGCTTACATTTCTTCAATTGAGCTCTCTTGGCACTAGAAGATTCTGGCGGCCCAAAGCAAAATCAATTACAGCTTGTGCTCAATTGTTTTCAAAACTTAACATATTGTATTCATCTATTAAATTGAAGGAAAGTCTGTTCAAGAGTTATGCACCCTGGACCTCAAATGCATGCCCCCGTTTTCCTGTTTAAATCCTGGACCAAAACAAAATTCAGAGTAACTGAGTGAGTCTAGAATTTTGATGAAGATTTGAGAATCGTCCAGCTAGACAAGAGGTTTCAGAAAAATAAAAAAGTGAAAACTATTGACTCATTGCCTATGATGTATTGTAAACCAAAATAAATACCTGTGGAATTCATTTTGAAAGTGCTGAAGTCTTTGGAGTCATGCAGCCAGCAAGCCCAAATAAATTGATTAGCAGCAGTCAATAAGTGGATGAATATTGGTTTTGACCAGTGTGCTTTTATTGGGCAGATGTAAAAACAGCCAGCTACTACGCAATGGTCTAAACTGAAAAAAGCAAACACTTAAATCAAAAGTAATGAGTGGCTTTTTAGAAACCTCTCTCCCTCAATCAGGACCACTAAGTTTCTAACAACAGTTGAAGGTTTAGGGCCCATTGAAGGAGTCAGCAGCCTGCTGTCCCATTAGTGGGGAGAGATTTGTGTCAGCAAGTTCTCCGACCTGGCATGATTCAGCTTGAGAAAGCCATCACTCATCCACCATCTGACAAATTCAAATTCCAGGAGCAACAAAATGTAGGTGTTGTATGCATAATTAAAACAAGCATTGACAAACCCAATAGGTATTGCCTATGTGAGAACTATGGGTTTGGCCAGTGTGCTTTAGCGATTTTGTACACAAGAGTGGCTGCTGTTCAGCATGGCTAAAAGTTATTGGCATAGAGGAGAGTGTAGTGGAGTGTCATAGAATGGAATGTCATCGAGTGGAGTGGAGTAGAGTGCTCTAGAGTGAGGTACCATACAGTGTTGTAGAGTAGAGTGGCAAAGAGTGGGGTAGAGTGAGTGGCATGGAATGGAGTGGAGTGGCATAAAGTGGTGTAGAGTGGAGTGGGCATAGAGTAGAGTGGCATAGAGTTGTGCAAAGTGTTGTTGAGTGTAGTGGCATAGAATTGAGTAGGGTCTTGTAGAGTAGAGTGGCGTACAGTGATGTAGAGTAGAGTAATGCCATGGAGTTGAGTAGTGGCATAGAGTGGAGTGGCATACAGTGGGGTAGGGTGTCATAGAGTGGATTGCGAGGATTGACGTAGAGTGGAATGGACTGGCATAGTGTGGAGTGTCATAGAGTGGTGTGGAGTGGGGAGAAGTGACCCATGAGTGGTGTAGAATGGAATAGACTGTTCTAGAGTGGAGTGTCATGGGGTGTAGTGGTGTAGGGTGGAGTGGCATACAGTGGAGTAGAGTGCGGGGTGTGGAGTGGGGTGTTTCAGAGTGGCGTAAAGTGACGTAGAGTGGAGTGCCATAAAATAGAGTGGGGTAGAGTCATGCAGAGTGTCATAAAGTGGAGTGGCATAGAGTGGAGTAGTGATGTAGAATGGAGTAGTAGCATACATTGGAGTGGCATAGAGTGGAGTCGAGTGTCGCAGAGTGGAGTCAGGTGAAGTGACATAGAGTGGATTGGAATAGTGTACAGTGGAGTAGAGTGCCGTAGAGTGGAGTCTTGTGGAGTGGAGTGGCATAGAGTGGAGTGGCACACAGTGGCGTAGGGTGGAGTGGAGTAAGGTCTCATAGATTGGAGGGTGTGGAGTGGCATAGAGTAGAGTTTCGTAGAATCTCCATTCTACGACACACCGCTCTGCTCTACGCCATTCCACACCATTCCATACCATTCCACTCTATGAGACTTTCCTACACTCTATGCCATTTCTCTCTACCCCACTACACTCTATGAGACTTTGCATCACTCCACTTTACACCTCTCCAGGTGTAGAGTGGAGTGACGAAAAGTCTCATAGAGTGGAGTGGTGCAGAGAGGCATAGAGTGGGGTGCCATGCCGTTGAGTGGCATGTCATGGAGTGCCATGTCATGGAGTTGCGTGTCATAGAGTTAGGTAGAGAAAAGTGGAGTTGAGTGAAGTGGAGTGGAGGGCCATAGAGTGGAGTGGCATGGAGTGGAGTGGTGTGGAGTAGAGTGGAGGAGAATGGAGGGGTGTAAAGTGGCATGGACTGGAATGTTATAGAATGGAGTGGCATAGAGTGAAGTTGTGGTGAATGGAGTAGTGTCATAGAATGTCATAGAATGGAGTGGCATAGAGTGGAGTGGGGTGTCGTAGAGTGGAGGGTCATAAATTGGAGTGCCATAAAGTGGAATAGAGTGTCATAGAGTGGAGTGTTGTAGAGTGTCATGCCTGGAGCGGCATAGGATGAAGTTGCGTAGAGTTAAGTAGAGTGGAGGTGAATACAGAGGCATAGAGTATTGTAGAGTGTCATAGAGTGACACAGAGTGGAGTAGAGTGGAGCAGGGTGGAGTGACATAGAGTAGAGTGAAGTAGTACGTTGTAGAGTAGAGTGGCAGCATAGAGTGGAGTGGCATCTAATGTCCTATAGTAGAGTGTCATAGCTCATCCCTTTCCACTTTCATATCAAATGTAATTCATCTGAACCAGTGGGAGCATCAGTAAGTGGGACAGTAGGTTCCTATTTGTTCTTTATTGATGGTGGGTCAAGAAGGCGGAACTGGCTGTCTTCTAGAGAGGACCACGAAAGTAGAATTAGCGCCAAGTCCGGAAATATCCACAATGGATACATTGCTAGCCTTGTAAAGCAGGAGCAAGCGAAGGACCGTTGGACTTTTGGCATCAATGGCCCCAATGTCGAGTGCAATGCATTTCCAAGATGGCAGCCGCTGCTTGGTGATATGAAGACTAGCGATCTAGTCTTTTTTCTTCTGCCCACGAGGGTTCAGAGTGCTCATTGCAAGTGCGTGCTGTCAAAAATGCACACTTCAACTGATCTCCTTACAAAAGAGTAGTGTCTTTTTTCCACAGTTCTGATAGGAATTTCATATTTCAGAATTCATTATTTTTGATTCCTGCCCATAGCTTTCTCGGTGTGCACACCAGGTTATTCCTTTTTTTGAGTAGTGTCTCAGCAATGAGTCATTTTTAAGTGCTGTTTTTGCTGGAAACCCATTGAGTTTGTCTTCTTATATCTTCGATGAAGAAAACGAAGTACTAATTAAACCCGACAACAGAAGACAAGAACTAGAAAGAGAACTTGTTTCCCGAAAGAAAGAAAAGTATTTAATGTGCTTGTGAAGTTACAGGAACTCTCAGAGACTATTGTTTGTATTTCTTTTGCTGAATATAGGAAACGTAGTAAAATCCTTGTAACTCCATTTGTATAAATATTTAAGCATCCTCAAAAGTAAAGAACTATACGAGAGAAGCTCCAGAAATAAACTTCCATCGCTGGCAAAGAATTATTCGTAGTCAAGGAGTGGAGGCACTATCTTTTAGGGGCGCAACATGTTGGAACTGTGTACACTGACCACAGAAATTTACAATTTCTGAAATCAGCGCAAACGTTGACCCCCAGACAATTAAGATGGTTGTTATTTTTTGCAGACTTTAATTGTGTCATCACATATAGACCAGGTTCAGCTAATGATAAAGTGGATGCCCTATCCTGATTGAAAACAGGATCCAATTCTGAAAAGTCTGAAATGATGTCCATCCTATCCACAGAAAAGGGTATTTGCACAACAACATTCCAAGAAATTGAAAAAAGAGTGAGAAAATATCTATCGCCTGAAATGGTAAAAGCATGGGCTGTAGAAGACCAGCAAAGAGAAGTACATTATGATTCAACATATTATAGAGGAAACTTGTATCTACCCAATGAAGAATTGCAGGAACTGGTTATGCACGTTTCTCATGATGATCAGTTGGCTGGACATAAAGGAATTCAAAAGATTACTGAGTTAGTCAAAAGAAAGTTTTGGTGCCTTGGCATGAGCTCTCAGATCGAACAATATGTTTTGACCTGTGAAAGAGTGCATTAAAGGAAAGGCAAGCAGACAAGCCCCGCGGGGACTGTTACCATTTCTTCCCACTTCACTGTATCAAGGGCACACAGTCACTATGAACTTGATAGTGGATCTTCCTTTAAGACAAGGGTATAATGCAATATGAGTGTTTGTGGACACGTTTTCTAAAATGAGTAATTTTATACCTTTGAAGGGAGTTCCTCAGGCACAAAAATTAGCTCAGTTGTTTACCCAACACGTAGTCAGGTCTCATGAAATTCCAGTAGTTATCATCGCAGACCGAGGTTCCCACTTGTGCCCCATTTTGGAGGGCCTGCATGAGAAACTTAGGAATAGTCTCCTGGTACTCCACAAGCTACCACCAAGAGACTGTTCGCCAATCAGAAAGGGTCAATGAAGAATTAGAGCAGTACATATGCTTATACTTACTAGACCAAGAAGATGAGTGCCTGAATTAATCTGGGCAGCAGAGTTTGCCTATAATAATGCAGTTCATGCTTTCACTGGTTACTCACTGTTCTATTTGAATATAGTAGACACCCTAATGTACTAGTGGGCAAAGAAGAAGAATATATACCAGCAATAAAGAACTTGTTTAATGAATTGAAAGTAGCCTACAAGTCAGCATGAGAGAGAATTTGCAGAAAGCCAAAAATTCCTATAAAAGACAAGCACATCAGAAAAGCAACACCCAATCCAAACAACACCGAGAGAGAGAAGGTTTGGTTATCTACACAACACTTATTTTTGAGCGGCAACAGAAAACTTCAGCCAAGAGTTTTAGGTTCCTTTGAAATCATTAAAATGGTGAAATTAGTGACAGTAAATGGTAGTTAACGTCACAGATGAAAATATATCTAGTTTTCCATGTATCACTCATTACAAAAAGCCCACTAAATTTATGTCCAAAATCTCTTCCCACTTCGGTTCAATATGATTCTGAGAATGAGTATGAAGGTAGCAGAATGTGAGATTCAAAGATTGGGAGAAACCAGTGTTTTACTTTATTGAGTGGAAAGGTTTTGGTCCAGAAGAAAGATCCTGGGAACACTCTCAAAATGTTCATGCCCCCACGTTTGGCCAATAATTTCATCAAACATTTTCATCCAAACCAAGACTGTTGGACAGCTCTCTCAGGGAAGGTACTGTCAAGAAGACGGTGTTGACTGTCTTCTGGATGGGACCCAGAAGGTTGAAATGGAGTCAAATCAAGGAATATTGACAATGGATACATCGCTTACCTTGTAAAGTGGGTGCAAGTGAAAGATCTTTGGGCTATATGCCATCAAAGGCCCCAGTGTCGTGCGCAGCACATTTTCAAGATCGCGGCTACTGCTTGGGGATATGAACACTAGCACTCTAGCCTTTTTTCTTCTGAGCGTGAGTGTTCAGAATGCTCATTGGAAGCACGTACTGTCAAAAATGCGCACTTCAACTGATCTCCTGATGAGAGAGTAGTGTCTTTTCTACGCACATGTTCTGACAGGAATTTCATACTTCGGATTTCCTCATTTTTGATTCCCGCCCAGAGTTTTCTCGGTGTGCACACCACGTTGTTCGTTCCTTTTGAGTAGTTCCTCAGGAAATAGTAAATTTTGAGAGCTGTATTTGCTGGAAACCTATCGAGTTTGTCTTCTTATATCCTTGATGAAGAAAACGAGTACCAATTAAACCAGACAACAGAAGACAAGATTTAGAAAGAGAAATTCAAGTAAGGTGACTTATGATATCGTATAAGACAAACTTTTTCCTGAAGGAAAGAAATGTATTTAATGCACTTGTGAAGCCACACGAACGCTCAGAGACAATTGTTCGTATATTTTTCAATGAAAGAAACCTCAAGAATCCACGCAGGAAAATCCTTGTAACTCCATATGTATACATATTTAACCATCCTCAGAGGAAAAGAACTAAAAGAGGGAAGCTAAACCCCCAGATGTTTTAGGTATATTCCTAAGGGAGTTGTAAGTGAAAGTGAATCCAGTGTGAGACAGAGAGGAGAATATTATCATAGAGCTAAGAATGAATGAAAACTGTCTGAAGAGTGACAGAAAACTTAAAACTATTGTTGCGCTATAATTCGAGAATCTGAAAACTCAACCCTACGGAAAACATGTTAGAAGGTGGGCGTAGATGGAACTATAGAAGACGTCATAGCAGACTTAAGAGGCAATTTCTCTTGTTTTTCCTCAATTCCCTTTTCCCCCTTGTGACAGAATAGCATTTCACATGAAGTGGTTCTTTGCGTGGGAGGGTATTGAGGAATATTCATCTGCTTCCGTGGAATCTGGCACACGTTTAGTGACTCTGACATGATGTCTATAAATAGAGAAGGGGAAGGGGGATCGTAATCTTCCCACCATACTGATACTAAGTGGACCTGAGACACTATCGTAATTTCCTGGCGCGTCTCACCTGCACAAGTCTTTCACCGCCAGAGAATGATACCCATACTAATGACGAAGCTATAAATGGGATTTGAGTGATTCACCTGAAACTAATTGATTAGGCATCCCTCTGAGCCACTGGCCTCCTGGTTGATCTAAGGCTTGGCTCATGTCTGTGAGTCCGTGCTGTAATTTATTTCTGTAGCGTGTGAATATGCATTTCTGTACATCTCTTATGGTAATATTGTATGTTTGTGCACCCTGGTGGTGTACAACTCCTTAAGTGTGTCATGGGTCTGAAACTTCTTTTGTATCCCAGTGGTGTACAAATCTATAAGTGCGTCAGGCTTGTGACGTTGATTTTGTGTTTTCCCACATAGAATACAAGTCCCTAAGTTTTTATGGTTCTGTTGTTTCTTTGCGCAACCCAGAAATATATGTCGTGTTTTGCTGTACATACAGTTTCTCAAGGCTGTGTTATTTCTTTGTGAATCCCTTTATCATGCAGAAGGCTCTTGTGGTTCTTGTGTTTGTGTTTGTGCTCTGGGGACAACAAGACTCTCATGGACCTGTGCCCCAAAAGAATACAGATCTACTGTTCTATCATAGTTTGTGTGTTTTTTTGTGCCATTCGGATGGCTCTCAGGGTTCTGGTGTTTCTTTGGGTTCTCCAGTAGTATACAGGTCTGTACGTCTCTGACCCTGAGAGTATAAAGGTATGGAAGTTCCCTATATTTCTGGTGATTCTTTATCTGACCCAGGACTATGCAGTCCAACATACTGGTCGTAGCTCTCTCATGTCTCTATTTTGTCTTTGTGCACCCGAGAAGTTATAAGTCTATGAGATTTCAATGTTTCTGGTGATTCTTTGAAAGGCACAGGGGAGAACAGTTTTCTAAGTGTTTCATTGCTCTGGTGTTTTGTGCACCATGGAAGTAAGCAAGGGTTTCCCCTACAACAATGGAACAATTCCCACATGTTCGACTTTGCCAAGATGTCAAAGCCGCTACTCCAAGGTTCCAGAAAGAACCTCCTACGCTTCTCCCGTTAAACCAATTACTACAAGCCGGGGCATCCCATGCATTGTCAAGCATTTATAAGGCAATAATAGGGATAGGCACGCACAATACAATGACGGCACAAATAGGGTGGGAGACAGAATTAGGATATCCATCGAATAGATGAGATCTTGACATACTGCTGCCAACAAACGGAGCGAATCATAGCGAGCAGCAGATTCCGGAATATACACTTTAACCTCTTCGGTGCTCATGGCGGCCCCCAGCCATCATGAGTCACGGTGGGCATGTGCGCACGATGGTCGGGGGCCGTTCGAGCCATGCCCATGATTGGAATGTCCCAGCACAGCGGTGGAATTCGCGCCACAGCACAGGTGTTAACTTCCTCCACAGAATGTATTATACGCCCGTAAAAATGCACAACCTTAAACTGCGGGATAACCACAAATGTGATAGATGTGGAGAGGAGTGAGCAAGTTTCTTACATCTAGCCTGGACATGTAGGGCCATAGCGACCTACTGGAGAGAAATAGGAACAGCCTTAAGTGACATAGCAGGCGTGCAGATTGAGCTAACACCTGAGATGGGGCCTTTAGGCTACTTACCTGGGTGTAGAGGTCAAATCAAATTATTGGTTGCGTTGGGCTTGCTCATAGCTAAACGAAAAATAGCATGTAGGTGGGGAAGAGGCGAGCCCCCAAGTTTAAGCAATGGCTTGCAGATATGACATATTGTCAGGAGCAAAACAACATATGAGCTAAACTGCTCCCACCTAACTCTAGACCCTGTGCCATATGGGAACCTTTCACAAATTACCTTCAGAGTACAAATGACACTGAGACGAGCGCATGAGTATTATTAGTGCAGGACTGCTGGCCAGTAGGAGCAACTGAACGGCGTAGAGTTAAGGGGCTCACATGTGAGAAATAAACTGTGTTGTTATGTGCAATTTGCCTGAATTACAATTTAGCCTCTTGCGTGCTCATGACGAGCTCAGCTCATCATGAGGCACGGTTGCGCTGTGCTCATGACGAGCTGAGCTCGTCATAACGGCTGCAATGCTCGCACGCGGGGATTATTCCCCCGCTGTGCTGACCGTTCTAAAGAAACAGGTGTGGCCGTGACGAGCTGAGCTCGTCTTGAGCACAGCGCCACCGTGCTGCGTGACCAGCTGAGCTCGTCACGAGCACTGGGGCGCTGTGCATGCTCCCCCTCGCCCCAGCACAGCGGGGGAATTACCCCCGCGGCAAAGGGGTTAAATGTGTATTATAGCCCGCGATTGATTGCTCTCAGAAATGCTGTAACTCGTTGCAGACATGCAATATAATTGGTTATGCCTAATAAGCGTTGTATGTGTTGTATTCTTTGGAACAGAAAATGCAAATAAATAAAGTTTAAAAATGAGCAAGGGTTTCATGGTTCTGGCATTTTCTTTCTTTGTGCATTTTATTGTGCATCCTGCTACTACACAAGAAGACTCTCAACGTTGTGGTGTTTCTTTGTGTGTCCCGGTAGTAAACAGCAGTATACGTATCTATAGGCTTTTCTGGTTCTGTTGTTTCTATTTGCAAACTCGAACTACACAGGAAGTCTCTCATGGTTTTGGTATTCAATTTTGCATGCAAGGAATATACTATGTGCCTTAGTTTTTTTCTGCTGTTTTCTGATATTGGACTTTTTGCATGTCGGATAAGTGTGTTATGGTCTTGAGTTTCCGTGCACCCAGGAACCACATAGAAACTCCCTCATGGTTCTGGTGTGCTCTACAGTACAATACATGGGGGCCCCTGACGATTCTGGGAATTCTTCATGCATCCTAGTACAATACAGGAAGTGTTTTATGGGTGTGATGTTTCTTTGTACACCCTTGTTTCTTTGTTCTGTGCAGGAAGTTTCATGTGTATATTGTGCACATCTTTACTTTACAGGAAGTCTTTCATGAGTATGGTGTTAATTTGTGCACACCAGTTCTATATAGGAAGTCTCTAACATGTATGTTTTTGTGTGCACGCCTGTACTACACAGAAAGTCTTTCATGAGAATAGTGTATCTTTGTGCACCCCTGTTCTATATAGGAAGTCTCTCATGTGTATGTTTTTGCGTGCACGCCTGCACTTTACAGGAAGTATTTCATGGGTATGGTGTTTCTTGGTGCACGCTGGTACTATATAGGAAGACTCTCATGTGTATGTTTTTGTGTGCACCTTTGTACTATACAGAAAGTCTCTCAGTGTGTTTTTGCATGCGCCCTTGTACTATACAGGACGTCTTTCATGAGTATGGTGTTTCTTTGCGTACCCCGATTCTATATAGGAAGTCTCTCATGTGTATGTTTTTGTGTGCACCCATGTACTATGCAGGAAGTCTTTTATGAGTATGGTGTTTCGTTGCGCACTCCGGTTCTATAAAGGAAGTCTCTCACATGTATGTTTTTGTGTGCACCCTTGTACTATACAGGAAGTCTCTCAGTGTTTTTGTGTGCACCCTTGTACTATACTCATGTTCTGTGCTTCTTTGTACACACAAGTACTCTACAGAAAGTCTCTCACAGTTAGGGTGTTTCTTTGTGGACCCTGGTGTACACAAAATGTCTCTCGAGGTTATGGGATTTCTTTGGGAACCCTGGTACTATTCAGGAAATCTCTTACACTTTTAGTATTTCCTTGTGGACTTTAGTGTACAGAAGAAGTCTTTAGTGGTTATCTTGTTTCTCTAGTCAGCATACATGAGTTTAAACCTCCCATCTGTTCTGAAGTCAATATTTGAAGCCTGAGAAACAGCTCTATTTTGTAAGAGGAATGAGGGCCAGGCTTTCCTCTAGACCCCCCTTCTGCCCCAAATCCTATTTCCTCATCACACGTGTGTCAAGCTGCTTCCTTGAATGAGTGGCAATCCCGCCTTGCTGTGTCCTGGCATGTAGCTGTCTGTTTCAGGCAAACATCAGGCTGCAAACGAGTTGTAGAGTGTGTTTTTCATTTATACAGCGACACATCTGGGAGCCACTACACTTGATTTGGTAAGTTTAATCTTTTCCCAAAGCGACATCTGAAATTAGGGTATTACCGACTGAGTGTTCTTTTACTGTTATTCTTTCTGGAAAGTCCAGCAGGTTCCATTCCAATAACGCAACACTACCTGATGTAGTGTACAGTAGGAAGAGCAGAGGCAGCACATATCTCAACGTGTAGTTCACAACCAAGAATGACTTTAAAAATCTATGTATATATGTCATGGTGTATCTTGAGATGCTGAATCCTATCTAACTTTTAATCTTTTTTGAGTTTTTTATGGTTTAATTGGTAAACGAATACAGAATATAACGACAACTTTAAAAATCACATTGAATTAAAAACAAAAAATTATGTTTAGTTACAAATCTCTTCTATTGAACTTGGGCTTGTGTGAAGCATTTTGTATCGATACTTTCGATAATTTGTTTCTAATTGCTCCCAGAGTTTTTGCCTGGAAAGACCCTTTAGGTTTCCTGTTAGACAGGATTAGCAGTGGGAACCGCTAACAAGGTGACAGCGTTCCTAAAGGGACCTAGTTTTGAAGACAAGGTGCTGATTTTGGAACTGGAAACCTGTGTTTTGATCGTGACTTCAGCACTTGACTGAAAACGTTGTAATTCTGAGCAGATCAGTTAATCTCCCTATGCCTAAAATTGTAAATATAAATGTACCACATGGAAAGACCATGGAAGAGCATGGTAAAGGCCCAGAGGTAACAGTTGTTGAACCCCCTCCCGCCCACTGCCCTCCACACCACAAGCCACGCGTTGCTAGTCAGCCTCATTTCCGTGTTTCTGTTCTGAGCACCACCCCACACACACTGCGAGATCTAAGGCGGAAGGGTGCGTGATTGGGCAGGGGAATGCAGCACCGAGGGGACAGATGTAGAATGGATTTTTACATGCGCAAATGGGTTTTAGACCCATTTGCGCATGCAAAAAACCTATGGCCCATATACTAACCCAATTTTGCGAGTTGCTATTTAAATAGCCACTCACAAAATAGGGTTACCGACTCACTATCAGGGAGGGGCATTCCAAGGGCATCCCTTTCTAATAGGCTGTCTGTACCCTATGTAAGAATTTTTTGCGACCGCAATTGTAGTCGCAAAACACTCGCAGTTTACCACCAATTCTCAAGAGGGTGGTAAACCATTCGCAAACAGGAAGGGGTCCCCAGGGACCCACTTCCCCTTTGTGAATGGATGCGCAAACATTTTTTTAGAGCAGGCACTGGTCCCAGGGACCATGGCCTAACCTTAAAAAATGAAACAAAAACGTTTCATTTAAAAAAAAAAAAAAATGCATCCCAGAAAAATGAGCTGCTTTGAAAAAAAAACCTGCTTTATTGGAAAGCAGTCCCAGACATGGAGGTCTGCTGACTCCAGCAGGCCCCCATCCCTGGGAGTGCCAACCATTCCCATTAGGGCCGCAAATTGCGACAGCCCTTAGAATATGCATGAGTCATGCAATTTGCGACCCCATTGGAAATCGCAAACATTGTCTCAGACACTGCTGTACATGGGCAATTGCGACTCGCAATTTGACGCAATCTTTGAGTCGCAATTGCCAATGGTCGTACATCTGGCCCTAAGCCCCTGCCAGTGCTTAATTTATGTAAAATAGAAAGGGCTGGTGCCCATAGTTTTTCTTGAAGCCATCTGACAAATACAGACCAGCCAACTTTAAAATCTTTTCACAGGGGGGAGGAGCCAAGCTCGCGAGCGTAATGGTCGCCTTTTAGCTCGGCTCCCGCAGCCCTCCGGCCTGATCATGTATCCTGTATAATATCCTGTCCGGAGACGACACATTATCGGACAATCGGAAACGGAACACCTCGCTGGTACTCACCATTTGGCCCGGAGGTCTCGACGTGCAGCGGCTCCGAAGTTGTGCCCTCCGCAAGACCGGGGCCTCCGTAGAACCTAGACCGGGACCTAGCCTGTGGGGTCCGACGACTGTCGGCCCCGGTCGGGAGAGTGAACCAATGATGAGAGCCGTTGTGCGAAAATCCCGGCGATCCTGATCCGGGCCTGCCCTGGTGACCGCGCGGCTGATGTGGGTGAGATGCACCGGGGACTGATTCTGTGAAGGGGTCCTCCCCCCGCCGCTGCTTTGACCGGCGGCCCTGGACCTCTGCGCCCGGACTCTGCTTGTTGGGGGCGCCGGTGCTGGTGTAGGCGGAGACCCGCATTGGGCGGACATCCTTTCGGCACCAAGGCTGCCATTGCTGGGAACCCCCCGGAGCTCTGTGAAGTCCTACATTTTTGAACTGTTTTTTGGGGGTCGCGGAAGGCGGCGACTGGGCTGACTTCGCAAAATGGCGGCCGACCCTCTGAAACATGAATCGCCTTGTGGCGGTGGGCTTGGGTTGCCTAATTGCGCGGGGGTCCGGTCTAGTGAGCGTGAGCTTACGGTTAGAGATATCCTGGAAGCTCTGAGAGCCCTGCGCGCATCCCTGACCCCCGATATCCCTGTGAGTCCGCCACGATCTGCCGCCATTTTGAGCAGCCGTTTCTTCTTGCCGCCCCCTTGTTTCAGTGACTCCATTGCCTCGCCCCCCTCTATGGTCGCAAGTGTTGCTGCCGCTGATCGAAGATCATTTTGTGTGCCGGTGACTTTGGAGCTCCCTGTTTTTCGAGGTTCTGACTCCGGGGACTTGGACATTGTGCCGCGGCCCTGTTCGGCTCGGATGCCTAGAAGTATTGGTGGACTGCCGCCTGCACCTGCTCCGATGGCTTCGCCTTTGTTTACTACGGAGACCCCCTCGCCTTCCCAAGCGGCTAAACTGAACTCCTGTTCTTCATCACCCGTGCTGCGATCGCTGCTGCATTTAAACTCTCTGCTCGGACTTTTGCTCACTTGCGGACTGATTTACCCCCCATGTCTACATGGTAGTCAACATTTTTTTCGATTGTGTGCTGGTTTTGTATTGAATATCTCATTCTACACTGTCATGTGGTGGGTGGGATTTGTGGTTCGGAAGGGATGGGGGTGATATGCACGACTCCTGGTTGATTATTGGTATACGACTTAGTGGCGCAGTTGTTTGTACCCATAGAGCGGTGGGTAGTCCCCTCCTCTGTAAGTTTTATGGCGCTTGATGGGGTGTCGTCCTGGTCTGTTTTTGTTGCGATTGTCTGGTTGGGCGGAGGGCGGCGGCCGACCATATTGATTTCTGTTCTTATGCTCTTCCCTCCTGTTTTCTTTATTTTTGTTTCTGTTTCTTTTTGTCTCGTTCTTCTCTCTTTCTTTCTTGCTATATTTCGGGTTCTGGTTTAGGGCGACAGGCACGCTGTCTGAAGGGTAGGCCATAGCCTTCTACAGGGGTGCAGGGTGGGTTGGGTGGGTTGGGTTCTATTTGTTGTTTGTTTTATGGTTCTATGGCCCTTTTGTATCTCTTTATAGTAATGTCGCGTCTGTCCCTGCCTCCCGTGGTGTGTTCGGGGTGAGGTGTGTGGCGTCGTTAACCCTCCTTTTATGGTTCGGTTGCATTTCTTCTCGACTGCTGTACCCTCACTGGTGCTGATACTCCTGTTTTCTCCTGTACTCCCGCCACGGGACGCCTGTGTCGGCGTGTCTTCTTTCTTTCGTTTTTGTATTTCATTTCTTTTTCTCATTGTTCCGTCTTGTTCTCCTCCCCTCCCCCTCTTTCCCCCCCCCCCCCCTTCCCCCTCCTTTCCTCGCCCCCGTCCCCCTCCCTCCATTTTCCTAGAGGTCACTATGACGGGTTAGTTTTGATGTAATGTTTCTCCGATCCCTCTGTTCTGGCTTAGCTGTGGTTTGGGTGGTGGGCATGTAACGATGATACTGTTCAAGTGTCGATTATGTCTAAATTATCCCGATCTTCCTGTGTGAATTGTGTTGCCTCTTCTGTATTGTGGCCCCATACCCCCTTATTGTCGCTGAGGCTGGTTCTGGGACTTCGGACGTCTCTGCATTGAAAGTGAGCCTGTCATATGCCTTATCCCCATATTATAAAATTAACCTTTTTTGCTCCTGTGTCTTGGCCCTCTGGTTCCTAGCTATATTCTCCCTTTTTACGATTGTATTGCCTCTGCTTCTTGCTGCTTGACTCTGTAATGTTTGCCTTGGAACTTCTGATTGTTTTACGTATTGAGGCCGGCCGATTTGGTTGTAGGCCTAGACTTGTATATCCTTTTGACGCTAATAAAGGTTTTAAAAAAAAAAAAAAAAAATCTTTTCACAGTGTGAGGAGGGGCCTGGGCCTTTAAGAGGGCAGTGCGTAGTGCCGAGCACAGCCCGAGAAACTTTTAAATTCACTGCTTCAAAGCCCCCCCCACCCCCTAGCCCAAAAACAAAGCTTTTGAGGCTGCTGTCGAAATATGGGGAGGTTTCAAACCTCCTAATTGACATCAGCTGAGCAGAACCTCCAAACAATCATCTGGAAACCATCTTTCTACACGGGTTTCCAGATAATTGTGTGCCCTCCATGTGATATCGGCTCCTTACCGGGTGATCATGTGTTGGGAGCCGATATAGTGACACACATGGTGGCACCATATGAGTTGGAAGATCTGAAATGTCTGCATTGCCCAATAACAAGGTTGCATCGTTTTGAATTCACCTCAGGACTCTTTCTTCCACCAACAGACACTCCCTGCCCATAATTTAATTGTTGTAGGTTCTTTTTCATCCTTACTTTCACCCTTTGTCACTGTAGCTCCATCTTTCTCATTCTCCTCCTTTCCTCCAGTTGTGTTTTTCTCTCTCTTGCTACGAATGAAAGTCTGGTGAGTAAAAGTAACTGGCAGTCCCCAAAATTAAGTGCTGGTGGGCCCCACCTGCAAACACCAGCTCAAATGAAGCACTGCTTCTGTCTGCCAAAATGTTGCACTCTGCGCCACTTGGGCAGCTATACTGGACTGGCGACTTTGTAATTTGACGAACTCCGTTAATTGCAAGCATGAATTAAATGCAATACAATGATGAATACGTCAATTATAATGCAACTGTTTAATCCAAAATGCATTAATTCCCAATTGATATACATGATCTTGTATGCCCACCAGCACCCCTTGCTACCCTGCCTGCAATATTCCATGAATTAAAATTGGCAACGTGACAGAGGTATTTCTTTGAGGGTGATGTAGTGTTGTGCATTTACAGCAATGCAACACAGGCTCTGACAGATTGAAAAGGGGAAGTATAATAACTAATGCATGAATAATCAAAAAATATGATTGTCTGTAATTAGAGAGTAAGATGTTTATCGTCCAGAAGACAGTATCAGTCAATCCCAGCTTCTCATCCAGTCCTATAATTTTTGGCAATGTAACCACAGAGCAATGTGTTTCTCACAGGGGTTCTTTTTCACAGTATGATCCCATGAACACAAGGGGTACTGTTTTCTGGAGAAGCAACAGTTCAAAGGGCTTGGTGAAGGTCTTTGTTGTCCATAGGATTGCACCTCGATAAAGGCTCCTGCACCATTTTAAATGTGCTGAAGACTTAACTGTTGAGAATTTAAGACTAAAAAAGTTGTATATTTGATCCCTGCTGGATCCACGAATCTGTCAGCTCAACTACATGTTGTGATAGGCTGGTAGCAACCTGAAGGAAAAGTTGCACGCACCATTTTAGGACTTGGGGACCCAAGTTCTAAAAAGTAAAACAAAATAAAGCAGACGGGGTTAGGGCAGAGGCACCCTGACTCCCGTGCCTATTGTGGGGGTCCCAGAGGGACCCAATCTTGGGTTAAATAAAACAAGTTTAGGGGTTTGTGTGGATCTGCTGATCCACCACAAAGCCTAGAGCTACAGCCCTTGGGCTTCGCAGTGGGTCAGCGGATCTTGAACGAATCTCCTTTGTTGTCATTCTGAGCATCATAGAGGATCTCTGGTTCCATGGAATCCTCCCAAAAATAAATTAGGGGGTTGTGTGCCAAACTCCACGCTACAGGGTTAAAAAAAACTAGAAATTCAGTGAAAAAAGTGACGTTATAGCTAAGTATGGCAGTTAGGTTTTTCCAGTGAATTTCTAAGGTTTGTTTTTTTAATGCAAAGTATGATACTACCACACCTAACTATAACGCCACTTTAACCTTTATTATTTTCACTGAATTTCTGTAGGGTTTTTATAATGTAAAATAAGATGTCCATCTTATTTTGGGTTGGGTTGGGTGACCAAATCCCTGCTGCACATGACCTGAGGCCAGGTCATGTCGCAAACACCCCCTCCACATGCCACCCCCCCACGCCCCCACCCCCCCACTGCACACAAAGTTTTTGGTTGTGGACAGCATTGTGTTCGGCGCTGGGCTTGACCACAGGCCAAACTCTGCGCCCAAGCCCCGCTGTCAGTCAAGCCTCCACTGCACATAGCCTTTGGCCATGTCATTCAACCAACCCCCGATGGCACCCTACACCATGCTGCATGCACCCAAACCCTCACAGTTGCACACCACTGACTATGTGATGTAACAGTATCAAGGGTGTCATTTTATGGAAGGAAAACCTACCAACTTTGTCAAAGAGTCAGAACACCAAAATATAAAACTCTGACCTATTGGCTTTATCAAGGGATCAGAACATCAACATATATAAAACAGACCTATTGCCTTTGTCAAAAATTCTCTATTAACGTTAATCAAATGGATATTTTAGAAGTTCACACTTTGTAATGTTTTATAAAAGTGATTTCCGTGAAATATTTTCAATATAGCTTTACTAGGAAAAAAGAAATCAACATGTCTTTGAATCTTTTTTTGTAAAATTTTTCAGGCAACAAATTGGAGCCATAAAGCCAAGCAGCAGGGTTCTCTGCCCTCCAACTGAAGAGCATACTGCTCCCTCTTGGAGTGCTTTAAAAAAATATGGTAAGCTCTTCTGCGGTCAAGGATTCAATGACCAAGGAGACATACTACATGTTTTAATGTTACTGGGGGGCTGCTACAATACAAATTAATTAATTGTATTAAGTTTAAGTTTACTTGCATGATTATTGTATAGTGATATTTTTTAAATTACCATGTATTGTTATTTTATTCTGTTATTAATTTCATTTGTTTTCATGGTTTTCAGAAATGTAGGATAATAGGGTGGTAAGCATTTTAAATCGATTTTTAAAAATATTTATTTGATTTATTTAAATATAATGTTATGTATAATTTTATATTTTTGTGATTTTAGTTTTAAATGATATAAATTATTATTTTTAAATGCTTATAGGCATATATTTTATGTTTATTTATCTGATATATATGTAATTTATTTTTTATGAAGATAGGGTAGGGAAAATTACATTTGACCTCTCAAGCACCTTCCTTAATTTTGCTTGCATTGGAGTGGGACTAGTAAACCTAATACCTAGAAATTACAACTCTTTCTCTATTGTTCCTTACTTTGGGGAGGGAATAGTAACTTGGACCCCTCCACGGTCCAACACTTACTCTACTGTTGTTTACGTTGGACTTGGATTAGTACAACTAACTCCTCCAAAGTTCAATACTCTCTCTAGTGTAACTTACATTGGAGTGGAAGTAGTAAATATGACCCCTCCAAAGTCAAATCAAATCAAATCAAATCAAACCATTTTATTCGGCTAGCAAAAGCCATAAAAGTACACTACAAACAACAATTTTCATACGAAGAATACATAAAATCATGTTAATACAGTTTGGGTTCAATACAAATGTACCACATACAAACAGTAAAAGAATACCGATAAAAGAGGTGACATATTTCATTAATCCGGCAATAAAAACAGTTATATCAATATATAAAATCCATCAACAATTTAAAATTTCCAGCACCCTTTCTTCCTGTGTCTAACTGCTGCCCCCTCCAAAGTCTCACACTTTCCCTACTGCTGTTCAGGATGGAATGGGAGCAATGTACTGAATCCTTCCTAGTATAATTATATCTTTTTTTCTAATTCTTTAAAAATATGATATTTGTTTTCATTTTAAAATTTTATTTAGATTAATGTTATTATCATATACTTGTTTAGCAATATTTTCTGTTTATTTTTCTATTTTAATGTGATTATTCTATTATGTTTAAAACATTTCTAATTTATACAGCTTATAATTACAATAAATTGCATTTATTTTCATTATGTTTAAATTATAGTTGCAGTTTTTAAATATTATGGTTTTTCATTTTATTAAAGAATTTATTTTCCATTTTATGAATGTAAGCTGTGTATGTTTTGATAAATTTTTTATAAGTATATTTGTTAAATGCTATATATTCTTTTTTAAAATTAATATATGCTTTATAGTTATTGTAGTGTATAATAATTAAAATTTAGTCTACCTACCAATTTTTGTTGATAGTGTGGCCTTCTATATTTTTGTTGTCAACATTTTTGACTTTACATACATGTATGTTAAGTTGATATTTGTGTCCTCAACATTTTTTGGCAATATTTTTGTTGTCTAAATATTTGTTGGTGATATTTCATCAGGCAATCCTCTGGCAGATGTCTACCGGTAGGGATTTTGAAAGTGAGTGATCTAAACATCTTAGGATCATGTACCTTGGTTGGAGACCCTTAATAATAATAATAATAATAATAATAATCATCATCATCATCATCATCAGCATAATAATACGATTTGTAAAGTACTTGGCTACTCCAGAATGGAATGTCCCTGGGCTAGGGAGCTGGAACCAAAAGCACTAGATCACCCAGTTTAAGGGGGAGCTTACTCTAAACAGAAGAACAAGTTTTTAATTTTATTTGCAACTGAAGTTCGGAAGACACCTGCCAAAGTTCCATAGGTAGAGCATTCCATGCTTTAGGAGCCAAATAGACAAAGGAACTACCTCCCACACTTGCCCTTTTGAATTCTGGGACAGTGGAAAGTTTAGCTGCTGCTGATCTCAAGTTTCTGGTGTGCACATAGAAATTCACCATTGACTGAAGGTAGTGAGAACCAGTAGAACAAAGAGCCATAAAGCTTTGAAAAGGAGTCTATGTTTAATTGGGAGCCAGTTTTGTTTCCACAAAGCCGGTCTCATAGAAGTCTGCCTGGGAAGATTCAACAGTACCCGAGCTGCCGCATTCTGGACCTGCTGTAATCTCTTACAACGGGTCTGAGCCACACCCAGATAAAGTATGCTGCAATAATCCAGCCTGGAGATCACCAGTGCTTGGATCACAGTTTTCTGTGCGGCTTCTGGTAGGAAATGGAGGATTTTCCTCAGGGATCGTAATATCCCAAATCATTTTTCTGCCAGGGCGGTGATCTGAGCATTGAAGGATAACTTGACATCAAGCCAGATGCCTAGGTTTTTAACCTTATACTTGATTACAGGTAGCAGGCCTAGATCCTCAGGCCATCAAGCAATAGACCAGATGTTGTTGTGCTTGCCTAAGACTACTTCCTCCGTCTTCCCTGCATTAGGTTTAAGAAAGTTAGAGTCCATCCGTACTGCAACTTCCAAGAGGCATTCGCTGAGAGAGGAGGGCACAATATAGCAGTTCTTTGACAGGGTAATGAAAATGTGTGTGTCATCAGCATATGAAATGATCGAGAACCCATATACTGCTCAGTGCCCTCCGCTAAGGGGAGAACATACATGTTAAAAAGTGTTAGGCTAAGTGAAGAGCCTTGTCGGACTCCATGCTGCAAAGGGCGCACCGAGGACTTGAACAGTTGTCTGAGTGACCTGAAAGGTGCGTCCTGAAAGCAAAGAAGACAACCAACTTAGCGCAGTGCCACCGATCCCACAATTCTAAAGCTTCTCCAACAGAATATTATGTGACACAATGTAAAATGTAAAACCAAAGGTGGCGATGGACGGAGCGTTGACAATACAAAAACTCACCCCCAGTCAACTGATCTGGGTTTAATCCATCACCGTTCTTTAGCTCACTCCGCCACCCCAGTTCAGACATGGCCATATGCAAATCAGTCTGACCCTGTGCCTCATGGGAACAGTCCAGCCCGAACTGCCAAGCCATGTCTTCCCTGGACCGGAATCAAGCTTCCCAGGACCGGTTTCTGGCATTACAGCCGTCTTCAGCCGGGCTTGCTTGACTCCAGTGGCAAAGTGAGAAAGGGACTTACGTCTGAGCATACCCTGCCAACTTAGGGCAAACAAAGAAAAACCAAAGGTGGCGATGGACGGAGCGTTGACAATACAAACACTCACCCCCAGTCAACTGATCTGGGTTTAATCTATCACCGTTCTTTAGCTCACTCCGCCACCCCGGTTCAGACATGGCCATATGCAAATCAGTCTGACCCTGTCCCTCATGAGAACAGTCCAGCCTGAACTGCCAAGCCATGTCTTCCCTGGACCGGAATCAAGCTTCCCAGGGCCGGTTTCTGGCATTACAGCCGTCTTCAGCCGGGCTTGCTTGACTCCAGTGGCAAAGTGAGCAAGGGACTCACGTCTGAGCATTACCTGCCAACTTAGGGCGAACAAAGAAAAACTAAAGGTGGCGATGGACGGAGCGTTGACAATACAAACACTCACCCCCAGTCAACTGATCTGGGTTTAATTCATCACCGTTCTTTAGCTCACTCCGCCAACCCAGTTCAGACATGGCCATATGCAAATCAGTCTCACCCTGTGCCTCATGGGAACAGTCCAGCCCGAACTGCCAAGCCGTGTCTTCCCTGGACCGGAATCAAGCTTCCCAGGACCGGTTTCTGGCATTACAGCCGTCTTCAGCCGGGCTTGCTTGAATCCAGTGGCAAAGTGAGCAAGGGACTCACGTCTGAGCATACCCTGCCAACTTAGGGTGAACAAAGAAAAACCAAAGGTGGTGATGGACGGAGCGTTGACAATACAAACACTCACCCCCAGTCAACTGATCTGGGTTTAATCCATGACTGTTCTTTAGCTCACTCCGCCACCCCAGT
The DNA here is from genome assembly GCF_964261635.1 of Lissotriton helveticus. Taxonomy (NCBI): domain Eukaryota; kingdom Metazoa; phylum Chordata; class Amphibia; order Caudata; family Salamandridae; genus Lissotriton; species Lissotriton helveticus. The sequence goes on along the minus strand of NC_136072.1, from coordinate 897,365,374 downwards.
TCAGACATGGCCATATGCAAATCAGTCTGACCCTGTGCCTCATGGAAGCAGTCCAGCCCGAACTGCCAAGCCATGTCTTCCCTGGACCGGAATCAAGCTTCCCAGGACCGGTTTCTGGCATTACAGCCGTCTTCAGCCGGGCTTGCTTGACTCCAGTGGCAAAGTGAGCAAGGGACTCACATCTGAGCATACACTGCCAACTTAGGGCGAACAAAGAAAAACCAAAGGTGGCGATGGACGGAGCGTTGACAATACAAACACTCACCCCCAGTCAACTGATCTGGGTTTAATCCATCACCGTTCTTTAGCTCACTCCGCCACCCCAGTTCAGACATGGCCATATGCAAATCAGTCTGTCCCTGTGCCTCATGGGAACAGTCCAGCCCGAACTGCCAAGCCATGTCTTCCCTGGACCGGAATCAAGCTTCCCAGGACCGGTTTCTGGCATTACAGCCGTCTTCAGCCGGGCTTGCTTGACTCCAGTGGCAAAGTGAGCAAGGGACTCACGTCTGAGCATACCCTGCCAACTTAGGGCGAACAAAGAAAAACCAAAGGTGGCGATGGACGGAGCGTTGACAATACAAACACTCACCCCCAGTCAACTGATCTGGGTTTAATCCATCACCGTTCTTGAGCTCAATCCGCCACCCCAGTTCAGACATGGCCATATGCAAATCAGTCTGACCCTGTGCCTCATGGGAACAGTCCAGCCCGAACTGCCAAGCCATGTCTTCCCTGGGCCAGAATCAAGCTTCCCAGGACCGGTTTCTGGCATTACAGCCGTCTTCAGCCGGGCTTGCTTGACTCCAGTGGGAAAGTGAGCAAGGGACTCACGTCTGAGCATACCCTGCCAACTTAGGGCGAACAAAGAAAATCCAAAGGTGGCGATGGACGGAGCGTTGACAATACAAACACTCACCCCCAGTCAACTGATCTGGGTTTAATCCATCACCGTTCTTGAGCTCACTCCGCCACCCCAGTTCAGACATGGCCATATGCAAATCAGTCTGACCCTGTGCCTCATGGGAACAGTCCAGCCCGAACTGCCAAGCCATGTCTTCCCTGGACCGGAATCAAGCTTCCCAGGACCGGTTTCTGGTATACAGCCGTCTTCAGCCGGGCTTGCTTGACTCCAGTGGCAAAGTGAGCAAGGGACTCACGTCTGAGTATACACTGCCAACTTGGGGCGAAAAAAGAAAAACCAAAGGTGGCGATGGACGGAGCGTTGACAATACAAACACTCACCCCCAGTCAACTGATCTGGGTGTAATCCATCACCGTTCTTTTACTCACTCCGCCACAACAGTTCAGACATGACCATATGCAAATCAGTCGGACCCTGTGCCTCATGGGAACAGTCCAGCCCGAACTGCCAAGCCATGTCTTCCCTGGACCGGAATCAAGCTTTCCAGGACCGGTTTCTGGCATTACAGCCGTTTTCAGCCGGGCTTGCTTGACTCCAGTGGCAAAGTGAGCAAAGGACTCACGTCTGAGCATACCCTGCCAACTTAGGTTGAACAAAGAAAAACCAAAGGTGGCGATGGATGGAGCGTTGACAATACAAACACTTACCCCCAGTCAACTGATCTTGGTTTAATCCATCACTGTTCTTGAGCTCACTCCGCCACCCCAGTTCAGACATGGCCATATGCAAATCAGTCTGACCCTATGCCTCATGGGAACAGTCCAGCCCGAACTGCCAAGCCATGTCTTCCCTGGACCGGAATCAAGCTTCCCAGGACCGGTTTCTGGCATTACAGCCGTCTTCAGCCGGGCTTGCTTGACTCCAGTGGCAAAGTGAGCAAGGGACTCACGTCTGACCATACCCTGCCAATTTAGGGCGAACAAAGAAAAACCAAAGGTGGCGATGGACGGAGCACTTTGCCACTGGATTCAAGCAAGCCGGGCTGAAGACGGCTGTAATGCCAGAAACCGGTCCTCGGAAGCTTGTTTCCGGTCCAGGGAAGGTATGGCTTGGCAGTTCGGGCTGGACTGTTCCCATGAGGCACAAGGTCAGACTGATTTGCATATAGCCATGTCTGAACTGGGGTGGCAGAGTGGGCTAAAGAACGGTGATGGATCAAACCCAGATCTTTTGACTGGGTGTGAGTGTTTGATTGGTTCAGATGCTCCGTCCATCACCACCCCCTTTTGTACCACAATGTAAAAGGTAGCACTAGGATCCAGAATCAGGATAGCTGCTGTGTCCCCCTCATCCATAATCCGACGTACTGATTAAGTAGCCAGTAGCAGGGCGGACTCAGTGCTATATAGAGGACGGAAACCCGATAGGGTCCCTTGTAATAGATAGTTGACCTCCAGATAGATAGACAACTGCCTGTTCACATGCTTTTCTGTGCATTTTTGGAATAAGAGGTAACAGAGATAGGCCTATAATTCTCTGCTTTGGACGGATCAAGAGGTGTTCCTTTAAGCAGAGCATTGCTGAGGGACATGTCCGTAGGCCAGGGATAGATTGATTAATTCACATAAAACTGGGCAAATGGTTTCACTTCCCTGAGCCAAAATGGCAGTAGAAATGAGGTAATCTGCAAACCCCGATGTAATAGCGGAACAGAGAAACATAAATTCCTCAATTTGGATGGGGCAGAGATGCTGAAACTTAAAACCGTCACCAGTCGATCAAACCATGTCTCCAATTATGGATGGTTTCTGGCTTCTGGTGGAAAGAAAGAATAGATATTTTTGACCTTTTCCAAGAAAAAGGAGGCTAAGGTGTCAGAGCTCTCCACCGCAACAACAAGAACGTGCAACAGCCTCTAAAGCTGTGAGGGATTTAATAATCTGAACAATAGTATGAGAGGTGTTGTTAGAGGAGGAAATTACCTTTGAGTAATAATCTTGAAATTACTGTTTAAAGTGCATATTATATGATTTCAGGGTAATCTTATATTTGTTTCTGCTCTCTTGATCATAGGGTGTGTGCCAGAGATGCTCCAGTTTCTTGCACTCCTTTCTTAGTGCCAAACGTTCAACAGAAAACCACACCGCTGAGGGTTTGCTATAATGGACAATATGTTTTGCAATGGGAGCAATCTGGTCTAATGCTCCCAGAAGCCAATCATCAAATTGCCTCCTGGCTTTATCAATACACTTGTCAAGGGCCGTATAGTTGCTACTAAGTGTCTGATTGAGCCTCTCTGGGTCACTTTTGACCAGCTCTATGCCAAAATGAAGGATGGTCTGCTTGAGGATTTCCAGGTGCTCATCAGTAGGGAACTTTCTATACTTGTACATCTGAGAGCTCATACGAGTCCTGAGTATGATCAAGTAGTCGGCATTGGGTTGGGGATGAAGTATGGAAGCAATAGTAAGATTCAAAGGCTGACTGAAGTGCATCCTTTGAGGTATTGGAGTAAGTGGAGGAAAGGGAAGGTCTGAGGTCGTGGTGGACTGGTTTCTATGAGGGTGCAATAAATGTGGTGGAAATTTACATTTGGAAATAGGGGCCGTGGTTATCAGGACAAAGGGGAATGTCGATGACCATATGTCTCATGGTGTGGTGTTGGAGAGAGCATGATTGCCAAGCTACCGAACAAGTAGGACGTCATGCTTGTGAATATTCCTATGTAGCTGTTTTTCCATTCCTGCTCCAGGCCCACAAGCAGCCGCAGAGATGTGGATGCCCAAGAAGAACCGAATCTCTATCTTTGAGCTCCTGTTCAAGGAGGGAGTGATGGTGGCCAAGAAAGATGGCCATATGCCCAAGCATCCGGAGCTGGCTGACAAGAATGTTCCCAACCTACATGTCAGGAAGGCCATGCAGTCTCTAAAATCACGTGGTTACGTGAAGGAGCAGTTTGCCTGGAGGCATTTCTACTGGTATCTGACCAATGAGGGCATCCAGTACCTAAGAGACTTCCTGCATCTGCCCCCTGAAATTGTACCAGCTACCCTGCGCAGAAGACTGGCAAACCAAGGCCCAAAGGTCTTGAAGGTGAGCGCCCTGCTCGCCTGAACCGTGGTGAGGCTGATAGAGACACTTACAGACGCACTGCTGCTCCTCCTGGTGCTGACAAAAAGGCAGAAGCTGGTGCTGGAACTGCTACAGAGTTCTAGTTTCGCGGTGGATTTGGTCGTGGACGTGGCCAGCCTCCTCAATAAATTCTCTTGGTTTTGTGTGAAATAAAGATTTTGAAAAGTCCTATGTAGCTTACGGTTGCCAAGAGCAATAAGGGTGTGGTGGAGGCAGCATGTCCAGGATCGCTTTAAGTTTTTTGAAGAGGTATAGTCTCTCCAGAGTAAAAGTATGTTAGAAGATTGTGCGTGTAGAACAGCGAAAGGATTGTGATTCCTATGTATTCTGGAAAGGTGATAGAATTGTGATTTATATGTACCATAAGTGGCAAGGAACATGTAGTGTTCAGGGGAAGGGCTGCTGAGGATTGTCGCTAAAACCAGTATGTTGAGTGAGGTGTGGTGATGTCTCTGGGACCAATACAGCTTCATATGATGAAAGTTAAGTACAAATAGGGGAAACTGAAAGAATGATAATGGTTGTCTTATTTCTAACAGACATAGAATTCCAACGCTAGAAAGTGAATTCATGAGAAACTGGCATCATCGCTGTTTACATTCTGTGCAAATTCAGATTTCAGGAAGAAATGATGTTGAGATGGAATAACTTGGTGTGCAGCACAGAGGGATACCAGTGGCATGCCTACAATAAGGCAATGTGAATGCAGGGGGTGATGGAAAGGGGGCTGGGTCATCAAATGTGACGATGACGTAAGCAAGGTGAAGAACTTACTTATCCTGGCACAAGTGACCAATATGCAATAGGAGTACAGCTTATGATCACGTGATTCAAAGCACAATGGTATAGGTTATCATGTTGTGGTAGTACACCAATCATTCAAGTGGCTAGAGGGACAGTCTACCAGAATGTGGCACAGCCCTGATCACCCATGTTCACAGGAATTCAGTTTATCAGGGTGTAAATCAACCCAAAAGAGTAGACTTCACAGAATGTGACTTGACACCAATCACTTAAATGACCACGGGCAGAAATAACCAATATATGATCCAATACCAGTAAACGATCACGTGAATAAAACATTTGGCGTGAAACACTACGATATTTATAGGAAGACCCTAAGAGAGGTTCTCTTGCGCCTACGGGGTTACGGGTTGATGTGCCGGAGGAAGCGTTATACGATATGCATCATAGCAAATTAAATTTATCGCTACTAAACGAGGGAGATGCCCCCAACAGATCGTGATATAACAACCAGTCAAAGTATATAAAGGAAGTTCAAGGAGCCGCCTCAGTCAATCATAAGGAAAATTATATTCACCGACCAAGACTCACAGCTGCAGACAACCCCCGTATTACCGACTATTTAATGAATGGGTAGAACGCTTTTTGGAACAATTTAGTGTGACCAAATTAGTTTGAAGCTATAACTGAAGCTGTGATCCACCCTACTGAAATCACAAGGATATTCATCCATGCAGTGTTTATAATTTATTTGTGAAAATCTGACTGTTCTGCTAAAAGGTCCTGAGGAAGGTGGTCCAACACCACCGAAACGCGTCGACCTTGCGTAATAATTTCGCACTACAACTTGCGATCCCTCAGACGCAGAATAAAGAGTGAATGTAGTATGTGTGAGAGAGTTTGGATGAAGGTTTTGTGAGACTTAATTAGCTTGTTTTCTCTCTGCATGGTTATTGTATGTTTTTATTGCTCTAATGAAGTACCACATGTTTTAGTAAATGATTGTAATAACTTTAAAGTAAAAATTGGATAAAAGAAAAAAGAAAAAATTAAATATGTATCTTATATAAAAAGTAATAAAAATTACACATGTAAAAAAGCAAATGTTGTCACCCTGTGTTAAAAAATAATTTTCAAAGCATACAAATTGTTAATTTCAGAATTGTCTAGGTCACGAGGGAATATTTCTTGATGATATAATTGTGTTCCTCTCTTTCCCTGACCTTAAAAGTATTATTAGAGGGGGTCCCATATCTATGTTGACACATGTGTGCAGTTCACCAGCATGTTACAGGTCATCAGTCACTGAGCTGTGAGTGGGTACGGTTTAACAGGATGCAACTCAAAACATAGGAGTAGTGTTTAGGGGATGGAACTCAGTGCACTGATGTGCAGTTCATCTTTGGGTGGTAGGGCATCAACCACTAAAATGCACAGCAGTGCAGTTAACCAGGTTGTCAGCCAATAGACAGGAGTACGATAAACCAGGAAGGAGCACCATTGAGAGAGATATAATCAGCGAGGATGCAACAGAGCACACTTCACATGTATAGGAGCACAGCTCACCATGATGTAACTCAGTCAAAATGAGTTTAGGTCTGTGGTGGGGAGCACAACATGGCGAGGTACAATTGAAGATGATCCCACAGGTTATTGATCACTCAAATACACAATACTACAGTCCTTCAGGATGTGCCTGTGTGCACAGAAGGACCATTTACCAGAATACAAATAAGCTCCCAGGTGTACTGTTTAACAGGGTGCGACAAAGCACCAATAACTGGAATGCCCACGTACACAGCTGACTAAGATGTTATAGGGCAACGATCACCCAAATAGGCAGGAGTACAGTCCTCAAAGATGTAAAACGGCACCAATCAGTGTGGAGAAGCTCATCATAGATAGGAAGGAGAAGGGAGGGTTACTAAGAAATCCGTGTTGCCTGCCCATCGCCCTTTGGATGAAGGAGTCTTATGCAGCATCACCAGGCAGGAGAGAGGGCTCTCAAAAGAATTTAGACTTTTTCTTGAAGCATAATAACACTCCAACAATGTTAAAAGGTTTTCTTTTTCAAAGAAGTGAACTATGAGCTTTTTGTACAAAGGTGATGGCATGTGTACTGATGACATAATGACTTTACAGCGCTACTTAGTTGCACACAGGACTTAGTCACTCTCTCTCATTATATATTGGTTATTGGAGTGAAACCACATCCTTGCACGGAGCATAAGCTGTCAGACACTCCCATACATTAGCATTTCCCTTGTCTTACCTCATACTGTGCCTCCTTTGGCTTTCATGCCCTGAGTTCTGGTTAGTACAAATGCAATAGGCGGTGCCTGCTGTCTGTTCTTCAGATCAACCAGCTTACATATTGCTATTTTTCATTTTAAATGCCTGCCCTGTCCCGAGCCAACATTGTGTGGTTTCTCAGCAACTGCAATTTAATTTATAGTTTTGGGAAATTCTGACGTCTCCTTCATGGTAGTTTGCTTTATCTTTGGCTTGCATTATTTATGAGCAAGTGAATATATTGCAATTTTCTTCCAGCGCACTTTCCAAGGCACCTATTCAGCAGTTCTCGTAGGCACCTGTTTATTCAATCCTTATCACAGCCATTTGCCTCCATCACTTGCTCCTGCCCCGTCATTTTACGATCATTTTATCGAAGCTTAATCGATCGCTTTCACTTATAGATGTTTATTTTTCAACCACTCTCTCATTTGTATATTAGTTTTTCTTCAAAATGTTGTACACCATTGAATGAATGAATATATAGCCAGAAGCCTGTAGACATATGGCAGAAATTAATCATCTACTAATCTATGCATAATCTATTTTCTATGCATCTATGGGTATCTTCAGTGTGCTTTGCAAGGGTGAGGGATGCAAGTGCGCTTGGAGTCGTGTTGGCAAGTCCTCTTGGGAACTCTGGTACAAAAAAACTTAGAGGTGGAGTCAAGTGTTCCGTTGTTGACTCTTGTTTAAGATCACGGTGACAAGAATAGGTTTGATGAAACCGGTTCCTGTTGGCCATACAGTGACCATGCACCAATCGCATTGCAGGCAGGTGACGGGCGAGTCTTCCATTTGTGATCAGTCAGCTCTTGGCAAAGATAACAAGCACAGGCAAAGCCAATAGCTCTGACCTTTGGGACCTATATGGCTTTGCCAATGCCAGTAATTCTTGTTGCACAGCATCGGCATGATGAAAAGCTAAAAGAAAGGCGCAACGATTTGGTCACCCTCTGTTTATAGGTCCACACATGCTCTATTAAACATGCGTGCGTATAAAATGTTGTGGGTGCAATTTTTCTTATATACTGTTCTGACAGTGATCAATAAATAAAAAAAGAAAGGAAAGCAGCTCAAAAGTGCTTTATTGGGGCATTGCTACGGCGCCGTGTGAGATGGCCGACTAGAGCGTTTCCTCTCCCGCACCGGGACGATTCTTCATCTTTAAATGCGGTCTCCGGCGCTCTTCTTGCTTTCCGACTCCTGCGATATTCGTCGGATTGTGTCTGGTCACTGGTGAGCCCTTTTTCACGTACTGAACGCTTGCCTGCTTTATTTACTTCGCGGTGGTTAGTTTTCCTCAGAACGAATGCCGCCACCGCCGCCATTTTAGACGCTCGCATTTACATTCTGCCGTGGATGATGCTTTGTCATTCTGCCATAATTCGGCATTCTTGGCATTCCTGAAGTATGAATTGCAGCGTTCCTCCTTCTTCAATGCTGCCTTCAGAGAGAAATTACCTGTATTACTTTGTAATGCTGCCTTAGTTGAGGACTGCGTCAGTTGGGATGTGCTTCTTCCTTCTGCCATAAGTCATCATTCTTGGCATTCCTGAAGTAAGATTTGCGGCGATTTTCAATAGTGACACCCTCCTTCTTCAATGCTGCCTTCAGAGGGAAAATGCTTGTATTATTTTGCAATGCTGCCTTAGTTGAGGACTGCGTCAGTTGGGATGTGCTTCGTTCTTCTGCCATAAGTCGTCATTCTTGGCATTCCTGAAGTAAGAATTGCGGCGTTTTTCAACAGTGATACCCTCCTTCTTCAATGCTGCCTTCAGAGGGAAATGCTTGTATTATTTTGTAATGCTGCCTTAGTTGAGGACTACGTCAGTTGGGATGTGCTTCGTCCTTCTGCCATAAGTCGTCATTCCTGGCATTCCTGAAGTAAGAATTGCAGCGTTTTTCAATAGAGACACCCTCCTTCTTCAATGCTGATGTTTTCTTACCGCTTTACATCATGACCTGCTACTGTCTTATCAGGTCTGCGTCAGTTGGGAGGTGCTGTGCTTCTGAAGTTCTCCTGCGCATATTGAATTTTTAAATTAGCTCTGCATGTCTGCACTTCTATAACATGGCGCTTATTTGACTTTTAATTCTCCTGTTGTGGAAGATTCTTATGTTCTATTTACAGTTTACCATCCAGCTTCATTCCTCAACAATTTCTGAGTAACTAATAGACTAATCTGCTGCTTATCAATACATTTGAGGTATTTTGTTTTCTATGGTTCGATTGCGTAAGCCAAAATTCATTTTTACACCTTGTGCAGTGGTCCAAGCATCCCCCTCCTCAACTCTTCCTCCTCCTACTATTGTATTATCAATGGCTGGCGCTTCCCCTAACCGTTCTTTGGCTTCCCAAGCTACTTCTAGCAAATCTTCTCCTCCTAATATTTCATCTAAACGCCTGAAGCATGATCCTCCTTCTCCTGACAAACCTGCCTCTCCTATTTCCATGGAACTAATTTTGGAGGAAATACGGGCATTGTGTCCATTTATAGAGGAAACTAACAAAGACATGCAGCTTTTGAAAGAAAAATGGTTGACTAGGGATACCTGGATTACTTCTGTGGAGCAGCAGGTCTTGGAGGTACAAACCAATTCACAGCGCATATCCTCTCTAGAAAAGTCTGTCCTCTCCCGGCAACAACATACCGAGGACTTGGAAAATAGAAATAGAAGGAATAACCTCCTTATTTACGGCCTTACGTAATCCCTGGAAGGGGATGATCCTGTAACTTTCTTTACATCCTTTATTCCGAAGCTTTTGGATATGCCATCTACCACCTCTCTCAGTATTCAAAGAGCTCATAGACTTGGCCCTCATTCAACCACTTCGGCGAAACCCCGGGGAGTTATTGTTCTCTTTTTTAAATTAAGATATTCGCTATCAGTACTCTCAGGAGCTAGAACTAAACGGCAAGAATCCTGGCTTGGCCAAAGAGTCTTCTTCTCTCAAGATGTTTCCAATGCTACCGCATCACGAAGAAAGGAATTTCTATCTCTACGTCCTCCTTTGCGTTCCCTTGGAGCTCGATATGGTTTGTTTCCTCCATGCATCTTCAAGGTTACTCATCAAAATCGAACATGGACTTTTCAGGATCCTGGAGAACTCAAGAACTTTATTCATATTCAATCTAATGGTGGCATGGATATCTCCACTTCCCCTACTGGTTGAATAATTTGCCACTAATACTTGTCAGTTCTTTGGTTGTCTTTTATTGCAATGTTGTTCTTCGCTATATAAGAATATTTTTTACATTTTCGTAGTGCTGTTCTAAATATTGATTTGTTTATAACCATAGTATATTCCTCCCGTTACATATTTGTTGACAGTATTCTTTTTTATTCCTTTACATAGAGTCATGCCGTTTACCCTCTACTTCATGTGGCACCCTCATTGTTGTCCTGAAGTCCTGGTGTGGTCGGATTCCTGCTCTTCGTACGGTCCATCTTGTTACGTGTCACCACTACCCCACTTCCCTCTTGTATCCCCCCTTCAGGTATGTTTTTTACAGTCATCCTTTTGGATATGTACTGTCTGTCCTTTTTTCTCCTTTTCCTCCCCCAGCGTACTTTTTTCTGCTCCCCTTTCTCTACCCTCTTCTCTTTTTGCTATTGCTATATATTCTTCTTTTCGCTTTCTACGTTTCTCTTTCTTCGGCTATATGATGTATACATTCTGTTTTGCATTTTTTTATATAATTGTCCTCATTTCTTTTTACATTTAGAGTTATTTCTTGGAATGTGAAAGGTTTTGTTAATCCTATTAAACGGCAGAGAGTGCTCTCTCACTTAGCTTCCAACACCCCTGATATAGTCCTTCTACAAGAGACTCATCTCAATGAACTTGAATCCCTTAAATCGAAAAGGAATTGGGTTGGTACGGTTTTATTTTCCCCCTCTAATAATAAGAAGAATGGAGTTGCCATTCTCATTCATAAAAAATTGAAATGTAAGGTTTTATCAGAAGAAAAAGATACTGATGGTAGATGGATTCTTCCTAAACTAGTAATACCTTTGACTGTTTTTAATGTTTATGCCCCTACCCAACCTGACTGTACATTCTGGCCTTTAGTTACGAACAAATGTATTCTGCATAAAGATGACTTATTCCTTTTAAGTGGGAATTGTAATGAGATTATGGATCCATTCCTTGATTGCAAATCTACAGTTCGATTTATTCCTCACAAGTCCCATAAACAATTTTTAGATACCATCCTACAATCGCATCTTACTGACTCTTGGAGGCTCTTACATCCAGACACTTTGGACTACTCTTTTTTTTCTCCTCCTCATGCCTCTTTCTCTCGACTGGACTATATTTTTCTTTCTCAATCCTTATCTCAAAACTTACTATCTTCCTCCATTGAACCTATTGTTATTTCCGATCATGCTCCCATTGTAACAGACCTAGATTTACTTCCACCTCATACCAAGGTGCCTCGTTGGCGTTTCAATTGTGCCCTCCTCTCTGACCCTAACTTCTCTTCTTCATTTCGTTCCTTTACTAACGAGTTCTTTCAAATTAATTCTGACCCTACAACTCCTTCTTATATCCTCTGGAATTCCTTTAAAGCTACTGGAAGGGGTTTCATTATTGATTTTGTTTCCAGAAAAAAAAGAAAATTTCTTCAGAAGCGTAAAATTCTCTAGCACATATCAAACGACTGGAACATCAATTTTATACTTCCTCAGATAAATGTATGTCACCAGAACTTCGGCGTGCAAAAATTGACTTGAATAAACTCACTCATGATAATGCATCCTCCTTTCTTCTTCACAGTAGTGCACGTTACTACGGTGGTCGCAATAGATCTGGTAAGCTCTTGGCTAACTATCTCAAATCTCGTAAAGAACGCACTCTTATTGATTCCATTTACTCCTTTGAAGATATCCTTCTCCATAAAGATAAGGACATACTAGATCAATTTCAATTGTTTTATCAACGGCTCTATACTCCAGAATCTCCTCCTTCCTCTTCTCTTATTCAATCTTACTTTGAGAAATTACCCAAACCTGCTACTTCCCATCTCAATTTTCCAGCTCTTGAACTTGATCTCTCATTACAAGAACTTTCTACAGCTTTATCTTCTCTTACTAAAGGTAAAACACATGGTCCTGATGGTTTTACTGTTGAATTTTATTTACACTTCACTGACCTCTTATTGCCCAAACTCCTGTCACTTTTTCAATCACTTTATTCCTCTGGCAAAGCTGAAGGTTCCTTTCAGGATGCTACCATCTGCCTAATCCCAAAAGATGGGCGAGACCCCAAATTCTGTAAAAATTACCGGCCAATTTCATTAGTTAATGTAGATTATAAACTGTTTGCTAAATTAGTTGCCCTACGTTTAGATCCCTTTATGCCTCATCTTATTGGAAAAGAACAATGTGGTTTTGTTAAAGGTCGACTCACCTCTGATAACTCCCGGGTCTTTCTTAATGTTTTGAACAAAGCCTCTTCTCTTTCAGTTCCCTTAGCCGCTATTTCTGTTGATGCAGAAAAAGCCTTTGATAGAGTAGATTGGTCCTTTTTGTTTGCTTCATTACGCTAGCACGGTTTTGGCCCCAAATGTATTTCTCTCATCTCTTTGTTACATTCCGCACCTAAAGCCTCAGTTCTTGTGAATGGCCAGCTTTCTTCATCTTTCACTCTTCAAAGAGGTGTACGTCAGGGTTGTCCTCTTTCCCCGCTTCTCTTTATTCTCGCTCTCGAACCATTTCTACATTCCATTCGGAATAATAAATCTATCTTTGGCTCCCCTATGGTGATGATCAATTAAAGCCCTCTACATATGCGATGATATCATTTTGTTTATTTCCAACCCAGAATTGTCTATCCCTCCCTTATTATCCGAATTTGACAATTTTTCCTCTGTCTCGGGCTATAAGATCAATTCCGATAAGACTGAAATTCTCCCCTTAACCAGCACTTGTCTTCCGCATATGTTCTCCTTGACTGGCTTTGCCTGGAATAGTACAAAGATCAAATATCTTGGAATTTGGTTTTCCAAGTCTATTTCCTCCTCCATCTCATTAAATATGTCTGCAGTTTTATCCAGAATCGATCAATTATTTTGCTCCTGGAACCCCCTTTTCCTCTCCTGGTGGGGTCGGCTCTATTCCATCAAAATGATGGTTGCTATCATTCTTATTTATATTTTTTCTATGTTACCTGTTCATATCCCTGCTCTATATTTTAAACGTATTGATTCCTCTCTCTCAAAATTTCTCTGGAAAAAAAAAAAAGCTAGAATTTCTCTGGCTGCTCTTCGCAGACCCAAATTGAATGGTGGTGTTAACTTTCCAGACTTCCGTCTTTATCATAAATCTTTCTCTTTGCAACAAGCTTCCCATTGGCTTTCCTTAACTTCTTCTCCCTTTTCTCCTCTTTGGCTTACTATTGAACAAACCTTATTACTACCCTTTTCTTTTGAAGAAGTATTGAGATTCTCTACCAAAACCCCTTATACTTCCCTTCCTCTGTTTAAACATACTTATTCTCTCTTAAAATCTTCGCTCTTTCCGCATGTCATCTCGCGAGAGCCATTTTTAAATACTCCCATTTGGTATAACTCACTTATACTTTTTAATAATAGGCCCATTTGTGGGACATCTTGGAGATTAAGAGGTATTATATGGGTCAATCATCTCTTTTATTGTGTCTCACCTCAATCCTTTCCCTAATTTCAGCTTTTGTTTCGCTGCCCTCATTCTTTCCTACATAAATTCACTATTCTCATGGAGAAAATTCTTGATCGCTATTATTCTCTTCCTTCTTCAGCTTCCCCAGTTCCTCAATCCCCTCTCCTTGTTGTCCTTTCTACTCTTTCTAGAGCTTCTCTGATTTATAAATTATTTTCCTCTTCTAACCCAGATCGTGCTAAGACTAAAGTGGAACTTTCTTGGGAAAAAGATTTTGATTGTATCTGGTCTGTTGCTCTTTGGGACAGTCTTTGGTGTAGGTCTTTGAAAATCTCTCGCTCTGCTTCTCTCACTCAATCTTTATTTTTTCTATATCACAGACTTTATCTCTCTCCTCTCTCTCTATCTCGTTTTTCTTCCTCCTCTGATTCTAAATGCTGGACCTGCGGCTCTTTAAATGCTGATCTCCTTCAACTATTCTTTATCGGTCCTGCTGTATCTACTTTTTGGTACAGAATATGGTCTTATCTTTCTCGCATTTTCACTCTTTCTTTTCCGTTTTCAATCACTCATCTTTTTCTGGGCAGCCTTTCAGAACTTTTAGACCTTCCAACTAACTCACATGGTCTCTATGATCTCATGATTGCACTCGCATTCCAACACATTTCTTCCAACTGGAAATCCCTTACAAACATTTCAATACAACAGTGGTGGAATTCCTTATGTCATTTTCACAGACTTGATGTTGCCTTTGCTTCTTCTCTTCTTCTTGTAAACCTAAACGCAATGTGGATCTTTATTGGTTACCTTTTACCACATTTCTAGACCAATTAGCTCATAAATTGCCCATTCATACCGCCTCAGAGAATTTTCAACCCCCTTGAAGGACTTATACTCTCTCCTTTTTGCTTAGCTTAATTGATGTTATTTGCAATTTTCCTTTCATACAATGCTTTTATACACTGTATATTGTTGTATGGTCGAATGTATATTCTCATAACTCTCATTGCCGTTGTTCTGTATATTATTAGCCTGTTGTAGCATTAGTCTTTCGTCCCTTCCCTCCCCCCTATAATCTTAAAATCCCATAAATGCTTTTATTTCTCTATTATGACATCAGCAATGACATTACTTCAGACTTTGTTTTTATATTTTCTCTTTTTTATTGTTGATGTCTATTGTTGCTTATCATTTTTGCTCTTCAATAAAGCTTTCAAACATAAAAAAGTACTTTATTGCTGGGCGAGCTGGCAGCAATTTGCTGCATGGTCCTCCACAAAAAAAATACATTTAAAAAAATACATTTTGTGTGGGGAGGGGACAACAATGGGGAGTGGGAGTGTGGTGAGGGGGAAGCAATGGAGAGAGGGTGGTGGCGGGAAAAGAAGCACTAGAAGGAGAAGCACTCCAGAAAGCAGAGTAGGAGGTAGCACGTGAGCGAAAAACAAAGGGGGAGGGGAAGAAGCCCATGAGTGAGAGAGAGAGAGAGAGAGAGAGAGAGAGAGAGAGAGAGAGACAACACGCGGCAGGGGGGGGGGGGGGAGAAGTACACAAGGGAGACAGCTTGAAAATACAGGCACATTTGTGGAGTGCTTAGCCAAAAAAAAAAAACGAGTTCCTGAAAAGTAAGCAGTGGAAGGACACATAAGTACAGAGTTTATGCTTAAGGGAATGGACCAGTACAGGAGAGGAAGGCAAGCCCACACAAGTAAAAAAAAAGCAAGCTATTGCAAGTGACAACAACACCAGACAATGGTAAGCAGTGGGGGGCTCTGATCCCACTGTATGTGCAAAATAGGTGTTTCACAGCCAGACAGGTGAGACCTAAAAATGGAATAGGCTGGGCAAAAAAGAACAGGGCAACCAAATTTCTATGGGCGGCTTGCTATGTTATGGTATGTTAAATGTATTTTATACAGCGCAAAATCACTTTCAGGCCTCTAATGCTTTTAGAGAGAGTGACCAGAATCACTGACAGCAACTGGTAGCTCAAGGCAGCAAAAAATTACACTGTGACTAGCGTCTCCCTAAATAGGAGTGTTTTAAGTTGTTTCCTAAATGTGAGGCGGACCGGTTCCCTTCGAAGGTGCTCAGGTAGATTGTTCCAGATTTGTGGGAGCATGACAGAGAACGCTCTGCCACTTTTGGATTTGGTGATATATCGGGGAAGGGCTAGACGGCAGGCCTCAGATGATCGCAGTGTCCGGCCAGGAACATATTTCTCCAGGCGTTCTTATATATACACTGGTGCTCGGCCATAGATTGCTTTGATGGCAATACAGAGGCCTTTAAATTGAGCTTTCTGTTTGATGGGGAGCCAATGTAATTTATGTATGAGAGGGGTAGCGCTGGTCCTTCTAGGAAGTCTAAAAATGAGCCTGGCTGCATCATTCTGCACTACCTGCAGTCTCCTAATACGTTTCTGGGGAAGGCCAATATAAAGGGCATTCCCATAATCTAGCCTAGAGACAACAGTGGCGGATACAATTGCCTTTAGTGAGGCCATTGAGAGAAGAGGGGCATGTTTCCGCAACTGCCTATCAACCGTATACAGGTTCCCACCACCGTGATGACCTGGCTGGACATGGACAACTCAGAGTCAATTTTTATACCCAGGCTTTTTACAGCCAGGACTGGTATGGGGCAGTGCCCAGTCCGGTGGCCAAAAAAGGTCACACCAAGGGCTGTTTTTTGTGGGAATGATGAGCACTTCAGTCTTGTCAGGATTCATTTTCACAGATTTGGCCATCATCCAATTCACTGTGAATCTGAGCAGCTTTTGCGCCGATTCCTGGGCCTGACTAGAGTTGCTAATTCGCATGAGGAGTTGGGTATCATCAGCATAATTGAAGAGCCGGCAATCCATGTGATGTGAGCTTGTAGTTGTATATTTATGTAACTTCCATAGCCATTCGACTTTACTTCCTAAGATAGTTTCAGGTATGTAATTCTTCTTATTACCTGCTCCAGTCCTCTCTCTATTTCCAAACCTTCATAATCTTTGTCGCAGGTGGGAAAACGAGCAAAAAGGCTATTAAGGAACATGGTGAATTTAGGAGAAGAGATTTGTCTGTGCGGAAGTAGAAGGGTAGAGATGTGTTTAATCTTGATAACATTAGTTAAAGTTATCAGCTCCAAATATAGGACTTAGTATGCACCAAGCCATTTTTCAGTTGCAAACCCACAAAATCACAAAATCATAGTTTTGTGAATGCAAAATAGCTTTTTGCTGTGTACTAAACCCGCTTTGTAATTTTGAAAAAGCCTTTCCCAATGGCAAAATGGACTTTGCAACTTATTTAGAATTATGATTAGGGTGGGTGCGAAATGGGCATTCCGAAAAAGTTATCAACATTTCAAATGATGTGCTAACTCATTCGCTGAGGGGAGGCTGTGCACGTTGTACAACTTTTCCCTTTGGACTTGTGTGGGCAGCCTCGGGGACTGGGGAAGGCAGTGGTCTGCACCGCTGATGTCTTCCCAAGCAGGAAACATTTTTCTTTTTAAGTAGCACCAGTTACTTTAAGCGTCAATGGCTACTTTACAAAACATAATGTTACCTGTTTGAGAATGTAAATGTAGGGATGGTCGCCTACATCTCCTTGTGGGCCACCATCACTGTGTTGATAGCCAGTTGCAAGGGGTTGCAAATATCAACCCGCCTAATTAATATTCATTAGGAAGGTCAATCTATGACTCATTGAGACTGTACCCCAGTTAGAGAGGGCAGGGCAGGATGGAAGGATGGGGAGCTAGCTGCCCTTCTGAGACCACTGTAGGTCGGCTGAATACCGCCCACATAGGTCCCTCAGGTGAGCGCTGGTGGACCCTCGCTCTGGAGAGGGGAGATAGGGGGCCGGGGAGCAACAGTCCCACTGAACACACCTTGAGGAAACTGGGCCCTGGATTAGTTTGGCCCACTTGGACACTCTCCTTGTGCTTTGCTTTTGGCTCCACGCTGCCTTCACCAAATATGTGTGCTTACTGCCCTAGTACTAGGGTGGATGGGCTGTTTGAAGGGCTACTCTTTCGTATCTATATTACAATTCCTTGGGAAGTGCAACTCTGGGCAGTCTGAGTGCTTGAGTTGGAACTTCTTCTGATACAGGCGTGGCCCACCTGATGGATTGGTATCCCACAAGAAAACTGATCAGTACTGACATTGCTGCCTCAGTCTCCTCTGGTAGATTTGGACTCCAGTGCAAGTCACTAGTTTCTAGTTCTCAACAGTGACCCTCTAGGGAAGATCTTGAGTTCCTGGCTTGAAAGTGCCTTTGCTAGAGTCCATTGTATTGACTCTGATGTGGCTTCCTTATATAATGCTCACGGTCACAACACCACTAGCCCAAAACACCCATGTGGGCCTGGGCATGGAGGCCTCAACCTAGGTACTTTGAATGGTCTTCTCCCAAAATATAGACTAATGGGTCTCCTTTAGGGGCATAAGGTAATGAAAGAATCTTGCACCTTGCTGAATCAGTACCCCTGGGACCAGCACACTCATGCTGAAGTTCCGGTCCCAGCTTCAGCCCCCAACCAACAGCCTGAACCCATGGACAGATCAGACAAAATCTTTCTGGCAACTAAGGCAACAAAGGAGGCCCTTGCAGGCAAAATAGACACTATGATTATGGACATGGGCCTTATCAAAGAGGATCGTCATCTTAAACTTGCAGACAGGATCAAAAACACTGAAGAGCGGTAGTTGAACTCTGCTGTACTTTGGACTCATCCCAGAATAAACGTACTGTTTTTGCAGAGAGATTTCATTTTTTGGAGTACAGGGCCAAAGATGTGGAGGTGCGCAGTAATTGAAATAACATCTGTGTGGTAGGATATGGTTCATAGAGCCCTGGCATATGGAGACGCTGCTCCCTAATGGCAGTCCAAATTCTTCCCCCTAGATAGGGCTCACAAAGTGCCAGGCAAGTGATCAACATCAAGTGCCCCTATAAGGTCAATTGTAGCAAGATTGTCACGATTGCTCTACTTTAGGGATGGAGATATAATTCTCCGATCAACCATGCAAATTGGACTGTTCACGATTGACAATTACTCAGGTGTTACTCTTTCCGGACAATAGGCAGCTGTCCAACACAAAAAAAGAAGCATCTTTTACTGCAGTCAGGGGGGTGGAGATCTGTTATATGTTGCTCTTTCTTGCGTTATTGAATTTTATGGGCGATGACACTTCACTATCCTTTATGGTACCACCCTAGGCATGGAACTGGCCTGAACAGCCCCAGGCTGAAAGGGATCATAAGAACTGGCAACTGCCTAAGGTTCAGCGTGGAGAAGAAAGAAACTGCATCATCCTGGCGCTACAGTAAATGACCCGCGAAGCAGCAAGCCGAGGCAGAGTGCACGGCACTTGTCAAGCTAATAAGACAGGAAGAGAAGAACGTTGATGAGAGTTCGTCCCTGAGTGAGCCAGCAGAAAATGGTTTACCATCACTGACGACTTGTAATTAATATTTTATTGTTTATTCTATCCTTTTTATCAGGTTGATATTGGTAATTCAGCTGAATGATGGAGATGGTTGGTTGCACTTGACAAAGTAGCAGGGAGAATGTCTATTGAGTTCACTGTTATTTGCTTATCTTTGTAATGTCTGCTAATTATGAGGTAGTGGGCCCGGCTAAGGGAGTGAGTCTTTCCTTGCTGGTTTTATCAAATGCAGTGCCCTCTCCAATATCTTATTCAGCAGCAATCTGAAGGGGTCATGTCTCTATGTCTGACCATTGCCCATTCATATGATTGGGCGGATAACTGCTGTGCCTTGGCCCTGGGTCTTGGCAGTTGGGGTTTGTTTCAATTGTTTAATTGTCACATGCTCGCACATATCCCATACAACATGGGGCACCCACTTTTAGGATATTCTGACAGAAACACAAGGCTAGGTTACCTCAAAATGGATACAACTGACATCTCCTCAGCTGTGGAACACCTGTTAAATGTAATGCTTACCCCATGGCCAAGTTAGGTGACTCACGTGGAATGACAGGTGAATGGGGACTTCTGCAAAATATATAAGATTCATAAGTATTTGAAACGGAGACGGGTCCCCCTGACCTTCCTCCAGGATGTCCAGGTGACTAGGAAAGAAGCTGACTGTTTACAATGAGGATGGAGAGGCCATACTTTTGCCACTAGTTTCTCTGCCCATGCCAGGGAAACCCTGATACGTGTGAGGCCGCGTGGGCCTGTTGATCCCATCTAGACTGACATAGATACACAGGGGTACTTTGTACAACTCTTTGCCAGTTTCCACGGGTGTTACCTTGAATTTGAGTGCTCATATGCTCCTAACACTGAGCAAATACAATACTTGTATTCTGTCTCAAATAGACTGGCTTGCTTGCCTCGAATTCGGATCACTCCGGAAGGGTAAAACTCAACTGTACTTTGAAACTTGAGCTGGATAGATCTCTACTACCATTGGTGAACACACAAGCTGCTAAGATGGGTCTCTTTTCAGTCATATGCTAGAAGTGTTGAGATCCCCAAATAAAAAACATGTTACATCACCTTAAAAAATGATATGCCTCTGCTAGTGGAGCATCTATGATGCCTTAACTACAAGAGCTACCTAGCTAGTACGTATGCAGAGGTGGGGAGGGCTGGACGCCTACTGGCATGGTTTAATAGGCAACAAAGTGGTGGCATCCCCATCATGAGATTCTTCCTCCCCAACGGACATGTGATACAAAATCAAACTGACAATAATAAATCCTCTGAGAATACCCAACACTGTATGAGGCCAATAGAGGCGCTGATGTTCTGTCAACATTGGATTTTTCTAGATGGTTTACTACTGAGACGGCTCCTGGACCATATAGTTGAGCAGCTAGGGGGCCCTATCACATAAGAAGAGATTAGAGAAGCACCTTCTCTCTTAGCTCACAGCAAGACACTGGGCACGGAAGAATTCTCATTGAATTATTTAGCAACTATACCAGTGTATTAGATCACCAACAGGTTATCCTATATACCGTGGCCTGGAAGTGCAGACACCTCTCTTGCCCCATGAGAGGGTTATTTGGTTGTTCTCAACAGGCTGCTTTCAATGATGAATCTTGACAACAAAATCCTTAGCAGGCTCTTCACTCCACACCTTCTGGCCCACATGACTACCTTAATACATCACAAACAGTGTGATTGTATCGCCCACTAGAAGCACTTCTATCAATATTAGATGACTCCTCAGGGTGGTAAATCAAGAGCCGACTTGCTCTTGCACTAGTGCCTCCAATTGGTTATCTCAAAATGTTTGGCAGGCTCTTGAGACTGACACTCTACCGGGCGAAAACATGCACTTATCCTATAGAGCGCTCCATGACTGGGAGCCCTGTGGCCTTGCCCCCTCAGGGCATTACTTGGGAACAGAACAACCTCCGCTATCTGGAGTGAGGATATACCACATTTGACGGATCTTGGGGGTGGTAATCTCTGTCGGCTCTATGCAGTTTAAAGGCCAATATGGACTTCTGGCTGTCGCTGAAACTGTTAATAATGGCCCAATTAAAATAGTGGCCCTCCCAAGACTGCTTTATTTTTTTAATAATTTACCTGTGTGGATCCTAGCCTCCTGGTTCAGAGACCTTGAGGCAACTTTCAGGAATGTTGTTTGGGTTGGAATATATGCACAGGGCAACCCTAAAAACTCTGCAACTCCTCCTGGCTGAAGGTGGCCTAGGCCTTGCAGACTATGAGCCATACTACATGATAGCACACTAGTCCGTCTGCCTGAAATCACTCCTGGTCCCGTCAGACCAGAAGACTCACACTTAGTCCTCGATACCGATGATTCCACTTCAATGTCACACCTGATAGATAGCACAAAATTGGATGTCTCCAATATTGTCCCCTCCCCGCTCCTGCACACACAGGGGATAGCCTAGTCCCCACACACCTATTACCCGCTGCAGCATCTGTGGGAACTCTCACATTTGCTTCACTCATACCGCCTATACATTCACACATAGAGGATGGTCCAGACTCCACTCACCTACTACCTACCACAATATCTGAAGGAACCCCAACAGTGGCTACACTCTTCTCGCCTATCCCATCATTGAACCCAATGACCCTTCCCCAACCCCAAGTGGGGAGCTACTTTGCCACTCCTGCAATAGATATGCACACTGATACCATGGACAATTCGTCTCCCCAAACAGTTCATACACCATCACCTATTACTTATTCTCCCATTTCTGTCCTGATTGACCAAATAAATGAGTTAGCATCCAGCATATCTCTTCTTAAGGATGATATGCTTAATCTTTCAACCATCACGAAAGATCTTCTTATCCTACATAGAGCCACCAATGACACAGTGAATATGATCAGTCTCCAAACGAGAAACTATTGCCCCACTAATGTTCCCATTGACAACTTTATTCAACACAAACGAAATTATGCTCAACCTAGTTTACCTACACCTTAAGTCTCACTACCAATTAACACAATTCCTGTTAGTTTACCCTCCATCTCTGGTTCAAGGAGACCAAGCGATCATCTTTCCGACAGCGACATTGATGACCTTCTTATATCCTATGCCCTGGATTCTGACAATAGTAAGCCTCTGAGCAGTGCTATTCAATCCATTGTAACCAACCACCTCAGAGAGCCTACACTTAATAACAGAGCTGTTAACAGAGATAACCTCACAAACATCAAGTTAGGACGGACCGTTCCAATCCCCTCGTTCAACAAACTGAAGTGTGGGCTTTTAAATTGTAGATCTGCCAGCAAGCATGCTACTGATATCTTCAATCTCATTATAGATGATAACTTAGACATTCTGGTCCTCACAGAAACTTGGCTATATAGCTCCTCATCTCCTATTCTCGACCTACTGGTTCCTCCCTCCCATGATCTAATTCGACTAGATAGGATTAGGAAAATTGGTGGAGGGGTAGCCTGCATTTATCGTAACTCACTTTCAGTCAAACAAGCGGACTCCATTGAAGTATCTTCGTGCGATTATCTTTGCATCAATATCTCAGATTTTAAGCGCATCACTTGCAAGTTACACATAATTTACCACCCCCCAGGTGATAATTGGACTTGTATTGATGAGATTATGGAGATCATGGCATCCAATTCCAACTCCCTAGCTCCTCATATTTTCTTAGGTGATTTCAACCTTCATTGGAATAATGTAAATGATCATATTGTTGGCTGTTTTAAAGAATTTCTATCAGAGCAGGAATTATCCCAATTCTGTGACAGCCCAACGCATAACAAGGGAGAGACTCTGGACCTCATCATAGCAAAAGCTAACATAATTCTACTGGAATCCATCACACCCTGCGATTGGTCTGATCATCACTGCATCCTCTTCTCCATCAATACTGAAGTTATGCATAAAAGGGGACAACCACCAAAGTTAAAGCAATGGAAACTGAATCCACAAAATATCAATCCTATCTCCTTAGTAAACGAGTGCAACTCCGCTCTGACCCTCACGACGGACATAACTGATGTACATGGGCTTACAACCTTCTACAATGACAAGATACTTGAAACTCTGGACTCCACAGCGCCGCTACAGGAAAAAAATGTCTCCACTAAGATTTCCAAGCCTTGGTTCAATGAAGACCTGAACTTGGAACGTAGACAGCTTAGAGCTGCTGAACGTCTTTGGAAATCGACTCCTACCTCTCTCAACCATGAACATCTCAGAAAATTAAGGAATTCGTACAATAGGAAGATTCTTAAGGCGAAGGCAGACTTTTTCCGAACTCAGCTGAACCTAGCAAGTAACCGACCAAAAAAACTCTTTGAAATTATCAAGCACCAATCTTGCAATACAACTAACTACAGTGAGTTAAATGACCTGGCCACTCCTTCATGTGACGAGTTTGCCAATTTCTTCCATGATAAGACTAGAGCTATTGAGCTAGACATCCAATCAAAATTGACTCCCCGCCAACCTATGACACTAAACCCCAAACCGGGCGGTTTATTTGAAGCTCATTCTAATTTTATCAACCCAAGGGAAGTTGCAAAAAACAACGCCTCCTGGCACACCTTCGCGCCAATCTCTCAACAAACTATCTACAACACTCTCCAAGCAATCAACCCTTCCAATCATTTCTCGAATCTCTCGCCACCTGCCCATTTCAAGATCTTAAAAACTTCTATACTACCATTATGGTCTAAAATTGTAAACACCTCCCTGGCTCAAGGTGTCATTCCGGACTGTCTTAAAATAGGACAGGTCACTCCTATTCTAAAGAAGGCTGACACTTCTCTATGTGATCCTAACAACTACCGTCCTATAACCAATATCCCCACCTTGGCTAAACTATTGGAGAAATGTGTTCAAATACAATTATGTAATCACATTGAGAACTTCAACCTCTTAGACAGTCACCAATCGGGCTTCCGAAGTGGACACAGCACAGAATCTGCACTCACACATATTATGGACGATATACTAATCATGCTTGATCGAAACGAGTCATGCCTTCTGATACTTCTCGATCTATCGTCCGCCTTCGATACGGTCAAGCATAATAAGCTCCTAGCCCTATTGGATAGAAGTATGGGCCTCTCGGGCATTGTCCTACAGTGGTTCTCCTCCTTCTTGAATAACAGATCACAAAGATTCAAAATGAAGAATTCACTCTCACAACCCTCCATGGTCACTCTTGGTGTGCCCCAGGGATCTGCCCTCTCACCCATTCTCTTCAATTTGTTAATGGAGCCCCTGGCGAATGCCCTGAAGTCTGCGAACATTCTATATCACCTATATGTGGATGACACTCAGCTATACCTTAAAATCACCTCGCCAGATGACTTCATTGCTCTTAATACTACGCTTCTGAACACGCAAAGCTGGCTCACCAACAACCATCTGATGTTGAATACCAAAAAAACAGAATTCATTCTCATCTCACCACCAAACTACACTCCAAAGATAGACCTCTGGTTAAAACATCTAAACCTCTTTTGACTGTGTCCCCCACATAATAGACTCGGCGAAATCCCTAGGTGTCACCATTGACAAACATTTGAATATGCAGTGGCACATCTCTACGGCCACCAAGGGAGCTAATCACAAAATGTGTATACTAAGGAAACTTAAACCCTTCCTCCCTCAGGCTAACCTAAAAGTTGCTGTACAAGCTCTTGTACTTCCTAGATTAGACTACGGAAGCACCACCCTCTCTGGTCTCCCTAAATACAGGCTTGCACCACTGAGAGCAGCTCTGAATGCTGCTGCCAGACTGGTATCAGGAACCAAAAGAAACAGCCACATCTCACCAACCTTGAAAGCACTGAACTGGTTACCGTATGAAGCAAGAATACACCTTAAAGTGGCGTGCATGACGCACAAAGCAATTCACAACAATACACCCAGCTTCTTGGCACTAAAGTTGGAAAAAGCTGGAGGCTGCAGACAATTACGAAGTGCGAGCACTCTACTTCTGAAACCCCAATCCTTCCGGAAGAAGAGAACAGGCTGTAGAGCTTTCTCGGAGATTGCTCCAAAGATTTGGAACTCTCTACCACCCCTAGTGTGTGGAATCACCTCCCTTACTGTATTCAAAAAGGAAGTAAAAAGCCTACTAATTAACAAATGTATCTCCTAAATTTAAGTATGGGTTGTATTTGACTGTAAGTCTTTTCATCACATCTCCCGCAATTGTTGCTGAATAATGTTTTCGATGGATGCAGATCTGTTTTAGCTCTCTCACTTTTATATATCTACCTTTAAACGTTCTAGGAATTTGATTGGCTGACTTCATAATGTCTAATGTACGTTGTTCTACAGATGCTATTGCTGGTCTTTTACCTCTTATATGTATATACTTTTCATTTATATCTCTATTATGACAAATTGACATTATGTTTTTGTTGATTACCTCTAATCAACATCTATTGTAAAGCGCTCTGATACCCTCGTGGGTCACGTTTGCGCTATATAAGACTTTATAAATAAATAGCCAGATGGTTGGAGGGTCAGCATCCCCAAGAGCAGGGTCTACCGTGTGCTTGTTGGTTAGGGTGGGTGAGTAGCCTGCCTCATGGAACTGGGTCAATCAAAAGGTAGAGTGAATCTCCTAATAGTTCTGGCATTGAGCTGCTCCTTGGTCAGAGTTGAGGATTACTGACACTGGGTGACCTATACATGGGAGGACAACTTCTCACCATAACTGAATTGATAGATGGATCTGGGTTGCTATCCATTCAGTTCCTGATTTACATAACCCTAGTCCACAATATCAGAGGCCACTGGGGACTAGATGCCATCAAATCAGGAACATGTGGGCTTTTTCACTTGTTATTCACAGCCACAAACTTGTAATGCGGTTTTACGCGTCACTACTTACAATGATTCATTTTCCTTTGACACTCATTAAAAACAAGTGGAGAACGAGCCTTGGTAAGGAATTGTCTGCCAAAGAGTGGGATAGACCCTTACATCCTTTTAAAAGAGCCCTAGGAATGTGAGATTCAAATACACTCAATCCAACTTTCTCCACATAACTTTTATGCCCTCTATGAGGCTAAACTTCATTGGTAGCAACACAAATTTGGGCTGGCTGAGATGACGTCTTTATGATGCAGATTATTTTTACATGATCTGGTCTTGTCCCGAAATTAAGGTACACTGAGGGAGATCACTGTGGTACTCTTCCTGAGTCCTGTGAACTCTTCCTGTGTCTCTGGGAAAGTGTGCTTCACTTGTTGCATTTTGGAAAAAGCTGAAGAATTGGTTATTTTAAACTATTTGATGAGCTTCGGAACAGATGGAAAAAGAGGAGCAGAAGAACACGCCCCCACCATCCTGCTGGTGGAGTCTGCAAGCAGGCAGTTCAAGTGCCCTATGGAGTACAGTGTACTCAATGTTCAGCAGTGAACTGTGCATAGTGGCCCATCACTAACTGAGGAAGCTGTCCAGCAGTGGGATGATTATGTTGTGCTGTGGAAGCATGGGGGCTGATGGTCTCATTGCACACCTTGCGCTACTTTGTCCTGCAGATGCTGATTTCCATTTACAGGGTTAGATCCGTGCTCTCTGCCTTGAGGAGCTTCAAAAAGACTGGTGCCTGAGGAAGGGTACCGTCACTAATGATGTTCTGGATGCTTCTGCTTTATACTTCGCTTACGTTTATAACTATTTCCTAACACCAAGTTCAATCACGCTTTCCAAGATCGACTCAATTTTTACCCTTTTATTAAAGTTGTAATAAAATCACCTATTCAGCGGATTATATAGATCCACTAAACTTAAGAAATGCAATGTGAAAATATTTGCCATTATCTTAGAGACCAGATTGGAGGATATGTGGCATATCTTGAGTTGCAATATTAATTGAGCTTTATAAAGAACAAGACCACACATGATAACCTCAGAGTAGCAATGACCCCAACATAGGCATACTTATGGTCCTTCTTTCTCTGCACCCCGCGAAAGACATTTGATGCCATAGAATGGGAGTACTTCAAGTCTTGGAAAAAACTTACTGAGACCCCTGTATCAAAAGATGCATAAAAGCAAATTTAATTTGCCCACAAGCTAGGTTCAAAATTATTTGAAAGTTAAAATCCTCTGCTCACTTATCAAAAGGCACAACACAATGTTGTCCAACTTCACAGTACTATTCACTTTATCACTGGATCCACTGGTACAAACATGAGTTCCAATCCTAATACTCATGGATTAGTCAAATAAACAAGTCACCATTGTGAGAAGTTGGCCTGGTATATGATGTTCTCTATTCTAGTGAGCACCTTGCACCAGTCCAAACAACCCTTATGGTGATGGTTGTAAAATCCACCTTATAGACCAGCTATCCTAGTGGTAGCATGGACAAAGCAGTCGTAGGCTAACACTTCAGAGAGCATGTGAAGCCAATTGTTTTACCAATTATAATCCCTTGAATACCTAATGAAAGGACACCACACAAGGTATATATCAAATATATATGTATTTATTACTAACACAACCCCTCTGCACTCTTTCTGAGGTCAGAGTTCGAGATACAGCACAAGTTACTCAATAAGCATACTATAAGTTGCACAAATACAATTCTGCCCTATGGGTCTCACGAACCATATACTAAAGAAGTGGTATAAGAACCACTTCAGGAAAGGTGAGTAGGCCTAGGGCCTAGGAAATCGCTGATCTACGCTGATCAACCAAAGGATTGGAAGTAGGAGATCCACAGGATGCATGCAAGTTACCATAGAGTTTCAATGGTAACGTAAAAGTTACAAAGTAGTTGATTTCGGACACTTCCAGGGTGGACTATGGGAAAGCCCTGTTAAACTAGGACACTTGGATAGTTGTTACCCACGGGAGCACTGGAGTACTCGAGTTACCTTACCCAGTGAAGCCGGGTGCATAGGTGTTCTTTCATGTCGGGTTTCGTCGCTGAATCCTATGGAGAGCTGCAAGAAAGTGCTGCAGGCTACCAGGAGGAAAGTGTCCGGATGGATCCAAGGGTGGATCGGAGTTGAGAAGAACCTGAAAGCAGAGGGGACAGAGTCTGCGTCATTAACCAGTGACCAAGAAGGAACCAGGAAGGAACCAGGCGATGTCGAGATGCAATCAGGTGAAGAAGTGAAGCTTGTCTCTGCAGCCACGTAGACCAGGAGGTGTCGATGACAACCAGGTGCTGGATACGAGCTGTTTCACAAAGGCTCTCAGTGACTGCGGTGTTGGTGTCCGGATTGGACCCAACAAGCCTTGGTAACCGCATCCCAAGCAGGAAGTGAAGATGGGCTTCTGTTCAGACCAGCAAAGTCTGGGGCACTTCTCCTTCCCAGGAAAGCTGGAGCAAGACTGGAGCAACCAGGCAAGCATTGTAGATTCAAAGGTTCGTCTTCGTAGGACTCACTAGCCAACGGGCTAGCAACCGGGAAGATGCATTGAGCTGAAATGCAGGCGTAGGCCCCACGTGGCACTCGTGGAGTGTGGAGGGCTGAGCTTTGGTGCAAATCCTGCTCGGGTCTGGGGATTCTCAAACCCCAATGCACAACTTCGGGGGTACCTCAGGAGCTGCACAGGTAGCAAAAAGCAGGTAGTTCAGGATGTCCAGTCCCACGTCGCTCTTGTCTGCCACGGGTCTCAACTTTGCTGTGGATGTGTGTCGGAGTCAGAGAAGTTTGGGAGTCCAGTTCCTGGGTCGCTAAGTCTTCGGGATCCGGCTGGAGCATCGGCAAAGCAAACTGGCAAGTTACTGTTGGTGCCTGTTTGCACAGGGTGGTCACTCCTTGACCACAAGGGAGATGTCTTCAGTCTTCCAGTCAATATGGAACGTCGAAGGTCCAAGAGTTCATGTCAGAGTTTCTTTCCAGGATAAATCTAAAGTCCCTAGACTCAGCTCCTATCTTTATTCTAAACTAAGGGGCTGGATTACCTGCTAGGTCCCTCCTGTGGGTGGAACCTGGGGAGGGGGTGGTTACACCCCTTTCCCTTTGTCCAGTTTCGAGCCAGAGCTGGGGCTGGAGTGCCCCAGCAACTGGTTTGAACTGGGCTAGGCATGGAGCACCTTGTGTGCCCCAGGCAGTGTCTCATTTCTTTCAACCCACCCTGCCCCAATACACTAAAGTCTATCTGGGGAGGTGCAAACACCTCCCAAGGCAAGAACCCTATTGTCCAGGTCTCCCCTGCCGGAGTTTCATCCAGCAGCACTAGGTCAGGCTCGTGTCTGTGGCAGCAGCATCCATTTTGTGATGCTGAGGCTCTGTTTAACGTTAACCGGGTAAAGCATTAACTACATGTCTTCTCCCTCTAGAAGGGTAGAATGCTACCCCCGCCGCCAGAACTGGCAGGGGGGTAGTATTCCAAAGCGCATGACACCTTACACGACATGTTTTGATAAAGCCAAACTAAAGTTAGCATTAACCGCGAGGATTATAATGCACTTAAGAGTATATGGTATGGCTATATCATAGAACAGCTATAAGGACATGGTTCCGAAAGCTGCAGACAGGCTCAGCTCATGCTAGAGCACCATCTCACATAAAACCAAGCACTCTGCCTCCAGGATTGTTAAGGCATGCCATAGGAGTGACTTACAGGTATATATGTGTCTATATATAAGGGTAGATATAGGTATACTATATCTAAGCAAGGGGTGGTTACACGACCTTGCCCAAGCTGAGTGATCAGCCTGTGGGGTCAGTTTGGATGCCCAGCCAGGGGTGGCATAATACATGCTGCAGCCCCTGGTAGGCCTTGGATGCACCTATGCCCTGGGTACCTATGGTACACTGTACAGGGGCTCACAAAGGTGACCCAATACCCAATTAGGTATGTACCGAGAGTACATGGTATGAATTTAGAGAGAGAACGCTGGGCTGTGGGTCTGGTTAGCAGGCCCACAGCCACACTAAAGTCGAAAAACCAGTAAATCACAGCAAAAAATTGGGGTGACCATAGGAAGCAGACCCTACTCTGCTACAACCATGAAGCTATTTTATTTGCGGACACTTTTTTTTGTTTTGTAACTAAGACAAAAAGTTAATTCCAGCCACTGTTTTCCACAAAAGAGCACTTCTCCAAACTTTTTAGCTTCAAAATCAACTATTCAAAGTCTAGAGGTAATCTTCATTAGCCACGTCTCTTTTGATAACACTTTAAAAAAAATGAATTTTGAGTTTTATATAGCGCAAACTAGACCAGAGACATTGGGTATCAAAGCGCTTTACATGAGCGCCAGTTTCATTACTGATGGACACATTCATTTTTGTTAAGCACGGGGGGGATTAAGTGATTTGCCCAGAGTCACAGGATGTTGAGCGTCATTGCTGAGAATCGAACATGGTTCCCCAGATTTGAGGTCAACTGCTCTAATCGCAAGGCTACATCCTCTCCCCAACTTACTCTATGAGGCTTGTCCTTCCCCTGGAAACAGACATCTTCATAGCTACTTATCACCATCCCCAACCAATATATGTTTTTGACAATAGACCTAAAGAATTTGTTTTAGCCTTTTAATTTTATCACTTTATCCATAAGGAGGCCATACATCCAACCCACATCCTGGACAATAATAAGCTTGC
Source organism: Lissotriton helveticus (assembly GCF_964261635.1). Classification (NCBI taxonomy): domain Eukaryota; kingdom Metazoa; phylum Chordata; class Amphibia; order Caudata; family Salamandridae; genus Lissotriton; species Lissotriton helveticus. The sequence continues at coordinate 897,334,664 of NC_136072.1, read as the reverse complement.
AAATGCATGTTTGGTGGAACAAGAACATATTAGGTGAGGGTGGAGCCTATGACTGTGACAAGAAAGTCTGGAACTTGGAATAATGATTACAAGTAGGTAGCTTTGAGCAGCTTTCTTGTCACAGTCCTTCCTGTATGAAGATGGACCAGGCACAGCAGACCATCACCACACAGACAACTAAGGATCGAAACAACAACAGCTCATCTCAAAGTCCTGTGCAGGCTCAAGATCAAGTGCTGAAATCAACACCAGATCTTCAATTGGTTCATGACTAGTAGATGGCATGTCAGGTGAACTGCTGTCAGAATTGCCAAGAGAACCAGATCATTGATCAGCCAGTTGAGAACAATCCTCTTTCTCCGGTCTTGTTGCAGTTACCAGAGAAGACTACTTGGTGGGTGAGGGTTCTCCGAACCAAGTAGTGTCTAGGCCCCTGGGGCATAGAATCTATAACCGATGAAGGCTGAAATGTACCAGCCAGTAATGGAGCATGCAACTTGAGGACCTCAGTAAAATTATGTAGACAGCACAGAAGTCATTAAATCAGTATGCCAAGCAGCACCCCAGTAAGGAACCACAGTAAGCTATAACAGAATGACAACCCTACCCTTTCTGAACCAGAGAATACAAGGATGCAAAATTCTAACAGCAAAAGCTGAGAGCACAGAGCTGTGGCACCAACTAATCCCCCTGGTACCAATAGCCAAACTCTCCCGAAGAAAGAACTGGTAATGATACTTACGGATAACCCCCATATACATGCAAGTTCAACTAGACAGCCATCACTACTAAGGAGTAGGAGTGAGAGCCACCTAAGAGAGGAATCCACATATACCTGTTCTGCTTTTAAGAACCACTGCTTTTGAAGCAAGTAAGTAGCAAGGATAGGTCACCCACCCAAAGGTTTACCAAAACCTGTACAATGCCTCACCAACAAAAGTCTCTAGAGCATACTGAAACTCAAGAACATTATTTGAGCAGGGGCAACAGGAAAGCTGAAGCATAAAAAAAACCTCAGAGTCACCACAGAATCGAAGCAAACTTTCCAAGTACACTAATTTCAGGGTCCCGGTAGGGGCACCTTCATCAAACGACATTAAAAATACTAAAGAGGCACACAAGATGAGCCCATAGAGAATATCTTAAGACAGCTGATCATAGTTGGACCTGACACGAGCACAAATAGGATCCCCCATAGGCATCTGATAGCTTTCAACAAGGGAAACTTAAAGCGAGCATGACACCCCTTGTCCAAAGTGACAAACTTGGACTTCAGCGAGCCTTCTAAGGACAATAAAACATTTGATGAATTACAAATTTAACAACACAATTGATTCAGGCAGACGACTACAACTAGTTGTGGCAAAACCAAAGCCTATAAAATTATCTCAGTCATGAACAAAACCTGAGCTTTCACCTGGTAATTCATAGTCATCATGACCAGCAAGCGAAATACCAACATCCTAAACACTTGACAGCAAAAGAAATATAAACATCCTAAACACTTAACAGCAAGAGAAATACCAAAATCCTAAAATCTTGAAACCAAAAACAATGCCAACATCCTACATACTTTAGAACTTGCATGAGTTGCAGCTGTCACCATCGCTGGAGATACTATCTGATGCTTTGGAAGGGATTAAGGAAGGCCACAGGGAACAGAGCCCACACTCATGTGTCCAGTCACTGAGTCACATGAAACCATCTTTATTGAAAGCAACACAAGCATTACCTGTAATCCAAATCAGTATACACCATGTGACATTCTGTAATGTCAGTGTAGGATGCAAATGCTAAGAAGCGGCTTAGAAAATATTAAAATCAAACCATGCATTGAACACAGAAAGGTGGCAAGCATGACAATATGTCCTACTTATTCTGTCTCTAAACATTGAAGATAACAGGTGGCACGACAACCCATGTGTGGCCATACTCACAAGATTGCTGCATTTATTAGAGGTAAGCATGTAACACCCTGAGCCATCCAGCTATCTCCAAAAGGGCACTAAAGTCAAGAAATCAAAGGCTAGCTCTCAATGCCATCAGACTTCATCACATCTGAGTATGAAAGGAAGGAACCCCAAAAGGCTATGTTGCCTGTGCACTTGCCAATTAAAAGTGGGAAAATAGGACACACACTATAGCATATCACATTGTGAAAGCCCCAGTACAGTTGCAGTACAACACAACTCATGGAGGGGTGGGCATCATTCCTCCAAAACCAACCGCAACCTAACTGGCGTCGCATGGAAGCTTGTCAACCTACTCCCCTGGTCTGCCAGGTATGGAAGCAGTCAAATGACCAGTGCCAAAGGGCAACACTTTAAACAGATCCAAAAGACTGGTTGGCGAGCACAAACCTAATGTTTGCGGCCATGCTACAGATGGACTGTACTGATGCAGGCCCAAGAGGCACCAAAAACAAATTACTACCTGTCAAAGCCCAAGCAACAGCATTTAAACCATAAATCGGTTGCTGGAGAATGAACCCCAAATAACAGATAGTAGGTTGAGATACCTTCTCAATTCCACTGGATGACAATACAGCAGGCATCTTAGTCCAATGTCTATCAATCCAGCCAGCTCAGCTACTAGTCTATGTACTGGGAGGGGTCAAACCATATTTGTTATAACTGCATCAATACATTTCTGGGACTGATCACAATGGCTGCGCAACCTTGCAAGAGTTGTACAAGCCTTATCAGTGTACCACAATATGACCCACTATGTGCTCCACTCTGAGGCCCTGCAATTAATTAAGAACTCAGGCATGGAAAAGGCAGATCTAATGCCCAAAACAGCAGGGTTGCTCTTTAGGCCAGGAACCCCCAATAGCATACAAATGTCTCAAGCCATCGTAAGCCAAGCAATATTAGAACACTGGAACGCTGCGAGCTCCATTTAAGACAATGGAGTAGCTCCGGCCTCATAATGGCGGTGTAAGCTGGAGTTCCAACATTCCATTGTTTGTCTTTCTGTTTTTCTCTTTTTAATTGAGAACATTCTACTCTCAGTGGGTGGAATGTCCTAATAGCCTTATAGGCCTTATGCCTCAGGCTATACCTGTTGTTAAAGGCCCTCATCCTTGTTATAAGCCCTTGCCATGTTGGGTTGAAGGCCTTTAACAAGTGGTATAGCTCTCAGCAGCATTCTATAAGACTATATTAGAACATTGGATTGTTGTGAGCTCCACTTGAAGACAATGGAGTTTTCAGGGTTTCTTATGGGTGGTAGAAGCCCGGAGCTCCAACAGTCCAATGTTGTCATTCACAGCTGTTGCTGTGAACATAGACCTCACAGAGCCTGATGACATTTCAACACCGCCCCCTTCCATCCCCCCCGTGCTCCATGAGGCCTTTGTTTTATTTGTTAGAGTGGTAGAATGTTCGAATAGCCTTATAGCCCTCCGTAGCTGGGCTATACCGGCATAAAAGTCCTGTTGCTTGTTAAAGACAGTGTTTTCACAAAGACAAGGGAACCCGAAAGGTATGCCATAGGGACCTTGGGCAGTATCAATTTACAAAAAACAGTAGTCCCTACATGTGGACAAGATAACATACAAAAAACAATAATCATACACCTGATAAGTAGTATGTCTTTTGTCCAGCCGGACAAGAAATTTATTTTAAATGTTCTGGTTGATAAAGTAAATTTTTAAGAACCAAAAAAGATAACAAGTGGGCACAGCCGTGACCCACAACAATCAAGACAAAACAACAAAGAAATGGCCAAAAGGGCAAAGCGAAAATCTGTCTGTATACTTGTGGTCAGTGCTACAGACTCAATCTCTTAAACATAACCATACCATTGCATCAAATAATGTAGCATTATCATATTGCATATGGGGTTTTTTAGTCGACGACATTTCGATGCCTTTTTACATTTGTGACATCATCATCAGGACAAGAATTATCAACATTATTGTTTTGTTCAACAGTTATTAACACAATGCCTATTATCGCATTAATGTTGGTTTCCTCGTAGGTTCAGGAATGGATCGATCCCATCGGACTGCCGCATTCGCCATAGCGCTCCGGCCATCACAAATTGAGCCATCACGCTCCTTTCCTGGCAACTCCACACAATCCTGATGGAAGCCCTGGACTTGATGTGAAAGAAAGCACATCTATCCGTGTTTACTCATCAGAATCGCAGACTGGAGTGGCCCTTTAATGGCCGGTAAAACCCTACTATGTCAGGCTACAAGGCTACTGTATAACATTTCACGCATGCTCAACTAAACCAACAATGTGTGCTTGCTTAATTTTTAGGTCTGTCCTGCTACAGCACATGGGTTACATTCACTCTCACTCGCGAGAGAAATTGTATACAACAAGGGGCTTGCAGCCCACCCATTGCTTAACATTTGTTAGTTACATTGTCATTCTTATTTACTGCTTTCTAATTGGCCAGCACATGCTAGATTCACTTCATCTTCTTTCGACTGGAACATGGACAAAGTACTGATTGCTGTTTTTCCACTGGTAGAGCTGTGATTGAGGCACTACTTTTATCTTTTCTTCTTCCCTGTCGTCCGTGTTGAATCTCTTGCTATTTATAGCTCTGTTTTATTATGCCACACGCACTTCAAATAAGCCCTTTTCTCAATTGAAACATATGTTTATTGTGACAGCAGATGTTATCTCCCTTTATTGTGACAACAGATTTAATCTACTTCCAAATATGTTTTCACTGAGACATGGACATGGGTGCAATTCAGGTAGAACTCCACACTAGAGAATCTAGAGGGGGATAACAGTTAGAGATTCAACTGTAGTTAATAGCAGCCAGAAAAAAGTCTTCAGGACATTTGTCAAGGAAGTCTGCTGAGTATAGTTTTGTTTTTTTGAAGATTTATTATTTACTAGAGTGTAAAAGGAACAATAAGCCCACTTGGGCTAAACTGTAAACCGGTCAAAAGAAAAAGAAAAATATGTAATATATGTTTTTCTAATGAAATGTATTACTATAATGAAGTTACGTTTTGCAACTGGCTATTTTGAGAAGTTGTGTAGCTGACTGTACTATGACTAGTGAATGGCTTAAACTTGTTTAGTATTTTACACAAAGTAGTGTAAGAATATTAGATATGAGTACTGTTAATGCTGCCCCCTGATTGATTTTTTTAAGGCAGTGAATGTATGAAATGGTGTTTAACCGTATGTTATAATTGAAGATGTTTCAAGATGTAATATGAGTGAATTTTGCCACTTCAAAATGGCAATTGCCTTTGCGGCGTTGGAAAAAGTCCTACTTTTATGTTGTTGGTATTAGTAGAAATGATGAGTAAAGTGCATTAAAAAAGGCTGTTGTTCGTTAGGTCAGCGCCGTGACCAAGGTGAAGGCTCGCACCAACAAGCGTTGGCATTAGTGCTTTCGCCAAAGCAACAATAAAAGTTACTTAACTGCATCTGAGTGCTGGTGGTTTATATATATAGGTTTGGTATATAAAGGTATATATATATATATATATATATATATATATATATATATATATATATATATATATATATATATACATACACACACACACACATATATTGCTGACAAAAGCAGCTGCGGCTGCTGAAACGCATTACCAGTTGTTAAATAGTCTTTGAGTGATACCAAGCCTGCTGGAGTCTGTCTTGATTGAATGGATATACATATATTTGCGGAATTGCTTGGGTGTTATTCTGATTTACTGATGGAATAAAACACTGTTTGCACAAGAAGTTGGGTCTGACTTGTTCGTTCTGAAAGCCAGTCGAAGCAGTATGACTGGGATGCTGCAGCATCAAGCGAAGTGAAATGGAAATATATATATATATATATATATATATTCACAGAAAAAACCATAGGTTATAGACCATATATAGTTAGGAATTAGCATTTACAAAACCTTGAAAATTCACTGAAAAAACCATAGGTTATAGACCATATATAGTTAGGAATTAGCATTTAGAAAACCTTATTTTACTCACACAAAACCATTGAAATTCCATATATAGTTAGTTGCACTAACTATATATCGCGCACCCGCAATCCACTGCTGATGATGTCACATATTACATCATTCATGACATGGTCAGTGACATCACTGATGACATCACTGATGACATCTCAAATGACATCACTGATGACATCACTGATGACATCTCAAATGACATCACTGATGACATCATGACACACCAATACCAGTTACTACATACGCACTCACTGATTCCTACGTCTACACACACATTCACTCATTCACCCATACAATCACTCATACATACAGTCACTCATTATTACAACACTATCATATGCACTCATACACCTATGCAGACAGTCACACACTGCCACTCATCCATGGAGTTACTCACACACCAAGTCAGTCCTGTAAAGAATCAATCACACTTCCATTTCTTCATCTATACAGTTAAACACAGAACACCATACTTCAGTGACATCACTGATGACATCACTAATGACATCTGAAATGACATCACTGATGACATCTCAAATGACATCACTGATGACATCATGACACACCAATACCAGTTACTACATACGCACTCACTGATTCGTACGTCTACACACACATTCACTCATTCACCCATACAATTACTCATACATACAGTCAGTTATTATTAGAACACTATCATATGCACTCATACACCTAGTCAGTCCTGTGAAGAATCAATCACACTTCGATTTCCTCATCTATAGTTAAACACAGAACACCATACTTTTCACACATATACTAACACATACTTACTCTCTTATACAATCACTGATACAAGTACACATTGATATGCACAGAGTCACACACCTCCCAGCCAGCCACACACACACTCAGTGGCTGGTGCTGATGAAGTAGCAGGCACAAAAGGCCTGTGGAACAACACAAAGTGTTATTTTCATGCAATGTATTGGAGTTTCAAGGGCAGACATAACATTTTCATCAAACTACAATAGGTATTCTTGAGTATCGCTAGATTGCAGTTTGGCACAAAGTCGATTCAATGTTTTCATGTTGTGACATTGAAGAGGTGTGTCCTTTCACTGCGATAAAATGGTGTGACATTTAATAGCAATGAAGTGTCCTGACATTTGTTAACAATAATGTTAGAACCATAACCACCAGGATTTCTCACACTGAGGACACACTGAATTATGAGTTGTGTCGTGACTCAAACGTCGTGACTCTCAAGATAGTGGCACAGCTCTATGCCTAAATATGGGCACGGAGGTCAGCTGGTTTGATGATGAAATCTGTAAATCGTAGACTCAAAGCATTGCCACAAAGCCAAAGATCTGTGTCTATTTTAGGCAGATAAATGGCAAATAAGTGAACCAGAAACATACTTGGCTGAGGCATTAGCAGTCTCTATACTCTCTAAGGGGATTAAAGGTGCTGTGAAAGGGAGTCCAAAGTCTCCAGCTTGTACCTTAGTTACACAAACCAAGGAAAATATTTATATTGATTAAATTCATGAAAAGGGTTTCTGCAAAACTAAAAAAATGTTTTATATATGGGGGTAGTCCCTCTGAGAAATCAGGCATTGACCCTGTGATTGACAGAATTGTATTTTTTGAAAAATAATGAATTGGTCTATGATTTTTTTTCATTGGTTTTAGGGCTTTTTCACGTCACTTCCTAGGATGATCGTTTGTGCCCGTGAAAAGCATTAGAAAAATTGCACCTGTGTGTAGTGTTAGATTATCCTATTCCTTTTATAACAATGTCAAGTCGTTAATATTGCTATGCCACCAGATATGGATCCCGTTTTATTTTCTTTGGCTTCATTTTATTTATTGCTCTGCTTTATAGTGGTTTTATATAACTCTACAAAAATGTTATATACTCACAAAAACAAGGAATAATCAAGTATCCCTTATAAGAGTAAGATGAAATCTTTAGACACCATAGCGTATTTGATTCCTGTTTTCAAGTAACATTGTCTCGAGTGATATGTGAATCTTGATCACATTGTGTTTGACTTATTCACTGCAGTCTTTTACACTATATTCCGTGGATCTCAATATTTCTGAGTGTTCCACACACACTTTCTGCAAGGTGGCTGGGCCATCTTACAATAATATAGTTAATCTGAACTGCAACTAAGGTTACTGATATTGCTATTAAAGTTGATAAGAAAGACACGCCTTATTGAATTTGTATTTACTGTATCCTGCCTGTGGAATATTGTGTGACACACATCCATACTTCCAGAATGACACTACAGAAGTCCAGAATAGATCTCCTAGGCACATGATATGTATCCTTGGGTCACGAATAGTGATACTAAGTATGTTCTTGATGTGCACTCGAGTCTGACAGGTAGACCAAGACCACACATCAAACATATTGGTGCTCTCCAAGCATAGCATCCCATTTCATTCAGCGCGCTGAGCTTTGTGACGTGTCTAAACCTGAACAAATAACAAGGTATAAACTTGATATCAGTGCTGGTCAGTGCTCCTACTACTTTACCCTACCCCATTACCCCTCTAAGCTCCATTTATTTTGTCCTCTATGTTCTTTAAATGTTTTCCCATTGAGACCTAGCTATTTGGCCAATGCCCGATGGAGCTACCTGATTGCTATAGAGGAGATGGATTTTGGGAGTTCCCCCTCAACTGTCACCTACCCAGCCGGACTTTGGGCAGACTGTCCTTTGTCTCTCTGCCATATCTTCCTCCTACCCCTTTACCCTTGCCCCCTTCCCCTCTACACTTTCACGTATCTCGTCTTCCATGCTCTTGTAATGTTTGTCTAGCAACTGATGTAAATTGTAACTGATGTAATTTTGTAATTTTGTGGAACTTCATGTAAAGCGCTCTGATACCTCCGGGTCTAGCCAGCGCTATATAAAACTCTTAAAATAAAATAAAAATAAAAACTCAGTCTTCCATACATCCAGTCATTCTTCAATATGTAAAACGTATTTAAACTTTACAAAAACACACAGACACTAGATGATGTCATCAGTGATGTCATTTGAGATGTCATCAGTGATGTCATCAGTGATGTCACTGACCATGTCATGAATGATGTAATATGTGACATCATCAGCAATGGATTGCGGGTGCGCGATATATAGTTAGTGCAACTAACTATATATGGAATTTCAATGGTTTTGTGTGAGTAAAATAAGGTTTTCTAAATGCTAATTCCTAACTATATATGGTCTATAACCTATGGTTTTTTCAGTGAATTTTCAAGGTTTTGTAAATGCTAATTCCTAACTATATATGGTCTATAACCTATGGTTTTTTCTGTGAATTTCATTGGTTTTTTAACAGCTAATATCTGTAGCTGTAAAATGTATTCTTCTTTAAATCCAAAAATATATTTTATATGTTTATGAATAATTTTTTTTTTAAATATTTTTTTTTCTTCGTTCCCGCTTCGCGAATCGGGAAGCTTCCCGTTAGCTGACCTTGATGCCGCGAAATAGACCGCGAGCCGGTAAACGTTTCTTTACCGCAAGTGCCGCGTTAGAAAACAACATCGTGACGCCTCTCGTCCGCATGACGTTTCACGTTGTCGCGTGATACGTCATATGACGTGCTACGTTAGCGAACTGGTACGCGAAGCGAGTCGCAAAGCGCAGGTTTCTGGAAGCAAACCGGGAGGCCCTGCAAAGCGCTTAACGTAAACACAGCAAGTCATGTGACTTGGTAATAACACTTTTCATTGGTTCATTTCACTTTTGGTTTCCTAATGATGTAAGACTAGGTCATATAATCTAAAATGAACACTTTTGATTGGTTGAGAACTCTTGTTTTTCCCAAATGATGAAAATCCCTCCTTCTTTCCTCACTCTGACTTTCATCATTGTGAGAGAAAGACCCTTTGTGATCACTGAGCAATGGCTTCTTTAGTAGCTTCAGCTGGTGCTTCCCCACCACCTCCACCACATCCAAGGAAGAGTGGACCACCTGCTCAAGTTATAATTCAACAAGAAGAGGAAGAAGAGGAACAGGACGACGAGCACGAAGAGAGGCAGTTTTTGCCTGAGCAGCCCAGGACGTCTCACCGGAAAGAAAACTTCATTTGGCAATTTTTTTAAATTCCCAAAGGTCAGAAAAAAGTAAATGCAAGATACGTAACTTGCCTTATATGTCAAGATAGACTGTCCAGAGGAACCGAGAAAAAATACAGTTTCGGAAACTACACAATGCATCGCCATATGACTAGGTGGCATCCTAACAACTACAGTGCTGCACAGTTTCGGAACGACCTAGATAATCTCCCTATTATGGCCAGAAGATCTGTTGTACCGGAAGTAACGGGACCAGAGGGCAGGGAGATGGTGCCAAATATACAAATGAAATTTGGTGAAGTAAAACACATCTGCGTATTTTGCGATGGATTCATTTCCTACGGAGAAAGAAGCATCACTCTGATCAACAGAGCTATTGACTATCATATGCAAGTTTGTACGAAACGCCCAAAATAATAAATACTTCTTTTTTTGTTTTGTTGCTCCTGTTGAGCCCTTTACAATGAATCGTTTTCATTGCCCCCTCCAAGAAAAACCCAAAAAAATATAAAACTGTTCAGAAAAATTCAAAAAAAGTAAAAAAATGTTCCGAAAAATAATAAAAAAAATATAAAACAACAAAAACAATAAAAAAAAAAGTTCTTTTCAGAACTACCTCCCCGTTATTAAAAAATTGGTACAATATTTGGAACTGTGCCAACCTCTATTTCTCTTAGTTCGCTTCCCAGTTCGCTCGCCGGTACGCGAACCGGAAGCGAACCAAAAACAGTAAGTATAAGGGAAGGAAACAGACACTTATGTTAAAAGAAAGACAGCTATAGGGGAGTAAACTAGAGATACTATTACCCGTAATCCACTGCTGATGATGTCACATATTACATCATTCATGACATGCTCAGTGACATCATCAGCAGAGGATTGCGGGTTTTTTGGCAACGTGCCTTATCCACGGTTTAATAACGCTGCCTTTTGCTTTATATAAGTTTTCAAATTGTATGAAATATATACCAATAGGTCGTTATGAACCTTTAGGTAGTGCTTTTCTTCATGAGGTCTGGTCGCTTCCATACACATACAGATGTTTCAAAGATGATCAAGAAGTTTATCTGAATGGAGAGGAATGCACTGAGACGCCAGATCATTCACTAATGTGTAGGCACATACAGTTACACGGTTCATGCAACAAACACCGACCAAATATGGCTTGCGTGTTGCAAGGCACGCCAGTTCCTGCTATCATCCCCACGTTCAAGTTGTTGGAAAATGGTAGTTATTTGATGCTCAATAATGAAGATTGTTCTGAGTTAATTAAAAGTATTCCTTTTATCGTAACAGTAAGTGAACGGGTTATTTGCTGCAGAAATGTTCTATTTCCTCCCACACATGAACATAGGGAGTTTTCAATCTGGCCACAAATACCAACCTTGGGACAGATTTCAACGGCATGGCAAGAATAAGAGCTCTTTTGTCTCAGAGAGAGGTGGCCTTGAGTTCGGCCCGTGAAACTTTCGTGCTTCACATAGCGAACACCCGTACAGAGGTGCAGACCCTTTTCAATTCAGATTTGCCTTTCAATTTCAGCAAGATGGGTCCGACTATCTTTAACGCATCCTCCACAAAGGCCCTGGCGCACTTTTTTAAAGTTGTTACCAGTGGTCTCGTGACTTCATTTGAGAAAATCTTTGGAGTCATCCCTGCTTCCTTTCATTCTATTTTCTCCACTCTGCTTCGTGGATTGGCATTTTTACTTGCATTACCAGCGGACGCTCTTGTGCTTTTTTACATTTTTAAATATGGATGTCCCTCCTATGCAACCTCCCACCCTGCAGCTGCTGACACTGTTCCGCAATCGCATGCTAGAATATTATGGCACAATGCCATTGGCGATATTAAGCACGGCATATGGATTATCTTTTCGATTCTCCTACTTCACCTGTGTCCAGCCTGTATTTCACTGCCTGACCTGTGATTTCGATTGGGCCATTGATTTGTGTCTCTGCGGACCGGTTTCTCCTGACGTCGACTTTAATCAGCTGATGACTCCTATCATTACTCACGAGTTGGTTTGTCCTGGCGAAAGGATTATGGCTGTGGCATTGATGCATGGACTACTTGGTCCCTGGAATTTACTGGCGGCAGCACAGTCTTTCTTGGAACAGAGCTTTCTTGAAAACCCACCGAGCTGTCCTCTGATGGTGATAGAGGATCCGGTGCTGGGAGAGCACGTATGTTCTTTTCCGCTTTTAAATTGGATGGCTGAACTGTTTTTGGATGAAGACGGTGACTTCCTATTGGAGGCTGTTGCAGCTTATTTTGCATACACAGTTATGTCATAGACCTTTTTCATGTTTGATATGCTGAGTACTAGCATTTCATTGACAATTCATTGACTTATTTGTCAAGTTTTTATTATTTACCTTGCCTATTGGCTTAAGACTCGATAAAGTACTTGGCTGTTTTATTTTTCTTTAGCATTAAATTTTCCTAGTTTTTAATGCTTTACCTTGCGGACCGTCCACATATAAACTTGCAATCTGCTCTCATGAGATGGCACTTCTATTATCTTATTCAGTTCGTTTCCGGATCATGGGGAGGTGTCATCTAGGTCCTGGATATCTTTACACCGTGTTAAGTTAGCATGGGCTCATTACCGGTTTAAACGCCATTTTTCCTTTTTTGCAACTTCTGCACACGACACTTAGTTGTTGCTTTAGCTTTCCACCTAGTAGTTCATCGTGGTTTACATGAGAATAATATGTTATTGCTCTACTATCTGCTTTGCTTGTTAAACTATATCTGTACAGCGAGTGCTAAAGTTTCAAGAACAACACGATACAGAATTGTTATGAGGTCTGATCTCCACGACTTCATACTCATAACATAAGTGCAACTTCTGCCAATTCTGGGCATGAGGCGGGTTTTATATTGCTTTGCCGAACACACATACACAACAGTTGATGCGGTTCACATGAAGAGAGAGCTGGTGTATGCTGATGTGATTCCTTCAAATCTAAGACACTAAAGTATGGGCACGCCCTAAACCAACACAAAGAGACCTTCTTAGCAAATAATATAATATGTGTATTAGGGAGGGTGAGATATAAGCAGCCGCGGGCCGTGGAGGGAGTTACGGTGAGGCAGGGAGGCGGGGAGGGGGAGAAGCAGGGTGGAGCCCTCTCTACCTTGCCCCTCCCCCTCCCCGCCTCCCTGCCCCACCGTAACTCCCTCCACGGCCCGCGGCTGCTTATAAGTGTTGCTAACTCTTATTCATTTACAGCATGTTAACATACTGTCACCATTCGCTTTTTATGTACTAGTAACTATGCTGGTAATTTTGCTACTGATAATATGTGTACTTGTATTCTCCACCCTGCTTCTCCCCCTCCCCGCCTCCCTGCCTCACCGTAACTCCCTCCACGGCCCGCGGCTGCTTATAAGTGTTGCTAACTCTTATTCATTTACAGCATGTTAACATACTATCACCATTCGCTTTTTATGTACTAGTAACTATGCTGGTAATTTTGCTACTGAAAATATGTGTACTTGTATTATCTAAGATACTACGCCTGAGAAGACGGCATTAGTAAATAAACATTTCAAATACACATGTGTTCTTCTTAACTCCATGTTCTGGTTTCTAAGAAATATATAACGACCGACTGTTCATGAGTTCCACGTATCCTGAGGTACTATAAGTTCATATTCTGGATTGTCTAAACATTGAGAGTTTGTTATATCCAATGTGACACTGTACCTAGCTTGCTAAGGAGTTTTTGATTACTAACGTGAGTTTTGGGACACCCTAATTCGCCGAGGTTCCAATCCTCTGTCCACAGTTCTGTGTGAGAACAGAAACCCTGCGACAGGGGCACCCCCGACCCTTGCTGGAGCTTCATCACACTTGCGATACAACTCCAGCAATGCGCCACCTTTACGGCACAGATACATCACGCATCTGTGCTGTTTTTGCCCCATGATGCGCCGCATTGTAAATGCAGCACACCATAGGTGACGGAACAGCGGCACAGAATGACTAACACATCCCTGGTGATGCGCCAGTCATCATAAATGTATCCCTATGCTTCTTATCTTGTTAGAGATGAACCGCCATATGTATCATCAAAGTTTTTTGCATTTCCTAAATAGCGAACTTTAAGGAATAAATAGCGATTCTTTACCATTCCTAGTTTGCGATTAGCTATTTGCTAATTACAAATTACCCATTCATTTCCTTTATTTCCATAGGGCGGTTGGACTCACTTTTAGCTCGAACGGCTGAATGGATTTCCACGAAACTTGGCAAAATTGTAGGGACTGGTAGCCCGATGTGCCTTTGCTATGTCTCAAGATATATGCTCCAGTGGTTTTTACGAAAATTAACTTTGAAAAATATATATTGGGCTACATTGGCCTATATATATGTTGGAGCCCAAATGTAGCCCAATGTAGCCCAATGAAGCCCAATGTAGCCCAATGTAGCCCAAAGATGGCCGCCAGACACACAAAAAAACAAATGTAGCCCAAATATCAGCCAGATGTAGCCCAACTATAGCCCAGTGACAGAATGACCAATCAGCTTCGCAAACCTCCGTTACGCGAAGCGGAGCGCTGTTACAGATATATATCTTTTTTTGAACGTTAATTTCTCAAAATCCACTGGAGCACATATATTGAGACCTAGCAAAGGCACATCGGGCTACCAGTCCCTAATATTTTGCCAAGTTTCGTGCAAATCCATTCAGCCGTTCGATTATTATTATTATTATTTTTTTTTGCCCCGCGGGGCCCTTTTAAAACCTCCACATCAAACCTAGGGGGTCAGCGAGGATCTACTATGCCCCCTTATAGTTATTTCCCCCTTTGTTTTGACCTCCTCTTGTCTCTCGATCCTACCGAGAGACAAGATGGCGGCCGCTACGGACTTTTTGGAATGTTGACAGATGCCGGAGAACCAATCAGCTTCGCTTCACAAAGCTCCGTTGCGCGAAAAGTACGCGTCCTGGGACGCTGCCAGGTCCGCTGTTACAGATATATATCTTTTTTTAAACGTTAATTTCTCAAAATCCACTGGAGCACATATATTGAGACCTACAAAAGGCACATCGGGCTACCAGTCCCTACAATTTTGCCAAGTTTCGTGCAAATCCATTCAGCCGTTCGGGCTAAAAGTGAGGCCAACCGCCCTATGGAAAACTCAATGTTAAAAACACGTTTTGGGACCCCCCTTTTTTCTCGGCCCCCCCTTGACGAACCCCCCCCCAAATTTTCAAGGGCTGCTCAGAAACAAAATGTGCCATTTTCCTGAAAATTTCAGCCAATTCCGTCCACAAACGCCAAAGTTATTAGACATAGAATTTTCAAAAATCCCATAGAGAAAAAATCCTAACTATATATACCTACTGGCGACCGCCAGTAGGTAATATATATATATATATATATATATATATATATATATATATATATATATATATATATATATATATATATATTAGCTCCGACGCTTGCAAATGATAACGCAGGCTTAGGCACTTATGGGGACTGATAATCTTTTAATCCACACCAGACGCGTTTCAGCAATAGCTTTCCTCAGTGTTTTTTTAAAAGATATGACAATGTCCATACACACGGGCGTCTTTTTAACCCCTTCACTGCGGGGCTGATTCCCCTGCTGTGCTGGTGGGTGGGAAGGCGTGCACAGCGCCCCCATGCTCATGACGAGCTCAGCTTGTCACGGCCACACCCGTTTGTGTAGAAAGCTCGCACAGCAGGGGAATTAGCCCCACGTGGGAGCGTTCTAACAGTCATGATGAGCTCAGCTCATCATGAGCACACGGGAACCGTGGCTCATGATGAGCTGAGCTCGTCATGAGCGATTGAGGGGTTAAACACTCAAAGTCTCTCGTGATTGGCACTTTCAAGTGATGGTAACAAAGGAAGGACTCAGATGAAGTACACCTCCCTGGGCTACCCGCTTAGCAAAACGATATCCCAATGTTAAATAACCATGGCCCCATCGACTTCATTACATGGCAGGTTTTGTTATGCAGAAAGTCAAAATTGTTGCTAACGCGTCAGACCTGCTTTTATGCCAAGCGTTTACAATGTCCTTACCACCATATCGCCGTGCATTGAGTCCCCTCGCCAAGTCTCAGTTTAAAACCCTGGATTAATCCGGTGGCGGCAGTAGAATTACTATTCGCCATGAACTTGAATAGTTCACAACCTTGGATCGACTGAGAAATCCTTTTGAGACGGTTCAGGCTCCTGCTATAAATCCAGCTCCAACTTCCACCAAAACAGGTTTCGCCGAACTCTTAAGGCGGGTGCCTTATACTGTGAGGATGGAACTCACACACAATATCAGCTCCGACGCTTGCAAATGATAATGTAGGCTTAGTCACTCATGGGGACTGATAATCTTTTAATCCATAGCATATATATATATAGAGAGAGAGGGAGAGAGAGAGAGAGAGAGAGCGTGAGAGATAGATATAGATATAGATATCGATATAGATATAGATACATATATATATTTCCAAGACATTACAGAGAGAAGAATCCAAATAAAGGATAGTCATCATAGGCTCAATTTAATTAAAGATTGAGCAAGTTTTATGAGATCTGGGTTTCAAGAGGTGGAAATTGCTGGCCAATTCGAGTTGCAGAAACACACTTAACAAAACCCATGGAATCAGTGCACACATATTCCTTCTGGTAAAAGCAGATTACATGGCCTGGAATTGGAGAACTGCATGTGGGAACGGGACCCTGTTATCCCAAGGCCTATGTGTTTATCACGATTCTGGGCATGGAAAATTGCAATGACTGGTAACTGAGAGAGATTCCACTCAATTTGCTTACTACAGCCACGAGAGCTCTCCTTTTACTGGGCATCTCTTTTTTTTTTTTTTTAAATAAGTCTTTATTGATACATTTTCTTTTTTCTCCCCTTGCTGGTTTTAAATAAAAATCCATATAAAGCAATAAAATCTATTGCATATATATACCCGACCAAACCCCCACCCCCCCCAAGCTTGAGCATATACATATGAAAAAAACAGTAATTGAAGAAAATAAAACATGGCTCGCTTTTCGGCGGCAAGAGAAATGGCACAACGCTTAAGAGGCGAGAAAGAGAAGCAACTACCTGCAGTACCTAACCTCCAAAAGGCGATGGGACAGCGCGACACCCCGGCAAGTAATGTGAGGAAATCTAACAATGCAACACGAGCTGGTACCAATGTCACAGCCACAAAAACACAGTCTAAAAAGCTAGCAAAAGTAAGGGGATCGGAGCGGAGGACCGCGGTGAATACTGGTGACAGCAATGAAGCGATACTAAGGCAGCCTACCTTAACGGAAGCATTCGCTGGAAAACCTTCGACAGCCGGGCCTGATCTGAGACACTCACCACTGCCGGCGAACCCTGAGCTGCGGAAAAACGTCCTCGAGGACGCTAGCGTCAGTGTTACCAGTGTTACCAGGCAACCACAACAGACGGAGGCAGACGCGGGAGATGTGCCTCTCTCCGAAAAAGCTCCGATAGAGGCTCAAACGGATGGCGAACAAGAGGTGAGCGCTGGAGGTGCAGATGGGGGGAGAGACTGTGCTACAGTGATGTTACCCGCTGAGAAGCTGAATACTACCAATACTAACACTGATATGTTGGATGCACTGCTACAGGTTGAGGCTAGCCTTAGCAGTAAAAATGGGGAAGGAGCAGAGGGTGGAACGAAGTGGGGCAGCTTGGTCAGCCTAGATTCACAAAAAGAAAAGGAGGTGAATAAAGGGGCCAGAGGCAGTGGATCTCCAGAACTGGATAAGTTTTACTCAGTCAACGAGGAGTCGGATTCCCCTTCCTCAGATGGGACAGGAAGCATATCAGGGGGTATATCGGACTCAAGCCTAAGCTCTACAGACTCTGGGGGAAAAAAAGTATGCAAAAGAGAAGAAGGAAGCCAGGGCGAGACCATGGAAGAGGTGGTTCCCCGGACAGCATGAATAGAAAGCTGCTGTGGGACTACACTGCCACTACTAGCCTGTATCAAGAAGCTAACACCTCGGAAAGGGCAGCAGCTACAGGGAGCCGCACCAGACCCTCCCCGCAACATGCCACACTTGACTTGATGTTCAACACACTAAAACAGATGCAGGGGGAAGCCAGAGCAGAGAGTCGGAGGGCTAGGCATGCAACGAAAAAAATCCAAGGCTCCTTAAGGAAGATGAACAGAAAGTTTGATGAAATGGAGGATAGACTGAACCAGGTGGAGGAAAGAACGGGCAGACTAGAAGATGATGCAACAGATTGGCAGACTTTCAAATCGGATCAAGAGAAGGTGGTGGAAGATATCCAGTGGAAGTTGGAGGACTTCGAAAACCGCCAGAGGCGGAATAACATTAGACTTCTTGGTTTGGTAGAAGGAATTGAAGGGCAAGACCCTAGGGGGTATGTTATCAAACTGTTGAAGGCTGCCTTCCCGGAGACACACTGGCATTGGGAGACGGAGGTCCAGAGGGCCCACCGCTTTCCACTTACTCTTAAGAAACGCAGGGATGGCAGTGAGGATAACTTACCCAGGGCCATGTTGGTATTTCTAGGAAACTTTTTGGCAAGGCAACAGATAATGGAGTTAGCTAGACCAAATTCGAAGATAACAGCCGAAGGAGTCACCTTCTTCGCGAGACCGACTTCTGCCACACTACAGTGGAGAGGAGGTGGCGGCTTAGGCAATTAATTGATCCCCTTCAGGCTCTGGGCTCAGAAGCCTACCTACTGTACCCAGCAAGACTTAAGGTTATAACGAAGGGGCATACCAGGATGTTTTTTTCGGAAGTAAAGGCTAACCAGTTCTTAGAGGAACTTACAGATAGTGGAAGAGGACAAGGTAGTAGAGGTAAAAAACCATCTCAGGTACCTTAGAGCAACACAACAAACATGGAATTGACCCAACCGGGAGAGGGTAGCGACACTACAATGCAGTACAGCCACACGTAGGTCATGCTTGACCTACTTGCCTGTACAAGGGGGGGAGGGTTCCAAAGGGGGAGGGGGGCCAGTGGGGTTGGGGGGTGGGGGGATGGGGGGCGTTGGAGGGCACATTACAGCACAAAGACACTCAGACACAGAGAAATACTCATTTTGAACTGACTATGATACACAGGAAGATAGGAGAGAAGTTGGAAAGTATAAGGAATCTTTTATGGCTGTAAGAATAGCCTCGATAAATATTTGTGGCCTGAATGAGGGAGCAAAGAGGATGAAAGTGGCTGCCATGCTGAGACTGCTTAAGTTAGACATAATTTGCCTCCAGGAAACCCACGTGGAAGGGAAGAATAGCCAAATTTTGAATCAGTTAGGTTTTGAGGTACTTGCATACTCGAAACAAGGCACCAAAACAAGGGGGGTGGCTATTTTAGCAAAAAGAGGGGGGGTTAGAGTTCTGAAGAAAAAAGAGTATCAATGGGGACGCTGGGTGATGGTGGAAGGGGATACAGAGGCAGGAAGATGCACAATTGTTTCGGTGTACGCCCCCACAGACGATGAACCTGAAATGTTCCAGTTTTTAGACACAGAGCTGGCGATTTGGTCTGAACCTGTAATCTGTTGTGGGGACTTTAACATAAATGGAATGGAGGGTATAGGTCTTACGGGTGGGAGCCCTTACAGGGGGAGGAAAAAGAAGACTTCCCAGGCTATTGAAAATCTAGCAAGGAATAATGCACTAGTAGATCTATGGGCTCAGAAGAATCCACCTGGTACAGGGAGCACATACTACTCAGCTCCCCACAGGAAGGTGGCCAGACTAGATTATTTTTTTGTGTCCAGTTCATTAGTAGGTGACAGCCAATTAGAAAGAGCTCCAAGAATAGTTTCAGATCATAACCCACTCATTCTATCACTACCATATAAGAACAAAAGCAGGAAAAAAATCACATGGACTTTTGAGAGGGGGCTTCTTAGAGAGGACGGTTATCTTGTACATATGAAAACGTGGATTAATGAATTCTGGAATATAAATAGGGGAACAGCTTCATCGGGCATAACGTGGGATGCGTTTAAGGCCGCAATAAGGGGGGAGACCCTGAGCTATACATTGTATAGAGATAGGCAGGAAAAAATTAAGATACAGGAAAAGATTAAAGAATTGGCAGATTTAGAGGAATTACTTATTGAGGCGGTAGTGAAGCAAGACTCACTAGAAGAAATCATATTAAAGACAGAAGTAGTTAAGACAGAAGCAATCGAAAACATTGTGAGGAAGGCCGCCAGCAAATTCCTTGCCAATAAAGAAAAATGTTATGAGTACAGCGAAAGGGTAGGACATCTGCTTGCAATTAGAGCAAGGCAAAGTTCGGCCATGGGTGAGATAAAAGAAATTAAAAATGGGTCAGGGGTGATTACAAATAAGGCTGAAGATATCAGAGAGACTTTTAGGAATTTCTATGAGGCTTTATACGATCAGGGCCCCCCAAAATCAGACGTTGATATCCTGAAATATCTTTCGGAAACTCCACATGTGGGATTAACAGAAGAGGGGAAGGAGGAGCTAGATCAACCATTAACTTTGCTAGAAATACAAGAAGCCATACAGAAACTCCCATCGGGTAAAGCCACTGGGCCGGACCAGATTCCGACCGAATTCTACAAGACTTTTTGGGGGGTGCTGGGGGAAGATATGCATAGGACTCTTGGGCTGGCACAGCAGGGTTTATCAGTCCCCCCCTCTTGGACAGGGGCAGATATTATAGTTATACTAAAAAAGGATAAGTCTCCTGTAGAACCCGGGTCTTACAGACCAATCACGCTTATGAATGCGGACGCCAAAATCTTCTCCAAATCTTTGGCACAGAGGTTGAGCAGGGTTATTGAGAGTTTGGTGACCGATACACAGCATGGGTTTATACCAGGAAAGGGGACCACTCAACATACACGTCAAATGATCACCATATTCGATGCAGTGGGAGTTGCAGGGGACCCTGTCGCGGCAATTTTTCTTGATGCAGAGAAGGCCTTCGACAGGGTCTCCTGGAACTATTTGTGGAAGGTGATGGCTTGGGCTGGGATTGGCCTGGGGTTTATTAAAGCAATTCAGGCTCTGTATATGGGACCAACGGCAAGGATAAGGATTAATAAAGAATATACCGAAATAGTAAGGATAGGACGAGGTACACGTCAGGGATGCCCCGCCTTACCCCTATTATTTGCTCTATATTTAGAGCCTATTCTACGGAGGTTCACTGGCAACAATAACATAGTCCCGATTACACTACACAATAGGGAATATAAAGTGTTTGCTTACGCAGACGATGTGGCAATCATCACATCAGATCCAGGGAGGGCCATAACGGAAATTGAGCAGGAGGCTTTGATATTTGGTAGAATCTCGGGGTATTCAATTAATAAGGGGAAGACTCAAATCGTACAAAATAATAACACTGTATATCAGGACATTAGGATAGTATCAGAGGCAACTTATTTAGGGATTAAAATCACTACGGACTTGGATAAATTGGTTGAGTTGAATATGGTGCCCTTAATAACAAAGGTGAAGAAAAACACCGAAAGATTGCATAACCTACACTTGACATTAATGGGTAGAATAAATGCTATAAAAATGATTACCTTCCCTAAATTTCTTTATATGTTTAGGGCCATCCCACTTTTTTTCGAACACATTTGGTTCACCAAAGTGGAAGTAATGCTAAACAGATTTATTTGGGCGCATGGGAAAACGAGGAGAGCGTATCGGCACATCACACTACCGAGAGAGAAATGGGAATGGGGGGCTCCAGATCTCAGATTATATTATTGGGCAGCAGCTCTGCAGTACTTTCAGTGGATGATAGGCGGAGGGTGCCAAGAACAAGACCCGGGGGGTAGAGGAATCAATCTCAAGAATGTATATATTGCACTAATGGGAGGGGATGCCCAGAATGCCTTCTTAAATACAGTTGACTTTACCTACTTTAAGCACACGAGGTTCAAGACTTTGAAAGCAGCTTATAAGGTCTGGACAGCAGTATCTAAAGCACTAGGATTGGGGAGATTTAACAGATATACTCAACTGTATACAAATTTTTCACTACCGGGGGACATATTCAGGGATTCAGTTATGAGGGAATGGGAGGAAAAGGGTATTAGGAAAATAGGGGACATTTACGATCAAGGAGGCATCCGCTTATTTCAGAAGCTACAAACAAAGTATAAACTAGATGGAAGGAGCTTTTTTAAGTATCTACAGCTCAGAAGCTATTTTACGAATAAAAAGGGGGGCACAGTGGGGTTTGGGGAGTGCAAAATAATGGAATATGTACAGCGTGGCCATTACTGTACGATCCGGCAGCTGTATGCTGAACTGTATATATTGAAAGAAGATGACAGGGGAAAGTATGCTGTAAAATGGGGGGAGAAAATAGGCTCCTCACAGGAGAACTTTCAGGATTCATTGGACCTAGGCTGTACGGTCTTACGCTCGGCCACCCTCCAGTCACAACATTACAAAACGCTGTTTTCACGTTATTACACCCCTGCTAGAATAGCACAATGGGGGGGCACTTCGGGAATTACCTGCCCGAGATGTGATTCGACTAATGCGGACATAGTCCATATGTTTGCTGAATGCCCACAACTATACTCCTTAATAGCGGCAATAAAGTCTTTTATAGGAGGTACACTAGGAATCCAAGTAGTAATGTCTCCCAAACTGATAATGCTTGGGCTGATAACAGAGGAAGAAGGACACTACATAGAATTTATGTTTGTTGCTATGGCAGTATTGCGAATCTGTATTGCTAAAACTTGGCTGGATAGAGCTCCGCCAACCTTTCAAACTTGGTTAGCAAGGTTACTCTCCACATATAACTTGGAAAGCGCAATATATGGTAGGAAGGGGCGGAGAGCAAGAACATTAGGATGCAAGATATGGCAACCTATAGAATTATGGAAAACTAGAATGGGGAGTGTGTAAAACTTAAGATAGGAACTTTGGTTCTGATTTCCCCTTCCCATAAGATTTCATTTCCTTCTTTCCTTTTCATTTTTTCTTCTTCTTTTTCTTTCCCCTTCTTCTCTCCCTCTCTGGTTTAATTTGTAATTTGAAACTTTTTCTACCTCATTGTTATTTACGTATATGCTGGGATCTCGGATTTTCAGAAGTAATAGGATATGTAAGTCAGCTGTAAACAAATGTGCTGTAAACATTTTTTGTTGATAATGTTGGTATATACAAAAAAAATGTAAAAAAATAAATGAAAAAAACAGTAATTGAAGAAAATAAAACATGGTAAATGATAAATTACATTTTTGTGCCTGAGTGATAACAATGAACATAAAGTGCGTTTTCTCACTACAATTGTAAACAAAGTAAGTTATATAATTGAATAATTATCAGACTGGATTCTGTATCCAACGTGCTAGTGGGTCCCATATTTTTAACCCAGTATTTTGACTTTTTCTACCTTGTTTTCCGTATATAGCTTTTTCCAAATTATATGTTGCCAGGAATCTGGCTCGCCATTGTTCAAAAGCTGGAGGATTATGGTCTAGCCAGGCGGTAGCCAAACACAATCTGAATACAGCCGTAGCAATAAATATAAGCCCTTGAATTTCATTTGGCCGCTTGTCTCCATCTAGAATAAGTATTAGTTCTGCCGTCGTGATTTCAATTTGTATTTTAAAGATGTTAGATAAAAAAGTGGAGATTTTCCTACGGATTGTACCCAATGTGACACATGTAGCGAATATGTGTACGATATCTGCCTCATATTGATTACATCGAGGGTATTCTGTACCTCTGCCTGACCCCCATTTGGCAATTTTGTTCGGGGTATAGTATAACTGGAAGAAAGTTTTATAGTATTGGGCTTGAAGGTTGACAGACATTAAGCATAGTTGGGATGCCTTAAGTGATTTCTCAAAGGTATCCTCCACCACATCTAGTTTTTCCTTCCAGTTTGTTATAAATTTTGCGATATCATCTGGTAGGGCAGATAACAAGTTATTGTATATACAGCCAATTTTTACCCTGGCGGTAAGAATTATTGTATCGATCAGATGAATTTTCTCAAATTTGGCAGGGCCTCCACCTTTCTTCATTAAGAAATCTCTAATTTGTAAGAATTTAAAAAAAATCGGATTGGTTTAATCGAAATTCTGATTTCAGTTCCGTCAATGTTTTGAATCCTATATTAGAATAGAGATTACCACACAGAGTAATCCCTGCCCTTTGCCACCTTTTCATGCATGCGTCGTTAAATGTTTCTGGGAGGTTGGCATTTCCCATTAGTGTAGTGTAGTAGGAAAATCTCCCAATACCCAAAAGCTTTCGTACACTGTTCCACGCTGAATATACACCCCTTAGGGTTTTAAAACATACTTTTTTATAGTAGCAATTGTAGGTTAGTCGCCAGAGATGTGCTTTTGTTTCGTTACCTAATATTAAACCCTGCGGTGTCGGGATCGTCCCCTCACATTCTGCTGAATTATTCGAGGTCAGAAGAATATGGCTATACTGTATGATTGTGGCCCACCAATATATTTTTTAATTCGGCAGCGCGAGTCCGCCTCTTTCTTTTGGTAGTGTGAGAAATTTGAGTGCCCTACGTGGTTTTTTGTAGTTCCATATAAACTGTGAGAATAAGGTTTCTATGTCCTGGAACAATTGTGGAGTGAAATCTAAGCAAATGGTCTGAAAAAAGTATAGAAATTTTGGGAGATATAACATTTTGATGGCATTGCATCTTCCCACTAAGGTTACATGGAGATTATGGTTTCTTGTCAGATTTTTGCTTGTTTGGTTTATAAGGGGTTCCAGATTAATATTGACCAGGTTGTCTAGGTCTGTTCACTTCCGAGATACATGGCACTGGTAATTACCCGGTCATCATGAAATATATTATTATTGTTGATTACTATTTGGGTTTTTCCCTGATTAAGTTTATATCCTGAAACTTCCTCGAATTGTTTTGCGTCTTCTTCCATTGCTTTCACAGCTGCGCAGGGATCTCTGGTGACTATTGCTATGTCATCCTCATAGGCTAGCGTCTTAGTATTGCCATTAAAAGTTTGGATTGGTGATATCGTTACTGGGCATCTCCTAATGAAGTAAAAAGTGGACTTTGAGTCAGCCTACTTCATTCCGATTATTGAACCACCCACAGCAGTATTTTAGTCTCACCATCTTTCTATTGGGAGGTTGGATGCATCTGCCTCCACTTATATTTGCACAAGGCACTATTTTACATTAAAAAATGAGTCAATCATCATACATTTTATAACATCCTTATAACTTATGTAGCACATGCAGTTCAAGTGCAAAGCAATCCATTTTTGTCTTCGCTTTAGCATCCCCTGCTAAAATACTTTGATCAGCGCTCAGCGTAAGAGTGACTTTAAGATGGCTACCCCACTGGCAAATCACTTTTCACACTGGGACAGTCTGACCTCTATATGGCTGCAGTCCTGTGCAAACAAGAACAATATTGACAATCTCGTGAGACTTCGGAAGTCCATCTGAGATCAGGTTGTCCGATGCCTAGTGGCCACAGCTGCAAAAGCATACCTTTCAGGAAAATGGAATGGAGCTACTGCTGTTATTTAGAACATCTGCCTCTGGGCCTCTGCTAAATCAACCAATTCAAAATGCAAGACAGACTTATTGGCTTTGCCAGCAATTGTTTTCATTATTGCGTATAGCGATAATTAGATTTCCACTTTGGGGGAGACGCAAAACGAAAGAGAGAGGGGAGATAAGGGAATTTGATGGCTTTATGTGTGAGACAATGAATGAGACAGAAGGTACATGAGTAGAGCGGGCTAGGAAGCACGTGAAGGCACAAACAAGGTGCTAGGGAAAGAAGAAAACAAAGGAAGCACGGGCTCTCAGCAGGCTCGTTCTTGTCAGCAGCTCGACATGGCATGTTCCTGTTTAATGAAAGGTAATATGAAGTGACTGGCGCTGGCCCTTGGCAGTTGATCTCTCGTTTTCTCGTCTGATGGGCGGCAGGCGTGACATGTTTCTGTTCTGCTGCATTGAGGATTCACCGGGGTCTTTGCCCTCACTTAAGGAATGCATGCAGTGGGATTCTTCTCTTTGAGCAACCGGCAAAAGAACATATGTATTTTTTCTGTGCATGCATTTTTCTAATGCAAACAGGAATTTGTAGCGAAAAACTGTTGTAATATTTCAAAACCAAAGCACAATTAAATGCCAAATATAACATCAATCATCAACTTAGATATGCAATACATCTGCAATAGCAGGGTAAACAGAGAAAAAATAGTATTTGTGGTTTTTTTCTGCAGTGAAGATGTTCTTGGCATCAACGTGTTTTCCATTGGCAGTGAATTGCAAATGTCATGGTATATCATTCATCCATTCATAAAACTTTATTCGATTTTACAATAAAATCATAACAGCACAAAAAAATACATAATTTCATCAGTAAGTGTATCAATCAACACAATGAAAGCAATAATAATGATATGTTAAAAACAGCAGCCCCAGATAATTCTAACCCAACAATCATTTCTTATTGGCACTCCCGCAAATTTAAGCAAATCGAACAGGACCCAAAAAAATACTTAAAATACATGTGAAGAATCTGATTATCAAAATTTAGAATTCTTGATGTATATCTTTTCCTTAACCTCAAAGCCGGGGTGATAAAATTCAAAACGGCAATACAAATCGTAGGTGATTCAAGGCGTGAAGAAAAATCAAACCTTCATTATGTGACTTAAAAGATTTCCAAGAACAGGGCACAAAAACATAAAACGTTTAGTCGTTTGGCTAGAAATCCCATTGCAATCACAACTTGGTAATGAAGCAAACCAAGGTCCTATGACTGGAAAATCCCCTAAATAATGAATCATCTTAAGATTCGACCGCAAAATATAAAATTGTGTTCCGGGGCAACAGAAAATAGAGTTCCATACCGTTACATGTGGTGAGCAAAATATAGTGCAGGATTGTTACCATGTTAATTGCTTTCTCCAGCCTTACATTTTCTCTAAATTCTGGGAACTGTAGCTAAACCTGAACCTTGGGTGAACAATTAATATCAGCTTTGTTTGCCCATAAATTTACCATCCCAAGATCTTCTTGTGACATTTTAACATAATTTAGCCATGGAATAGACTGAACATTGCCTTGCTTCACACAGTCTTCAACAATGCCACACATACACTTTAGCTCAGGGGCAGACCAAATTTTTACCCAAAGCAAGATGGGTGCCAGTCCCACCAAGTCTTCAAGAAATCCTAGCCCAACTTCATTATGCGTGATAAGGTTCGACGTGGATTTTGGGAGCCCGAAAAGTCTAACCAAAACTGTATTCTCCAACATCTGGAGCTGCTTCTCAAAAGCAAACCCCCATACTCCTGCTCCAAATAAGGCCACAGTCTGAAACTTAATTTTGAAAAGCATCACCATTTCCTTAGGAGATTTGTGACCCAGATTATTGGCAAACCTAAAGACTGTTTCACAAGCTGCATCCATTTGCTGGGACCTCTGGGTTATAAATCTGTCCCAATTCAAGTTAGTAGAGAATAAAATGCCCAGAAATAAAAAAATTCGGATCTTTATAATGGGTATCCCTCCCACCATAAATTTCCAAGAGCATGTGTTTTTAGGGTCACTAGTCTAAATAACTGATTTCTTAAAATTAACCTTGAGCTTCATGTCCATTATAAAAGAGTAAAATTTCAAGCAAATTTGGCAAACCGTTAATGTTACAAGATGTAAGCGCTGAGTCATCCCCGTAGAGCAGTCCAGGGACCAATTTTAGGAATATCCAAGGTAATGTCCTTAAAAAAGCATCCAATGTGTTAATGTAAAATAGCAATAAAAAAGGGGCTAATATACAACCTTGTCTAACTCCCCTCGTAACTTTGATGGGGGTGTCTGGTTACCATCCTGAGTATACCGGACCCTCATTGTAGTACCTTGATGCAGCCATTTCAGAGTCATTAGGAGGGGAGTATCAATTCCCGTTTGCACCATATTATCCCATAATTTATCTTTGTGCACTAAGTCTAATGCAGAAGAGAGGTCAATAAAAGCCATATGTATGGCTCCTCTCCTGGACTTGACATATTTGCTTAGGATAAGAGAAAAATTTAGAGCTTGTTCAGAGGTGCCCAAACCTGGAAGGAATACGTATTGGGCCTCTGTAAAGATGGCTCTTTCTACCGCCCAATCTTCCAATTTCCCTAGGATCACCCTCCCAAAAATCTTTGCAGAAGAGTCAATAAGGCACCTTTCTTGTAGATAGGTGTAGTCACAGATTTCTTCCAGGAACCAGGTGGACCTGTGATAACTAGTGCTTTGAATATGTTGGTAATTAATGGGGCCCAGAGATCTAGATTATGCTTAAAAAGCTCAACTGGCGCCCCATCAGGGCCCACTGCCTTTCCTGTAGCTGAACTGGTGATGACTTTCCTCACTTCCTCCACTATTCTCGTTTTACTAAAATTCACCAAGCCCTCGGAACTAGAAACAAAGTCCATCCTATTCAGGATGGTTGCAACCCTCTTTTCAGAGGTAAACTTCTTCGAAACCCAATCCTATTCTAAAATAAGACTATCAGTCCCTTTGGATGCTTTCCGAGAAAAAAAGGGTAATTTGCTATGTCACAAAAGGCTTTATTGTATTTGAAGGAAGCTGCATGCTCCAGATCTTCCCATGCTTTAGCCCTTATCTAATTTTTCCTTTTATTTATTACAATACTAGAATTCTGTATTGCTGCTCTAATTGCGATTATATTTATTAGAAATTGATTAGCTGTTTGTTTCAGCAATGTATATGCCTTTGTGCAGTCCATGTTACACCAAGAATGAGCTAAGCTATCTAACTAGGGTTTAGCTACTAGTAAGAGTTCAGAGACAAAGGTGCAAATGTTGCTATAATTATCCCGTATCACCATTGGTTGTGCATTTTCAACTAGGCAGATCCTAAACTCATCTTGGCTATTCATAATAAAGTCTGCATGGATTTTAATAGGACCTGCATTATACCATTTTTTACTTACCCCTTCCTTTGGAGCGAATGTTATAGGTAGTATCTGGGATACGATCCTTTGGGTACTGGGTTATAGTGCAAGTGTGGCCATAAGCAGGCGATTGTTGCTAAAAGAGGAGGTTAGTATACCCAGTTTTTTTATAGTTGGGATAAGAGCATCAGATACTAGAATATGATCAATTACTCTTCCCTTGCCCCTTCCCACATAGGTCGAGATGTTTATGTTTGGGTCACCACATCGATCTGATAAATAGAAAGATAATTAATCAACATAATTGTTTTCAATGCTTCCCCATGCTATATCATAAAAAAGCGATTTTTGATAAACACCAATTGCTCCTGCAGGGTTATGTTTTATCATGGTAATTGCACAGTTTAGCTGTCACAATCAAAGATGGTCACAACAGGTAACTGGTCAAGGCTCCATGAGTGTAGGAAGGTAGTAAGCTGTCCTCACCAGTGACAGGCTGGCCATTTTACTCCTGGGCATTTCCCGGTGGGTTGCAGCCTGTGAGGCCGGATTTAAAGTTCCTTGGCTGCAGAAAGAGCGAGGATAGAGAGCGATCAGAGAGATAGGGAGGAAAGAGAAGGAGAAGGAGAGAGATAGAAATGGATGGACAGAAAGAGAGTGATGGGGTAAAAAGGCAAGAGGCTGCTTTGAACATTTTTTCCACAGCTCGTTTTGGTTCCCAGTCCAGCTGTGGCCCTCACACTCAAAAGTCCTAGCAGCAGCAGAACATTCCACCTCACATACACAGGACAGGCACAACACAGTGCGAGCATTCCTCACGGTACTGGGAGCAGAACAGAGAAAAGAGGCAGAGGAAAGCTACCATGATGAGTGCAGAAGAACAAGACCAATATCCTACCACAAAGTGTGCAGCTAACAGTGATTAAAACAATAGAAATAACATGCTTCTGGTGCTCTGGTCATGGGACGGAGATGGCACCAGACCCAGAGGGCTTATAATAGTGTGCGACCCTTGACGCTGTCTTCAGGCAGGTCGCTCCCCACGCCACACAGCTCCTTCTGATTGTGTCTGTGTTCCCGCCCGCTGATGCTGCGAGTTCGCGCCAGTACTCTGTCCTCTGTTGCCCCCAGGTTTGTCTCAGAATTTTGCCCATCTGCCTGATTCTGCCTGTCTGCCGCTTTGCTTCCACTTTTTGTCATTTTGCTCCTTCTGCCTGATTCTGTCTCTCTGTCGCTTTTCTTTCCACTTTTTTGTCTATTTGCTCCTTCTGTAACTTTCTCTTGCTTGGCGTTTCTGCCACTTCCCCTTCCCGTCGCTGTGTCTCCTGTGGCCCCGCCCTCATTGGTCGCCCATTCGCTCCCCGCACCCGTCTCCCAGCTGCTACTTTCTCCCACCTCCCCTTGTTAATGGTGGCCGCTGCACGGTGAAGAGAGCGACCATTGACCCTGTTTTCAGGCAGGTCGCTCCCCACGCCGCCCAGCTCCCCCTGATTGTGCCTGAGTTCCCGCCCGCTGCTGTCGCAAGTTCGTACCAGTCCTCTGTCCTCTGTTGCCCCCAGGTTTGTCTCAGGTTTTTGCCCATCTGCCTGATTCTGCCTGTCAGTCGCTTTCCTTCCGCTTTTTGCCTTTTTGCTCCTTCTGCCTGATTCTGCCAGCCTGTCGCTTTTCTTTCCACTTTTTTGCCTATTTGCTCCTTCTGTGACTATCTCTTGCTTGGCATTTCTGTCACTTCCCCTTCCCGCCGCTGCTTCCCCTGCGGCCCGCTCCCTCGCTCGCCCATTTGCTGCCCGCATCTGCCTAGCAGCTGCTCTTCCCTCCAACCTTCCCTTCTTAATGGCGGCCGCTGCCTAAGGCAAGCCCGTCTGCGCCCATCTGTGCCCATCCGCCCTGGACCGCGCCCAGCACCCGACCCCCTAACCCCGGCGAATGCCACGACGCCCTACACCGCTACGATGCAAACATCCTCCACGAACTCAATGCCGGCAGATCATCCACCTGCGTCCAGGCCACCCCAAAGCTCATTCACAGACCCTTCTCTTGCTGGAACTGCAGCTTCACCAGCCACGAACACCTGCATATCCTGCCCCCCCGCCCCCAAACAGGGCATTTTGCAACCATCCCAGATGCATACTACTCAACACCCGCTCCATCCACAATCACGCCATCGAACTCTGGGACCTACTCGACTCATCCCCTCGGACGACGCCTTCCTGACGGAGACCTGGAGGAACTGCTCCTCAGAGCCCGACATTGCCATAGCCATCCAGGAAGGGTACAAGATCACCCGCAGGGACCGCACCAACAGACCGGGAGGAGGAATCGCCATCGTCCACAGAAATACCCTCAGAATCTAGACCAGCATGGAAGACACCCTCAGCACTGCCGAACACCTGCACTTCCAGATCCACATCAATCCCAACACCACCATCAGAGGAACACTTTTCTACAGACCCCCCGGACCCTGGCCACAGTTCAGCGACTCCATCACCGACTTCGTAAGCAGGCACGCCCTGGCCTCCACAGACTACATCCTCCTCGGAGACCTGAACTCCACCTCGATAACGCCAATGACAGCAACTCAACCACCCTGCTCGACAACCTCTGACTCAAACAGCTTGTCACGACACCCACCCACTCCCCCGGACACATGCTTGACCCCATCTTTTCCGCCAGCAACCACGTCACCTTCAGCCACACCACCGAACTCCACTGGACCGACCACCGCTACATCCACTTCTCCTTTGATAAATACACCACGCAC
The DNA here is from genome assembly GCF_964261635.1 of Lissotriton helveticus. Taxonomy (NCBI): domain Eukaryota; kingdom Metazoa; phylum Chordata; class Amphibia; order Caudata; family Salamandridae; genus Lissotriton; species Lissotriton helveticus. Next base: position 897,302,939 of record NC_136072.1, on the reverse strand, counting down.
AACCACCCTCAACGTATCTCCCACCGCAGCTGGAACAAGGTCACCAAACACCAGCTTATCACCACCCTCGCCCGAGACCCACCAACCGACCACTCCGACACCTTCAGAGCCACTCCCAACCTCAGGCAATGGATTGATGACTGCGCCAACACTCTTGCCCCGATCAAGAAACCTCTAACAGACGCACCAACAGAAGGGCCAGCTGGTTCACCACTGACCTCCAGGCATCCAAGCCGATCTGCCGAAGACTTGAGAAGAAGTGGCGCCAGGAACAGACACCACGCTGCCCTCAAGAACGCCAGCAGCAAGAACCACCAACTCATCCAAACCACCAAAAGAACTTCCTTCAAGGAACACATCAACAACAACGCGCACAACAGCAAAGAGCTCTTCAACATCGTGAAGGAACTCGCCAACCCCATCTCCAGCTCCAACGACATCCCGCCATCGCAAGACCTCTGCGACTCCCTAGCCAACTTCTTTCACCGCAAGATCACAAACATCCACAACAGCTTCAACACCCAGACCCCTCCCCCGACAGCTGCCAACACCTCTAACTCACCGCCCCCAGCCACCCCAGCCTCCTGGTCTCCTGGAACCACGTCAACGACGATGACACCATCAAAATCATGAACACCATCTGCTCCTGCTCGCCATCCGTCCCATGCCCCACCACATCTTCAACAAAGCAAGCTCCATCATCGCACCCCAACTCCGGAAGATCCTCAACAGCTCCTCCGAGACCGTCACCTTCCCGGAGAGCTGGAAACATGCTGAGATCAACGCCCTACTCAAGAAACCCAAGGCAGACCCAAAGTACCTCAAGAATCTCCGGCCCATCTCCCTGCACTCGTTCCCGGCAAAGGTCATCGAGAAGATTGTCAACAGGCAACTGACCCACTTCCTCGAGGAGAACAACACCCTGGACACATCCCAATCCGGATTCCGCAGCAACCACAGCACTGAAACCACCCTCATAGCTGCCACCAACGACATCAGGACCCTGCTGGGCAACTGCGAAACCATGACCCTCATCCTCCTGGTCCTCTCGTCCCTCTTCGACACTGTCTGACACCACACCCTACGCACATGCCTCCACAACGCAGGGATCCACAACAAAGCCCTGGACTGGATCACCTCCTTCCTCACCGGAAGAACCCAGAGAGTCCGCCTCCCTCCATTCCGATCCGAAGCCACCAAGATCACCTGCGGCATACCCGAAGGATCATCCTTCAGCCGGACCCTCTTTAACGTCTACATGGCACCGCTAGCCAACATCGTCCGATCGCACGACCTCAACATCGTCTCATACGCCGACGACACCCAGCTGATCCGCTCCCTCACCAAGGACTCCGCCACCGCCAAAACCAACGTCTAAAAGGAATGAAGGCCGTCGCCGAATGGATGAAGAACAGTTGCCTGAAACTGAATTCAGACAAGACAGAGGTCCTCATCCTTGGCTCCACCCCATCCACCTGGGACGACTCCTGGTGGCCGGCAGCGCTCGGAGCTGCACCGACTACCACCGACCACGCACGCAACCTGGGTTCATCCTGGACTCATCACTCTCAATGAACCAGCAAGTCAGCGCCGTCTCCTCCTCATGCTTCAACACCCGTCGCAAGATCTACAGATGGATCCCCACCAGAACCAGAAGGACGGTCACCCAGGCACTCGTCAGCAGCAGGCTGGACTACGGCAATGCCCTCTACGCGGGAACCACAGCCAAACTCCAGAAAAGACTTCAATGCATACAGAACGCCTCCGCACGCCTCATCCTCAACATCCCCCGCCACAGCCACATCACTGCCCACCTGAGAGACCTGCATTGGCTCGCCGTCAACAAGAGGATAACATTCAAGTTCCTCACCTACGCTCACAAGGCACTCCACAATGCCGGACAAGCATACCTCAACAAACGGCTCACCTTCTACACCTGAACCGCCAGCTTTGCTCTGCTGACCTCGCCACCGTTCCACGCATCCACTGATTGTTTACTGGCGGCAGATCATTCTCCCACCTCGCTGCCAAGACAGGAGACTTTACAAGACCTGGTTGTTCAAGCAGTAGCAGCTCTTCCCCCTCTCCCCCTTAGCGCCTGGATACCCTCACGGGTGAGTTGTGTGCTCTACAAATGCATTGAGTGATTGATTGATTGATTGCTCAAGACTGGTCACTTAGCAAGAGGTCAGTGTGATGGATCAATGGCTGGGAGCAAAGACACCTTCAAAAATGCTCTTTTCCTGTATGATGGCTTTGCCATTCCATGGATTCTTTTTCTTTTGAACACCATTCTCCCTTTAAAATTAAGGCTCAGGAAATGTACCTCAGGGCATTTCTCCACCCGAATCAGTGCTTCAGCTTAAACAATTCCAGATGTACCATACTACTTTGAGTGCTCTTCTCCTTCGTGTAGACACAAAGGATAAACGTGGTGTTTCTCAGATTGGAAAAATCTCTTTAAAGGCAGCTGCACTTCAGTGGCATTGAGGTTTGCAACACTGATCTGTTGGAACCATTAGTATATCAATGCACGGCACGGGGCACCTAAAACAAAGCTTTTGGTTAAGAAAAAAAAAGTATTAAAAAATATGTAATAAAAAATGTCAATCATAAAGCACTTGATTTCATTACATATTTTAAATAAATATGTGTGAGGTGTTGTAGTGGAGTCTCTTGGAGTGTGAGGTATCTTATCTTAAATCTTATCTTAAATGACATTTATAAAGCGCGCTGACACCATAAGTTTCCTGGCGCTGGAGGTATGAGGTGAGTACAGGTGGTGCTGCAAGGCTAAGTGATGCTTGCAAAAAATCTAAGGGCCTTACTCTTTTCCGAAAGATTAAGAAGTCAGGTTGCAGTCGGAGATGGAATACAAGAAGTCTGTCTGTCTGTATACCGACATGACGGCCTCTTACCTGGCCCTTGGGGAAAGGACACACTTTTAAAAGACAGCGGCTGATAAATGAGAGCCTTGCGCAGGGCAATAATGCTAAATGCTAAAATTTTCTGATCAAAATGTCTGGGCCTACACCGATGTCCTTATGCACCACATAAGCAGCCTTAAAATTATTGCATGGGCTCAATGGCAACCAATTGTGCTGAGACAGTGTAGTAGTCATAGGGGCACAACAATGACTGGTGATCAAGATGATGGTTGCATTCTATAAAGATCAAGGGGCTGATTATGATGGCGGTCAGAAGAGCGTCCAACTGCCATCCTGTAGGGAATGGGACCAACCAACAGGGAGTTCGTGGTCCGACCAGGTAAATTACGATCCAACCGACATGAAGGAGGTCGGAAACATGCCTCTTAGCATTGATGTTTGTGCTGCGGCCCGAAAAAGGGCTGCAGCACAAGCCTTACTGCTGAGGTATGTTTGTGAACATCCCTGCACTGTGTGGCAGGCACCATGTGGGGCCTATCACACAGTGCAGGGATGTTTTGGAGGGGCACCATGGGTGCCCCCAGTCCCCATACCAAAGGACCAGAAGGGAAGGGGGGCCCCCCAAAGTCACTTTCCCCTGCCTTTTCATGGCGGGTTAAGCGCCATGAAACGGCCAGCGGAAAGGGCCATTGTAATCCCTATGGCGGTGCCTGAGCAGGCACCGCCACTTTTGTAGGGATTGCAATCCCTCCGATGGTCCGACGTCGGATCCGTGGCTGTCGGTCTCTCTGCCAGGTCACCATCCGCCCGCCATCATAATGCGGCCGGCGGTCATGCAGGGTCCGATGGCGGTGGGACTGACGGCCTGACAGTGGCAGTCCCACCACTATCGTAATCAGGCCCTAAGTGCGGCTCAAATGGTATTCGGTAAATAAGTGCAGACCATTGCTAACGAGGCTGCACCTTATAAGTTTACAAAACCGGTCATTGTGGATTAGTTTTATTCAGCTATTTAGTAACACTTTTTAAAAGAAAGTGCATCTTCCACTAGGACAAATGAGCTCAACCAATCTCAAAATATGATGTTCACGTTATTCTGGCCAGGGCCCAGTGATGAAGCAAATAGACCACAATATGCTTACAGGTGGAGTGTCAAAGCATGCTGGAAACTCTTTGAGAACATATGAAGATTACTTATGGGACAAGAAGAGACAAGCTCTCAGAATCCAAACAAACCACCACATATTCAAGAAAGAGCTGAGACTACAGTTTTTTGGAAAGCCTTCAACTTGGAAACACGATTGCAGACCATTCCACTTTTGTCCACAAACAGCAGATTCCACTTAACAAGAACAGCACAGAGAAAAACACTACATGTTATCCTTAATGATTGCCACTCAATAACGCTGATGATTGATCCATCTGGTTAATGCATTTAGGTAAGAAGATTGTGGGATTGTGGTGTGGGTTTTGAGATCATGGAACATATGCATTCCTAGGGCACTTTAAAGGTAATGCCCATGGGGAATTCTCTGAAGTGCTGGGTTTAATACCTGTGTTGGCCCTTTCAAGAGTAGTTGTGTTGAGTGAAGTGTAATAGAAGTTAGGAAAGAAGTCCGTGAGAGGAGAATGGTTGTGGGAGTGGTTTGCATTCTTTGAAACACCTCTTGCAGGTGATCCAGCTTGCATATGATATTATGTAGTTCATTTTTGACAAGAACCAAAAACAATGGCAGACAAACCTATATCACACCCCCCCACAATGTTCCACATGATTGAGTCCAGTGCACACATTCCCTAGTCCTAGCCGTTAAATGGTACTACTGCAGGGCACATGAATATGAGAAAAAACAAATGTGCCGGTTGGGCTGTGAAGCAACTATTGCCACGTGAGACACGGGTCCTGGTGGCGATGTAGGGTACAAGTGGCCTATTGTATGTGGATACTGGTGATCCATGAAAAAGCTATGGGACAAACATATTAGTAATTCAACCTGCAGTACAATGAGACAACTGACACGATTGTTAACGCTCATCATACTAATGGAAATAAATGAAATTTTGGGTTAAAAGCCCTAAAGAAGTTTTTTTATGAAGGAACATCGTGTTGGCTAAGGCGGTATCAATTTGTATGAATATGGAATAAAGGATGTCAGAAGAAAAATAAAGGAGACATACGAATTTGGATGTTTGGACTTTTCTCTTTAGGTGCACCACCACATTTGTTTTTCTTACTTCATTTTTGACCGAGAATAAGAGATGTGTGTTCTGATTAGTAGTGATAGGCTGTAGTAAACTATGAGATGAGTAGCCACACCTCTCATATGAATCATGCCTATGGATGCCTGAGTTCTTCTTTGAACTGTCAGTTTCTGTGCTATTGTTTTGGTGCCGCTGCTTTGGAGCCAGAGGGTCTATGACAGAGGGTATGTACATTGTAGGATTGCGGTAGCTACTGAGAAGCTGTAGGTTTGATGTAGTAGTCAGTTGAGATGGTAAGCATGGTATTATTTTAATACCCCAAGCTATGGCATAAACTTCTTTAGCCTTCAGAGTATCAGACACAGGGATGAATACACAGAGGAATACCTCCTTGGATTGCATCACTGTCTTTCCATTTTCAGGCAGGCTGATGTGAAGCTCCCATTTCTGGCTTAGATAGCTGGAGATACAATTTTTTCCTCTTAGATATTTTGGTGTTCTTTGAGACTAAGAACAAAAGCATAGCACATCGATCTAGAAGGTCACTGTTAGAAAAAAAGTGTAAGTCAAGTTTAATGGAGCCCAGACTAATGCTATGCTATTTGTCAATGATTAAGGATTTTGCGTTACTTAAATTACTTATGAGTTGACGATGCAGGCTTGGTGTTTGTGGTTATTTAGAGTTGTTTTGGGTAGGCCAGGGGTGACTAGGATCTCTGTGGTGTTTGTGCCAGTACTGTGGACTCTGATCTGAAGTTCTCTGCATAAAATAACTTGCACGCTATACTGTATAGCTAGTACCTATATGGCTAGCGTGCAGAGGATGGGACCGCTGTTAAAAAGGCTGCTTTCATGATGCATCTACCTCTATTCAGTGAGACCTATGCTGCTACCAACATTACAGTGACAATTCTACCATAGCTACCTAAGTGATGCACATTGTTTACAATACTGCCTCACTGGGTGGCCATTGCCACCTAAACTACCCTTATATTTCTAACTGCAACCAACGCCCTTTCCACCATGCACCCAATGGGTGTGGGAAACTCACTGAAAGTCTGACAGCTCCAGTTATACCCCAGGGCTACAAAGTGCTATACAAACGACACATATGAAATAGCTACTTATTGAACTATTCTAAAAGTGTTGTTGCTTGGTCCTCCAGCAGTCCATGTTGTTGCTCTACCTCCCTCCCAACCCACCCACTAACCGTGTTGTTGCTTGCCTCTTCCTCTTATCTTTGTTGTTGCTTGCCCCCACCCGCTTTTCATGTTGTTGCTTTCCCCCTCTCAATGTCACTGTTGTTGTTCTCCCTCCCACACCTTTCTAGCTGGATGTACTGGTGCAGGTGTCCCTGCTCTTCTGTCACACCAGCATTCTCTACACTGTGGACCATGTTGTGGTCCTGAGGTACTAACATGGTCTTCACCCTTTCCCTCCGACCTGGCTTTCTCCAGCTGGTGACCGGGTGGGTAAGTTGTATGTCTCCTGCTTCTCCATTCTGGATGTCAGGAGCATGGAGGAGAGTGTGAAGGCACACTCTTATTCTCTGCCCACCCTTGCTTTACAGGGCCACTGACCTCAGGGGTGCTTGCTGTGTCCCCCACATCTACTTAGCAGGGCCAATTATTGAAACAGTGCCACTGAACTGCCTGACCTGCATGGAAGCCCACAGCCACGTGGGCTTCGTAGCGGGAAATAAACTATCTTGCTTGAGTTTTTTTTATGTAGCTTGTATGCCTATCATTGAAGGCACCTGCTGTAGCAAAGATAATGCCACCAACTAGTGACTATTTCTTTCAGTGATATCTCCACTCCTGGTACACGTATTTTCAGAGGATGTTCTGGCTTTTGCTCATTGTGGTGGGCTCCAACCACCAATAATTCCTTCCCGAGGCTCCGGCCCCCAAGAATTGGTTGATCTTAGTTCCATCTCCTTCCTGCAAAGCTTGGCCTTCAATTTCTAGACAGCATCCTCCTGCAGGGCACACTTACAGCACTTTTTTCCACAGCAAGCTTAATCTCTTTTCTCAAGGTGACTTCCGTTTCTTTAATAGGTTTGTAAACAGTATCCTTAGCACAGCTCCTGAGACACTGGGCTACTGGGATGATGAGCCCACAAGACAGACTTCATCTCTGGGAGATGCAGTTAGCAATTATGTTTCTCTGATAGGCAGTTCCTATTGTTCTCCAGGCAGCGTACAGCTCCCACAGCATGGATCTGGTAGAGGCTGTCCCACCTGCCAAGAAAGCCAGCAATCTTAGATCAGACTCTGAAGCTCAAGTATTTCCCACTCACTGTGCTGGGTTGGTCTTCACACTGGTCTGTAAGAATGCCGCTACGGGGACTTGGAGTTTCTACCCATACTTGTCTATTCCACAGTTCCAGCTCTGAGAACAATATCAGCCAAGTCTTGCCTTTTGTGTATCCCTCACAGACTCGTAAAAGAGGGGCTGGGAGCACCAAGCCAGGGACCACAAAACAAACGGATAAAAGTGGAGGAGTTTTTCTCACCCAACTATCTCTCAACCTCTTAGTGGTAACACATCTGAGACAGGAAGTGAACAGGAAATTGACAGGGACAGCAAAATACTTCAAAGCGTCCCTCTGTCCTCTCACACCCTAGAGTCTGATTCACTTCAAACGGTGTCAATCTATCAATCAATCACAAAAACTTTATTCGGTTTAAGAGATAGAAAACTATAAAAGATTACAGATCTCATAAAAAGAAACAGGGCGTATCTAAATCCTAGACATTCTAAGCGACAATCCCATTGTATACATATTAAAATATTTAACTGCTGTATATAAAAATTATTAAAAGCCACAGTGTTATTATTACAATGTGGATGGACCATCCGTTTAATAAAAGAAGATACCAGCATTACAGATGAATTAATTAACCGTTTAAAAAGACCGTATGGCCACAGCACTGTATTACACAGAAAAAACAGGCGGCATTTAAAAGTTAATTTTCCATACATTTTCTATATTTCAATGAGCATTTAAAAAAAACAACCACAAAAGGGATGCATTCAGGTTTTAACATTTGTAGAAAATAAAGGGCGGGCGCGCTTTGGAAAAATTTAGTGTTTTTAAAAGTGATTTTAAAAAGAACCTCCTGGGTGCATCATAAAAGCTAGAAAAGAACATAAAGTGCAGCAATTCCTGTGGAGACTCCCCGTCTCAGCCACAGGGTGCTAGCACATGTCCTCTGTGGCGCTCCAGAGGAACAGCAAGTAAAAAATGGAAATAATCCATTCTAAACCTGGTCAATAAGAACCGCTCATAGTTCGACAGAGGCATTAAAAGATAAGGCTCAGTGCCAGGAATAGTTTTTAGCATCACGAATTTCCGCACGCTAGTTTTTGAAAATTCTACCCCATCTTTGTTTGCTTTTTTGAGCATGATAAGAGATTCCTTTACAAACACCACATCTTTTGCGGTAATAAAACCAGGTCTTAAAAACAAGTCTGGGCACCCCAGATCACCAAAACAACCCTTTATGTATTTAAGACATGGGATATCAAGCACATGGTCCAGACTCATTACTTCCTTCAATATCTCATGATTAAGGCTTAAGTCTTTATTCAGCCAACAGTTGAGCCAAAAGATCAATGGACGTATAGCCAGAGTATCAGAAACAAATGCAGTCCCAGTCTCATCATGTATTATTAAATTAGCAGTACCTTTGGGAACCCCCAGCAGTTGTTTTAGGAAATTATTCTCAGCCACCTGAATTCCCTCCGAGGCTACGTATCCCCATAGTTCGCTTCCGTAGATGACAGTTGCTATGCTTTTTGCTTGATAAATTTTCAGTAATGCTGCAATTGGGCGCTTGCCCATCTTTGTGGCAAAATTGAGAATAGATGCATTTACTCTTGTCACTTCCCCCTTCCTTCTCCTAACCAGGGCACTCCAGTCCAAACGATCATCCATTAGGACGCCCAAGTAAGAGAAGTTTAGGGTTAAGGGCACCTTCTATGCATTCACCCTAAAGGAATATTGCTTCTTAAGGCATGTCCCAACTTGCATTACAAATGATTTTGAGTTATTCACAGCCAAATCGCGGTCTGCCATGAAGCTGCAAAAGGTATCCAACAAGGTTTGCAGGCTTCTAGGGGTACGGGCTAGGAGAACCGCGTTGTCTGCATAGAGCAGAACGGGCAGACCCCTTCGCCCCACATACGGAAAATCAGCCCCTGTTTCTGACAAAATCCTATCCAAGTCGTTGACATAAAGATTAAAAAGAAACGGGGCAAGGATGCACCCCTGCCTTACACCCCTTTCAATGCTGAAATCCCTGGAAACCCCAAGGTCCTGAGCAAACCTAATATTTGCCCTTGTATCACTATGCAGACCCCTCAGGAAGTCCACCAGATTGTCCTCCACCCCCATGGCCCTCATGGATTGACACATTCTCCCCCTATTTACACAATCAAAAGCAGAGGAGAAATCCATGAAGGCCATGTAGATCATCCCTTTTCGGGTAACCATGTCCTTCCAGAGGATCAGGTAACGGTTGAGACATTGGGCTATAGTAGAGTGTCCTGGTCGGAACCCATATTGAATGTCAGAGATGATCTTATTATCTTCCGCCCAGGTAGACAGTCTATTCAATAGAACCCCTCCCACAACCTTGACTACGGAGTTAATAAGAAAAATCGGCCTATAGTTTAGTGTACTATTGCGATCACCTTTTTTAATCACTGGTACAATAGTGGATAAGCCCCAGGACTTTGGGCAGCCGGCCTTAGCGGCCGCATTAAGCACACCCTGCAGGACCGGGTACCAAAGTGAAGGATTTGATTTAAATAGGTCCGGCGGGATACCGTCCGGACCTGGCGCCTTGTTGCACGTCAAACCAGCAATGCCTTTCTCCACTTCACTCTGGGAGAATACAACCAGGGCATTATTTTCAGCGCTGGCTTGTGGTCGAACTAGAGGTGAATCGCTCTTAAAAATACGGCTAAAATGTGAGACCCAATCCTCTTCCAGTATATTAGTACCAAGACCTTCATCCATAACCCTTTCAAAAAGAGGTCTATTGATAATGCCCCAAAATTTAGCACTACTACCTAACGTGCTTGGGTCTACCAATTCACGCCAGGTTGCTTCCTTCAGTTCTGCCTTGCGGCTTGCCAGTGTCTTTTTGTAGTTTAGTCGAAGGGCACGAACCAGGGGTAAATCCCTCGGGTTAGCTTTCAATGCATCCTTCAGTACTATGGCTGCTTTAGAGCATGCGGAATTAAACCATTTAGGCTCGCTAGATGTTGTTTTTCATGCAGGGATAGAAAGCAAAGCCCCACCTTAGCAACAATCTCTGAAAATGAGGTTAGGACGTCTGCTGCTGAAGAGTCACGAGACTCACAGAATGCAAATTCTGCAGCGCAAGACTCATGGACCTTTTCGTAGAAGAGGTTTGGGGTCACCTGGGACCATTTAAGGCGACGCCTACCATCTTTCGGTTTAAACACGCCCAGCACTACCTCCCGGGCCCTCCGGTTCAATATACCAACCCCCAACTGCACACACACTGGGTTGTGGTCACTGAATGAACTCTCCTTAATTTTAAAACCCTGAAGAATAGTCTATAAACTGACAGAGATCAGAATATGATCTATAAAAAATCCTCCACTATGCCCTTTAAAGGACAGCACGAGCTGTTTACTAGATGGAACAGCAAAAGACATAGAAGAGAACAGATCATATTCATTAAGCAGGTCATTGAGTAAATTTCTTTGCACTGAGTGCTCAAAGTGGAGACCTCGTGTCCTGGCACATCCCATATCACCCATCCTAGTTGTTTCAGGATCACCACACGGGTGGACATTAAAGTCTCCCACTATCATAAGGCTATGCAAGACATAAGCACAATGATGCATAAGAAGCCCATTCAGCAATGTTAACTGACAGACCCCCTGTCTGTTCAATGCATTATAAAAGGTGATTAAACACACACTAGCGTTTCCATACTTTAATAGGATAGCTTGGGAGTCACTTTGAGCGAATGGGAGGACCTTAATCCTGCATTTTAATGCTAGAGATGTAAAGATAACTAGGCCCCCCCTTGCCCTTCCACTTGCTGAAGGGGCAGCAGGGACATAGAAAGCTTTGTACCCCTCCAGGTATAGGTTGCAGTTCACCAGCCAAGTCTCCTGTAAACATACCTTCATAGACAGGTAGTTCCTTTTCATCTACTACTTGCTGTCTTTCTGGAATCCAAGCGCCAAGATAATCCTTGGAGTGGTAGCGCGCTATATATGTTCCTTGTCACATCACATCACATCACTTCACATATCAGTGAGAATTGACTGATGAACTGCACCCACATCGGATCTGCGATCTCATCTGCCAACCCAGCAATGTTCCAAGATAGACCATTGTAGTCCACTAGATGATCCCCAGATGATACAGTGGGCAAAACCTCCGGTGACTTCAAGATAGGGGGCTCATACGATGTCTGTACTATAGACCCTGCTCCTATAGGAAAGGAGTGAACTAGTTCTAAGGCCTGAATAGTTGATGCTTGCGGCTCTAAACCATCAGGCAGTCAATCGCAAATCGTCCAACCTTGAAAGTACTGCAAATCTATCTGGTCCCTGCACAATGGGATAAAGATGGCAGCTCCCCGGTAGATTAAACCCGTCACAGGCAAATCTGTCACCTAGGTATCCCGGTCGGGATCGCTCTTCACAGCTCACTCCCTGCTGGACAAAGGGTTCCCTACTCATTGCGGTAGTATAAAAGTAACTGAGATCGAAAGGTTGAATAGTGGATCTCACATTCTGGTTAAATCCGCCGCAGATGTGATGCACTGTCCTGCTATCACTAAAATTAATAATTATACAATTACCCTCTATATCCTTTGATCTGCATCCTATCCAGCTTACCCTACGGACAAACAGTATTTTGCTGTGTACATTCAAGGGTAGGAGTCTATTTGTGTTCAACCAGTGCACACTTTTGTTCTTTAACTCACTATAAGTCTCCACCCTCTCATTGACTAATTCTAGCACTCCTGTCAACACAGCAACATAGGGTACAGACTCAGGAGGTAGATTAATATGTGGCAACAAAGTCTTTGGATGATCAGTAAAGCATTGTGGGCCAATCTGGCCTTCCTGCTGCTTTTTCGCAATCCCCCTCCCGCCAGTTGTTGATTGTCACTCTTTCCTTGGGGGCAGTCTTTGTTTCCCTGTATATTGGCTCCAGCCATAGTACCGGCCCCGACTACTATGTTCCTGTCCAAGTTGCCTGAGATTGGGTCCAAGGCAATCACATGGGATGATGGAATAATGCTCGGACTGTGCCCCGGACCATTCCTCGGGATGACTTTAGCCTTGGGGCACTTTGGCGAAATGTTCTTGATATGAGAGGAGTTTGTTTTAGATAGCTGTTCTAGTTTCTTCAGGCTATCCTCAATAGACAGCAGTTTTTCATATACAGGCTTTATAGAGGCTGAAATCAGCTCTCCTAATGTCCTCCAAAAACTGGCATCTGTCGAGGGCAAAGGACGATCTTGTAAAACCAGAGGAAGGGTATTTGGAAGTGAGTCATTCACACCTGGTTGCCCTGGGCTTAAAAGAACCACTTCCGCGTTTACCGCATTTACCGGCTTAGCCGTGTTATTTGATTCCGTCTTCTTGGATATTTTTCCCTTCTGCGCTCCCCCCTTCCTTCCTTTTAGAGGGTGCTCCCGATAGGGTTTTTGCTGCGATGGGGTGGACTTTTGGGATGGCCCCTGAAGAAGCACGGGTAGCCACCCCACAATCCACATTATCCTGGTCTGGCAACAAAACCTGGGGAGGTCGAACACAAATTTGTGGAGAGGCCACGGGGTAAGCAGCTACAGGGTTGTGCGGCACTGGGCTACGAGCCAGCGCCAGGTCCCCCAGGGAGGAACGTTTAGCAAATGCCGGGTCCTGGGAAAGTCGGCGTTCAGTGATTGCTATTTCTTTGCCAGAACTGAAGTAGCCCTGGTAATGAACTGGTCTAAGGTCCCAGCTATATATCCTCCCGTTGCTGCTTTCCTTGTCTTCCCTTCCCGGCAAGCCATTTTGCCCACAGGTAATTCTTACGGAAACAGAGGGATTGTACCAAGTTTTACATTTAAAATGAGATCATAAACCAGGAGAATTACCTTTGCGATCAAGATGTCAGATGGGGGGCCCGTCCTCTTCCGTCCTATAACGGGCCGCGAAGCGGGAGCGGCGAGCAGCTTTATCTCCCCCTGGTGAATGCAGGCACAGGAGAGGGCTGTAAGACGCGCTGGCTCCTGGTACTGAGAGTCCACAAAGAAATCCTCGCCACGCCAAAAATCGCTTGGCGACTACAACCGTGGTCAAAGCTGTTCGGCGGCTCCGGCTGCAAGGAAAGCGCCCAGTGGCTCCGGCTCCAAAGAGAAACGTATGGCGGCTTCGGCCGCGCCCAAAGCTGCTTGGCCGCTCCGGCCGCAAATAGATCACCGAGCGGCACCGGCCTCGTGCAGATTCCTTGATCACTGTTTCCCAGCACTCAGCATCAATCCCCGGCCGAGGCACAAACTCTGAAAAGAAAACAACTACTGACAACCACTATCAACTAGCAGGCGCGCAAAGTAGAACCCAAGAAATGACTGCTTGAAGCTGAAATTACAGCACTCGTTCAGGAGTTAGAAGGGGTGCCTAAAGCGTTTCAGGTCCCTACAAGGTCTTTGGAGCTTACTTTTTAATTAATTGTACATCGTGCACGGTTTGGTTCGCGCCTTTTGGATGTGTCACTTGCGCTTATTAGCGGTTACCTTTTTTGTTCTTGAATGACTTTTCACGCTCACACTCGATATTGGGTTGTCATTTATGTTTCTGAGGAGCCTTGAAATGCACATCGCTGTCTGACCGACTCTCACCAACTTCCATCTTATGCATTACTCAACACACAGGGGATTCAAAATAGATTGCTGCCACCATACAGTAAAGCACTACAGATACACTCAACGCTCGCCATGTGCCACACATGCAGCAGCCCCATCTAGAATGCACACAAACTCTATATGCATGTCCCCTGAAACCCCCAGAGCTCCTCCCCCAGCTGTCATCAGGCAGTTAACAGTACATTACAATTGACCTGTCTTAGGCCGGAAAGGTTCTTTACCATGTAAAACTGATGTATATATGTCACAGCACCTTTTCCCTGTCTTTCACTCACATGTTCATCACCTGTTTCCCAACCCTCCCTTTTATCTCAATATCAAGAGCACTGTAATTACGTATCGCACTGTTATATGCTCGAGCAACTGCGTTGCCAATAATAATGAATGCTTTGACTCAGAATCGCATTAGAAGTCTATGATCCATGCAATATATTGGATTTATGCATCACATGAAAAGAAAGAGTGGTGAATGCTATATGATTTTCTTTTCGCTACAAGTGTTGCTACCGCGACCATTTACTTTTGTACTGCAATACTGACCAAGGTCGGGTAGTTTTTTGTGGGTTACCCCTTTAATACTCAGCACTCTTAGAGCAAGTGCAGAATTGCAAGGGTTTTCTCTGTTGGAACGAGTGTGTCCTACCATGTCAGAGAGGGAAACACTTTCTTATACAGAGGAATACATTAACAGACTAATACAAGGAGACGCCGGGTCGACCTTTCTAACATCAAATACTCCTAATATCGACTTCTCCCTTCCCTTCTTCCTTAATGAAAAGATTAAAGATTGGAACGTTTAGAGAAGAAACTTATTCACACACGCCTCCATGGACACCTTTTGACCAAATACCTCCAAGCGAATATTATACCTGCGGGCCTACAGGTCCACAATCAACCAGCAATCTTTGGAGACCATCCTAAATTCAAAGAAGGGTTCAGTTTTGGAGCCAACAATTGCTCGCACCATTGGATGGTGCTTGGGGTGGAAACAGCTCTCGAGCAAGTAAAAAAATTGATGAAAGAGATCAGCGACCTGAAACAAGAGATAAATGGTGACTCCGCACTGACAAACGCGAAGGAAGCACTAGAGAGACGGGAGAAGACTATCAAGGAATTTGATATAAACACACAAGCAAAGAAACTAGATAAACTGGCTAAGGACATACGCTTCTACGATAAAAAAAACAACCTATCCATACCTTCAGGAGGATTATTTCAAACAGGACACCCAAGGCCGTTTCTTCAACAGAGGTAGAGGAGGGTACAGCGGGAACAGAAAGTTAATTAACTTTTCATATTCATCTGGCTCCTACAGCCCTGGTAGTGACAGCGAACAAGCAGGACCCAGCAGCGGGTACAACTACCAAGACTCATGGTACCAACCACCTAAAGGCCCACAAACATCTGGCTCACCTTTTTTAGAGGATACCCATTGGAGACCACCCAGAGGACGAGGGTACTGCTGGAACAGACCAACACGACGAGGACAGAACCAGCAGAATTGGGATATAGGATGCCAACAGGGACAGAATCCGAAACAGGTGAGATTCCAACCAGAGAACCATGGGGAGATCAACACCCGGCGACGAACATACAGATGGTAGCCAAGCAAAAGAGCCCCATCATCAATTTGTCAGCATACATGTTATCCAATGCTGAAACCAGCATTCTCAGTAAGGGACTCTACTTTGTGCCTACATCCCATGCCAATCGTTTCAACGTTAAAGCGGAATTGCACCGTTTCTTCCGGAAGGTTCGATTGAGACACTTTTTCAGACATTCGCTACAAATATCCTCCACATCGAACACTGGAATGTGAACGCCATCCACTTTGATGCCCCCGACCCACATGATGTCACATAAAATCTTGACCTTTGAAAGTGTGGTCCTTCGTGATGTCATGAAAGCTTGTGCAGCCAAGTCATACGTGAAACACAACATCACTAAAGGAGAACGCGAGGCACTAAACACCTTGAAGAACAACAAGACGATAATTATCAAGCCAGCAGATAAGGGGGGTGCAATTGTGGTGCAGAATACCCCAGACTACAAAGCAGACATATACTCACAACTTTGTGATGGCGTAAGCTACACCACTGCCAGCACAGATCCCACTAAGGAAGTCAGAAGACAAATCAGGCTCATCCCGGAAAAAGGGAAAGAAGACGGTTTTCTCTCAGACCAAGAATTTGAATATTTAAACACCGATCAACGGCGTCTTCCCACCATATAAACATTACCCAAGGTGCACAAAAACTTGCACAAACTCCCTGGAAGACCCATCATTTCAGGCTGCGGCTCCCTACTGGAACCGGTATGCAAATACATCGATTTCTTCGTAAAACCCCTGGCTGAAACCACGAGAGCATATCTTTGAGACACGATGCAGGTGATCGACCTGGTCGACGCAATTAAGTTTCGCTCAGGAATACAACTCCTAGTTATGCTAGATATTGTATCACTCTATACGAGTTTCCCACAACAACCAGCGTTGGAAGTAATGACACAAGCTCTTGAGAAAAGACCCCAACCAGCCAATGGCCCTACACAATTCATAGTGGAACTGTTAGAGGTAGCTATGATGAAGAACTTTTTGTCTTTCAAAACAAATTTTTTATCCAAACAAAAAGAGTAGCCATTGCCCCAGACCTAACGATCCTCTTCATGGATGACTTTGAGGATAACTACATCTTCTCCAATGCCAATCCATATAGAAGGAATGTCACACAATGGCGAAGATACATAGATGATGTGCTACTCATTTGGTCAGGAGATGGAACTGAGCTGAAGATCTTCTTCCACTGTCTGCATACCTGCTCCCAGGACATCAAGTTCACTTTCCATTGGGATAGACATATCATCGACTTCTTGGATATTACTATCAAGATATCGGAAGATCACCTCTATACTACCCTCTACAGAAAGCCAGTGGAACGTAACACCCTGCTGAGGTACACTAGTCATCATATCTGAGGCCTCTGGGACAACCTGCCATTCGGGCAATTTCTCCGGATACGGAGGAATTGCTCACTGAAGGAGTATTTTTTCAGTGAATCCGAAAACCTTATCACCCGCCTTATGGAACAGGGGTATCCCAAAAGACTAGTGAAAAGAGCATGAAAAAGGACCTGGTACTACCACAGAGAGGCACCACTGACACCCAAACAACGTCAAACAGAAAATACCAGAATGATTTATGTCACCACCTTTTGCACCAGGAGCAATGAAATTAAAAAGATAATCAAGGGACATTGGAAACTCATTTCAGACGACCTGGCTGTCCAGGAGCCACCGCTGCCCACTTTCAAAAAAGCCGAAAACATTAGAGACCACGTCGTCCGTTCACTCTTGGATATGCTACCCAAACAGACCATCCAAAGCATGTGGAATCTCCCCGAAGTGGTGGGTCATTTCAAATTTACTAGATGCAAGGTATGCAAGATGACCATCGAAACCAAAACATTTTGCTATAAACACCACACCACAGAGCTCAAGGCACACAAACTGCAATTCCAGTGACGTAGTTTATGCGATTGTATGCTCATGCAGTCAAATATACATTGGCCAAACAAGACAAAAAGTCAAAACACGGAGCACAGCAGCAGGATTCGCTGTAATACCCCAGGGGCCCCATTAGTGGAGCATTTCAAGGCCCACACACTCACCAGATTCCATCAGATGGGTGGTACTTGAGAAGGTGTCCCTTGGTGCACGGGGAGGGGATTTGGGCCCCATTTTGAACACCATCAATGCATGAGGCACGGCGCTCCGGTGCTCATGACGAGCTCAGCTCGTCATGAGCTGTGGAACGCTCACACGTGGGGATAATTCCCCTACTGTGATGAGCGTTCCACGGGAACGGGTGCAGCTGTGACGAGCTCAGCTCGTCATGAGCACCGGAGCGCCGTTCCTCATGCCGAGCAGAGCTCGTCATGAGCATGGGGGCGCTGTGCACCGTGCCTCATGACGAGCTGAGCTCGTCATGAGCATGGGGGCGCTGTGCGCGCCCCCTCGCCCCCCAGCACAGCGGGGGAATTACCCCCCGCAGTGAAGGAAATAACCTAAGAGAGTGTAAAGGGATGTATCTCCTGGACACTGTGAACAATGGGCTCAATGAACTGGAAAGCACAAATGCCCAAATAGCTGGCTTGACCAATGAATGGCTATGAGCTGCATGATGTAAAATGTGGTTAATACTGCTGAAGCGTTGTCATGTTCCAATTTCACTCACAAAACTTGATAACAAGAATATGATAAAGTCATGGGTTTATGCATTTTAAAAGATCTGAAAATACAAACACAATTGTAATGCTGACGTATGAAATCTCTAGACCCATATGTAAGTGTGCCAGATCGATATTGCTGAAGCATCGCCATGCTATAATTTCACTCACATACTTTATAATGATAATACGATGTGACTGTACATACAGTCAGGGGTCTATGTTTTTCTAAAGCCTTGGAAATACGATCACATTTACAATATTGCTATATGTAATGTCCAGACCTATATGTAGGTGTGCCATATTCATGTGTCTAACCTGTGTACAAACGTATGTAATATTGTAGATATGTATATACATGTAACGGATGATACCATATCCTACCAGGAACGTTTTAGTATCCTGAGACTGTCATGACTTTACGAGGATACGCGCCATTAAACCTTTGCACTTACATGTTCCCTTCTCACATATAAGTGTATGATATTTCTAGATGTGCAGTACTCGCATGATGTAACCACAATGAGACGCATTTTACAGTTCAGAACTACACCACACACTCCGGATCATTTATCCGACCCATAATTTCTATCTGGAGGAGCTGATTATCGAACAGGCCCTCTCATCATGGCACTTTTTGTTCCACATACATGCTTGTATGACCCATCCTCCCCTCCCATTGGCTGTACCTAGACGAGCCACCACGACTGTATCGAGCAGCAGCACCTGTCTGTGCAGGCACGCCACGTTGAGATCTTCATAAGCGGCAGCAGCAGCACCCGCGATCACTCATGAGCTGCACGTCCTGGAATGAGGTAAGCGCATTCATAGTCTGCTGCAGCTCTGTTCTCTTTTTTAACTTGGGAGTGAGCCCTGTACCACACCGTTGCCACTAGAATTATGAAACCCGGTACTTTTAGATGCCGGTCGGAGTGTTTGGGCATTTATCCATCAGGACCTTGCTAATTTGTGTAACTTATGCCACCTGTCCTCCTCTGCGCCCTAAGCGACAAGGGTAATCTCAATACTAACAATGTCATGCTAGACCGTGTGTATAGTCTGTCTTCACCGCTTGTCACTTAGGGCCCGATGTAGGTGGCGAAATACCGGTCGGTTAACGGTGAGATTCAGTAAATTTCAACGTTACCGACCAGTATTTAGCCAATTGCAATTTTCGTAATACCGAATGGATTCGGTAATAAGGAATCGGTAAAATAAGGAAAACTAGTTACTGATTCCTTGTTACCGATTCGGAGATACCGAAAACCCCAAATACCGATTCGGTAAATAAGAATTGGTAAAAGAGATGTACCAAAAATCGGTAATACCGAATTTCATGACATTCGGTATTTAAGAGTCGGTAATTACCACTGACTCAAAGCAGGTGGTAATCATGTGCACAGCATGTAAACAGCCCCAAAATGCAACAGTCTCAACACAATAGCGGCCCTCTACGTTATTGCAAGGTGGCTACGACTACAGGCAGCAGGAATGAGGATCTGGAGAAGAGAGGAGAGCATATACAGACAGCGCATCACACTATTTCAACTCACTGAGGCAGAAATTTATGAAAGGTACAGACTACACCCCCAAACTATCCTGGACCTGATTCAGGACCTGCACACACTCCTGGAGCATCCTACACAAAGGGTGTACGCTATACCACCACATGTCCAGGTGCTCTGTAGCCTCCACCTATAAGCATCAGTTAGTTACCAGGGGGTGATAGCAGCGGTAGGTGGTGTTTCGCAGAGCTGGCCGTCTCGGTTCTTCAACAATTTCCTGGATGCCATGATGCAAAGGATGCATCACTACATAAGCTTCCCCACCACACAGGCCGAACTGCTGAAAGCAAAAACAGACATCTACCAAAAAGCACAGTTCTTGCATGTTATAGGGTGCATTGATGGTACACACATACCTATCTGCCCACCTGCAGCCAACGAGTACATCTACTGTAACAGCAAATTCACCCAATCCATCAACGTGCAGGTTATCTGCGATGCGGCCAACATCATCACCGACATCGTGGCAAAATGTCCTGGGAGCACCCATGACTCCTACATATGCTGCAACAGTGGGATATACACACGTCTGGCTGGGGGAGAATTTGGAGAAGGATACCTGCTAGGTAAATCACTGTGACACACCCTGATGTATACTGCTGATGAATGTGTTCGTGTTTGTTATTAATGGCACTTTCTTTCTCACCTATGGGATAGCAAATATGCCATGCGGGCATTTATCCTCACTCCTTACCTGAACCCATCAACCCCAAGTGAGAGACGATATAATGCTGCGCACAAATCAACACGCAACATGGTGGAACGGACGTTTGGACTGTTGAAGAGCAGGTTCCGCTGCCTCCACAAAAGCGGAGGCGCCCGTCAGTACCGACCCATCATCTGCTGCAAGATCATCGCTACATGTGCTATGCTGCATAACCTGGCAACTAAGAAAGGGACAGCAGTCGATTTGACCGACTCTGAGGATGATGACGATGACTGTCCACAGCCAGAGCCCAGGTAGCAGGAGCGGCACCAGCACCTGATGGGAGACAAAGACGGGCTGAGGTTACACGGAACTACTACTAGGTAAGTAAGGAGACACAGTCAGTAACTGTGTGTGAGTGACGTAGTTTAATAGCATATCACTAAGCCACATCATGAAGGGCTTAACATAGCACTCCCAATTCCAAACAGCCTACAAAGCCTTCATGGGTTAATTCACCCATGTATCAAAAACAAGTGTGCCTGGCATTACCTCCTGCGTCCACGCACAACATGGCTGCTTCCTCTGTGTACACTGTCCTCACTGGCAATCTGTCCTGTGTCACCACTTTGCCGTCCGCTGCGCCTCCTGGACTCTGTAACAGGGGTATTTGTCTCCTCACTGTCCGCCACATCACCTGCACCAGTATTGGCAGTCTGATTATTCTGTAGCACTTCAAGTGCAGTGGTCACTGTTACCAGCCCCCTTGCCACATCCCGGCTGCAGTGTGCCATCTCCTCCTGCATGGCCACCGAGCACCTGCAGAGCAGAGAAGTGGCAGTGGAGAGGCAGTTCACAGCCTTGGTGTAGTTCTCCATTTTGTGCCTCTCCCTGCTCCTTGCCAATCTGTCATCGTCCATCTTGCTGCACAGCATCGTCACTGAGTCAGACATGTCCCTCATGCCCTCAGCCATGTCCCTAATTCCCTCAGCCAGTGTTGTGTTAATTGTGCAGATGCCCTTATCTATGCACGACAATTGTGCTGTCATGTGCCCCATCTGCCACTGAACTGATCGTATTGCCTTTCCTTGCAGGCGCTTAAAATTCAACATGTTCACCTCCAGACCTGCATAGACACTCTGATCCTCGCCCTGCAAAGTTGGACTGTGTGCCCTAGCCCTGCGGCATCTGGCACCTGTGTGTGGTCGCTCTATGGGGGACTGTGTACCGGCATTATTGCTATCGTCTGGCACCGTTGGCTGTTCTTCCCCCCTGCCCCTGCAGTCCTCATTGGACTCAACTCCATCTGTTGGAGGCTGGCAACTGCATGCCTCCTGGCTCTTGGAGATGATAGCGTAGTGATGCCGGTGTTGCTGCCGGTGGTGGTGTTGATGGTGGTGGTGTTGATGGTGGTGGTGGTGATGGTGGGGGTGTTGTGGTGTGGCCCGCAGGCGAAATTACATCTTCCTCCTCCGCTCTATCTCTCCGGGGTGTCTTTCCTGCCTTGCCTGGCGCAGCCCTGCGCGATGTCTCGCCTGTGGAGACAGATTGTATATTAGTTCACTTGTCTGGCAGCATTTGCAAACAAATACATTTCATGTCTGCCAATAAATCTGACTGTGCTTGCTTATGGCTGATGTGCATCACATGCCTTTGGGTTTAGTGGGCTGACTGTTATGATAGGTGTTACACTGACTACATCTCCCATAATGCATTGCTGGTGTTTAGTAAAACCTGTACTGGAGTGGGATTCACACTGCCTCATTGGGGAATGGGGTTAGGGAGTGGGGGGCGCAGCTTGGTGTACATGCATCTTACCTTGTTTGGTTGCAGCTCTGGCAGAGCTGTCTGCAATCCCCGATGCCGCTGACACTCTCAGGCTCAATGGTGGACTCCACAAGCAGTTCCAGGGCAGTCGGTGCAGGTGCTCTATTTTTTTTTCCACCTGTCAGGTTTGCTTGCTTTTTCCTTTCAGACATCCTCTTCTTCGCCATACTCCTGAGGTCATACCACCTTTTTTTTAGGTCATCCACGTCACGGTGGGTCACACCTATGGCATTAAGGAGGTCCTGGATTCCAATCCATATTTTTCCTTCTTGTGACTCTGGCACTTGTAGTGATTTTTTACCAAATAGCTTGGTGTGTTCCTTTGCCCCCTCCTCAATTAAGATCTCCAGCTCCCTCTCTTTAAATTTTATTTTTATTTTCCTTTCTACACCATCAATCAATCAATCATGACACTTATAAAGCACACTACATACCCGTGAGGGTATCACGGACCTGGGGGGGGTGCTGCTTGTGATCGAAGAGCCAGGTCTTGAGAAGTCTTCTGAAGGCCAGTAGGTCTTGGGTCTGTCGTAGTTTGGTGGGGAGGGTGTTCCAGGTCTTGGCGGCGAGGTGGGAGAAGCATCTGCCACCGGCGGTCGTTCTTTGGCTGCGGGGGACTGTGCCGAGGGCGAGGCTGGCGGAGCGGAGCTGGTGGGTGGGGGTGTAGATGTTGAGTCGTCTGTTGAGGTATGCTGGTCCGGTCTTGTGGAGAGCTTTGTGTGCGCGGATGAGGAGTTTGAAGGTTATCCTCTTGTTGACGGGGAGCCAGTGCAGGTCTCTCAGGTGGGGTGTGATGTGGCTGCGGCAGGGGATGTTGAGGATCAAAAGTGCTGACGCGTTCTGGATGCGTTGTAATCGCCTCAGTAGCTTGGCTGACGTTCCTGCGTAGAGTGCGTTTCCGTAGTCCAGCCTGCTGGTGATGAGGGCCTGGGTGACTGTGCTTCTCGTCTCGGTGGGGATCCATTTGAAGATCCTGCGGAGCATTCAGAGGGTGTTGAAGCAGGATGAGGAGATGGCGTTGACATGCTTGGTCATGGAGAGCGTGGAGTCGAGGATGACCCCTATGTTGCGTGCATGGTCGGTGGGTGTCGGGGCTGTTCCTAGTGTTGTCGGCCACCAGGAGTCGTCCCAGGCTGAAGGGGTGGAGCCGAGGATGAGGACCTCCGTCTTGTCTGAGTTCAGCTTCATTCGGCTGTTCCTCATCCATTCAGCGACGGCCTTCATTCCTTCGTGGAGGTTGGTCTTGGCGGTGTGAGGGTCTTTGGTGAGGAAGATGATCAGCTGGGTGTCGTCGGCGTAGGAGATGATGTTGAGGTTGTGCTGTCGGGTGACGTGGGTGAGGGGTGGCATGTAAAATTTGAACAGCGTCGGGCTGAGGGAAGAGCCCTGGGGTACGCCGCAGATGATTTCGGTGGCAGTGGAGCAGAAGGGGGAGGCGGACGC
Source organism: Lissotriton helveticus (assembly GCF_964261635.1). Classification (NCBI taxonomy): domain Eukaryota; kingdom Metazoa; phylum Chordata; class Amphibia; order Caudata; family Salamandridae; genus Lissotriton; species Lissotriton helveticus. Next base: position 897,279,233 of record NC_136072.1, on the reverse strand, counting down.
TCTGAGTTCTGCCGGAGAGGAAGGATGTGGTCCAGTCCAGGGCCTTCTCTGTAGGTGTGGTCGTAGTGTGCGGTGGCAGACCATGTCGAAGGCGGCTGACAGGTCCAGGAGGATGAGGGCTGCTGTTTCTCCATTGTCAAGCAGGGTCCTGATGTCATTGGTGGCAGAGATGAGGGCGGTTTTGGTGCTGTGGTTGCTGCGGTACCCGGACTGGGACAGGTCCAGGATGCTGTTCTCCTCGAGGAAGAGGGTCAGTTTGTTGTTGATGATTTTCTCGGTGACCTTCACTGGGAACGGGAGCAGGGAGATGGGTCGGAACTTCTTGAGGTCCTTCGGGTACGCCTTGGGTTTCTTGAGTAAGGCATTGATCTCGGCGTGCTTCCAGCTTTCCGGGAAGGTTGCTGTCTCGAAGGATATGTTGATTACTTTCCGGAGATGGGGTGCAATGGCTGTGCTGGCTTTGTTGAAGATGTGGTGAGGGAATGGTGTTTATGATCTTGCTGGTGTCCTCGTCGTTGATGCTGGTCCAGAGCAGGCGGTTGGTGTAGGAGGTGGTCGTGGGGGCGGTGTTTGTCGGGGCGGTCGTGGCGTTGAAGCTGTTGTGCGGTGGAAGAAGGTGGCCAGCGAGTCACACAGGTCTTGCGAAGGCAGGATGTCGTTGGTGTTGGAGCTGGGATTGGAGAGTTCCTTCACGATGTTGAAGAGCTCTTTGCTGTTGTGTGCGTTGTTATCCAGACAGTCTTTGAATGAGGCCCTTTTGGCGGCTCTGATGAGTTGATGGTGTCTGTGGGTGGCATTCTTGTGGGCTGCGTAGCTGTCCGGTGTTCGTTCGCGGAGATAGTTCTTCTCCTGTTTTCGGCATGTTCGCTTGGAGGCCATCAGTTTCCCTGTCCTAGCTGGCCATTCTGGTGTTTGATGTCAGGTAGTAAAGTTGCTCCTGTTTGTCTTTCTCTGCTGCCTGCCTCTCCAACAGCTTCTGGTTCAGTGCAGCTGCTTGGGTGTGGCCACTTCCTTCTTGGGAGTAAATAGAATGCAAAGGATTGGCTGATTCCTCAATTGCAGGAATTTTGAATTACCGATTCGGTATTTACTGATTCGATAATTCAGAATCGGTAATAACGATCGGTATTAAGGATTCGGTATTATTTTTCCGAATATTACCGATTCTGTAAAAATTAAGGATTTTTTACCTACATCGGAAATACCGATTTCTTAATACCGAATCGGTAAAATTCGGTATTAAGAAATCAGTATTTCACATTTACCTACATCTGCAGCTTAGTGAGGTATTGCCTCCCCTATAGCCTTTCACTGTATAGTTGCCAATGAGATCGGCATGATGCATTTATTCCCATAGCCGGTTGGGTCACATCATCCGAGCCATATTCGAGTCCTGATATACAATTGTCGAGTAGTAGGATCGCTTTCATGGTCTTTCTGATATGACTCACAAGGCGAGGCCAACGCTTTTGCAGCCGTGATGGGGCTCCCTCCCCATTCTAATTTAAGCGTACCTTTTTCTATTTAGAGATCACACTGCTGCATTTCCTGAATTGTTTCCTTTAACCAATACGTTTCTAGAGACACCACTAGACGGCTGTCTGGCTATTTATAAAAATTAGATATGCCCATGTGCATTTGCAGATGTATTTAATATCAATGCCCACTTGGGGGCTATCACTATTCTTAAGAGTGAGCGCCAAAACCAGATTTTGCATGACTGAAAATTTCACTTTTGAGCATTATCACTAGATTGTACCCGGTTCTCTTATATTATAGAATGTTTGGATTTGTTCCCACTGCGAGTGATTGATTTACCTCTGAAGAAGCTTGTCTCCATCTATTGTTGACCCAGTAAGTATAAGGAATGAACAGACCGACTAGTGAGGTATTTGACTAAGACATTAGGTATCTGACATTTCATTTCTCTCCGGCTTTAGGAGCCATTTATGAGCCTGCTTCTTTTGACTGCACAGCGGAGTAGCCCTGCTGTTGTCTTGAGTAGGTATTTGTTACCTGATTCACTTTAGCATTCACGTAATTTTAATGTCCCCCTCCTCACACACATTTCCGATTGTTCACATGTGCTCTTCTCAGCCTTGTCCTGATGAAGACCCCACTGTGAGGACTGAACTAACCCTGCTTCTTAGGGGTCGAAACGTTGATAACACACACCTCCATTACAAGTTCTGATGACAGATTTGATCAAAAAAGTGGATGCTCATTAGAGTTATGCGTACACCCAGGAACAATTGACCTGTGTTAGGCCGGAAAGGTTCTTTACCATGTACAACAGATGTATATATGTCGCAACACCTTTTCCCTGTCCTTCACTCACACATTCATCACCTAATTCACAAGCCTCACTTTTCCCTCTATATCAAGAGCACTGTAAATACGTATCGCACTGTTATATGCTCGAGCAACTGCATTGCCAATCATAATTAATGCTTTGACTCAGAATCGCATTAGATGTCTGTGATCCAGGCAATAAATTGGATTTATGCATCACAAGAAAAGAAAGAGTGGTGAATGCTCTATTACTTTCTTTTTCGCTACAAGTGTTGCTATTGCGACCATTTACTTATTGTACTACAGTAAATCATGGGCACTAGAATTACAATTCTTAATCCAGTGTAAAGTTAGCCCACAGTGTGTAAGGCTCCATTAGAGAGGCATCAGATAGGCACACTAGCCCATGCGAATCCAAATTATTTACAAACTTCTCAGCCCCATATAGACGTTTTACTTGGGGTGAAATGTCTCGCAATGTCATATTCTTGTTCCAGTTCCTTTGTATAGCACTCAAGTTTGTGATTGTGGTTCCTTATGTCACGATTGGTTGAAGAATGCAGGAATAGAGGTGGTCTGAGCTAGGGCCTTTCATTGGAGGGGTTTGTTCTGACACTTCATTATGTAAATCCATTTTAAAGTGTTTTTAATGGCTATGGGTGTCTGATAATTATCGGGTTCAGATTGACTTTTTAAATTTAATTTGTATTTTTTTTTCTTGTCTACAGGTTTAGATAATTGTTTTACTCATGGTTGCCTTCATATGTATTGTTATCAGCCCTGAGGAAGTTCAAATCTTTTTATAGAAACGCGTTGGCTGTTGTCATGCTTTTCTGATGAAATTAAATAAAAATAACTTAAGAACATGATAATTCAAGATATTTAGGACTGCGGATTCATTAATGGCTGGTTGGACCACTTCCAGATTGTTTGTTTCTGCGTGTTTTCTGCTGAGGCAGCAGTACTAATCAACGGCTGGTGCTAAGGAAGCACTGCATCGAATTCTTAATTTTAGAACTGTGTGGGATGTGCGGTTCTGAGTGTTTGCTATTGTTTCTCCTCTCTTCATATTTCCTCTATTATGGTGTCCTAATTTTAGAAGAAGTTGCCTATCCCATTTTTCACTTTGGCCTACTTTACGTGAGGTTGCCAATTTCCTCTTTCACTATGGCCTAATATACATGAATTTTCAAATTCCCTCTATGGAATTGGTCTCTCTGCGGCATATTAGCAAGAACCTCATTAAAATTATCGCTGTTTCCAATAGAAGCCCAGGTTAGATGTCCTGCACATCTAACCTTGGCTTCTATTGGAATTCCATAACGCATATTAGCAAGCCCATTATCGCCGTTTTAGCGGCAGTTTCCTGCCGCTAAAACGGCGATAATTTTAACGAGGTTCTTGTTAATATGCCCCTCTGTTTTTTAAACTGCTGATTTCCTCCATTGCCGTGGTCTATTGTACATGAAGTTATCCATTCATTCGATCACTCGGGCCTCTGTAAACTTGGTTTGCCTTTCACCTGCCTCCCTGTGGCGCTCTTGACCGTGAGTTGATCCTTCTTTCTATTACAGCAGCCTCTTTTCACAAAAGTGCCCATTCTCTCCATGACTGTGCCCTCGCTACCTTGTAGTTGCCCTTTGCATTCATCATTGTGGCCCTTTTTTCCCTCGATTGTGACCCTGTAACTCATTATTGTTTATCTTTTTTCCTCAATCCCAGCTGTTAGCTTCGATCCTTTACTCTCTATCTCTCCCTCCACGCATTCGGCACTCGGTTCTTCCACATCTCTTTTCTTCCCTTACATGCCCCTCCTACACCTTTCAGTCTTTTTTGAATCCCTCCTCTTTGGTGTTTCTCCCTCACTTCCTTCAAGAACAAACGCGAGCCAAGAGCAGATTACTAGGGCACGGGGGTAAAGTCTACACAGCACTCACAGCCACTTAAAAGCCTCCAGACCCGACTTTTAAGCAGTCTTGAATTACAGGCGCTTCTCCCTCTGTCTCCAGTCCTGTTCCTTTTATTTTAACTAATCTAAAAGAAAGCTATAAAAGGTTGTACCATAATAAACTCCCTTGTAAAAGCCGGCTTTATAGTTTTAATGACCTCTTTTTACTGGCCTTCATGCTTTGTATCTTCAGTCTTCTAAGTTCCCACCCACCACTTCATAGGTGAACAATTCAGACTAATAACTGCTCTCAGATGTAGGAGTTCCAGCCTGGCAGATATTCACCGGGCAGTCTCAGTCTATACCCCAGGTTCAATGTGCTCCAGAACCCTGTTAACGCCTGACATGCTTCCATCCACAGGGTTCTTATGTGTTGAGGATACAAATACTCTGGAAACTGGCATCAAGATGTGCAGTCTAAACACCATAGAATAGAATACAGAGCCCTTAAGCCTCATCACGACCCCCATGTGAATCTTAGTAATCTTAGTTCAGGAGCAATCAGGAGTTTGAACCTGAACCGATTGAAATTAGTACATTAATATTACACCAACTGGCTTTTGACCACATGGTTTTCGTGAGGTAATTCTGTCTTTGCAGAGTTTGCACAACTTGGAGCAGGGAAAAACACATTTCATATGCCCTTTTCTGAGGTGCGCAAATCACAATGTTGCTGTAATTACGCATGCAGGAGAGACAGCCTTATGCAGTATCAGTATTTACTTGGGGGTCTAAATATGAGGCAGTTTGCGTCACTCTCGCACCACACAACGTGGTGCAAGAGCGACGAATACCGTAAGACAGGATTTTTAAAGCCATGCAGACCACTTTGCATGGTTCTGTATGGCTACAAAAATCTGGAGTAAAGCAACGCGGCACAAATTGCTACATTACTGTGTCCTGGGAAGGCGTTCCATAGGCATTGCGTGGGTGTTCCCCTTCAATTCCCATGGATTTTGACACATCCACAGATTTACATGAACTTGTAAGCCTGGTGAAGGGCCAACATTTTACACCTTCCCAGGGAAGGCATAACAAGGAGAAATATCTCTATTTCACCTTGTTTCTTCCTGTTTCTATGTGTGCTGTATTCTGCAGCACATATAGAGAGAGGAATATGCCTCCCAGGATTGTTTTTGTGCATGAAGGTGCCGATGCCTGCACAAAAACAATCCTGCATGCAACGCAGGCACCCTTACACTATAGGGCAAGGGTGCCTTTGTTGGAGTTAGGCACTCCATTGTGCGCCAGTGCATGGGAAAGGATAGGAATTTGCTGCATTCCATTAAATACGGTGCATTCCTGCCCTTTCCCTGTCATGCAGTGCAGCGAAGCAAGGTGACTTGCTACGCTGCACTGAGCTGCACTGTGTGGCTTTGTCATAAATAAAGCCCTTGGTGTGATATCACCACAAACAATAGTAGACAAATATTAAGGACCTTCACAGTACAAGCCACGTGAAGAGCGATTTTGCACATAAAGCAACAGTGACATGGTTCCAACTCCCAGATTTAGGCCCTAATTACAAGCTGCTTTATGACCAGGACGTTGCCAAGCACCCTGAACTTTATTTGTCTATCCCAAGATTCACAACTGACCTAAGTCTGAAAAAGATCCACACCTATAGCACTTATGTTTTTAGTGACCTGGACTCTACATCTGTAAACTGACTTAGGCAGTGTATCTTAATAGTAAACTGGATTCTGCATCTTAAATTGAGCAGTACATCCTTATTAATGGATATTCCTGTCTAATTTGGATTCAAGCAACTGATTTCTTGTAATAATTGCTATTGTTACACAGCACTTGTATAGGAACAATCTGCCATTAGTATGGCATCGCAGAACCTATAATAACTTGAATTTCATATTGCGCTTTTTACCGCAGATTTGCCTTTCTTAAGAGCTGTAAATAATAACGGCCAGATGTAAGAAACATTTTATCAGTTACAAACGGCACATCGAACCATTTGCGACTTGTAAAATGAATTTTGCCATGTACAGAAGGCAAAATGTGACTGTAACTTGTTACCGAAACGCATTTTGCTTTTGCGATTCGGTATTACGAAGGGGCGTGTTTAGGGCGTCCCGTCCTAATACCGAATAGCACTGGTATGTATAAATTATTTGCGACCAGGAAAGCGGTTGCAAAACATTTACAGTTACCACCAACTTCAAGTTGGTTGTAACCCATTCACAAACAGGCAGCGGTCCCCAAGAGACTCATTTCCCCTTTTAAATGTGGGCGCCAACATTTTTTAGGAGCAAGCAGTGGTCCCAAGGACCACTGCCTACTGTTAAAAACTGAAAAGGTAACTTTTCATTTTTATTTTTGAAATTGATCCCCTTTCCCTTTAATGAAAGTGGACTGCATTACAAAAAAATATTGCTTTATTTAAAAAGCAATCACAGACATGGTGATCTGCTGAGCCCAGCAGACCAACATCCCTGTCATTGTAGCCAGTCACAATGGGTCGTAAATTTCGACCTGCCACATGAATATTGATTGCAACTCACTGCGAACAGTCTTGTATATTGCAGGTTGTGATTTCCTAATAGCGAATCACTAAAGTTTGCTATTAGGAAATTGCAAACATGAGATTTCGTACATCTGACCCAATGTTACTATTACGAAATGTTTTAGTTCTGAATTTAACCACCACAGAAGAATGAAAAGGTGAATTGGCGTTGCCAGGATTCCAACTTGTGACCTCAGGCGAGTGCATAATTTATCAACAAGAATCTAAATCACTGGCCCTCATTAATTGGCAGAATGGAAATCCTGGATGATACCTCACTGCAATACTACAAATTGCCCTTTCTTACAAGACCTGAAAATACTGGGTTTGAAAACACCGGATCATGTTTAATTTGGGTGGATTTCCACCCGGTAAAACCACATGGAAGGATTCATGGGCTGCAGGCACAAGCCCGGCCCGGACTCTCACTGACTACCTGCTGCAACTGCAGGCATTGTATTGTAACTGCATTTAAAGCGCCTACAATCCCTGATTAGACATTAAAGTACTTCATGGCTCATAGCAGACTACTGCGGAATTCAAGGTTAGTGGGTAATTTAGTAGTTACTGATTATCGTTAAGAAGAAACTAAGCGGTACATTCACAATAACGTGTGATAACTACCGCAAGAGTAGCGTAACACAACTTTCAACATAGCAGCCTATCGCAGGAAAATAACCCAGTGGCAATGTGGAATTCACAATGTGGAGGTAGCATGCGATAGTCTGCGGAAACCGCGGACATATCCGCGATACAACCACCTCGAGGGAGGCAAAAACCCCAAATCACCAACACCAAAAAACCTGCGATGGGCCAAAGCTCGATGAGGAAATCAGCGATAACCAGCACCAGGCCTGCAATACACACCTGGCAGGTGGGAAAAATCACCATAAAAGAAGAAAAAACACCGAAACACAAACTGACCAACACCCAAGCACCATGGAGGCAGCCGGAGTAGGCGCAGTGGACGAGCAGAAACCCACAAGCACCCTGGACGATCAGCCGGGACCTCTGGGCCAGAGAAGGGCAAGGACAAGAAGAGGAAGATGAAGTTCAGTCCGCAGGTGAACAGGATCATAGTCACGGAGGTGATGGAACACATCAACAACTGTTCGTCACCTTCAGCGTGTCCTTGGGCACCAAAAATGGAATCTGGTGGGACATCGTGGATAGGGGGATTGCCGCAGGGAGTACAAGAGGATAATGGACAAGTTCAAGAGGTGCTGGAATGACATCAAGCGGAGGACCAAGGAGAAACTCTCCGCCACCAGAAGGCAGCAATGCAGACTGGAGGGGGGGGGGGGTTCAGTGCCACAGCTCGAGCTGGATGACATGGAGGAGCTGCTGTTGACAGTCATCAGTGTGGAGACTGTGGCTGGAGTCGGGGATCGGACACTGCTCGACAGGACACGACACAACCGTAACAGGCTGAGTGACCACTAGGTACTGGGTGGGACGGCTGGAGATGGGCACAATGGCACACATGCACAATCAAGCCGAGCACAGTGCACACCCACAATGACTCTGGGTCCTCGCCCAGATCTACGGACTGTCTCAATGTAGAATACCATGCTGTCTGAATGTCAACATGTACCATGCGTCTACATACATGTGGACACATTGTAATACATCATCTCCCCTTCACATCTCAGGGGCACCGTCAATACCTCCTGCAGAGCAGTCCCAGCCACTCTTCACTGATGAAGAGGAGGACAACACCAGCATCGACACGTAAACCATCCAAGACATCATTGACTTCATCCGCCACTCACCTCTAGGGGTCAGGGCAGCCCAGCTACATCGAGGAAACCCCACCCAATCAATCAATCATATAATTTGTAAAGTGCACTACTCACCCGTGAGGGTCTCAAGTCGCTGGGGTGGGGAATGCTGCTACTGCTTGAAAAACCAGGTCTTGAGGAAGTTTTCTGAAGGTCAGCAGGTCTTAAGTCTGCCGTAGGTGGATGGGGAGGGTGTTCCAGGTCTTGGCGGCGAGGTGGGAGAACGATCTGCCACCGGAGGTCGCTCTTCGGAAGCGGGGGACTGTGGCGAGTGTGAGGCCGGTGAAGCCGAGCTGGTGGGTGTGGGTGTAGAAGCTGAGTCGTCTGTTGAGGTACGTTGGTCCGGTGTTGTGAAGTGCCTTGTGTGCGTGGGTGAGGCACTTGAAGGTTATCCTCTGGTTGACCGGGAGCCAGTGCAGGTCTCTCAGGTGGGGTGTAATGTGGCTGCGGCAAGGGATGTCGAGGATCAGGCATGGAGAGGCGTTCTGGATGCGTTGGAGCCGTCTCAGGAGTTTGGCCAAGGCTCCTGCGTAGAGGGTGTTTCCGTAGTCCACTTGTAGATCCTGCGGAGCATGCAGAGGGTGTTGAAGCAGTAGGAGACGGCGTTGACCTGTTTAGTCATGGAGAGGGTGGAGTCGACGATGACTCCTAGGTTGCGTGTGTGGTCGTGGGTGTTGGGGCGGTTCCCAGTGCGGTCGGCCACGAGGAGTCGTCCCAGGCCGAAGGCTGGATCCGAGGATGAGGACCTCTGTCTTGTCCGAGTTCAGCTTCAGTTGGCTGTTCCTCATCCATTCAGCGTCGGCCTTCATTCCTTAGTGAAGGTTGGTTTTGGCGGTGTGAGGGTCCTTGGCGAGGGAGAGGATCAGCTGGGTGTCATCGGCGTAGGAGATGATGTTGAGGTCATGCCGACGGGCGACGTGGGCGAGCGGTGCCATGTAAATGTTCAACAGAGTTGGGCTGAGGAATGAGCTCTGGGGTATGCCGCAGATGATCTCGTTGGCTTCGGAGCCGAAGGGGGGAAGGCGGACACTTTGTGTTCTGCTGGAGAGGAAGGAGGTGGTCCAGGGCCTTCTCTTGGGTCCCAGCGTTATGGAGACGTGTTCGTAGTGTGTGGTGGCAGACTGTGTCGAAGGCGGCTGACAGGTCCAAGAGGATGAGTGCCGCCGTTTCTCCATTGTCCAGCAGGGACTTGATGTCATCGGTGGCGGCGATGAGGGCAGTCTCGGTGCTGTGGTTGCTGCAGAACACGGACTGGGAAGGGACCAGGATGTTGTTCTCCTCGAGGTAGCGGGTCAGTTTTTTATTGACGGTCTTCTCGATGACCTTTGCCGGGAACGGGAGCATGGAGATGGGCCGCAAGTTATTGAAGTCCTTGGGGTCCGCCTTGGGTTTCTTGAGTAAGGCGTTTTATTTTAATTTTATTTTATTTGGGATTTATAATGCGCATGGCTGCCTCAACAACGAGGCGTGCCAGCGCAGACCAGACACCAAAGAGAGAACAGGGAGACCTGCAGGTGCCTAAACATCAGATAATGGAAATAGCCACGTTTTTATGGACTCACGAAACATCAAGAGATTTGGGATACCTCTAATGTGCACAGGGAGGGAGTTCCAAAGTTTCGCCGCTAAGAGGCCAAACAAACGGCTCTCTAGGAAGGATGTTGTCTCGAAGGAGGAGTTGATGACTTTCTGGAAATGGGGTGCGATGGCTGTGCTGGCTTTGTTGAAGATGTGGAGTGGGCATGGGTCTGATGGAGATACGGAGTGGATGGTGTTCATGATCTTGATGGTGTCTTTGTCGTTGATGTTGTCCAGGAGAGCAGGTGGTTGGTGCGGATGTTGGTCGTGGGGGCGGAGGTCTCAGTGGTTGTCGGGGCGGTCGTGGAGATGAAGCTGTTGTGGATGTCTGTGATCTTGCGGTGGAAGAAGGTGGCCAGCGAGTCGCACAGGTTTGCGAGGGTGGGACGTCGTTGGTGTTGGATCTGGGGTTAGCGAGTTCCTTCACGATGTTGAAGAGCTCTTTGCTGTTGTGCGTGTTGTCTAGGCGGTCTTTGAAGGAGGCCCTTTTGGCAGATCTGATGAGGTAATGGTGTCTGTGGGTGGTGTTCTGTCACGGAGCCAGACCTTCTCCAGCTTTCAGCAGGTTTGCTCGAAGGCCCGGAGGTCTTCAGTGAACCACCTGGCTTTCTTGTTGGTGTGACTGTTGGAGGGTTTCTTGATTGGGCGAGGGTGTTGGCTCAGTCGTTGATCCACTGTCTGAGATTGCGGGCTGCAGTGTCGGGGTCGGTGGGGTCGGCGAGTGGGCTCTAGGCGAGGGTGGTGGTTAGCTGATCTTTGGTGACTTTGCTCCAGCAGCGGCGAGGCATCTGTTGGGTGCAGTGGTGCGTGGTAGGTTTCTTGAAGGTGAAGTGGATGCAGCGATGGTCTGTCCAGTGGAGTTCGGTGGTGGGGTTGAAGGAGAAATGGGGGCTTGCGGAGAAGATGGGGTCAAGTGTGTGACCAGCAGAGTGGGTGGGTGTTGGGACGAGTTGTCTGAGTCCGAGGTTGGCAAGGTTGTCGATCAGGGTGGTGAAGTTGGTGTCCTTTTTGTTCTCAAGGTGGAAGTTCAGGTCCTAGAGGAGGATGTAGTCCGTGGAGGCGAGGGCGTGTGTCTGACGAAGTCGGCGATGGAGTCGTTGAACTGTGGTCGGGGTCCGGGGGGTCTGTAGATGAGGGTTCCTCTAAGGGTGGTGTTGGGGTCAGTGTGGATCTGGAAGTGCAGGTGTTTGGCAGTGCTAAGGGTGTCGTCGGTGTTGGTCGAGACTCTGAGAGTGTGCCTGTGGACGATGGCAATTCCTCCTCCTGCTCCATTGGTGCGGTCCCTACGGGTGATCTTGTAGCCTTCCGGGACAGCTATGGCTAAGTCGGGTGCACAGACGGGGTTCAGCCAGGTCTCCGTCAGGAAGGCGACGTTTTGGGAGGTTGAGTCGAGTAGGTCCCAGAGTTCAACGGCGTGTTTGCGGGCAGAGCGGGTGTTGAGAAGGATGCATCTGAGGTGGTTGGGTTCTTTCCTGGTCAGCAGCATGGTGGGGCGGATGCTTGTGAAGCTGCAGTTCCGGCAGGTGAAAGCTCCGTGGGTGTGCTTTGGGGCGGCCAGGAAGCAGGTGTGTGATCGTCCGGTGATGAGTGCGTGGAGGGTTCAGGCAACTTAGTGGTGTCGGGAGTCGTGGCGTTCGCGGGGTCCAGGGGTTCTGGCGCTGGACGCGGTCCAGGCATGGACGGGCGCAGGTGGGCTTGCCTTAGGCGCACCAGCGGCACGCCTGCTGCGCAGCCTCCATATGAGGGGATGTGGGAGGGAGGAGCAGCTGGGAGACGGGAGCGGGAGGGCGAATGGGATTGCAGGGGGTCGGGCCGCAGGGATGCAGCGGCGGAAAAAACGGGCGGGGGCAGCGGGAGAGCAGGGCACAGGAAGGAAAAACAAGTTTAGGCAAGAAAACAAGAACAGGCACAGAGGATCAAAAACAAGTCTGGGCAAGAAAACAAGTACAGGCACAGAGAAATAAAAACAAGTCTGGGCAAGAAAGCCAGTACAGGCACAGAGGAATAAAAACAAGTCTGGTAAAGAAAGCAAGTTAGGCACAGGGGAAAAATACAAGATTAGGCAAAAACAATGCAGGCAGAGTTGTGCAGCAGCGTGGGGAGCGACCTGCTTGCGAGCAGGGTGTGAGGTCGGTCCCCAAAGCACCCAGACAAGGCACCCACTGCCCCGGCACTCCCCCAAGACCTCCAGGAACAACACATGGCCTTCCAACGCCGTGTGCTGGAGTGCCAAAGGGAGACCGCAGAGCAGGTGCGGTTGCGCTTCGGCATCATGGCAACCAAACCTGACAGCATCCTTGGGTATGTAGGCCCGCTCCATGGTCTCCAATGAGCCCTGACTGACATCGCTGGAGTCATGACGAGGAAAGAAGAACACCTGTCCGCTCAAAGTGACTCCAGCGAAGCCAGCCGTGAACTGGCACACATGCGGAGGCTCATGGAGGACATGGCGCGGATGGAGGCGGAAAGGATGGCAGCCACTGCTGCACATCAGCGGAATGTAGCTGGGATCTACCATGCCCTGCAGATTCTCATCATGGCAATGCTGCCACAAGGCGTGGCGATGATGAATGCTGCTGCCCTCACACCATCCACATCTCCGCCCCCTGGTGTGCCTCTACCTCCCAGTGTGGCAGTCCTATCCACTCTGGCACCTGATATGTCAGTAGCACACAGTGCCGCAGACGGTACAGAAACACCCCCAGGTGCGGCAGAAGACACATTCGGGGATGAGGACGTGGATGTGCCTGTGATCAGAAGGACTCAGTAGCATTTATTTCCGCCACCTGGCCTGTTTCTGCGTGGTCCCGCACATGGCCTCATGACCTTCCGCTGACCCCCTATTCACACAGATGCACTCACCTTGGGATACGACATGGACTGCCAAATCCTGTTTGATGACCAATGACACGGCGACCAGACTGAAGACTGCACCCCTCCTCTTACGCAGTACTTGTCATTCCCAAATTGACTCTGGCTGGCTCTCCATGGGCCCATTTTGTGTAGAGTGTTCGGCATTGCCCTGTACCGCTGCAGCTGCAGAACTGCACTGGATGTGCAATAAATATCCAGTGACGCACTGCTGTGTCATATCTTTCATCATTCATGTATGTGTGTGTGGATGAATGTAGGGTCAGTTATTTCTCTCCCACAACAGGGACACGGGCATCAGCATCTTGTCCGGACATGGACTGAACCACTCCCAGAGCCCCCAAGTCATTGTTGCAGGCCCTGCGCTGGTACGGCGTACGCCAGACCAGACCACTCCACTTACGCTCCGAGGGGGCCCTCATTTGCCCCCATTGCAGGCGTACTCGCTGGTGGTGTGCAGGTCTCTGGCCTAGTTGTCAGCATGTCACAGCCATTCCCTGAGGGCAGGTTTTCACGACGCCACACCCATCCAGCACAGGCGTCACAGGCCATGTGACCCCGCAAACATAAGGGGCAGAGGACGTCACATTCCCCTCTGCCGGTTGTGACTGTATGATGGACCCGAGGCCTTGAGGCCTGCACGGGCCTGCCTACCACCATGTGGTTCTGACTAGGGTTGAACAGGGTTTGTGGCACATGCTGCATTGCGGACAACACAGGCACCCCGCCATGGGACAGTGACTTGTGTTGAACAGGGTTTGTGGCACACGCTGCATTGCGGCCGGTACCGGCACCCTTGCCACGGGACGTTGACTTTGGGTGCACTGAGTCATTGGCACCTTAAGCTGCTAAGCGGGTGTGCAGCCTGTGATGATGCCCTGTCCCGGCGGTTCAGACTGCTCAGGTTTTTTGTGCCTCGCTGGACAGCAGTATAGACCGAACCAGCAGGCTTCGAGGGCCTTCAGCCACCTGGCCTCGCTTCCGGGATCACAGAGTTAGTGGCACCCACTGGGTTGAGCGGCTGTGCAGGCTGCAATGTTGCTGGGTGCACTGGTATGTCCCATGCCATGGTATAATCAAGACCCAGCACCACACGTGAGACCTGGTGGCCTGCGCAGCGTGGCTGCATAGTGTGGAGGGTGCCTCTGCCTGGGTGTGCATGGGCAGGCGTATGAAGTTGTCTTGTGCAAGTGTGTGTACTGTGCCAGTCATGTATCTGGACTCTGTTTCAGATGACGACTCTGACTCTGGTGTGTGACCTGATGTACTGCGAAACATACCGTCAAGTGGTTGGAGACACACCCGTGGCAGCAGGTGAGCAGTGTTGCCTGGGTGCACAGGGGCGGCACTCTCTCTCTCCCCCTCTCTTCTTCTCTCTCTCTTCTTCTCTCTCTCCCCGTCTCTTCTTCTCTCTCTCTCCCCCTCTCTTCTTCTCTCTCTCCACCTCTCTTCTTCTCTCTCTCACTCTCTCCCCATCTCTTGTTCTCTCTCTCTCTCCACCTCTCTTTTTCTCTCTCCTCCTTCGCTCTCTCTCTGTCCTTTGATGTGCGCAGGACACACCTTCTCATCATGTTTTTTGTCTTGCAGGCTGTGACCTACGGGTTGTCCCGAGGGGAGCCGCCATGTGTCTTTATTTAATTTCTGTGTTAATTTCAATGAAGTTTCATTGGTTGCTTCGAAAGTGAATGTGTGATGCTCATTTCTGTGATGACACATGCATGTCACCAGTTGTGATTGTACGATATCAGGTGGATTATTTCGTACATGTTTAGGTTTAGCTGATGTGGCATGTCTTTGGTCAGGGGGGGGTGCCGGGGGGGTGCCAGGGAGGGGTGGTCCTGGGTGACAATGGGTGTTGTGGCCCTCTTGGGTGTCCGTGCTGCATGTTCAGTTGCTCCATGGCAACTGTTTGTCTTCGGGTGTGGCTGTGGGCTGGGCTCCCTTTTGTGATGCAGGCTGTGGTCCGACTTTACACCAGGTCAGAGCAGGTGTTAGTTTCCTGCTGCTAACGCGCCTTATCACATGTTTTGTGTTCTTATTGCTGATCTTGCTGGTCGTTGTGAATGTTGAGGTGTGGTGTTGTCGCAGCTTTTTGCATGGGAACGCCTAATCTGCATCTCATTAGCGATAGTTGCGGGGGTCCTCTGTGGCGATGTTTTTAGCGGCTGCTAACGCGGAAACACTGGTGCTGTGGGCTGTTAGCACCAGCTTGTGGGAGTAAATTTATCATAACTTTGGCTGCGATAAAGTGCTGTTAATTCGGCCATAGCTTCTTGTGAATATGCCCCTAATAGTCATTGCTCCTCCCAACTCCTGTCCACACTCAACCTATTTCAGCCCCCACCTATACAGTGTGCACCGCACTTGCATTTCCTAACAGGTCTATTATGTTTGCGTTTCTTTTTTTCATTTTCTAAAATAGGTTTTCCAGTAAAGTGACATGTTTGGCACCCAATATATACCCAAATAATTCACATTCTTCTCATCTGGAATTAAAGTATTCTAGTAAAAACGGCCTCGAGTTTCCTGGTCATGCAGAAACGAATCAGACTGGCACTGGTGATCTGGACACCCTGGTAAATGGTTGGACAGGTTATGATAATGCCGAAAGGGCTGAATTTGTTGGCGCCATAAAATTATTGCTCTAAGCAGCGAATATTGGCCTCCTGGGTGGAACGAATTTAAAATGTCACTTCTGTTACTGTGGCAGGCGTCCCTGGACCATCCTACTAGAACGAACGCTTAATTTTAAACTGTAATAGCCTTTCCATAAATTGTACATTTGTAGCCAGCACTACTTCCGGGTGAAGCTCTGCACGCGCCCTCAGAGCTGCATATTTTCTCCTTTTGTAGAGTACCGAGAGGGAGACATAAAATCAAGCTCTAGGCTGTTTACCCCGTGCCCTCATATCTTTGTGTGTTCAAGTGTGTGTGCCTGTGTGTGTTTTACATTTTACAAGGGGGGGGCAGGTCAAGAGGTTACTGCCAGAGGGAGACTGAATGAGATTTTTACAAAGCGTAAAGGATCAGCGTAATTAGTTAAAAGTGAGGGAACAGGCCTGGCAGCAAAAGAATGCTGAACAAGAACTGGCAGACCCACGAAGCCTACGACATTAACTGCTGATATGTATGGCGTGCACTGTGAGGGTGGTTTTGAGATGCACAGAACACCAGAGAAGTAGTACGAGTATTTCCTCAAGAATTCGAATGTCACTCATTAATTCAACACCTTAAAATGATTTTTTTTTATAAAATCTCAACTAAAGAAAGGATTCAAAAAACAGGTAACATATGGAAGGAAGGGATCAGGTAAGCATAAATCAAAAGGGAAAATGAAGAGGTTGGAGGAAAAAATGGGGGTATGGAGGCCATCCACCCCAATAAAATTTAAAAACAGTAAAGACACATTAAAAAAATAAGCTAAAGGAGGAGGTAACGTGAATTACAATAAAGAAGACAAAGGGTATAGAGAGAAAAACTCGAGGTGATAAAATAGAGGAAAAGACAACACAAAGTAAGCAAGGATTGGCAGGGCTAAAAGGTGTCGCCTTAGAAAGGAGTTAGATAACCTTTTGCTTTGATAATACTTGTTGCAGATGCCGAACAGGTAACGGAAAACCATTGAATAAGAAGCTAGCAAATTAGAATAAGAAAGACAATCAGTAATAAGCAATGGGATGATCCAAAGCCCTAGGTATTGTTGTTGCACAAAATAGTTAAGGCTGTCTTATAGGACAGACCCCAAAAATTAAGAAGCAATATAATTGAGAAATAATGTCTTCCAAGTAGGGAGGTATCTCTGTACCCTGTCAAACCATTTTGACTCACAGAGAGGACAAGGGAGTTAGGTAAATAGGGCAACAGACTCTTAATTTCTTTTCTTGCTTCTCAGAAGCACGAACACCAGTCCTTGTTATGGCCTCTTCCCTTAAGTCCCCTCTTCTTGGCCCCTGACCCTTCCTGTTTCCAGGACAGTGTGTCCTCTTGCTGGCTTGCCTGCTGACCTTGTTTGTGGTCACTATGGGGCCAATTATGATTGCGGTTTTTCCGCATCCTCCGGGCCGGCGGAAGCCACCGCCGGCCCGGAGGATGCGGAAAAACCGCTGCGAAGCCTCCAAAGACCCACCGCCATATTAGGATGGCTGGTGGGTCTGGAATTCCGTCCGCAGCTTTTCCGGTGCGGTCGCCTTCCGACCGCGGCGGAAAAGCTCTAACATGGCTGGCGGTGTCTATCAGACACCGCCAGCCATATTAGGATGGTGTGAAAGACATGCTTTTCCGCGGTGGCTTTTCCGCCGTGGAAAAGCATAGACTTTCACTTCGGGGGCCCGTTGCGGGCCCCCTGGGTGAAGGGGGGGTGGGGGTTGCACATGGGCGGTACCTATGGAACCCCCCTGCATTTGCGTGCACAAAGCAGCAGGCACTGCCCAGTGATTTGATTTGATTTATCCACTTATAAAGCGCGCGATTGCCCGAAGGCGTCTTGGCGCTAAGACAGATAGCAAGCCTCAAAGATGGAAAAGACTCCCGTAACAGTCAGCCATGAAAAGCCAAGTTTTCACTGCCTTTCTAAACATGGCCAGTGATGGACTTTCTTTTATGCTAAGTGGCAGCCGGTTCCATGCCCGAGCTGTATGTACCAGGAAACTTCTCCCATCCCAATTGGTTCGTCTGAATTTCGGGATACCAATTAATTTCAATTGCCTTGATCTAAGCATCCTGACTGGTTCATACAATTTCACGTTAGTTCGCAGAAACTGTGAGCCTGAGTCCTGAACGGCCTTGTATGCCAGGCAAAGTGATTTGAAACATACTCTTTTTTCCACTGGAAGCCAATGCAAGAGTTTTAATTTAGATGTAATTGACTCATATTTAGGGATACCAAGCACTAACCTCGCAGCTGCATTCTGCAGGCGTTGCAACTTGGATAGAATTTGTTTTCCGGCCCCAGCGTATAAAGCATTTCCATAATCTAACCTAGCCAATGCCAATGCCGTCACCACTGTTTTTTGGGTATCGTCTGGTATATAGGGCAGTAGTTTCTTTATCATCTTTAAGATAAACCAAACTGAGGATGCAAGTTTACTTGCTTGAGCCTCAAAAGAAATCTTGATGTCAATGGTCATTCCCAGATTCCTTACTTTGTCTACCGGGTCCGGGCAACTCCCCAGATTGTCCGGCCACCAGGCTGGAGACCAAATATCAGCATTTCCTCCCAGCACCAGCACTTCACTCTTGTCGCCGTTCAACTTCAAACAGTTGTCCGTCATCCACTGACTGACCTGTGACATACAATGTTTGAATTTGGCTGCTGTCTCATTCTCCTCCTTACTGATAGACACCACTATCTGGGTGTCATCAGCATAAGACACTGGGGTAAAGCCACATTCCCTTATGATTTTTGCCAGAGGTGCTACATATAGATTAAAAAGGGTAGGGCTTAAGGTGAACTAAATGATTTGGACCTTGCCTCTCCCAACTCAACTGAGAAGGTTCTATTCCGAATGTATGAAGCAAAGAAAATTAGAACCATTCATCTCAAAGGCAGACTTAAAATTGGCTATACAGTCCCTAGTCATATCCAGGATCGAATATGGTTGCTCTACATTAACTGGTCTACCTAAAACATCTACAGCACCGCTAAAAGCCTGTCTCAATGCTGCGGCAAGACTTATCACTGGATCGAGGAAATTTGATCATATATCTCCTCACCTGAAAGCACTAAACTGGCTACCTTATGAGGCCAGAATTCAAATGAAGACAGCATGTATCACTCACAAAGCGGTGCACTATAACACGCCAGGATACCTAAGCAAGAAAATAAAGCTATCGGGAGGAAACAGACCAACGAGAAGCGCCAAGGAGCTGCTGTTGACGCCGGCCTTTTTTCGAAAGAAAAAGACATATGATCGAGCATTCACTGGAGCTGCCCCCAGAGTTTGGAACTCACTCCCTCCTAGCATTAGGAAGATCCAAAATATCGCAACATTCAAACGGGAATTGAAAAGCCATATGATGAGTAAATACTTGGCATAGGGAAGCCGACGGATCGCCAGTATGAACTACTACATCAGCTGAAGAGTGGTCCCTCTTCATGAATACTATCTTTATCAAGAAACTGACTCCACTCACTAGCCTCGGCTGTACCCTTATCAATACCACAGTCCTGTGTGAACCAATTGCTGGTCTCTGAGCCAAACTATATAACCTCTACCTCACCTTAGCTACTGATATGGATGGTGTTATAAGCTAAGCCTCTCTCTCTCACCTTTATTACTAATTGCACATGTGTTTGGTATATACTTATTTATTTAGGCATCCGTTATAGCCACAACCTCTTCTACCTTATATCTGTTGGTTGTTAGAATGGATATATGACTGTCAATGCGTAACCTACCTCGATGTAATGTGATGTAGTGTGCGGAGATGGTTTAAGCCATTCCTATGCAATAGAACTCAACGAGTCCAAGTTACTAAGCAATCTCAACCCCTTGTCCTCATGCAATCGGGGTCTCGCAAGGCCCACCTTATCTACTGATATGGACCGTGTTATGAACTAGGCCTTTCTCACCTTTTACTACTAATTGCACATATGTTTGTAATAGGTTTATTTAGGCACCCCTTATAGCCACTGCGCCTTTTACCTTATATCTGTTTGTTTTTAGAATCTGATATTGGACTGTTAATGTGTAACCTACCTCGATGTTAAGCGCTCTGATACCCACGGGTCTTGTTCGCGCTATACAAACCTCTATAATAAATAAATAAATAAATAAATAAAATAAATAAAAACACATTGTACCATATAACTGTCCTTTCTCAAATCAATCAGTGCACCCCCTGCTTCAAATGATCACTCTTATGCCAGTTATTGTGATCACCCAGGATCAACTTCTGCTATAGACATGGCCAGTGATGGACTTTCTTTTATGCTAAGTGGCAGCCGGTTCCATGCCCGAGCTGTATGTACCAGGAAACTTCTCCCATCCCAATTGGTTCGTCTGAATTTCGGGATACCAATTAATTTCAATTGCCTTGATCTAAGCATCCTGACTGGTTCATACAATTTCACGTTAGTTCGCAGAAACTGTGAGCCTGAGTCCTGAACGGCCTTGTATGCCAGGCAAAGTGATTTGAAACATACTCTTTTTTCCACTGGAAGCCAATGCAAGAGTTTTAATTTAGATGTAATTGACTCATATTTAGGGATACCAAGCACTAACCTCGCAGCTGCATTCTGCAGGCGTTGCAACTTGGATAGAATTTGTTTTCCGGCCCCAGCGTATAAAGCATTTCCATAATCTAACCTAGCCAATGCCAATGCCGTCACCACTGTTTTTTGGGTATCGTCTGGTATATAGGGCAGTAGTTTCTTTATCATCTTTAAGATAAACCAAACTGAGGATGCAAGTTTACTTGCTTGAGCCTCAAAAGAAATCTTGATGTCAATGGTCATTCCCAGATTCCTTACTTTGTCTACCAGGTCCGGGCAACTCCCCAGATTGTCCGGCCACCAGGCTGGAGACCAAATATCAGCATTTCCTCCCAGCACCAGCACTTCACTCTTGTCGCCGTTCAACTTCAAACAGTTGTCCGTCATCCACTGACTGACCTGTGACATACAATGTTTGAATTTGGCTGCTGTCTCATTCTCCTCCTTACTGATAGACACCACTATCTGGGTGTCATCAGCATAAGACACTGGGGTAAAGCCACATTCCCTTATGATTTTTGCCAGAGGTGCTACATATAGATTAAAAAGGGTAGGGCTTAAGGTGAACTAAATGATTTGGACCTTGCCTCTCCCAACTCAACTGAGAAGGTTCTATTCCGAATGTATGAAGCAAAGAAAATTAGAACCATTCATCTCAAAGGCAGACTTAAAATTGGCTATACAGTCCCTAGTCATATCCAGGATCGAATATGGTTGCTCTACATTAACTGGTCTACCTAAAACATCTACAGCACCGCTAAAAGCCTGTCTCAATGCTGCGGCAAGACTTATCACTGGATCGAGGAAATTTGATCATATATCTCCTCACCTGAAAGCACTAAACTGGCTACCTTATGAGGCCAGAATTCAAATGAAGACAGCATGTATCACTCACAAAGCGGTGCACTATAACACGCCAGGATACCTAAGCAAGAAAATAAAGCTATCGGGAGGAAACAGACCAACGAGAAGCGCCAAGGAGCTGCTGTTGACGCCGGCCTTTTTTCGAAAGAAAAAGACATATGATCGAGCATTCACTGGAGCTGCCCCCAGAGTTTGGAACTCACTCCCTCCTAGCATTAGGAAGATCCAAAATATCGCAACATTCAAACGGGAATTGAAAAGCCATATGATGAGTAAATACTTGGCATAGGGAAGCCGACGGATCGCCAGTATGAACTACTACATCAGCTGAAGAGTGGTCCCTCTTCATGAATACTATCTTTATCAAGAAACTGACTCCACTCACTAGCCTCGGCTGTACCCTTATCAATACCACAGTCCTGTGTGAACCAATTGCTGGTCTCTGAGCCAAACTATATAACCTCTACCTCACCTTAGCTACTGATATGGATGGTGTTATAAGCTAAGCCTCTCTCTCTCACCTTTATTACTAATTGCACATGTGTTTGGTATATACTTATTTATTTAGGCATCCGTTATAGCCACAACCTCTTCTACCTTATATCTGTTGGTTGTTAGAATGGATATATGACTGTCAATGCGTAACCTACCTCGATGTAATGTGATGTAGTGTGCGGAGATGGTTTAAGCCATTCCTATGCAATAGAACTCAACGAGTCCAAGTTACTAAGCAATCTCAACCCCTTGTCCTCATGCAATCGGGGTCTCGCAAGGCCCACCTTATCTACTGATATGGACCGTGTTATGAACTAGGCCTTTCTCACCTTTTACTACTAATTGCACATATGTTTGTAATAGGTTTATTTAGGCACCCCTTATAGCCACTGCGCCTTTTACCTTATATCTGTTTGTTTTTAGAATCTGATATTGGACTGTTAATGTGTAACCTACCTCGATGTTAAGCGCTCTGATACCCACGGGTCTTGTTCGCGCTATACAAACCTCTATAATAAATAAATAAATAAAATAAATAAAAACACATTGTACCATATAACTGTCCTTTCTCAAATCAATCAGTGCACCCCCTGCTTCAAATGATCACTCTTATGCCAGTTATTGTGATCACCCAGGATCAACTTCTGCTATAGACATGGCCAGTGATGGACTTTCTTTTATGCTAAGTGGCAGCCGGTTCCATGCCCGAGCTGTATGTACCAGGAAACTTCTCCCATCCCAATTGGTTCGTCTGAATTTCGGGATACCAATTAATTTCAATTGCCTTGATCTAAGCATCCTGACTGGTTCATACAATTTCACGTTAGTTCGCAGAAACTGTGAGCCTGAGTCCTGAACGGCCTTGTATGCCAGGCAAAGTGATTTGAAACATACTCTTTTTTCCACTGGAAGCCAATGCAAGAGTTTTAATTTAGATGTAATTGACTCATATTTAGGGATACCAAGCACTAACCTCGCAGCTGCATTCTGCAGGCGTTGCAACTTGGATAGAATTTGTTTTCCGGCCCCAGCGTATAAAGCATTTCCATAATCTAACCTAGCCAATGCCAATGCCGTCACCACTGTTTTTTGGGTATCGTCTGGTATATAGGGCAGTAGTTTCTTTATCATCTTTAAGATAAACCAAACTGAGGATGCAAGTTTACTTGCTTGAGCCTCAAAAGAAATCTTGATGTCAATGGTCATTCCCAGATTCCTTACTTTGTCTACCGGGTCCGGGCAACTCCCCAGATTGTCCGGCCACCAGGCTGGAGACCAAATATCAGCATTTCCTCCCAGCACCAGCACTTCACTCTTGTCGCCGTTCAACTTCAAACAGTTGTCCGTCATCCACTGACTGACCTGTGACATACAATGTTTGAATTTGGCTGCTGTCTCATTCTCCTCCTTACTGATAGACACCACTATCTGGGTGTCATCAGCATAAGACACTGGGGTAAAGCCACATTCCCTTATGATTTTTGCCAGAGGTGCTACATATAGATTAAAAAGGGTAGGGCTTAAGGTGAACTAAATGATTTGGACCTTGCCTCTCCCAACTCAACTGAGAAGGTTCTATTCCGAATGTATGAAGCAAAGAAGAATATTGCAGAATCATGGACCCTTACTTCTGCTAGGCGGGCCAGGAGTGTCTCATGGCTGACCGTGTCGAAGGCCGCCGATAGGTCTAATAACACAGGAGCGGCCTTCCCTCCATTGTCTAGCAGCCTCCTGAGTTCTTCAACCGCCGTCAGCAGAGCTGTTTCCGTGCCGTGTCCCTCCCGGAATCCATATTGAGAATGATCTAGCCAGCTACCCTCTGCCAAATACCGGGACAGCTGTTTGTTTAATAATTTCTCTAGGATTTTCGTCACAAATGGGATCCTGGCTATGGGTCTGTAGCTACTGGGCTCCTCATTGTCCAGATTAGATTTTTTCAGGAGCGGCCTAATTGATTTATTTTTCCAAACATCAGGGAAAATCCCAGATGTTATAATTTGTGTGAAGAGTTTCACCAGAAGGGAACTGAGTAGTTCTGGGAAAAGCTGCATTACTTTAGGCGGACAGGGGTCAATTGGACTGCCTGAGCTGGTAGAGTTCACTTCCTTTATAATTTGCTCCAAAGTAGGTGGGGAAAATTGAAACATTGGAGTCTGCGGCAACTCCTCTGCGGCTTTTGTTGGGCCGGAGATAACCAGATCTACATTGTTTGAAAGGTGAGTCTTAAAAGAGTTAAAAACCAAGGAAACCTTATTCACAAAAAATTCACCCAGTGTGTTACAGAAGTCCGATGTAATTGTCTCTGGGCTGATGTTATCAATTTTTGCTAGTTTCTTGACCGTAGAAAAAAGAGCTTTGCTAGATCCTTTTGAGTCATTAATTTTTTGCACAAAGTAGTTGCTTTTTTCCGTTATAATCAGTTTTTTGTACGTGCCTAAAGCCACTTTATAATCTTCTTTATGCTTGACATCGTAGTTTGACCTCCATTTTTTCTCTGCCCTTCTACAACTCTGTTTTTGAGCCTTAAGTGCTTCCGAGAACCAAGGCTGTGATGGAGTTTTCCTTTTGAAGGTCACTTTCCTTCGTTGGACAGCCACCTGCACTGCTGCCTTTATCCAATCATTAAATTGCTCACAGGCTTTATTGCTCTCTAGACCAAGGTCGGGATAGGATCCCTGTAGATTGTCTGTGAGAACCTGAAGGTTCGTCTTTGCCCAATCAGGGTACGTGGCCTGCCTAAGCATTTCCACCGGCCTTCCAGTGCTTTCCTTGATTTGTAATGAGAACATAATTACCTTGTGGTCTGTCGCTTTGTGCATGCAAATGCGATGCATGCATTTTTAACCTTGCAGCGGGTGCAGCTTGAAGCTGCACCCGCCGCAATGTTAAAGATAGAGGATGTAACCGCCACCCTGGCGGTCACATCCTAATCTGCTCGGAGGGAACGCCGCAGCCTTTGCGGATGTTCCCTCCTCCTCAGGGGTCGCTGACGGACTCAAGTTCGTCCGCAATCATAATTGGCCCCTTTGTTGGCTGTCAGGGACATGCCATCACTGCATCTCACCCCACTACACAAAAGAAAGGTTTAAAACGAGAAAAGGGAAGAGAAAAAACAAAAGATAAGAATGCATTATCCCTCTCTCCCCTTGATGAATGTACTGAGTTATTCACATTTTTAAAATCATTCCCACTGGATTCTTGGACACTGGTTGGGGTCACCACAGTGGTTCGGTTTTCTCACTTCTTTCACAGGGCTTTGGCATCCTCATATTCCAGGTTGTCTTCTGTTTCAGAGACATGCCCCATTGTGTGTTGATAGTATATTGCAAATGGGACATGTTCTGGGATAGTAGTCGTTCCCTAATCTGCACCGCCACCAAGGATTCTTTTCAAGCTGTTACTTGCAGTGACTCGTTGGGATACCGAGCATCCGTCTTTTTTTTGCTTGTGTTTGTTTTATTAGCACCAAGTCACATTCTATGATGTTCAGAGAGTGTGTTTGTCTTCGCATATCAGCATATTATTTCATCTTCTATTTGGCTTGTTGAACTTTTCTGTGCAGAACTTCATCTTTTGTTGTCCAATCTGTTGACCGCAGGTTCTAGCTGGATATTCGTGGGTAAATCTTCTGGCCAAGCATAAGTGTTGCTTGGCATTGACCCTTGGTGCTGTGCAGAGTGTTTTGGTAGCCTGTAAGTGTAGTGTTTAGTGCCTTGCGGAGTGGGGTGTTACTCAGTTCTGCTTGTTGAAACAACTTCTTTATTGTTGACATGAACCGTTCAAACCTTCCATTGGCTTGCAACCAATTTGCCTATGATTTAATTTTAGGTGTGCAGCAAACATGGTCACATTTTGGCTTGTAAAAATTTACACATTTTTCATATTTACAACTCAGGAATTACCTAGTCTGTGGAAATTTCATTCTGGACTAGAATTACGGTTTTTGCTAAGGTCTATTGTTTGACCAGTGGAAATCCCGAGTATTATATTACATCAAGTATGTACTTGCTTGATTGCAATATTCCAATAAAATTGGTGGCAGCATTTCGCAATGCACCCTTTGGCAGCGAGGATAGTGGAAGCTGGTTGTGACATTTACAGACAAGTTGGCACTGGTGACATATTCGCAGTCCTGTGTCCTTCATGTGCTAGATCAATGACATTCCTCCTCAGCACCGCAGGAATAACAATTCGCCCATCTCTTTGTAGGATGCCACACAGTCACAGAAAGTTGAACTTTGACTTGTCAGAAAGGTTTACTTTCTGTGAGTCTACCTCGGTAGGCATGCCATTCAAGTGGGGCCACTTATTTCTTGCTATTATTTTCTTTTCAGGATGAGCCACCTTGGGTGGCTTCACTCATGCCCTGGAGAAGTTTAGTCTATGGTGTTGCTAGGATTCATAACACAGTTGATGTATTCTTCAGCCAACGATTTGTTTAAGAGCTGAGTTGCTGGGTCAGCAGTGTTGCTGTATTTTCCCCGTTTGTGCATTATAATGTATGTTCATTTTTGTAAGCAGTGTTCCACCTTTCAATGGACAGGTACATATCGGTTTTCAGATTGCTAAACATGGGTATGAGTGATTTATGGTCCACTATGTGTTTGTGATAGAAGATGTTGCAGTGTTAATATGCCAATACACCTGAGGGCTTTGCTTTTCAAGATGAGTATGTTCACCTTCTTTGAACATTCTTTTGCTGGCAAACATTGATTATTTCCTTTCCAGTGCTGTGCCCATAGGGCCCTTACACTCACTAGGCAGGCACCTACATTGATTTCAATGCATACAAATGTATGAAAGCAGGCTATATGTGTGGCCTTGTTGACCTCGCTGATGTTCTGGAATCCTTGGTCACACTCATCAGTCCACTCAAAAAGGCATCCCTATTTGGTGAGTTCCTGATGGGGTCTGCTGATGGTTGTAATCTGTAATGTATCTCAAGCAACAGTTGGCCATTTGTAGAAATTGTTGCATAGTTGACATATGTAGGTACTGGAAGCATTGTTTTTGGTCTACATGTATGCCTTTATCAGAAACAAATTGTACAATATTGTTAACTAGTCTTTATTAAATTCACACTTGTCAGCATTTGAAATCGTATTTGTGTCTTTCAGTACCATGTTTACTTTCCCTAGG
The DNA here is from genome assembly GCF_964261635.1 of Lissotriton helveticus. Classification (NCBI taxonomy): domain Eukaryota; kingdom Metazoa; phylum Chordata; class Amphibia; order Caudata; family Salamandridae; genus Lissotriton; species Lissotriton helveticus. The sequence goes on along the minus strand of NC_136072.1, from coordinate 897,252,534 downwards.
GCTCTGCCATGCACTTGCCATCAGGTACCAATACTTATTACTATAGTTAATGGACACTGGGTCTGGTCCCTCTTCCAATCGCATGTTGGAATATCTCAGCCACTGAGGATACTCCAAGGTTTTGCATCTGAATAATCCAAGGTTGGTAGTGAAGGTCTTGATGGTTCTTGAGTTTCTGTGCAATTCAATCGGGAGATGTTTGTCAGAGTCTGGATACTTGGAGTAGAAGGTAATCTCTAGCTACCCTTCACCCTAGTTCAGCAGCTGCAATGTCATCTCAGACAGTGAGCTCCCACAAGACGCAGAGAAGGGGATTATGGAAGAGTTGCTGGGGAGTAGATCCTGTTGACTAGATTGATGCATCACTCTTTTGTCGTTCCATATATGTACACATTCAATTAATGACAATCAGTTCAACAACTGCTTTAGTGAGAAGCTGCTTTGACATTCGTCTGAGATAAGCCAACCATATCTGGAACCGGCTCAGAGGTTTTAATGGACAAGATCGATGTGTAGATAGAGTGGTAAATCCTGAAAGATACTATTGCAGTTATTCATAAGATAAGAGTTTCTCAGTCTTAGTATAGTTTTAACTAGTTCTCAGGAATAACAACCCACCTTTCTATATCCCTTTGTAACTGTAATACAGACTTCTTTTATAATCTTGTATGTTCCAGCTGATGCTCATTTATGGAAACTCTCATGGGAATGTCTTACATCAAACATTCTGGAATTATAACTTCTCCGCCTTTTAAAGACAAACTTCCACCTACTTACATCATATGTCAATGACAAAAGATCAAGGGCCAGATGTAGGTAAACTCGATTTACCTACTCTTAAATACCGAATCATACCGATTCGGTATTTAAGAGTAGGTAAATGGGATGTAGGTAATTTCTCTTTTTAAATTACCAAATCGGTAAGATTCGGTAACTACCGAATCGGTATTTACCAATTCGGTAATTGCCATTCATTCCTATGGGCCTGGAGGCCCATAGGAATGAATGTGAATTACCGAATCGGTAAATACCGATTCGGTAATTGGGGGAAACATTGAAGGGTTGCAGGGTGTCACTTTGACACCCTGTTGCACCCCTCAATCGTGTATGGGTGCACATGTTGCAGACATACATGCCCTATGTATGTCTGCAACATGGCAGCGTTTGAAAAGCAAAAAAAAATATTTTTCAAGGCTTTTCATTATTTACCACCAACTTCTAGTTGGTGGTAAATAACGAATTCTTAAAGCCCTGTAGCACTGATTACAGTGCTACCTACATCTCATAATACAGATTCGGTAATTTTACAGAATTGGTAATTTTACCGAATCTGTAAAATTACCGAATCTGTATTTTAGGTGGCCCTACATCTCATTTTCCAAATACCGGTCAGTAACGGCTGAAATTACCGAATTTCGGCTGTTACTGACCGGTATTTGCCTACCTGCATCTGGCCCTTAGTTATTCTAGTCTCGCTTTCTCAGGTATACAATTTAGTTTTGTGTAAGAGTGTGCTGGAAAGCATGAAAATACAATATCCAGTTGGTGATCCTCTGTGATTTAAAACGCTCTCAGATGCACACATCAAAGACTGTACCAAGAAAAGTAAACAAGCTTCATTCCTTAAATAACCAAGGCACCTTACCCGCTAGTACTGTTTTACTCTTACTTAGTTTAGGACAATCTTCTTACACGGTTGTGAGTTGGCCCGAGAGGATTCGTTGTCTTTATAAGCAATCCAGTACTGCTGTTATCCTTGTTTATGAAGGTATGAATCCTGAATATTGACTCCAAAGTATCAAGAGATCATAATATAATGGCCACAATATCATGACTGCAAAAATACTGAGCAAACAAATATCGACAGTGAGTATATTGTTTTTGTGTTTTTAACAATCATGTTCGTATATATTTTTGTGAAATTATTACATTTAGAAATATATATTGAATTATTGTTTTTATAATATAATCTGTATATATGGTTTTTATTGGGTTGGAACATTTGTTTAGGTATTAGGTTTCTACTGTTTATTTAAAATATATGTTAGTTATTGTTTTTTATGTTAATTTTGTTCTTGTTAATTATATAAGTATTACATTTTTATACTTATTAATTTGTTTTATTTTGTTTGTGTTGAGCGGCTTATTGTGGATTTTGGTGGGTAGAGTTTGTTTTGTAATATATGTTATTCACTGTTAATTGCTTGTTTTTAATGTGAATGTATTTATTGTTAATTACTTACATGATTTGCTTTCACCATCGTATTATTATTTTACATTTTTTGGTTGATGGGTTTACTGGGGAGTTGAGTCTTTTTTTTATGGCATCTTAATTATTATTCTTTGATGACTAATATGTATACACATGATGTAATTGTTAATTGCTCATTCATTTGCTTAATATTGAATTATTTTAAATAGTGTATTATTATTACATTTTAGCTTCTGGGCTTTACTTGGGGTTTCTTAGATCATGTTTAATGTAAAATATATTTTAGTTATTAATAATGTATTATTGACATATATCCTGTCGACAAACCTGAGCAGTTATCGCTAATTTAAGTAGGTGAAGGAAAGCATTCACTTACCGTCTGCTTTTGAGGCTCCTCCGCGCAGTAGACCCGAAGAACTGTCCCCGTTTCTTTGGCGGCCTTCGAGGTGCTGAGACCGGGATCTCGAGTGAGGGGAGTGTCCGGCCGCGATTGCATCACCAGCGGCCTCTGGTTGCGAAGGGAAGCTGGTCGGAGAGAACCTGAGATCTGCGAAACGGGAGAGAAGATACCACCCCACTCCCAGTAGTGGGTTGCCCTGCGAGAGGTGTGAACCAGCTGGGACGGAGAGAGTCCACGATGCCCCGTTCCCCTTCGGTGTGATGCCCGGTTATCTTAACAGCCCCCCCCCCCCGGGAACCGGTGGGTGACTCCCGGGCAGTAGGGAGTTTGTTTAGCCTTTCGGTGACTCTCCTTTCTGCTGCCTGCCCTGACTATTGAGATCCCGCTGTGAAACCTGCTGACTCCGGGTGTCGTGCCCGGTCCTGGGGTGCGGTGGAGGGGAAAGAGAACGTGACGGCTGAAATGGTGGATGTCACTTTCCCGTGCACCCCTTACCCGGGCAGAGATACCGGTGCACAAGAGAATCCCGGGGTCTGGCTTTGCGGGAAAGCGCCCACGCCCAAACATATACCTGCTGCACTAACAACCCTGCAGACAGCCCTGATCCGGGAGGCCCAAGATTTGGGACAAAGGATGGCCGCCATTGTTGTCCCGCCATCTTGTATCGGCACGGTTCGCTTTCAAGGAGGCGCCGATATGTCTGCCATTGCTTCATCGACGTATTCCCCGGATGAGTCTACATCCTTCGAGACGTGGATAGATTTGGTTCATGAGCTGCCTGTAGACGCACCTGTGGCGCATGTGCTCATCTCACCGGGGCCTTTCTCTGATTGGCAAGTGGAGGAACAGCATCAATACACGGCTTGGGCGGCCCTATCGGGGTTTTGGCGCTTCCCGCATCGTGTGTTTCCCCTCCCGTGTCTGGCGGGACTGTGTTCGGACTCGAAACTGTTGGCGGTGTTGACATTGTTCCGATCGGACTTCCGCCATGCAACATCGGCGAAATTTCGGTGGCTGGGATCCTATGGAGCGGCGATACTGCCTGACCCTTCCGGTGTGATCGGACCCTTTGTGCTACTTTGTATCCTGTTTGAAGGATGGTTCGACATTGGTACTATTGACAAACGAGGCCAGGGGTGAATCCGCTTGGAACATAGAGGGACTCATGGCTGGTTGATGGTGACTTGAGGGGCGCTTAGCGGGGATGTCATTGATTGCGGTATACATGATTGTTGCTACCTGTACTTCTTTTGCCATTACTGTCTACATAACTTTTGCACGCGGAGGTGGGAGGGGCCGGATAACCAGATTGGGGGCCCTTCTCCTGTATTTTTTCTCTGCTTTTTCTCTTTTTCTTCTCTGTATTTCGGGTCTCTTTTAGGGCGACAGGCACGCTGCTGGGGGTGTAGGCTGTAGCCTTTTGCAGGGCTGCAGGGTTGGGGGTTGGGGGATGGGCTTGTTATCTTGTTTTGTCTTTGTTTCTATGGCCCTTTGCCCTTTCCCTTTTTCGATGTTGTCGTCTTCCATGTCTCCCATATTGTGTTTCGCCTTGAGGGGTGGGGCTCGTTCGCCATGATTGCTTAGTGTTTATTGCGTCTATCCTGATTCATATACCCCCTCCCCCGTCTTTTTAATCTATGTACTTCACTGGCGTAAAACCTTTTGCTTTTCGTTAGCTATTTCAGGGGTGTATGTGATAATGCGACATTGATTTCACTTTCTTTTTTGTTATTACAAAATGAACCGTCACGGATCCGTATTCTTGCATGGTACCTTAATTATATGATGTAACCTGGATGCCACTCAGTTTTGCACTCCGGACCGCTGTATTTTTATACGATGTTACCTTTAATCGATTTGCATAGCGGCCGGCCGGATCGGTTGTAGGCCCATGTTTGTATCTCCGTACTATAACAATAAAGGTTCTTTAAAAAAAAATAATAATAATGTATTATTATATTTTGTATATTTAGTTAATTGGCTATTAATTCATTTCATGTATAGTGCTGTTAAATTATTTCATATATATGAATACATAGGGATTATTTTATGTGTTTTATATTAGAGATATGTTAAACAATATGAAATGTTTAATTACTATATTTAGATTTTACCATTTTATTTATTTGATTGAGTTAAATCTTTTAACATAAATTAAATATTAGGTTCAAGAGTATGTTACAGATTTTTTAATGTATACAAATGTGTTGTTTATTTTGTGGGAGAATTGTGTGGTTACAGTATTATTTATTAGGAATATTATTGGTATTATTTTAATTTAAATATTCAATGAAAATGTATCTATTTGAAAATAGAATTAAACATTCTAATTCGGGTTCAGAATTATTCAATTACATATTTTTCATTCATAAGACTCACCCAATTATATATAGTATCCACAATGTTTGTTGGCCTGGAATTAGAATGGTAATTCCGACCTCCTCCCCAAACATATATGAACTTTCTCCAGTGTATGTGGCACTGAAATTAAAATAGCAAATCTGGCCCACCAAATATATGCACTTTCTGCAATGCTGCTGGGACTAAACTTATAATAATAAATGAGCTCCCTCATCAAACATGTATTTTTTGCACTGTTTGTGAGACTAGAGTTAGAATAGTTAATCTGCCCCCCCAGATGTGCAATTGTCACAGTGTTCTTTAAAATATGTGTATTTACTCAATGTTTAGGGGACTAGAGATAAAATAGTAAATCTTACATGCTCCCCCAAACATGTGCACAATCCTCAACGTTGTGAATCTGACCCCATCCCAAATATATGCACTTTTTCCAGTGTTGCTTGACTGGAGTTAGAACAGTAAATCTGTCACCGATAGTCGCACTTTCCTCAATGTTTTTGGGACATGTGCGGGAAAAGTAAACATCTCCCATGTTTGCAGGACTGAAATTAGAATAGTAAGACTACTCATCCTCAATACCTACACTTTCTTAAATGTTGGGGCTGTCATATGGATAGTAAATACAACTCCCCCACCCCTCAAACATATAGACTTTTCATAGTGTTGGTGGGACTGGACTGACCCCCTCCCCATGTTTGTGGATGTGGAACTGGAGTTAGAACAGTAAACCTGACACACTACCAAATATATGCACTGTCCTCATTGTTGTTGGGGCTGGAGTTAGAATAGTAAATTGGACCTTCCAACTACATGTATTTTCTCTAATGCTTGTGGTGCTGGAATTATATAAGCAAATATTAACCCAAAATCAAATTTTTGATTTTATTGTTTTTTAAACTGCAATTAATGAAATGTTATATTAGATTTTTTGATTATTTTATTGTTTTTGTTTTCAATTTTTTTAAGTTTTTCCATTCTGTAGTAATTTAATAACTAATGCAGAAAAGCGTAGAATTATAAGAAATCATTATGTATCTAAATATCTAAATATTCCTATATTGTTGGTTATTTTTAAATAATTTATTTTAATATAATTTTGTAAGCTTGTATCATTAATATTGTAGGATTTAATAAACTTGTTGTACAAATAGGTAACTACATATATAAATTATATAACTTATTGTTTTAATTAAATTTGATAAATTAGTAACCAATTATTTATATTTCTAAAATTACATACACTTTTTCTTTTTCTTTAGAAAAGTACTCTTAATTAGCATACTTTTAATAATAACACTTTTTAATTCGTTTTAATCAGTAATTTTCAGAAAAGTATATTTTTAATATTATTTTACAGTAATATTAGGACTGCATTTTTAGGTACATATTTTTAAATTATATTGTTTAATTAAACATACTAGATGTTTTCAGTCGTTATTTTGGAAGTTGACATTTTTATAATTGATATTTTGGTAATTTACTTTTTATAGTTAGAAACTCTATTGTTTTGACGCAGATAATTGTGAGCTCAGTATTTGTGTAGGTTTTTTTTTTTAGATTTGTGGATATTTAGGACTACAAATGTCATGAACCACATTGACTAACAGAGTGAACCAAGTGGAGCCCACTTTTATGCTGGGGTTCTGCTCAAGATGGCACAGGTGCTGTAAAGGCTCAAGGATTCACAAAACTTTGTGGTATGCAAGACACAAGCCTATACCGGTAAGATTTCATCTGTATGAGGTCTTGCGGGTAAGCTAGACAAGGTCTCTAGACATTTTCTTTCTTCAGCCAACATTAGAAGGAGCACAAGACTTTTTACTGCATTGTTACCTGGGTCTTGGACTGCTTATCCAAGCAATGCGGAATGTCATTTGGGGTAATAGGGGGAGGCTGACCTTCAATGTGGTGGAAGGGAGAACTCAATGGGGCAAAAGATGAAGGCCAGAAATTGAGACCTCACAATATCCATTGCCTTAATTGAGTGTGGAGAAAGTTTATACACCATTCAAGAATGTGATCATGTCACTTTTGTGCAGTCATGCATGCTTATTCCCTCACTATAGCTGTGTTTGAGAGCTGCATGTCAGAAAACAAGTGTACATTCTTATACTTGTTCCTCTTTAGCACCGATGCAACTAACAAAATAATGAGCTGTGGGCAGCTGCAGTGTGTGGACACTCATGCCTTCGTACTGCAGCAAAGTGGAGAAGAAAAAGCTCACCCAAGTTGAAGTGAAAGGACCAGTCCCCACAGCCACGAAAAAAAGCCCGCAACATTTACCACTTGCTGCAAGCAGGTGATAAATGTCAAATTTGTTCCAGTTATTTCCTTGAAGAGGGGGGAAAACATGCAGGATTAGAGTCAGTTTTGCCGGTTCTGCATGTTATTCCCCATTCTGGGGGAAACTTGAAATCCGTTTATTTCACAAGGAGATAATGGGTGGTAGCGTCAAACTAGTACCAGTATCTCCCCGGTGAGATAATGAGAAACACTGAATGATTCCCAAGATGCACCCCATAGCAGCAACTATATGCAGACCTACCTATGCACTTCTGTGATAAAACTGACACACTTTGGAACAACGTTCACATTTTGAATGAACTATGCTGACACAACAGCAACAACCCAGTGCACCACCATATTTTAGAATTCACCAATGACAGTGACGAAGAAATATCCAAGAGTATGGAAAATCTAAAGGCCAGAGCATCTATTAACAAAACATGTAATAACAATCAATAGAATAGGCCCAACAGTTCCCATCTAAATAAAAAAAATCTATGTCAGCGCTTTTATTTAATAGGGTAAAGTCTCTCAGTCCCTCGGCCATGCACAATAAGCTTCCAATTCTGATACTGTGTCCTTGGCTAAGCACAGGTCAATATTTGACTTCATTATTCTGACCACGTTTCTCTAAACTCTAGTAAGCATCCAATTCATAGCTTACAGGAAACAGAATACCCTCATTAGCATCTTCTACTCTGTAAACGGAATGCGATATCTCTAATGAAGATCAGGGAAAAGCTGCTCACCAAGTTTACCTGCATTTTACCAGGAGCAGACATGCACACTGACGCTCCATGACTGCTTAGTGAGTTAACTAGATCACTCTTCTGTAACAACTTGCAGCTTTTGTTTTGTGTTTTTGACGTAACCCATCCCAATGCATCACTTCCTTCTGATCTAAAAGGTCTCATCAAGTAAAACTTACCAATATACTGTCAATGTTCACCAACAAAACCTGTGGGATGCAGCCACTTTGTGGTCACTGGCCTACTTCAACTACTACATATACCCCTTTACAGAACTCTTTAACAAAGTTAGCACTATTTGTCATAGAGTTGTCAACAGCACCCAAGCACACCAATGTTTTCGACAAACCAGATGATCATTAGCATGTCGCATATTTCCTCCTGATCACCCACATGTGGATGAACAAGAATGGACTCTGCCTCAAGCCCTCTGCGACTGTGCTGTCACACATCCACTCGACTGGTCGTCTATATCAGTCTTCCTTAAGTCTATATCCGTCTTCCTCTTAAAATATCTGCAGTCGGAGAGTCACTTTTGATGCAAATCTATCCATGGTTCTTAGGGTGAGCAATGCAAGCAAAAACTGAGAACAGCCGAAAGAAAATGGAGACAACACCCTTCCTCACCTGAGCTGAAAGCCCTCAGAAAAATCAGAAACGATTATAACAAAAAGGTAATCAATTCTAAAAAAGAATTTATAAGAGCAGAACTAGACAATGCCAAAAATAGACCACGAAAACTCTTCGAGATACTAAAACAGCAATCAGATAAACTAGCCAAATCAACCCCAGAAAACTCAAAAACTCCCTTAAGCTGTGAGGAATTCTCTACATTCTTCTGCGAGAAAACAAAATCACTAGAGGTAGAGCTCTCTAACGCTGCGGTTATCCTCCCGACCCAAACTCTGCCGAGGAGCGAGGCCGATGTGACAACAGAGAGTAATAAAACAAAGAATGAAGCAATCTGGGACACATTTGAATTATACGACCAGGTCAAGATCGCCAAAACACTGTCAGAAATCAGACCAAACAACCACTATCAAGACCCTTTACCTGCAAAATGTGTAAGAGAAATCAGCCACATTGTGGTTCCAATATGGACCGAAATCATAAACGCTTCACTTACACAAGGGATCCTCCCTGACTGCCTAAAAACAGGACAAGTAGTGCCAATAATCAAAAAACCGACAGCGGACGCATCAGATCCGAATAACTATCGACCAGTAACCAACACCCCTTTACTGGCCAAACTAATTGAGAAATGCGTGCAGAGCCAATTGAAGCAACACATCACCAAGTTCTCCCTACTAGACGAATGCCAATCAGGGTTCAGAGCAGGGCACAGCACAGAAACAGCGATCCTGCATATCGTTGATGACGCGCTTCAAGCCCTAGACCAAAATCAAGCATGCCTATTGATTCTCCTAGACCTGTCATCTGCTTTTGACACGGTAAACCACGAAACACTACTCTCCAGGCTACAGGACAGGATGGGATTGGCCGGTAATGTGCTGAGATGGTTCAATTCGTTCTTAAGCAACAGAACCCAACGATTCCGGGTTAACCAAGCAATTTCAACCCCTTGTCCTAATGCAATTGGGGTCCCGCAAGGCCCAACTCTATCCCCAGATCTATTCAACTTGTATGTCGAACCTCTTACAGACATTCTTCGGAAATCAACGATATCCTACCACATGTATGCTGACGACACGCAAATATACTTAAAGATCGCCTCCCTTGATGACATAGATCTAATGAATAAGACACTAAAGATGGCTATGCAATGGTTAACGACGAACCATCTGAAATTAAATGCCCAGAAAACAGAATTCATGCTAATTGCACCTCCAAGGAGCCACCCGGAAGTAAAGGAATGGACCAAATTGGTGACTGCGCTTAACTGCACACCAACCCTTGTCAACTCAGCTAAATCATTGGGAATCATATTAGATGAGAACCTCGACATGAAAGCCCACATCAATTCAATGGCGAAAAGTGCCCGCTTCCATCTGAGCTACCTACGAAAATTAGAACCATTCATCTCAAAGGCAGACTTAAAATTGGCTATACAGTCCCTAGTCATATCCAGGATCGAATATGGTTGCTCTACATTAACTGGTCTACCTAAAACATCTACAGCACCGCTAAAAGCCTGTCTCAATGCTGCGGCAAGACTTATCACTGGATCGAGGAAATTTGATCATATATCTCCTCACCTGAAAGCACTAAACTGGCTACCTTATGAGGCCAGAATTCAAATGAAGACAGCATGTATCACTCACAAAGCGGTGCACTATAACACGCCAGGATACCTAAGCAAGAAAATAAAGCTATCGGGAGGAAACAGACCAACGAGAAGCGCCAAGGAGCTGCTGTTGACGCCGGCCTTTTTTCGAAAGAAAAAGACATATGATCGAGCATTCACTGGAGCTGCCCCCAGAGTTTGGAACTCACTCCCTCCTAGCATTAGGAAGATCCAAAATATCGCAACATTCAAACGGGAATTGAAAAGCCATATGATGAGTAAATACTTGGCATAGGGAAGCCGACGGATCGCCAGTATGAACTACTACATCAGCTGAAGAGTGGTCCCTCTTCATGAATACTATCTTTATCAAGAAACTGACTCCACTCACTAGCCTTGGCTGTACCCTTATCAATACCACAGTCCTGTGTGAACCAATTGCTGGTCTCTGAGCCAAACTATATAACCTCTACCTCACCTTAGCTACTGATATGGATGGTGTTATAAGCTAAGCCTCTCTCTCTCACCTTTATTACTAATTGCACATGTGTTTGGTATATACTTATTTATTTAGGCATCCGTTATAGCCACAACCTCTTCTACCTTATATCTGTTGGTTGTTAGAATGGATATATGACTGTCAATGCGTAACCTACCTCGATGTAATGTGATGTAGTGTGCGGAGATGGTTTAAGCCATTCCTATGCAATAGAACTCAACGAGTCCAAGTTACTAAGCAATCTCAACCCCTTGTCCTCATGCAATCGGGGTCTCGCAAGGCCCACCTTATCTACTGATATGGACCGTGTTATGAACTAGGCCTTTCTCACCTGTTACTACTAATTGCACATATGTTTGTAATAGGTTTATTTAGGCACCCCTTATAGCCACTGCGCCTTTTACCTTATATCTGTTTGTTTTTAGAATCTGATATTGGACTGTTAATGTGTAACCTACCTCGATGTTAAGCGCTCTGATACCCACGGGTCTTGTTCGCGCTATACAAACCTCTATAATAAATAAATAAATAAATAAATAAAATAAATAAAAACACATTGTACCATATAACTGTCCTTTCTCAAATCAATCAGTGCACCCCCTGCTTCAAATGATCACTCTTATGCCAGTTATTGTGATCACCCAGGATCAACTTCTGCTATAGATTCCAGAGCGGCCATCCAGTAAATATCACAGCCAAGCTGCAAAATGTGAACAATAATGCAGCCCATCTCATCCTTAGACTGAAGTTCAAAGATCTCATAGCTCCCACACTGACTTTACTCTAATAGCTTCTAACGCAAAATTGGGTTGAATTTAAGGTCTAGTACCTCATGCACAAAGCAAATAAATTTATGGAGCATCCTACATCTCTAACCTGATGATGCTGTACCAGCTGCCTAAATGTCCAAATGAAAGCCCTCAAAACCACTTCTACATGCATCCTGTTTCATGCAAATGTCTGAAAGATACCTTTTTGAGATTCAAAACTTCTCGAAACTGCACCAACCTGCGTTCCAGTGATTGGTGGGATGAATTGTTTACACGCTAGTAGATCACCTTCAAATCCCTTTTAACCCAAAGCAGACTCTGGGAAGTGCTACTGTTATATAAACCCATACAGGTCTTCAATCTGTAATCCTTCAAGGAAATGCCTGCAGAGGCTACTCTCTTACAGAGTCCCGGGGAGAAGAACAGCGGAATTGTTGCCAGTCAGATGTGAATGTTGTTTGAAATTCTAGGCGGTCAGGCGTTCAGAAAAGGTGGCCATTTTTGTTAGTTTCCTTTCCAGGCAAAAAGGGTAAGTTAAGTTATGCTGACTGGATATGTATACCAGCACCAAAACTGACATTAATCATACAATGTCTTCTCTGTTCAAACGGAAGCTGGCAGTTGCTCAACTGGGGAAGATGGCCAGGCCCTCTAGTGAACACAAGAAGATGGGAGCGCTGAATCTTTTCAGACACTCACTGTCAATCACAGATCTGGGTTGAATTCATCATCGTTCTTTAGCTCACTTCGCCACCCCAGTTCAGACACAGCTATATGCAAATCAGTCTTGACCCTGTGCCTTATGGGAACAGTCCAGCCCGAACTGCCAAGCCATGTCTTCCCTGGACCGTAAACAAGCATCCTGGGTCCAGTTTCGGGCTAACAGCCCTCATCAGCCAGGCTAGCTTGAATTCAGTGGCAAAGTGAGCAAGGGACCTACGTCTGGGCATACCCTGCCAACTTAGGGCAAACAAAGCAAACACAAGGAGATGATGGACGGAGCGCTGAAACTTTTCAGACAATCATGCCCAGTCACAGATCTGGGTTGAATCCATCATCGTTCTTTAGCTCACTTCGCCGCCCCAGTTCAGACACAGCTATATGCAAATCAGTCTTGCCCTGTGCCTCATGGGAACAGTTCAGCCGGAACTGCCAAGCCATGTCTTCCTTGGACCGGAAACAAGCATCCTGGGACTGGTTTCGAGCTAACAGCCCTCATTAGCCAGACTAGCTTGAATCCAGTGACAAAGTGAGCAAGGGACCCACGTCTCAGCATACCTCTAGTGGGCAGTCACAGTTCTGAAAACATATATCCTTGATTCATGAATAAAAATGTTAGGGTGCTGTTGAGGTTGGGAGAAATGCTGAGCTGAAAATTCAGTTGCGGCTGCTGCCTAGAATGAGCAGTGAGGAGGGGGTGGAAGAGAGGATATCGGAAAGAAAACCATGACTTACCTCCCAGCCGGCCGGCTGGTGAGCCACCACCACCTCTCCTGTGTCCTGTCCTCTTCCTGGCTTCTTGTGAGGAAGCAGAAAGTACATGGGATCCCGCTGCTCATCACATGCTGCAATGTAGCTTTGGGATTGGTCTGAGCACTGTGACTCAGCCAGGGGCTGGAGGGGTGGGCATATTCTCCATACAGGGTGTAATGCAGCCTGCATGGAGAACAGGGAAGTGCGCATGACTGTTTCGGGAGGCCCGAGAGGGCCGACCAAACAATCATTGCGCACAGGAGTGTTCTACCACTTCTCCCCTGCTCTACAGCCCCCCCGCCCTGCCCCATCACACATGCTGCCGCAGGAGGAGGACAAAATAAAATGTTAATAACATTATGTTTTTATCATTTAATTTTTTTCCTTCTTTTGCTGCTTCCTAGCAGTGGGGCGATGGTCCCCCGCCTTAGCGGAGGAGACGCCACTGACTGTAATAATATTGCTTTGTGGATGGGGTCTGCAGACTTCACCCCCCTGTGTGCAGTGAAAGGATTGTACCTCAAACTTTGGCAGTCCGATTAGTGGGGAGGGCACTTAGCGTGGCACCCTCCCCTCAGCTAACCAGAGGTTGAGTTATGCATACAGCCAGAGGATGCAGAACTCTAAAATGTAATTATTACATGTAAGTAGCTAGACCATTCCAAGTATTTTCTTTGACTTCTATTAAATAATAGTGCTGGGTTTATAATGGGTTAAACAAAACTACAAATCCGAGTTTGAAAATAAAATGGACTGGATGAGCTGCTCACACGTGGATCATGGAAACGTGTAAACTCTGTAGATGTGAAGATGAACACAGAAAACTTGTCAGTGGGAAATAAAGAACTGAAAAGTGGAGCATTACAGACGTACAGCTATGCAGGACCAACAGTATTATCCTCTGACTCTGTTCTTCTGCTCCCTCTGAGGACGCCACTCCTTCCTGATAGTGCCTCTCTGTCTCTTTCTCTAAGCTTCCTTTCTTCCTCATAAATAAATCCCTTTATAGCTTCCCTCTGTAAGAATTCGCGTCCCTCTTCAGCCGCCATTGCTCCTCTGTTTCCGCCCTCCACCTGCTCCCTGCTGGTCCCTTCCTCTGTTCTGCCTGCGGGAGGGGCGGCGCAGGCCCGGGTGTGGCTCTCACTGCCTGCTGCAGTAATCTGTCACTGACCTCTCAATAAGCTAATAGCTCTAATGTGTGAAAATTGATTTCTGGGGTGAACGGGGAGTCCGGGTGATTTACGTTCTTCTATTTCCTATTGCTGATGCCCAATTGATTCCAACAAGTACTAAAATTTACTGTGGAAGGCATCGGCGGCAGAGAAGAGAAATCACCGCAGAGCTTTCAGTGCCTTGTCAGGGAGTGGAGCCTTCCAGGAAACAGGACAGATGAAGAGAAACAAGCAGAGCAGGAGCCACACTGCTAGTGAGTAGAGAAAGCGCGAGCTCAAGGAGGCCCAATGTCATGTGAAATATTTGAAGACGTTCCTAGCTTTTGATCCAAGCGCATGTTACATTGTGGGAGATGTAGTACACAAGAATCTCACTATGTGAAGTGCGCTTAAGACTAAGAAGCCATTGCATGCTTGAGGGTGTCACGTGACGAAAGGGAGACTTTTAGCATCTATGAGCTGAGAAAACGAGGGTTGGTAGCAAGGGAATAAATAGCAAGACTGGACCTAGAGATAAAGGGAGTAGTGGAGACGTATTGAAAGCATTCCTTCCCTCATCTTTTGTGTGTTAGGTCCTTGAGGAAGAACAAACCTAAATTCAAAGAGTAGAGAATGTTTTTACTTTATCAAGTACTTCTATAACATTGGGTGTTGTAAACTAAAAACAAAACATTGTGGTGTAGCCAAATGTATACATACATAGTTACACAAATCAGCGAGAATTAGGGAGTTTGAAGGGTCAAAACAGGTAAGTGTAACAGTGATATACAGCGCGCTCTATAAATCGTTAAAAAAAAGAACAATACCTGTGCACAGACATATATTGAGTTACCCGGAGTCACACAAATATTTGGTCAATTACCAAACCTGAAACTAGAAAGTAGGTACCAAACTCTGCAGGACATCTGCTCGTTGCAGCACTATGCTTTGGTTGCTCTATGACCGACCATACTCTGTTGCGCTGAAAGGTATTCTCAAACTCGGTGGTGCTCAATAGTCCCATTCCATTCCAGCTAACTATGCAAAGCTATACATCTCTCATTATTCAGCTCCTATAAACCAGCTGAATACCTAATCTTAACTGCATAGAGACCAGATGAATTGACATTAAAATGATGACCATTGTTTGGAAGGTCACATGGGACATTGCCATTGATAGTGGCCTTTCTGGGAACCTCAGCCTCCAGCCTTTAAAGCTGAACAATGCAACATGCATTGGCACTATATACAAGCACAAGAGGAGGAAGAAAATAAAATACTTACATTTGGTATGGGTGAGTTGAAGAAAGAGAGTTAATGAGCGGTTGTGTGGAAAAGATAAGCTGCGGCAGAAAAATAAAGGGCAGATGATGGGATGTTTGGAGATGACTCGTGGCATGAGACGGATAAAGATCAAGAGACTGTGACAGTTCCTGATGAGGCAGCATGCCTACCAGACATTGCAGTTTCCAGATTCAAGCCAACGTTTCTGGGCATCCCAAGATAATGTAAATGAGATCCAATTACGCTTTGTGGACATACAAAATATCAACCATTGCTCCAGTTCTTCTGGGACCACATTGCAGTCCCTTGTAATTAGAAAAAAAAGCGGGCCAAGCGAGAGTAAATGAAAGCTGGAGTGAGGCCGAAAGATGAAGGTGGTAGGATGGAGGCTGCTAAATTGACTGGTCAGTTGTGCAGGGAGTTTCGAAAAATCTCTTTAAATGAAGTTTGTCACCTGTATCAAGAACAAGCACATTAGAGCTAAGATTGAAGGTCATATTCATGGTTGTGGTGAATGGGTCCAAGAGAAGGAGCAATGACAGATGTACTGTTCAGTGGAATCCAGTGAAATAGGTGCATAGGTGCACATCGATGGAAATCACTAAGCTTAGACCAGAGAAAGCAACCAAATCTCACATATTTGAAAAGAAATGTGAAATCAAAACTTTCAGGGTGGTTTTCCTTGCTTGCTGTAGATCCAATAGACTACCTATCCCTCTAGTTAGAAGACAGGGCCCCATGTCAAACTCCTTTGTTTCTGGGAATTAGGAATGTAATATGATCCAAATAAATTACTGGATCTTGTCAACTCTCAGCATTGGTAGTGACTCAGTGTAAGAATTCCTGCTGCAAATTTGGACTTTGAAATACCCTGCACACTACTAAGTGACTCTATGCCACAAGCCATGATTGCACAAATATCTAAAATTAAAGAAATATATTTATTTGGGAGTTTTATGTAGGGCTAACTAGATCCGAGGGCATCAGACTGCTTTACAAGACAGAGCATTGATAGAAGGATTCAACATAGTATAACTGGAAGGAATTAAAACGAAGCAACATAGCATATGATTCTCAATGAGAAACAGATAATCCAAAATTGTTCATCAGAAGCATTAGTGACAGATTGAATGCTGAATTGGGTCAGGCGGCCATATCGAACTATCCTGTTGGTCTAGTAGGCTTAGGGTGGCTGGTTGAAGTATTTGTTCAGTAGAAGAGTTTAGAGATTCTTTGTAAAGCAAGTATAGGAAGGGTTTCAGGGAAGGTCTTTGGGAAGTGAGTCCTAAATCGATGGAGCATTACCAGAGAAGGAATGTTTCTGGGATTTTTTTCAGTTTAGCAGGATGGGAAGGAGTGAGTCGAATCTTCTTAAAACCCAAGTTCTACCTGCTCCCAACAGTTTGTTTTCTAAATATTTAGGTCTGCAGTGTGGAGGGCTTTGTGGGGGATACAGGCTGCCTTGAAGATGCATCTTTCTTAAATTGGGAACCAATTGGGACGCTTGAGAGCAGATGAGATCTGGTCCAATCTGATTGTGCCTGTGAGAAGTCTAGTGGCTGCATTTAGATATATTCATAGTTCAGCCACAAATTATATGGAAGAGTCAGGATGTGAGAATTAGGACAGGAAGTTTGGCCACATTCAAACTCTGGCAATTCAGGAAATCTAGAAAGACGTTTGGATGGTTTTGTTCTTAGGATCTCTTGATGTTTGATGTCATACGCTGAAAAACACAGAAAAATTCGATTTGCATGTCCACAACATAATCTATTTTTAAAGATTTTGCTCCAACAATAGTAACACAACAACGTTGTTTAGCAGCATTGACATGAGACGATGGAATCAAGACACAAGTAGAAAACACGGAGTGCAAATTAATATTGGGAAATACCCTCCATCTATATTTTTTTCCATGTTATCTTACTTATTGTAACTTTATCTTGTGTTATGTTTGCTTCAAAGTTTGACTTGGGGAGGCACACTTGGAATTGAATGATTAATAACTTTTTGATAGTTATTTTCAGGGTTTTGCCACTTTATAATCTTTATTTGACTTTTCTCATAAACAGTGAAGGGCATGCTGTTTGACCTAAAAGCAGGCACTCTAGCACTTTTTCTCAGTTTCTATGAAGCGTTGGCTGAGTAGATTTATGAATTCTCACAAAATGGATGACAAGATAAAAAGTGAAACACACAGAAGGGCTATCAGTCGAGGAGTTAGTAATCATTTAATTGGACTAAAAGTGTGCCTCCCTAGTAAAATATTTGAAGCAAATGTAATTCATTAGCTGCTATTGAGGGTGACAGCAGGGGTGCGTGCACAGTATAGTGCTGGAAATATCAGTCCTGACAAACTCTCTTTTGCGTGATAGTTCTGGGTTAGGGTATGTTATGTTGTGTTTTTTTAACATATTTTATTGAGATTTTTCGTGTTAAACAACAATACAGTTCAAATATATGTTATGATATATGATGTTAGGTCGTGTCGTGTGATGTAGTGTAATGTAATGTTATGTTCTATTATGCCATTTTATGTTATGGAGATTTGAATATCACACATTTATTTTGCCACTACCATGGCCTGCCTGCATTCAGAGTTCAGTACTGTGACATCCTGATTTTTGAAGATTCTGTCACTGACTGAAATCTAATTTGTCATTTATTTTAATTGGATCCCGGACTGTATGGGTATGCTTTATGTGCTGTTTTTGTGCGTTTAATTAGGTTTCATGAGTCTTATGATGATTAGTGATATTTGTGGTTTTATAGTTTAAGTTATTTACTTATTAGGGCGTTGTGCTGTGTGCAAGGATGGGTGAGTCCCGTGCTCTCCATGCCACTGGAATCAAGCTATCCTGGCTGATGATGGCTGAAAGACAGAACCGGTCCTAGGATGCTTGATTCCGGTCCAGGGAAGCCATGGCTTGACAGTTCGGGCTGGACTGTTCCCATGAGGCACAGGGTCAAGACTGATTTGCATATGGCCATGTCTGAACTGGGGTGGTGTGGTGAGCAAAATGACGATAGATTAAACCCAGATCTGTGACTGGGGGTGAATGTTTTGCCGTTGTGCAACATTCCGTCCATCAATGGTTGTTTTTGCATGGGAATGTCCATTACCCAGGTTGAAGTATATGTCTGAGGTGATTGACAATACGGGGGCATATTATCAAGAACTGTGATAAAATTATCGCCGCTTTAGCGGCAGGAAACTGCCGCTAAAACGGAGATAATGGGCTTTATAATTTGATAATATGCCCTTGTGAATTCCAATAGCAGCCCAGGTTATCACCAGAACCTGGGCTTCTATGGGAATTCACAAGGGTGTATTATCAAGCCCGTTATAGCTGCTTTAGCAGCAGTTTCCTGCCGCTAATGTGGCAATAATTTTAACGCCTTTCTTGATAATATGCCCCTTAGTGTCCAACAGGATCCCTTTATCTGGACAACCTTTGATGTGTGGTGGGTGGGGTGTTATGTGTGTAATTGTGGAGTGGTATAAAAAACAATGCCTCTGTATCCAGGATAGGCCCGGCGCTCAAATCTCAGATCTGGAGTTACCCTCCTTTTATTATTTAGTCCATAGGGAATATTAATCTTGAAGGTCTGAGAGAATGTTCATACATCACAATAAACAGCCGATAGTCATAACTTGATAGAATTTATTCCGATGGCATCATCATATCCAAATGTTCATCACACACAACAGAATGGAACACAGCAGCCAACACGTGTTTCGCGACACAGTCACTTCATCAGGGCCAAACATTTTCCAATCACAGCAAAAATGTCTAATAATTTTACCGCGCTGTGACTCTGGACTGCTTATTGTGACATATGAATATTTCTCAGACCTTCAAGATTGATATTCCTTGAGGAGTGCGTATGTTGATTTCATGAAGAGTGAAAGTCAAAGTTAAAAGCCAGTCTCGTGATAAACATTACTGTGTCAGCCAAAGGCAGACATCTATGGGATGTTTGGGAATGGCAGATTGCCCTCCTCGCATCTCCTCAGTGTGATGTAGATCAGCATCTATATTTGATGTCTTTCTCAGACTGCACTCCACATTTCTACTTGTTTTACGACCTTAAAACAAATACAACAGCTTCCGAACACACACCCTATAGGGCGTGCTACTAGTTAGGACAGCACTTGTACACCCCACAAAGGACTAGTAAGGCTACATAAATATTTCAACACCAACCCATCTCATGGTGGCTTCATCTCTAGCCCTTCCTCTCTCTCTCTTCATTTTGCACAGGGCTTACTGGTTTCTCGCTTCCTCCTCTATTTATCTTTTTTCCATTCTCTCCCCGTTTTTCCCATGTTTTCCACCGTCTGCCTCCCTACCCTGTCTCTTGCACCGCCACCCCGTCCCTCCTTGCCACCCGCCTCTCTCCATGAAGCATTTATTGTAAAGGGCCCATTTGACTGATTAAAGGTTAGGCCCGTGTCAGGCTCAGCATTTCAAATACGGATTGATTGGATATTATTTTAAGGTTAGCATCAGCCATAAGACCCCGTGTCACCCTCCCTTGGGAAAGCTTGGTGTTAAATTCAGTGTTATACCTAGAACTCCCCCCAGTGAGGTCAGAGTGGTGCAGCCCCAGGCAATCTTTCTTACTGGATAGAAAGCAAGGAAGAAAGAAGATGGCAGGGGAGGGAGGAAGGGAGGAAGGGAGGACAGCTATTGTGGAGAAGAGGGATTAAGGAAGAGATGGTGGAAAGGAGAGGAGCAGGTGGGGAAGAACAAGAAGGGGTGCAAGAAATGAAACTGAGGATAGGGAGGGGAAGGATGATAGGAATGAAGTAAGAACAGAACGAGACTTTAAGTGATGTGGGTCCTTCCGGGTCCCAGACCCAGTAGTTAATAAAAATTGTCCTTGACTCGGTTACCTTCCTGTGTTGATGTTTCTAACTTTACAGGCGAAAATTCTGATAGATTTTTTGAACAATGACTGTAAAAAAAAACATGTCCGCAATATTGTTCATGTTTACATTTCACGTTTCTTACTCTTGCCTGTTTTTTAAGACCGTGTTCTTTTTCCTACAGGGTGTGTTAATGTATTTTTTTCATGGAAACATATGAATCGTGTACTCTGCAGAATGTGAAATTAGTTTCCTCTTAGTATTTGTGCGGGTGCAAGTTGTGGGTGGGTGTTTAAAATGGGCCACAGTTGATAGCTGTGGACTTCAGGCCAAAAGCAGAGCAGTTTGTTTCAGTGTCTGTCAGTGTATCAGGGCTTCAGAACACATGCTCATTCAATCCTTGGCCTCTCTACCTTTTGTAACTTATTGTTTTTTTTTACGTGTGTGACAGAGGCACACAGCTGTCAAAATACTGACAGTTACATTTAAAGAAAATGCAGTGCTTACAAACGAGTGGGTGCATTGTGTGTGTGTGTGTGTGTGTGCTAGAGGGATGGAGAGGTGTATGAGATGCTAGGATGTGTGTGCAGGGGAGAGAAAAGACGTTGGTGGAAAGGAAAGTGATCAAGGATTTCAGAAAGTTATCAGAAAAAAAGGGCTTGTCTGAGAGGCTGCTGAAGACGGTGGCGTGAAGGTGAGAAACAGGAGTGATTGAGACGCTCCAAAGGTCACCACGCCTTCCAATGACCTTAGTAATGTTTAATTCACAGTCTCAGAATTTCGCAATTGAAACAATTTCCATTCTTATTACCCACAGCAAAATTATTGTTGTTAGTCACTAATCTGACACAGCTAAAAACATTGGCAAAGGTCAGGCTTGTTTTAGTCGCATATCTGTTATTGTGTAACATGTTTGCATATGTCTGTATCCAACATAGGAAAACTCACAGAGAGACACCCAAATACTGGTCGGGTGGCACCCTACGGGAAGCATTGGATTTTAGTTACATGTCTTAAGGCACACTCATAATTACACAGGCCACGTCTCTTGGAAAAGATTATTTGTAAAACTTCTCAGACCACGAGCCTCTTTGAGAGGCGTCCCCCAACTTTTTGTATTCCATTAAAAACCCTGAGAATGAAGCAACAAAGAAAAAGTTGAAGAAAAACCAAGAAAAATGTAAGGGACGAGAAACATGAATAGAAGGGGTGGAAAGAAGAAAGAATGAAAAAAGCATGAATATTAGTGAATTCAGAACAATACCAAAATAAATGCAGAGAGAGGGTACTACAATACCTTTTTCTGCTGACCTACAAAGGTAGTTACATCACTCGCTAGAGCAGCGTCGACTATGGTTAGAATGTTGCACGGTATGACTATAAAATAACCTTTGCATCTGCAGAACAGGAAGTGACATAACCAAGATGAATGACTGCTGTCAGGAGCAGACAGCTCACAGTGCTAAGAAAGCACAGTATACTAGTGTCAGATGGGCATATGCAACTATCAAATACATGCCACTGAAAACACAACATTAGTTAATTTACTGAGAGCAAAAAGCACAATGATGGTACCAGTGGAAATGGTCTTAATAAGTGCAGCAGAACTGGCATCACCTGGTCAGCCGGACAGATCTGCTCGTTCAACAATTTAACCAGGAAGCAGTAATGAGCTGCACCGGAAGTGACGTCAACAACGCACACTAATTGTCTGACAAATAAGATTTAAGTCACCGCTAGAGTGACTCCTTTTGGCCAGCCACAGAGTAACTGCTCAGCCTGCTTCAGCCATGTTTTCTTAACCACAGATGGAACACCTCTCACTTAGGGAAACATTTTTAATACTAGGCAACAGAACGCAAGAACTAAATGAGAACTAGGTCAATAGTAAGGTGAGAGAACGTGAAACCACAAACCAGAAGTACGCTTGAAAAAAGTCCATCATGAGCATCCCAGCTAATCTTGTGCTGATGTAAATTCCACCCCCTCCCTTTTTCAGCAGTATAAAAGCTTTCGTCAATCACCAGACAGTCTCCATATTGACTGTCTCCTGTCACTCACCTGATTAAAGGACCCACTTAGATCCAAACGCTTAGAGCCAGTGCTGTCGGCCCATTCATAATACTCCAGTTGAAGGATTAGCTTTCACAAAGTTTGTCTTAATGTTTATGTCCTGCTATTGATTGGCACCGGTGAAACGATAAAAATTGACACCAGGCGCAGCTTCGAAGGGACTGCCCGAGCTCAGCAAAACAGGGATCAATTTGGATCGACCAGAGCAGCAGAAAAACTGTCTCCATTAGTGGGTACAATCCTGACAAGCGGAAAGTTGTTCCGCTTTCCTTAGTTCTTTTTTTTAGAAGTTGAGCGCATTGTCTCGAGAACTTGTCTCTCAGCACATCCTCGAGAGACCTCGTCTCGCGCGCTGGCTCCGCGTGCATTTGCGCGATGGCGGGGATTGTTCACAGTTATTTTGAGACAGCGCGGGTCAAGGGAGCGGGTTACAGTTTAAAATGTGCAATATGGCCTTTAGGGCAGCAAGGCAGTGCCCAAGGGCTGGTCTCACAGGTCAGTGAGTGGGCTATTGTTTGGTTCTTTACTGGCCTCTTTTATTGTCTGGTAAGTAAGTCTGTTCATACTGTTGATTTCACTGATATTGAAACAAACATTGCCTGCAGCAAGCTTACATCCATACAGCCGCCCATAGCTTGTAAAACGTTTAAATCATTTGTCTTTACAAGTTAAAAACTGCTCAAATTTGCAAGCTTGGTCCACTTTTTTATTTAGCTATATAGTTCAGTATTAGAGGACACTTTTAGTTTGCTTCCCAGATCTATTGTCGGTACCATCTGTGTGTAGTATTCGAGCTCTAGCTTTGAGTACAGAGCAGGAACCACATACCAGCAGAAACAAATACACAAAACTGGAAAAGACAACATGCAGTAACTCATGCATAAAGGCAAAAGGAGAGAGTGTCTGCAGAGTGGCTCACAAATATCAAATACCCTGGCCCAGAGGCGAACAGCCTTGGCATTGACTTTCCTTTTACAGACAATGATAATTGAGGGTGTGAAAATGTTTAATTTCGCGAAAATACTTTTGGGGCATATCAGATCATTGGCCTACTAGCAGCTCAAAGAATTTCTTATTTTTCTACAACAATGCACTGACATTGTTTTGCTTTGCACGTGCTAGATGGTGCTGATAACTTGCGAGCATTTCATATGCTCATGGTTTTTTCGTGCGTATCCTCTTAAACTGTGCTATGGCTCTAACTTGCAGACATTTTCTATGCAAAAGCATACCATGTTTAGATTTTCGTTGTGAATACCTGAGCATAAATTACTTGCTCGTAAAAGTCCTGATTTATATCCGATCACCAACCTGGTGTGAGGGAGGGTTGGATCGGGATCAAAAATCGGTCCGGACAAGCTTAAAGATGCAGCCCAAATTTGCAGATTGCGTCTATACGCAAAACACTGGGGGAGGAGGGGGGGGGGGGTGGGAGGGGGGGTCTCTAAGAGAGGTATGTTTTTTTAACTTCAGGGAGATAAAAAAAAATGCAACTGTTACCTGCATACTTTGTGCTCTGATTTGTTCACACTGGTGAACCACACCTGAATATAAGTGAAGCTACTTCTCAGGCTCCCTACCTCTGCTCAATTTGCATCCATTAATGGGCCGGCCCATCTAGAGACTGGGAATGACACCAATGACACCACCCCCAACCCCACCCCGTTGGTAAAAGGAAGATTACAGAGGCCCATCTGCCTCCAAAAAGACCGCTTAGGCATCCACTGGGCTGCGGGTGGCATTTGAACAGCACAGACAAAGTGCAAATGCTTCCAAAATACCCAAAAAAGCAGCCCCCAGTTGCAACTCACATACCGGCCCATCGCCCGAGTGTCCACCTTACCAATCGGACCCTGGTGTGAGGAGTCCCACTGGACATTCTACCATTTTCCTGGTAGGGTGAACACTAATGGGCAGCTTTCTGGGCTGAATGGGCTGTCATAACCATAACCCAACCATGTCCCTCTAGCCCCATTCCAGTTGCAGTCTCCTGCAGAGTGGCTCTGATATGAACAAGTCTCTCTGAGCAGATCTTTGAATTTTGGATTCCAGTTAAGCCCTGCTTGTGTGGAACTTTGCGATCTTTGCATTTTTTTAAGTCTCAGCAAAAAATTCCAAGTTTCCAAAAACATTGTAACTGCACTTATTGTGAAATGAAGCAGCAATCTCAGTAAACTCTGAGAATTGGCTGCATAAATTAGCATTTTATTTGTGAAATGTGTGCCCCTTTTAAGCTCTCTAAGGATCTTACCAGTGACGTATCCATGAAATCAAATTATTGGTTCAGACAGGACATGAAAACAACATCTAACAAATGGTTTCAGTGTAAGTATTTTGTAAAATGAACGTACTTCACTGGTCTGGCAGAAAAGCATCATGGGAGAATGCAGCTCAAAAATGGGATTTTGCTCCAGGTAGTAGTACTCAGTAATAGTAGCCAAAGAACTGCCATAGTGGAGGGGATTGATCAATAGACTGCCCACCCTATTCAGGGAGCCCTTCTCCTTCGGTTGCACTGCAATTCCCTGGATACCACTACGCCCTCACAGTGAACAATGGTGCTCGCATGAGTCAGATAAAATCACATTTTCTATTGAAGGAGAGGCCAGGCCTGGCTGGGATCAGTAAAAGTTCATTCATTTATTATCTAAAAAAAGACAATGCTTTTATTTCGAATAGAAAATTATTTTCACCTTCTCATCCACTCCCCCTCAGTTTTATGATCTGATGTTGCAGGAAGTTACACATTTGTTCCTATCTTACATAGCAGCAAAATAGTCAGACCTCGAATAAAACAAGCATTGGTAGCACCAACAGGTCAGGTTTTCGTGAAGTAAAGCATGCAAAAACACACATGCAGGAATGCTGTGGTTGTAATGGCAGTGGTGGTGGTGGTAGTAATGATGGTAGTGGTAGTATGCTGTTGAAAATGGTGATGGTGCTGATAATAATTTTGGTTGTAATGAAGGAGGTGCTGATCCTGGTGGCAGTGGCAATGATGGTGATGACGGTAGACATAGTATTGTGGTGATGGTGGTGTTAATGGTGTTAATAATGCTAGTGTAATGCTGCTTGTGGTAATTGTGGTGGTAGAAGTGGTGGTAGTAAATGTGATGTTAAGTGAAATGGTAATGTTGGTGCGTGAAGTGGTGGTGGCTAGTCGGGTGTGAAATGTGGTGGAGAGAGGAGGGTTGTGTTTATCGTGGGGCCGAGCGAGGAGCAGAGCCAGAAAACAAACAGAAGTGCCAAGCAACAGGAGAGCCACCAGGAACAAGCAGGAGAACATCTCTCAGGCCTGGCACTGTAATTCATACTGAAGTACCCAATGGGAGGACAGTGAGGCAGCATCACGGGCGCTGTAGGACCACAATGCAGTGCATGCAGCTTTAGTCCACCCAGTAGCCTCCAGTGCTTCCACAGTGTTCTCACTAGATGCTGTGATATGTAAACAAGGGCAGTTGGAGCTCAGTGCAGAAACATTAGAGCAGCTACTGGGCATACTGACTGGGTGTATAAAAAGAGGCCTAGCAGCTGAATAGGGGTTGAGCAGAAACTAAGATCTCAATGGACAATCAAGTCCTGACAAAATTATTGTTAAAAAGTTATTGAAGTGATAAAAATTGAAGGGATGATAACTGAGTGTCTTTGTCAGACATAAAATCGTCCCTCATGCATTGAAATGCAAGCCCCGTAGGTAGAGCCATGGCCCAATTAAGGAACCTTTAAAAAAAAGAGTAACAATTTTTCTGACAGACAGCTGCACTGTTAAGCCAGACCTAAGTCTCAATCATCTTTGCATACAGATCTGTTCCCTAATAAACCTTCAACAAAAACATTTCTGAAAGAATACTAAAGTCATGCTTTCACAGTCAGTGATAACGTGATGTCAGCTGGCAAAGTTATATGTGACCATAGGATGGCAGTTTCACCAAATGGGCAGTGGGCACTGGGGTCACTTTAAGGGTGCCATGAACCTGCATTTGCTCCAGTCTGCAGAAACATTATATGGAAAAATGTCAGAGGCTGGTGAATGGTAGATTCATTTCTACAATGTGCTTATCACAGCCAAGCACAGATTGTGAAGGCTGTGCTGTCAGTGTCATATGTTTAGTGTGGCCAGAGGCACAGATTAGAAACTGATCTCTTCGCATCATGTGCTAACCGCAGCCAGGCACACAATAGACTGTGAACACTGCACTATTTGTTTTCTTTTTTTAATTTATATATTGAACTATTTGTATCAAGTACAATTCACAAGAAACTGTACAAATTGTAAATACTGGATTATTTCAGTGATCTGCTAACCCAACTAAACATACAGTCTGTACATACTTCTTTATTTGCTTCTTGCTCTTAATGCAACCAGACACTCTGAGTGTTAAAATTGCAATGTGTGTATCTTGCACTAAGTGTATTCAGACACAGTCTGCACAAAACATACTGTTTGTATCTTATAATACGTGGGAGACTGCAATCCCTGTTTAAAAGCCTGTCTTTAATTTCCTTATACCAGTGTCTTGTGATATTGTAATATTGTACTTATGAAGCTGCTTAACTGTAGGAAAGTGGAACATGTATGTGGTATGGCTGCGTGGCCTTATCATGAATTATTATCACAATACCCCAAAGATGGTCCTTGGATTCATACTAATAAATCCTTAGCTCAGTCCTGGTAGAGTGGCAAAGAGCAGTCAAGCTTTAGTAGAGGAACATGTATTAAGCATTTCAGAGCAGCAACATGGACTATAAGTAATTTACATGATGCGAGAGAAATCCAACACCAATTTGTAAAAATACATTTTTATCTTTAATTTGGACACCAAAACAAAGAGAATAGCATGCATATAACCGGAGTTATAGATTTTTTAAGCACTACCTAATCAGTACAGTAAAATGCATAGCCAAGATAACATTGCGGTCAATGGAAAACTCTGCAGTTGACAATCAGTCACTTGCAGGTTGAGTTATGTGAAACCCTTACAGGGTTAAAGCCATTTGGGTCCCAAGAACAGATACATTTTACCTAGACCGTGGAGTCCGGGTGCAGAGTTGTTCACACGGTGCTGCAAGAAGCAAAATGCAAAAACACAACGGATACACAGTTGCTGATGTTGGATGATGGTTACCCGGTGTTCCCTGTAGATGCAGCATCAAGTGTGGGGGTTAGCAACTGGATTGGTGGCCAACAAGCCTTAGCTGCGTCAAGTGCCTCAAGAAGTTTCTGGAACTTCACTGTTGAGGTAGCTGCCTGAAACTTTGGGACAGGCCGGAGTACAACTCCCACAGTGCACTGGGCCACCTGGATTTGAGCGATCCGATGGAGGGCCCGATGGCCAGCAATTCTTTGGATCCGGCGAATATTTTTACCTCCTGCTTGCAGGGGACTATTGCCACTAGTCCAGGAGAGACTAAGGATGGTTCTGGCTTCCACAAGGGTCCCTGTCTTCAGGAGTGTCAAGTCTTAGCCAAGGACGAGGGTCGAAGTCTATTGCCTCAGGGACAAAGTATCCCTCATTTGCTTTCGTGCTGTGGGCAAAGTCATGTTGTTTATGACACAGGTCTTCTCTTGGTCCTTCATTGAAGTAAGTTGTTCAGATCTGAGATTATGGTGTCAGAGGGGTCCCTTAAATCCTAGATTTAGGGGATTTAGGTGTGTGGGAGGTAGTAGCCAATTGGCAGCTAGCCCTTGCAGCTACTCAGGTCATCAGGTAGGTCACCTTTTCTACCCAGAACCCACTATATCTGCACTCCTAAACATAGCAAAATTATATTTTAGGTGTACAGATCAGGCTGCCTACCCTAGGGATGTGGCCATCATTCCTGGAGGTGTACACCTCTTGCATATCTAATTTCCTGCTTTGCCAGGGTGCACGAATGCCAGGGGCAAGGGGAGGGCTGTGTCCTCCTCAGGGGGACAACACAGATGCTTATCAGAGGGAGTGTAGCCTTGGAAGCTCACCGCTCAGATGTGCCGCTACACTAGCCTGATGGGGAGGAGGGAGGCGTGACCTCCTTTCTGCCCAGCCTTCGGTCCTGACTCCTGTTAGTGATCACAGAGCCTGGCAGGAGGTCAGAATGGTGGCAGCAGGCACAGGAATGAGCGGGCTGGTCAGCCAGAGTACAGTCAATCTGGGGCAACCAGGTGGGCAACCTCTAAAGTGCCACCTGGGTGCATGCCATTCCACCCAGGACATGATGATCATGTCAGGGGAGAGAGGAGAGAAGGCATGTTGTTTGATACCAAAAATGACATATTTTAGTGGTACCATAATTGAGTTGCCAATCTCAAGAGTTCCCGTTTTATTTAAAAGCAGTCTCAGACATGGAGGTCAGCTGAGCCCAGCAGGCCACCATCCCTGGGAGGGCCAGCCATTCCCAATGGGGACGCAAATTGCGAATGCCTCATGAATATTCATGAGGCATGCAATTTGCGACCCCATTGGGAATCGCAAACAGTGTCTCAAGCACTGTTGTACATGGCATTTTGTGACTCACAAATTGTGACCCGCAATCAAGTGCAATTTGTGAGTCGCAAATTGTCATGGTCGTACATCTGGCCCATAATACCCTCTGCCATACATTAAAAGGGTTATGCAAATCATGACCTTATAAAGGAACGCATCCGATGGCCTTATTCCACTATGTTGTCTTGGGACGACTCAGTGACTTTTAAAGTCCTTAAAATTTATGGCAAGGGGCCCTTTATCCAGTAATTAAGTACAGCCATAAACACAGACACCGTGCCCTTACAGTACTTTGTGTTCTGTGCAACTCTTTTTACACAACTTGTATAATATCATGAGAGCAGACAAGCACACTTGGAAAGCAAATAACACATTCAGTGTATTGTGTGCTTACAGTTGCCAGTCTCTTAGTTAAGACTGAACTACATGGATGAAAGAGGGTGAGCAAGCACGCGCGAGAGAGAGTGAGTGAGAGAGAGAGAGAGAGAGAGTGAGAGAGTGTGTGTGTGTTTGTGGGTGTGTGTGGGTGTGTGTGCGCGCGTGCCGTCTCCATCAGTCTGTGTGTAAGCACAGATAGTCGCAGGTGGGACATCCACAAATGTGTGGTTCAAAAGAAGAGAAGGAAGCAAAACGCCAACAGTGCGACTCGAAGCACATAAAGAATATCATTAAATGTATTGCTTGCAGTGTTTTTCTAAAACGCATTGCAGTGTTTTTCTTAAACGCATGCATGTCGTTGTTATTTAAATTTTTTATGTGATCTTCAAATAATGCAGGCACATTTGCCATAGGATGGACGAAGCAATAAAGGATTTTTACAAAAAGAGCAGTCTTGTTTGTAGCATGCATGTTGACTCGCTGGGTCTCTTGGCATTATTGACCAGACTCGGAGGTTTCTTGCAGCGAAACTACACACATTTTATCGACCTCAGAAAGATGAGGGTCAAACTGGACAGACTGGGATTTCAACCTTTGACTATGGGGTCAAACACAGGTTTCAGGAGAGGATACATCGATCCTCTGAACCACAAGACACAGTCTATGGGGTGCTTTGAATAGAATAGAATAAAATGGAATAGAATAGAAGCAATCTAGGTTTTCAAACAGTGAAGTTCTTATTTTTTAATAGGCTTGAAAAGCAAAGCATGAAAAGCGACTTTTGATGCACGATTATCATTGTCTCGATAAGCAAGACTTCATTCCAGACTAATGGAACAGAGTGTAAATCTGAGAAAGAGTGGTGAGAGTGGAGAAGCGTGGCTCAATGGTTAGAGCGGCAGACCCTGATGCAGAGGTCTGGCCCGGGACCAGGGTTCAATTCCCACCTTGGCGGCTCTTGGACTCAATCTCCCCGGACCTGATAATTCTCGCATCGGTGCCTAGTCTAATCATGGGTCCACTCTGTGACTCTGGGCAATAGCTTGCTTAATCTCCACAACGGCCCCAGCAGTGCCTGGGTGCCTGGCTTCAC
This sequence comes from Lissotriton helveticus, assembly GCF_964261635.1. Lineage (NCBI taxonomy): Eukaryota > Metazoa > Chordata > Amphibia > Caudata > Salamandridae > Lissotriton > Lissotriton helveticus. The sequence continues at coordinate 897,222,223 of NC_136072.1, read as the reverse complement.
CTTGGGGGTGCCCAGGAGGGGACATTTCACATGGAAAAGCCAGGAAGGGTTCCACAGCGGTATGAGTGCAGCGGCGGGAAGCCCCGTTGCATGGGCAGCCGTGCTCTTCACAAATACTTTACATTTACAGAAGCAATGTTTTATGCCTACTGCAACAGGCAGATAAATCGGTTGATTGTGTGCCTCCTTTGTAGTAATCGAGTAAACAAGGAACATTTCTGAGGTGCCCAGGATCAACGCCCTCAAATTTTGTGTACCTTATTCAAGCCTATCTTTTTGAAGCTCACTGAGATCCCTATTTATTTGGGCTCATACTCTAATCATGAAAACATTACAGACAATTGCCACGCAATGGTAACAGAATTGGTATGTTGGGGCCTGGTTCCTTTTCATGCCATTACGCTTTGTGAATCTTGGTTAGTAGTGAATGCTTGTAGGTACTCCAAGACGCATGCCCTCAGCAAATACCGCAAGACTTACAATTCTCAGGGGGAGTTTGGAGTGTTACATCCTCCCAATGAATGTATTTTCCGAGGAATATTTGGGTACAGGTACTTTCAGTCGGGTATGGTGAGGTGTCTGTCGGATTTCACCTGGGATCTTTGCATACGCACACTGACAAAAACACCCACACACTCTCTCTCATCTCTTTTATAAAATCCCTGAAAGATGTTGATTATTTTACAAAATATTATGTTTCTCCCAGTTGGTTCTCCTACCAATCCACATTCCTCTTCCTTTCCACTGCCTCTTAACCTTCTCTCATGCACCCTGCTTGTCCTATATTGTATTTTAACATTATATGCCAGCGTGATTGTCAGAAAATCTGAAGCTCACCCCTCCCTCACTCTTACTGACCAAGATAGCTCCCCTGCCAATGCTAACTGTTTACTGCAGCTGTTTAAACCCCACAACTATTTTTAGCATCTCAAACTTTTAAAGGCACGCCCAAGTTGGTGGAAATATTGGGAAAAAGGTTTATTCATGGGGAATAACAATTTGCCCACGGAGAAAAAATGTATAGTGCAAATGCACATTTAAAATATAAATATCCATGCAAAAATGTACACCAATGCTTTTAAATTGGTGAAATGTATATGATTATCTTAGAATTCACAAACAATTCTAGAACTACTGTGAGTCTGCTCCAGAAATTTGTGGTGAGTTGCCAAACTTCACAGATTTCCGACAAATCTAGGTGTACACTTGTACACCTAGATTTGTTGGAGTAAATGTCCGACTTTTTTTGAGAATCAAGCTTTCTCGATATTTGCATCACTTTCTGTAATTACTCCTCTTAGTTATAGATATGTCGTGGTCTTGTTCACAAACTACACACTTCTTCCCAGCTACAACTTCGGTGGGTGTTACGTTAAGAAAACCTATAGCATAAGTCGCCTTCTAGGTAGAGGATCTAGGGAGAAAATGCAGCTATGATCTGATGGAGCTTAACAATAAAAAAAGAATGACTATCACTGCATGTTCTTATCTAAAGGAAAAAACTTAATAGAGGACTATTTAGAATTAAAATCAGGTTGAATGTGCTTTTTGAACAACCTTAGCATTTCATGCCAGGTCTGGTGGCTTCGTGAACTAATACATCCACTCTAGGTTCCTATTTTGGACCTCATGGTCACAGCTTCGAATCCCAACAAGCCCAATCATCCTTCCAATGTTGATAAAATGAGTCCCGCTGAGGTAGATATCACAAGACATCTGTTATTCAGTGCCAAGATACCCTTGGGTGAATATGTGCTTTAAAAATACATGTTATGTTTGAAAAATCCCCTAATGAAAGGAGGTATGAGGAATCAATACGTTGTACATTGCTCCGATTAGCTGTTTTGTACTTTTTTTTTAAATTAAGTAATGGTTTATTTTGTGGCAGAATAAATTTCAGTGTTTTGTGGGAAAGCAGCAATAAGGAAAAACATCTATTCGAGTTTGCCACTGAGTGTTTAGCCTTCATGTGAATACACAAATGTTGTGGTGTTCTCTTTTTCTAAAAATGAGTAATTTCCAAAGGCAATGCTGTTAGCAAAGGGGGTGAAGGGTGAAGAGGGGAGTAAAGAGCGAAAGCTGGTGTTTTCAAAGTAACAAATAAGAGAAGGAAGGATTGCTATGTGTGGCTGATGTGCTAGCGGTCTTTTGGCCGTGGTACCCGGAGTGCCAAAGGTAAGTCCAGCATAAGAAGGGATGAACTGTTTTCCAACCAGGGCCATTTAATTATTTCATAAATGAACATCATGGCATTTATCTTCCAGGGGAATGTGCCACATCTGGAGAACAAGAAACAGCCTTTTCAACGGAGGCTGAAAAACGATAGGCTTTACAATGAAGCTGAACTACACAAGCCCTACAGTGCACATGCCTTAACCACGCATGTGAGTGGTTAAGACATATGCGCGGTAGGGCTTACAGATGGACAGAAGCACGAAGAGAACGCAGTCAGGTAAGTGGTTTTATTTGTGCTGGGTCGGGTTTATTTTGGGGAGGGGGAGGGGATATTTTGTAGGCTGGGTGTGGGTCGGGGGTAGTTTTCTGGGCTGGTAGGTGGGTCGGGGTAGTTTTCTGGGCCTTAGTTTATTTTGGGGGGATGCAAATGTTTTGTAGGCTGGGGTGTGGGGTTGGGTCGTTTTCTGGGCTGTAGGTGCGTCCAGTAGTTTTCTGGGCTGGGGGTGGGTCAGGGGTAGTTTTCTGGGCCTTAGTTTATTTGAGGGGGGGTCGGTAATGTTTTGTAGGCTGGGGGTGAGTCGGGAAAGTTTTCTGGGCTGGCGCTGAGTCAGGGTAGTTTTCTAGGCTGGGGTGGGTTGGGGTAGATGTCTGGGCTGGGGGTAGTTTTCTAGGCCTTAATTTATTTAGGCAGTGTCAGGAAAGTTTTGAAGACTGGGGGTTGGTCGGGTAGTTTTCTGGGCTGGGGGTGGCTCAGGGGTAGTTTTCTGGGGTTAATTGGGGGAGTCGGAAATGTTTTGTAGGCTGGGGGCTGGGATGGATAGTTTTCTGCAATGGGGTTGGTCGGGGTAGTTTTCTGGGGTTTCGTTTTCAATGCTGGGGAGGAATTGGGGGTAGTTTTCAAGGCTGAGGAGAGTTCAATGTAGTTTTCAGGCCATAGGGGATTCAGAGTAGTTTTCAGGTGTTGTGGGGCCATTTTAGGGCTCAGGGCGGGGGGCAGGGATCGTGATACTTATTATAACTCAGGGGGCAGCGTAGTTTATAGGGCTTAGGGGGTAGTTTTTAAGGATATGGGGAGGGCAGGGGGCAGAAAAGTTTCTAGGGATTGGGGGGAGTGGGGTAGTTTAAGAACTCAGGCCGGGGGATTAATACCTACCTCTGAAGTCTTAACCACGGATATGCGTTTACCATATATGCCTTAACAACGCATGATTCATTGTAAAGGCATAATCGTGGTTAAGAATGTCGTTGTTCATTCTTTGTTCCATCATACATCTCTGGAGAACATACACATGCCTATGTCAGCTAGGGTTATACTGATGGTTTTCAAAATCCGAGGTTGGTACCTGCTCATTATGTCATTGTCTAAAGTTAGCCAACTGAAATAGTGAACCCTATATTGAACACATACAAGTCTAAGCAACCTCCAGAAGGCAATGGTACCGCTTAGTCCTTTATAATGTACAATATGAAAAACTTTTGAATTCCTCTGTTGACAGATTTACCCTCAGTATTCAGCACGAGTGATGGTCATTTGCTTCAGGTGCAGATGTTTCTTAACCAGCCAAGATAAACTTTTGAACTTAGTGCTAAATCAAAAACTCTCATATTGATCCATTGTGTTTTTAAAAAAAAGTTCTGTACATCGATTTTGAGGAGGAAACACTGGCAAAAATGTGGATCTATCCATTTCCTTAACTGCGCCTGAGCAGCAATTTGAATCAGAGAAAGTAGGTAGTTTTCCTTACATTTTTGTCTGCAAAGCACAATTTATCCAATTCTATATTTTGGGCTTAGGACAATCTCACACCAGAAACTGCCTTTCTTAACATAATTGCCTCTTCCTCCCCCCTCATCCAACCATATATTCTGTGTCAAATAACAAATGCTGTCTGAGACGGGTTCATGCCATCCCCAAAGCCTGCCCAATATCCCTGAAGGACTATAGTTAGGGCAATTAAAGATGGTTAACCGCACAGTGAATTCTTCACTCTTCAATGAAACCAAAAATTAAAACAGAGAGATCCTTGGTGGATGACCAAGCCACTCCTGGGGCTGGAGCCGGGGTTTGGAGGTCCTCGAAGGAATTCATAACAGCTTCTCTAAGTGCCGCCGCAGCAGCATGAGCAAAGAGCTGGCCGGGGCTTGAGGAAACGCATCCATTATTCATGAGCTCAAATAAACAGCCAGCGATTTGCTGGAAATTATGAAACGTAAATAATTAAGAAGCGTCCCAAAGGTGCCCTTTCCTCCTGCTGATTCCCCTTAATGCACTTCCTTGATGCAACTCCCTGCAGTATCCAGCAGACGAGGAACCTGGTGAGATAGCAGACCTCCACTTGCCCTCCAGCACAGGGCGTTGCACCTTAGGCATGTCTGCATTGTATAACCCTTTCTACCTACTCCCACTCCTTCATAAGACATCCACCCTCCAACTGCACCAATCATCTGTGGCTCTGATCAAGCTATGTTGTGCCGTTATCTAATATTGACCACTGATCTCTTTAACAATGCGAACTCTAGGTCGCTGCCTTTATTTCAGTACTTACCGCCCCAGTGGGGGTGTATCACTGTCAGGGACTCTACCTGCGATTGATACGTCTATGGGTTAGAGCATGGTGGATGGGTATCCCTTTGGGAACATGACAGAGTACCTGTCTGAGAAACTCTAAATCAGGCCCATGGTCAGTATTATCATCTGTGATTTAGGACTAACCTCTCTGACTCTTACATTTCAGGGTCGCAGTATATTTTTATATGCTGACCTTTGTGAAATTGCTCTCCTAAGTGTCATTAAATTAGTAAATTAAGCAAATATGCATATCAGAAGACATGTTTTTAGTAGTGCTGAGCACCATGTAAAAGAGTGTAAACATTGTTGCTACTTGATACGGAGGTACATAGCAGGCAGCTTTTTGTCAGTAAAAATAGTTAATCAGTGTCAGGGACCAGTGGAACCACAAAGGAAACCCACTATGCTTAGATTTCTATACTTGGCAACAGCCATGGAGCTCTTTCAGCGCCCAGCTGAAGCCATCCATGTTGTCTATCCGTTCATAAGAACCCAGTGCCTGCCACAGACATTTGTATCGCAGTAATGCTCATACCCTCTTGCTTAGTTCAAGAGTCACACTCTTGTGCATGTCTTGGTGAGCCCATGACTTTGGCCGCAGAAAATACCTTCTCATATAAGACCCCTGACTGCTGAGTCTTATCTTCAGTGGTCCTGGATACAGTCGCTTACAGAGGATAGCGAAAATCCCTTTAGCTACCTTGACTCTCCAGTGGTAGTTGTGGTTGAGCATTCAGGGCTACTGTAGGATGTGGACTCAGGCACAACTTTACATAAAGAGTAGGAAGCATAATTATGATTAACAGTCCACGTTTATTCGTGTATTTATAACCGTGCCTGGCCAGTAGAATCACTGTCGTGTAGATGTTATTTAGAAACACCATAATAGAACATAATCAGATCACCCAGAGGAGTAACAGTAGAAAAAACAGGGTAATGAACAAATTCCTATTCATCCATAGGGTCTTTCAAGAGGTAGTCTTTAGATCTTCCTTTATTCAGTGCCTGTAATTGAGTGACTGATCCACTCTGACACTGTTGCTTTGCTGTCACTTAATGTGACACTAAAACTACTAGGGGTAGGGGATTTTTACTTAGTGTGCTTGGGTGAATTCCATACTTCATGGACCAATAATAAGAAGAATCCTCAAATTGCGTATATTGGCCTAGTTAAATTTCACCCATCCAAATACAAAGGCTGCCACTTGGTCGCATGTTCTCTTTCCCACTTATGAAAGTTATACCTCAGGGAAAGGAGATGAAACTGCAACAGGAAGGGAACAGGTAGGCGGCTGTCACTTCCGGTCCATAACTGCAGTGGGAGAGTTGCAGCTGCAGCCCCAAAACTTGGTCAACTTTGAAAAAATCTGGTAAATATATATATTTGTTTTAAATGTATGAAGTTATGTGCGGTCATACTTTGCAGCTGCCCCCAGCCATAGCTAGAACCCTTGGTTTCACCATATCCTTTAACTACCCATGTCTGATTGACAGAGACCTCTCTTCACTGCTGTCATTGTGTCAATGTCTTTGACCATTGGTGTTGAAATTTCACCTGTCCCTAGAAATGTCTACAGTTTTCGATTCCGCATTTCATGCAACCTGCACTTTTCACTTGGTATTGGTAAATTACACCATAGCTAGCTTCATTCTAACATTTTTTTCTGGTTTAATCTACTTTAAATCAAATGTACACCACAATATGTTGCAAAACTAGAATATGCATTTTTTTCACAAATAAAATTTGCATTGAACTAAATCTGAAGGATCAAAAGATGCCTGACCTTAGATATGAATGTTTATTATTTCATGTGAAGTGGGCATTTTTATTTTCATACGTTATAATGAGTACTCATTCAGCTTCAACCTATTTTGCAAACATGTTACCGCACACTTTCATGGCACTGGTAAAGTGCAAGGAGACTAATTATTGTGAGCTGGTTGGTCCCAGGTATTGGGGGGGAGGGGGGAGGCCGGGCACCGTGCTGATGCACGGAATCAAGTTCTCAATCAATCAATCAATCAGAGCATTTATAAAGCGCGCTACTCACCCGGAGGGTCTCAAGGCGCTGGGGGGGGGGAGGGGGGTCCGCTACTGCTCGAACAGCCAGGTCTTGAGCTGCTTCCTGAAGGCGAGGTGGTCTTGGGTCAGGCGGAGGTGGGTCGGAAGGGAGTTCCAAGTCTTGGCGGCCAGGTAGGAGAAGGACCTTCCTCCTGCGGTGGCTCTTCGGATGCGGGGGACGGCGGCGAGGGCGTGGCTGGTCGATCGAAGCTGGCGTTTGGGAGCGTAGAAGTTGAGGCGTCTGCTGAGGTATCCTGGGCCTTGGTTGTGTAGGGCTTTGTGTGCGTGGGTGAGGAGCCGGAAGGTGATTCTCTTGTTGACCGGGAGCCAGTGCAGGTCTCTCAGGTGTCCGGAGATGTGGCTGCGGCGGGTGATGTCCAGGATGAGTCGTGCTGAGGTGTTCTGGATCCGCTGGAGTCTCTTCTGGAGTTTGGCGGTGGTTCCGGCGTAGAGGGAGTTGCCGTAGTCCAGACGGCTGGTGACGAGGGCCTGGGTGGCCGTCTTCCTGGTCTCGGAAGGGATCCATCGGAAGATCTAAGTATTTATTAATATAAGTGTACTGGGTTAGCCTCTCTGGACCTCATTTACAATATTTTGACGCATGACAGAGCAGCAAGCCTTCCTGCTGCAGTGTCGTGCGACAGAAGAAAAAGGCAGGAATGTGCTGTATCTATGAGATACATCACATTCCTGTCATTTTCCACTGCGCTGGGGCACAATGGGCTACCATGCACCAACGAAGGCACCCTTACGCCATCGTGCAAGGGTGTCTGTGATGTAGGGGTGATTGTTTTTGTGCAGGAAGGGACACCACAAGAGGTGCTTTTCTCTTTTTATTTGTTCTGCAGAATGCAAAAGCGAAACATTAGGAGAAATAAAGGTATTTCCCCTCGTTGTGTCTCCCTTACGCCTTCCCTGGGGAGACATATGAATCTGACACATTCACAGATTTACAAAACCTTGTAAATCTGAGAATGCATCAGGTTCCATGGATGTTGCGTGGGAACACACACAGCAACACCCATGGAACGTTCCTTTCACACAGAGAAATGTGTGAAAGGGGGCATATTTAGAAGTCCACAAAAAGCCACTGAGGGTGCCTGTACATGACCTTGTAAATATGGACAGGCCCACTGCACCGCCGGTACGTCAAAAAAAGTGAATCTGCAGCGGCGGCTCAATGAGCTTGTAAATAAGCCCCTCTCTTTACAAAGAGTACCTTCTGAAAAACGTGTTGAAACACATTAATGTTGTAACAAACAATGACTTCACAAAAGACAGCATAGTAAAGAATTTTTGTAAAGGGAATTTCTGAAATATTTTTTCACAATCTCTATTTGTGAAGTTTTTTCATTGCGCAAATTTGCTTTTTTTCCAAATGTTTTACATATAACCTATGAACTGGAAGTATATACCAACTGACACAGTTACAAAACTATACCACAAACATAGGGCCTCATTTACTATATGTTGATGCGCGACAGCACAAGCCTTCCTGCTGCACTGCCATACATCAAAATAAAAGTGCAGGAATGCCCTGTATCTACCACATACAGCACATTCCTGTCCTTTTGCCCCCGCACCAGTGCACAAACAGCAGCCGTGCGCCAATGCAAACACCCTTGAGCCATGGTGGAAGGGTGCCTGTGTTGCAGGGATGATTGTTGTGCAGGACACTGTGATTGTGGGTGTGCTGCAGGCCGGAAAAGTAGGCAAGCAGGCCGAATATAGTGGGCTATGCTGGTATTTTAATTTACATAAGGCAGAAAACAAGTCACAAAAGAAAGGGTTCCAAGGGATGATGTCCGTGTCCACTCCGGGTCTTGGGTCCGGGTTCGGTTCTTCGGAACTCAGATGACGGGTCCGGTATCGGGGAGGATCCACGGAGGGCAGTAAGAGAAAAGTAAAGGGGACCGTTAGTCCTATCTTGGGTTTCGAGGTACAACTGTAACAGTCACCGTCACCCGGGTAGTGAGGGATGGAAAGGAGACAGTGGAGAAGGGAGGTGTCGGGGTTGCGGAAAACAAGGACGGTACGTAGAAAGAGTGTCGAATCGGGTCGTGTGGAGGAGGGCTTGTTACACAGTGAGGGTGCTTTACATGTATTTTACAGTGCCTTGAACGTGTCGCGAGAGAGTTGGGGAATTATATACAGGGCATTTACAGCGACCTCCTAGCGAGCACAGAATATGAATTAATAGGGTACTCACACGGTCCGCCGCAACTCTCCAGTGAGTTGCGACCGCTCTTCAGCCACCTCCTGAGGACTCCACCAATCTTCGGTCCACACGTCTTCGTCGACGTTCGCCTGCTCTCCTTCTTCTGCTCCAGTCCGAGTGTCCAGCCACGATGCTCCGACGGCGTTCTCGTTCCTGCTCTCGGCTTTTCCCTGTTCTGGCGCTGCCACGGGGCGGGACTTCCGGGGTCAGAGGGATGTACTTCCTCAGGACGCTGTTCTCCGGTTGGTTCCTGTAAGAGAGAGAAGGGCGGGGGTCCGTTTGTTATGGTTGCTGCTCCGTGCCCCATGTCCGAAACAGGGAAGTGTCCGCGGGGTTTCAGTCCTGGCGGAAAGGAAGACGGTACGTGTGTGAGAGGGTGCATTCCTGGCAGGGTGGACAGCGGTACCGTATCACATCCCCTTCCCCTTGCTGTCCTCCTTGTACGGGTCAGGGACAAAGGGTAGCGGGAGAGGAAATCAGCATTGCCCTGGTCAGAACCTTTTCTGTATTTTGTTTTGAAATGGAAGGGCTGTAGTGACAGAAACCAGCGGAGGACCCGGTCATTATGCCCTTTGTTCTGGGCCATCCACTCCAAAAGGGCGTGATCGGTGTAGATGACAAAGTCTCTGCCCTCTAGATAGTACCGTAGGCTTTCGACAGCCCACTTTATTGCCAGGGCTTCCTTTTCCACTACAGCGTAGTTTCTTTCTCTGGGGAACAGTTTTCTGCTCAAGTAGAGGATGGGTTTTTCGTTCCCTAGGACGTCTTTTTGTGACAGTACTGCCCCTAACCCCTGATCGGAAGCATCCGTTTGCAGAATGAAGGGTAGTGAGTAGTCAGGACTTACTAAGACAGGACGGGAGGTCAGGGCATGCTTTAGGTCCGTGAAGGCCTGACATAATAAGGGAGTGTTTTTTTTTAGCATCTCATCGGTTCGGTTTGTTTTCTTTAGTAGGTCTGTGAGGGGTGCTGCTCTCTGTGAAAAATTGGGTACAAACCGTCGATAATAACCCAGAAGCCCTAGAAAAGCTTGAAGATCCTTTTTCGTTTGAGGGAAGGGGAGGGACTGGATGGCTTCTGTTTTGTTTTCCTGGGGTCTTATCAGGCCGTCCCCCAGGAGATAGCCCAGGTATTTGACGGTTTGTGCTGCCAGGGTGGTTTTGGCGGGTTGATAGAAAAACCAAAGGAGCCAAGGGAAGAGACAACATTGAAAAGATGTACCAGGTGTTGGGCCCAGCTGTCACTGTAAATTATGATGTCGTCTAAGTAGGCTCCGGCATACTGGGAGTGAGGTCGTAAGACATGGTTCATAGCTCGCTGAAATGTAGCGGGGCCGCCTTGAAGCCCAAAGGGCATGACTATAAACTGATACAACCCCTCAGGGGTGGAAAAGGCGGTTTTCTTTATGTCCTGTTCCCTGAGGGGTATCTGCCAGTAGCCTTTGCAGAGATCAAGGGTGGAGATGTATTTGGCCTTGCCTTTCCTCTCGATCATCTCGTCCACACGGGGCAAGGGATAGGTGTCAAAGCTGGATACCTTATTGACCTCACGAAAGTCTATGCAGAACCTGACAGACCCGTCAGATTTTGGCACAAGGACAATAGGGGAATTTCAGTCGCTTACTGAGGGTTCTATAATCCCCATCCTTTGCATCTCTTCTATCTCCTTTCGTATGACTGTCCGGCGAGCCTCTGGGACCCTGTAGGGTCGCAAACGTACAACCTTCCCTGGTTCTGTTCTTATGGCATGTTCAGTGATAGCGGTCCGTCCAGGAGAAGAGGAGAAGACCCTTTGCACGGAGTATAGGGCTTCTCGGAGCTCATGTCGAGTCTAATAGCATCCTTCATGAGACTCAGTCTGGGTTTAGACCCGGCTTCAGCACGGAGACGGCGCTGATTGAGGTGGCTGATTCTCTGAGGTGGTCGTTAGATTCAGGAGACTCAGCTATGCTGATGCTCCTGGATCTCTCGGCCGCGTTTGATACGGTGGATCATGTTAGAATGATCCAACGTCTGGCAGACATTGGCCTACAAGATCAGGCACTCGGTTGGATGCAGTCCTACTTGTCAAACCGAACGCAGAGGGTCTCCTTAGGCACCTGTGACTCAAAGCGTAAGCTGCTGCGATGCGGGGTCCCGCAGGGATCTGCCCTTAGCCCCCTTTTGTTTAACGTTTATCTTGCCCCTCTTTTTTCCCTCATTGCCAACTGGGGAGTCACCGCAATATCTTATGCTGATGACACCCAGTTGGTTTTTCCCTACTCTGAGGTTACAGAGGCGGCTTTTGCAAACTTTAAGGGGTGCCTTCAGGATGTGGCTTCCTGGATGAATACTAACAAGCTGAAACTGAATCCGGGAAAAACGGAAGTGATCTTCTTTGGTAAAGGCAGTCACCCTTCAGCTGAGCTTTGGTGGCCGACTGAGATGGGTACTCCACCCTCCCCCTCCCAGGGGGTAAAAAATCTGGGGGTCAAGTGGGACGAAAATCTCTCCTTTGGGCCCCAGATCCATCAGGTTACAGGTTGCTGCCTGAGCAAAATGAGGAATCTCCGCCCTGTCCTGAAACTTTTGCCTGAGTCTTGCCGGAAAACCGTGATCCATGCCACCATCACTTCGAGATTGGATTATGCTAATGGCCTGTATAGCGGTCTCCCGAAGTACTTGGTCCAAAGGCTGCAAACGGTGCAAAACGCGGCAGCCAGGCTACTTAAGCATGTTCCTTTTAAGGAGCACATCTCCCCCCATCTTCGGGCCTTACACTGGCTCCCGATTGCCAGTAGAATAAAATTTGAAACTCTTACTCTGGCTCATAGGTCCCTCCACGGCACATGTCCTAATTATTTGAGAACCCGTCTGCCTAGATATACACAGTCTCGCTGTCTTCGCTCAAATGATCAGGTGCTACTGAGTGTGCCACGAGTCAAAAGAGCTAGACTGGGCGGTCGGACCTTTTCAGCCAATGTGACCCGTCTCTGGAATTCCCTACCTCCTGAGCTGCGAAAGGCCCAATCAGAAACAAGTTTTAGGAGACAGCTTAAGTCATGGCTGTTCTCGGTGCCTCTCTAGGCTGCAGACTCCCAGCTAATTTTCTTGCTAAGCTCTCACAGCGCCGGGACGCCTCCTAGTTGAGGCAGCTGTTCGCGCTTTATAAATACTAGTATTATTATTATTATTACTTGGTTTAACTCGGGATCAAGGCAGGGGTCAAAAGGGAAAGGAGCTGGTAGGCTGGATCCGGACAGGACCGGACGGGGTCCTTCCCATTTTTTTAGAAGGTTCACATGGTAGGTCTGGGACGTACCCCGAGAGGGGTCCAGCTCCACCTCGTAGGTAACCGGGGTCACCTGCCATCGGATGATGTAGGGTCCTTGCCATTGACCCAGGAACTTCTGGTCGGATGAGGGCATCATCAGGAGGACTAGATCACCGATAGCAAAGACACGGGTTCTAGTGCCCTTGTCATACTGTCTCTTTTGGGTGCTTTGGGCGCTCACTAGGTTCTGCCTGACTATGTCCCGAATCACCGACAGGTGGGTCTTCAGGTTTTCCAGGTATTCTGGGAGCGGACGTGTGCGATCTGGCTCTGCTTCCCAGACCTCCTGAGCCATGTCTAACAGGGTACGAGGGGGGCGACCATACAGCAACTCGTAAGGGGAATATCCCATGCTACTCTGGGTCTTACAGCGGATGGCGAATAGGGCCAGTGGTAGCATGTCTTCCCACCATTTTGTTTCTAGGCCCAATAGTTTTTTCAGGGTTTGCTTTAACGTGGCGTTATAGCACTCAACCAAACCGTCAGTTTGCGGATGGTACGCTGACGTTCTGATTTGTTTTATCCCCAATTGGGAACAGACTTGTTTCATGAGAGCAGAAACAAAAGGTGTGCCCTGATGGGTCAGGATTTCCCGGGGAAACCCTACCCGGGACAATATAGAGATAAGGGCTTTGGCGATATTCTGAGCAGTGGGTTGACGCAGAGTTATGGCTTCAGGGAAGCAAGTGGCATAGTCCACTATGACTAGCGCATAGCGACACCCGCTTCGGGAGGGCAAGAGGGGTCCTATGATGTCCATCCCTATTCTGCTGAACGGGACGTCGATGATGGGGAGGGGTTGTAAAGGCACCCTGGGGGGTCGATAACGGCTATGTTTTTGACAGACCGTGCATTCGCGGCAGTAGGATTTAATCCTCTGGTGCACGCCGGGCCAATAGAACTTCTCAAGGACCGCCTGACTGGTCTTTTCATCCCCGAAATGACCTCCTAAAAGGTGGCTGTGAGCTAGGAAGAGGACTTTGTTTTGGAAAGGACCGGGGATCAATAACTGTGGATTCTGTTGTGCCCCCCCTTTTCGGTACAGCAACCCGTTTTTCTTGTAGAAGTAGGGGCCTACTTGCAAAGGATCCTCGTTATCTAGGGCCCTTCCCCATGCTTCCTGTAGGAGGGGATCCTCTCGTTGTGCTGCCCTGAATTCCCTGTCTGTCTGTCATGGATGGTCTTCCGTAAGCGCTCGATACGCACTGGTGTAGTCTTTTTTTTCCTTTCTCTTCTGGCTTTTGGACTTGTGTGGTTTGGGATCCGGGGATGTCTGAACCTGGGAATAAGGAGCCTCTTTCCACCACTGGGCCAGGGAGTCGGTGGTGTCCTGGAGGAGCATAGGCAGTCCGGAGTAGTCGCTCCCTAATATGACTTGCTCTGGTAGAGCAGGTACAAGACCAACTGTAAGGCTAGTTCCGGGGTCCTTGGGATGCTGGACTCGCACCTGGGTAGTGGGGTAACGTTTGGTATCCCCATGGACACATTGGATGGCTACCATTCCCGTAGGGGAACCAACAGGGAGGGCTGGGTTTTGAGGTCTGAGAACGCTCTGACGGCACCCGGTGTCGGCGAGGGCCAAGACTCGTTGTCCATCGATAGTCACAGGGCAGTGAAACGGGGGAGGTGTGGCCCTGGAGTGGTGCAGACATAGTTCCGAACTAAGCCGATCTCCATCGGCTCTTCCTTCTGTGGACACACACGGGCTATGTGTCCAAAACCCCCACAGGAATAACACTGGGGTCCGGGGTTAGGTGGCCGATATAGGATAGGTGAGGGCAAAAGCGGAGATGGCTCTGGTCTTCGGGGCAAAAGCGGGCGGGGTGGACGAGTGGCTGTCGCGTTGTGGGGCCTATGTAGATGATCTTCCTTGCCACGCTGGTGTTCTTGTGCTCGGCTAAAGGCACAAGCTATTTCGATGGCTGTGTCCAGTGTGAGGTGTGAGTGTTGTCTTACCCAGCGCTGGGTAGCCGGGTGCAGAGAATTCAAGAACTGTTCGAGATATATTTTCCCAAGGATGTCTTCCTTCGTGGAGGCCTCGGGTCTGAGCCATCTATTCGCGAGATCCTTGATCCGAAAAGAGAGGGCCCTTGGATTTTCTTGGGGTCCGTCTTTGGCTTGTCTCAGCTTTACCCTGTAGGTATCGTCGTCTATACCAAGACGCTCCAAGATACATTTCTTTATGTCTGCATACGGGGTGTTGCCCTGTACATTGGCCTGTTGATAGGCGGACTGCAAGTCGCCGGTTAGAAGGGGCCCCATCGTTCTACGGGCCAATTGGCGGCTTGGGCTAGTCTTTCGAAGTTGGTGAAGAAGTAGTCCGGGTCTTCCCACGGTACATACTTCTGTAGAAGGGAGAGAGGTCATAGGTCTTTGTTGTCCGAGGGCGTTGGTTAGTTTTCCCATTGTTTGTTCGTGGACGACCCCCTGACCTTTAAGAACGTCATGAAGTTGACCCCTATCATCCTCAGCGGTCTTCAAGAATTGCTCCATCAGTTTTCCCAACTGTTCCTGGGATTCCGCCATCCTTTTCACGACAGCCTCCATGCTTCCAGCTAATCCCACTTCTGACACCAGATGGAATTGTGGGTGTGCTGCAGGCCAGAAAAGCAGGCAAGGAGGCCGAATATAGTGGGCTATGCTGGTATTTTAATTTACATAAGGCAGAAAACAAGTCACAAAAGAAAGGGTTCCAAGGGATGATGTCCGTGTCCACTCCGGGTCTTGGGTCCGGGTTCGGTTCTTCGGAACTCAGATGACGGGTCCGGTATCGGGGAGGATCCACGGAGGGCAGTAAGAGAAAAGAAAAGGGGACCGTTAGTCCTATCTTGGGTTTTGAGGTACAACTGTAACAGTCACCGTCACCCAGGTAGTGAGGGATGGAAAGGAGACAGTGGGGAAGGGAGGTGTCGGGGTTGCGGAAAACAAGGACGGTACGTAGAAAGATTGTCGAATCGGGTCGTGTGGAGGAGGGCTTGTTACACAGTGAGGGTGCTTCACATGTATTTTACAGTGCCTTGAACGTGTCGCTAGAGAGTTGGGGAATTATATACAGGGCATTTACAGCGAGCTCCTAGCGAGCACAGAATATGAATTAATAGGGTACTCACACGGTCCGCCGCAACTCTCCAGTGAGTTGCGGCCGCTCTTCAGCCACCTCCTGAGGTTTCCACCAATCTTCGGTCCACACGTCTTCATCGACGTTCACCTGCTCTCCTTCTTCTGCTCCAGTCTGAGTGTCCTGCCACGATGCTCCGACAGCGTTCTCGTTCCTGCTCTTGGCTTTTCCCTGTTCTGGCGCTGCCACGGGGGCGGGACTTCCGGGGTCAGAGGGATGTACTTCCTCGGGACCCTGTTCTCTGGTTGGTTCCTGTAAGAGAGAGAAGGGCGGGGGTCCGTTTGTTATGGTTGCTGCTCTGTGCCCTGTTTCCGACACAGGGAAGTGTCCGCGGGGTTTCAGTCCTGGCAGAAAGGAAGACGGTACGTGTGTGAGAGGGCGCATTCGTGGCAGGGTGGACAGCGGTACCGTATCACAGACACATAAAGCAAAAAACAAGGAGAAATAAAAGTATTTCTCTTTGTTGCTGAACTCCTATATATCCCCTGGGGAGGTGTAGGATTCTGACGCATTCCCAGGTTTATTACACTTTGTAAATCTGGGAATGTGTCAGGTTCCATGGATGCTGTGTGGAAACACACACAGCAACACCCAAGGTACACCCATTGTACAACCCTTTCACACAGAGTAATGTGCGCAGGGTGACTTTATGTGGCCTTGTAAATATGGGCATTGCAAAAAACACAGTTGATGGACAGAATGTAGAACAATGTCATACATTCACCCCAGTACAAGGATCTGGGCCTAAATCCATCGTTTTTTTGCACTCCACACCACCCTGGGTTAGACACTGGCTATATGCAAATCAGCTCTGACCCTGTGCCTCATGGGAACAGTCCAGTCCGAACTACCAAGCCATGTCTTTCCCAGACCGGAATCAAGCATCCAAGGACCGGTTTCTGGCTATCAGCCTTCATCAGCCTGGATAGCTTGACTCCAGTGGTGTGGAGAGCCTGGGACTCACGTCTGAGCATACCCAGCCCACTCGGGGTGAAAATTGCAAAAAACACAGTTGATGGACAGAATGTAGAACAATGTCATACATTCACCCCAGTACAAGGATCTGGGCCTAAATCCATCGTTTTTTTGCACTCCACACCACGCTGGGTTAGACACCGGCTATATGCAAATCAGCTCCGACCCTGTGCCTCATGGGAACAGTCCAGTCCGAACTACCAAGCCATGTCTTTCCCAGACCGGAATCAAGCATCCAAGGACCGGTTTCTGGCTATCAGCCATCATCAGCCTGGATAGCTTGACTCCAGTGGTGTGGAGAGCCTGGGACTCACGTCTGAGCATACCCAGCCCACTCGGGGTGAAAATTGCAAAAAACACAGTTGATGGACAGAATGTAGAACAATGTCATACATTCACCCAGTACAAGGATCTGGGCCTAAATCCATCGTTTTTTTGCACTCCACACCACCCTGGGTTAGACACTGGCTATATGCAAATCAGTTCTGACCCTGTGCCTCATGGGAACAGTCCAGTCCGAACTACCAAGCCATGTCTTTCCCAGACCGGAATCAAGCATCCAAGGACCGGTTTCTGGCTATCAGCCTTCATCAGCCTGGATAGCTTGACTCCAGTGGTGTGGAGAGCCTGGGACTCACGTCTGAGCATACCCAGCCCACTCGGGGTGGAAATTGCAAAAAACACAGTTGATGGACTGAATGTAGAACAGTGTCATACATTCACCCCAGTACAAGGATCTGGGCCTAAATCCATTGGTTTTTTTGCACTCCACACCACCCTGGGTTAGACACTGGCTATATGCAAATCAGCTCTGACCCTGTGCCTCATGGGAACAGTCCAGTCCGAACTACCAAGCCATGTCTTTCCCAGACCGGAATCAAGCATCCAAGGATCGGTTTCTGGCTATCAGCCTTCATCAGCCTGGATAGCTTGACTCCAGTGGCGTGGAGAGCCTGGGACTCACGTCTGAGCATACCCAGCCCACTCGGGGTGAAAATTGCAAAAAACACAGTTGAGGGACAGAATGTAGAACAATGTCATACATTCACCCCAGTAAAAGGATCGGGGCCTAAATCCATCGTTTTTTTGCACTCCACAACACCCTGGGTTAGACACTGGCTATATGCAAATCAGCTCTGACCCTGTGCCTCATGGGAGTAGTCCAGTCCGAACTACCAAGCCATGTCTTTCCCAGACCGGAATCAAGCATCCAAGGACCGGTTTCTGGCTATCAGCCTTCATCAGCCTGGATAGCTTGAATCTAGTGGTGTGGAGAGCCTGGGACTCACGTCTGAGCATACCCAGCCCACTCGGGGTGAAAATTGCAAAAAACACAGTTGATGGACAGAATGTAGAACAATGTCATACATTCACCCCAGTACAAGGATCTGGGCCTAAATCCATCGTTTTTTTGCACTCCACACCACCCTGGGTTAGACACTGGCTATATGCAAATCAGCTCTGACCCTGTGCCTCATGGGAACAGTCCAGTCCGAACTACCAAGCCATGTCTTTCCCAGACCGGAATCAAGCATCCAAGGACCGGTTTCTGGCTATCAGCCTTCATCAGCCTGGATAGCTTGACTCCAGTGGTGTGGAGAGCCTGGGACTCACGTCTGAGCATACCCTGCCCACTCGGGGTGAAAATTGCAAAAAACACAGTTGATGGACAGAATGTAGAACAATGTCATACATTCACCCCAGTACAAGGATCTGGGCCTAAATCCATCGTTTTTTTGCACTCCACACCACCCTGGGTTAGACACTGGCTATATGCAAATCAGCTCTGACCCTGTGCCTCATGGGAACAGTCCAGTCCGAACTACCAAGCCATGTCTTTCCCAGACCGGAATCAAGCATCCAATGACCGGTTTCTGGCTATCAGCCTTCATCAGCCTGGATAGCTTGACTCCAGTGGTGTGGAGAGCCTGGGACTCACGTCTGAGCATACCCAGCCCACTCGGGGTGAAAATTGCAAAAAACACAGTTGATGGACAGAATGTAGAACAATGTCATACATTCACCCCAGTACAAGGATCTGGGCCTAAATCCATCGTTTTTTTGCACTCCACACCACCCTGGGTTAGACACTGGCTATATGCAAATCAGCTCTGACCCTGTGCCTCATGGGAACAGTCCAGTCCGAACTACCAAGCCATGTCTTTCCCAGACCGCAATCAAGCATCCAAGGACCGGTTTCTGGCTATCAGCCTTCATCAGCCTGGATAGCTTGACTCCAGTGGTGTGGAGAGCCTGGGACTCACGTCTGAGCATACCCAGCCCAGTCGGGGTGAAAATTGCAAAAAACACAGTTGATGGACAGAATGTAGAACAATGTCATACATTCACCCCAGTACAAGGATCTGGGCCTAAATCCATCGTTTTTTTGCACTCCACACCACCCTGGGTTAGACACTGGCTATATGCAAATCAGCTCTGACCCTGTGCCTCATGGGAACAGTCCAGTCCGAACTACCAAGCCATGTCTTTCCCAGACCGGAATCAAGCATCCAAGGACCGGTTTCTGGCTATCAGCCTTCATCAGCCTGGATAGCTTGACTCCAGTGGTGTGGAGAGCCTGGGACTCACGTCTGAGCATACCCAGCCGACTCGGGGTGAAAATTGCAAAAAACACAGTTGATGGACAGAATGTAGAACAATGTCATACATTCACCCCGGTACAAGGATCTGGGCCTAAATCCATCGTTTTTTTGCACTCCACACCACCCTGGGTTAGACACTGGCTATATGCAAATCAGCTCTGACCCTGTGCCTCATGGGAACAGTCCAGTCCGAACTACCAAGCCATGTATTTCCCAGACCGGAATCAAGCATCCAAGGACCGGTTTCTGGCTATCAGCCTTCATCAGCCTGGATAGCTTGACTCCAGTGGTGTGGAGAGCCTGGGACTCACGTCTAAGCATACCCAGCCCATTCGGGGTGAAAATTGCAAAAAACACAGTTGATGGACAGAAGGTAGAACAGTGTCATACATTCACCCCAGTACAAGGATCTGGGCCTAAATCCATCGTTTTTTTGCACTCCACTCCATCCTGGGTTAGACACTGGCTATATGCAAATCAGCTCTGACCCTGTGCCTCATGGGAACAGTCCAGTCCGAACTACCAAGCCATGTCTTTCCCAGACCGGAATCAAGCATCCAAGGACCGGTTTCTGGCTATCAGCCTTCATCAGCCTGGATAGCTTGACTCCAGTGGTGTGGAGAGCCTGGGACTCACGTCTGAGCATACCCAGCCCACTCGGGGTGAAAATTGCAAAAACACAGTTGATGGACAGAATGTAGAACAATGTCATACATTCACCCCAGTACAAGGATCTGGGCCTAAATCCACCGTTTTTTTGCACTCCACACCACCCTGGGTTAGACACTGGCCATATGCAAATCAGCTCTGACCCTTTGCCTCATGGGAACAGTCCAGTCCGAACTACCAAGCCATGTCTTTCCCAGACCGGAATCAAGCATCCAAGGACCGGTTTCTGGCTATCAGCCTAAATCAGCCTGGATAGCTTGACTCCAGTGGTGTGGAGAGCCTGGGACTCACGTCTGAGCATACCCAGCCCACTCGGGGTGAAAATTGCAAAAAACACAGTTGATGGACAGAATGTAGAACAATGTCATACATTCACCCCAGTACAAGG
The DNA here is from genome assembly GCF_964261635.1 of Lissotriton helveticus. NCBI lineage: Eukaryota > Metazoa > Chordata > Amphibia > Caudata > Salamandridae > Lissotriton > Lissotriton helveticus. The sequence continues at coordinate 897,202,134 of NC_136072.1, read as the reverse complement.
ATCTGGGCCTAAATCCATCGTTTTTTTGCACTCCACACCACCCTGGGTTAGACACTGGCTATATGCAAATCAGCTCTGACCCTGTGCCTCATGGGAACAGTCCAGTCCGAACTACCAAGCCATGTCTTTCCCAGACCGGAGTCCCAGGCTCTCCACACCACTGGAGTCAAGCTATCCAGGCTGATGAAGGCTGATAGCCAGAAACCGGTCCTTGGATGCTTGATTCCGGTCTGGGAAAGACATGGCTTGGTATTTCGGACTGGACTGTTCCCATGAGGCACAGGGTCAGAGCTGATTTGCATATAGCCAGTGTCTAACCCAGGGTGGTGTGGAGTGCAAAAAAACGATGGATTTAGGCCCAGATCTCTGTACTGGTGTGAATGTATGACATTGTTCTACATTCTGTCCATCAACTGTGTTTTTTGCAATTTTCACCTCGAGTGGGCTGGGCTTGCTCAGACGTGAGTCCCAGGCTCTCCACACCACTGGAGTCAAGCTATTCAGGCTGATGAAGGCTGATAGCCAGAAACCGGTCCTTGGATGCTTGATTCCGGTCTGGGAAAGACATGGCTTGGTAGTTCGGACTGGACTGTTCCCATGAGGCACAGGGTCAGAGCTGATTTGCATATAGCCAGTGTCTAACCCAGGGTGGTGTGGAGTGCAAAAAAACGATGGATTTAGGCCCAGATCTCTGTACTGGGGTGAATGTATGACATTGTTCTGCATTCTGTCCATCAACTGTGTTTTTTGCAATTTTCACCCCGAGTGGGCTGGGCATGCTCAGACGTGAGTCCCAGGCTCTCCACACCACTGGAGTCAAGCTATCCAGGCTGATGAAGGCTGATAGCCAGAAACCGGTCCTTGGATGCTTGATTCCGGTCTGGGAAAGACATGGCTTGGTAGTTCGGACTGGACTGTTCCCATGAGGCACAGGGTCAGAGCTGATTTGCATATAGCCAGTGTCTAACCCAGGGTGGTGCGGAGTGCAAAAAAACGATGGATTTAGGCCCAGATCTCTGTACTGGGGTGAATGTATGACATTGTTCTACATTCTGTCCATCAACTGTGTTTTTTGCAATTTTCACCCCGAGTGGGCTGGGCATGCTCAGACGTGAGTCCCAGGCTCTCCACACCACTGGAGTCAAGCTATCCAGGCTGATGAAGGCTGATAGCCAGAAACCGGTCCTTGGATGCTTGATTCCGGTCTGGGAAAGAGATGGCTTGGTATTTCGGACTGGACTGTTCCCATGAGGCACAGGGTCAGAGCTGATTTGCATATAGCCAGTGTCTAACCCAGGGTGGTGTGGAGTGCAAAAAAACGATGGATTTAGGCCCAGATCTCTGTACTGGTGTGAATGTATGACATTGTTCTACATTCTGTCCATCAACTGTGTTTTTTGCAATTTTCACCCCGAGTGGGCTGGGTTTGCTCAGACGTGAGTCCCAGGCTCTCCACACCACTGGAGTCAAGCTATCCAGGCTGATGAAGGCTGATAGCCAGAAACCGGTCCTTGGATGCTTGATTCCGGTCTGGGAAAGACATGGCTTGGTAGTTCGGACTGGACTGTTCCCATGAGGCACAGGGTCAGAGCTGATTTGCATATAGCCAGTGTCTAACCCAGGGTGGTGTGGAGTGCAAAAAAACGATGGATTTAGGCCCAGATCTCTGTACTGGGGTGAATGTATGACATTGTTCTACATTCTGTCCATCAACTGTGTTTTTTGCAATTTTCACGCCGAGTGGGCTGGGTATGCTCAGACGTGAGTCCCAGGCTCTCCACACCACTGGAGTCAAGCTATCCAGGCTGATGAAGGCTGATAGCCAGAAACCGGTCCTTGGATGCTTGATTCCGGTCTGGGAAAGACATGGCTTGGTAGTTCGGACTGGACTGTTCCCATGAGGCACAGGGTCAGAGCTGATTTGCATATAGCCAGTGTCTAACCCAGGGTGGTGTGGAGTGCAAAAAAACGATGGATTTAGGCCCAGATCTCTGTACTGGGGTGAATGTATGACATTGTTCTACATTCTGTCCATCAACTGTGTTTTTTGCAATTTTCACCCCGAGTGGGCTGGGTATGCTCAGACGTGAGTCCCAGGCTCTCCACACCACTGGAGTCAAGCTATCCAGGCTGATGAAGGCTGAGAGCCAGAAACCGGTCCTTGGATGCTTGATTCCGGTCTGGGAAAGACATGGCTTGGTAGTTCGGACTGGACTGTTCCCATGAGGCACAGGGTCAGAGCTGATTTGCATATAGCCAGTGTCTAACCCAGGGTGGTGTGGAGTGCAAAAAAACGATGGATTTAGGCCCAGATCTCTGTACTGGGGTGAATGTGTGACATTGTTCTACATTCTGTCCATCAACTGTGTTTTTTGCAATTGTAAATATGGGCAGGCATACTGCGCCGCTGGTGAGTCTAAATAAGTGACACAACAGCAGTGTAATGGGCTTTTATATGAGGCCATTATGTTTTTGGGGAAATATATTCACCATTCTCTCTGAAAGGAAAAAAATGCATATTATACAATGTACATCTGTTGTGTTGTTTTCTCCTTTGTATAGTGAGCATTACATACATTGTATAATGCAGCCACAATTTTGTGTATTTTCAAACTGCTCACTTGTCTGCGGAACTGTTGTTACAATTTGCTTTCTTTATTGTAATAATTATTTCTTGGAATTTTCATTACAAAACCAATACAGCAACTTTTTCAGCCATAGCAAACAATAGAGGTTCTGAAGGTATAGATGCAGTCAGATTCTCAGAGTAAGTAGTGCAGCGAAAGCACCATGATTGTTCCCTATGATTTTGCTTCTGCAGGTGCAGTACAGACATGACAGTAAAATGCTCTTATGAAATAACAAATATAAAGGGAGAGGGCTGGAAAGGCACATAGGGAACAGAGCAGGATGAGAAGTGGTAGATCTGAAATGCATGCAATAGCAGACATGACTATATGCTTTTGTTTCCAATGAGACAATTTGGAATTATATCTGGAAGATACAATACAGCATATACTCAAAAGCAAGCTAGTATTGCTGTAAGGGCCCGAGGTAGGCAGTCATTCTCGAAAGATACATTGTAATACATTGTACTTTCCATCATCGCGGTAAGACTGATGTTTGTATTATGCATCTAATTTATAACAATACTCCTTTAGCACACAGGAACCTGCAATGCCTATATAAAAGCCTGTCTCTAATTTCCTTATTACATTATTATTATGACTTGTGTCGTCTCTAGTCAGCTGTATTATTGTAATGAAATAGCTGTTTAACTGTAATATGTTATTACAGTCCAGTTCCGATGTCACAATGCCTGCTGCCAGAGCCAACAGCCAGGGAGAAAGGCTATTCACGGAGCATAATTGCAGCTGCAGTTTGAACAAGAAAATGAGAACTGGCTTTTCCTTTTGATATGTTTTTCAAAAAGAAAAAAAGCAGATGTTTATGGCAACATGGATTTTTTTCCATGTTATAATTCAGTACATGAAAGAAAGAATCTCTGCATGCTTCTACACAAACTGAACCACAACATTGTTTATATCTGTCTTACGTTAAACCCATTCTAATATATGTTGATAAAAATTACTAACTATTTTTGGGCTTTTTATTTTCACACTACAGATTCTGTTTTGAGTCTTCATGTCTACAATAAACCTTGAAAGAGCAAGACACCAATGATTTAAGCAGATTGTGGAAAGGTTGCTGGTGTAATTAAGTATTATAAGCAATCAAATACCCTGTGCTATACAACCAAAGAATATTGCAAGTCACCTTGGAGTTCACAGAATTTTTCAAGGAACTCGGGCCTTATTTATGAAGGTCTTGCGACAATTTTGGGCCGCTGCTGCATCACTTTTTGTGATGCAGCGGCGGAGTAAACAATGCGCCACGTTGCAACATATTTACAAGGTGATGCATCTAGGCAGATGTGTCACCTTGAAAGCCCTGCGCCACATTATACCTGCATCAGGTATAATGAATGCAGGGTGGACGTTCCCACGTAAAAAAGGGTCATAGAAATGTTGCAGTGAAATCTATGACATTTCCCTGCCATTCCATGGTGCTGCAGTGCCATAGGCGCAGGTCTACCCCATGCATTTCTGGAGTTGCATCATGCTTGCAACACAACTCCAGCAATGCGTGACTTTTACGCAGACAGATTCCTAACGTATCTTTCATTCCTTGCGACATGGAGCCTAAGATGACCTCAGAAATCATACATAGTACAAGTAGTAACATATCATTATGTTTAGAACCAGATGCCAATGCAGGGGAAATGGTGACGCCTTCTGTGGTCTTCTAGAGATGGTAAAACTTGCACTCACATGCTCAAAAGTGGCAAAGTCGGAAGCCCATAGGGGGTGGTTTAACTCTCCGTGCACCAAAGCAAGGAAGGCTTTGATGCACACCCTGAAAATTAGACCTAGAAACCCAGACCAAATAAAGGAAGCACAGGCTGCATACAAGCTAGCTCGACGAGATAAAGGAAAGGCCATGAAGGAGGTGATCTGAGCAGATCTCGACCAGCCAGCCAGAATGGGTAATAGTAGCAAGTTTTGGAGGATAGTGATTCACCACATTTCAAAAATCCTAAAGACCCAGCATTAGATAATAACGTAGATGAGGAAGCATGGGGAACTTATTTTGAAAACATCTTTGCCCCTAGTATGTTCCCACAAACATCCTCTTTGGTTACAGTATCAAGCCCCCATACTGCCCTCTCTTTCTTACTTGCTGAAGCGAAGAAAGGTCTGATCGCTTGTAGCTCCGGGAAGGCTTCAGGACCGGATGGTGTACCCATTGATTTTTTCCAAGAAATACTGGACCTATGGGCTCCCTTCCTAACGAATGTCGTAAACAGCATAGCTATGATAGCCCCCCCCCCACTTCATGGTCTGCGGGGTACAGGGCAAACCTAAAAAATTATAGATCTTTTTCTCTGCTGGATACTACATCAAAACTCATGGGCCGTCTGCTCCTCTCTAAGCTAGAGGGGTGGTCCAAGGAAAATAACATCTTAATCCAGGCCCAGTACGGGTTTCAGCAGGGAAGGGGCACCATAGACCAGTGCTTGAATTTAGCTCTGATCACAGAAAAATATATCAGAAAGAAAGAAGGCAAGATCTACATGGCTTTCATGGACCTGTCGGCAGCGTTCAACTGCATGGTCCATGTAAAGCTACGGAAGATACTGGAGGAGATGGCGGTTGACCCCGCTATGATAAATTTTATAAGACAGCTGTACTCTAATGCCACGGCAGCGGTTCGCTATACCAAAAATGGCGACCGTACACGACCATTCAAAATCCCCATAGGAGTAAGGCGGGGAAGTGTCCTGCCCCATTTCTCTTCTCTGTTTATACAAACGGAATTGAAAATGCACTTACTAAGGCTAACCGTGATGGACCCATATTTGATTCTCAATTGCTACCCATCTTGGCATACGCGAATGACGTGTTACTGATTGCTAGGACTGGGCGGGGTCTTCACTGCTTGATAACAACCTATGTATCCTTTATGGCTTCCTTAGACCTGAAGTTAAATCATACGAAGTCCTTTGCAATCATAGCCGGGGCTAGGAAAAGAGATTAAAAAAAAACCTATTTACACATAGATAGCAAGAGAGTTGAGGTGGTTGATGCTTTCCCTTGTTCATTGAATTGTTTTGATCGTATCAAAATATTTGCTTCCAGCACACTTCAGAATTACAAAAAATGTGCTTCATTTGTGCCTTCCATATTCTGAAATACCTGCACAATTCATTTACAGACATTTAGATTTTGTTTTGCGCTAGAAAGAAAAAAAACAGCATCGTCTAGCACACCAGTATGATTGTCACTTTGAATGCAGAGAAAGAAAAGTAAACAACAAGGTCCCTTGAAGACAGAGCCCTGACATGTGCCTTCTGTCTTTGACTGTGCAGCACATGTGACAAGAAAAGAACAATAAGTGAAGGCCGCTTACAGAAATTCAGTACTGGTGGAGGAATACATTAAATAGGATTGGTGCAAGAAAAGGACGAACTCAAGCTGGGCAGCCTAATCAAATAATTCCAGCTAATAGAAAGCAAGCAAATGTTACAAACCAGAAAGTCAATGGAACCAATGGGTAGAATGAATACCCAGGGAAGTTTTCCAAATGTTCCCAAGATGTCGTTTTCAAACCAAGAAGCTGCACTGTCTGGTAGGCTTCAACCTAAAAAGGACCCCGACCTTAATGATGTAAAAATCTCTCTGATGTAATTGAGGCCCGTATGGCAGCAGCTAAGTGTTCTATGGCTAGGAGGAAAAGAAAAGGTGATAATGGGCAGCCTTGTCATCTCCATTTCTCTATTCTAATCACCTGGCATATGTGTCTCATACAGTGAATTATGAAATCTCACCATTATTAATGAAGTTGTCTCCCTAGCCTGATTTTCTTTAGTGTACAGTATATGTAGTCCAAACACAGTCTATGGCTTTTTTCTTCTTCAAGTGAAATGGGTTGTAAATCATCCAAACATTCTCCTGTCATCCAGGTGTGATGTGTGGTTCCTGAAAGACCTCCTAGGGAAAAACCCCAAGTGAAATCCATTTGTGAGGGAAAGCCTCACTTTTTGCAACCTTGTTGCTAGTATTTTGACATGTATCAGCATGTTGACATTATCAATGAAATGGACAAGTGGCTGCCACATTAAAGTTGATTTTTCCCGTCAGTCAGGTTGTGTGAAATAATGAAAAACACACAAGGAGAGACAAGGGACTAAGGCTTCTCTGGCTCCCTTATTCACAGAATCAACACAAACAACAGAGAAACTCTATATACAATACTCTCATCTGTACACTGTCCAACCACAGATTGAGAATATTGATCCTATAGTGAACAAACAAAGGGAGACAGACAGAGAGGTATGTACTGCTCCCTAAAACAAACCAGGGGAAGACAACACATGTCTTAATACTGCCCTCACACACTTTGCAGTGTCATGCTTCATCATTGGGCCGCATCATACATCTAGGTGCAGACCAACACACTAGATGGAGCGCATTCTTTTTTAGACTAAGACAAGTGTTGAGGGTAGAGGTAAAAGAGGGAAAGATGTGATAATACACATATAACACGTATACGTGACACGACAAAAAAGGAAAACAGAAAAAGTAGGGAGGTCTCTTTCCTTTTATGACAGGACCAAAAAGTGCAGTGTAAAATTTAAAACAACCTAGGGATCGACATAATTGTATTTATTCTGTCTGTAGACCCCTGGAAGGATTAAAAATGTATACGTGGGGGTATAAAGGGAAGGCAATGGTCCCTATATCCCCACTGCCATTACCAACATGTTTCTGCCACAACTACGCCTCCATCCGGATGGCATTGGCTTTCATCAGGGTGTTGGTCCCTGTTCTCCAACCCTTACCCAACTTGGGTGTTTATTGCCTTGATCGTTTCTGTCTGTAGATAATTGTTCAACTTCTTAAACCTCTCCAGAATTTCTGGAAGGGAACACATTCACGAGTTCATGAGAACTTTTCTGAACCCGGGGCTGCGTGGGGCTGTGTTCTCGCCGTCACATAGTCACAAGAAACACCAAGTCGATGGCTCCCACTGTCAGCCCTCGATGAGGGCTGACAGTGGGAGTGGGAGTGGGAGTGGGAGAACTCAATATTCTCAATCTGTGGTTGGACAGTGTACAGATGAGAGTGTTTTATATAGAGTTTCTCTGTTGTGTGTGTGTATAATAATGGCCTTATTGGATTGTCGTCCTAGTGAGCTAGGATTCCCCACTTTCCAAAATGCGGCCCATAGCACTGGGGCCAATAGTGGGCTGTTGTTGGTATATAACTCTCAAGGATAGCCATCTTCTCTGGGAGTTTTGGAAGCAGGGTGACCTTCTACAGCAGTCATGATTTCTTACAGGGTGATGGGTCCCTCAAGAAGGACTCTCCATTATTGTGATAATGAACGCATGTGAAAAAAGTAAAGTGACTATGAGAAGTAAGCAAATATTTCAGAGATTTTCCATCATATGCTGAAAGAGACAATTATCTGCAGCTCATATTGCAGAGATCATCGTCTGAGCCTCTCTCTGATGCAGTTGCAATGCCAACTGCTTGCCAGCCCTTAATGCGTATTCATAATGCCTCTGTTCAATGTCATCGGTCTCCTTTTGTCAGAATTTGTTAAAAGAGAGTTTAATGCATTTTTTTTATTCTAGTCTACTTCAGAGGGAACAGGTGGTTATCATACTGTTTAGTGAGGTTTCTGGTGTTTTTCTCTAAACAGGAGAGTTTAACTCTGACTTTCTTCTTAGGCACGCATTAGTGGTCACATTTGTGTTGCTTCACCAGATGTCTAACAAAGGGAGGGACTTAGAGCGCATCAAAGTCCATCAAACGTGCTCCAAAGAATCTAAGAAATGTATGTGGGGTATGCAGTTCCTAAAGAAGAATGAGTGTCAATGTAGGTCAATCGCTATTCTGCAGGGTACGCAATGGGCGAGACCCTGCAAGAATCAAATGCTCTCACACAATCACAAGAATCAAAGTCCCTCCCTTTGTTAGACATGATTTGCACTGCAGTAGAGCCGTGGGACTAACTTTAAAAATAGGAAGTAGCTTACAAGCACTCCATTTAAGGTGTGATTTGATTACACACTCTACAGACTCACAATACCTTCAAACTAGTCGAAGAAACACCGCCACCCTGTCCATCCCCTCCAATTATGGATGAAAATCTAGGCCTAAGTTTCAGGGATAAAATAATCAATGATATGCTACGAGCACATTGTTGCTAGAATCTGACGGATCCTTCCCTCCAATGGCAACTCAGAAGATTGGAACAGCCTTATTACTATAAAAAGCTACTGATTAAGATCACCTTGTATGGGGCCATTATGACCGAATACCTGAGGGCAAATATTTGCCCAAACGGACTGGTAGTGAACAACATTCCTAGGATCTTTCTTGAAGATGGCATCTTCAAAAAAGAATGGTCATAGGTGGCATGGAAATGCACCAGAGACTGGTTAGTGCTAATTATCGACACTGCAAAACGCCTTGCTGATGCACTGATCATCGAGATTAACATTGCTGAAGGAGCACTTAAAACCAGCATTCAGATGACCTGCTATCAAACGAGATTAGCAGAAATCCACAATGAATTCACCGAGAGCTGAGGGTACCTGACCAGACAAAAAATAACAAAACTAACGAAGGATATTAAGAAATTCAGTAAAGAAAAGATATCCCCTACATGAGAGCAGATTATGTGTAAAACACGGGAGATACCTCGTCTGACCACAGTCTACCATCACACAGGAGAAAGAATTCTTCTAATAGCAACTCCAGCATAGACAGTTGGAACAGTAACCAGAGTTGGAACCCCAACAATATTAGGAGGAATCCACCACCTCCTTGATAATATGGACACTATGGGCACAGAATGATACCCTACCAAGGATCACCAATGTGTCAATATTCGGTATACCCTCAAGGGCCACAAAACCCTTTCCAAACACCCTATAACCCTCCTTTTTTACACAAACTCCCTATAACCCTCCTTTGTTACACAGAGGTTGGGGCAGAGGGAGAGGAAATAGAAGAGGACAACAACAGAAATGAGTACAATGGCAGGAATCAACTAAGCCACAAATGACACTGAGAAGCCTCTCTGGGAAGAAAGACTAGTTGTCAATTTATCCCCGAGAAAATTTACCACATTTGAAGTAGAAGTATTACAAAAAGGACTGGATAATGTACCAACACCCACAAATTGACGAATTCCAGAGGGCTCACAAATTTCACAACTTCTTTTGAAAAGTTAGTCTATAAGCACATTTCCAAGGGCGACCGGCAACTGTTCAAACAGATACCGGCCTACGGAATCTATCAACCTTCACCCCCAACATGGCTATGATACCACACAAACTGATAGCATTTGAACAGGCTGTTCTTAAAGAAGTAGGGAACCAGTGTCGTACCCCAGCTTTTCAGAACACATCTAAGAAAAGACTTGAAGCAATAAAACCACTATCCAAAGGCAAAGAAATAACTATCAAACAAGCTGACAAACGAGGTGCAATGGTCATTATGGCTACTACAGATTCCGAACAAGAGTGTCTTCACCAGTTGGCTGATTGCAAACACTACAACTCCATAAAACATGATCCCACATCAAGGTTAAGAACACAAATATTATATACAGTCTAAACACAAGGGTGGATTACAAAAGACGAGGCTGGCCTCCTAATTAACAAAGACCCAAGAATCCCTTACTTATATACCCTGCCACAAATTCATAAAGGAATCTCCCCAACATCAGGCAGACCCATAGTTTCAGGGATCAATTTACTTTTGGAACCACTTTCTAAGTTCTGCAATAACGTTTGCAACCTTATGTGAAAAAAACGACTTTCAATATTCAAGACACATGGGATATACTGAACATAATAAAATCCAGTAACAGCACCATCAGATAGACCTATTTGTCCCCTCAGATGTAGAAGCACTTTACACAAATATACCACAACAAGCGACTCTAGAAGTAATAGAAAATACTTTACTAGCAGAAAAGTGGACCTCAAACACACCCACCATTTCATCCTGAAATGTGCCACTTTGGTCCTCCCAGAATTTTATTTCAAACATGGAGCACAGTTATACCAACAAATCCAGGGTACTTCCATGGGAAGTACCTTCGCTCCATGTGTAGATTGTCTGTACATGTCACACTTTGTGGAGCAACACATCTATAACACAACCAACCCATATGACTTCAACATCCTCCTATGGCGTCGGTATATAGATATTATCGTAATTTTCTGGAGTGGAGATAAAAAAACTTGCAAAATGTTCTGTACGTGGGTCAATACCCTAGACCCATATTTGAAATCCTCAAAGACCATCACAGATAAGGAACTACCATTCCTGGATCTGATGATAAAGAGAAGGGACAATGAGATGATAACCAGCACAAATAAGAAGCCAACGGACAGAAACAGTCTGCTACTTTACAGCAGTCACCATCCGAAAGCCCACATGATAATTTGCCTAATGGACAATTCTTAGGTATTCAACGCAATTGCAGTACAGTTCAGAACTTTGACACACAGCTACAAACACTTGTGGAAAATCTAGAGCGCAGACAATACCTAAAGCACCATGTAAAAACAGCATGCAAGCATGCACAGGATTGCAATAGAGAGACACTACTAGAACCAAGGATAAGACAGCAAGAAGATGTCCTCACGCGTGTCACTAACTTTACATCACAATCCAACCAGATGTGCAGGATTATCAACAAACATTGGCCAATTTTAAAAACAGGACAATTGTCTCTCCCACCTCCAAGATTCACATTCAAACATATAAAAAACTTGAAGGACATATTAATACACATGAGAGATGAAAGTGTCAGACCAAAGACCACTGTGGGATCTTCCATCGGTGGTAGGCCGTTTTTCGTTGTGGTTCATGTGCAGCTTGTGCCTCCACGATCCCCAGCAGAGAGGTACAGCTTAGGACGGACTGGGTATGGACACTAATAGTACATAACAACGGCAACACAAAAAACAGTGTCTATCTTGTCACCTGTCCACGTGAAAAACAGTATGTAGGAATGACCACATGTCCCATTAAACTGAGAATTAACTAACATTGCAGCACTATGCACTGCAAAAAGTCCAACACATAAATGAATATGCACTTCCTGCCTAGGGGTCACACACCAGACGCTGGATCATACTAGAAACACATCCTAATATGAATAAGTAAGTATTGTTCAGAAAAGAACAACAATGGATCTTCCGCCCTTTCCTTCACCAGTGGGTTGAACGATGACATTCCGTGGCATTCATAGGTTAGTCTAGATCAGACCAGGAAAGGACTCATGAGATCACCTTACATCGTAACATAATCTGAGGTTCTCCACCCTGTCTTCCTGATAAAGAATCGACAGAGGAAAACACCTAACAAAGGGAGTAAAATATTCTACTGCACAGTCCACATAGACATTGTTCCGGTAGCGAGACCTATTTCCACACTGCTGAATGGAACTACCTGATCGTACAAAGTTAATATTCCTCTTAATACTTCTAATATCTTGTAAATATCTTGTTACTTTCAGGATGACATAGTCCCTCATCAACGATAATTTAACGATTTTGATCACTACGGTTCCAAGACCAGGGGAATTCCCGCTAGACATGACTTAGACTTCTAAATTGAGAATACGCTGTTAACAAACCCCGTTTGGTAATGGTGAATAAGTAGAAGCTTTAGTCCAATATGGATATTGACAATTGGTTTAATTATAGTGTTAAGATGGCCGCCATGTAAGCAACCTTATCTCCCAATGGCGATAAATAATAGACTAAACCAGCCTAGTCAATCCACACGCTAGTGTTTGCACACAGGGCGGGCCCAATACCGGTAACACCTGGTCCTTGTTAATCCATCAGGAACAGGTTAAATACTCCCAATTTACCCGTGAGCTGACACTTCCGAGTCAGCACATGAGGGTAGGTCATCCAGAGATCCGGTCCTGACCAAACTGTAAGGACGGCATAGCTGCAACGTTCAGCTTAAGGGAATACTTTCTAGACTCTGAATCAAACAGGGCCAAATTGACCCAAACATGAATTACCTTTTCCAGCACGCAAACGGCGTGCCATTGTGCACAACCCAAGGAAACAAAACTTTTTACCCAATTTGGGTAAGGTATCAACTGTGATGGACTAATTATGTTGCCTCTGTCTTGTGGTGTTTTTTCATTTGTACAGGTGACAAACTTTGACACAAAGCATGCGATTTATGCAAACAAATAAGCATGCATTCGGTGTAACAAAATAAGCATGTGTTCCACCCATACATTAAAACTCCAATCACTAAGTAGATTAGGTTGATATTTGTCCTGATGACTAGCTACTAGATCATTGTTATGACTTCACGGAAGCTAAAAACATGTTAACCTATAGCTATCTAAGATAACTAAAGTCTAACAGATAGGACCACACATTGTTAATATAGGTAAGAAAACGTATTCATTAAAGTTTTTCCTGAGAAGTACCTATTTCCCTATTTTTAACCTCACACCTTCACGCTTCAACACCAATCTACTCCTTAAGCACCGACACCCGTACTTCACCAAATGATGGACAAGAAGATCTCCGGCAAAGAGCCCCCATTGAGGGTGCCCATCGGGCATTGCAGAACCCGTGAGGAGCAAACCCCTATGATGAAGCATGGAACCTATCTAGGTGTGTGAGGGCATTTGATTCTTGCAGGGTCACGCCCACTGTGTATCCTGCAGAATACTCGTTGACCCACATAGACACTCATTCTTCTTTAGGAACTGCATGCTTCACCAGATGGCCAGAGCATTTCACCAAAAGTTGTGGACTTTTCATTTTGTTCTCTGAACAATCACATGTGAGATCTCAGAGTGGTCTTGGCCTCTGGTGTCCCGTATCTGTATACCAACAGAATCCACAAGGAGGAGTTGAATTGTGTGGTAGAGGTCCAGGTTCAGTTCTGTGTCTGGATACAGACAGCATCCAAAAGGAAGGGGTGTGTTGTGTGGTAGAGGTGCAATCTCAGTCTGATCAGACAATTGTCTGAAATGCCTCATTCCAGTTTATCATAGTGTATCATCCTTGAAAGTAATGGGCCATTTAATAACAAATTATCTCTATTATGATGTAACATAAATGAGGAGATAATTTACATTCCTTCTTGGATGAAACAGGCATCACAAATCTAGGAGACAATAAATCCCTAGTAATGCTCTGTCAGAGGCATTGTATTTAATAAATGGGCTTGTCTAATCTAAGAATACAGTTTCATCCTTCTAAGACCCATGTAGCCCTTTAAAGGTGCTGGGGAAGTCACGAGTATTGGACATTTATCTTTATAGAACTTGTGTAATGTTTGGTGGGCGAAATTCCAATTTTGGTAGCTGCTGTCTGGACTTCCTCCATGTATGCTGTTTTTTGAAAGACTGTAATAAAACTTCTTAGTTTGAAAGGAGAACTTACCACTGTTGAATAGCAGTCAACCATAATGAGGAGGACTGGATTGATAATACAGAGGTCCCTGTGAAAGTCTTGACCAGACAATGAAAAACAAGTGAATGGTCTGGAAGTTTGTGGGCTGATGCAATATATCAACTGAGAAATGACTATTGAAAGACTGACTGGGAGTACAATGAAGGCAGTTATGGGTTCAAATAACACAACAAGATGCATAATATAGTGAAAAGACTCACTCCATTTGGTTTGTGACACAAGTAGCACAAATTACATATGTACGAGAGATCTCCAATGCAACCCATGAGAGCCATATTAGAGGTGCGAGCCATGAGAGAAAGCAAGAACTGACCAACATCTCCACGTGCATAGGCACTCGTATTCTGCTATCTCACTGCTTAGTAGCCTTCCGATACTATCTACAGTATCCTTTCACGCTGGAAAGCAGAGGGAGCCTAGATGAAAGCTGTTCAAGACCCAGTCTTCTGAATTTGACTAGACACGCATGGGCATTATCACTGAAGGAAATAAAGGGAAAACACTCAACACAAACCAACACAAAAACCCAGCAATGTAACAAGACACTAACAATTTAATGTATAGAAGGTGTGTATCAAGGGTGATGTGCACACCTATAAACCCTAGTTATATTTTAAGCATGCATCAGGCATCAGTAAACTAAAAAACTTAAATATTAGCATATTTTGTTTTGAGATCTGTGAAAAGCACACTATTATAAAAAGAGAACTATAGTTAAGGAGGCAGAAGAATTTTGAATTTCATCTTAAGTTTGCTATTGAAGTGTCACGTGCAAGATGGAGGGAATGTCAGGGTCTTCTCCACCTCTCACACCCTATTCCTGCAGGGTCTTGGCCAATAAGGGATTTGTGGTGTATTTAGAGGCTATCTAGAAAAATATAGGTCAAAGCAGTATCTAGGAGTGGAATCGCAGCAAGATTCTCAATGATTTGCCTCCTCCACTGCTGGATAAAACAAGCATTTGCAATGCAATAGGTCTCGCATTATTTAATTTTGAGTTATTGGCATTGCTTTATGGTATAGCATGCATAGTATGTTATATGCGTTTACTTAGCGCAGACTGCCATTAGTATGGCCTCGTAGAGCTGTAGTAATAGTCACGACTTGAATCGACAGTGTGTGGTTAATTCATTTGCTGGCGCGGACTCTTCTGCGACAGGAATTATTTTTATGTGAACATTCTTTGTCTGGAATCAAGAAAATAAAAACGAGTTTGAGCTAGTGACATTGTAAATGACTGCTTTTTCTATGTTTTTAAAACTTAAATAAAAGGCAGTAATTTACAATGCCAATGTTTTAAACTTGTGTAAATGCGAGACCTACATTCTCTGAAACCAAATTCGGCAAAAAAAACACCATGACTCCAGGCAAAGCGAACCACGAAACCTTGATGGGTGCGGAGACATACATGGCAACAGGACGAAGCAAACAGTCCAAGGGCCCTTCTCAATAGATGGCAAAATAACTTCTGAACACTAAACTAGACCAGAGGGTGCGGGAGTATTGCCAAAGTAATCAGATGGAAACCAAGAAACACAAGTGTTAAGGCCGCCATTGAAGGAAGCTTTGGTATGTAAATACAATAGTCTTGTCTTTGGACAGACGTTGTTGGCTAGAAAAGACGAATGAAATTCCAACCACAAACCTTTGCGACCCAGAGGAGGCCTTCCCTAGACCGAATGAAGCAATATGGCTTTCCCACTAGAAAAAGAAGCAAGCAGTGGCAAGGGAAGCATGAAGGGACGCAGAAGTGTCGGAAAAGCAAGCAGAGACAGAGCAAGGAATCTGGGAAAGGGCAGGCAATTAGAGGCACGCAGGCAGCAACAGGGCAGGCTGGCAGGGGTGTTCAGGGAAAGAAAGCATGGGCAGAGGAGAGCCGGAGAAAGCAAGCAGGGACAGGCCAAGCAAAGAGGGGACATAAAAGCATGGCTAGGATGGATTGACAGAACGCAGGGGCATGACAAGAAATCTGAAGCAGCGCAAGCATGCAAGTAAAGAAAGCATCAACGGGAGGAGCACGCAAGAACAGAGGACGCTCAGAGAAAGCAGGCAGAGACAGGGCAAGGAATAGGGGGAGAAAAGAGGCACAGGGGCAGGGCAAGGAATCTGAAAAAGCGCAGGCATGCAGGGAAAACAAGCAGCGACTGGAGAAGCAAGCAGGGACAGAGGGTCACAAAAGGAAAGTAGGGCATGGAATATGGGACAGGGTATTCGAGCAGAGAAAGCAAGCAGGAGTGAGAACGCTGGAACAGGCAAAGTAAGCAGCGACAGGGCAAACAAGTTGGGACAAAATAAGCAAGCTGGGAGACGGATCATAGGATTAAAAATGTACGCACCCACCGGAAGTCAGGCAATGTCGCCTGTGACGGGGGCGGGGCCGCGTCAGGACCGGAAGAGGAGGCATGCGTATCGCGGCCCGGGGTTCCTGTGAGCAGTGGAGAACCCCGGGCCCGCCAGCAGGAGGTTAGGCGACTGTTGCGGGGCTCCCTTGACCAAGAGGGAGCCCCGTGAAAGGAGCTGGCAAGAGCTGCAGCGGCGGAGTCCCCCGAGATTGCCCCGGTAAGTTAGAAAGGGCTGGGGGGTGCGGTGTGCGGTGTGCGGGGGGGGGGCGAGGGTGGCAGCACTCGTGTGTCTGTGTGCGTGTGTATGTGTGTGTGGGAGGCTGTATGTGCGTGCGTGCGTGCGTGCATGGGCGCTTCTGTGTGTGTGTGTGTGTGTGTGAGAGTGCGCATGCTCGTTTGAAATCGCCTCCAAGGCGATGCGCGCGGCCAGCAGTGTCTCCTGGAAAGGAGACACGGCAACAATAGGCTGTCGGCGGACACGCGCTTCCGCGCGTGCAGCCGAGACCTAAAAAGGATGAACTAGACAAATATCACTCAGGGATCCAAATGCAATATATAAAGTAGGAAAACAAAAGGAGTAAAGTTGTGAAATGACACACATTTATAGGTAGGAAACAGATGCCTCATGAGTCTGTGGAAGGATGTATAGCAACATTGAGAGTGTTGGCTGCCATTTGTAATTTTCAATCCTTCCAATCCAAAATACAGAGGGATAAGCTTGTGCAAAAAGTTTCTTACGATAAAAAGTACAAAATGACAAAATGTTTGACGTTGGAATAATCAACGGAAATTGCTAAACAGATTGAATACATGTCGCAAGGCATTAAACTGTTAAAATAAGACAAGCTAGAGAAGAGCATAGTGCATGAAATTGGCGCTAACAAAGTTGGTTATCGTTCAAACGAAGGCAGCACATGATCCTTCCTGGAAAATCATGTCCAGTGCTCAAACAAATATGCTTAAAATAAAAGGGATATTATGAACGTATGTGCAGAGCTAAATTGAGTAAGGGTTAAGGCATGAGCAGTGGTATCAATACTGTAATTTTAAGGATAGTGAAACCAATTATATTGTTGACAATGATTTGGATGAGTGAATGCGAGATATGTGTGGTAGGGATAAATAGAATGATCAGTTTCACAAGATCATGATAAATAGAAACCTGTGAGAGTTTTGGCAGGGACAAAGGCCAGATACACTTTGATAGCAGAAGATATGACACAAGTATGCTATGATGATGGATTAAGACAGTGGTCCCTAGACAAGGGTTAATGTGAGTAAACAATAAATACAGACCCAATCAGTACTATGTTTTACTGTACAATTTGTATGCGTTCAGTTTACTTCTCTGGTACAGTTTTACTCACAAGCGATCCCTTCACGCAGGTTTTACGTAGAGACTGCCCTCACCAGCACCCAAGTTGTTTTGAAACTGTTTTCCGCACGAGCTAACTTTGTATTGTGTCTTTTTTTCATCCCTTACTTCCCTCCTATAGTTGTTTATTTATTTATAGGTTTTATAACGCGCCTGAATCACCCCCTCAAGGGAATCTCTGCGCTGACTTCTAGCTATTAGAGGCAAAATGTGCACAGGCATACCATTGATAATGTCCTGATGATGATCCTATATCTTTTGTAAGGATCGAAACGCTGTTGACTTGTTGCGCGCCATATACACTTCTCTATTTAATACTCATTTTGTGTAATGGTGCCTCCACTATAATTTGTTTGTCACATCAAAGTGTGCCCCATACAAACAATTTACTCTGCCTAAGCCTTTCTGTTTTCATGTTGTACGTCCTTCCCACTAAGTTGAATACAGGGTTGTGTCCCACTTTAATTGTTTCTTGCTTTATTTTGTATACATTTAAGCAACTGCATATTAAAAAAACCCTGTCAGGCTGGACAGCTGTAAAATATAGTACTGATTGGGTCTGTATTTATTGTTTACTCACATTAACCCTTGCTAGGGACCACTGTCTTTAGAAATAATTAATTACCCAAGGTCCCTGACCAATTGTATTTGGGGTTCCCTTGTCTTTTATAACATGATGATGGATTAAAACAGTCAGGCATGAAATTTATAGCATATTGGTCTAAGAGCATAGAATTGGTGGGATGTTTTGAACCTGAAATAGAATTCAAAGGTAGGGCACATACTTTCTAAAGTGTGCAAAGCCTGAGATGGAGATGTTTACTTGGTTGGCCTCATCAGTGTGATGTTGGCATAACTCTGAATCCTAATCACCCTGATCGGGTGTTTTGTGTGGGTTTCAGAGGAGCTCAAGGACCTTCAAAGGCAGTGTAGGAGGCAGGATCGGAGATGGAGTTTGGCTCCTAAGTTGGAATTAAAAAACAAAGATAGGGAGCTCACTCTCAAATGCAAAAGTGCTATCAAGGAGGCTAAATTAGTGTACTTCTCCCAGAGGATTACATCTGCTATAAATATTCCTAAAGTACTCTTGAATATGGTGCACACCCTTCTGTCACCTCCTATACATCAATAAGGCTATGTCTCAGTGGAGATCAATTGAAACAGATAAATCAGTACAGCATATTAATCAATAGTATCCAATCAAAGTCAGACGCCGCCATATAGTCTTTCCAACAATGGATGTGCTTTAATTGCACCATAGTTTTTGAATTAATCAATGTATAAAATACAAAACAAATCCTAAATGGATATTTTCTTTAAGAAACAGGTGCACAGAGGAGTGAGGTCATAGGTGGATGGGAGGGATTGTGGAAAAGGACAGTGGTGCGTACATATATACATCAATAAGATATCTGCAAACTATCCTGGCAGTGTTACTGTCCTATCATTAAATGTCAAGTCATAAATGGAAATGGAAATGGATGTGGATTTATAAAGCGCGAATTGCTGCCCGAAGGCGTCCAAGCGCTAGAATAACCAAGAACCTGCAAGGGGGGCTGGCTGGGATTAGTGGGGCAAGTTAAAAAGGAAAGTTTTTAACTGTTTACGGAATGTGGGCAGATTGCAATTGGCTCTCAGGTGCAGAGGGAGGTTGTTCCATGCCATAGATGCGTTGTAGGCAAACGTCCTGCCGCCAGATCTGGATCTTTTTATTCTTGGTGTTGTGGCCAAGAAGGTCTGGCTGGAGTGGAGGTTTCTGCTGGGGAGGTAGTGGGTAATTAGGTCCCGGGTAATCCTGGGGCCCGTATCCCAGAAGGGCTGATGTGCAATGCACATGGCTTTAAACAGAATCCTCTGACGCACTGGTAGCCAATGAAGGCTGGCCAGCCCGGCCCTCACCGATTGTCTGCGAGGGATCTCGAGCAGCAGGTGTGCTGCGCAATTCTGCACTATCTCGAGTCTGCGTATGGTGTATTCTGGGGCACCGAGGTAAAGCACGTTGTTGAAGTCTAGGCGTGATTGTATTAGACCCTGTACAGCCACCTGTTTTGCCTCCATGGGAAGGAGAGGGAAGATTTTATTTAACATTCTCATGAGTCCAAAACAGGCGGCTGAGAGTTTTGTGGCCTGGGTGCTAAATGATAAGGATCTGTCCAACCAAACCCCAAGGCTCTTGATGTTGTTCTTTGGGGTTGGAGGAGGGCCTAGACAGGGGGGCCACAGGGTGTTGAGGAGGTAGGGATCAGGGGAGCCCAGGAGCATCAGCTCCGTTTTGTCCCCATTCAATTTGAGAAATGAAGAGGACATCCAACCCTTGACCTTATCTAGGCATTCTTTGAGACCGCCTGACGCAGGCAAATTGGCCTCCTGCGCCAGTGAGACCACCAGCTGCGTGTCGTCCGCATAGGAGATGATGTTAATCCCAAAAGGTCGGACGACCTCAGCCAGTGGCCTCATGTATATGTTCAACAATGCGGGACTCAAAGAGGAGCCCTGAGGGACCCCACACTTTAAAGGTCTACAGGTGGACATAGACCCACCCTCAAAGACTCAGAAGTATCTATCCTCTAGGAAGGATTTGAACCACAGCCAGGCTTTGTCAGTAACAGATAAACATTCTCTGTCATATTTGTCTGACAAAAATATACAGAAGTGTTGACGTTTCGACCCCTAAACGTAACAGCCAATTTCACGCATTGTGGGCGGGGTCTTCATCAGGACTAGGGTGAGGGTAGGGGAGTGGGCAACAGTAGAGACAGCTATATTGCTTTGAGCTGTAATTGAGAAAGGCTGGGCTTGTAGGCTCTCAGACTTCTTAGAGATAATTGTTGTACTCAAAAAGGAAAATGCCCAGGAGGCTTTCCTTTTTTATTTTTCGGCCTTGAGAACTGGGGAAGCTCGAGAGCCTCTCCAGCCGCCCAAGGCTTTTTTTAATTCAGTGTAATGATGATAGGCGTGCATGGCACACTGACATCGTTACATTGAAAGTGAAAGTGAAATGAGCCAATCAGCTCATTTCACTTTCAATGCTTCAGTGTTCATGGGGCTATCGCAGCACCATGAGCACTGAAAAACATGGAAGAGGTATCATTGGAAAGGGGAGAATCTCCCTTTTTCAATGGTGCCATTTCCATGTGGATCCCTGCTTGGGGATTGCTGCAGAAGGGTGATCCCCAAGCAGGGATCCACCACTAGACACCAGGGAGGAGGGAGCAGCCCCATGGGCAAGGGCCTTTGCTCCCCCTGAACCTTTATGGCATGGTCAGTCTTTCTGCCCCCGGGGGACAGAAAGCCTACTAGGCACAGGAATGTATTTTTCTTTGTGTAGGGTTGGGGGCTGCCCAGAATGGGCATGCCAATGCCCTTAACCCCTTCCATAAAAACTGGGCTCAGTTTTTCTGCCCACCCAGTGGTATATGCCCACGACTCCCCCCCCCCGAGAGGCAGAAAGCCCATAGGCACCAGAGACTATTTTGTTTCTTAGTGTAGGGGTGGGGGCTGCCAAGAATGGGTCTGCCAATGCCCCCATCCACCTAAAAACAAGTGGGCACAGAAATGTCTGGGTTTGGTAGGTTTACCTAGATGACCGCTAAACCTTGGTACAAAAACCAAGGTGCCTGTTATCTATTGCAAAACAACCTGTTTTTGCAAAGAGGCCTCCTGCATTTTGGTTCCGGCCTCGTGGCCATCTAGGGAAACCTACTAGACCCAGACATTTCTGTAAACTAGACACCTGGGGTAGTCCATGGAGGTGTGACTTGCATGGATCCGTCAACGTTTCTTACTCAGAATCCCCTGCAAAACTCAAATTTAACAAAAAAAAGCATGTTTTCCTCACATTTCTGTGTGGGAAAGTTGTGGGGTCACCCAGCAGGCACAGATTTCCCACCACCCAGAGCTTCCCCAGGTCTCATGAAGAAAATACTACCTCACATGTATGGGAGGGCAAAGTGCCTGCGACAGGGAAGGGCCCTTAATGTATTGTGGAGTCATTAAAATTGTCCATCACAAAACAAGCTGGTTTTTGCACGGTGTCGCCTGCATTTTTGGTCCCGGGCTCTGTGGCCATCGAGGGAAACCTACCAAACCTAGAGATTTATAATAACTAGACCGCGGGGGGATTCCATGGTGGTATAGCTTGCATGGATCCCCCAATGTTTTCTTACTCAGAATCCCCTGCAAACCTCAAATTTAGCTTACAAAAAACTCGCTTTTCTCACATTTTTGTGTGGGAAAGTTGTAGGATCAATGGGCCAGCACAAATTTCCTACCAACCAGTATTCCATTAGCTCTCCTGATAAAATGTTACCTCACTTGTGTGGGTGTGCCAAGTGCCCGCAACAGGGAAGGTCTCCAAACGTATTGTGGAGGCATCAAAATTATCCCTCACAAAACCAGCTGGTTTTGCAAGGGAGTCGCCTGCATTTTTGGTCCCGGGCTCTGTGGCCATCAAGGGAAACCTACCAAACCTAGAAATTTATAACAGCTAGACATCTGGGGGATTCCATGGTGGTTCAGCTTGCATGGATCCCCCTATGTTTTTTCTACTCAGAATCCCATGCAAACCTCAAACTTAGCTTACAAAAAACACGCTTGTCTCACATTTTTGTGTGGGAAAGTTGTGGGATCACTGTGCCAGCACAAATTTCCTACCACATAGTGTTTCCCAGGTTTCTAAATTAAAATGCTAACTTGCTTGTGTGGGTGGGTAGATTGTCCGCGACAGGGAAGGGCCCTAAACATATTGTGGGGGCATCAAAATAATCCATCAAAAAACAACCTGGTTTTGCAAGTGGGTCACCTGCGTTTTTGGTCCTGGCCTCGGTGGCTATCTAGGAAAACCTAGCAAACCTAAAGATTTCTGAAAACTACACACCATGGGGAGTCCATGGAGGTGTGGCTTGCTTGGATCCCCCCAATGTTTTCTTACCCAGAATCCACCGCAATCCTCAAATGAAGCTAAAGAAATCACATTTTCTGCACATTTCTGTGTGGGATCACCACATCGGCACATATTCTCTACCACCCAGCATTTATTTCCATTGGTCTCCCGAGTAAAATGATACCTCACTTATGAGGGTGGATCAAGTGTCTGCGACAGGGAAGGGACAAAAATGTGTAGAGATTTAAGGATATCACACCATGTTGGTAAGCGCAATTTATTTTTTGTATGTTTTTAGGCTGCCTCTGCTGTGGGCACCCACACAAGTGAGGTATCATTTTTATTGCGAGGCCAAGGGGAACGACTGGGAAGAGGTTTGCATAATGGCAATTAGCAGGTGAAGAGAGAGAACTGCCGCAAAATGAACGTTAAAAAAAAGACAGAGATCCTGGTTTTCAGAATGGATAGCTCTATCTGGCCAATCAATGGTGGCCAGAAACTTACGGTACTTTGCCTGTTCCGGCAGCTGAGGCCAAAAATCTGGGTGTGATGTTAGATAACACCTTGACTTTCGAAGCCCAGGTTAATAGAACAGTGAGCTTCTGTTTCTGTATCATTAAGACCTTGAAGAAAATCATGCCTTTTTCTCCCTAAAGAGCTTAGGGTGTCAGTTGTCATCGCTCTTATTACATCACTATTGGACTACTGCAATGCCTTTTATCTTAATATCCAGCAGGACTCACTAAATATGCTCCAAATTATCCAAAATGCTGCAGCCTGATTAGTTCCACGGCTGCCAAAAGGCTTCTCAGTCAGGACGGGTTTGAGATCCCTACATTGGTTGCCAGTTCAGAAGCGGGTGTCTTTGGCCTTTGCTTAGCTCATAAGGTTCTGCACCTACAGGAGTTGACTTATCTTAGGATGGCCTTTAATAGGTATGATGCTACTAGGCCTCTCAGATCAGTTGGACTTAGTAAGGTGGTGGTACCTAGGTGGAGGAAAGCTAAGTGGAGGGAACAGGTCTTCACAGTTTCGGCTGCCAGGTTCTCTACGGGAACACATAAGGAGGTTAAACTCGTACCTGGTCTTTCACAGGCAGGTGAAAAAAATGCTATTTTAGAATTAGTCCTCCCTTAGATGTTACTTGGTGGCTGAGGTTTTCTCTGCTTTGGGTTCTCACCATTCACATGGTTCTCTTCTGGTTTAGAGCTTTGATGTCTCCTAGTTTAACGCGCTCTATAAATGCTACAATTACAATTAAATGCGTCTCTCCTAGTAGTCTGGACCTCTCTATTTTACCTATCCTCTTTTTCACCAGAAAATGCATTTTAAGCAAATATATATCTCATCATGGAACATTCAGAGACTAATCTTTGTTGTATTTTAATATTGTGATTTGCACTATCTCTGCTCTTTGTCGACTTTCTGATTACATCCGCATAGACACAGGCCACAAGATATCCTGGGTATCCAATTTGAAACAGCTGGTGGGGGCCATTGGTCTAGCAGATGCCTGGGAAAGCCAGACCCCGCCACCAAAGCAAGTAGTCAAGAAGGCCTATTGGGAGTGGATGTCTAATGAAGTCACACGAAATTTGAAACATGGTTCTCTGACAGAGAAGTTTCTAGACTTCAAGCCTACCCCCAAATTGGAACCCTTTCTAGATTTCATTGAATCCCCGAGAGACAGGGTACTGTATCTGAAGTTGAGGTCTGGCACACTCCCTCTGAACGACTTTACAGTGGGGTGGAAACACTCGAGGGAGAGGGATAGTGGGTGCTCTGGCTGTGCTTCTCCCATGGAATCCATTCTCCACTTTCCCTTTGCATGTCCAGTGTACAGTCAGGCGAGAAGAAGATGGCTGAAACCTGTGTGTTCCAATCTGGGGTCCATGAACTACAGGGAGGCACTGCGTATTCTCACAACGGACACCTCCGTCCCCAGTGGAATCTGTGGGACAGCAAAATATTTGGGATGTGCCTGGTTTATAAGATCTAAGCTCCTCCGGGCGAACAAATTGTAGTTTATGGAGCTCCAGCAACGCCCCTCTATTGCTGTGGTTTTTATTGTATATAAATTGCTCTTAAATTCTGTGCAATTTTTTAATGGACCTTTTATAATTTTTACACCTTGTTTTTAAATTCCATTTTGTACTGTTTGTATGGCAAAACGATATCCTTTTTCTTCTTTAACATTGATGTCTTTTTAAATCGATGAACGAATTGTGTACACTTTTATGATCTTTGTATTGAATAAAGTCATACAACAACGATTACATGGCTTTAGACCAAGATGTAGTCTCACTAATGAAGTGTTTTGTGGGAAGACGTCTAGCACTCTTCTAATGCTAAGATGGTGCTTCTTACACTACATCAGCCCTCTCGCTTCACCCACGGCCTTTTTCCATTGCTGGGTCTCTGAGTTTTTAAATATAATGAGTCAGCCCTAAGGGCACATGAGCAAAGAGTTTGATGAACGATAAGGAGTAATAAGCGCACAACAGCTACCCATTTATATACCTAAATTTAGCACAAAGATACCATATAATATGAAATTCAGCAATCACGGAGGCAGGTTTCAGTCTATATTTATCTCAATATGATAGGTAACTTCATTATGGGATAATATTGCCTTTTATATTGCCTTTTTGGAGTCCTGATGATGGTTTGTAAATTTAAGATCCTTGAGATGACAATATAAGTACATATTACATATATCATTTGCTATTTTGCTTTTTTATTGCATTTGTATTTGGAGATAGTTTGCTTGAAAAAGCTGTTTTTGAAGCTGATAATGAGCATTGTTTCTAATTAGAATATATAGATTTAGTTTCCCTTTCATGAATACATTTTTGATAAAACATAAATTGTGATGTATTAAACTTTTTCAAATGCAAACAATTTAGTGTATAATTAGACACCCAGTGTCCCATGCTTTGTTGTTACGGAGTCGGCCCTTGCCATGGTGGAAGTTGTATTGTTGCAAGTAATAACTATTATCCTGATATTACAATCCACCAAGCAAGGGGCACCTCCAGAACAACAAAGCAAATCTATGGATGTAAGGAGGAGATGCATGCCCCCCCCCCATGTCCCCTCTCACCACCACCATCACTACCACTATCATTAGCTCTGCCATAAGCTGGCACTAAGATGCTGAGACCTGTTGCCACATATCTATAATGGAAAAATTGATAGTAGAAGTCCCAGCATGATTAGCGTAAGTGACGGTGACTGACACACCAAGACTAAGTGAAAGCAGCATTCATTATATGAGAACGGTTGACAGCTGTGACTTAACCCTTCTTGTTAACAGACACACTCAGGTTCTGAACCCCTTCTTTACATAACCTTTAGTTTTTACTGTATGTCCCTTTGTGCCACTTCTCTGTACAATGTGATATCTGTTTATATCCTTATGGGGAGGAAGCCCCCCAAAACAAGGCTTCATATGAGGACTCATGAATGGTGTGCTCAATTATGACTCAGTTCTAACTTACCTGAAGGCTAAGCACCTACTTGTGCTGACCTCACTTTCTGCACCCGCTGGTTATCAATAGGGACATATGAAAACTTACGAAATTAGGGTCACACCTCATGGAGCACAACGATTACCCACAGGGACATAGCAGCACCTTTCACCAACACACTGCTTATTTATAGGAAAGTAAAAGCACTCCTCCACTGCATACATTCTCATTACCTAGTAGGTGAAAGGGGCCTCCCTTGCTGCAAGTACAGAATACCTGCAGAATCCATACACTGCACACTTTCATTTTTAAAGGGTTATGGGGCCATAGGCAGCTGCCCCCCAATGCTTCTGTTCCACTATTGATCAGGCAGGGTCGGACTGAAAACCAAAATCAGTCCTGGCAAAAATGGTTAAATTAGCATCGCACTTCAGGGGGCCATGACTAGAATGGGCAAATGCTGGGCATGCCTGGGTCCTGGCAACCCAGCATGCTCTACAGGTAGGCTTCCAGCGCATAGCCTACCGTGGAAATTCCAGAGTGGGAGAAAGGCACATTTCTGTACATTGCAGAGAAACATTTGCAAAAGGGAATATAAGCGCCCCTCAGTCCACACACTGATTTTGTAGAGGTTGATAATTCTCCTTCTGTGATTATCCACATAAACCTGACTACCAACAGGAAAACAAGATCACCCCCATACCGCCCACTCCAATCATCATTTGGGAATTAGAAGCACCCCCTTTAAGCACCCGTTAAGAACTCACTGACTATGAAAAAGCCCCAAGAAGCTCACCCTTACAGCCCACACCCAATAGCAACAGAGAAATAGACGCACCCCCTTCATATTTACGCCCTGATCATTAACAGAGAGACATTTCCCCTTACTGCACAGACAATGTCAAACTGCACATCTCTTCGAGTTTCCGGTTCCTTTGAAAACATGTTAGGCTGATGAAAGTTTAAGTGAAAGGGGCACTTAAGTCGTTCTGCAGAAGGATCAGGGGCTGCCTGGCTGTCCTGTCTGGTGCTGCGGAGACAGGGAAGGGATGTGCTCAAAGCTGAAAGCAATGCAGCCCCAGTGCCAGACTCCCTTGCCTTTTCACTGTTTGATGCAAAAGTATTTAAAAAACGAGCCTGACTGTTTCCCCTCGTTGATAAAATAATCCAGTTTGCTGTTTCAGACAAGCATTTGTCTCCAGCCTTTCGGACGCTCTCCCCTTGGGGAGCGTAAATTGATTTAACATGTAATCCGGTTTGTGGTTCCTGCCTGTCGTGTGTTCTGACACATCCCGCCAGAGACAAGAAACAGGGGGAGGGGAGGGGTGATTCTGAGGATAAACGAACAAAAAAACAGAGAAAAACACCCTACGTGCTTGTAAGATCCCAGAAGGCTGTGCTTGTTCTCTTATCAGGAGGCGAGGAGGGCGCCAGAGCCAGGCGCGTGGAGGCAAAATGGCAGCCTAAGCGACAACAAGCAGCATGTGTTCCCTAAAGTGTAACACAATCCTCTTATGGATTCTCGACAGAAGGGTACAATTAGCAAACCTCAAATTTCCTGAACATGGAAATGCTAAAGGCCTAACGATTCTTAGGCCTTGCAATGCAATCCTGGAAAATGAGGGGGAAGCAGGTGCACACCTGTGAAAAATGATTACAGATCATTTGTGGTAAACATGGTCACCTTCCTGCCTCTGTGACTTAGGGTGCGGACTCTGTCACTGGACTGCACTCATTATCTGCAGCGGTGTTAGGTTAGAGTTCTAAGCTGATGACAGAATATGCACATTTCTCCTAAGCACTTCATGAAGGAATTGAGAAACAAAAGAGAGTGATATAGAGAGAAGACATTTATTGCTCATGGAGTTGTTCCTCCATGTTGTTGACACAGGGGCCTATCTTAGCCAAGCTAGCACCCAACCTAGGTAATCCATCAACCCACTTTCACAGCACACAGCGAGAATACTGACCACTGCACCCCAACTGTCCCAAGAAAAAATGCAGCCTTCTGTGGAGGAACTCCAGAAAACCACTCAGGCAATGAAACCTACCACACCTTTCGACTAGCCCATTCCCTCCCACCTACTGAGAGATCTACCAATCCGTCAGTCCCTTATGGACGAAAATCATAAATGCCTCTCTCCAGCAAGGATCCCTCCCAGAATGCCTGAAGATGGGCCAAGTATTTCCCCTGCTAAAAAAAACAGGCACTGACCAGAAAATTGTAAACAAATTCTGTGCCCCACCACACATTAACGATAGCAGACTAAGAACATTGAGGTCCTGATTCACAAAGGGCCCCCACACTTGTGGCAGAGGCCCTACACTTGTGGGAAGTCTCCGCACTTGGGACGGAATCCCTGCAATGAGAATTCTCATTGCGGAGATTCCGCCTGGTCTGCGGAGACTAACCCACAACTGCGGGGCCCCTACCACAAGTGAGGAGGCCCTTTGTGAATACTCTCACTACAAGTACCAAATTCCATGGGGTGCTAGCAGCTGTGGCAAACAAGGTAGGTGTCAATATGTTGAGTAGTGTGCTGCCAAATCTACAAAACAGAAATGATCACTGTAGATGTGTTCCTCGATTTTTGACTGCTATTAAACAGAAATTGGTTAAAAGACCAGCATAGTGTAATTCTCACCATCAAAAGGTATGACTATATTTTCTGATCAGTGCCATGAAGCACAATAATTTTTCCAGTAATTACTGAGCAATAATAGAGTCCATAAATCAGTTGAAAATTATTTCAGGATTTCACAATGAGATTTCAGGATGCCACTCCCCCAGCTTCCCCCACGCTTTAACAGTTTTAGTCCTAGATTGAACACACAAGCACCAGAATGATTGGCGAAGTGCTATCTGCTGTGTGAAATAAAGAGAAAGTGCCAAAATGTTGAGGAGTGTGCTGCCAGAATCTGCAATAGCTAAACTGAGTGTCCAGTGAGGGAGCTGGCATGGATAAGAGGTGTGAACTGGATATGTTCATGTTTGATGATAAATTCTCTTAGAAGATTAGAAAGTATGGATGGAGTTTTCAAGGCGAGGAGGAAAGATGATGCAAACTATGGTAAAAGAACAATGGACTGGAAGTTAAACGGCCCTGACTGCCCTATATCGACGCCATGTTTCGAAAAAATGTCAAGAAGATACAACAAGATGATCTTATATCAGGAAACAAACCTCCTGACGATTCACATTTAAAAAGAAGGAGCAGGTGTGAAGATTGTGTACAAAATGTGTAAAAGAAACGTGATACATATAAGACTGCGGAGCACAGAGTAAGTTAAATGTGCAGTTGTCAGAACGTGCAGTCTCTACTCTCAGAAAAAACTCAAACAACATAAGTAATATCAAATCTAGTGCTGTGCTGCTGATGACATTTTTTTAAAACTCTTACATGTACAAAAGTGGCAATACACTTACAGTATCAAATCAGGTTAAACCTGCGGCAGGATCAATGCATAATTTAAGTATGTACACCCCTCACATATTGAAGACCCCCACAAACCCGCAAAGAATGTTAAACCCATTTGTAAGACTAGGTGTAAAAAATAAAACTCGGATGGACACTTGAATGGTCAATCTGTCCTTCCCTTTGCTTGCATTGCAATCTATCCCTGTTGTGTGCAGGACCATCTCAGTTGAAATCTTTAAAGCAACATCCCTTCTCCACTACAGAAGAGAGCTCAAAACGAATCCCATCAAGCAATAACATGTCACTATTTAAGGTCTTCGTTACTGGGCTACATGAGAAAATGCTACCTTGGAGTCTACTTACACCAATATGTTGGCCCACCCCATCTCTCACTGACACCTGGCCCCTGCTTGCTGCCACTACTCAGGTGCCCCACCCTCCAACCTGACTTTCCTTTGCTGTTATTTTACCTTACAGAACAGCTCATTCCCATTGCAAACACAACACCACCTCTCTCCTGCCTAGTGCTTGCACCTTTGCTGCCCCTATCCATCCTCCACTCTATCATGCTATCCAGCAGTGAACTTTGTCTTTCCTATGCTCCTTCCAAAGAGCATCTCCCTTTATACATCTGCATAGTCCATCTCTGTCGGTTTCCAATCCCCGTTGTGGTGCTGAAGTCCACCCACTTAAGCCCTCATACTTTGCAGATCCGAGTGCTCCTCCGCCTCGCTCTTCATAGTGTACTCCAGCTCCGTTTACTTCCCCCTGCCCAAAACCCTTATCTTCCTCCTTATATTACTCTACATCATCTCTTCTAGGCCCAGCAAGGGTCTCCAAAGTCGTTCTGACTAGCAATTGAGGCCAACATTTCTGTGACTAATTGCACCTGAAAATGAAAGCAGCTGAGGTAGTAAGAAGGATTTACCTTTGTGGAAAGTAAAATATACCTCCACCACAAAAAACATTTATGAAAGCATCAACTAATTACAATCAGTAAGCAGTGTTTGGTTACACTGGACCTCGTTTAGGGTAGCCTGGGATTTGGCCCCATAATGAGGCCACTTATTCCCCCCTCAGAGTTCAGGTACTGAGCTCCAGGGGTGTGTACTTATCTGGGTCTTATGAATGGGACTCTGAACCCCTCCCCCCCCCACCCCACACCCCGCACCCCACCACCCCACTGCCCAACTTGGAAATTATGATTCACAATGGCAGTCACTAATTCCACACCCAATTCTCCTTATTATTTCTAATGTTTTCCTCGTATTTTTACCTGTAGAATCCACTTGAATCCGGCAAGCAAATTCTCTGGGTGAAAGACATAAGATCCAGGAGTTACTGTGCGTCTTCACCCCTTTAGAATTACTGGTTAACTTTTAAGGAGGCCAATAGTGGACTAACATTATGTAACTGAGTTTAGACATCTATTGCAGGGCAGTCATTTGGAAACACTTTTCCATAAACTAGAGGATTCTGCAAAATTGTTTTAACATCTGTGCTTTTTGCCAACATGGTCCTTCCCCAAAATGATACTCAGAATCTCCAGAGTATGCAACCCTAGGTGACAAAAGTCTCCTAAACTAATAAAAATCCTGCTACATTCCTTCCACCCTAACTCAATCCACTCTCTTCCAGTGGAGCAGGGGGTGAGATTATCTATTAACCACTGGAATATCTGGGGAAAGGTTAGCAACTATCTCTAAACTAGAGACACACCCAAAACTTTGGATTGACTGGAACACAAGCTTTCCAAAAAACCACGAGTGTGTAACAGTGCAAAGCCTTTTTTTGCTATTTTATTTCCGATTCCCTTTGGAATATTGTGAAACTTCTTAAAGGCCGCAGCTATTTCCTGTTACTACCGAAGCGTCAAAATTATGACTTTTGCATCACTGCATGCTGCACATATATTTATTTAACATCAGAAAGGTTCTGTATCAGACATACATACTTTTGAGAAGCCAGAGAGGTACTAAGAATCACCAAAATCCGAATTCGGTTGGTCACAATGCAAATCTGTGATTTCGAGATGTGCTGTAATTCTTCTGTGCCCTCGGTAATTCCCAGGGCACATTGCACCAGACAAAACCATTATGGTGAAGACGCTGACCATTCCACCCACTCGCATGTCTAATGCCTGTCATTACTGGGAGCAGCAGACAGATGGCGCCTCTCTTTAACTGATCCCTAGAGAGCAGAGCAGCCATTTGTCAAAATCTATGTCCTACCCAGCGGTCTGAGTGAGACTCCCCCCTGCATTACTGTTTGCCATCATAATAAGTGGCTTATCATTGAAGTGCGCATGCGTGGAAGAAAAAGAGCGTTACGATTGAAGTGCTTGTGTGCTAGAGTCAGAGTGATCTAGTTAAGTGTTTCTTCAAAGAAATCCGAGAGATAGAACTGAAGTGTATGTATGCAGGAACTTGTGAAATAGCACTGTCACGTGACTGAATTGTCTATGTATGGAAATGGGAGAGATATCATACCAATGATATGTCTGCTTGAGTGAAAGAGAGAAATACCGCTAAAGTGTATTTCTGTGGGACTGAGATGCGTCTAAAGTGTCAGTGTGTAGAAGACTATTATTACAGAAGTGCCTGTGTGTAGAAAGGAGACACGGCTGAGAGTATGTCTATAGAAAGAAGACAAAACGGAAGTGTCTGTGTGTGGAAAAGAGAAGCCCTTGAATTGCACGTGTCTGCGAAGGGGACACTACTGACGTGAAGTGGCTGTGTGTAGGAAAGAGATGTAACTAACTCACCAGAAGTGACTGTATTGAGGAATGAGAGCAGTGATACCGAGGTATATGTGCAGCAACGGATGAAAAGTAATTGAACTGTCTATGTTTTTATTTTATTTTATTTTTTGAGACTAGCTTTCATTTGCTTTATAACAATACAGAAACACAAAATAAACAGTCATATTGATTTGTCTGCACATTTCATAATTTACAGTACCTCACAATTTAAAATTGAAAATACGATATAAATGTCTCGAAAAGTTCTAATATCTGCGCAGTGCATTTGTTCCTTTGAAAAATAGTCCATCTTTCTTTCTTACTTTCCTCCGCTTGCTTGTCCACATATCACACTGTGGAGATTCCTGGGCTTTCCAGTGTTCAGTGATGTAGACCGAGCTACTAATATGACAAAGCAAAGCCATTATTTATTATTCTCTACAATACCAATTTTCCTAGAAAAATCCCCAACATTTCAATGATTCGGCTGGAGTTACAGACGGTTGTGGAATATTATCGATACGAATAAATATAGGACACCAAAAATAATATTGTAATAGTTGGCAGTTGAAAAACATCTGATGCCATGTGCCTACGCAGTAGCATCTTTGACATAGTTTTTAATGTTCGGGTTACCATGAATATAGCTGCATTCTCCTAAAGGTTGGCCCTCTTAAAGCTTCATGATTGAAGGGTTTTCCTTCTTACCACATTTCCTTGCTTAGGTCAGGATTCTAGCTTGCTTTCCACCTGTCCAAAACCCCATCTACCCTTGACTCTTGTGTGGGGTTAGTGCAAGAAAGGTGACTGTTATAGAACAAGGATTTCTGTAACACTGCGTGAATTCCCTAGCTCTGTCTTAGCATTTTAATGATAAATGTAATGGGTTGGGGTAAGGTAGCCAGGAGGGGGGTCCTTTTAAATGTTTTAATTGTTAAGTGTGTTTTTTAGAATGTTTTATGCAAATGTAAATCCAGTACTTGTATAGCGTACAAATCACCCCCGAAGGGGTCTCAAGGCGCTGGGGTCCGTTGGGAAGATTAAGCGAGCTATTGCCCAGAGTCGCATGGTGGACAAATGTCTAAATAAACTTGTTTCTGAAACTGAACCTATCTTCAGAAGGCTATTTAATTCTGCTACATTTTCCTTATAAGAAAATCGATGCCAACTATACGGAGATGTGATTCCATTGAATGAGTTTGAAATGCAGTCAGTGTCAGTGTGTAAGATTGGTATCTGTGTCTGTTTCTAACCTTGATAGGTGCCAATGTAGTCAATGTCTCTGTACACAAATCATAGATACCAATCCGGCCAGTGTCTGTGTACACGAATGACAGATACCAATGCAGTCAGCATCAGTGGGTAAGAATGCTATATAACATTGCAGTCAGTGTCTGTGTGTAAGAATGATATTTACCAATGTAGTCAATGTTTGCGTGTAAGAATGATAGATACCAATGCAGTCAGTATCTGTGTGTAAGAATGATATTTACCAATGTAGTCAGTGTCTGTGTGTAAGGATGATATTTACCAATGAAGTCAGTGTCTGTGCGTAAGGATGATATTTACCAATGTAGTCAGTGTCTGTGTGCAAAAATGATATTTACCAATGCAGTCAGTGTCTGTGTGTAAGGATGATATTTACCAATGTAGTCAGTGTCTGTGTGTAAGGATGATATTTACCAATGTAGTCAGTGTCTGTGTGTAAAAATGATATTTACCAATGCAGTCGGTGTCTGTGTGTAAAAATGATATTTACCAATGCAGTCAGTGTCTGAGTGTAAGGATGATATTTACCAATGCAGTCAGTGTCTGTGTGTAAGGATGATATTTACCGATGCAGTCAGTGTCTGTGTGTAAGAATGATATTTACCAATGTAGTCAGTGTCTGTGTGTAAGGATGATATTTACCAATGTAGTCAGTGTCTGTGTGTAAAAATGATATTTACCAATGCAGTCAGTGTCTGTGTGTAAGGATGATATTTACCAATGCAGTCAGTGTCTGTGTGTAAGGATGATATTTACCAATGTAGTCAGTGTCTGTGTGTAAAAATGATATTTACCAATGCAGTCAGTGTCTGTGTGTAAGGATGATATTTACCAATGTAGTCAGTGTCTGTGTGTAAGGATGATATTTATCAATGTAGTCAGTGTCTGTGTGTAAGAATGATATTTACCAATGCAGTTAGTGTCTGTGTGTAAAAATGATATTTACCAATGCAATCAGTGTATGTATGTAAGAATGATAGATACCAATGCAGTCAGTGTCTGTGTGTAAGGATGATATTTCCCAATGCAGTCAGTGTCTGTGTGTAAGAATGATAGATACCAATGCATTCACTGTCTGTGTGTAAGAATGATAGATACCAATGCAGTCAGTGTCTGTGTGTAAGAATGGTATCTGTGTTTGTGTGTAGCCATGGTAGGTATCAATGCAGTCAGTGTCTCTACACAAATAAGCAATACCAATGCAGTCAGTGTCTGTGTGTAGGAATGATAGATACCAATGCAGTCAGTGTCCTTTTGTAAGAATGGTATCTGTGTTTGTGTGTAGCCATGGTAGGTATCAATGCAGTCAGTGTCTCTACACAAATAAGCAATACCAATGCAGTCAGTGTCTGTGTGTAGGAATGATAGATACCAATGCAGTCAGTGTCCTTTTGTAAGAATGGTATCTGTGTCTGTGTGTAGCCATGATAGGTATCAATGCAGTCAGTGTCTTTGTACACGAATGAGCAATACCAATGCAGTCAGTGTCTGTGTGTAAGTATGATAGATACCAATGCAGTCAGTGTCTGTGTGTAAGGATGATATTTACCAATGCAGTCAGTGTCTGTGTGTAAGAATGATAGATACCAATGCATTCACTGTCTGTGTGTAAGAATGATAGATACCAATGCAGTCAGTGTCTGTGTGTAAGAATGGTATCTGTGTCTGTGTGGAGCCATGGTAGGTATCAATGCAGTCAGTGTCTCTACACAAATAAACAATACCAATGCAGTCAGTGTCTGTGTGTAGGAATGATAGATACCAATGCAGTCAGTGTCCTTTTGTAAGAATGGTATCTGTGTCTGTGTGTAGCCATGATAGGTATCAATGCAGTCAGTGTCTTTGTACACGAATGAGCAATACCAATGCAGTCAGTGTCTGTGTGTAGGAATGAGAGATACCAATGCAGTCAGTGTCTGTGTGTAAGAAGGATAGCTACCAAGGCAGTCAGTGTCTGTGTGTAAGAATGATAGATACCAATGCAGTCAGTGTCTGTGTGTAAGAATGATATTTACCAATGCAGTCAGTGTCTTTTTGTAAGACTGGTATCTGTGTCTGTGTGTAGCCATGATCGGTATCAATGCAGTCAGTGTCTCTGTACATGAATGAGAGATACAAATGCAGTCAGTGTCTGTGTGTAGGAATGAGAGATACCAATGTAGTCTGCATCTGTGTGTAAGAATGGTATCTGTCTCTGTGTGTAGCCATGATATGTATCAATGCAGTCAGTGTCTCTGTACATGAATGAGAGATACCAATGCAGTCAGTCTCTGTGTGTAAGAATGATAGATACCAATACAGTCAGTGTCTTTTTGTAAGAATGGTATCTGTGTCTGTGTGTAGCCATGATCGGTATCAATGCAGTTAGTGTCTCTGTACACGAATGAGAGATACCAATGCAGTCAGTGTTTGTGTGTAGGAATGATAGAAAACAATGCAGTCTGAATCTGTGTGAAAGAATGGTATATGTGTCTGTGTGTGGCCCTGATAGGTATCAATGCAGTCAGTGTCTCTGTACACGAATGAGCGAAACCAATGCAGTCAGTGTCTGTGTGTAAGAATGATATTTACCAATGCAGCCAGTGTCTGTGTGTAAGAATGGTATCTGTGTCTGTGTGTTGCCGTGATAGGTATCAATGCAGTCAGTGTCTCTGTACACGAATGAGAGATACCAATGCAGTCAGTGTTAGTGTGTTGGAATTAGAGATACCAATATAGTCTGCATCTGTGTGTAAGAATGGTATCTGTCTCTGTGTGTAGCCATGATAGTTATCAAGGAAGTCAGTGTCTCTGTACACGAATAAGCAATACCAATGCAGTCTGTGTGTAGGAATGATAGATACCAATGCAGTCAGTGTATTTTTGTAAGAATGGTATCTGTGTCTGTGTGTAGCCATGATCCGGTATCAATGCAGTCAGTGTCTCTGTACACGAATGAGAGATACCAATGCAGTCAGTGTCTCTGTACACGAATGAGAGATACCAATGCAGTCAGTGTCTGTGTACACGAATGAGAGATACCAATGCAGTCAGTGTCTCTGTACACGAATGAGAGATACCAATGCAGTCAGTGTCTGTGTGTAAGAATGATAGGTACCAATGCAGTCAGTGTCTGTGTGTAAGAATGATAGATACCAATGCAGTCAGTGTCTTTTTGTAAGAATGGTATCTGTGTCTGTGTGTAGCCATGATAGGTATCAATGCAGTCAGTGTCTCTGTACACGAATGAGAGATACCAATGCAGTCAT
Source organism: Lissotriton helveticus (assembly GCF_964261635.1). NCBI lineage: Eukaryota > Metazoa > Chordata > Amphibia > Caudata > Salamandridae > Lissotriton > Lissotriton helveticus. The sequence goes on along the minus strand of NC_136072.1, from coordinate 897,165,342 downwards.
TGTCTCTGTACACAAATGAGAGACACCAACGCAGTCAGTGTCTGTGTGTAAGAATGATAGGTGCCAATGCAGTCAGTGTCTGTGTGTAAGAATGTATCTGTGTCTGTGTGTAGCCATGATAGGTATCAATGCAGTCAGTGTCTCTGTACACGAATGAGCGAAACCAATGCAGTCAGTGTCTGTGTGTAAGAATGATATTTACCGAAGCAGTCAGTGTCTGTGTGTAAAAATGATATTTACCAATGCAGTCAGTGTCTGTGTGTAAGGATGATATTTACCAATGCAGTCAGTGTCTGTGTGTAAGAATGGTATCTGTGTCTGTGTGTAGCCGTGATCTGTGTCTCTGTACATGAATGAGTAATACCAATGCAGTCAGTGTCTGTGTGTAGGAATGATAGATACCAATGCAGTCAGTGTCTTTTTGTAAGAATGATATTTACCAATGCAGTCAGTGTCTGTGTGTAAAAATGATATTTACCAATGCAATCAGTGTCTGTGTGTAAGTATGATAGATACCAATGCAGTCAGTGTCTGTGTGTAAGGATGATATTTACCAATGCAGTCAGTGTCTGTGTGTAAGAATGATAGATACCAATGCATTCACTGTCTGTGTGTAAGAATGATAGATACCAATGCAGTCAGTGTCTGTGTGTAAGAATGGTATCTGTGTCTGTGTGTAGCCATGGTAGGTATCAATGCAGTCAGTGTCTCTACACAAATAAGCAATACTAATGCAGTCAGTGTCTGTGTGTGGGAATAATAGATACCAATGCAGTCAGTGTCCTTTTGTAAGAATGGTATCTGTGTCTGTGTGTAGCCATGATAGGTATCAATGCAGTCAGTGTCTCTGTACACAAATGAGCAATACCAATGCAGTCAGTGTCTGTGTGTAGGAATGAGAGATACCAATGCAGTCAGTGTCTGTGTGTAAGAATGATAGATACCAATGCAGTCAGTGTCTGTGTGTAAGAATGATATTTACCAATGCAGTCATTGTCTGTGTGTAAGATTGATAGATACCAATGCAGTCAGTGTCTGTATGTAAGAATGATATTTACCAATGCAGCCAGTGTCTGTGTGTAAGAATGATAGATACCAATGCAGTCAGTGTCTGTGTGTAAGAATGATATTTACCAATGCAGTCAGTGTCTGTGTGTAAGAATGGTATCTGTGTCTGTGTGTTGCCGTGATCTGTGTCTCAGTACATGAATGAGTAATACCAATGCAGTCAGTGTTTGTGTGTAGGAATGATAGAGAACAATGCAGTCAGTGTCTTTTTGTAAGAATGGTATCTGTGTCTGTGTGTAGCCATGATCGGTATCAATTCAGTCAGTGTCTCTGTACATGAGCGAGAGATACAAATGCAGTCAGTGTCTGTGTGTAGGAATGAGAGATACCAATGTAGTCTGCATCTGTGTGTAAGAATGGTATCTGTCTCTGTGTGTAGCCATGATAGGTATCAATGCAGTCAGTGTCTCTGTACATGAATGAGGGATACCAATGCAGTCAGTCTCTGTGTGTAAGAATGATAGATACCAATGCAGTCAGTGTCTTTTTGTAAGAATGGTATCTGTTTCTGTGTGTAGCCATGATCGGTATCAAAGCAGTCAGTGTCTCTGTACACTAATGAGAGATACCAATGCAGTCAGTGTTTGTGTGTAGGAATGATAGAGAACAATGCAGTCTGAATCTGTGTGAAAGAATGGTATCTGTGTCTGTGTGTAGCTCTGATAGATATCAATGCAGTCAGTGTCTCTGTACATGAATGAGCAAAACCAATGCAGTCAGTGTCTGTGTGTAGGAATGATAGATACCAATGCAGTCAGTGTCTTTTTATAAGAATGGTATCTCTGTCTGTTGTGTGTAGCCATGATAGGTATCAATGCAGTCAGTGTCTCTGTACACGAATGAGAGATACCAATGCAGTCAGTGTCTGTGTGTAGGAATTAGAGATACCAATATAGTCTGCATCTGTGTGTAAGAATGGTATCTGTCTCTGTGTGTAGCCATGATAGTTATCAAGGAAGTCAGTGTTTCTGTACACGAATAGGCAATACCAATGCAGTCTGTGTGTAGGAATGATAGATACCAATGCAGTCAGTGTATTTTTGTAAGAATGGTATCTGTGTCTGTGTGTAGCCATGATCGGTATCAATGCAGTTAGTATCTCTGTACACGAATGAGAGATACCAATGCAGTCAGTGTTTGTGTGTAGGAATGGTATCTGTCTCTGTGTGTAGCCATGATAGGTATCAATGCAGTCAGTGTCTCTGTACACGAATGAGAGATACCAATGCAGTCAGTGTCTCTGTACATGAATGAGAGATACCAATGCAGTCAGTGTCTGTGTGTAAGAATGGTAGGTACCAATGCAGTCAGTGTCTGTGTGTAAGAATGGTAGGTACCAATGCAGTCAGTGTCTGTGTGTAAGAATGATAGATACCAATGCAGTCAGTGTCTTTTTGTAAGAATGGTATCTGTGTCTGTGTGTAGCCATGATAGGTATCAATGCAGTCAGTGTCTCTGTACACGAATGAGAGATACCAATGCAGTCAGTGTTTGTGTGTAGGAATGATAGAAAACAATGCAGTCTGAATCTGTGTGAAAGAATGGTATATGTGTCTGTGTGTGGCCCTGATAGGTATCAATGCAGTCAGTGTCTCTGTACACGAATGAGCGAAACCAATGCAGTCAGTGTCTGTGTGTAAGAATGATATTTACCAATGCAGCCAGTGTCTGTGTGTAAGAATGGTATCTGTGTCTGTGTGTTGCCGTGATAGGTATCAATGCAGTCAGTGTCTCTGTACACGAATGAGAGATACCAATGCAGTCAGTGTTAGTGTGTTGGAATTAGAGATACCAATATAGTCTGCATCTGTGTGTAAGAATGGTATCTGTCCCTGTGTGTAGCCATGATAGTTATCAAGGAAGTCAGTGTCTCTGTACACGAATAAGCAATACCAATGCAGTCTGTGTGTAGGAATGATAGATACCAATGCAGTCAGTGTATTTTTGTAAGAATGGTATCTGTGTCTGTGTGTAGCCATGATCCGGTATCAATGCAGTCAGTGTCTCTGTACACGAATGAGAGATACCAATGCAGTCAGTGTCTCTGTACACGAATGAGAGATACCAATGCAGTCAGTGTCTGTGTGTAAGAATGATAGGTACCAATGCAGTCAGTGTCTGTGTGTAAGAATGATAGATACCAATGCAGTCAGTGTCTTTTTGTAAGAATGGTATCTGTGTCTGTGTGTAGCCATGATAGGTATCAATGCAGTCAGTGTCTCTGTACACGAATGAGAGATACCAATGCAGTCATTGTCTCTGTACACAAATGAGAGACACCAACGCAGTCAGTGTCTGTGTGTAAGAATGATAGGTGCCAATGCAGTCAGTGTCTGTGTGTAAGAATGTATCTGTGTCTGTGTGTAGCCATGATAGGTATCAATGCAGTCAGTGTCTCTGTACACGAATGAGCGAAACCAATGCAGTCAGTGTCTGTGTGTAAGAATGATATTTACCGAAGCAGTCAGTGTCTGTGTGTAAAAATGATATTTACCAATGCAGTCAGTGTCTGTGTGTAAGGATGATATTTACCAATGCAGTCAGTGTCTGTGTGTAAGAATGGTATCTGTGTCTGTGTGTAGCCGTGATCTGTGTCTCTGTACATGAATGAGTAATACCAATGCAGTCAGTGTCTGTGTGTAGGAATGATAGATACCAATGCAGTCAGTGTCTTTTTGTAAGAATGATATTTACCAATGCAGTCAGTGTCTGTGTGTAAAAATGATATTTACCAATGCAATCAGTGTCTGTGTGTAAGTATGATAGATACCAATGCAGTCAGTGTCTGTGTGTAAGGATGATATTTACCAATGCAGTCAGTGTCTGTGTGTAAGAATGATAGATACCAATGCATTCACTGTCTGTGTGTAAGAATGATAGATACCAATGCAGTCAGTGTCTGTGTGTAAGAATGGTATCTGTGTCTGTGTGTAGCCATGGTAGGTATCAATGCAGTCAGTGTCTCTACACAAATAAGCAATACTAATGCAGTCAGTGTCTGTGTGTGGGAATAATAGATACCAATGCAGTCAGTGTCCTTTTGTAAGAATGGTATCTGTGTCTGTGTGTAGCCATGATAGGTATCAATGCAGTCAGTGTCTCTGTACACAAATGAGCAATACCAATGCAGTCAGTGTCTGTGTGTAGGAATGAGAGATACCAATGCAGTCAGTGTCTGTGTGTAAGAATGATAGATACCAATGCAGTCAGTGTCTGTGTGTAAGAATGATATTTACCAATGCAGTCATTGTCTGTGTGTAAGATTGATAGATACCAATGCAGTCAGTGTCTGTATGTAAGAATGATATTTACCAATGCAGCCAGTGTCTGTGTGTAAGAATGATAGATACCAATGCAGTCAGTGTCTGTGTGTAAGAATGATATTTACCAATGCAGTCAGTGTCTGTGTGTAAGAATGGTATCTGTGTCTGTGTGTTGCCGTGATCTGTGTCTCAGTACATGAATGAGTAATACCAATGCAGTCAGTGTTTGTGTGTAGGAATGATAGAGAACAATGCAGTCAGTGTCTTTTTGTAAGAATGGTATCTGTGTCTGTGTGTAGCCATGATCGGTATCAATTCAGTCAGTGTCTCTGTACATGAGCGAGAGATACAAATGCAGTCAGTGTCTGTGTGTAGGAATGAGAGATACCAATGTAGTCTGCATCTGTGTGTAAGAATGGTATCTGTCTCTGTGTGTAGCCATGATAGGTATCAATGCAGTCAGTGTCTCTGTACATGAATGAGGGATACCAATGCAGTCAGTCTCTGTGTGTAAGAATGATAGATACCAATGCAGTCAGTGTCTTTTTGTAAGAATGGTATCTGTTTCTGTGTGTAGCCATGATCGGTATCAATGCAGTCAGTGTCTCTGTACACGAATGAGAGATACCAATGCAGTCAGTGTTTGTGTGTAGGAATGATAGAGAACAATGCAGTCTGAATCTGTGTGAAAGAATGGTATCTGTGTCTGTGTGTAGCTCTGATAGATATCAATGCAGTCAGTGTCTCTGTACATGAATGAGCAAAACCAATGCAGTCAGTGTCTGTGTGTAGGAATGATAGATACCAATGCAGTCAGTGTCTTTTTATAAGAATGGTATCTCTGTCTGTTGTGTGTAGCCATGATAGGTATCAATGCAGTCAGTGTCTCTGTACACGAATGAGAGATACCAATGCAGTCAGTGTCTGTGTGTAGGAATTAGAGATACCAATATAGTCTGCATCTGTGTGTAAGAATGGTATCTGTCTCTGTGTGTAGCCATGATAGTTATCAAGGAAGTCAGTGTTTCTGTACACGAATAGGCAATACCAATGCAGTCTGTGTGTAGGAATGATAGATACCAATGCAGTCAGTGTCTTTTTGTAAGAATGGTATCTGTGTCTGTGTGTAGCCATGATCGGTATCAATGCAGTTAGTATCTCTGTACACGAATGAGAGATACCAATGCAGTCAGTGTTTGTGTGTAGGAATGGTATCTGTCTCTGTGTGTAGCCATGATAGGTATCAATGCAGTCAGTGTCTCTGTACACGAATGAGAGATACCAATGCAGTCAGTGTCTCTGTACATGAATGAGAGATACCAATGCAGTCAGTGTCTGTGTGTAAGAATGGTAGGTACCAATGCAGTCAGTGTCTGTGTGTAAGAATGGTAGGTACCAATGCAGTCAGTGTCTGTGTGTAAGAATGATAGATACCAATGCAGTCAGTGTCTTTTTGTAAGAATGGTATCTGTGTCTGTGTGTAGCCATGATAGGTATCAATGCAGTCAGTGTCTCTGTACACGATTGAGATATACCAATGCAGTCAGTGTCTGTGTGTAAGAATGATAGGTACCAATGCAGTCAGTGTCTGTGTGTAAGAATGGTATCTGTGTCTGTGTGTAGCCATGATAGGTATCAATGCAGTCAGTGTCTCTGTACACAAATGAGAGACACCAACGCAGTCAGTGTCTGTGTGTAAGAATGGTATCTGTGTCTGTGTGTAGCCATGATAGGTATCAATGCAATCAGTGTCTCTGTACACGAATGAGAGATACCAATGCAGTCAGTGTCTGTGTGTAGGAATGAGAGATACCAATGTAGTCTGCATATGTGTGTAAGAATGGGATCCTTCTCTATGTGTAGCCATTATAGGTATCAATGCAGTCAGTGTCTCTGTACACGAATGAGAGATACCAATGCAGTCTGTGTCTCTGTAAATGAAAGAGAGATACCAATGCAGTCAGTGTCTGTGTGTAAGAATGATAGATATCAATGCAGTCAGTGTCTTTTTGTAAGAATAGTATCTGTGTCTGTGTGTAGCCATGATCGGTATCAATGCAGTCAGTGTCTCTGTACACGAATGAGAGATACCAATGCAGTCAGTGTCTGTGTGTAAGAATGATAGGTACCAATGCAGTCAGTGTCTGTGTGTAAGAATGGTATCTGTGTCTGTGTGTAGTCATGATATGTATCAATGCAGTCAGTGTCTGTGTGTGGGAATAATAGATACCAATGCAGTCAGTGTCCTTTTGTAAGAATGGTATCTGTGTCTGTGTGTAGCCATGATAGGTATCAATGCAGTCAGTGTCTCTGTACACGAATGAGAGATACCAATGCAGTCAGTGTCTGTGTGTAAGAATGATAGGTACCAATGCAGTCAGTGTCTGTGTGTAAGAATGGTATCTGTGTCTGTGTGTAGCCATGATAGGTATCAATGCAGTCAGTGTCTCTGTACACAAATGAGAGACACCAACGCAGTCAGTGTCTGTGTGTAAGAATGGTATCTGTGTCTGTGTGTAGCCATGATAGGTATCAATGCAATCAGTGTCTCTGTACACGAATGAGAGATACCAATGCAGTCAGTGTCTGTGTGTAGGAATGAGAGATACCAATGTAGTCTGCATATGTGTGTAAGAATGGGATCCTTCTCTATGTGTAGCCATTATAGGTATCAATGCAGTCAGTGTCTCTGTACACGAATGAGAGATACCAATGCAGTCTGTGTCTCTGTAAATGAAAGAGAGATACCAATGCAGTCAGTGTCTGTGTGTAAGAATGATAGATACCAATGCAGTCAGTGTCTTTTTGTAAGAATAGTATCTGTGTCTGTGTGTAGCCATGATCGGTATCAATGCAGTCAGTGTCTCTGTACACGAATGAGAGATACCAATGCAGTCAGTGTCTGTGTGTAAGAATGATAGGTACCAATGCAGTCAGTGTCTGTGTGTAAGAATGGTATCTGTGTCTGTGTGTAGTCATGATATGTATCAATGCAGTCAGTGTCTCTGTACACGAATGAGAGATACCAATGCAGTCAGTGTCTGTGTGTAAGAATGATAGGTACCAATGCAGTCAGTGTCTGTGTGTAAGAATGGTATCTGTGTCTGTGTGTAGTCATGATATGTATCAATGCAGTCAGTGTCTCTGTACACGAATGAGAGATACCAATGCAGTCAGTGTCTGTGTGTAGGAATGAGAGATACCAATGCAGTCAGTGTCTGTGTGTAAGAATGATAGGTGCCAAGGCAGTCAGTGTATTTTTTTAAGAATGGTATCTGTGTCTGTGTGTAGCCATGAAAGGTGTCAATGCAGTCAGTGTCTCTGTACACGAATAAGCAATACCAATGCAGTCAGTGTTTTTGTGTAGGAATGATAGATAACAATGCAGTCTGCATCTGTGTGTAAGAATGGTATTTGTGTGTGTAGCCATGATAGGTATATTAATACAGTCAGTGTCTGTGTGTAAGAATAATATTTACCAATAGTCAGTGTCTGTGTGTAGGAATGATAGATACTAATGCAGTCAGTGTCTTTTTGTAAGAATGGTAACAAAGAAAGGGACAAACGTACTCTGGATAGTCTGCCTGTAACAGTAAGAGATATCAGCATAGTGTCTGTGTGAATGAATGAAATACCAGTCCTGTGGGTTAGTACACGAATGAGAGATAGCAATGAAGTGTCTGTGTGTAGGAGTGAAAAATACCAGTGAAGTGACTCCAAGTACAAGTGAGAGATACCATCTAGGGGCCATATTATGCAAGTGCCCCGGGGGTGCAATGGGTGTTTGCGCCCGCTTTGCACGCCCCCAGGGCACTTTGGTATTACAGAAATGGCCGCAGACGCTTGCGAGGCCCATTCTGTAATACCGATAGCGCTGGAACACATAAAGTCCACCCCTTTGAAGGGGGGCAAAGGGGGTCCCATGCACCCCCCCCAGTCACTGACTGCACCCGCCTGCAAGGGGATCTCTAACCCTCCTTCAAAGTGCAGGTAAGTGGTTTTATCCATTTTTAAAGTGTACTTTCCCTATCCCGTCATCTGTCTATTTCCCCCCACCCTCTGCGCCCCAGCCTCTCCCCACTGCCCGACTGCTGGTATCTGTCCCGTCCTCGCCTGAATTTGTGGGTGAGGTTGGAATGAGAGATACTTGAATTTTCTGTGTATAGGAATGAAAGCAAGATACCATAAACATGTACTGGGCGATGTCACAAGATTCAGCTGGGAGTAGGGGTGATTCACTCTTGTAGTATTAGTGGCATACTCCTGTATTCCAGGAGCAAGCTTACTTCTTGATTATTCTTGCAATTTCGGAGTAAGCCAGGAGTACTGAACGAGTAAGTCAAAGCAAACTCTTTGGGAATCAGGCCCTATGCATTGAGATAACAATCGAAGTGGATGAGAGAGTTATACCATTGAAATGTCTTTGCTCGATGATGAGGAAGCGATACCATCGAAGTGTCACATTGCGTGGATGGGAGAGCCTTACCATTGAGGTGTATGTTTACAGTGATAAGACAAGTGCCATTGAAGAGTCTATGTGCAGTGATTAGAGATACTTATAATTGAAGTGTCTGTGTCTAAGAATGAGAGAGAAACATCTTTGATGTGTTTGCATGTACGAGTGAGAGAGATGCATTAATGTGTAGTTGTGTTTGAATTTGTTTAGCATCATTGGAGTATCTGTGTAGCGATGGCTTGAAAGCCAATGGGGTATCTGCATTAGACTCAGAGATACCATTGAAGTACATCACTAGAAATGAGACATACATTTGAAACGCTTGCACACAGGAATCAATGAAATGCTACATGCATGTGAGTTAAAACTCCTGTATTGCCGAAGAAAGTTTCAGACTCATGGAGGAAGTAGTGAACTGTTTGATAGCTCGTGGTGCAAATCTGGATCACTTACCCTGTGCACACCATCCAGCTCAGATTGGGAGCGGTTTAGTCCCTAAACGTACTTTGGTGCTGCCGGATTGGACCAGTTTCTAATACTCAGTAATGAGTTAGGACAGGGACATTCTCAATAAGCATGACAGACAGAGTTCTGAGGTTCAAGGCTTTATCTAGAAAATGATTAGGCAAATTACATGAAATATCATCGATCAGGTCAGCAGCAAGACTACAGATCATAAGTACAAGAACTCGATAAAGTTCAATAGTAAATCCAGCATAGATCCACCTTCGACCAGGGAGAAAATGGGTGTTCCGTCGATGTGAAAAGTGCTGGTCTTTTTATTGGACTTTGGGCAAAGGATCTCACACGTTACTATATGAATACACAATTCTCAGGATATACAGCAATGAGAACTAATTCATTTAACTAATTCCTTTAAAAATATATAAATGTGGGCGCTTAAAATTCTCTCTCAAACATAACTGTAGATTGTGCAATTTTAGGCAGGAATCATTGATGCATGTTGTCTGCATTTTCCCCTGTTTACACAAGGTAACAATACCATTATCATCAGAGTTTTCTAATCCAATGTGATTACCCTCTGCACTTTATTCATTGGCCTGTGACTCCCTACTACTCTGATTGGATCCCCCTTGCCCTGTTACTAATGAATTTACTAGGAACATGACACCAACTAGTTTAAGTATAAGGTTTTTTAGCCTGAGTTACTGTACTGTTTACTGCCTAGCCCTTAGCCTTTACACTACACCGTGGCTAGATCTAGCGGGACTAGGTATGACTGGCCTCTCACACCTCTTTCACCATCAATAAAAAACTTTAGGAATTTGAGTAGAATCTTCTTGGTTCTTGAAGCCCCATGAAATGGCCTGTATATGTCCCTAATCAGCTTATGATTCTGTTCCTTCAGGCGGCCAGGATTAGTGTGAACTAGATTTGACTGGTCATCTGGCAGCGCAACACACACTTCACAAACCGGGTTAGCAGTACAAGCCTAAAGAAATCTCACAATGCACTTTACCCTTCTGGCTGCATCACTATTCTCCTTATATTGCTACTTGCACCTCATTTACCAGACTGCAGCCTATTACTGCATCTAAGTTAGGTTCAGTGGGTACACCCCTAAGTCTACATACCTGGCTGTTAGGAATAACATGTGGTAAGCCCTGCAGGATTCGACAGTCACAGTGTGGATTGAGATCTCACCCTGAGTCACCACCCATGCGATTTCACAGCATAGCCTATCTTGATGTTACATCTTGCTGCTAGTAACGCCAGCCCTTATCACAATGAGCGAATCAATGATATTACAACACATACATTTACAAGGCATGCCTTTACAACAGTTTTTACATCGCAACATCCTTTACAACGCATTCTTTTACATCGCATGCCATTACTTCATATTTTTAGAAATCACCTTTACAACGCATTCCATTATATCGCATTATACCATTACAACGCATACCATTACATCGCATTTAAGGTAGGTGTTGGATAGTGTAGGGGTAATAATTACTATTCTAACTCCAGTGAGTGCAACAGTAGGGTAAGTGTTGGATAGTGTAGGGGTAAAAAATACTATTCTAACTCCAGTGAGTGCAACAGTAGGGTAAGTGTCGGATAGTGTAAGGGTACTATGCGGTGTAATGGTATGCGTTGTAAGTGTTGCGATGTAAAGCCTGCGTTGTAGTGACATGCGTTGTAATGACATGCGTTGTAGTTACATGCAATGCAATGGCTGCTTTATAATGACATGGATGTGAAGGATATTGTGATATAATTATTGCGTTGTAAAGGTAGTGCGATGTAATGACTGCGTTGTAAAGGTTGTTTCCCCAATGATCCTACCAAAGGAACCCGCGTACAAATGGCTCCACGGTGCTACCTACTAAACTTCCCAAACCTCTAATGTAGCAAACTTGCCAAATTCTTACTACTATCTTAAAGTATATGGAGTGAGCAGAATGGAGCACCACTTTACTGGTAGTCTATTTTCTACATTAAGATTTTAGAACTGACTTGAAAGATGAAAAGTATAAGTAGTTTTATGATATATTAAATTAATAGATGTATGCACGAGCTGATTATTTGAGACATTATCAGACTTTGCTTTGTCTTAACTGCTTTTGTATGTATTTGCTATATTGTCTCGGTTTTAAATACCTAGAAACAATAAAAACTTGCCATACCTTACCTTACCATTACGGAAACGGCAATAAGAAACACTTTAACATTAAGAATAGTCAATCAGAAAACTTTATTGCGGCTATTTCGGCCATAAAAGCACAAGTAAATATTTACAATACAATAAAATATAATCAATAGAGGCATTAGAAAATACAATTTCATTGCATTACTGGCATACAAAATGTACACATGCATTAGGGGAGATTAACATGGGAGTCAGTTTATCTTGATAAAACCTGATATTTAAAAATATAATTTAAGATTAAAACCATATAAAAACTTTGCCTGTAAAAGGCTTAAAAATTAATATCCATTGTCAGTAAGGCAACCAATTTAGGTGGACTATGGGTCTCACCCAAAGGCAACTCCCCAGATATACTACTAGGCTAGTTACCTTAAAAAGTCAAGAACAAAGAAAACAGCCACCAATAGCTAAATTACATTCTTTAACAGGTACATTTGTTTAAGCCACATGGCGAGAAGACATTTTGAACTGGCCACAACATATGCTGGTGTAGTATCAGATTTAAGGATCCTTAAGAAGTCTCAGTAATCTCTAATACCCAGGTTTCTACACAGTTGAATGATCCATTTTGCCCTGGACAGCTTATATGCTGGGCAAAATAACATTACATGGGTCACTGTTTCCTCTTCCACCATGCATCCAGGGCAAAGAGACTTAGTAGCCCCCGCCCACTTGTAAGTTACTGCATAGAGCGGGAGTGACCCATATCTGAATTGCAAATACAGCTTCCTTGATAAGGGCGGCTGAATTAAATCTAGTACCTGTTCGAATTGGTATAGTGACTTAAAATCAAGGAACTCATAGGTTAGGCTAGTCGTTTTTACTGCCTGGATTAGGCTAGTCAGTTTATAGTCTTTCACAGCTTTAGCTAGTTGTTTTTTAGCAATAGCTATACATGAATCCTCAGGGGTAGTCCATAGGTCCTCCCTACCCATGGCACGAAAGGCATCCCTGACAAACGACAACCAGGGTATACTGCCCACAGCCCCCATTAGTGACAGTACCGCTTTCAATTCTTCCCTATGGTGTCTCAACTCGGGTGTACTCCACAACCGCCGCCAGTATAGCAGCGGTCGTGTCGAAATTAAGTCCACCATTGGGAGAATATCCAGATCCATCCGTAGCGGAACTAGGGGCTTACTTACTGGCAAAACCAGGATATTTCTGATTAACCTATTTTCAGTAAGTGATAGGGCATTGGAGGGACAGTGTCCCCACAACTCTGCCCCATATAGGGCGGCAGACCTGGCTTGTACTTTGTAGATCTAATGCGGTGGGCTTATGGACCTCTCAGCACAAGACTTATGGAATTTCATTAGTCCCCCTATTGCCTGGACCATTTTTTAATTGGCCATATCAATTTGGGGACCCCATCCCATCTTGTCATTTAACGATAGGCCCAAATAATCAAAGATGTTAACTCGCTCTAGTGGTCTATCATCAATCATTGGATGCGGGCAGTTAGTGAAGTTGGCATTAAAGACCATATATTTTGTTTGGTTGATGTTGACTACCAAGTTTCTTTTTTTACAGAACTGGTCAAACTCCTTCAATACTCGCTGCATCCCCTTCGATGACTTTGAGAGGAGCAGGGTGTCATCCGCGAACATTAACGCGTGAAATTTAGATGACGATATTCTAGGGGAGTCCAAGTCCTTTACGGCAAGCAGATCATCAATAAGACCATTTAGGAATAAGGAAAAAAGGGTCGGGCTAACACACAGCCTTACCTTACCCCCTTTCCAACGGGGAAAGGCGATGTTAGTAGGCCATTCTTGCCATATCTTACTCTAGCATATGTATCCTCATGGAGGTGTTTAAGTTGATGACAGAGATATGGTGGAACTCCCGTATCCAGCAGAATACTCCACAGCTGGTCGCGATCCACCATATCAAACGCCGACTTCAAATCCACAAATGTAAGATACAAGCTCCCCCCTTCCAGAACTACATGCTTCCAGTAAATTAACTGTAGCCTAAACAGGTGGTCTATAGTTGAAATTTTATATCTGAATCCTGCTTGCAGCGGGGTTAATACATCTCGATCTTCCATCCACTCCTGTAATCTACCCAATAGTATCCTTCCATAGATTTTCTGCTTAACATCAATAAGACTAATTGGCCTGTAGTTCGCAGGCTCAATCGGGGACCCTTTTTTAAAAATAGGGACAATCTCCGCCCCTGCCCAGGTCGGCGGTGCTGGAAGGCCATGAAGAATTCCATTGAAGAGTAATAATAGGTATGGTGCCCACACTGTCTGCTCATTATTGAACAGGTCCCCTGGAATCCTGTCCAACCCAGGTGCCTTGTATGGTTGGAGATTTACTAAAGCTGATACTACCTCACCCATTGTACATGGAGGTATTTCCTGTAAGGGTTCTTGATTAAAATCATGTTGAGGTGCCTTACTGTCACTCGTATCGATGCACGAGCTAGAATATAATTCTTTAAAATAGAGATGCCAGGATTCTTCGTCAATATTAGGATCAATAGTGGTCCTGCCCTCAGTTTTCCCCGAGTGGACCAAATTCCAAAAAGATCTACTATCCTTTGAGTCTAAAGCAATCTTAATAGCCTGCCATCTATCTCCTTCCCAATCTAGTTTGGCTTTTTTTTAATTGTTTTCCTAAATTCAGCCTTGCTTCAAATATATTTGAAGATTCTTTGTAGAACTAGGTTGTCCTTGATTGGGAACATCTTAATCCCAAAGAATGGGAAAGTTTACAATTCTCAGTTAGGGTAACAACAACAACGATGTTCACATGGTGTAGCGAAGCGTCATTTCAAAATGGAAGACAGTACTCTTTTGGTTATGTTAGCACAAGATCGATTTCAAACAAATTAAAAGCTTAGAAAGGGTAAAACAGCTTTCACAATAGTGAGAATCAGTAAGATGCTGTTCGCATAAGTTACATAAGATTGAGAGGAAATGACGTGTCACTGAATAAGAATTTATATGCAGGATGCCTCAATAGTATGTGCATGGATGAATTAATGGGAAAGATGCAAAAGTGTTTTGAGTAAGAATGTGTAAGATGCTTGTTTAACATATGCACAATTGAATGTTCAAGACACAAGTGTAATGTTTGTGAGCTGGAATTAATGACATGCCTGTATTGTATACACACATCAGTGAATACGATTGGAGGGTAGCGTTTTCAAATGAGAATCATTCAAATGTGTGTGCAGTGTTTTTGAGTAAGAATGCATAAGATGCAGTGGTTTACGAGTAACAATAGGTGAAATGCTAGTAAAGTTTTAGTGAGGAAGAATAGATGAGAAGCTAGTGAATGGTTTATTGAGTAAGAATGGATCAGATGGTAGTGCAAAGACTGCAAGCAAGAATGGATGAGATGCTAGTGAAGTGTTTTATGAGTAAAAAGGGGTGGGGTACTAATGAAGGGATAGAGAGTGTGAAGGGTTGACATGCTAGTAACGTTCTAATGAGTAGGAATGAGTGAGTTGTTAGAGCAGTGGTTTTGAATAAGAATGGGTCAAATAATGGGAACGTTTTTGTGCGTGAGGAAAGGTGAATTAATGTTTAATAGGAATGTGCGAGATGCTAGTGACTTGCTTATAAAAGTGGATAACATGCAACTGACATGTTTGTGAGTAAGAATGAGTGAAATGTCAGTGAAGTTTTAGTGCGTAAGGATGGGTTAGATCTAGTGAAGTGTATATGAATACAAAGGATAAGATGCTAGTGACCTGGTACAGGATAAGAGTGAGTGATATCATAGGGATGAGTTAATTAGTAAAAATGGGTATGATGATAGTGGATTTTTTGTGAGTTAGGATAGATGACATGCAGGGAAGTGCTTGTGAGCAAGAATGTGTAAGATGCTAGATAAGTGTCAGTAAGTAAAACAGTATGATATTAAAATGAAGTACTTGAAAGTAGGAAGTGAGTAAATATTAGAAAGATGCTAACAAAAGCGCCGTTCATGGTCAATGGCAAGCATAAAAAGTCAATGAGGAGAGGAAGTGGGATTGGATGATTAATGCATTATTATGTAGGGTTCTCTAAAGAGGTGAGCCTTCAACTCTTTCCCAAACTGGAGCAGTGTTGAGGCCGTCCAGATGAGTACAGGGGTGTTGTTCTAGATCCTGGGAGTGTAGATGGAAAAGGCCTGCAGTCTTTCTTTTTTCCTCTTCTAAGTCTGCAGAAGTGTACTAGTGTTCGCTCTAAAATAAGGGAGCACTACAATAAATGTATGTAAACAATTTCCCTTAATTTCCAAACTGTTGAGACTGGTGTTATACCATCTCTAAGTCTTCCTTGATTGAGGAAAGAATGATTTGCTATATTAAGAACCCTATCTTATTTTCTCTCACTGGTGATAGTTTCATTCTTGTGCTTTTCCGCACAAATAATGCAACTGGTCAAAATGTTTTTGTAATAAAAGAATTTCCTTGTACTCAATAATTATTAATGCCCAATAATCAAATATTGGATTCATAATTACTCTGAATTGTCTCTGTGCATGTGTTTTTACCTTGCATGCAACAAAATATTATTTTTGTAATCTACTACAGTTTTTATATATCATGAGAGATGTTTGCTTCATGGCACCAAAAACCTGTTTGTTTTCTTTGGGCAGACACCTGATGTTAATGACAAAGGGCCTTATTATGAGTTTGGTGGTACAAAGGAGCACCCAACTCGCTTTGGCGGTCTGGCCAATGCCACACTGCTGGCCTGCCCGCAGTATTTCAATTGGGGCGGGCGGCCTGCTGCGTCTCCCGGGGATCCAGGATCGCGCAGAGGTTGTTGAGCAGTCAGGAGCAGGAATATGCAGTGGCATCGCCAAGCATATTCTGAGTTGCCTTCTCACCACCCTTCCCAGGGCAGTGAGCTCGCCATGAAAAGGGTAGCGGAGTGGTGACTAAGGGGGCTCTAACAGTGCCGCATGCCGCTACGGGGCCTAGGAGTGCATTCAGGGGGCACAGGTTGTGCCCCCTTGAAATTGTCCCGCTGTTCCTGCATGGTGTGGCATGTATGCCACACCGTGCAGGCAATGTCACAGAGGTGGGCTGCATCTTAGGCTCTCCTATGAGCCTAACAGCCCACTCCCATGAGACTGCCGCAGACCCACCTGCCAAACCAGGATCAAACTCTTAATCAGGCAGGTGGGTGCACCACAGGTTTGGTAGTCCTCCAGTGGATGGCATAGTATCGGCGCCGCTGGAGGGCCACCAAAGTCGTAATAAGGCCCCTAGTCTGTAGGTTTGCGCTAAATGATTGAAATGATTTTGTCAAAAGTTACATTCCTTTTTTGTACCTTATGATGGTACTGACCAAGTTGGAAGGCCTCACTGTGATCATCTTGAAAAGACACATATGTGTTCTAATTGCCTGGAATAAGGATATTGCCAGTTTTATATGTTAAGGCCTGCAGGCATGCAGACTGTTACTACGTAGTTTGCAGGTCGTTTTAGAAGACTAAACTGATCAGTTTAGTTCCTTCCTGCGATTAATCTTCAGGGTAGGTTATTTGCATACTCATTATCCTATCAGGCCTCCTTTACTTGTGAGTTGGTATTCCCATTAAGAACTTGCAGACTGTCTGATATTGGAAAGTCTATACTTGGCATAGGATCACAGATAGAATATCAGAACAAAAAGTATTGTGTGGGCAGAATATCGAATCAGAAGCACCGAGAATCATAATATCGACAAGGTAATTGCAAATAGGTAAGTACAGATTTACTATTCTTAGCTCCACATCTACATACCTTGATGATATATATATTGTAAAGGTACTTTTATGTGGAGGTATGTACAGTAAAACTTTACTTACCTATAGAAACTTATCTACATGATATTTTTGTCCTCGATGTTCTTGACATGATATTTTGTTTCACAATATTTTTGTTCTGAGATGTTTTGCAAACACCCTTTGTATATTTCTGTAAATTTACACTAACAATGTATCTGTGTGTTAAGTAATTTCCATTTTTAAAGCTAACGCACTGACTGGACAATCTTTTATTGAGTGTTTTTTACATGTTTTGCTGGGTTACCTTATTGGAGAACAGAGTAGTAATATGTGGAAGACTTGCATAACATTTATTGCATACATATACTTATATTCCAGTTTCAGAAATGCCAGTGTTCATCTAAAACACAGGAAATCTGTGACAGGGATATTCAGAAGGTATATCATTTCTATAGTAAGTGATAGATGATTCAGCATAGCAGTAAGTTACTGAAGATATTATTCTTGGTTTTAGATATTGACTATGGCCTATGTCCATTAAGCCCAGGTAAACAATTGCACACCCAGAGGTAGGCAAGTGTAAATAAAAGAGTAAATATTTATAATAGCAGTGCTTTCTATTGATCTATTGAATTTCTTGATTTTGGTAACCAAATAGAGTTAAACCAAATAGAGTGTAAAACTCTATTTGGTACCAATCCCCACACTTCTTATAATGAATAAGACTTAATTGATCACCCACAGCCAGCACTAAAGGGCAAAGGACACTCTGAGAGTCTTGGCTTACTACTAGATACTTAGGGCCTGATTAAGAGTTTGGTGGAAAGGCACAGCTGTCGCTTTTTGGCAGTCTTCCTGTCAGCTGCCTTGTGGTGGTCTCACTGCCCAATTACGATCCTGGTGGGAACTTGGCTACAAGACCAACACTGGATCGCCGCCACCCCTGATACACCTGCTACCCTCTTAACGGCAGGAAAGCCAGAGGCAGAACTTGGAGGCAGTCCCGCCAATGTTCCAAACCTCCGGATTACGATTTACCTTTCTACTCTATTGACCTTTTCCTGGCAGGGACATCGCCATACGCATGTCAGCGGAAAGGCACAAAAAGAGGTGAAAACGAATATTTTTCGGGGCCCCTCTCCAGATCTGAGCCGGACGCCATTGTCCAGGTCTCTCCTGCGCTGCTGCCACCAGATCATGACGCTCTGCAACCCTATTATCACCAGATGCAAAGGTAGGCTTCACCGTCACTTCTCCTATATGGTGCATTGCAACAGTTTGTCATTTTTAAAATGCAACAAAACAAATACTACACATGATCTAAATATACATTATGACACATAGACAACATACATATGTATTTCAAATATACACATGTTGTGCTATCTATCTTTTTAGCAGCAAAACGTCACTTTGTCCGGACACCTCTGTCAACAGACCACCAACCCATTGGGAACATCATAATACGGTGGGCAGGAGAGCGCCAAGCCATTAGCCTTCTTGGGACCACCACCGCGGCAGTACAGCAGTGAGTCCACCAAACTCGTGATCAGACCCTTAGTATCCTAAACCTCAGTGAGAAAAGACAGTTTCACCTTTTACACTGCAAGGTGATCCGTCCAAACCATAAAATCTGGAGCAAAATGGCTGAGTAGCAGAATATTGTGGAATAAATATTATGCTACAAAAAATATTGTAGAGAATATATTGACGGTCAAACTATTGACGAGCTAAGAATAGTAAGGCACGTTTGTGTTTACTATAATTAACTCTGCATATATGTACCTTGACAAAATTCATATGTGGAGCTATCTTGCAGGGGCAGTGTGGGCCTCCAAATGGGGAGGGGCTTTCAAAAGCATGATAAGGGCCTTCCAGGCACAGGATTGCTCACTTTTTTGATTAATGTTGGTTGCCTCAACACATCGTGTAGCAGTGCACATGATTAATGCAGGATGTTGAATGGGGAATTAGAGTTAGCATATAGCTACCTGTACTTGGCCATCTAGGCTTCATCAGCTCCCACATACATTATATACATACACAGGGAGGGTTTTGGTCAACCCTCTTCACTGATTGGTCTACTCAACAGTCACTGGTCATGTTTTGCTTCTGCCCATCACAGCATACAGTATGTGGCAATCGGTCACCCCACTTCAGCCACTGGCTCGCTTGCATTCAGAGTGACATAATTTTACTGATTACATGTGCAAATCCACCAGAAGCACACTTCAGTGCCAAGACTGGAGACCAATACTTTACTTTGCAAATGCTATTCTATTTTGGTGATTCCCCGAAACCAGTCCCAGGATGCTTGTTTCCGGTCCAGGGAGGACCTGGCTTGGAAGTTCGGTATGGACTGTTCTCATGAGGCACAGGGTCAAGACTGGTTTGTATATGTATTTATTTATTTGAATTTGTAATGCGCGACAGCTACCCACAGTGGGTTTCCCGGCGCAAGGGAGAGACTGAAGAAGAAAAAGGACATGCAGCAGTACCATAAGACAATAGCAGCAACTCATATATTTATTGAAAAAGCATAGTTTTCATTTTTTTCTGGAAACTAAAAAGGTTGGTTTCAGATTTCAAAACAATTGGAAGCGCGTTCCAATATTTGGGACCAAGATGGTAAAAGGCTCGACCCCCCATCCTTGCAAGTTTAAATCTTGGGACAACAAAGTCGCAATTTGCGGATGATCTTAATGTGCGACTAGGCTTGTAAGGTTGAACAAGACTCTGCAAGTATTTTGGAGCCGTGTCCTGTTTGATTTTAAAAAGATAGCACAGGGCTTTAAATTTTATACGGCTAGAGACCCTAAGCCAGTGTAAATCTCGGAGAGCCTAAGAGACCGATGATTTCCTCGGGATGTTAAGAAGAAGTCGGGCTGACGAGTTTTGTACAACCTGAAGCTTATTGATGGTTGCTACGTCTGCACCGAGATAGAGGACATTTCCGAAGTCCAGGCGGGAGGTTACTAACGCCTGGACTACGGTTCTCCTGGTGGCATATGGCAGCATCCATAAAATTTTCTGGAGCCAACGCAAGGTGGCAAAGCAGATGGCGGCCACTTTAGTGGCCTGCTGCCTCATGGAGAGTTTATCATCTATAAGGAAGCCGAGATTCCGAACCACAGGTGTTGGCTGGGGAAGGGGTCCCATATCACTGGGCCAATGTTGTGTGCCCCAAGGGTCTTTATGCTTCCCCAGAATAACCACTTCGGTTTTGTCACCGTTGATCTTGAGCAAATGCCTCTGCATCCACTCAGCCATACGAGACAATCCGGACTTCAGGGTCGACACATTGTTACTCTCACTGCTGGAAAGGGAGAAAACCACTTGGGTATCATCGGCGTATGAAAAAATAGTCAGCCCAGCATCCTCCGCGATGGTAGCCAAGGGTCTAACATAAATGTTGAACAATAGGGGGCTGAGTATGGACCCCTGCGGGACACCATACGCCGATGAACAGATGTCAGATGTGGCTTTTGTAGAAAAGACCTGGAAAGTGCGCTCACTTAAAAAGGAGGCAATCCAGGCTAGCGCAGGACCATCCACTCCTAGGGACCGGAGAGAACTCAAAAGAATGGAGTGGGACACGGTATCGAACGCCGCACTCAAATCCAAAAGGATGAGTGCTGATGTTTCCCCGCGGTCGATACCGTGCCGCAAACTCTCCGTCACCCCCAGTAGGGCCGTCTCGGTGGAGTAGTGGGACTCTGTTAATGATGCATTTAAGAGTCTCATAAGGACCCGTCGGGGTTCAGGGTCCAGTAGCTTTAAGATTTTTACAGGTACAGGGTCACGAGGAGAACCCGATCTTATACTGTTCAAACAAGTGAGGAACGAAACATCGTCAAACAATTGCCAGTTAGTAACCTTCACCGTAGGGAGTGATTGTTCCATCCCTTCTGTCGGTTCTGACTGATATTCATTAACAGTCGAGGGAGCGCTCATAGAATCGTATATGCGCTCAACCTTGGCAATAAAAAAGTCCGCAATGGAATTGCATTGAACTTTGTTCAAAGCTGGGGGTGTCGGAACAGTATCCACTCCTGACAGTTTTTTAACAACGGAAAAGAGGGTACGCGGACAATTCTGGGCTTGCGTCACAGTATTCACAGTGTAGGCAGCTTTCGCATTTCTGCATTGTGAGTGATATCGCTTTAAGGCCTCTTTATAGACAGTCTTCTGTAAGTCCGAGCAAGAGTGCCTCCATTTCCTTTCTAAAGCCTTACATTCAGTTCGTAAGGCCTTCAAGTCAGGAGAGAACCAGGGAGCCGGGGAACGATGTGACCTAGAGTGTTTTGGGGTTAAAGGAAGGAGGGCGGTTACAGCGTTGGTAAGCCAATGGGACACGGCCACATTCAATTCCGTAACTGAGGTAACACTGTTTTTAGGACGAGTAATCAAAAGGTGTTGGTTCAACTTTGTAAGATCAAGTTTACACCACCGATGGATTAATTCGCCCTTACCATGGCCACTCATAGCCAAATTCTTAGTGTGGAATAAAGAAAAGTGGACAGCAAAATGATTGGACCATTCCAGCTGGCGAGCACTCTGTGAACAATCAAAGGGAAGATTGGAAAGAATGGGATCCAGTAGATGTCCAGCAGAGTGAGTGGGTCCAGAATTACACAACAAAAGGTTGAGAATCTCTAGATCCGATAGAAAATGCCTGCTGGTTGTACACAAGGGATCTTCAAGATGCAAATTTAGATCACCAAGAATGGTAAAATTTGCTGCCCTAAGGAGTAGGGGAGCTATGGTCTCAGAAAGTGAAGTTAACCAAGTGAGAGAATTGCCGGGAGGGCGATAAACCAAAAGGCCTGATAAGGTGAACTGAGGATTAATTGTTCATTTGAATAGAGCAGTTTCACTTCCGGATATGGGGAAGGGATCGAACCTACAAGTGTAGGTAGATTTAAAAATTATCGCAATGCCTCCTCCTTTTCCGGAAGCTCTGTCCAACCTCACTATGACATAATTTGTGGGAATTGCAGTGGCGATGTCGGGACCAGAGCTTTCATGAAGCCAAGTCTCAGTGAGAAACAAAGCATCAGGCTGCTCTTCAATAAGAAAATCGTAGATATTTTGTTTGTGCTTTGAAAGAGATCTACAATTTATCCTCCAAAACTGAAGTATGGAGCAGATGGGAGGGTTTGTGATCATTCTCGTCCGCCTACCTTGTGTACGGACCTGACGCATTGCCTTACAGTTAGACATTTTGCCAGTATGGAAATTACATCCATTACATTTAAAATTATGAATCGGGAAAGAGCAAGGAATACAGTCAAGATGTGGTTTAGGACGTAAGGATTTTAGAACCTCACCAGTATATGAATAGGCTACTGATGGAAGGGGACTAACACAGGAGTTAGATGTTAGAGTCATGGGCCTAGCCCATTCTAGCGCGGACGAGCGCAGACGGGCAGGACTCTGGCTGGACTCCGGCGTGAGCCGGCGTGTCCGCTGCGCATAACCGCTGCGCGCCAACAGTGGCAGGTTTTAATAGGGCCGTGGTCAGCCCGCCTAAAGACTAGAGCACACACCGGAATGGCGCTGCAATGTGTCCCTGCCTCAAGCAAGATGGCAGAGGAGGATGTCTGTAGCACTAAGTGACCTGCCCAAGTAGCGGTGAGTTCTCAATTTGTAGTGCAAGTAAGCGCTAAGTGTTTTAATAATACAAAGGCAATTTTACACGATTTTAAAAACGCAACAAGCATGTTTTAAAAGCGCGTCAAACACGTTATAAATCCGCTAACGCGTGTCATATAGGCTCGTACTGCATATACAGGAAATACCTGTGTCCAGGGGCTGGGTCTTAGCTGGGGTGGCATGGTGAGCAAAAGAACTATGGATTTAACCCAGATCTATTGACTGGGAGTGAATGTTTGATTTGCTCTGCATTCCGTCCATCATATGTGTGTTTTTTGCTTTCTCCTTCCAGCATTTAACCTTGCTTAATTTTTAAGTCACCTTTGAGGATTTGGACTATGTCTTTCCCTTACAGTAATTCAAAGCTGATAGCACTCTTTCTCTGGGTCAATACGTATCATATTTTCATGTGATGTTCATTGAAATCAAACAGGGTTTCTCTACCTGTTCAAAGTACAACTGCATGCTAGAAAGCACAACACTATTCTAATAAAATTGTATACAATGGTTAATATGTTTTTTAACTGCAAGGTTATGCCTCTCTCCCCCCACCCCACCTCCCTGCTCACGTTTAGGAGGCAGCATATTTTCTTTTTCACTTCTTCTCTGTATTTTAGTGCTATAAGCTAGCTACAATAAAAAAATATTTAAAAATAGCAATAGTATCAGTTTGTTAGGGGCAGACACAATGGATTCGACATACCTTAGTTTACTGGTGCAACCAAGGCCCTTAATAGGAGACTGACGGTCCACGGATTGCCAGACTCACTGTGGTGGTCTCCCAGATGCCCTAAGACGAATAGGGCAGTTGGGCTGACTGACCTAGTCGTAATAGGGCAGTCGGGAGACCGCCGCACTGCAATATGCTTGGTGAGGCTGCTGCAGCCCTGCAAAACATAATATGAGTTTCCTCTCCACCACACTTTTCATGGTGGTGCGACCGCTATGAAATGTGTGGCATTGAGGAAACAAAGGCATCCTACAGGGCCATGGAGTGCATGCAGGGGGGCACATGGTGTGCCCCCCTGTCTGTGTACACCCTCATGTTCCTGCACGGAACAAAATACACAACATTGTGCATTTCACTTCATTCAGGAACATGCTTTGGCGTTCCCATTGCGGTGCCTGTTTTAAAAGCACCACTGTTGGAACACCAAAGAGCTGCTCACAAGCGTTGTGGGAGCATAGCGCCAGTGTGGCGACCCTGCTCCCAACCACCAAAGTCATAATAAGTCCCTTAAACTACGCAGTGAAGCTGCAGGGCTAAACATTTCAAATCTACGCAGGCACCTTCTCATATTATAACACATGTGTAAAAGTCATAAGGAGCAGCTTTGAAAAGGTGGGTTTGGAGAAGAAGATGAAAAAGTTTTACTTTTTTCATGGAATGGAAGTATGCCCTTGTGAAAACAAAGGGCAGATTTCTATGCATTTCACACTGTGGCAAAGTCACCAAAAGTGACGGTAAGCACCACAAAGTGTTAATTTGGGATTTACTTCCTAGTGTAAGATCTATTTTGCATTGCAAAGTTGCCCTAAAGTATCACAAAGTAGTGCATAGCGCTACTTTGTTTTACTTTGCATCAATGGGGAATCACATAAGTGGTACATAGGTATTCCAAGGTAACTAGTTGTGGTTTTTTATGCGGAGCCCTATCTACTAATGTTCGTAGACTTTGTAGACAGTGCTTTGTGCCAAGATATTCTGCCTCCTTTAAAGAAGGGGGAAAGTTTTCTGTTTATCAAACTTTTCTAACTTTGCATGTGTTTTGTACTGTACAGCACACATACAAAGTGGGAAATGTTTAAACGTAAGTCTAAGCATAAAATCTTGCACTGGAAATATATCCATCCAGTGTTCCAGTACAAAATTTATGATAAATTCTCACTAACACCTGTGGACTTTGGTGCAGAGTTGCGTGCGTGGCGCTAGGCAGCCAGAAAGTGTGCCAGTGATTGGGAAGAGAGGAGCAGCGTTATATCTTTGTAAATATGGCGCTGTTCTTCTCTGTCACTTTCTTGTGACACAGGGCAGCTAGTTTGTTTGTTGGCTGCCTTCCTTGAAAAAATAAATGTGCCCCCAACAGTACTAGTATGGTGCTAATGAGTACAGGATTTCTTCCACTAAGATGCTCATTTGAAGCTGTCCAGCAGTGGTAGAGATGGGTGGGATATTTACAACTGCACCTTTTGTAGCATTACTTCGGATCTAGAACGATGAAGTAATAATGCCTTAAATCAAGAAATTATAAGGAATGTTTTCAGTGTGCAAAAGGCTGGTGGAACCCAAATAAGAAACGTGGAAAGACTTGTGACCACACACTATTGTTGGACGTTATTGTTTGTTTATATAACGAAATTACCAGATCGGAAGGTAGTACTGCAGGTTGTGTTAAAAGCATTATATGTATTTGCCTCTAGACCTTGCACTAGAATCTACGGGATTGCAGCTCGTGTTTTGCATTTACATGTGATTGGTTGGCTGAGTGCCCTTTAGACCTGGAGAAGGTCATAGAAAGTTCGTGAGGTGCCTATTCCGGGATCCAATTGCACACTGAGGCCCCCGGTTTCTGAAGCGGGCAGCTCACTCGTGGTCCATCCCGGGTGCCGGGGACGTCAGCTGTCGCAGAGTGTCTGAGCAGCACTGATGAGAGGCCGCAGGCCGGAGCTGTGTGATCACCCCTTGTTTAATTTGTGTGTGTAGCTCAAGGTTGTCACCCCCCACCCATCATGTTATGCTTTTTCATCTCTCCCCTCTCTTCATAATTAATGGCTGGTGTTAACGCCACCAGACAGCAAGTCTCATCAACACAAGCAGGAGAGTGATGAGAGATGGCGCCTCTCGGCCTCATTAGGCCTCGGTGATGCTGGCTGAGCATGAAGCCGAGGGGGATGTCAAACTCTTCTTGTCCACTAGACCTTGGCGGTCTTCCCTTTCTCTCTCACCCTCCTGGTTCCCACCACCGCCCAGCAACTGGGAGGTGCAAGCACGGCCTACAGGCCAGCATGGCGCTCACCTCAAGCCTGTTCCAGGAGAAGCCCACGAGGCAGCGCCTGTCTCCGAGAAGCAAAGAGAGTTGGGGCGGCATATGTCCGTCATCCTCTGCGCTCCGGGGAGGGGATTAGGTATGGGATGCAGGAGCAGCACTTTCCGGGTGCAAAATTGCCAGCTCGGGCTGGGAAAAACACAAGTCGGGCCCCACAGCGGCGGGGCCTTACTGACCCTGTAAGGCCGCCGTAGGGGTGTGGGACACTCCAGCGGGCTAGCAGCGTCAGCTGTCAGGGGTACCTCGCGTCACTGTCACCGGCACGCACAGCAACACACTCCAGCTCACGAGAATTTGCTAAATCCGTCGATGCCCCGTGGAAGAGTCTGCAATCCTGGTTCAGCCTCTGGCACAGATCTAAATCCTCATTGGTGACAAGAGGAGGTCTGACAGCAGTGAGATGTCCTGTGAGACAGAGTTAAGCAGAGAAATGAGATGCTATGTGGGAGAGGCATTGTGTTCAGGCAATTTTCGAAGGACCACGAGCCGGGGTGGGTAATCTGCTTCTTTTCTGAAAGTACTGCCAGACAAGCCTTCTATCAGAGTGCACCCAATCAGACACAGCACACTGATCGAAAGACAGAGTACAAACCAGATCATTTACAAATATAAAACAAGGAGTGCATAGATCTCCCCTTACTGTTCTATCAGAGGGACAGCATTTGTTGTAGCACATGATCTCTCCTCCTCTTCCCCACTCCCTACTACAGTTCACCTCCACCCCTTCTCACTCCTTATGGGACCAGTGGTGAAGTCCTAAAACCGACACAACAGCATGCATCCTAGGACTTTATGCTAAGGCGTCCTCATTCCTCATTCGATGAGTGAATGTGGGAAGGGATAGAGGATTGAGGATTAGTGGGCATTGGGAGAATACTTAATATATATTTTCTAGAGGTATGTGCTGCTATCACAGAGGTACCAGAGCATCTCTGGCAGACATAGTAGCATCCAGAGCTGGGTGTGAAATATGTGTGAAACTAGGGCTAGGTGACTTTTTTTAATTATGTCTGCAAGTTAGTTAGTGGAGAAGTGTGGCTCACTGGTTAGAGGAGGCAGACCTGGAAGCAGAGGTCAGCCCGGGACCAGGGTTCAATTCCCGGCTCTGCGGGGTCTTGAGTCCTAAAATGTCCATGGACTCGACAATTCTCACTCCAGTGCCTACTCGATTCACGGGTTCACACTCTGTGACTCTGGGCAATAGCTTGCTTAATCTCCACAACGGCCCCTCGCGGTGGGATGCCTGGCTTTCACCTTGCGGATACCCTGCCGGGGTTATCTCACAGGGGAATACCAGGACGGGTTCCCTAAGCAAGCGCTTAGAAACCGCTCAGTGATTTGCGTGATATAAATTCCTGTACATTTACATTTACAGTTAGGCAAAATCGGGAAATTTCAAACTTCGGGGAAAAAATGTGCAGTTCCCTAATTTGCCAGAGGCCTGTGTAGTAAACTACACCCACTCGTGTGGCCTGATGTTCCACCCGTCATGTTCGGAACAACTAACTTCAGAGATGTGTGTTCTTCCTCAGTCACCTGAGTGGTAACCTGGAAACGCAGTGGACTCCAGTCAGCCACGTCATCCCGATTCCAGCTCCACCAAGCCTCTACATGGGATAATGGGAGAATGAGATGGAGCAGGTCGCTTCCTCAAAAAAAAAGGTAATCAGTTAACGCTCCCGACACTTCACAGCATAGGTAAATATCCTGCTGCAGAGCAGGTCACCCCTTTTTATCCCAATTACTGTGTTTTTTAAACACAACAATGGTGCAATAAAAAAAAAGTTGTGAGGTCTCTGTAGTGATCTGCTGGGCACCGTCTAGTGTTCCAACATATACCCTATGTAACCAGCCACTCCTTGAAGGCTGGCCTCTACAGCCACCCCACACCCATCCATCACAGGTGTCACCGGTCAGGTGACTCTGCTAATGTAAGGGGGCGGGAGCACAAGTCCTAGGCCAGTTCCAGTACCATACACTATCAGTCTGTGTGTCATTTATATGGCTGGATGTGGGCCTAGGGCCCTAAACATTACAGTGGCGATGAGCGGGTCGACCCCTGCAAGTGAGCGGTCGGCAGTTTTGTGTTTAGTCGTGGCGGAAGTAATGGCTCGAGTCTAAGGCACCCCCAGCCCTTGCAGCCAGCATGACAGAAACCAGCGAAAGGTGAGAGACAGGCCACCCAGAGAGCGATTAAAGTAGCAGAGAGAGTGCACGCCGGCGTTCACCAGTAATGCCCTGCAGTGCCCGTCTGGATGCAGGAGGACAGTGTGATATGGAGGGGCCCCCACTGACTAGTAAATGAGCAGAGAACACCCCTATAGTTACAGCAGAGACTGGGACTGTTTATGCACTTTTCCCTGTTTGATGAGGCACCTGCAAGGTGCCCCTGCCTGCCGCCGTTCTGTCCAGGTGAGGAGGGCAGTGGCGTGCAGTCTCAATAAGGTGCATGAGAGACACTGGTGAGGCCAGCATGCAGCCTGAGGCACGCTGCTAGTCAGTCGCAGTACCCCACTAGCTGGGGAGAAAAACTTAAGCTCGTACTGATGCCAAGTAATGCAGCCACAGCAAGAAGAAAGCTGCGCAGCCTTAGGCAGTGCTTGAGACACTAGCTGGTGGCTTTGTGATGGCACACTACTTAAGTGAAGCACCAAAGCGCCCCACGACTGAAGCAGACACTTTTCCAGACATAACTGTTGCCTCACAACTGCCTCATGTCTAGAGTGTCCCGAAACCCAGCATGTGCGAGCACCTGTCTGCAGCTGCAGCCACCGCATGGCCCGTATTGTTGAGACTACCTCTGAGGGAAATGAAGGACTCTCCTACATCTGCCTGGATGGTCAAGAGAGCCATGGCTTGCCGGCAGAGCACCTGGATGACGCCTGTGCTATTGTGTATCGATTTAGATTCCGTATAAATTCCGTATACATTTCCCGATTCATGCCCTTATGTAGGTACAATTCACATTGCCCTTATTTAGGCATAGAAATCCAGCTCTTTTTTTTTTTTCAAAGTTATTTTTATTGATTTGAAAACAAATAGAAAACAGAGAAACCCAATCAAACATAGCGACGAAGATCAAAGACCCATAGGGGGACTCCGTGGACTGTCACCCATCGAGGCTCAGGAATGCAAGAAGGATAATCCGCTCAATTACTGCCAAGTCAGTGTCCCTCGCAACAGCGGCTTATATCAGTTCTCCTTCAGTTGCAGGAAGCGCGAAGTCAAGCCTCCATCTAGGCACATCTCAGCGCCGGAGTCCTCTATAGTCCATTACCAACTGTTGAATGTCGCAGAAACAAATAAAATCAACCATCCCCAAACCAACCCCACCTCCCCCCCACCCTCCACCCGTGGCGGCGGCTCAACACTCATTCACACCGGGAAGCACACATCTCTGCATTCAAATCTGGAACAGGTGTAGCGCTCGCAAAGCCGACGGGCATACTGCTGACGGAAGACCCCGGGATAGAAACCTGACCAAGGGGCCCCATGTAAACATGAAATTCTTAAAATTGCCCAGAAAGATATCGGATACCCTCTCCAAACTCAGTAGTCGCCACAACCGCGCATGCCACAGTGAGGTCGCCCGCGCCGTCGGCTTCATCCACGCCGCCGCCAGTGTCAATTTAGCCGCACCCAGGCACAGCCATATAATCCGTTTGTCAGCTCTAGTCTGGTGCGTCAGCATCAGATCACGAAGCCCCAGTAGGACATAATCCATGGTCTCCGGGATCGGATACCCAATCGCCTCTTTAATGTGCGCTAGTATGTCTGACCAGAAAGGCTTGATGGTCGGGCAATCCCACCATATGTGGCGAAAATCTCCCAGCAGGCCGCACCCCCTCCAGCACCTGTCAGAGGTCGACGGGAAAATGCGGTGCAGCTTGGATGGGTAAAGGTACCAGTCATACATAAGTTTCAAATGAGCTTCCCTGAGGCCAATCGAATGGTTGTGGGCCTTGATATCTCTCCACAACCCCTCCCATTCGGCTTCCGAAATGTCCCTCCCAAGACAGTTCTCCCAGTGCTCCTTATAGCGGGGCCTTGGGAATATCACTGTGTCCATGAGCAGTCTATATATGAAGGAGATTGTCCCCTTCATACAGGAAGTGCGGACGATGAACCCCTCGAAGGCCGTCAATTGTCTCGTGGCCGCATCCCTCACTCCGGGCGAAGTAGCCCAGTGTAGGAGTTGAGTATGATGGAACCGTTCGGTGGGTGGGACCCCGTAATCCCTCATGCAATTGTGGAAGGTAAGCGGGTCAGCCCCATGGAACAGGTGAGTAAGCGCCCTGCAGCCACCCTCACTCCACTGCGTAAACGGACCATCGCGTTCCGCCGGCGGAAAGGACGGATTCCTATGTATAGGGGTAAACGGTGATGGAAAGGTGGTCCAACGGTCATCCCCTGTTACCGTGTCCCACACCTTCAGGACCGTACCAGTAGGAGTGCATATATAGGCATTCCTGGGTCGGTCTGCCTTGGGCTTCCAGGCTAAATCCCAGATGGATCTCCCAGCTACACTACGCTCCATATGTAGCCAATGCTTCTCCGACATGGGTTGTGACCATTCCACCAGCACTCTCAATTGCGCCGCCTTGTAGTATAAATGCATGTCAGGGAACCCCACCCCCCCTCCCCCCGCGGCCGACGAAGTACTGCAAACGGAAGCCGAGCCCGGCCCCCCTGCCACACAAATTTCAGCATTAGTGTCTTCAAGCGCCGGAAGAAGTCCAAGGCCACAGGTATGGGAAGGGCCTGGAAAAGGTACAAGAATTTGGGCAGCAGCACCATCTTGATCGCATGAATGCGACCGAGCCAAGAAATGAACTTTGGCTTCCACTTCTCTAGTTCCCCCCGGATCGCCGCCAAAGCTGGGGGGAAATTAGCTGCAAAGAACCCACCCAAGGTGGGGGTTAATTTAATACCCAAATAAAGCAAGGAAGTGGAGGACCACGAAAGAGGCGTAAGTGTTCGCACCTGTTCTACCACATCAGAGGGCAATGTTAAATTCAAGATGTACGATTTATCCATGTTGATTTTAAAACACGCCACCCTCTCAAACTCAGAGAGAACCTCATGTACATGGGGCAGTGAGCGAGCTGGGTCTCCTAATGATAAGAGAACATCATCTGCGAATAGGGAGATCTTATGCTGTTCGCCAGTGAAGGGAATGCCTGTAATCTGTTCCCTTTCCCTTATCGCAAGTGCCAGCGGCTCTATACTGAGCGCGAAGAGCAGCGGGGAAAGCGGGCACCCCTGCCGCGTACCGCGGGTATGGGGGAAGCAGGCAGACCGTTGCCCGTTAACCAACACCCTAGACGCAGGCCGGTCATAATTAGCCCGAATCATTCGTACAAAGTGGGGAGAGAACCCAAAGGCTTCCAGTGTTAAATTTAAAAATCCCCAGTCAACACGGTCAAACGCCTTCTCCGCGTCCAGTCCCACCAAAACGGCAGGTAAGCGAAATCGGTCGGCCTTTTCGATCAAATGAGCCACTCGCCGCAGATTGTCATGCGTTTGTCGACCTTTGATAAATCCAGACTGGTCTGGGTGGATAATAGCCGGCATCAGATCTTGTAGCCGCTTTGCTAGAATCCCGGAGTACAGTTTGGCGTCCAAGTTGAGGAGCGCTATCGGACGGTAGGAGGCGCATTGGGTGGGGTCTTTCCCAGGCTTGGGGAGAATGGTGACTAAAGCCTCTGCCATCGAGCCCGAGGTTCGTCCTTCCGAAGCCATGGAGTTGAAGAGGGTGACTAAAAAGTCGCATAGCTCTCCCGCGAACGTCTTATAAAACGAGGCCGTGTACCCGTCCGGCCCAGGTGCCTTGTGGAGCTTAAGAGCATTTATAGCGTCAATCACTTCTTCCCTGAAAATAGGTGCCGATAGGAGCTCATTCCACTCCCTGGAGACTTGGGGTATAGGGAGGCTAGCCAGGAAGGCGGATTGCGCTGTCCGATCCAGATCCTCCCCCCTATATAGGGCTGCATAGAAGCGGCTAAAGATAGCAGCCTTGTCCCCATCCCTGTGTTGGTCCCTTCCCGCCTCATCCTTGATTCCTCCAATATATTCCCGCTCCCGTTTATCCCGAAGCTGTCTCGCCAGGTGCCTCCCCACCTTGTTCCCCATCGAGTAGGAAGTCCGTCGCAGCCGTAGTAGTGTAATTTCCGCTCTGTTATTATAGTGAGCCCGGAGTTTCCCCCGCACCGCAGTCAACGGCCGTAGGGTCACCCGAGACGGATTGGCTTTATGCGCCTGTTCCAGTGCCGCTAATTCGGATTCAAGAGCCTCACGCTCCTTCCTCCTCTGCCTATTTAGATTAGCATTGAGACCAAGGCAGGTGCCCCGCAGAGAGGCCTTGCATGCATCCCAAGTATTGTATACCGAGGTATCCGAAGGCGGGTTGAGTTCCAGAAAATCCCGAATGGCCCTTCTCAGCTCCTTACATGCAACGTCATCCCGAGTCAACGCCTCGGGGAAGTACCATTTCCTCCATCCGTCTCCCCCCATTGACCACTGCAACCCGAGCACCACTAAGCTGTGGTCCGATACTGAGAGCGGAAAGATACCGGACATCTGGACATCCCCCCTTAATGCTTGACTTATGAAGATATGATCAATTTGGGAATAGGACAAATGTACATGGGAAAAATAGGTGTAGTCCCTGGATTGGGGGTAAAGGAAGCGCCAACTGTCTACCAACCCTAGGTCCTCCACCCGCCTCTGAGTTTCAGCATTAAAGACTCCCGCCCCTGACCTCTGTGAGCATGAGCTATCCAGGACGTTATCCCACACCATATTGAAGTCCCCCAGTAGGAACAACTGGCCTTCCACAAACTCCCCCACTCTATCCAACAAAGTTTGCAAAAAACCATTCTGCGAGGCATTAGGCCCATACATCACCACGAAAGTACACATACGTCCATACAGCAACCCCTTCACCATCAGCCACCTTCCCTCCTTATCCCCGCACACCCCCTCCGGTTGGAAGTGGAGGGACGCTCGAAACATTAAGGCAACCCCCCTGTGTTTAGTGGATGCAGACGCCCTGTATATAAGCGGGAACTGCCGATGGCGGAGCCTGAGCTCATCCTTCCTCGCCAAATGAGTTTCTTGTAGCCCAACCACATCCAGGTGGTGGTCCGTCAGGTACTTCCACACCTTCTGCCGCTTCTGTGGGGAGTTAAGTCCCTTCACGTTCCAGGTGCCTATACTAATAGTCATAATAAATCAAGGTACGCCCCTGTGCCATGTTACACACTGTCAGTAAGGAGTAGGACACCCCCTTCCATCCCTCCACCATCTCCATGTCCGTCTCCATCCGCCCCGTGTTCCCTACTCCCCCCCACCAACCCGCCCTCCACCGAGAAATGCAAATCAAGCATGATTCCAAAAAGCTGAGGATCAGATAAGAGTTGTAGACCACCCATCCACCCCCATACGCACCATCCCACACACACAGCCTACAGCCGCCACCACTGGCCACCCAACCCCCCCCCATGCCCCTGCCACCCCAACAGACCCCCCCATCCCCACCAAGAACAAGAAACAACAAAATACAACTCAAGGCACTGAACCTGAACCTCGCAGTCTTCAGTTCCAGCAGGTCACGGTTCGGAAGACCCCCACTGGACTGGAATCGGGGTAGGGGTGTCAACCTGGTGACCCCCAGGTCCAAGGTCCGGGGTGTCTTCTCCAAAAGTACTAGTATACCCCGGGGACCTCAGGCCAAAAGCCCCTCCGACGCCATTCCTCGAAGTCGGGGTCATGCTGCTCCAGAGCTCGCCTGGGGATCCGCCATGGTGGCGGAGGCCACCGATGCCACTGCGGCCCCTCTCTCCTGCTCTCTAGTCGCCGGGTCCGGTCGTCGTCGCTCCGGGGATGGGCCCACCCTGTGCCAGGAGGAAGAGCGACGTCGCCTCCGGAATGGCGAGCCACGGGCCTCCTGAGAAGGTTCCACGTCCTCGATGCCCAGGAGATCCTTCGCCTCCCGCAGGGAATTGATCTGCCTCAGCCTGTTCTCCCATCGAAAAATAATCCGGAAAGGATGGCCCCAGGAGTAGGATACCCCGCGCTCCCGGAGTAAAGCGGTCACAGGCCGAAAGTCCCTTCGCTTCTGCAAGGTTGTTGCCGCCAGGTCCTGGTAAAGCTGGGGGTGATGGCCTCTAAATTGCAACGAGGTGATGGTTCTAGCCTTCCTCAATATCCTTTCCTTTACCTGAAAGTCATGTACACAGACGATGATATCCGGCGGTGGGCCCCCGCCCCTTCTAGGCAGCCCCACTCTATGAACTCTGTCCATCTGGATGTCACGCAACTCTTCATCCTCTAGGATCTGGAGAAACAAGGCCTGGACGTATCCACGCAGGTCCCCCGATTCACCGTCCCATGGCACCGCCTTGATGCGAATGTTATTTCTCCTGGAGCTGTTCTCCAAGTCTTCTGCGTGTGTTTGCAAATCCAGATTCTGCTCCGTGAGACGTATGATGTCCTGTTGGAGCTGGTGCACATCATTTGCCATGCTAAGGTCATGGTCCTCCAGCGTCGCCACCCTGTCGCCAATCCCATCCACGTCCCTCCGCACCTCCCTGAGGTCTGATGCCAACTGTGTTCGAAGTTCGGAGATGTCCTCCTTAATGGTTGCGAAGAGCTCCTTCATGAACGCTTTAGTCGCTGGTGCCTCGTCGTCTGATTGTTTTGAGGACCCGCTGGCTCCCGGCGACGCTGGTTGCTGCGATGACTTGGAGGCCCCCTCCTTCACCGTTTTCCCCCCCTTGAGCTGCGAATTGGACATGGCCGTGAGTAGCCGCTGCACTCCTACCACCAGGCTCCAGTCAGCCGCAGCCGGGAGGGTAAGTCTCAGGACGGCGACCTTCCGTTTCGGGACGTCCCGATAGCAGTGCCGCCTCACCTCCCCAGAGCGTCCGCTAATCCGCCAGTGCCGCAAGCCCCGGGAGCCCCCTCCAATCCGCAGGATCGGCCCTCCAAAGGCTGCAATGCAAGACCCCACCAAAATGGCGTCTCGTGTGTCGTCGCAAGAGGAGTCCGCCACTCGGGCGGGTGATCGCCTCGGCTCCCCTCAAGCCGGTCCCCGTGCTCTCCAGCTGCAGCCTCCCTGCCACATCTGCCAGTCAGTACGCAGATCAATGAGCGTACCCACGCTTCCGCTACCTCCTGAGCCCAGCCGGGCAGGCCCCCTCAGATCCGGCGCCAGGCCCCTCCACAGGCCTGCTAGTAGGACCAGCGTCCCCCTATGTCACCTAGGGCACTGAGTTCGTCTGCCAGCCAACTCTGTCCATCTCGTGCTCCGCGCGTGCGGGTACAGCTCCTCGTCCGGTCCACGTGGCGTAGCTCCCCGTCTGGCCTAGCCCACTGATACTCCGAGACCAGGCCTCCACTACAGGAATGGCGGCCCCCTGCCAGCTCCGCCTCGCTCTCTGCCCCTCCGTGGACCAGGCAGGCCGACCCGCTCCTCCGGAGACGCTGGGCCTCTCCGCGCCTCCCCCGCAGTCGCTGCTCAGGCCGGCCGGCCTGGGATCCGGACTGCCGCCGCCACACGAGTCTCAGCCCGACTCCTTAATTCCTCTCTTCGGCAGCTTCCAGCCCCCCGCAGGCACAGCCGGTCCTCCCGCCGAGCCTCCTCCGCTGATTGCCACTCCGCTGGCTAGTCTAGACCTCCGCTCTCCCCATGCCTCGCGGGATCACCTGCGCCCGGAGTCTCCGCCGAGTCGGAGAGCCTGCCAGTCCTTCGTCGGTCTCTGGAGTAAGCGAGGCCGCCGCCTCACAGGCCGCTACTGGCTATCACTCCGCCGGCCTCAGGAGGCTCCGAGGCTCTCAGCCGACGGCACCGGAGCACACCGCCGTGGATCGGCAGCCCTCACCGATCATTTGGCGCCGGTCAGCGCTCCTTGGGACCCCGCTATAAGCTGCTATGCAGGTCCGGCGTCGGAGAGGCTCGAGGAAGCGTCCTACTCCGACGCCATCTTGGCCACGCCCCCAGAAATCCAGCTCTTTTAAGGCATTGTCCATGCTAACCAAATACAAGCATGGCTACTTACATCCGTTCATCTACGTCACAACGAGTTCTTGGCAACCCAGACTCTTATGCCTTTAAGACTTCCCCTTGCCTTGATATTAATTTCTCCAAGAACTCATTTCTTATTCATGAAAGTCCAATTGGTCGCACACTGCTTGTCCTATCAGCGTGTTGCCCCAAAGCATTGTGGTCCATGAAGTAAGCATCAGCGGGTGCGCCTCTGCCAGGGTCTTGAGCAAAAAATCACTGTCGCGTTGGCCAACCCTGGACACGTGTTTCGAGGTTGTTACATCTCATCAGCAGGGAATAGGCATATATGTAGGGGTGCTGCGTAGGCTGCCAAAAAATATCCTCAGGTCCGATACCACTCGTGGCACGCAGGTGCGTAACCCAGGCTCGTCAGCCCCACCAGCTCAAGGGAGCTTGAATGCAAAAGAAAGTCCAATTGGTCGCACACTGCTTGTCCTATCAGCGTGTTGCCCCAAAGCATTGTGGTCCATGAAGTAAGCATCAGCGGGTGCGCCTCTGCCAGGGTCTTGAGCAAAAAATCACTGTCGCGTTGGCCATCCCTGGACACGTGTTTCAAGGTTGTTACCTCTCGTCAGCAGGGAATAGGCATTTATGTAGGGGTGCTGCGTAGGCTGCCAAACAATATCGTCAGGTCCGGTACCACTCGTGGCACGCAGGTGCGTAACCTGGGCTCGTCATCCCCACCAGCTCAAGGGAGCTTGAATACAAAAGAAAGTCCAATTGGTCGCACACTGCTTGTCCTATCAGCGTGTTGCCCCAAAGCATTGTGGTCCATGAAGTAAGCATCAGCGGGTGCGCCTCTGCCAGGGTCTTGAGCAAAAAATCACTGTCACGTTGGCCATCCCTGGACACGTGTTTCGAGGTTGTTACCTCTCGTCAGCAGGGAATAGGCATATATGTAGGGGT
This sequence comes from Lissotriton helveticus, assembly GCF_964261635.1. Lineage (NCBI taxonomy): Eukaryota > Metazoa > Chordata > Amphibia > Caudata > Salamandridae > Lissotriton > Lissotriton helveticus. The sequence goes on along the minus strand of NC_136072.1, from coordinate 897,128,484 downwards.
GCTGCGTAGGCTGCCAAAAAATATCCTCAGGTCCGGTACCACTCGTGGCACGAAGGTGCGTAACCCGGGCTCGTCAGGCCCACCAGCTCAAGGGAGCTTGAATACAAAAGAAAGTCCAATTGGTCGCACACTGCTTGTCCTATCAGTGTGTTGCCACAAAGCATTGTGGTCCATGAAGTAAGCATCAGCGGGTGCGCCTCTGCCAGGGTCTTGAGCAAAAAATCACTGTAGCGTTGCCCATCCCTGGACACGTGTTTCGAGGTTGTTACCTTTCGTCAGCAGGGAATAGGCATATATGTAGGGGTGCTGCGTAGGCTGCCAAAAAATATCCTCAGGTCCGGTACCACTCGTGGCACGCCGGTGCGTAACCCGGGCTCGTCAGCCCCACCAGCTCAAGGGAGCTTGAATACAAAAGAAAGTCCAATTGGTCGCACACTGCTTGTCCTATCAGCGTGTTGCCCCAAAGCATTGTGGTCCATGAAGTAAGCATCAGCGGGTGCGCCTCTGCCAGGGTCTTGAGCAAAAAATCACTATCGCGTTGGCCATCCCTGGACACGTGTTTCGAGGTTGTTACCTCTCGTCAGCAGGGAATAGGCATATATGTAGGGGTGCTGCGTAGGCTGCCAAAAAATATCCTCAGGTCCGGTACCACTCGTGGCACGCAGGTGCGTAACCCGGGCATGTCAGCCCCACCAGCTCAAGGGAGCTTGAATACAAAAGAAAGTCCAATTGGTCGCACACTGCTTGTCCTATCAGCGTGTTGCCCCAAAGCATTGTGGTCCATGAAGTAAGCATCAGCGGGTGCGCCTCTGCCAGGGTCTTGAGCAAAAAATCACTGTTGCGTTGGCCATCCCTGGACATGTGTTTCGAGGTTGTTACCTCTCCCCAGCAGGGAATAGGCATATATGTAGGGTTGCTGCGTAGGCTGCCAAAAAATATCCTCAGGTCCGGTACCACTCGTGGCACGTAGGTGCGTAACCCGGGCTCGTCAGCCCCACCAGCTCAAGGCAGCTTGAATACAAAAGAAAGTCCAATTGGTCGCACACTGCTTGTCCTATCAACGTGTTGCCCCAAAGAATTGTGGTCCATGAAGTAAGCATCAGCGGGTGCACCTCTGCCAGGGTCTTGAGCAAAAAATCACTGTTGCGTTGGCCATCCCTGGACACGTGTTTCGAGGTTGTTACCTCTCGTCAGCAGGGAATAGGCATATATGTAGGGGTGCTGCGTAGGCTGCCAAAAAATATCCTCAGGTCCGGTACCACTCGTGGCACGCAGGTGCGTAACCCGGGCTCGTCAGCCCCACCAGCTCAAGGGAGCTTGAATACAAAAGAAAGTCCAATTGGTCTCACACTGCTTGTCCTATCAGCGTGTTGCCCCAAAGCATTGTGGTCCATGAAGTAAGCATCAGCGGGTGCGCCTCTGCCAGGGTCTTGAGCAAAAAATCACTGTTGCGTTGGCCATCCCTGGACACGTGTTTCGAGGTTGTTACCTCTCGTCAGCAGGGAATAGGCATATATGTAGGGGTGCTGCGTAGGCTGCCAAAAAATATCCTCAGGTCCGGTACCACTCGTGGCACGCAGGTGCGTAACCCGGGCTCGTCAGCCCCACCAGCTCAAGGGAGCTTGAATACAAAAGAAAGTCCAATTGGTCGCACACTGCTTGTCCTATTAGCGTGTTGCCCCAAAGCATTGTCGTCCATGAAGTAAGCATCTGCCAGGGTCTTGAGCAAAAAATCACTGTCGCGTTGGCCATCCCTGGACACGTGTTTCGAGGTTGTTACCTCTCGTCAGCAGGGAGTAGGCATATATGTAGGGGTGCTGCGTAGGCTGCCAAAAAATTATCCTCAGGTCCGGCACCACTCGTGGCACGCAGGTGCGTAACCCGAACTCGTCAGCCCCACCAGCTCAAGGGAGCTTGAATACAAAAGAAAGTCCAATTGGTCGCACACTGCTTGTCCTATCAGCGTGTTGCCCCAAAGCATTGTGGCACATGAAGTAAGCATCAGCGGGTGCGCCTCTGCCAGGGTCTTGAGCAAAAAATCACTGTCGCGTTGGCCATCCCTGGACATGTGTTTCGAGGTTGTTACCTCTCGTCAGCAGGGAATAGGCATATATGTAGGGGTGCTGCGTAGGCTGCCAAAAAATATCCTCAGGTCCGGTACCACTCGTGGCACGCAGGTGCGTAACCCGGGCTCGTCAGCCCCACCAGCTCATGGGAGCTTGAATATAAAAGGAAGTCCAAATTGGTTGCACACTGCTTGTCCTATCAGCGTGTTGCCCCAAAGCATTGTGGTCCATGAAGTAAGCATCAGCGGGTGCGCCTCTGCCAGCGTCTTGAGCAAAAAATCACTGTCACGTTGGCCATCCCTGGACACGTGTTTCGAGGTTGTTACCTCTCGTCAGCAGGGAATAGGCATAAATGTAGGGGTGCTGCGTAGGCTGCCAAAAAATACCCTCAGGTCCGGTACCACTCGTGGAACGCAGGTGCGTAAAACGGGCTCGTCAGCCCCACCAGCTCAAGGGAGCTTGAATACAAAAGAAAATCCAATTGGTTGCACACTGCTTGTCCTATCAGCGTGTTGCACCCGCTGATGCTTACTTCATAGACCACAATGCTTTGGGGCAACACGCTGATAGGACAAGCAGTGTGCGACCAATTGGACTTTCTTTTATATTCAAGCTCCCTTGAGCTGGTGGGGCTGACGAGCCCGGGTTACGCACCTGCGTGCCACGAGTGGTACCGGACCTGAGGATATTTTTTGGCAGTTTACGCAGCACCCCTACATTTATGCCTATTCCCTGCTGAGGAGAGGTAACAACCTCGAAACACGTGTCCAGGGATGGCCAACGCAACAGTGATTTTTTGCTCAAGACCCTAGAAGAGGCGCACCCGCTGATGCTTACTTCATGGACCACAATGCTTTGGGGCAACACGCTGATAGGACAAGCAGTATGCGACCAAATGGAGTTTCTTTTATATTCAAGCTCCCTTGAGCTGGTGGGGCTGACGAGCCCGGGTTATGCACCTGGCTGCCACGAGTGGTACTGGACCTGAGGATATTTTTTGGCAGCCTACGCAGCACCCCTACATTTATGCCTATTCCCTGCTGACGAGAGGTAACAACCTCGAAACACGTGTCCAGGGATGGCCAACGCAACAGTGATTTTTTGCTCAAGACCCTGGCAGAGGCGCACCCGCTGATGCTTACTTCATGGACCACAATGCTTTGGGGCAACACGCTGATAGGACAAGCAGTGTGCGACCAATTGGTCTTTCTTTTATATTCAAGCTCCCTTGAACTGGTGGGGCTGACGAGCCCGGGTTACGCACCTGCGTGCCACGAGTGGTACCGGACCTGAGGATATTTTTTGGCAGCCTACGCAGCACCCCTACATTTAGGCCTATTCCCTGCTGACGAGAGGTAACAACCTCGAAACACGTGTCCAGGGATGGCCAACGCGACAGTGATTTTTTGCTCAAGACACTGGCAGAGGCGCACCCGCTGATGCTTACTTCATGGACCACAATGCTTTGGGGCAACACGCTGATAGGACAAGCAGTATGCGACCAAATGGAGTTTCTTTTATATTCAAGCTCCCTTGAGCTGGTGGGGCTGACGAGCCTGGGTTACGCACCTGCGTGCCACGAGTGGTACCGGACCTGAGGATATTTTTGGACAGCTTACGCAGCACCCCTACATTTAAACCTATTCCCTGCTGACGAGAGGTTTACCCCGGTGTCTTACGCCGACGATACCCAACTTCTGTTCCCTTTTAAAACCTCTTCACCTGCTTTACAAAAATCTTTTGCAGAAGGCATGAGGGCTGTATCAAAATGGATGGCTGAGAACTGCCTACAATGCAATGTTGCGAAAACAGAGGTATTATTGTTTGGAGACGCGGTGACACTATGGTCTGATGAGTGGTGGCCCTTAGAACTGGGACCTGTTCCCATCCCAAAGCAGACCGTGAAAAACTTGGGAGTGTTATTTGATCAATCTCTGGCATTTAAAGATCATGTCAACCAAGTTGCCGGCACATGCTTTAGGGCCATCGGACTGCTGAGAAGGGTGTTTCCCTATCTTCCAGACTATCATAGTAAGACCTTAGTCCAGGCTCTGGTTATCAGTAGATTGGACTACTGTAATGGCCTCCTTTTGTCAACTAATGAAGGCCAATTCAACAAACTACAAGTAGTCCAAAATACGGCGGCGAGGCTAGTCCTCAATGTTCCATCTAGGACTCCCTCCCGACCTCTACTAGCTGAACTCCACTGGCTGCCAGTGCGGCAACGCACTAAATTTAAAATTTTGTGTACTATTCACAAATGCTTGATAGGAAAGGGCCCAAAATATCTCACAAAGGCCTTCTTACCCTATGTCCCAGGCCGCTCCCTGCGTTACAGCAACCTCCAGCTTCTACAGGTTCCTAAAATAAAAAAAACTCGTCAAGGAGGCCGGGCTTTGGCGTACGCTGGACCTGTTCTCTGGAACTCCCTTCCCCTCTCATTAAAACACATCACTAACCACCTTTCCTTCCGAAAAACCCTTAAAACCCACCTTTTCTCTAGTAGCTAATTATTCCCCGTGACCCAGTAACTTCCTGTATTGACTTGGTACAATATCTGTTCCTTTTTATGGCAAAAGCGCGGAGATACCCCTGCGGGGGTCTATTCAGGCGCTATATAAGCACATAAAATAAAAAATAAAAAAATAAAAAATAAATAAAACGACCTCGAAACAGGTGTCCAGGGATGGCCAACGCGACAGTGATTTTTTGCTCAAGACCCTGGCAGAGGCGCACCCGCTGATGCTTACTTCATGGACCACAATGCTTTGGGGCAACACGCTGATAGGACAAGCAGTGTGCGACCAATTGGACTCTCTTTCATATTCCAGCTCCCTTGAGCTGGTAGGGCTGACGAGCCCGGGTTACGCATCTGCGTGCCACGAGTGGTACCGGACCTGAGGATATTTTTTGGCAGCCTACGCAGCACCCCTACATTTATGCCTATTCCCTGCTGACGAGAGGTAACAACCTCGAAACACGTGTCCAGGGATGGCCAACGTGACAGTGATTTTTTGCTCAAGACCCTGGCAGAGGCGCACCCGCTGATGCTTACTTCATGAACAACAATGCTTTGGGGCAACATTCTGATAGGACAAGCAGTGTGCGACCAATTGGACTTTCTTTTATATTCAAGCTCCCTTGAGCTGGTGGGGCTGACGAGCCCGGGTTACGCACCTGCGTGCCACGAGTGGTACTGGACCTGAGGATATTTTTTGGCAGCCTACGCAGCACCCCTACATTTATGCCTATTCCCTGCTGACGAGAGGTAACAACCTCGAAACACATGTCCAGGGATGGCCAACGCGACAGTGATTTTTTGCTCAAGACCCTGGCAGAGGCGCACCCCCTGATGCTTACTTCATGGACCACAATGCTTTGGGGCAACACGCTGATAGGACAAGCAGTGTGCGACCAATTGGACTTTTTTTATATTCAAGCTCCCTTGAGCTGGTGGGGCTGACGAGCCCGGGTTACGCACCTGCGTGCCACGAGTGGTACCGGACCTGAGGATATTTTTTGGCAGCCTACGCAGCACCCCTACATTTATGCCTATTCCCTGCTGACGAGAGGTAACAACCTCGAAACAGGTGTCCAGGGATGGCCAACGCGACAGTGATTTTTTGCTCAAGACCCTGGCAGGGGCGCACCCGCTGATGCTTACTTCATGGACCACAATGCTTTGGGGCAACAGGCTGATAGGACAAGCAGTGTGCGACCAATTGGACTTTCTTTTATATTCCAGCTCCCTTGAGCTGGTGGGGCTGACGAGCCTGGGTTACGCACCTGCGTGCCACGAGTGGTACCGGACCTGAGGATATTTTTTGGCAGCCTACGCAGCACCCCTACATTTATGCCTATTCCCTGCTGACGAGAGGTAACAACCTCGAATTACGTGTCCAGGGATGGCCAACGCGACAGTGATTTTTTGCTCAAGACCCTGGCAGAGGCGCACCCGCTGATGCTTACTTCATGGACCACAATGCTTTGGGGCAACACGCTGATAGGACAAGCAGTGTGCGACCAATTGGACTTTCTTTTATATTCAAGCTCCCTTGAGCTGGTGGGGCTGACGAGCCCGGGTTACGCACCTGCGTGCCACGAGTGGTACCGGACCTGAGGATATTTTCGGCAGCCTACGCAACACCCCTACATTTATGCCTTATCCCTGCTGACGAGAGGTAACAACCTCGAAACACGTGTCCAGGGATGGCCAACGCGACAGTGATTTTTTGCTCAAGACCCTGGCAGAGGCGCACCCGCTGATGCTTACTTCATGGACCACAATGCTTTGGGGCAACACACTGATAGGACAAGCAGTATGCGACCAAATGGAGTTTCTTTTATATTCAAGCTCCCTTGAGCTGGTGGGGCTGACGAGCCCGGGTTACGCACCTGCGTGCCACGAGTGGTACCGGACCTGAGGATATTTTTTGGCAGCTTACGCAGCACCCCTACATTTATGCCTATTCCCTGCTGACGAGAGGTTTACCCCGGTGTCTTACGCCGACGATACCCAACTTCTGTTCCCTTTTAAAACCTCTTCACCTGCTTTACAAAAATCTTTTGCAGAAGGCATGAGGGCTGTATCAAAATGGATGGCTGAGAACTGCCTACAATGCAATGTTGCGAAAACAGAGGTATTATTGTTTGGAGACGCGGTGACACTATGGTCTGATGAGTGGTGGCCCTTAGAACTGGGACCTGTTCCCATCCCAAAGCAGACCGTGAAAAACGTGGGAGTGTTATTTGATCAATCTCTGGCATTTAAAGATCATGTCAACCAAGTTGCCGGCACATGCTTTAGGGCCATCGGACTGCTGAGAAGGGTGTTTCCCTATCTTCCAGACTATCATAGAAAGACCTTAGTCCAGGCTCTGGTTATTAGTAGATTGGACTACTGTAATGGCCTCCTTTTGTCAACTAATGAAGGCCAATTCAACAAACTACAAGTAGTCCAAAATACGGCGGCGAGGCTAGTCCTCAATGTTCCATCTAGGACTCCCTCCCGACCTCTACTAGCTGAACTCCACTGGCTGCCAGTGCGGCAACGCACTAAATTAAAAATTTTGTGTACTATTCACAAATGCTTGATAGGAAAGGGCCCAAAATATCTCACAAAGGCCTTCTTACCCTATGTCCCAGGCCGCTCCCTGCGTTACAGCAACCTCCAGCTTCTACAGGTTCCTAAAATAAAAAAAACTCGTCAAGGAGGCCGGGCTTTGGTGTACGCTGGACCTGTTCTCTGGAACTCCCTTCCCCTCTCATTAAAACACATCACTAACCACCTTTCCTTCCGAAAAACCCTTAAAACCCACCTTTTCTCTAGTAGCTAATTATTCCCCGTGACCCAGTAACTTCCTGTATTGACTTGGTACAATATCTGTTCCTTTTTATGGCAAAAGCGCGGAGATACCCCTGTGGGGGTCTATTCAGGCGCTATATAAGCACATAAAAAAAATAATAATAAATAAATAAATAAAACAACCTTGAAACACGTGTCCAGGGATGGCCAACGCGACAGTGATTTTTTGCTCAAGACCCTGGCAGAGGCGCACCCGCTGATGCTTACTTCATGGACCACAATGCTTTAGGGCAACAGGCTGATAGGACAAGCAGTGTGCGACCAATTGGACTCTCTTTCATATTCAAGCTCCCTTGAGCTGGTAGGGCTGACGAGCCCGGGTTACGCATCTGCGTGCCACGAGTGGTACCGGACCTGAGGATATTTTTTGGCAGCCTACGCAGCACCCCTACATTTATGCCTATTCCCTGCTGACGAGAGGTAACAACCTCGAAACACGTGTCCAGGGATGGCCAACGTGACAGTGATTTTTTGCTCAAGACCCTGGCAGAGGCGCACCCGCTGATGCTTACTTCATGGACAACAATGCTTTGGGGCAACATTCTGATAGGACAAGCAGTGTGCGACCAATTGGACTTTCTTTTATATTCAAGCTCCCTTGAGCTGGTGGGGCTGACGATCCCGGGTTACGCACCTGCGTGCCACGAGTGGTACTGGACCTGAGGATATTTTTTGGCAGCCTACGCAGCACCCCTACATTTATGCCTATTCCCTGCTGACGAGAGGTAACAACCTCGAAACACATGTCCAGGGATGGCCAACGCGACAGTGATTTTTTGCTCAAGACCCTGGCAGGGGCGCACCCGCTGATGCTTACTTCATGGACCACAATGCTTTGGGGCAACACGCTGATAAGACAAGCAGTGTGCGACCAATTGGACTTTCTTTTATATTCCAGCTCCCTTGAGCTGGTGGGGCTGACGAGCCCGGGTTACGCACCTGTGTGCCACGAGTGGTACCGGACCTGAGGATATTTTTTGGCAGCCTACGCAGCACCCCTACATTTATGCCTATTCCCTGCTGACGAGAGGTAACAACCTCGAATTACGTGTCCAGGGATGGCCAACGCGACAGTGATTTTTTGCTCAAGACCCTGGCAGAGGCGCACCCGCTGATGCTTACTTCATGGACCACAATGCTTTGGGGCAACACGCTGATAGGACAAGCAGTGTGCGACCAATTGGACTTTCTTCTATATTCAAGCTCCCTTGAGCTGGTGGGGCTGACGAGCCCGGGTTACGCACCTGCGTGCCACGAGTGGTACCGGACCTGAGGATATTTTCGGCAGCCTACGCAACACCCCTACATTTATGCCTTATCCCTGCTGACGAGAGGTAACAACCTCGAAACACGTTTCCAGGGCTGGCCAACGCGACAGTGATTTTTTGCTCAAGACCCTGGCAGAGGCGCACCCACTGATGCTTACTTCATGGACCACAATGCTTTGGGGCAACACGCTGATAGGACAAGCAGTGTGCGACCAATTGGACTTTCTTTTATATTCAAGCTCCCTTGAGCTGGTGGGGCTGACGAGCCCGGGTTACGCACCTGCGTGCCACGAGTGGTACCGGACCTGAGGATATTTTTTGGCAGCTTACGCAGCACCCCTACATTTATGCCTATTCCCTGCTGACGAGAGGTTTACCCCGGTGTCTTACGCCGACGATACCCAACTTCTGTTCCCTTTTAAAACCTCTTCACCTGCTTTACAAAAATCTTTTGCAGAAGGCATGAGGGCTGTATCAAAATGGATGGCTGAGAACTGCCTACAATGCAATGTTGCGAAAACAGAGGTATTATTGTTTGGAGACGCGGTGACACTATGGTCTGATGAGTGGTGGCCCTTAGAACTGGGACCTGTTCCCATCCCAAAGCAGACCGTGAAAAACGTGGGAGTGTTATTTGATCAATCTCTGGCATTTAAAGATCATGTCAACCAAGTTGCCGGCACATGCTTTAGGGCCATCGGACTGCTGAGAAGGGTGTTTCCCTATCTTCCAGACTATCATAGAAAGACCTTAGTCCAGGCTCTGGTTATTAGTAGATTGGACTACTGTAATGGCCTCCTTTTGTCAACTAATGAAGGCCAATTCAACAAACTACAAGTAGTCCAAAATACGGCGGCGAGGCTAGTCCTCAATGTTCCATCTAGGACTCCCTCCCGACCTCTACTAGCTGAACTCCACTGGCTGCCAGTGCGGCAACGCACTAAATTTAAAATTTTGTATACTATTCACAAATGCTTGATAGGAAAGGGCCCAAAATATCTCACAAAGGCCTTCTTACCCTATGTCCCAGGCCGCTCCCTGCGTTACAGCAACCTCCAGCTTCTACAGGTTCCTAAAATAAAAAAAACTCGTCAAGGAGGCCGGGCTTTGGTGTACGCTGGACCTGTTCTCTGGAACTCCCTTCCCCTCTCATTAAAACACATCACTAACCACCTTTCCTTCCGAAAAACCCTTAAAACCCACCTTTTCTCTAGTAGCTAATTATTCCCCGTGACCCAGTAACTTCCTGTATTGACTTGGTACAATATCTGTTCCTTTTTATGGCAAAAGCGCGGAGATACCCCTGTGGGGGTCTATTCAGGCGCTATATAAGCACATAAAAAAAAAAAAAAATAAATAAAACAACCTCGAAACACGTGTCCAGGGATGGCCAACGCGACAGTGATTTTTTGCTCAAGACCCTGGCAGAGCCGCACCCGCTGATGCTTACTTCATGGACCACAATGCTTTAGGGCAACAGGCTGATAGAACAAGCAGTGTGCGACCAATTGGACTCTCTTTGATATTCAAGCTCCATTGAGCTGGTAGGGCTGACGAGCCCGGGTTACGCATCTGCGTGCCACGAGTGGTACCGGACCTGAGGATATTTTTTGGCAGCCTACGCAGCACCCCTACATTTATGCCTATTCCCTGCTGACGAGAGGTAACAACCTCGAAACACGTGTCCAGGGATGGCCAACGTGACAGTGATTTTTTGCTCAAAACGCTGGCAGAGGCGCACCCGCTGATGCTTACTTCATGGACAACAATGCTTTGGGGCAACATTCTGATAGGACAAGCAGTGTGCGACCAATTGGACTTTCTTTTATATTCAAGCTCCCTTGTGCTGGTGGGGCTGACGAGCCCGGGTTACGCACCTGCGTGCCACGAGTGGTACTGGACCTGAGGATATTTTTTGGCAGCCTACGCAGCACCCCTACATTTATGCCTATTCCCTGCTGACGAGAGGTAACAACCTCGAAACACATGTCCAGGGATGGCCAACGCGACAGTGATTTTTTGCTCAAGACCCTGGCAGGGGCGCACCCGCTGATGCTTACTTCATGGACCACAATGCTTTGGGGCAACACGCTGATAGGACAAGCAGTGTGCGACCAATTGGACTTTCTTATATATTCCAGCTCCCTTGAGCTGGTGGGGCTGACGAGCCCGGGTTACGCACCTGTGTGCCACGAGTGGTACCGGACCTGAGGATATTTTTTGGCAGCCTACGCAGCACCCCTACATTTATGCCTATTCTCTGCTGACGAGAGGTAACAACCTTGAATTACGTGTCCAGGGATGGCCAACGCGACAGTGATTTTTTGCTCAAGACCCTGGCAGAGGCGCACCCGCTGATGCTTACTTCATGGACCACAATGCTTTGGGGCAACACGCTGATAGGACAAGCAGTGTGCGACCAATTGGACTTTCTTCTATATTCAAGCTCCCTTGAGCTGGTGGGGCTGACGAGCCCGGGTTACGCACCTGCGTGCCACGAGTGGTACCGGACCTGAGGATATTTTCGGCAGCCTACGCAACACCCCTACGTTTATGCCTTATCCCTGCTGACGAGAGGTAACAACCTCGAAACACGTTTCCAGGGCTGGCCAACGCGACAGTGATTTTTTGCTCAAGACCCTGGCAGAGGCGCACCCACTGATGCTTACTTCATGGACCACAATGCTTTGGGGCAACACGCTGATAGGACAAGCAGTGTGCGACCAATTGGACTTTCTTTTATATTCAAGCTCCCTTGAGCTGGTGGGGCTGACGAGCCCGGGTTACGCACCTGCGTGCCACGAGTGGTACCGGACCTGAGTATTTTTCATTGGCAGCCTACGCAGCACCCCTACATTTATGCCTATTCCGTGCTGACGAGAGGTAACAACCTCGAAACACGTGTCCAGGGATGGCCAACGCAACAGTGATTTTTTGCTCAGGACCCTGGCAGAGGCGCACCCGCTGATGCTTACTTCATGGACCACAATGCTTTGGGGCAACACGCTGATAGGACAAGCAGTGTGTGACCAATTGGACTTTATTTTATATTCAAGCTCCCTTGAGCTGGTGGGGCTGACGAGCCCGGGTTACGCACCTGCGTGCCACGAGTGGTACAGGACCTGAGGATATTTTTTGGCAGCCTACGCAGCTCCCCTACATTTATGCCTATTCCCTGCTGACGAGAGGTAACAACGTCGAAACACGTGTCCAGGGATGGCCAACGCGACAGTAATTTTATGCTCAAGACCCTGGCAGAAGCGCACCCGCTGATGCTTACTTCATCGACCACAATGCTTTGGAGCAACACGCTGATAGGACAAGCAGTGTGCGACCAATTGGACTTTCATTTCTTATTCATGAACATCTATTCCTTAGGGGTTAATTCATGACGTTCTTATGCCCGACTTTTACGTCAATACCGGCATTCCTAAACACCTTCAAGGTATAAATATACCTTCACTTGCTATGGCAAGGCACGGTGCGGTTCGACTACCTACTTGCACAACGAGGCTCGCCACAGCAAGTCCCAAAGGAAGTCAAGTCTCCAACTGATGCACTGACCAGACGCTGTCATCCTCCTCGCCGAGAATCCAGCTCCAGTGTTTCTGACTCCCCTTGCGGGGTGTTAGAGATCGAGTCCCGGGAGAGAGATAGCAACCTCTCTTATTCAAACGTATGGAGCCAATTGGAACCTAGAGAAACTTTTGGCAACTCTTGGCATAACTAAACCAGACTAAGGCAGCACCTACTTCTTCCCTCGTACTAGACTTAGGTTAGGTACACTGGGGTAGAATTATTTTAGAAGCATCAGTTGACTATTTTAGCCTGTGTTATTTATGTATCTATTTTAGTGAATATATATCATAGCTACAAGACATGCTATCACCGTTTTATTTCATCTTACTGCTAATGTTGTACCTTTTATACTTCTCATTCTGTCTTACGATTGTAGCAGTTCATATCTCTTGCACGAGAAATAAGACTGTTCAATAAACCCTTTTTATTGAAACGCCTGTCCATCTATTTCTGTGCAAGTCTGTAGAAACGAAGCATGCACGATTGACTGAGTGAATTGGTTATCTATTGTTTCCACGACTCTGAGGATATTGTTCCAACTCTAGGGAAGCAAAGTTGTCATGTGTATGCGGTTGTCAGAAACTAATCCCTTCTTGTTCATTTGAGAAAGTTTCTAGTGACCTCTGAGTTAGCTGGCAGACACAAGTAATTAAGTTTAATGTACTCAATAGAAACATACTGACTACAGTCCTATGTCAAAACTATAGTGTATATTATTCCAATGCGCACAGCCTATCAGGGATATAGGAACTACACTACAGTGCCACATAGGGACTAGGTGCAGTACTGAACTGAGGTTCTGACTACCATCGGCAAGGAAACAGCCTTCAAGGGAACACTCATGCCAGGTGCACACAAGCCTCCCCTGCATTGTGTAAAAGAAAAAAAACACAAGATAATGCCCAATTACGCATCAATCTTTGAATGAAATCTCAATGGTGCTTACTAACAAAAACCGACTTGTTACGGACCTGGATGAGCTGTCTCATCAAAGATTGATGCGTAATTGGGCATTATCTTGTGTTTTTTTAGATTTTGTTATTAGTGTGAGAATACTTTCACGGAGCATGACAACAGTAAAGCCAGTGTTTGATTCATTGTGCACTGTTTTACTTATTATCACGGGTCCAAGTTTGTTGCATTGAAGATATATTGCAGTCATTTGGTGGGTTTTTTTTATGTTTAGCGTCGCAACGGTGGTTCCTGTTTTCACTGTGTTCACTCTTTTTACTAACCTAACGTGGATCTCCCTCTGTTCTAGATTAAATAACCCGGGGCATGAGCCAAAGACTGTTTTTATAACTAGCATACAAGTAATGACTGCTTTACCTAAACATGGGTTCTATGGAAATGAGAATATGTTTTATTTATGTTTGTTTACTGATCAAGCCACCGAAGAAGGGCCGATGCGGCCCAAAATGCAATGGGCAGTTCTACTAATAATCATTGATTTGTAATGCATATGCCATTGAGGTCCAGAAATTATTAATTTTTAATGCATATATAATTAAAAGAGAAAGTTTGTTTTGATGACAAGAATATAGTATTGTGGAAATTATATTTATTTCAATTTCAACAAAATGATTGATGTTTACATTTTTGAACTGGAGATTTTCACCATGATAGGGGTAGGCAACAGTGCGTAGAGGCCAAGTAGAGACACTTGAAATGTTATTAGCTTAGTTGTTGGCACACTGGGACAGTGTGCATGCCTCAGCAGCACGCTGGGTCAAAGTGATTAAGTGGTTGAATTAAGTTCAAGGGAGTGCTCCTCTTAAATCATTTTCTGAAAAGTACAGTGCCTGCTGAGCCACCTACTGATCATGTACTGCCAGTGCAACCACAGTACTAGAAGAATCATTTGTGAACCCACAAGGCACTTTAGCATGAGACTGTTAACCCCTAACCCCTAAATCTGCTCCAGCCAGGAAAAGGACAGATTCAGTGAAACAAGTGTCCCCTGTTCCTCAATAGAAGAGAGGAGACAGGCAGAACATACACAGAGTGTGGCACTAAGGAAAGAAAGCCCCAAGGAAATTAAGAGACTGCTAAGAGTGCACCAAACACCCCTGATGGGCTGCCAATTGCTTAGAATGAGTGATCTCTTTACCGAGAGACAGCTGACCCCCACAAGTAGACCAAAGCTGCCCCATCCAAGAAAAGCTGCCAGGAGGACAGTAAAGCAATTTGATGAAACCAAAAGCAGTGATCAAGAAGAAGAAAGGAAGTAAAGTAGCAGAAGTGGGTGTTCACCCATGCAAGGCCCTGCTCTTCAGCCTGTAAGTGCTGCCTGGTCCTGTGTCGCCTGAGAAGGCTGAGTGCAAGTTGGTCTGAGAGAAGAGGCCCACAGTGAGGAGAAGAAGTTCCTGACGATGAAGGACCAGGCATGCAAGGCACCAACAGAGGGCGCCTCTGGAGAAAGACTGAGAGCATGTGGTCAGATGTGCCCATAAGGCGGCACTGGAAAATCTGACAGCAGGACATGATCCCATGGAGTTAGAGAGCCCTCTGAGAGTAAGAAGCAGAGGCCCATAGTCAGCTATCCCAGCACAGAATGGCCACAGTTGGCACACAGAGCATGTCACACAGACTGACCAACCTTGCCAAGCATGCCCACACTTGGGCAGGACCAAGTGCCGCAACAGCATGGCCTCAGGGTGCATGCAGGGCATGCTTGAGTGAAGAAGAGGTGAAGAAAGAAACGTGACCCTCCAGCCAGAGAGTGGAGCACAAAGAATATCTGTGAGGGAAGGGACAGGACTTGTGAGAGGTCCATGAGGGGAAAGAAGACCTGTGAGAGGTCAACGAGGAGAAAAGTCATGTCTTACCGACAGGACAAGAGTCAGGTCCTACAGAGAAGACAGGACGTGACCAACCAGGTCTCTGTGAAGAAAAGGTTACTGCGAGAGGCCTGGTCAGGAGACAGAACAAAAGACAATCAGTCCTAGGAGTACAACGTGACCAGGGAGGTACATGTGAAGTGTGTGTCACATCGAGAGGCCTAGTCAAAAGGGAAAAGAACGTGGTATGATGCCGTGTCATGGAAGAGCCAAGGAGAAGAGCATGGCCAGATGTCACAATGCCACGTCACAAAGATGAAAAGAAAAGAGAAGAAAAGTAGAAAAATGCCATGTCACGTGAAATAGCGATGAGCAAAAGAGGGTGGCACGAGGCCACAGAACTATATCGCAAAGAAGAATATGAAATATGAGGAGAATGAAGAGTGTAATAGAGAAATCACACAGAAGATCACTGATAGTCATCAGTAATCATCATTGTTGTCAAGTACGTCCCTAGAACCACTTAAGGAGCACCGCACATTCTGTGTGGAGCATTAAGTCTGAGAAACACCTGGAGAGTGACAAGGAGTCCCTGACGTTGTGGGAGGCTTCTGTTATACCCAGTGAACATGAAGCCTGCTGAAGAGAGTATACTCAAACATTTGTACCATCCACCTTAGGGGTTGAACGAGAGACTTGGTCGTGATCCTGTTCGAACTTCCTCTGTCACCTCGGCCTTGGGGCCTATGAGAGGCATTCCACAAAGGCCTGTGGCAATCCAGAGGCGAGGGCCTCAGGGAATTCTGGTGAGAAGGAAATCCCGACACAGGAGATGCGTCTGCAGCATCTCCACGACAGGCACTATGAAGCACTGAGGTCACCATGGAGACTGGTCACCTAAACACTATCTGATGAAGGCACATGCACCGGAGTCCTGATGGCCAGCGCATACTGATCCCGAAACAACCGTCCTTTGTTGCTGCATGAGTGACTTGGATGTGGTCCTGTTGGCAGTACCTCAGTGGCACCTTCGTGCAGCCTATCAATCAATTAATCAATCAGGGGGCTTATAAAGCATGCTACTCACCCATGAGGGTCTCAAGCCTATGAGAGGCCATGCACAGTCCACACAATCCCTTGGCAGCCTGGCAAGAAGGGCCTCAAGGAAATTCCTGAGAGAGAAGAGTCCTGGCAGGAGAGGGAAGTCTGAAACTCATCCACCAGCGGGTACTGGGAGTGCAGTGGTGCAGAGTAGAATAGAGTGGTGTAGAGTACAGTGACATAGAGTAGAATAGAGTGGCGTAGAGTGCAGTGATAGAGAACAATGGTGTAGAGCGCTGTATCATGGAGTATAGTGGTGAAGACTGCCGTAGTGCAGAGCAGATTGACATAGATTGCATTGGTCTTCAGTAAAGTAAAGTGGTGTAGAGTGCATTGGCATAGAGTGCAGTGGCGTACGGTGATGCAGAGTAGAGTGGAGTGCCACTGAGTGCAGTGGCGCCAAGTGCAGTGTCATAGAGTAGATTGTTTCAGACTAGAGTGCAGTGGTACAGAGTAGATTGGAGTGGCACAAAGGGAACTGGCATAGAGTGTACTGCCGTATAGTGGAGTAGTACAGAGTAGAATAAACTGGCGAAGAGTGCAGTGTTGCAGAGTAATATGCATAGAGTGGAGTTGGAAAGAGTGGAGTGGTGTAGAATGCAGTTGTAAAGTCTGCAGTGGTTCATAGTAGTGTAGTGTGGGGTAGAGCGCATAGGCTTAGAGTAAAGTGGAGTGGTGTAGAGTAGAGAGGTGTAGAATGGAGTGGTGCAGAGAATACTGCAGAGACGCAGTGTGGAGTGGAGTGGCATAGTTTGGAGGCTTGCAGAGTACAGTGCAGTTGCATGGAGTTGTGTAGAACAGAGTGGAGTGGAGTCACCTGGAGTATGCATGATATGGTGGTGTACCGCCATTACAGAAACAGATCTTCAATTGAAATTACCATTACATTTGCACTCACTACAGTTTTACTGATAAAAGTATACATCGTACAAACGATAATGTGTGGAAATGTCATCACCCAATGTATTGATCATCAGTACATTTCGTGTACAGACATTTACATTATATTGTGTGCTAGAAAAAAACTAACATTGTACAGCCTTCCTCAGGCAGTCCCCCAGTATCCAGCATGAGTGTCACATAAATCCTCTCACAGAAAAAAAAGAAACACCAAGATTCCTGGAAGATACAACCTGACATTTGACCTCTGTCTTTGAATGCAAAAAAATGTGACAAGATGAGAACAAGATTTAAAGGCCTGTTTACAGAAAGCGAGTTTCTGGAAGAATACAGTAAACATTGTCTGGGCAACAAGAGGGACAAACCCAAGCTAGACAGCCCAAAGAAAAACCAGCAAATAGAAAGCCAGGAAATGTGAGTTGGAAACCACAGGCGGAATGCATTCCTAGGTCAACTTTCTGAATGTCCCCAAGATGCCTTTAGCAAACCAGACACCTTCGTTGTCTGGTAGGATTAGACCTAACAATAAAATGGGCAGGTATTCTAAATGGGAAGTTTTTCCTTTTACAGTACGAAATAAGCTTAGATTTGACAAAAATTGGTCCCTTCCCATGGATCACCTGGTGATAAATGCAGAACGCCTAGGAGGAGAGTCTTTTAGAGATTGCTAATCAGTGTAGAGCCATGAGGGATGGGCTAATGTAATCCTGTCTGTTCATGTTAAAGGCTTTCTGGATACAGCCTTCTGATTTCACCTTCACTTGTTGATTATGTGTCTAGACTTCTGAGGCAAAGATCACTAGCATAATCAAGACGTGACAGCACTATAACTATTTGTGCCTGAGTCCTGTGTGAATGGCCAAAGTATGGGAAGATATGTTGTAGCATTGTCATTGTACACAAAACATCTCTGGTCATATTACTACCTTGGGTTTGGAGTGAAAAATGTAAGTCCATGATCGCACCAAGGTTCTTTTCTGTATTCAGTGTGATTGGTGACAGCCTTATCACCGAAGCCATATAGATAGAGGGTCATTATAGTGCTAAGCTCCATGGGTAATTATGTTTTGGATGACTTAAACTGATGATGATTCTTTAGCATCTACTGTTCTACACTCAAAAGACAGAGGTCCTACTAGCTGGGTTACATCAGCACAGATGTAGTAAGCAAGTATTATTTATTCATTTTATAGTTTATGCATTGCCTTGTCAGAAAGGTATACATATGCTTTACATAGTAATCAGATAGCGACAAATGTCTCACAATAAAACTTGAACAACGATGAGTAAATTGGTGCAAGATTGGAGGAAATGGATGGGGAGGATTTGGAGAAATGTTAACGGGAAGGAAGCCCTGAGTGGGTAACAAAGGGGCAAGAGAAGGAGAGGCGCAAGGGGAAGTGAACAGATGGTGGGGGAGCCATGAGGAAGTAACGAGAGATGGGAAGATGTGGGTGAAGCAGTAAGGGGTCAGGGCAAGGGAACGAGGAATATAGGCGCACTAAAGGAGCCAATACAGATTGAGAAAAGTAAGTATAGTAATGAGCATGGAATGAGTAAAATCAATAAGGATGCCTGAGTATAATTTGAGAGTCTGAAAGGTGAGAAAAGGAGAGAGATGGAATAAAGTAGAAAGGAGTAAATAAAGAAGTCATTATAGGGAGAGTACTGAAGGACCAATAGAGCAAGCAAGAAATAGGAGCCAACGAAGGATGTGAAATATAGAGGGAAGGCACGTAAGGAAGAGGCCTGTGGAAGGTGGGGAGCAAGAATAGGGAAAGCCGATAGAGATAGAAGAATGGCGGAAGGACAGTTTTAAAGATTTGCCACATGAAGTGCAGAAAAGTAGATGTTGTAGAGTAGAGGCTTGAGTAGATCACTTCTAACATACAACAATAATCTGAGTGATCAGGATCCTCCTTGGACCTTACTCAGATCTTGTGTCTGAAGGGGTACTGTACACCAAAAATCACATCAGGACTCAAGTCATGCCTATTGGTGGGTGATGTTATTGTGCCATTGTAATCTTGTTTAATCCCCAATTATTGAGCTACTTGTTTTTTTGCATAGTGTCTGTGCATTTTGCACTGAGCACATCATTTTTTTTTCCTTGAGCAAACTTGGTTTATGTCCCTGAGACTGCCTGACAAATTGCGTGTGCTGGGGTACCAAGTCTCACCACACATGTTACAGAAATTAGATGGACATGGGTAATTTGCAAGAGTTTTTGTATACAAGTTCATACCTCGCTTAGCTTCACCTAATGACTAACTGGATTTTAGACACTAATGAAGGAAAGCGATGTGAAGTCATGTTTACCCATGACCAGATGATCAAAATCCGGATCTCGTGATAAAAACGCACTTGGAAAATCCTGATTTCCATGCTGACACTGTTGTGAAATATGCATTGACCCATAATTCACTTAGAACCGACCTGTACTATGTGAAGAAGAAATTAAAAATGTCATTCTATTTTGGCCCATTCATGCCTCATGTCTGACAAGGTCCTATGTGCTGAGAATCCTGCAGAGATGTGTCTCGTGTCTCATAAGGGCCATGCAGTGAGATGACTCACACCTCAAGCCTTATGAGAATCAGCTGATTTCATGTGTGATCCGATCAGGATCTTCCTCTATCCAATGTATAGGCAACTCTTTCTGGAAGCCATGATGTCACTAAACATTGGAATATGTGGTAGGCAAGTGCCTTCGCGAATCTTCCACCTTCTCAGGAGGAAAAAGCTAAAGGCATAAAATACTCCTTACTGGATGAAGACTTCATATGATTGATGAAAACAAGGAATCTGGAATATGATAGGGCAATTTCACAGGAACAAAGAGTCATGATCAGTAAGTGGAGGGAGCAAGCAAACAAGTGAAGGAACATGGCTTTGATTCAACACACTCTCCAACCAGTCTTTATATAGTAAAAGCACAGGAAAAGAAAATGACAACAAACACCAAATGACAGGAAACAAAAGATTGAAAAAGCAGGGAAGAGCCATTGAAGAAACAGTCATGATGGAAAAGCAAAAGAAAAGAGAGCGAAAACACGAACAGGACTAACTGCGGGCTGCTTTGAAAGGCAGTTGCAAACCCTCAGGCAGGTGATTGCCGTTTCGGTGTTGGAGAAGCAGGGAGCAACAGCCAGGAGCCCAGGAGCTTGAGAAAAGACAGCACCAGGTGAGTGAACTTCAGAAACCGCAGCTGCCGGCTTCCTGTGGCGTTTTCTGGGCCCTGTGAACAGTAGAGTCATGCATGGCAGCGTGGTTCTACCCCACCAAACTTGCAGTTTCCCTGCTCCAATAACGGAAAGCGTCAGGTTAGCACCAGGGCAGCTTCCGCCGGCTCCAAGAGTGTAAACTTCCCACTAAGCTGCCCGTCCATGGAAAGGCCTCAGGATCATAGTTATGTGACCTTGCCCTATTGAGGTCAACGCATGGCAGACAGGGGCAGGGAAATGCAGACCTGGCTCCATGCACGTGAAGAAACATTTATGCCTTCTGAACCAAATTTTTTTTTTGTTCAGAGAAAAAAACCTCTGCTTTGGAAGTGTTCCTTCTCTAAACAAAAAAGTGTGTCAAATGGGCGTTTTAAATGAAAACTTGCAGTGCCGTGAAGGGAGCCTTCTATGCAGCGACCCTCTTCACAGCCCAGAGATCCCCTCAAGGCAAGTCGGGATGTATAAATAAGCACGTAAACGTGGGTAGTATAAATAAGCACGTCAGCGTGGGTAGTAGACAGTAGACCATAGGCTCTGCCCCCTCCCCCCCCACCTTTGCAGGGTCTAAATGTGCCCCTGCATAACTAATTGAAAACAACAACTTAAAAATCATAAATGCTCACTCATTGCTGAAAACCTCACGGCAAGTTTCGTGAAGAAGAGTGTCACACCACCCCATGGCGCCGGCACAGGCCTTAAGGCACACACACCCACCTCCATCCTTCAGATACTGCCGGGTTGTTCCAAAGAAAAGTGGCAGTCAGAAGGTACACTGGAAGGGAGGCTGGGACAGAAAACATTTACTATGTTTTATGGCCTTTAGAAAGTGTTTTGTGTTCTTTGGCTAATTGCTTCTGAGTCTAGTTCTGTGTGAGTGTTCTCTGCCGCCCTTGTTGGGCCTGGCGCCTGGCACTGCGGCTGCGCACCATGTGCCTCGCGTGTTTACTATAATATGTCCTCTTTACTTCTTTCAGTGTTTGTTCTCTACCTTTTAATTGCATTCTTTTTTTAAAAGCTTTTTGTTTGCTGGAACAGTTTGGGAGTCAGTTTACCAAGTAAACAACCAATCCAGTGAAGGAGCCCAGCTGAGCACTTGAAATGCCGAGGTGTGGAATAGTGGAAAAGTGAAAAAGGGAGGGGACGTGGAGGGCAGGAGGTTGGACACTGAACAGCATGGAGAAGGACTGGGAGGTTTGGACCGGGTGAACAGGTGGAAGGTGAACAGGTAGAAGGGAAGGAAGCGGTGGCGGCCGGCACAGGTAAACGTGGTGAGGCAGGCGGGGCGGGGTGGAAGCAGGGGAAGTCGACAGATGACGGAATTTATATCGTTAAATACATAAATATCACCTATTCCATCGTCTGTCGGCTTCCCCCTCTACTGCACCCTGCCCAGCCCCACTGCGCTTGCCTGTGCCGGCCGCTGCTGAGCAGTGGTGTTGGAAATTCTGATGTGGGGATTGAGAAATAGGGGGTCATTATCACTGGCAAATGGTGAAAGGGAAAACGAAACAGAGCTGGGGTTAAGGTAGAAAGGAAGTGAAAGAAAGGAACAGGAAGCTAAGGTGAGAACATGTGGAGTTTGTGGCAGGTGAAGAGTAAAGTGAAGGAGAGGCAAGTGAGGGATTATTGAGTATAACTAGAAGTGGGGAAGAGAGAAAGAAGAGAGATGGGCCAAGGTTGAGAGATGGGGCAAGAAAAGTATAACTGAGAAGGAAAGAAGAAAGAGGAGTGATAAGAGAGAAAATAAGGAAACATGCGGTAAATTGAAAGGAGTGAGAGCCAGCAAGGCATGAATTAAGAGAAAAGGTTGTTAGACCTAGTATCTTTTGGCGTGGTTTCCACTGTCTTTTTGCTTCTAACCTATTTTTGTTTGTATGATGAGCTTCGTTTTTGCTGCTTTTAGGACTCTGGGTACTTTACTACTACTGACCAGTGCTAATGTTCATGTGCTCTGAGTCTAAACTGTGCTGGTGTTTGGTTTCTCCATGATTCACATATTTGATTTACTAATAAGTCCCTAGTACAGTACACTGTGTGTGCCCAAGGCCGGTAAATCAAATGCTACTTGTTGGCCTGCAGCACTGATTGTGCCACCCACATGACATGAGTAGCTCTGAAAACGTCTCAGGCCTGCCGCCGCAGAGCCTGTGTGTGTTGTTTTAAACTGCCATGTTGACCTGGCAAGTATACCTACTTGCCAGGCCCAAACTTTCCCTGTTATTACCTGTAAGGCACCCATGTGGTAGACCCTAGGCAGTCCCATGGGGAGGGTACAATGCATTTAAAAGGTAGGACATGTGCTTTTAAATTTTACCTGTCCCTGTAGTGAAAAAGTGCAAACATTCGGTTTTCACTACAGCAAGACCTATCTCTCCCATAGTTTAGCAATGGAGCTGCCTTGTAACACTTTACAGGTGTACCTTCCAATTGGGAGCCAATAGAAAATTGGAGTTTTTTGTGCGGGATCACAATTTAAAAACACATCTTTTAGTGAAGTTGGTTTTTAAATTGCAGGTCTGAAAATGCCACTTTGAGACAGTCGGCATTTTCTTACTTTGAAATGAAAAGAAATTGAATGATAGGCATTTACAAAGCACACGCATGCTCCACAGAGTGTCCCAGCGATGAGGTAAGGAAATCCTGCCAGCAGAACATGATTGTCTTATTCAATTTGTTGGAAAAAACACGTTTCTAGCTTCTTTGTGAAAACAGGAAGCTCTGAGGTGGAACGCAGTTCCAGGAGTTTATTCCAGGCCTTCCAACCGAGAAAGGAGAATGAGCTTCCACCAATTCTGGGCTTGGCGAATTTTAGGAATAATGGGTTTTTGGCGGTGTGTCGATTGCAAAACCCTGGGAGGGGCATACGCACAAACCCTCCTCCTCAGGTATACAGCTCTTTTCTCATGAAGGGCTTATGGGCCAGAACCAGTGTCTTAAGAATCCTCTTTTTAATAGGGAGCCAGTGAAGAGCCTTCAAGTGTGGGGTCAATTGAGTTCTTGGAGCAAGATTAGGGCTTATTCTGGCTGCCGCATTCTGGACCACCTGCAAGTGACTTAGAAGGTACTATGGAAGGCCTAGCTAGAAAGCATTTCAATAGTCAAGCTTGGAAGTGATCAGGGCCTGAACCACAGTTCTCCTGGTTTCAAATGATAGGAAGCATAACCATTTTTTCAAAGAGCATAGTAGCTCAAAACACGAGCCCACCAGAGCCTGAATTTGGGGTTGGAAGGACAAGGTATTGTCAATTTTGATTCCCAGTTTTTGTTACTGAACTCTGTTGCATACCTGGGGGAGGGGACGGGGTTTGAAGGGGGGGACGTCTTGAGGCCACCAATTCCTCCACACCTCAGGTGAGGTAACACCAAAAAACACAATCTCCGTTTCTCGGGTTGCATGTTAATTGGTTAGCGGCTAACCAGTTGAAAACATTGGAGAGACAGGACTTAATAACCCGTCCATCAAATTCAACCCTTTTAACAATTCTGTGCCTCTGCCTGTCCCTAGAATGCACGTCTGGGTTGGATGACAATTGGGCTTTGTGGATTCACACTAGACAGTCACACACAAAGAGATGAGGTGTGTCCTGCATATCCTAATGGCCCCTCACAAGGCTGATGGGTCTTCTTGAGTAAGAGTGGTGGGAGGAGTTGATATTTTCACCTGACTAGGGCTGTGCCTGCCCCCACACAAAGATCTGCATCCCTGCCTGCAGTGTGTTTGGAGCGATGGCCAAGAAGGGCAGGGTCTTGTGTACTACAAAGAGCTTTCTTTGAGGTTCACTCAATCAATCAAGCTGTATTTATATAGCACAGCTTATCAACCCTGAGGGTATCCTGGCACTGGGCTGTGGGTCTTAGTTGAAGAGTCAGGTCTTGAGTCCCTACCTTGAGTCTGCCAATGAGGGAGCTGTTCAAAGGTGGAGGGGAAGGGCGTTCCAGGATTTGGGTGCTAGGTAGGAGAAAGATCGACCTCTCATGAGGCAGCGGCAGATGCATGGTGTCTGTGAGAGAGCAAAGTGGGCAGAGCAGAGGTTTCTCTGTGGTTGATGGAAGTGCAGGCAGTGCTTCATGTATGCCAGTCCTAGGTTGTGGAGAGCTTTGTAAGAGTGGGTCAGTAGCTTGAAGTGGCATCTCTTCTGGTCTCTCAGCTGCCAGGTGATGTGGGTCCTTTTGGTAACAGGTTGAGGATCAATCTAACTGCTGCAATTTGAATTGTCTGGAGTCTTCTCATAAATTTCCTGGTGGTGCCTGCATAGAGTGCATTGCCATAGCCCAGGCGGCTGGTGATGAGGGCCTGCATCAATATTTTCCTGGTGCTGCTGGGTAGCCTTTTGAAAATTCTGCAAAGAATGCAGAGCGTATGGAAGCAGGCTGAGGAGACAATGTTGACCTATAGTTTCATGGAGAGTTCACTGTCTAATATAATGCCAGGTTGCGTGTGTGGTCTTTCGTAATGGAGGTGGGTACGAGTTCCGATAGCCACCAGGAGTTGTTCCAGAGGGAGGTGTGGCTGCCGAAAATCAGCACTTGGGTTTTGTCCACATTGAGCTTCAGGCAGTTGTTTTTCATCCAGGCTGAGACATTCTTTATGCAGTTGTGAAAGTTGATTTTCATGGTGGGGTTTGCTGGGAGTGAGAGGATGAGCTGGGTGTCGTCGGTGTCGGAGATGATGTCTATGTCATAGGTTCTGACAATGTCTGCTAGCAGCATCATGTAGCTGTTGAAGAGAGAAGGACTTATGGATGAGTATTGCAGGACACCACAGATGGTGTGCGTGGGCTGTGATGAGAAGGGAGGCAGACAGATCCTCTGTGTGCACCCTATGAGGAAGGATGCCATCCATCTAAGAGCATTGCCTTTGATTTGATCAGGTGCAGTCTATTGATGAGTGTGTGGTGGGAGACGGTATTGAAAGCGGCTGAGAGGTCAAGAAGGATCAGGGTGGCTGACTCTCCTCTGTCGAGTAGGGTGCGGATGTCATCTGTCGCAGTCTTGTTGCTGTGGTTGGCTCTCAATCCTGATTGGCAGGGGTCTAGAAGGTTGTTTTTTTCCAAGTGTTGAGTGAGTTGGAGGTTTAGGGCCTTCTTCAGGACTTTGGCGGGAAACGGGAGCAGCGGAGATGGGGCAATAGTTCTGGAGGTCGTTGGGGTCTGCGGAGGGTTTCTTGAGAATGGGTCGGACCTCAGCGTATTTCCAGGCATTGAAAAAGGTGGCTGGGGTGATGGAAGAGTTGAGGATGGTGGTCTTTTCACAGTTTTGAGTAGGTGGTGGTGGTTTGTTGGGGGCAGACTTGTAAATGGCTTGATCCCTGTTGTTTCTGTTTGAGCTCCATCATCCTTCCAGTTGTTTGCATCTGTGTTTCGCTGCACTGAGATAGGGGACTACCAATGGCTCATTTGGTGGGTCAGTGAATTCTGGCTGGGTTGGTGGTGCGGTTTGGTCAGCGTCGCAGTGGAGCAAGGCGTTGAAGTTCTCTACTGCCTGGTTCAGGTTAGTGGAGGCACCTTTTTGGGAAAGGCTGAAGGCACTGGTCCATTGGTGCTGAGTGACCTTGGTCCAGCTGCGGGAAGGAGTGCAGTGGAGGTTGGGGTTGGTGCGGGAGGATCCGGCAATGGTAAAGTGTATGAGAAAATGGTCAGACCAGGTGAGTTCTGTGGTGTGAATGTAACTGATTCTGTTGCTGGACGTGAAATGGGGTCCAGTCTGTGTCCAGCTCTGTGTGTGGGGTGTGGGACCAGCTGTGTGAGACAGATGTTCTCCATTCGTTCTAGGAAGTAGGTGGAGTTGGTGTCTGTAGGGTCATCAAGGTGAAAGTTGAAGTCTCCTAAAAAGACATAGTATTCGGATACTATGGTGAGCGGGGATATGAATTCTGTGATGGTGTTGCTGAGGTCGGTTCTTGGCCCTGGGGATAATTAAGCAAGGGTGTCTCTGGAGGTGGTTTTGTTGTTGGTATGGAGCTGGAAGTTCAGGCGTTCCATGGTTTCGTCTTCGGTGGTCATGCAGATGATTGCTTTCTTGTGTACTATGGAGATGCCGGATCTCTGACAGAATATCGAGGCTGAAAATATCGACAGACAAAATATCGACGCTGGAATATCGAAGGCAAGTATATCGACACCCTATCTACAACATGGTAAGTACAAAAATATCGAAACAAAAATATCGATGTTAAAAATATCGTAATTAAAAATATTGTTTTTTAAAAAATAGGTAAAATTAAGTAAATAGTACTTATATATATTTTAAACTTATGTTAAAATGTGTTATACTGTTTAAAATTAATAAATAATACATATTTACTATTAAACATTTAATTAAAAATAATAATTAAATATATAATATTGATTGCTTTCTTGTGTACTATGGAGATGCCGGATCTCTGACAGAATATCGAGGCTGAAAATATCGACAGACAAAATATCGACGCTGGAATATCGAAGGCAAGTATATCGACACCCTATCTACAACATGGAAAGTACAAAAATATCGAAACAAAAATATCGATGTTAAAAATATCGTAATTAAAAATATCGTTTTTTAAAAAATAGGTAAAATTAAGTAAATAGTACTTATATATATTTTAAACTTATGTTAAAATGTGTTATACTGTTTAAAATTAATAAATAATACATATTTACTATTAAACATTTAATTAAAAATAATAATTAAATATATAATATATACTTAATTAATTATAATATATACATTATTTTAAAAAAAATTATAACATATTAACAAATACTACAATGTAAAAATACATCAACACTCATAAAATAATAACATAAATAATAATAAATAATTATATGTAATACATAACAACAATTAAATATACTTTCAATATTTTTAAAATTAATTAAATACAACTTTATGTAACATCGTAAATACATAAATAAATATAAATAATATTGAATAGCATAAGGGTAAAATTACTATTCAAACTCCAGAGGGTGCAACAGTAGATAAAGCGTTGGATAGCGTAAGGGTAAAAATTACTATTCCAACTCCAGTGAGTGCAACAGTAGGGAAAGCGTTGGATCGCGGTTATGTAAAAATGACTATTCCCACTCCAATGAGTACACCATTAGAGAAAGCGTTGGATAGCGTAAGAGTAAAAATTACTATTCCCACTCCAGAGAGTGCAACAGTAGGGAAAGCATTGGATAGCGGGTGGGTAAAAATTACTATTCCAACTCCAGTGAGTGGAACAGTAGGGAAAGCATTGGATAGCGGGTATGTAAAAATGACTAATCCCACTCCAATGAGTGCAACATTAGGGAAAGCGTTGGATAGCGTAAGAGTAAAAATTATTATTCCCACTCCAGAGAGTGCAACAGTAGGGAAAACGTTGGATAGCGGGTGGGTAAAAATTACTATTCCAACTCCAGTGAGTGGAACAGTAGGGAAAGCGTTGGATAGCGGGTATGTACAAATAACTATTCCCACTCCAATGAGTGCAACATTAGGGAAAATGTTGGATAGCGTAAGAGTAAAAATTACTATTCCCACTCCAGAGAGTGCAACAGTAGGGAAAACGTTGGATAACGGGTGGGTAAAAATTACTATTCCCACTCCAGTGAGTGGAACAGTAAGGACAGCGTTCGATAGCGTATGGGTAAAATTTACTATGCCAACTCCAAAGGGTGCAACAGTAACAAAAGCGTTGGATAGCGTAAAAATATTATTTAATATTCCAACTCCAAAGTGTGCAACAGTATGGAAAGCGTTGTATAGCGTAGATTGGCTAATTATTATTCCAACTCCAGAGGGTGCAACAGTAGGGAAAACATTGGATAGCGTAGGGGGAAAAATTACTATTCCCACTCCAGAGAGTGCAACAGTAGGGAAAGTGTTGGATAGCGTAGGGAGAAAAATTACTATCCCCACTCCAATGAGTGCAACATTAGGGAAAGTGTTGGATAGCGTAAGGGTAAAAATTACTATTCCAACTCCAGTGAGTGGAACAGTAGGGAAAGAGTTGGATAGCGTATGGGTAAAAAATAATATTCCAACTCCAAAGGGTGCAACAGTATTGAAAGCGTTGGATAGCGTTGGTGGGAAAATTACTATTCCAACTCCAGAGGCTGCAACAGTAGGGAAAACATTGGATAGAGTAGGGGGAAAAATTACTATTCCCACTCCAGAGAGTGCAACATTAGGGAAAGCGTTGGATAGCGTAAAAGTAAAAATTACTATTCCCACTCCAGAGAGTGCAACATTAGGGAAAGCGTTGGATAGCGTAAAAGTAAAAATTACTATTCCCACTCCAGAGAGTGCAACAGTAGAGAAAACGTTGGATAGCGGGTGGGTAAAAATTACTATTCCAACTCCAGTGAGTGGAACAGTAGGGAAAGCGTTGGATAGCGGGTATGTAAAAATGACTATTCCCACTCCAATGAGTGCAACATTAGGGAAAGCGTTGGATAGCGTAAAAGTAAAAATTACTATTCCCACTCCAGAGAGTGCAACAGTAGGAAAAACGTTGGATAACGGGTGGGTAAAAATTACTATTCCCACTCCAGTGAGTGGAACAGTAGGGAAAGCGTTGGATAGCGTATGGGTAAAAATTACTATGCCAACTCCAAAGGGTGCAACATTAGGGAAAGTGTTGGATAGCGTAAGGGTAAAAATTACTATTCCAACTCCAGTGAGTGGAACAGTAGGGAAAGAGTTGGATAGCGTATGGGTAAAAAATAATATTCCAACTCCAAAGGGTGCAACAGTATTGAAAGCGTTGGATAGCGTTGGTGGGAAAATTACTATTCCAACTCCAGAGGCTGCAACAGTAGGGAAAACATTGGATAGAGTAGGGGGAAAAATTACTATTCCCACTCCAGAGAGTGCAACATTAGGGAAAGCGTTGGATAGCGTAAAAGTAAAAATTACTATTCCCACTCCAGAGAGTGCAACATTAGGGAAAGCGTTGGATAGCGTAAAAGTAAAAATTACTATTCCCACTCCAGAGAGTGCAACAGTAGAGAAAACGTTGGATAGCGGGTGGGTAAAAATTACTATTCCAACTCCAGTGAGTGGAACAGTAGGGAAAGCGTTGGATAGCGGGTATGTAAAAATGACTATTCCCACTCCAATGAGTGCAACATTAGGGAAAGCGTTGGATAGCGTAAAAGTAAAAATTACTATTCCCACTCCAGAGAGTGCAACAGTAGGAAAAACGTTGGATAACGGGTGGGTAAAAATTACTATTCCCACTCCAGTGAGTGGAACAGTAGGGAAAGCGTTGGATAGCGTATGGGTAAAAATTACTATGCCAACTCCAAAGGGTGCAACAGTAAGAAAAGCGTTGGATAGCGTAAAAATATTATTTAATATTCCAACTCCAAAGGGTGCAAGAGTATGGAAAACGTTGGATAGCGTAGATTGGCTAATTACTATTCCAACTCCAGAGGGTGCAACAGTAGGGAAAGTGTTGGATAGCGTAGGGAGAAAATTACTATTCCCACTCCAATGAGTGCAACATTAGGGAAAGTGTTGGATAGTGTAAGGGTAAAAATTAATATTCCAACTCCAGTGAGTGGAACAGTAGGGAAAGCGTTGGATAGCGTATGGGTAAAAATTACTATTCCATCTCCAGAGGGTGCAACAGTAGGGAAAGCGTTGGATAGCGTAGGGAGAAAAATTACTATTCCAACTCCAAGGGGTCAACAGTAGGGAATGCCAATTAATAAATATTTACAACATATATTACACATAAAAAAATGTAAATATTTACAATTAAATTACTTCCCACCCTATTCCCCTATAAACCCACAACCCACTCTGGTACTAAAACATAACATTTAATAATAATTAACATTAATTACCAATTAAATAAATAGTTTATCAATTAAAATAATTATTTGCCAATTAATAATTAACTATAAAAATAATTATTGACAATTAAATTACTTCCCACACTATTCCCCTATAAACCCACAACCCGCTCTGGTACTAAAACATAACTTTAAATAAAAATTAACATTAATTGCCAATTAAATAATTAATTTATCAAATAAAATAATTAATTGCCAATTAATAATTACTATTAAATTACTTTCCACCCTATTCCCCTATAAACCCACAACCCACTCTTGTACTAAAACATAACATTTAATATTATTTAACATTAATTTCCAATTAAATAATTAATTTATCAATTAAAATAATTAATTACCAATTAATAATTAAATAAACAATTAATTAATTACAATAAATTACTTCCCACCCTATTCCCCTATAAACCCACAACCCGCTCTGGTACTAAAACATAACATTTAATAAAAATTAACATTAATTACCAATTAAATAATTAATTTATCAATTAAAATAATTAATTGCCAATTAATTATTACTTCCCACCCTATTCCCCTATTAACCCACAACCCGCTCCGGTACTAAAACATATAATTTACTTAAAAATAAATGTATTAATATATAAAAATAATACACATATAATATAAATTAATTGAAATACTTAACAAAAACATATAACACATACATAATAAAAATCAAAAAAATAATACAAATATCGATATTAATAACATCGAAATTAGTTACATCGATATATATGCTATCGATATTACTAACTTCGATATTACTTACATCGATATAAATGATTTCGATATTACTTACCTCAGGGTCGATATTCTGTCCTACGATATTCTTGACATCGATATTCTGTACCTTCGAAATTTTAAATACGATATTTTGGTAGGTCGAAATTTTCAACTCAATATTTTGACTGTGTACCGGAGATGCCACCTCCATGCCTGTTGGCTCAGTGTTTCATCTTGTAGTTGTTGGGTGTTGTGGTGGAGATGTCTGGGGGTGATGTGGGTTGAGCTATGTCTCTGTGATGTAGGTCATGTCGTGAGCAAGGGTAGAAATGGTGTCCCAGACTTCTGTTACATGTTTGCATAGTGATCTGGTGGGGATCAGGAGGCATCTGAGTTTTCACAGGGTTCTCAGCCATCAGAGATGGCGTAATATGGGTCACTATGAAGGTGGTTGTCCAGGGATGGAGGTGAAGTGAAAGCAGGTGAATGATCCAGCTGTGGAGCGGGCTGACATGTGGCAGCAGTTGTTGTTGCATCCAGGGCGTGGAGATCTGCAGCAGTGTAGCTGTGGGAGTCTGGAGGGCCAGGGTTTCTGGCACTGGGTGCAGTTCAGGCACGGATGGGTTTGGGTTTGGCATGCCTTTGGGTGTTGGATGAGTGCCTGCTGCACATGGCCACTGCACCTGAATTCCATTAAATAGGTCCGGGAATGGGGTGCTGTGAAGGCAGGGAGCGGGAAAAAAAATGGCAAAGGTGAGAACATAGGCAGGAAAACTGGCACGGTCGCAGAGCATGGGACACCCTGGGGCACAGGAACATGTGTCAAGTCTCACTACTTCAAAGGCTAAAATGGTTATAAGTACTGGACTTCTGACACCATATAGTCAGATAACGCCTGGACTAAGGGCATTCTGCTAAGAAGAAGAGCTGTTGTACTGCCAGGAAGAGCTGTCACTTTGCTGCTTGATTTCCTGTGTTGGCCCGCTGTTTCCTGCTTCTTGCCTAGGGGGTGAGAGGACTGCTTCTGAAGTTTTTCCAAGGGTTTGAGCTTGCCTCCTGTTGAAAGTCTCAGGGCCATCAAAGTCTTCACCTGCAGCACTTCGGCTCTTCTGCTGAGAGCTCTACTCTGCCAAGTGGTGCGAAATCCAGTTCCTGGGCCCTTGGAAGTGAGTTTGCTATGCTAAAAGAGAAGAAACCAGCACTTTGACTTCGAGTGTGACTTCGGAGCCAGCGCTACTCTACAATGTCTCGCAGTTTGACTATCGACACTTCATTGACCCCACACCTCCAGCTGAACCAACACCTCGATGCTAACACAACATCACCTACCCTGCACCCTGCAATGTCTTTGGGTGTCAGCAGCTCAACGACTCTGAAATGCCTCCAGGAAACAAAGCCTCACTTAATTCAATGACGCTTCACCTCCATTGTGCAATGCACCGTCCAAAGCACCAACATGCCCACGAACTGCATTGCAGTAAGGAACCGGCACCACAACGGCCTCAGCAACGCCTCACCTCACCGGCGCCTCGCAACATCTTTGTTTATCAATGCTTCCGAGGTGATGTGACTAGGGTCTGCATGAGCCCATGTCCAGCCCACGCTCCATTGCGGTTGGCTCAATCTTGTGGATTCGACTCTGTAAAGCCAGTCGAGATGGCCCAGTCTGCAGCTATTGTGTTTTTAAGTACTATACCTGCATTTAATATTGAAAAATGCATATGATGACTTGTGTATGTTTGATTTTTGTTGTTTTAGTCTTGTTGTACTCAAATAAATATTGGCTATTTTTCTAAACTGTTGTGGAGTGCTTTTGCTGTGTTTTCACTGTGTTACTGTGTGTGTGTGCACAAATACTTTACACATTGCCTCTTTACTTTAGCCTGACTATTCTGCGCCAAGATACCAGAATGTGAGCACAGGTAAACTTAGTGTGTACTACCAGAAGGCAGTGGCACTGGAACTAAGGGTGCAGGTGGAGCTGCAGCACCCCCAAAAAACTTGAAAGAATTTAGATAGAGAATGAACGGTTAAGTGGCTTTTAAAATGTGTTTCTCAGGCATCATTTGTAGTGTTTTCAAAGACAGACTGTGCACCTTATTTTAATAGATCTGCAAGGGTGAAATCCAGCAGGCAGGTGTACTTAAAACAGGTATAGAAACTCTTTTAGTTTTAATGAAGATCACCAGGAAATATGAATCTTTTTGGCACAAGGAAAATAATTATTGACTTTTAATTACTATAACCTGAAGTTTGAGCAAATAACTAAACAAGCATTGCAAAGCGAATAGGTCTGGTGCTGGTTGCCAACCTTTTGTCTTCATCAATGTTTATTTTGTTTTTAAATAAGTTTAAAAAGGATTTATAAGACATTGTTGTGGAAGTTGTCAGTGTCTTGCCAATATTTTTAAAAATGGAAAAAACAAAACAAAAAATGTTGGCCTCAAAAAAGCACATATTGACATAGTAGTACCTGGCACTGAAGGGAACTACTTTGGGGCCGATTCCGATCCGGTAAAATGCGCTCCGAATCGTCGTACGGAGAGTTTTTTCCCCATACGAATCGTACCCGTAGACGTCCCGTACGTACGACGAAGTACGATCCGTACCAGGTGCCAAACTCCGTACGAGTCGTACAGGACTCCGTACGACTCAAATCTCCGTACTAGTCTCACTCGGAACCGGCTGTACGCGACATCACTACGGTTCGCGGCTGTTTTTTTTACGACCCAGCAAGTACGATTCGTGTCGGGTACGCGCCGTACGACCCTTTTCCTACGGGAGCCGAAAACAGTCGTAAATGCAGAGTTCGCGCCGAAAAAGGTACGGAACGCCCCCCCCCGGGTACGGCACGTACCCCCCATGATCGCAGGGGTACGCGCCGTACCCCTGTGATCAAGCGGGGTACGTGCCGTACACCCAGCGTACATGGGGTACGCACCGTACCCCATGTACGGTGGGTGTACGGCACGTACCCCATGTACACTGGGTGTACGGCACGTACCCCGCATGATCACAGGGGTACGGCGCGTACCCCTGCGATCATGGGGGGTACGCGCCGTACGGTGTGTAGGTGATCGTGCGCTTTTCCGTACGAATCGACGTGTACCGTACGAATCGCGTCCGGGTCGGCCGATCGGGATCGGAATCATCCGGTCGTACGGCGTCCGTACGAGTCATACGGAAACGGCTCCGGATACGATTCGTACAGACGGGGATTTTACCGGATCGGAATCGACCCCTTTGTGTGTAGATGTGTTCCTTGAGAAAGAACAGGACATCATCACTCGCAGTGAACTTAGCCAATCGCTGAAGTGGGTTTATCCAGTGTCCCATGCTCTAGCCTGTTGTATGAGGAAGACTAATGTGAATGGCCCAGCCAGAGACTAATGGCTGAAGAGATTAAAAGCCCCTAAAACCAAGGGCCAGATTTGACAGATGGAGTAGTGCTCATCGGGATTGTGAAGGACATTACCTCTGCCATCCCAACAGTACTCTGTCAAATTAGAGATGACTGGTAGCCCAGCAGTCATCTTTGTATCTTGGCCTTCCAATAAACATTGAAACTTTTTTTTTCAGTAACAATCTTCCAAAGCAGGATTGTGTTTCTGGAAAAACAAAACACGAATGACTCCCATGCCCTGGAGGTTTTTGGCCTGGGTGTGGGGACCATTAATTTTTATTTTGTTTACTATCTACCTTAGTGATGGACAGCTGAAAAAGTACATTACTCCATGCACCCTTAGTAAGGTGGGGGGTATAATGCCTTTCCTCTGAAGTCCCTACTACATCAGGTGATCTAAAGAAGCTTGCATTCAACACAGCCAATGGGGTTTAGTCAACAGAAAGCGTAGTCCAAATTTCTCGAAATACGGGAGACGACCAAGAATATGGTGGATAGGGAACTCCATGTTTACAACAGAGTTCTCTGTCTGTCAATTAAGCCCTAAGTGTATAATACATATACTTTTACTAAAATCAAAAGGCCTTGGCTAATACCAGACCTAATAATAAATAAAAAAGGAAAAGGTAGGAAATAAAATGTCATTAGCCAAGTCAAGTGTTAGCCAACAAGCTATGGTGCTTAAATACACTACATTTTAGGCAGACCTACACATGACAGTCCTCAAAGTGCGCAAACTCAATGCCTCATGTTATCTGTTGTGTTGGGTGGAAGCAATATGTGAATGGCAGTTAAAAAGACCAATGGATGAAGAGCCATGTAGAAAACCATCTAGGCGCATGTCTATGCATTGTTTTTATTTGTGATAATTTTTGGATTACATGAAACTTGTGAGACAGCTAAAGTTGAGACTAGGCCAGAAATTAAAAATAATGATTTCTAATCAATATTTGAAAAACTGATATTTTAACATTAAACTTTCAGCAAAAAGATTCCTAAATAAAATCACACAACAATGCACACTCACAATACCACTTGTAGATATAATTTGCCTTTTTTACTTTGTATTTCCTGACTAGAGAGGCTTACACTTAAGAAAATTGATATTATGTCTGCCTATTCCCTCTGTGCCCAGCCTCCTTAATTGTAGAGTAGTGCAGCATCCAGAAAATGTAGTGTGGGTCATTTGAGCCATTTCCACTAATAAAATATAGTAACATGTACAGTTTTACTGTCTTATTTTATTTGGCTCATCCTGCCAGGCTATGAATGTTTGAACTAAAGGATTAGAATTAACAAAAAATAATGTGTTTTTAGGTCTAGGTGTTGACAGCACAGCGGTCAAGCAGACCTATTGCTTATAATAGACATAGGGTGGTCTTTGGCAACACCACTTTCAATCATTGCCTTTCTTCAACTGGCCTCTTTCAGCCATTGGCCTTTATTTTGTCAGTAAAATTTTGATGCATGCCTGCAGAAAATGTATCTCTCACCTAATGCGACTGGCTGTTAAGGTGTATCCCTCTGTGTCATAGTAAGTGCATCATTAAGACTGCAATGCTTTCAGTCATAATCTGTACATCCCTAACCATGCTCAGACAACCCTCATTGTTAAGCCTCCGTTTAAGAGTTGACATGTTGTCAAGCTTCAGATTCACAGGGCAAACTATTTTTTTTAAGCCAGTCCTCTTATTCAACAGTGAAGCTCAGACCACGCCCACCAGCCTTTACTGCTGTTTGCATGCAGTATGAATATACATCTATTAATACGATGAACAGAAGGGCCCTTGTAGGCTCATTCGTCTCGGTATTACATTTCGTTGAATACCTCACTTTGCCCCTAAGAGTTTATAGAAATTCTTATCATACTCAAATGGTTGGCATATCTGTGCTCATCAGTTCTTTGTTTATGTCTAGGCTAAACTGTTTTCAGTTCCAATTTATTGTGAATTCCATTTTTTTTCCCATTGTTTTCCAATGCTTTACAAAAAAATAAAGATCAGTGGTGATCAGTGTTGAAATCATGGGCTTGGTGTTTTTCCAGCGCTTTTCAAGAATGTGTTTTTTATTTTCTTCCCTTGTTCATTCCTATTTCCAAATTGTCCTTCTTTTTTTCCTGCTTCTAATTCCCTTCTCTATACCGTTTCCTTGAAATTACTCTTCCAAGTAACTTTTCAGTATTGTCCTCATCTACCTTCCTGTCTCATTTCACAGCACACCGTGACTTGTCTCTCTAGTAATCCAGTCACATCATAGATCCAGGATGAACCTGAATGCTCTTATGTTTTCACATCATTATGGTTTGATTGTCACAGATTAAAGGGTGATGGTAATCATTTTACACACTTTCCTGCAGATTTATTCTTCGAAGGTCAGCTAAATGAAGATTTTTTACTCGGGATATTTCATATATATTTTGAGATGTGTGGTTCTCATTTATTGCAAGACATTGTCACACTGTCCTGTTCTTTGCCTTGAGGTACCAAGAAAGGACTATGATAATAAATGAGGAATTCTGAGCCTATTTCTGCTCTACATGGTCATAGGAAAGACATCTGATGAAGAATTAATGTGCGTATTGTAAGCTAGTCTTTGATGACAGCGAACTCTTTTGCTGTATAAAGAAGTAGGTGAGATAGTAAAGAAACTTCATGACCTACAGAATGCCTTAAGTCATTTGCCTGTGCCGATCACACCTTGAATGAAATGCATTTTATGTTATTGGACTGTGCATATGGGATTTGTGTTTATTTGAAAGTTAGTACATGGACGACTAAAAATGAATCTATCTCACTCATGGGAACTTGTGTTATGTGAAACCAGTGCAGGCACCGTGCCCCTTCCAGCATTCACTGTTCTAATGCATTTTCCGTCTTGGTGAAAAGAGCGAACACAGCTCTATGATTATATGAAATGCACCACCGTAGTTTGTACAGGTGATTTTGTCAAGTGTCTAGCCTTTCTTCAACACAAATAGGTTCCAAATGTCATTTTCTCACGGAGGCAATGGGAATTAAAATGTAACTTGGCGGGCTGGGGCTACATCATGATCATGTACTACTTCGGTATGCAGGCTCAGAACTGGTCCATGTGTGTTTGTGTGGCTGTGAATTCACTGGGCGCCCATTACTAGACAACTTAGACACACACACTCTGGACCACCCTCAGCATATTTATCAAGTCAGCGCGCTTTCAAAATAGCTGTAGGTCGTGATTGAATCATCGCCTGGAAATGTCATCCTTCTGTGGTGGATAAAAATAACTGCTAATAATAATATGAATGTGACTGGATACTAATCAGTTTATGGTGGTTTTGTTATCTGAACATGCATCAGTTATTTATACTTGCAGTTTGTTGAACTTTTTTGCTTGGTCACTTGTCAACCTACTGGGATTGGACAATAGAGTCAAATATGTACAAAATAGGGGCACTTTTTTAGGAATTAATTTGACTTTTATGACATACATTATTCATTCAAAGTAAAAGTATAAAAGTAGCATTCGCAACATCGTTGTTATATTGCCATTTTGTACTTCCCATGCTAGTCTTACTCTTCCTCGGCATCCTTTGGTCTTGGGGAGAAGGTTCGGGCTGGTGAGTTAAATTCCTGACTGTTTAACTGGGTCGTAATCCCCGCATGACCGATATGCTGTGATCCTGGGCATGCAGCCATGTATTCATTGTGACTTTTCTCCCGTTTCTGAAAAATGTAGCAACATTTAGAAACCGATTGTAAGTAATTCCCACCAAACCCTAAAACATGCCGAATGTGTGATTTGAAGCAAGAGTGGCTTATTTTAAGAATTTAGTGTCATTTATTTGGGGTTCCCAGTGTATTGTTCAATCACCTCTCGCTGTAAGGCTGATTGGTAAATTATGGAGTCCGGTGTCGTGTTTGTGCTGTGCAGAGACGTAGAGTAATAAACAATACAGTAGCAGGAGGCAGGAGGCGGCTCTGGAGGTTTTGCCCAATGTCTTTTCGTGTGAGTGTAGTAAAGCAATACACACGTTAAAATAACAAATCCCATTCCCTAATCTGCATTTTTGATAATTTGGGACTGATGCACAAATTTTCCATTCGCAATAATTGCCCGCAAAATGCGCATCGCTTTTTGAGAATGGAAAGACATTTTGTAAACCGACCAATTCATTAATTGGTCTGTTAATAAAATTCAGAATCGTAGTGGGCTGCAATTCATCCTACCTTATTAATACGCAAAAGGCCAGTTGCAAATTGTGACCTACTATGACTGAAAGTTACCAACCCTTCCTATGGACACTTGTCTACTCTTTAAAAAGTTTTGACAACATTTTCAAAGGGGAGGAAGTGCCCTGTAGATCCCCGCCTGTTTGCAAATGGCTTACAATCAATCAGTCGCGGACCATCCATACGGGCGAAGGAGTTACGTCCCCTCACCTTTTTCCATATAAGAAGAGTGTCTGTCATACTGAGCAAAGGTCGGCCTGAGATTCTTGTTCAGGTCAGGCAGCCAGGAGCTAGACATGCGCTAAATGTGCGAACTTTTCCAGGCTGAGGATTCCACAGCCCTGTAGGTGTGCCCTCCTCAGCCTTGAAAAGTGCCTCAAGGCCCTCCCCACATGACAAGGAGAAGCGTCACTGATTACTTCATTCTTAGGCGCTTCCGTTTTAAGTCCTGAAGTGCTCATGGTCGAGTGTCAATCAGTGAAACCTTGTCACAGAGTGGGCCGGGGTCTGCAGTCTCACTGACCCCATCCCACTCTGTAATGAGTGAGGGACTGCTGCTGCTCTTCATTGGCTGACCTTAGGTCAGTGAAAGGTAGAAGGTAGCAGTCCTAACCCTCCTGGGACTTACGAGTCATTCTCTTCTGGGAGCCACAGAACATAGAACGTAAAAGTACGTCTTAAGTTTTTGGTGCATGCGTGCGTGTATTTACAAATGTATGAATTTGTTGTAAGTGAGTGTTGTGGATGTATGTGTGTGTGTGCACGTTTGTGGATGCATGGTTGTGAGTGAGTGGGTGTATATGTGTACGTGTGGGGCCCACCTGCCCCCTCCCTGCCAAAATTACCAGCTGCCATTGCAATACATTTTGAATTGGTGTAAAAAATACTAATGTTCTGCAACAGGATTTCGGACACAAAATGTTAGTACATACCTTAAGAAATTGGTATCTTGAAGGGACATCCTTAACACGCCCTTTTCAAATCGCGATTCCTTAGCGTTTCCTTAATAAAAACCTTTCATGATTGTTAAATGGGTTTAGTGCTTAACAGAAAGTGTTTTAGCAGATACAAACCATCAATTTTACTTAATCTGAGGAATTGTGACTGTAAAAATAGATTTCAGGCCCTAGAGACTCCATACCCAACTGGTGTTTTTAATCCCAAATGCAACTAAAAAACAGATATTAGATAGTAAACAGGGAAAGTCTGTGAAAGCAATCTCTTTCTCAATTAGCCAATTTTGTAACACCCTTGTATTTAGGAAGACAGGTGGATGTGAACATGTGAGCAGGCAACATTTTATCACTCGCTGGACAATACAGCCACAGTCAGCCTTTAGCATGGGCGAGCAGGGTCCATGCCTTACCTGCCAACTCTCAGAGGGGTGCAGGAGCTGTTTAAAGCAGTCTCCCATTGATCTATCTCGAAAGAAAAGTGTAATAACCACTGTTTCTGAAGGCACCCATGTCTACTTTGTGATTGTTTTCTTCTGGCTCTACGAACTTTTGACCCACTCCCCCTACCATTCTCGATTTTCCAACACACCGACAATTAAAGATGGCAAGTGGGAAAGGGCGTCAAATTTGGTTTTGCCCACACCACTATCTGTGCAAAGGCCAGCTCTGCAGCCAGTGGCTGAACTGAGCTGACTTCCTGCTGTATGCTGTTTTGGATGGAAGAAAAATGTGATTGACACTTGAACAGACCAATGGCTAACGAGGGCTGACCCAAAGACCCTCTATGTATGCATTTTTTAGTTAAATATTTTGATTACATGAGCCTTGCAGACAACTAAAGCTGTCAAGTGAAACCTAAAAAAGGGTGAAACTGTGGGGTTAATCAGTGTGCCGAGGACGAGAGGGTGAGAAACAATCAGCTGGGGAGGTGGGAATGGCGAGCTGCTGAGGAGAGGCGCACTAATTAAGGCCTCCATCACAGGCCGAAGAGATGCGCCATTCTGACAGTCAGTCAGGCAGATAACCGGAGTGAGCAAAAATCTAGCCCACGGACTACAGGCCCTGGGGTGGCTGGCAGACAAGAGCGCAGCAGAGGGGAGGGGAGCCACGCAAAGGTCATTTGCATGAAAAGATGTTAGCAATCTTGGCTGCTGATGATTGCTTGATAGATTTAACCCTTTCCAGGCCTAAAGGAGAAACCAATACACTCAGGCGGTCTCTATCAGAAGGATATCAAACCTTTGGGACCTGTTCTCCAAAGA
This sequence comes from Lissotriton helveticus, assembly GCF_964261635.1. Classification (NCBI taxonomy): domain Eukaryota; kingdom Metazoa; phylum Chordata; class Amphibia; order Caudata; family Salamandridae; genus Lissotriton; species Lissotriton helveticus. The sequence continues at coordinate 897,087,819 of NC_136072.1, read as the reverse complement.
CAGCTGGAGAGTGGATGAAGGTCAGGGATTTGACTGGGTCACACTTAGCCCTTTATTGCGACTTATTTTTTTGTGCTTTAATACCTCACCCTTATAAATACCAGCGATGCAAGCAGGGTATTTACTGGGTACAAAATTGCTGTCACGTTCCAAATCCCGGTACCCAGGATGGGCTAAATGAAGTAACAGCACATGTTTTCCAATGTTCGGAGTCGGTAAACTCACAATAAAAATATATTCCCATACACATTCCACCAGTTAATATATGGCAGAATGTGTGCAAAAACCATGAAATATGCCCACTCCATGTAAATAAATTCATGTTTGTGTCAGAATCAGGATTTCCAGTTCTCTTGGAATGATTGCCAATGTAAAATGTTCTGTGGGTCTGCAATGTCCAACAGACTGAAAACATAAGCATCCACCCACTGATGTTTCATAGTATAATGGCTGGGATTCTCTGGTGTGTCAAGGATGGCTTGTCGTAGGTGCATCATAGAGCCTTACAGTCTAAAGCACTAGAATGGACTGTAAGGGTAGAGATTTTTTCTTCGCCAGAGCAGCCCTTCCTCTTTCAGCGGACTCACTGATAAGGTTAAGGGTCTGCAGTGATTAGGAGACTGTGGAGTTTAGCAGAAGCCAGTCAATATTTGTATTTACTGATCTTTCAGTGGCTAATATTGTCTGGACCTCAACACCATACAGAGTACAAGTCAAAAGATGGTCCCAAAATGACTGTGACATATTGCAACGGAAAGGTGGGGGATCTTTTCCAAATTTCAGTGCCATGGAGGGTGAAGGGAGCGTGCTGTAGTTGATTTACAAAGGAACAATGGGGCAGGTTTATGCCCACAGTAAAGGGTCATTACACTGGACTACTCACTTCTACTTTCTCACCCTCTCTGAGAACCAGTTCAGATTGTATCCAGTTAGAATGGCAGACTGGTCCATGATGGGGCCTGTAGTCTTCCTTGCATTCGTGGTTGTTTCTAGTCCACACACAGGCACTTCAGATCAGATAGGAACTTCATTTCAGGTCACAGGAGCAGAAAGTTGTCCTAGACTGATTATTCCTACAGAGTAATAGCCACTGTCTCCACAAATGCAGGCAATGGAAATTCATCACTTTGTTTCAGAACGGGTTCCAAATAAGATGTATTCCAACGAACCAAAGGCTGCATCCCTGTTGTTAATCACTTAAATCTGGAATATGGGTCATCAATTAAATACTGTATGGTAAAATCAAAGCTAAAGGGTGGCACAGGTGCGAAATGACACAATTTCCTTACCTATACCATGAAGTGATGGGCATTCACATTCACTTTGGTAATACCAATTTGGACTGCTGTCCCTATTTTATTTTTATTGAGATTTTTAAAAAAATGAACACATTTTATTTGCAATCAAATGTCTCCAGACATTGTAGCATAAAAATATTGATATTGTACTATTTTGAAAGATTAGACAGAAAATAGAAAAATTCAAACGTAATGAAGTTGATGTAATTAGGTTTTTGCATCCCTGTCTTTAAATATGTATGCCCGATCATCAAACTCAGATATTATTAAATTACAAAATAAATTATGCCAGAATCAGTGCCATGATGAGCATGTTGACTATATGTGAATCAACTTTGCAATCTTAACCTCATACTTACAAGTTTTTTTTTGCTTTCTCTGTGCTACGCCGTTGTCCACACATTTCAGGGGCAATATATGTAATTGAAAAAAAAATATTGAAATTATCTTCAATCAACACCTTACAAAAGGTTCTATAATTGGGACATACAAATGCATCCAAAAATAATAGAAAACTTTTCCGATTTTTTCAAAGATAAAATTCTTTTGTTAATACAAAATTCAGAATACAAAAAAAACACAAACTTTAATACAATGGGGATGTATTCGATATAGTGATGTACAGACACGTCTTTTCTTTAATTACATCAAGTACATCAAACTTTCATCTGTATCGAAGATTTGCCACATCCTGAAGAGACACTGTCATTACTGTGGTACATAAACAAGGGAAGCTGCATGAGTTGTATGTCTCTTATTGGCGAGTTTTGTACTGCCATCCCTAAATGTAGCAGAAATGTCTGGATCCCCGTAAAATATAATCCTCTTTAAATGAAAAAACAAAGTATGAGAATTAGACTTGATAATAATAAACACCTGTTTTTAAACTAATTTTAATGTGATTCAATTCAGGAATAATTCGTAATTGTTTCATCTGAGATGTTATAAAAGCTCGCAAGTTAATAAAATTAACTATACAAGCATTACATTCTAGGGGCCATATCAATGAACCATTCCTTGGTATTGCAGTATTAAATGATGAATATCCGTGTCTTAGTCTTCGGTCATGCTTGGAAGAGATGGGATAGCAATTGGATGGAAGATTTGGTGTCCTCATTGAAAAGGTCTTTGTAAAGGTGATGGTTGGTGAGATAAAGAGGAGCTACCAAACCTAAGGGAGAGTGCATAGATACTGGGGTGGCGGGGGGGGGGGTCTTTGTAGAGTTTGTGCAGCATCAGGAATTGGAGCAATATATTTGTCCAGGTGATGAAAGATGAACCAGACAAGTAGCGCCCTAATGATGCTCAGAGAATATTGTAGCAAAACACTATCTTTTTAATAGCATTCTACAAAAATATTGTAGCCAAAATATAGGCTATCATAATATTATAAACGTAACTATGTATAGTGTGGCACTCCCACACATACTCCGCCGCCGCCCTCAGGGCCCTGGACCCTGGATGCAACAACAACTGCTGCCTCACATTGTCCCACTCCACAGCTGGACCTTTCACCTGCATTCACTGCTGGTTCACCTCCATGCCAACACCGACCACCATCAAAGCAACCAGTTCCATGCCAGGCCAGACTGCCGTGACCTCCCCAGAACAACTCAACTGCCTCCTGATCAATGTCAGATCACTCTGCTAACATGTCACTGAAGTCTGGGACACTTTCTCCACAGTTAACCCCGACGTGGCCTTCATCAGAGAGTCCTGGCTCTCTCCTGTATTCACCCTGGTTATCACCACTGCAACACCCATTGGATATAAAATAATTCATCGTGACTGCAACAACAGACACAGAGGTGGCATTGCCATCATGTCCAAGTAATCGATCATTGACGACGAAACCACGCTGATCATGGAACACATTAACTTCCAGCTCCGCTCCGATGACAAAACCACCTTCAAAGGCACTCTTGCATACAGACCGCCAGGACCTTCAACTGGCCTCAGCGACTCCGTCACTGAATTCATCACCGAGCTCGCCATCAATCCAAACACTACGTCTTCCTGGGAGACTTCAACTTCCACCTTGATGACTCCACTGACACCAACTCCACCAACCTTCTGGAAAGATTGGACAACATTGGCCTCAAGCAACTGGTCACTGACCCCACACACATAGCAGGACACACGCTGGACCCCACCTTCACGTCCAGCAACAAAATCAGATACAGCCACACTTCAGAACTCACCTGGTCAAATCACTCCATTGTACGCTTCACCCTCGCCGGACCTCCCAGTACAGCCTCCAGCCACCACAGTGCCCCCTAGCGCAGCTGGACCACGGTCACTTAGCACCAATGGACCACAGCATCACACAGCCCAATGTTACCAGCAACCTGATCCAGGCAGTAGAGAATTTCAATTCCTGGATCTCCGGCACTGCCAACTGAGTCTCTCCCGCCAACCCAGCCAAAAGGCACAGACCTACCAAATGAGTCAGCGGGTACACTCCAAAACACAACACACAGTCAACTCGTAGCAAAAACCTTGGCTATTAGTAGTTGCATCACATATTTTAACTAAAATACCCTGGGCCGCTAAGAATAAATCAGTAGGTAAGGATCCCCAGAGGAATATTTTATCATCCACCTTCATCCACATCACACTGTTGCACGACACCTGCTCCGCTGTAGTCAGGTGTAGAAGCACAACCAGGCGGCACTCGGCTGCCTGGTTGGACCCTGATGATGAAGCATGACACCAACCAGGTTGGTGTGTGAGGGGTTTATTAACAAGACTAATTGAGTCCTGCCATCAGGCCAACAGGTACAAGTGACCAAGTAAAATTGAACACAGTGGGCCAGTCCACATTGATTCTTTACATTACATTTGGGGACAGGACGTGCCCCTAAAAACCCTTGCTCTCCCTCTTGTTTAGCTTTACACTCCAAAATTCATCAAAGTGGAGGTGCAAACAACTGGAAAGAAGATGGTACACCATCTGGAACTACACCGATAGAGCCACCTTCAAATCAGCCCTCAACGACTACCACTGGCCCTGACCCACCGGATCAAGAACAGCACCAACCAAACCAAGGAATCCTTCTCCATCGTCAGAGAATTCATCTGTCAATCAGCACTGAAAATTCGATCTCCTCCTCACAGGAACTCTGTGAAGCCCCTGCCAACCACTTCAACAGCAAGATAGCAACCATCAATGGAAACTTCGATCCCTAACCCTCCTATCTCCTCAGCATCCCATCGACTACCACATCTGGAACAACTCAGCACTCTGAACACAACCATGCTTTTGAACTCCATCTACTCTGGATCACCCACCGACCCATGCCCCCACTGGCTTTACAACCTTGGAAGAAATGAGATTAGCATCTAACTCAACACCATCCTCAATGCCTCCATAACCACAGCCACCTTTCCTGACATCGGAAACACTTGGAAGTGAGACACTTTTTCAAGAAACCTTTGGCAGAGCCCAGTGAGCTCCAGAACTACAGTCCCAACTCTCTGTTCTCATTTCCCACCAAAGTCCGGGAGAAGGCCTTCAACCCCCAACTCACCAAACACCTGGAGAGAAACAACCTTCTGGACCCTTTCCAGTCAGGTTTCAGAGCCAACCACAGGATGAGACAGCCCTGATCACCACAACAGAAGACATCTGCACCCTACTCGACAGAGGAGAATTAGCCGCTCAGATCCTGCTTGACCTCTCCATGGCCTTCGACACCGTCTTCCACCACACACTCATCAATCGACTATGCCACATTCGAATCACAGACAATGCACTCAGATTTGGCATCCTTTCTCATGGGATGTTCCCAGACAGTCTGCCTCCCTCCCTTCAACTCACAACCCAAGCACACCATCAGCCTCAAGGCTCATCCCTCAGGCCTATCCTCTTCAACACCTACATACATGACACCACTCGCAGACATCGTCAGATCGCATGACATCAACATCATGTCGGACTCCAAAGATACCTATCTTGACCTCTTGCTCTCATCGGACCCCAACTGTACGAAGACCAACTTCCGCAACTGTGTGAAAAACATCTCTGCATGGATGAAGGACAACTGCCTGAAGCTCAACATGGACAAAACTGAAGTTATGACCTTCGGCAGACACTGCCCTCTGGAATGATTCCTGGTGGCTGGTGAGCTTGGACCCACCCCCAAGCTGAAAGACCATGCCCACAATCTTGGCATTATCCTGGACAGTGAAACGTCAGGTTAATGCTGTCTCTTCAGCCAGGTTCCACATGCTCCACATGTTCCTCAAAGTTTTCAAGTGCCTCCCCGTCAGCACCAGACAAACTGTGACGCAGGCGGCCTTCATCACCAGCTGACTGGACTATGGCAATGCACTCTATGCAGGCACCACCATCAAACTCATGCAGAGACTCCAGACAATCCAGTACTCAGCTGCTAGACTGATCCTCAACCTGCCCATAAGGACCCACATCACCCAGAACTTGAAGGATCTTCACTGGCTCCCCTTCCGGAAGAGATACCAGTTCAAGCTTCTTTCCTACACCCACAAAGTCCTCCATGACCAAGCACCCACCTAAATGAACCACTGCCAGCATTTGAATCAACCTCCCAGGAATCTCCTCTCCACTCACTTCGCCCTTGCACAGATACTACGTATCTGGCACTGTCGCCGGAGAACTCTCCTTCTCCCACCTCCCTGCCAAAGCCTGGAACGCCTTCCCCCTCTGCATCGCACCGCACCCTCTCTCACACACTTCAGGAAGGGACTCATTCTTTAAATCTGTCCAAATAAAAGTGCCATTGATTGCCATAAAAGTGGCTTCTCTTCCACATGCTCTTCTGCAATTTAGATATTTCAATCATTAGCTCTTCTGCAGATCCCTGATAATGTCATCGCTGTCATGTTTTTTTTTTTTTTTTAAACTGTGACTAGCCACTCTACGTTTTCTCCATTAGGGTCACGCTATAAACTTCTAGCACATGGTGCTTGTAAGGAGAGACAATTTATCTCAGTCCAAAAATATTAACATATCTAGGCCTTTACCAGTGGGTTTGCTTATGGATGGTTGACGGGCATGAACAGAATAAATAGCCATAGCATACTCAAACAAGGCAATCTCAATAATAGATTAAACACCCAGTGAATTAACTATAATAACTATAAACATTCATACCACAGGTGTGGGAAATCTTAATGGGAATGAACGTTATTGCAAGGCAATACTTACAGCAATTAAAACCAACTTAAAAAACAACTTATAAAATCAGCAGCCTTTGCTGCTGCATCTTTCTGTCACACCGACAGTTTACAGCACAATTTGCTGTAAACTGTTTTGTAGTTCGTGTTAAGCAGAAATTAGCATTATGTGCATGTGTGTACTTATTGCATATTAAAGTAGTTTTATACAATGCAGGAATTTTTGGAGTCTATTCTAGAATATTCGGTAATGTCTGACAGACCACATAGACATCATCATCTTGAGAGAAGTTTAATGCCTTGTGAATCCTACCTGAACGACTTCCTACAAATTGTTGGTTTCCAACTAAGGCCTCGATCCCAAATTGTTCTCAATACATAAACACACGCAAACTCTTGCTCACCCAAATCAGTATTACAATCTCAGCCCCAATTGCACAGACCAAGCGATCTTGCTTAGCTAATTTTCACCAGCTCAATTTTGGGAAAAACCGAATATAGATGGCCTCAGATGGCGAGTTTGTGAAACCAAGGCCATCTTTATTTAGGGATACAGGGAGCTGGGCAGTCTGTAACTTTCCCAATTAAATCACTATGGGCCTCATTTATGAGGTTTTGGCGCAGGGCAGCGCCAAAAGAAAAGGGCAGGAAGGTGCCTTATCTATGAGATATGGCGCATTTCTGTCTTTTTCCCCTGTGCTGGTGCACAATGGGCTGCCATGCACCATGGTGCAAGGGTGCCTGCATTTCAGGGCAAATTGAGACGATTTCCTCTTTCTATGTGTGATGCAGCACAGAAAAAAAGAAGAAAACACTAGGAGAAATGAAAACATTTCTCCTCTTTGCTCCTCCCGAACGTCACCCCTGGGGTGGCGTTAGAATCTGGCGCATTCCCAGGTTTACGATTCCTCGTAAATCTGTCAATGCTTCAGATTCCATTGGTGTTGCGTGAAAGGAGCACAAATTTACATGGCCATGAAAAGCCACATGAAGTGTGTGTGGCCGTGTAAATATGCTGCGCCACATTGCGCCACCGGAGCATCAAAAAAGTGATATAGATATATGGCAAGCCTTTAAAAATCTTCCGCTGCCAGGCCTCTGAAGAGATGCAACATCGGCATCGAAACACATCAGGCCACGGACTTTAAAAGGGATGTTAAGCTCTTCGCTTGGTCAATAAATGTTTGTGAAACTTACCTACAGTGAGATTTAAACACTCCTGAGGCGAGATAGCCGGGAGCTCGTTCGCATATTTTAAAAATTGATCTTAAAAACTGCTTTTAAACAAAATTGTATTTTGCACTGTTGCACTTTCCCCCTGAGCACTCCCCCACACCTCACCTGAGCAGAATTCCCCGCGCTGCCGATCTAAGGGCTGCCGCGGGGTGGAGTTCTATCACAGGCCACGCCCACGGATGTAGGCCACGCCCCCGCCGCGAACCCACTTAAAAGCGAGCTGAATACAAGGCCGCAGTAGAGATTTAAACACTCCTGAGGCGAGATAGCCGGGAGCTCGTTCACATATTTTAAAAATTGATCTTAAAAACTGCTTTTATACAAAATTGTATTTTGCGCTGTTGCACTTTCCCCCTGAGCACTCCCCCCCACCTCACCTGAGCAGAATTCCCCGCGCTGCCGATCTAAGGGCTGCCACGGGGCGGAGTTTCTTGCCGCCATTCTCGGCCCGATCACAGGCCACGCCCACGGACGTAGGCCACGCCCCCACCGCAAATCCACTTAAAAGCGAGCTGAATACAAGGCCGCAGTAGAGATTTAAACACTCCTGAGGCGAGATAGCCGGGAGCTCGTTCGCATATTTTAAAAATTGATCTTAAAAACTGCTTTTAAACAAAATTGTATTTTGCACTGTTGCACTTTCCCCCTGAGCACTCCCCCCCACCTCTCCTGAGCAGAATTCCCCGCGCTGCCGATCTAAGGGCTGCCGCGGGGCGGAGTTCTTGCCGCCATTCTTGGCCCGATCACAGGCCACGCCCACGGACGTAGGCCACGCCCCCGCCGCGAACCCACTTAAAAGCGAGCTGAATACAAGGCCGCAGTAGAGATTTAAACACTCCTGAGGCGAGATAGCCGGGAGCTCGTTCGCATATTTTAAAAATTGATCTTAAAAACTGCTTTTTAAACAAAATTGTATTTTGCACTGTTGCACTTTCCCCCTGAGCACTCCCCCCCACCTCACCTGAGCAGAATTCCCCGCGCTGCCGATCTAAGGGCTGCCGCGAGGCGGAGTTTCTTGCCGCCATTCTTGGCCCGATTACAGGCCACGCCCACGGACGCAGCCCACGCCCCCTCCCCTTTCACTTAACAATGTGCCCCCCTCAAACGCGCAGCGGACGCGCACACCGGGCACGCCAAAGGCAAGCCCGTCTGCGCCCGTCCGCGCCTCGCCCGTGCCTATTGCCACCCCCGCTGCTCAAAAAATCAGCTATACAAGAGAAGGTCTACTAAAACTTAAACCAGACTCATCGTCCTGCACTCAACCACTTGACATGACGACCTGGATAGGTTCCTGGAGCTGTAGACTCTGCAGACACAGCCTTGGCCCCAACAATCAAGCGAGAAATCAGCCACCTATACAAGTAAGGAACCTAGGGTGCAGATTGATTAACGTCAGGTCCATGGGAAAGCACGCCGCACATATCTTTGATCTAATAATGGAAAAGAAGCTAGACTGCCTCTTTATGACGGAAACTTGGCTGACACCCAATAGTAACCCTGATATAACAAACTCCCTCCCCCCAGGATACCTAATCTCCAGAGAGGATAGACCTATTCAGAGGGGTGGAGGTATTGCTATTGCCTACCGTGACACCCTGAACTGCCAAACTTTCACCATACCAGGCCTCAAAGGGGCAGAAAATCTTGGCTTTGCGCTAAAAATACACGACTCCTTCACTTTCTCAGGGGCTTTGATTTACCGACCACCTGGTACACACATTGACTTCACGAACAGCATCAGTGAAGCTATAGGCAACCTAGCCCTCAAATCAGCCAATTTTACCATCCTGGGAGGCGCCAACATACATCTAGACGTCCACTCAGACCAGGCTACAATCTGCTTTACTGATACTATGAATGTACTTGGCCTAAAAACTCTTACCACCTCCGTCACACACAAGGCGGGACATATACTTGACTGTATCTGCTCCATTATCGAAGCACTTAACGTAGACACTCCACAAATATTAACCTGGACAGACCATAGCTATATCCCGTTCGAATTCCCAGTGACATTCCACTCTCGGACCAAAAAAGCTAACGATTCCCCAGGGCCTGCCATGGTAGTACCCTGTTGGAAAGATCTGATTGGGCAATCAGACTTCCTGACAAGAGCAGACAAATCTAGACCGACTCCGTCAGGAGCTCCTGACAAAGACAGCCAGGCCTTTAGGGAATGGATCAACACACTCATTAAGGGCCAGGAGTCTATCCCTCCCTGTCTGAGGACCAGGAGAAAACAGAGACCCACCGCCCGTGGTTCTCTCCCACCCTAAAAGAGGAACTAAGGAAGGTTAGGGCGCTCGAACGGAAGTGGCGACTTAACTATACAGACCTTGACCAAGACATGTATAAAATCGCCCGTCGCCAATATCACGGTCTGATTAAAACAGCCAAAAGGGAATACTATACGGAAGCCATTAATAAAAGCAATAACAAACAAAAAGAAATCTTCAACATTGTAAACACATTTACTAACCCTAAAACCATGCAGAAAGACATCCCCCCTGACAGACCCTCTGCAACACCATTGCAGACTTCTTTGAGGGTAAAATCTTAACGCTGACCAAAGACTTCCCGCAACCTCATAACCATGAGGTGAGCAAGGCAATCAATTCCAGCTTAAAAACTCATACCCTTTCAACCTGTAAGCCAAGAAGAATCTCAGATAGAAATCCTCAAAATTAAATCAGGATCCCCCTTCAACCCCTGCCCCCCGTTGGTGCTCCATTCACTAATAGAGATTGCCAACCCACTCATTAATAGCATCATAAATTCCTCACTCAACCACGGTCTGGTCCCCGAAGAATGGAAACTCGCAGCAGTCAAACCCTTGCAAAAAAAAACACTACCGGACCCTACTACCCTCACAAACCTTCGTCCCATTTCCCTACTTCCAGCTTTCTGCAAACTTACTGAGAAAGCTGTCAATAAACAACTCACTGCTTTCTTGGAAGCCAACAACATCTGGCATCCCAACCAAGCAGGTTTCAGATCCCAACATTCAACAGAATCAGCCCTAATCTTCTCCTCTGAAACCCTCCGTGCAGCACTAGATCAGGGAAAGAAAGCAGTCCTGGTTCTGTTAGACCTGTCCGCGGCGTTTGACACGGTGTCCCATACCATTCTGTTGGACCGTCTAGCCGCGGCAGGAATTGTCGGAACTGCACTGAGCTGGATAAAAAGCTTCCTTGCAAATAGGAGACAAGTGGTGGTCTTAAGACAGTACAGGTCAGAAGAAAAGTTAGTAGGCTCTGGAGTCCCCCAAGGCTCTTGCCTGAGCCCCACACTTTTCAATATATATATGGCCCCACTTATCACCCTCATCTCATCTTTTGGTATAGATACCATTGCATACGCAGACGACACGCAGCTCATTCTGGTGTTGGAGAATGACACCTGTGAAGCCGAAACAAAGCCCCAAAACTGCCTTACTGCCACGTTCAAATGGATGAACCTAAATGATCTCAAGTGCAATACTGGGAAAACTGAAATTCTACCTTTCGGCAAAGGAAATACCTTCAACCCCACTTCGTGGTGGCCTGAGGACGCCATTGCCCCCCCAAGTACTGCCTCCTCAGTCCGTAACCTAGGGATCAAATTTGACCCCTCCCTGAGCTTCAAACAGCAAGCCACAGCCGTAGCAGGGACCTGCGTCGGAATTATTAAAGGGCTCAGGAAATTTTACGACCTAATTCCCATCTCTGCAAGGAAAACGGTCGCAGTAGCCCTCATCACCTCCCGCATCGACTATTGTAATAGTCTATATGCAGGGACCAACAGAGAAGTCTGCCACAAATTACAAATGGTACTGCATGCTGCAGCCAGACTAGTGTTAGGATGGAAAAAGAGAACCTCGGCCACAGCAGCAATGAACATCCTACACTGGCTGCCCATCTACAAAAGGGTGCTCTTTAAAATTCTACTGATCACTTTCAGGGCTTTCAATGGAAAGGGACCCAACTACATACTAAAAATGTTAAAGCACTACAGCCCCACGCGATGCCTCAGGTCTCAAGGGGCCAATCTTCTCACCATTCCCAAATTCAGACTCAAGACTAAAGGAGGAAAATCCCTGGCGGTACTAGGCTCCAAGGCCTGGAACCTTCTCCCCCCTCATCTCCGTCAAATCCCCACAGAAGCAATTTCCAGAAAGGCCCTCAAAACTTGGATTGGATCTTCACTCTCTCCGAACAGCAATGTAAAAACCTAGTCTAGATACTGCCCCCCTTCCCCTCCATATCTACTAGGGTTATTAAATCTCTTCTGCAGCGCAAAGATGCTCCTTGGAGTGCAACCTGCGCTTTATAAAAACCCCATCACATCACACATCACATCACAGTGTTGTGCGGCCTCACGCTTCTTGGCGACATGTTATGTAGCGTTTTCAGGCCGCAGAGGGATCGCACAGCCCACAACCAACGGGTTTAAGAGAGGAGAAGCGTCCCCTTTCTGGAGCAGCAGGGAACCTTAATTGAAGCGAGCAGAGTCTCATCCGAGGCTCACTGGAGGGCCGATAATGTTGTCCGAAATGATGCGCTGCGGAGGTAACCCACTTGAGGGCACTAATTGGCAGAAATGAGACCACAAACCCCAGCATGCATCTGAATGAGAATTGCCACTAAAGGAGGTGCACCGGAAGCCACCAATTATTGAAACACGCATGGGAGCTGTGGAAAGCCTTTAAAAATCTTCGGCTGCCAGGCCTCTGAAGAGATGCAACATCGGCATCGAAACGTGTCAGGCCACGGATTTTAAAAAAGATGTTAACCTGTGTGCTTGGTCAATAAATGGTTTTGTGAAACTCACCTGCAGTGTTGTGCGGGCACGGGCATCAATCATTACGCCAGACGCGTTTCAGGAGTTTTGTAATCCCTGATTTGTACAAGTGGGAGGAAGGCAAGCTTGGCGCCATTGCAGGGTGGTGCAAGACTGACACTCATGTTGGCAGCTGTGAAGCATGGGCTGGCTCCCGCCGGAACTGAGCATCGACCCACTGGGGCAAGAATTATGTTTTATTTTAAGAAATGAAGAGCGGACCCGCTGGGGATAATTTCTAACACACTACAATGACCAGAAGGCAGCAGTGGCGGCCACGCCCACTGGGGCAGACATTTGTAATTTAAAATGTGCCCAATGCAACCGCGTCTTCATTCCTGACATTCAAACACCACTGAGAAAGGGATTACAGAATTGATGCCCGTGGCTGGAGGGCTGCCTGCCTGCGAGCTGTCAATAAAAGAAAAGTGCGCTAAACCAACTTCCTGTGGCTTCACTCCTTTGGAGCTTACCTGTTCGTTGGATATATTCATATAAATATACATACATATATACACACACACACACATATATATATATGTATATATATATATATATATATATATATATCAAACGAAGCCCTCCCGACAACCTCCAGCAAACAGGAACTGCACAGCTGGCGAAGAAGGAGACAGACCACGCAGATCAGGCAAGATGTTGTTTATTTTAACCCAAAATTCAGCAGCTATACATATATATATATATATATATATATATATATATATATATATATATATATATATATATATATATATATATATACACACACACACACATATATATTTATATATATATATATATATATATATATATATATATACACACACATATATATCAAACCTCATGGTCACAGGTTAAAATGTCGGCGGGTCCACTCATCTTTCTCAGGCCGACAAAATGAGTGCCATTGAGTTGGGTAACAAAAAACATCTATTAATTCGCGACAAGATACCCACGGGTGAACGTGCGCTTTACAAATTCACATGTTATGTTATAGTTTATTAAATCACACACAGGAAAAGGTTTTGTACAATGCACATCCTAAAGTCATGCATTTCAAGGTCCTCTTATATGTGATAATGGAGAAAAAGGAGGGAAAGTCAAATTAAACAAATGCCTAGAATCACACAATGTGACTAAGTAGAGGACGCTGGAATTAAACCCAGGTTTTCAGGTTTCACATTGTTCAATTCAGCCACTAGATTTATATCCTTGCTTCTCCTACACTTACCTTACCAGTGATCCCCAAACCCCTTGCCTGACCGCCACCTCCCTGCCATCAATGTGGCCCTCTGGCACATCACAGACCAAACATTTTGGCCCCTGAGGAAATTGTTTGCGTGGATCCAAGCACTACTACTAGTAATTCCTAGTGAGGAGCTAAGAAACTAAGGGGTTAAGGAAGTGCCACTTTGAGTAAACATGTTCTCTCTGTCTTTCCTTCACAATGTCGATTTGCAAGCAGAAAAAAATATATAAATTTTTCATTCAATTTGCACTAGTCTTAACTGTTAGGAGTGATATTTATTTTGCATTCGTTCCTTGACTCGTATTCGTTGCAACAAGACTATCATGCTGGTGGTTATGTCTGTACACTAACTCGTGTTGACAGAAGAAGAGTCCATAACATTACTAAGAATATGACTATGGCATTCTTAAGTTTATGTGTACTAGTGATCATTTCACCAAAGTGGTCGATGCTTGGGATTGTGGATGAAAGTCCACGCAAGGCCTCAAATTCGCTGCCCACCTTAGTGATACTGGTAAAACATGCAATCTGAAAAATATAAGGCGTGGTCACAGAGACCATATTCATGGGCTTAAGCGCAAGTGGTTTGGTCTTAATGGCAGATAGTGCTGTCTTAACAGCATGATATATGCCCGTAAGCATATGTTGTTTGTGTATATCCTTCACTGAAAAGATCCTTGGTCAATGGTTGTCTGCCTCCAGTCTAGTCCCAGCCCAAACCAAAAAAACTTAAAAAAACATAAAATTTGCCAGTTAAGGTAGTAACACCCGCTAATTTGTGTGACAGGTGAGTACATATGTCAATATGAAGGTGAACTAGTGATAACCTGTGTTAGACGATGCACGATTGAAGTCAGAAATGAAGGTAACCAGTCATTAAATACTTTTTTGTCCGCCCAGGTATTGTTATTTAGTGAAAGCGTGTGATAATGATGACAAAGGCCATAGAGTTGTTCGTATACTTATCACGTCAAGCTACACAAATAAATAGACCAAATATCACAACTTAGGATTCCACGAACACAGAGGGAGTAGAAGAGTGGCGTGTTCACACACACACACAACCCATGGCGCACAAGGGTCAAGACCACACAGCCAAAGACCACGTACACCGAGCAGTCTCTGCATACCCACCCAGCTCGCTGCCGCCCAGTTGTCTCTAGCCTACACCAGGTGGATCACAGCCCTATTGCACAGTCAGGATGTGTGCACAGACATTTTCTCTCACAAATCCAGTCCCCTTTCTGCCAAAACCGGATGAACCTGCCATAAAAGGAAGAACTGGAAGGGGTATTTTCTAAATTACTTGTCAGCTCTGGAAGACGAAGGGGAAGAAGCATTTTCCAGCAAAGGAAGAAGATCCTTTTGCACAATCTGGGGCCGGAAGGTCTTAGAGTGTACAAGCATATTGTAAAGAAGACTAGGCTCCCCAATGACGATGATGTCTTTCAACATGCGTTTGGAAGGCTTGGATAGTCATTACCAACCAGTGGTGTTTACGGCCATAGACCGCTATAATTTCTTCCAAAAGAAACAATTAGACGTGGAGTCCGTGAAAGATTACGTGGCGGCGCTTAAAAGGTTAGCAGTCACGTGCAAGTTCGGAAACATCCACGATGACCTGGTACGTGACCAGATATTAATGCATACTGTCAATACAAATATTCAGGAGAAGCTGTGGGTTAGCAGAGATGCACCCCTAAATGAGATCATTGCTATGGTCAAGAAAGTTGAACTATGTAAACGGTGCGCTTAGGCTGCGAAAAAGGACTGTGCCAGTAAGGCCACAGTGTGCAGGGTGACTGACACCAAATCCCACAACAGCAAACCTCCACTCACAAGTGGGACCAAGTTTAACAGGAAACCAGTACCCAGAGTGGCAAGACCGCACAAGGCACCCAGTGACCACAAGAATACCTGTTACAGGTGAGGCAGTCATATGTACGCAGCCAATGACAGACAGTGTCCAGCATTTCGTGTCAAATGCTCCTATTGTGGAGTGATGGGTCATTTTGGGAAAGTGTGTAGACGCAAGCCCAGCAACGCCTCTGTAAAATGTGTCCTACAGGATTCTGCCACTGAAGGGGTGGAGGGTGAAGCTGAATAGGACTGTGTTCTTTGCATTGAGGACCATGTTCTGGGTATTGATTGTAACAGCACCAAGAAACCCTCTTGCTTATTGTCCTTAGGGGGTGTACAAGTTTCCATGGTAGCAGACTCAGGGTCACCATACACCATTATCCAAAGTAATATCTGGGAGAAGGACTTCGTACACACCTTAGGCACTTACCTACACCCCACAGACGTTCACCCTGTCACCTTCACGGGAGAAAGAATTCCCATGGTAGGCTTCCGCCCACTCTGCTTTGAGTTCAAGGGTAGGACCTCGGAAGGGAAACTGAATGTGGTGGAAAAAGGGCCCTTTGTACTAGGCCGGGCAGACCAAGGGGCGCTAGGGATCCAACTAAATCCAGGTGGTGCAACACAAGTACTCATGACAGACAACCCACAGACAAGTGAGGGTGAAGCATGGAAAGACGACTTTCCAGCAGTTTTTGGAGGCAGTATAGTCAAGCTCACCAAATTCACACATAGAATTTGCCTCAAGGAAGGAGCCACACCAGTATGCCATAAAGTAAGGAGCATCCCATTCAACTGCAGGGAGGCAGTGCAAACGGAACTACAGCGGCTAGAAGACAACGGGTGATTGACCCAATCGAGAGCGCGGAATGGTTGGCGCCCTTGGTGGTCGCACGCAAGCCCAGCAGGAAGGTGCGCCTATGCTTAGACCTGAGGGAACTCAACAAAAACATCATAATGGACAAATTCCTAATGCCCAAAATCAGTGAAATGTTGGCCCAGACCAAGGGAATCAAATGGTTCTTAACCATTGACCTCACAGCGGTGTACCATCAAATTTTGCTGCACCCCTCCTGTAGGCAACTTACATCGTTCATCACACCATTCGGCTGCTACAGGTTCCGGTGGATGCCCTTTGGCCTGGCATCTGGTGCAGCGGTGTTTCAGAAGCTGATGCACAAGCTGTTCAAAGACATCAGCGGAGTTCAATACTTCCAGAATGACATCCTGATCATGGCCAAGACCAAGCAGTCGGCACATTGCTACGAGATTTTCGGACGGGTACTCCGGTTTGGCCCAACAGCAGGCTGCGGACGGTCTAGCTGAAAGGGGGTTATGACAATTTAAGAGCCCCATACTGGACTGAGATAAGAAGCACGTTTGTGACTCTTACCGATAACCACATAGCATAATCTTATGCAAGGACTTAAATACTATCAGAAAGCCGAGGAACATGTGTGGTCACTGACCCCTCATTGATGATCCTACCCCATCAAATGATATTATATGGGAGCGTATATTGATACAGCCGAGAATTATTTTGAGGGTTGCATGTAACCCCTGATGAGATATTTTATATATTGTGTGGGAAATTATCATTTTAATCCTGAAGAAGGTGTAGGCCATAGAATACAAGAGCCATAACCGAAACGTGTCGATGCTTACATTGAGTCTTGACATGCTAAGTCAATGGACATAACTACTCCTTTTGCGATAATACTACAAATTGGAGTCTGATTAATTGCCTTCCAACTAGCGTTTTTCATCACTCTTTTAATTGGAATCATTTTCCTTTGTGTATATTTCCCATAGTCTGTTATGATTTGATATGTATTAATTGCTTTTATTGATGCCTCATTGTTTTTAATGATTTGTAATAAAATGTAAATTTTTTGGTAAACACTTATCACCTTTATTCCATTTATGTTTCTGTCTGTTGTCTAAAGTGATATTCATGTATGGAATTGTGTGGGCAATAACTGTTGTTGCGTGACAAATTTACCCAAAGGGGAAACGTTTCTGACAAGACCAAACAAGATCATGATGCGAAGATCTCTATGGTATTACACATCCTGTCACGAAATGGCCTCACAGCAGAGTGGGAAAAGTGCAAATTTGGCCTGCACACCTTCACCTACTTAGGACCCGAGATAAGCGATAAAGGCATCTCTCCCAAGAGTGCCCACGAGGAAGCAATCAAGTCAGCACCTACACCTCAAAACAAGGCCGAATTCTATAGTAAATTTCTACAAAACTTCAACACCAAGACACACCCTCTACGCTAGATCCTTAAAGAAAATAATGCTTTTGTGTGGCCTATCGAGGCCAATGAAGATTCTTTGCAAATCAAGACGACATTTGTGATGCTGTGCCCCTACATGGCTTCGACCAATCCGCCCTCTCCATCCTCACCACAGACGCCAGCGACAAAGGACTGGGAGCAGTTCTGTCACAAATGTCCATGGATGGCGCCATGACCACCATCAGCTTCACATCTCGTTCTCTGGCTCCCAACGAGGAGAAGTTCAGCGTCATCGAGAAGGAGATGCTGGTGGCCATCTGGGCGATGGAAAAATTCCGACAGTTTCTCTGGTGTTCCAGATTCCTCCTCCGGACGGACCACAAGCCGCTGGTTAAATTCCTTACATCTAGCGGACATGCCAGCTCCACCCCACGCATTGCAAAAATGACCCTTAGGTTAATGGACTTTGTGTATGACATAGAATACATACCCGGCAACAGGACAAAGGGGCAGACTACCTCAGCAGATCGGTGGCGATGGAAGGTGCGCCCGCACACACAGAAAGGGATGAGTACATGATCGCCTTCACCAATGATCAGGAAGAAGTCATAAGTGCACACATACGGAAGGAAGCGTATGACAAAGATCCCCTCTTGAGAGTGTGAAAAGATTCGTCACGCAAGGGTGGCCAGAGAAGGAGCACTTGGACAACGACCTCCGGAAATTCTGAGAGGTGCGGGAGGAGCTGTCCATTAGCGAAAATGCCATATTCCTCTTGCGAAGCGACAAAGTGACAATTGTTCCAGTATAGTGAATCTTAGTTGTGAGACGTTATGTCCGGTTTCTTGCCAGTGCATTGCTACTGACTCGTTTTTCAGTCTTATACTGCTCTTATGCTCCGTCATTCTGACTTTAATTTTCCTCTCTGTAATGCCAACATCTGTATTTCCGCATGGACATTTTATGGCGTACACCACGTTTTTAGTGTCGCACGTGCTTGTGTGTTTTAACTTGATGTTGTGTCCCTTTGTAGGATGTGTAAAATCATTGCCTTTTATGACATTATTGCAGTGTACACAGTTACCACATGTTTGCATTCCTTTGAATTTACTGGATTGTGGTGTGAGAGCTTTTTTTGACAACAGTTCTTTGAGATTGCTAGATCATTGAAATGGAAATATGATTCTATTCTTAGAAATGCAATTAACATCACTTTCATTTTGTATTATATGCCAATGCTTTTTCACAATATTCTTAATTTTGTTGGCTTCTTTTGAATACTTCAGAATACAGATATTGAATTGCTCTTCTGTTTTAGGCTTCTCTTTTAGGAGCGTGTTCCTTTCCATCTGTTGCACTTTCTCTATGTACGCCAGGTACGCCATTGTGTAGAACTGTGTGAAAAAGCAGACACGGACAGGATTGTAGCCTTCCACACAGCCACATTCTTGAGAGAGGGTATTACGAAAATCATTACGAGCGACAATGGCCCCCAGTTCACCTCCGAGAAATGGACTGCATTCATGATAAGGAATGGCATTGTGACCAAACACACCCCGTGTACCATCTTGCTGGAAATGGCCTCACAGAGAGGTTTCATTGTGTGATCATGGGGTCCGTGCAAGCAGCCATCAGCACGGGAAAGAACTGGGAGATGGAAATTAGACACACCATATGGGCGTATCGCATAACTCCCACAGCTACAGGTTATAGCCCGTTTAAGATTCTACGAGGCAGAGACCCGTTCACACGAGACAACACAGTTTGGATGAACCTGGTGTTACAAAGTAAGTGGTTCACAGCGGTAGTCCGGAGCAATTTGGACAAACCCCAGAAAATTTACACAGACCACTACAACAAGAAGCACAGGGTGAGCGACGTCTCGCTAGAATCAGCCTTATGGAAAAGTATGGTCCCACAGCAGAATTGCTAAGTGCAATAAAGTGATGGGATGGGGTAAAGGAGATGCTTCATCAAACACCAGTAACACTAGTTGGTAGTCAGATAATGAGGAGTATGGCCCGGAGACAGACACACAGAGAAAGGGCACAACAAGAGACAGCGAAGACAGAAGCAGCAACACACAAGAACAGAGGAGCCTAGAAACCACACAACAACTTAGGCCACAAGAAGACCAAGGTACCAGTGAACCAGACACAATGCAACAAACCTCCACAGCTCCCAACGATAACCAGCAAGGGAGTCCAAGGGAAACCAGAGCATACACGAGGGAGATACACACAACACAAGCACCCACTACACACACCCGCACAGGCAGGGCAGTAGTGGCACCCAAAAGATACAGAGAGTAGGATATGTAATGTAATGTGTGCTATGTCTGCCCTCTGCCCTGGTCTTCCCTTTCCCCCTCCTTCCTGATCAGATGTTATTTGAACTTTTTATAGCACTAGTGCCCAGGACAACTCTCGGCACTACTCATTGTTACTGTTCTTGTTATGGCGTTGTTAAAGGGGGAGATATGTGGTGTAATGCTCTAGTTGCTTGCATCACGTGACGTGCTCATGCATGCTGGGAGCGGCGGCGGCCATGTTCTGCACTGAAGGATCGCAGTGCAGGAGTGAACCCGGCGCACTCCCGCAGGAATAAAAATCCCAGTGCAAACTAACCAGCGTGGCTGTCCTCATTGGGGTAAAACCCACTCTACAATTACAGCATTACTGATATCATAATTGATGGTGTACCTCGGTGTGTTATGGGTGAAGTAAACTCTGAGTTCATAAAGAGTGCATCGTGGTGGTGGCAGGAATTAAGGTTTTCTTGCCTCATTCATTTCTGGGTTTTTAAGTTTGCATTGTAGCTACTCCTCCCACCCCGAACTGTAAGTTAACTTTAACTACATTTTATCTCTGCGACTTAAAAGCTTTTATTTAGATGATATCCAAATCCTGTAGTCTTCTAAAGTGCTAAAATGTACCCAAAGAACCAGCTCTCTCCAAGTACACTATCCTACACCTGGCACTGGACAGCAGGAGTGGGTGGAAGCCCCACCTTGTGCCCAGTCCATATTTCCCAAACATTCTGTGCACCGTGATTACTGCGGTCTTTGGGTACAGGACGTGGCTTGAGGCAATGCTTATACCCAGTCCTCATGGCCTTAAGGCATGGTTAATAGGCTTTGGCCATGAGCAGAGGACACTTTGCCCAGGTTGCGGCTTGAAGCCCTGCCCTCTGCACAGGTCAGACAACCTTGAAGCATCTGCGCATGGTCACCCCCTGCGCCCAGCCAAATGACACAAAGGATGGCCTTCACATTTTCAATTCTTTTTTAAATAATTGAGCACTGCACTTCGAAAACTCCATATGTTCATGACAGAGGCAGTGGATGGAACCTCAGTTGTATTCCAGATATAGCTTGAAAGTTATTTTGGCTTTCTCTCTATTTTTACCAGGTATATATTGTGCGCACAGATATCCGAGCCTCTTTCAGCGGTGGGCCGTGGCAGGGTCGCGAACCCCTATTCTCCTCCACGATCGTTTGTTTGTAGTTCAAAATGAATGATGCCACAGCCACCAATCCTTTGAACATCGTGTTTAGTCTAGTGATTTGGCCGAAACTTAAAAATATATATATATATATACAGAAAGAACCCTTTTAGTTAAATGGTGTAAATCCGTTCAGTAGTTCCTGAGAAATTTAAAATGAAAAAAGTTTGGCAGCGCACGATCTGCGCACCCTCCCGATCACGAGCTTTATGGTAATTGGATGTCAACACTCCAAACCAGGAAGTGTTGGCAGCCATCTAGTGCCTCGGTAGAACCGAGGCATAAGAAATTAGTTAAACAAATGCGCAAAACACGAAAAGGGGGCAGGGTAGAAACACCCTGACCCCCTAGGCCTGTTTACGGGGTCCCACAAGGACCCCCAGGGCCCAAATATATATATATATATATGTATATTTTAATTCAGCAAAATCAGCACACCTTTGGTAATAATTAGCCCCCAGGTGGGCCAAATCCTGGGGGCAATAGTTTTAATTTAATGGGGGGCCCAGAGGGGCCCCCCAGCCCTGGGAACTGCCACCCCCCTGGGCTTTTCAACAATATATGTGGGGGCTCAAGCCCCCCCACACGCCCGGGGACCGCACAATATTAAAATTGGGGGGTCAGTGACGAACCGCCCAGCCCCGGGGACCACCACCCCCCGGGGCTTTGTAAATTGTAGGGGGCCCCTCCTGGAGCCTTGTCATGGCCCTGGGGACCGACACTCCCCAGGAATGGCTCCTGCAGTGTCCCGAGGTGCCCACCCCTGGGATACTGCTGTTTGCTATGGCAGGACGGGAGCCTTGTGGCTCCCATACTGCCATAGCCAACTTGCTTTGGATTTTGGAAGAGAGAGCAGGGAAACCTACTCTGTTTTCCAAAATCTAAAGCAGATTGCTTTTCCACACTGGGAGCTGCATCTTAGCAGCTCCCAATGCGGAAAAGAAATGCCGGCTCCACCTCCAAAAATATATATATATTTTTTAAAAGTGGCCATGCCCCGGGGTGATGGGGTCCCCGGGCCGATTATGGCCTAGCTAGGGAGGCCATACGGCCCCCTTCCCAAATTTGTAAAGAAAAAAGGGGGTCAGGGCCTGAGGGATGGGGTCCCCAGGGCCGATAAAAAAGGAAAGGAAGGGGGGTCCACACAGCCCCCTTCTTAAAAATAATTTTAAAAAAAGACTGGCATCGCAAGAGAGACCCCGCCCCCTCCCTGCAGCACTCTGCAAACGCGCCCCCTGGTGCGTTTGGAGATGGGGAACTAATTCCCTTGAATACTGGGGGTCCCTGGGGGCCAACTAGCCACCAGGAACCTCCAGTATGCGCCAGGGAGCTGCGTTGCAGAGAGGTGATCTGAGGCCATGCCCCTTTTTACACCTCTCTGCAACGCAGCTCTGTGGTGCTTAATGGAGGTATCTGGTGGGCTAGTTGTACCCCAGGGACCCTCAGGATTCAAGGGGAGTTAATCCCCAACTTAAAACGCGCCGCAGGGCGCTTTTGCACAGTGGTGAAGGGAGGGGGTGGGGCTTGAGGTGACATGTGTGCAAACATGCCCTGTGGCGTGTTTTAAGTTGGGGAAATAATTCCTCTTCAATTCTGAGGGTCCCTGGGGCCAGCTTGTCCACCAGGTACCTCTAGTAAGAGCCACGGAGCTGCGTTGCAGAGTGTTGTAAAAAGGGGCATGGCCTTTGAAGACCTCTCTGCAACACAACTCACTGGCGCATACTGAAGGTAGCTGGTGGGCTAGTTGGCCCCCAGGGGGCCTCAAGATTGAAGGGGAATGAATTCCCCAACTTAAAACGCACCACAAGGCGTGTTTGCACACTTGTAATCTCAGGCCCGCCCCCTTCCTTCAACATTGTGCAAATGCACCCCGTGGCAAGTTGTAAGTTGGGGAATTAATTCCCCTTCAATACTAAGGGTCCCTGAGGGCCAAAAAGCCCATCTGGTACTTCCAGTATGCGCCAGGGAGCTACGTTGCAGGGAGGTGTTTAGAGGCCGCGCCACTTGTTGCACCTCTCTGCAATGCTGCTCTGTGGCGCTTACTGGAGGTACCTAGGGGGCTAGTTGGACCCTAGGGACCCTCAGGATTCAAGGGGACTTAATTTCCCAACTTAAAACGGCCAAAGGGCACGTTTACACAGTGGTGAAGGGAGGGGACGGGGCCTGAGGTGACGTGTGCAAACATGTCCTGTGGTGTGTTTTAAGTTGGGAAAATAATTCCCCTTCAATAGTGAGGTCCCCTGGGGGCCAACTAGCCCACCAGGTGTTTCCAGTAAGCGCCACTGCACTGCGTTGCAGAGAGGTGGTCCAGGCTGTGCCACTTTTTACACCTCTCTGCAACGGCGCTTACTAGAGGTACCTAGTGGGCTAGTTTGACCCTAGGAACTCTCAGGATTCAAGGGGAATTAATCTCACAACTTAAAACAGCCACGGGCATGTTTATGCAGTGGGGAAGGGAGGGGACGGAGCCTGAGGTGACGTGTGCAAATTAAAATGGCCACAGGGCGTGTTTGCACACATGTCACCTCAGGCCTCCCCTCCCTTCACCAGTGTGCAAACGCGCCCTGTGGCGCATTTTAAGAGGTAGTTTTAATCCCCCTGCCCTATTATGTACGAGGGTCTTACAGAGGAGGCCATGGTAATCACAGTAGTACCGCAACGCATGGTGTTCCCTAGTGTTTGTAGGTGTTTTCACTGTATTCTAAGTGTCTTTTAACATAGCACTGGCTGTGGGACTGGTTAGTCAGACTCAGTTACCACCAGTACCCGTCTAAAAAAGTTGAGCGTACAGGATGATTTTGCAACAAGGCTTCTTTCTGCTCCTCTGTTTGTTCTTTCTTCACATTTTCCTTCTTCCTGCACTTTTTAGGTTTCGACCTGGCGAAAAGCTGAGCAAGCAGCGTTCGCGCAGGCGAAATCTAATGTTAGAACAGTACTGGCTTTGGTCCCGCCTTCTCTTCCATTGGCTAGCTCCATAAATGGAGGCTAGCCATTGGAAGAGCGTTCTGTCCGTCATTGCCGGAGCAGATTCGTGGGCGTTCCCGCGATTTTTACTCATCCCGCCCCCTTGCGATCGTCATGCGGCGGTGGGCGGGTTTTCTTTTTTTTTTTCGGTCATGTTTTTGTCTTTTTGGAAGTGCCTTTAGCCGGAGTGGTCGGCGAGATTTACGCTGCCAGGAAGTTGTTGTTATTTCCGATCAGGTAAGCAGCATTTTGTTTATAATTTTGCTCCTTGCTCTTGTCTCTGTTTTGTTGTCTAATGCTTGTTTTTGTTCCTTTTACAGGTCCCCCCCGGCTCGTGGCCGTTCCGTGCAGCGTCGTGCAAGGAGTGTTTTGCCCGGTATGTATGCAGCTGTTTGCGGGTCTCAGGTAAGCCATCTTGTCTCTGTTTGTTGTCTAATGCTTGTTTTTGTTCGTTTTACAGATCCCCCCGGCCCGTGGCCGTTCCGTGCAGCGTCATGCAAGGAGTGTTTTGCCCGGTATGTATGCAGCTGTTTGCGGGTCTCAGGTAAGCCATCTTGTCTCTGTTTGTTGTCTAATGCTTGTTTTTGTTCCTTTTACAGATCCCCCCCGGCCCGTGGCTGTTCCGTGCAGCGTCGTGCAAGGAGTGTTTTGCCCGGTATGTGTGCGGCACTTTCTGGGTCTCAGGTAAGCCATCTTGTCTCTGTTTGTTGTCTAATGCTTGTTTTTATTACTTTTACAGGTCCCCCCCGGCCCGTGGCCGTTCCGTGCAGCGTCGTGCAAGGAGTGTTTTGCCCGGTATGTATGCAGCTGTTTGCGGGTCTCAGGTAAGCCATCTTGTCTCTGTTTGTTGTCTAATGCTTGTTTTTATTCCTTTTACAGGTCCCCCCCCGGCCCGTGGTCGTTCCGTGCAGCGTCGTGCAAGGAGTGTTTTGCCCGGTATGTATGCAGCTGTTTGCGGGTCTCAGGTAAGCCATCTTGTCTCTGTTTGTTGTCTAATGCTTGTTTTTATTCCTTTTACAGATCACCCCCTGCCCGTGGCTGTTCCGTGCAGCGTTGTGCAAGGAGTGTTTTGCCCGGTATGTATGCAGCTGTTTGCGGGTCTCAGGTAAGCCATTTTGTCTCTGTTTGTTGTCTAATGCTTGTTTTTGTTCCTTTTACAGATCCCCCCCGGCCCATGGCCGTTCCGTGCAGCGTCGTGCAAGGAGTGTTTTGCCCGGTATGTATGCAGCTGTTTGCGGGTCTCAGGTAAGCCCTCTTTATTTTCTTTCTTATGTAATAAGTTTTTTTTATTATAACTTGTCTCCATTTCGTCTCTGCCGCTGTGTGTGTGTGCAAATGCAATAGGTGTCGCATTTGCGAGAGATTAGGCTATTGGCTTTGTAAATGACAATGCCATTTATTTATGTTGTCAAAGCCAGCACATAAATAAACATGTTGTCATTTACAATGCCAATAGCTCTAACTTTTCCAAAGGCGAAACCGTTGCATTGTAAATGCTTGTTTCATCTTTGAGGACTTCTGTTGCTTCTTTCTGCATTTCTTTTTTTCTTTCTGTGCGTTTTGTCTTCTTTCCTCACATGCCCTACCTCTGTAGGCATAGTTAGAAACTAGCATTTGAAAAAACTTCGAAATTCACTTAAAAAACCATAGGTTTCAGTCACTCTAAAGTTACAAATTAGCAATTACAAAAACATTGAAATTCACTGTAAAAAACATAAGTTTCAGGCATGTTATAGTTAGGAATTAGCATATAAAAAACTTACAAATTCACTGAAAAAAACATAGAATTCAGGGGCTTTACAGTTAGCTGGACATTTCACTAGTACAAAAGCATTGAAATTCCCCCATTATAGTTAGTTCAGCTAACTATAACTCGCGCGCCCACAATGCACTGCTGATGACGTCACATATTACATCACTCATGACATGGTCAGTGACATCACTCATGACATCACTGATGACATCTCAAATGCCATCACTGATGACTTCATCCTTGTGATAGAGTGACAGATTTCTTCTCACCCTAAAATAACCTTAGATACACACATTCAAAAATATAAAGTAACATTTTAAAAACAATGAATATACCAATACCAGTTACAACAACCTATTCAGTAATTCCAAGATCAACATACACATCCACTCATTCACCAACAGTCCTATACAGTCCCTCATATATGTACTCACTCATCATATGTACTCATACACCTATACATCCTGTTACACACCACCACTCATCCATAGAGTTAATCACACACATAGTCACTCATGCTAATAAAGAATCAAACATCCATTTACTTGCATATACTGTTATAAACAAACCACCACACGTACTTCTATAGAAACTTACACATACTTACTCTCTTAAGCAATCACTTATAGAAACACATACTTATTCATACAGGAACACTTCCAATCTCTCACTCTCACATATACTCACTTATATACACCAATACTCACATATACTAGTTTATAATATATGTAGTTACTTATAAAGACACTATTGAGACAGTCATTCACTCACTAACACACCCATACATACACTCATTCACCCATACAGTCCTGCACACATACTGTCTTCAACACATACAAACAGTGACTCACTCATTCATGCATCTATGCACTAAGGAATACCCCCCACTGAATCATACAGACACTCAGACACTCATACTGATACTCAAAAAAACAAGTAATAACCCATATAGACACTCATGTAGCTACTCACCAACCCATGCAGTCACTTATATGTTGTATCTTAGCAATGACGTCATTGTCTCATGGTCACTGTGCTCACTGGATTCCAGAGTGTGGAATCCAGGGAGCAGATCAGAGATGCACAGATGCTGAGGAAGTTAGTCCTTGAATGCTCCTGGGGTTGTTGATTAAATAAACTACTTCTTCTCAATTAACCACTGTACTCCAAGTCATTTCAGTGGCCACGAGGATGGGATTCATTTTAAGAAGAAAAGAAGACTTGGATTGAAGATTTTTCTACCAACTGAAGATTTCTTCATACAACCCCAGGAAGCCTGAACATTTATAAAAGTTTCAAGGTACCTTTATTATTGATATCGTTTTGAAACGAATTAACTCTTGTTTTGCGCTTATTTTAAATTTGTTTTGCGTTTTGAGAGCCTAAATCCAATTTTTTAACTGTTTTTGACATATAAACTGTTTTTAATATGTCAAAATAGCGTACAACATCGTAATCTTATTGCCATTTTTAAATACGAAGGATCGCTTTCTTTTCCATCGCTTTAAGGATTACAACTAATTGTTATTTTAAAAAATGCCGGCATGTTAACATCTTACTTCGTTTCTTCATTCAAAAAATGCCGCCGTGTTGATTGCCGTCGCGTGCACATCACGCTGCCACTCAGCGCATCTAACGCTGATCACCTGCATTCTTTTTTTTGAACTACCGCGTCATCGCGTTGCTACATCAGCGCGTTCAACGCTCTGACTTCAATTACTGCATCATCACGTTTGACGCTCCGCAAGCGGCCATCTTAAGTAACCTTAGCAACCAATGCCATTTCACTCACACAGACGGCAAATGTAAACAAACAGTGTTATTTCACTCGTCGGACTCAATTTTCCTTCGGCAAGTCTACAAATCATTACTTATATTTGGCATTATTAAACGTTCCTCAATAAACAAAATTATTCAATTTTTTGGGGAAAACATTTTTTTCCATGAAGTAAACTTAAAACAAGAAATGAACCTTGAACAATAATTACAAACTTGATGGAATAAACGCCTGACAACAGTCTCTCGAACATATATCATCTATTGACAACGGTGACTACATTAATTATTTTAGTTATTTATTTTCAAACCACTTTGACAACGGTGACTACATTAATTATTTTAGTTATTTATTTTCAAAACACTTTGACAACGGTGACTACATTAATTATTTAAATTTATTATTTTATTGCATATACTAAGTGTCATTCTAATATTTTAATCGTATTAAGTCATTATGGATGTTTCATCTTCTGTGGTTGCTCCTCCCAAGTTCTTGCAGTCTCCTGGTCCGCCTTCTATGAATTGGGAAGATTGGTCAGAATCTTTTGAGACCTATTTAGAAGCCATAGACGGTGATGTATTTTTACCATCTAGAAAATTAGCATTACTTAAACATAATTTAGGCGTTGAAGGCAGAAAAGTTTTAAAAACTTTACCCGTAACAAATCGTGTTGTTTCAACAGTTATTGATAATGATTAAACAAGTGAAACTAGTGAAACCAGTTCTAATGATACAGCTATTGATGTATATTCTGATGCTTTAAAAGCATTAGAAGAGAATTATGGTAAAAAAACGAGCATTGTTGTTGAAAGACACAAATTTTTCTCTAGAGCACAATTAGCTGGTGAAAATGTGCAACAATATGTGGCATGTTTAAGAACTTTAGCCATCACATGTAAGTTCAAAGACTTACACGAAGAAATAATAAGAGATCAGTTTATAAATAGAATTAAAAACATCAAAATTCAAGAGCGTTTACTTGAACTAAAAAATCCATCTCTACAGAAAACATTTGACACAGCCAGAAAAATGGAGAATACGTCTCACTATGTCAAAGAGTTAAGTTCTAAGGATGAATCTAGTAATGTCAATACTGTATCTACAGGCTATAGAAAAACTGATTATAAAAGCGATAACAAAGAAGTTAAATCTGGTTTTTCCAAAAATAAATCTAGTTTTTCCAAGAGAGTCTGTTACAGATGTGGTAGTCAGAAACACACTGCTGATTTCATTAAATGTCCTGCTAGTAAAGTTACATGCAGTAAATGCAAAAAAATCGGTCATTTTGCCAAATGGTGTAGAACTGGTGATTACAGTAATTGGAAGCGTTCTGTAAATCTCGTAGAATCTCACCTTGATAGTGAGGAGGAAGTACTTGATGGCAATGAGAATGATATTGAAGTGATGATGTTGCAAGATGATTTTGTTAATGATATCTCTGAAGACTATTGTCCGCCTAAATGTGAAGTATTGATAAATGATGTCTACATGATGCTTTGGGCGGATTCATGTTCGCCGTACACCATCATTGATAAGAACATGTGGGAAAATGGTAACAAGTACACCTTAATAACAGCTGATGCACGACCTAAAGGATACTGTGGTGTTAGATTACCTGTTATAGGCTATTTTGAGGCCAAAGTAACTTTCAAAGGTAGATCATGTTCTACCAAAGTTTATGTTGTTGAACAGGGACGTGCTTTATTGAGTTGGAAAGATCTTAAAAAAATGGGGTTGGTACTAAATCCTAATCATCCTGATCAAGTAGTTTTAGCTAATGATTATCTTGAACATGTATTGGTAACTAATGAAGATTCATCTTCTAAATGGGAATCTGTTTTTCCCAAATTATTTAGCAAGGAACTAGGATGTTTGATCAAATTTGAACACAAAATTATTTTAAAAGCAGACAATACTCCATCTGTGCATAAAGTAAGGAATGTACCATTTGCTCTACGAAATCCCTTGAAGGATGAATTAAATAAGTTGTGTAATGCCAAGGTAATAGAACCTATTGAAGCTTCAAATTGGCTTAGTCCCATCGTTTTGGCTCGCAAACCCAATGGAAAAAATTAGGATGTGTGTGGACCTGAGGGACTTAAATAAAAATATCTGGGTTGATAGATATCCTCTGCCACACATCAATGAAATTATTTCAAGCATTAAAGATGCCATGTTTTTCTCGTCAATTGATTTGTCAAACGCATATCACCAAATCAAATTACATCCTGACTCTAGGCATTTAACATCTTTTATTACACCTGAGGGTGCCTTCCAATATCTCAGAATGCCATTCGGATTAGCATCTGCATCATCAGTTTTTCAGAGAGTTATGTGCAGCGTCCTGAAGAATGAATCTAATGTAAGAATTTTTCAGGACGATGTTCTTATCTGGGGGAAAGACATACTTTCTCATGATCAAGCAGTACACGGTGTGCTGCAGAAATTACAAGATGCTGGTCTAACTGTAAGTGGGGAAAAATGCAAGTTTGGAGTCAAAGAAATTGATTATCTTGGTCATACCATTTCCAACGAAGGGGTTAAACCTAAAATGAAACTTTTAGATGCCATTGAAAAAGCACCCCACCCTATTAATAAAGATCAGTTACGATCATTCTTGGGACTTGCGGAATACTATTCTAAATTTGTCCCAAACTTTGCTGACAAAGTGCATAATTTAAGATTGTTAATGAAAAAAGGTGTTTCTTTTACATGGTCAACCTTATGTCAACAGGCTTTTGAGAACATCAAAAAAGACATCACAAAAGCAGTGGCTCTTAAACCTTTTGATCCTGATCATATCTCTATCATTGTGGTGGACTCAAGTGCTTATGGTTTGGGTGCTGTCCTTATGCAAAAGCACAATGAAGCTGAACGTATCATAGCGTTTGCATCTCGCACACTTAAGGGTGCTGAACCTTCTTATTCTGTAATTGAAAAAGAGGCTTTAGCATGTTGGTGGGGTGTAGACCATTTTAAAACTTTTATTTGGGGCACTTGTTTTGAATTAAGAACAGATCACCGACCTCTTATTGATATCTTCACAACCAAGGGTGCTTCAAGAGCCACTCCCAGAATAGCCAAATGGTTATATAGACTACAGGAGTACAACTTTCAAATAAATTATGTTCCTGGTCATAAAAATATTAATGCAGACTGTTTATCACGCCTTCCCTTACCGTGTGACAAAGACGATACTTCTGAGGATAAAGATGAATGGTTAGTTGCCAGCATCGAAGAATCATGTAATAATGCTATCAGTGAACAAGAGTGGGTTCAAGCTGTAACTGATGACACGTTACTACAACAAATCATTAATAACTTACATGTTGGTGTAGATCTGTCATCCTTGGATAAAAGTATTTTGGCTGATTTTAAGATGGTTTGGCCAGAATTATCTTATTATGATGGTATTCTTAGGAGGGGCGACAGATTAGTTGTACCTGCACTTTTGCGTGACAAACTTTTGAGTTTATTACACGAAGGACACAGTGGAATGACTAGCATGAAGAAGAGGGCAAGGAATGACTTTTGGTGGGCTGGAATGGACAAGGACATAGACAGGTGCGTTAGGAATTGTCTAGCATGTATGTCTAGTGACAAATCTCACAAATCGCATGAAACCACTATTTCGGCAACTCCTTTTCCTGAAAAACCTTGGGATAGAGTTGCCATTGATATTTGTGGTCCATTTCATGTCAAAGGTATTGAAAATAAGTTTGCAATTGTCTTAATGGATTTTCACTCTAAATGGCCTGAAGTAGCTTTTGTAAGAGACATCAAAGCTTCCAATATTATAGAATTTTGCGATGGTATTTTCCGTAGAGAAGGATACCCTAGCACTATTTTATCAGATAACGGCCCGCAATTTATTGCCGAAGAATTTTCTGCTTATCTTAAAAAAGTTGGAGTTAAACACATTACCACCTCTGTATATAATCCTAGAGAAAATGGTTTAATAGAAAGATTCAACCGGGTGTTGAAGGAATGCATCCAACTTGCCAACAACAATAATGATAACTGTAAGGATGCTGTCAAGGAGATGTTATGGTGTTACAGAAATACCCCTCACACGGCTACGGGAATTTCTCCGTTTTCTTTATTAAAAGGGCGTGAGGCTGGATCTAAGGTTAAACCTGTATGGATGTTTAAAAATATTTCAAAAGTGACTGATGATAAGAAACTTATATCTAAGGTTCAACAATATCAAAATAAATATATTCAGAATCACAATTCTAAAATCAATTTCAATGCTAATGTATTTAAAGTTGGGGACTGGGTACGCTCTCAATTAATGGGCAATCGGAAACCTGGTTCTTCTAAATGGTCAAAACCCAAACGAATTATCTGTGTAACAGGTAATATAGTAAAGTTAGATGATGGTAAACAGTGGAATGTGAGAAGCATCACAAGATGTAATGATCTAGAGTGCAAACAAATGGATGGTCTGGTAAACATTTCTTCAAAAACATCTGTGGAGAAAAGAGATGATGTACCCATTTCTATTCCGGTATCTACTAGGCCTAAATGCAAACCAGTTTGGATGAAGGATTACATATGTCCTTGATGGTGTATTTCTTATATGTATCAAAATGAAATGTGTTTTTTGTTTTCGTTGTTATTATGTTAATTTACAGAAAGGGAGATATGTTGTATCTTAGCAATGACGTCATTGTCTCATGGTCACTGTGCTCACTGGATTCCAGAGTGTGGAATCCAGGGAGCAGATCAGAGATGCACAGATGCTGAGGAAGTTAGTCCTTGAATGCTCCTGGGGTTGTTGATTAAATAAACTACTTCTTCTCAATTAACCACTCCAAGTCATTTCATTATACACCAAGCGAGAGACTGATACAGATATTTACATATTTAAACATTACTCACTAACCCATGTATTCACTAAGATACACTTAATCAGTCCGTTGTACAATCAATTTTACGGAGAAAAAAAAAATCCATTTAGACACTTACACACCCATTTATTCTTCCATCGACACATTTACTGGATGATGTCATCAGTGATGTCATTTAAGATGTCATCAGTGATGTCATGAGTGATGTCACTGACCATGTCATGAGTGATGTAATATGTGACGTCATCAGCAGTGAATTGCGGGCGCGCGAGTTATAGTTAGCTGAACTAACTATAACGGGGAAATTTAAATGGTTTTGTACAAGTGAAATGTCCAGCTAATTATAACGCCCCTGAAACCTATGTTTTTTTCAGTGAATTTCTAGGTTTTTTAAAATGCTATTTCCTAACTATAACGTGCCTGAAACCTATGGTTTATTCAGTGAATATATATATATATAGATATATATATATATATATATACACACACACAGTATACCTGGTCAAACAGAGAGAAAGCCAAAATAACTTTCAAACTATGTCTGAAAAACAACTATAGTTAAATGGTGAGCAGGTGGCTGCAATGATGATGATGCTTTGCTCTTCGCTTGGCCTGTGATCAAGGACTTGCGTCCGAAAAGCGTTAGGCCTTATGTTTTCAACCCCTGTGACGTTGCTGATTGTGGTGCTGGTCGGAATAAAGATTGGAAAGTCTGCCTGAGAGTGCTTGTTTGCTAGGGGCTACTCTTTGTTTTTCGTGTAATACGTCTAGTCCAGCCGTCAAGGAGCACCACCGCGGATCCCAGCAGGTCCGTAATGACTGCAATCAAGTGTCATCCTGGGATCGGCAGACTCCGCTAATTTACAGCACTTCAACAAATGGAACATGGGATTGGCCCACTTGAGAGTTATTGATTTTAACTGTATATAGTGAAAGTGCAGGCAGACCCACTGTGGTATTACACATTTGTCAGAACTACCTGTACTAAAATACATTGGGTGAACTCACTGGGGTCCCAGGAGGGCGGAACTATATTTAAATGGTGAACAAGTGGCTGCAATGACGATGCTGCTTTGCTTTTCGCTTGGCCTGTGATCAAGGACTTGCGCCTGACACGCAGTAGGTCTTATGTTTTCAACCCCTGTGACATTGCTGATTGTGCTGCTGATCAGAATAAAGATTGGAAAGTGTGCCTGAGAGTGCTTCTTTCGCTAGGGGCAAGTCTTTGTTTTTCGTATATATACATATAGTATGCTGCTCCCGGCACTCTGCTGCGCCTCTCCTGCTGCGATGCTGCCCCCAGCCACTTTCTGCCCCCGCAACGCTGGGGCGGGCTGCTAGTGTCTATATAAAGTGCAAGTGCTTTTATGTAAACAATAATAATCTCTTACTCTAGACAATCTACTCCTATTGCACATAGATAAATATAAAGTACAAGTGCTTATATGTAAACAATAGATATAATATTCTCTTACTGTAAACAATCCACTCTTCTAACACATAACTAACTCTTTTTCCAGAATAAAGTGTCAGTGCATTAATACTTGTTCAAATATCTCAGCCTATGTAAACAATGATGTTCTCTCAATGTAAACATTCCCCATTTCTGTTCTGTAAACCCAATATCGTCACAGTCTCACAAACTGAACTACCACTGAAATTAAAAAAAGGTTAAAAAAAGGAACACAATCAATTCATCATTTTCTCGTGCAGTTTTCCAAGCTGGAAGCTATATTTCCTCATTTCTTCAGTTTAACTCATAATCAGGACAGACATGTGTGGAGATCCTCATCTACATTTAAACCCTGCGGCTTTTGCAAATAAATTCTAAAATAAAGTAAGTCTCCAACCTCCACAGCTATCCTTGCCTGTCACCCCCTCTTTTTTTCTTCGGGACCTCTGCTATGCATGTATACTGTAAGCCTGCAGGGTTACTTTGATGGTGAGACTCAAAGTGCCGCGCAACGGGATAAGATCTGTCCTGACTAATGATTGCACGCCTGTGTTGTAGGATTCGTTGGTGTACAGGTACAATGGTACTTCCTATGTATATCTTTGGGCAAGAGCACTGCAATAAATATACCACAAATTCGCTTTTACAGTTTATAGCACTCCTGATAGTTACTGTTTTATTAAAAGATGTTTTAAAACTAGTACGATTCATGCCATGTTGACACGCTTTACATTTAAAACAACTTTTAAAACCAGGTTTTTGTCTTAGCCAATCAGTATTTCCCTTCTTTCTTTCTATAAATTCACTTCTTACAACCAGGTCTTTAAGGGATTTAGATTTCCTATACGTCATCTCAGGGTTTCTTTTCACTCTCGTACCTAGCACTGGATCATTTCGTATGAGATACCAGTGTTTTCTCAGGATGGATCTAATCTCCTTGTGTTTCTTATTGAAAGTAGTTATAAATATCAAGTTAACCTGGTCTTTCAGCTGTTTATTTAAGTCCTGTTGTTTCTTAGTTCTAGAAGATTCAAATAATATCTTTTGTCTCACCAGTTTCTTAGCCTTGGGGGACGCTCCTCTCAAAATATTCTGCTTATATCCCCTTTGGATAAATCTTTGGGCCATCTCTTGTTCAATTTTATCGTATTCCTCCTCACTACTGCATGTTCTTCTTGCTCTGTAGTATTCCCCAAACGGGATGCTTCTTATAAGGGCTGCCGGGTGGGCGCTACCCGCATGCAATATTGAATTACCTGCGGATGCTTTCCGGAAAACGGTTGTTTCCAGTCTACTCTCGATTGGGGTGATCCTGATATCGAGGAAATCAATAGTTGTTTTACTGTGATGACCCAAAAATTCTAAATTCAAAGAATTTTGATTTAGATCCTCAATAAATGATCCGATGTCTGCCTCCGTGCCCTGCGACAGCACATCATCAATATATCTGACCCATAACAGGACATGTTCCTTCCAGTGGTCCAGGGGATCACCCCTGAGCACCTGTTCCTCCCACCAGCCGAGATGTAAATTGGCGTAACTGGGGGCAAAACAGGTGCCCATCGCGGTTTCCCGTTCCTGCAGATAAAGGTCGTCTCCAAAGAGAAAAATATTTTTTGTGAGGCACCACTCCATGAGTTCTAAGATCATAATATTCTGGGAGGCAAGACGCGCTGGTCTCCTATTCAGGTAGTGCTCGCATGCTCTTAGACCATCTACGTGTCTTATGCTAGTATACATGGTTGAAATATTTAGCGTTAAAAGGACCATGGTTTCTACATCCCAACATATATCATAAATACATTTAAAAAATCAGTTGAATCTTTTATATATGAAGGGAGGGATCTGACTATAGGATTAAGGAAATAATCTATATAGCGTGAAGATTTCTCAAAAAGGGTACCACATGAAGAGATAATGGGCCTCCCTGGTGGACTAGTATATATATATATATATATATTTATTATCTACTGGCGGTCGCCAGTAGATAGTTATAGTTAAAACCTAGTTTCCATAGGAAACCCGCAACATTCTATTGGGAATAACTTTGGCGCCGGTGGACGAATCATCGCGAATTTCTCTAAGAAAATGGCCTGCTCCGTTCTGCTCCTTCCCTGAAAGTTTGGGGGTGATTCGTGTAGCGGGGGCCGAGAAAAAAGTGGCATTCCATAACGTGTTTTCCCCATGCAATTTTCCATAGAACCTTTAGCCGGGCCTACAGCCCGAACGGCTGAACGGAAGTACACCAAATTTGGCAAAAAGGTAGAGTTCTGTTCGCAGATTGGCCTTTTTGTTAAATGGTATGAATCCGTTCAGTAGTTCCTGAGAAAATCAAAAGTAAAATCATAACTATATATTGGAGGTGTTACGGTAAGCTTAGGTGAGCTTACTGTAAGCTCACTGTACTCTGTACCTTCCCGAGCACGAGCTGAATGCTAATTGGCTGTCAACTGTCTGTCAACACTCCAAACCAGAAAGTGTTGGCAGCCATCTTGTGCCTCGGTAGACTGAGGCACAAGAAAGGAAAAACACAAACGTGTAGAATGCAAAAAGGGGGCAGGGTAGAAACAACCTGACCCCCTAGGCCTGCTCAGGGGGTCCCATAAGGACCCCCAAGGCCCCCCCAAAAATCGCGGGGTACGAGTACCGTACGAGTACGCTAATCTTACTGTAAGCTTACTGTACTCTGTACCTTCCCGAGCACGAGCTGAATGCTAATTGGCTGTCAACTGTCTGTCAACACTCCAAACCAGAAAGTGTTGGCAGCCATCTTGTGCCTCGGTAGACTGAGGCACAAGAAAGCAGAAAAACAAACATGTAGAACGCAAAAAAGGGGTCTGGGAAGAAACACCCTGACCCCCTAGGCCTGCTCAGGGGTTCCCACAAGGACACCCAAGGTCCCCCAATTCTTTTTTGGGGGGGGGACAAAAATCGCGGGGTATGAGTACCGTACGAGTGCCGTACGCGTACCTTTCCGAGTACGAGCTGCATGCTCATTGGCTGTGAACACTCCAAACCAGGAAGTGTTGGCAGCCATCTTGTGCTCGGTAGACCGAGGCACAAGAAAGCAGAAAAACAAAGGTGTAGAACGCAAAAAGGGCTTAGGATAGAAACAGCTTGACCCCCTAGGCCTGCTCAGGTGCCCCAAATTCTTTTTTTTTTAAACCCGGTCTGCTTTTTTTCAAATTACTCCCCAGGGGGACCAAATCCCGGTGGGCATAGTGAAAAAGAAGTGTGGGGGGGCCCTATCCCCCCCACACTGCCCCGTGGCCCACCATCCCCCGGGGCAAAGCAACGCAGCCCCCTGGCGCATACTGTAGGTTGCAGGTGGGCTAGTTGGCCCCCATGGACTCACAGTATGCAAGGGGAATTGGTTCCCCCTCTGCAAACGCGCCAAGGGACTGCGTTGCAGAGAGGTGTAAAAAGGAGGGTGGCCTCATTATACCTCTCTGCAATGCAGCCCCCTGGCAAAACATGGAGGTTCCTGGTGGGCTAGTTGGCCCCCATGGACCCCCAGTATGGTAGGGGAATTAGTTCCTCCTCTGCAAACGTGCCCGGGGGCTGCGTTGCAGAGAGGTGTAAAAAGGGGCATGGCCTCATTACACCTCTCTGCAATGCAGCCCTCTGGCGCATACTGGAGATTCCTGGTGGGCTAGTTGGCCCCCAGGGACCCCCAGTATGCAAGGGGAATAAATTCCCCCTCTGAAAAAGGCGCCCGGGGGCTGCGTTGTAGAGAGGTGTAAAAAGGGGCATGGCCTCATTACACGTCTCTGCAACGCAGCCTCCTGGCGCATACTGGAGGTTCCCGGTGGGCTAGTAGGCCCCCAGGAACCCCCAGTATGCAAGAGGACTCAATTCCCCAACTTAAAACACTCTACAGGGCACGTTAGCACAGTGGTGAAGGTAGGGGGCGGGGCTTGAGGTGATGTGAGTGCAAACATGCCCTGAGACGCGTTTTAAGTTGGGGAATTAATTCCTGTTCAATCCAGAGGTCCCCTACGGGGCAACTAGTCCAACAGGTATCTCCAGTAAGCGCCACGGAGCTGTGTTGCAGAGTGTTCTAAAAAGGGGGCGTGCCCTTTGAACGACTCTCTGAAACACAGCTGCCTGGCACATACTGGAGGTACCTGGTGGGCTAGTTGGCACACAGGGGACCTCAGGATTGAAGAGGAATTAATTCCCCAATCTAGCTCACTACTATTCCTGAAAATTAAATTTAACTGTACTTACCTTCCATAGGATATCATTGCCTGC
Source organism: Lissotriton helveticus (assembly GCF_964261635.1). NCBI lineage: Eukaryota > Metazoa > Chordata > Amphibia > Caudata > Salamandridae > Lissotriton > Lissotriton helveticus. Next base: position 897,049,398 of record NC_136072.1, on the reverse strand, counting down.
TATATAAAATATATATAAATTAAAAAAATATTAAATAAAAAAAATATTACAATTACAATATTTTTAAAAACATTTTTTTTCAATTTATATTAAAAATGTGTAATGTAATTTAAAAAATAAAATGTCTAAAAATAAATATGTAAAAATAATGTAGTAAATCAGTATAAAAAATATAACAATTAATACATTTAAAAGTTATAATTTACAAAACCTTTGAAATTCACTGAAAAAACCATAGGTTTCAGCCACGTTATAGTTAAAAATTAGCATTTAAAAAACCTTCGAAATTCACTGAAAAAACCATAGGTTTCACCCACGTTATAGTTAAAAATTAGCATTTAAAAAACCTTTGAAATTCACTGAAAAAACCATAGGTTTCACACACGTTATAGTTAACTGGACATTTCACTCATACAAAACCATTGAAATTCCCCCGTTATAGTTAACTATAACTCGCGCGCCCGCAATATACTGCGGATGACGTCACATATTACATCACTCATGACATGGTCAGTGACATCACTCATGACATCACTGATGACATCTCAAATGACATCACTGATGACATCACTGAAGACATCACTGATGACATCATCCTTGAGACAAAGTGGCAGACCTCCTCTCAACATAATATAACCTTTGATACACACATTCAAAAATAGAAACTAAAATGTTCTAAACATTTTAAAAACAATGAATATACCAATACCAGTTACAACAACCTATTCAGTAATTCAAACATCTACATACAAATTCACTCATTCACCATCAGTTCTATATAGCCACTCATACATGTACTCACTCATCATATGTACTTATACACCTATACATTCTGTTACACAATAATACTCATCCATATAGTTACTCACACACATACTCACACATGCAAATAAAATCCATTTACTTGATTATACAGCTATATACACACCACTACACTTACTTCTATAGAAACGAACACATACTTACTCTCTTAAATAATCAGTTATAGAAACACATACTTATTTATACAGGAACTCTTCCAAACTCTCACTCTCACATATACTCAATTATATACATCAGTACTCACATAGACTAGTTTAAAACATATGTAGTTACTCATAAAGAAATTATTGAGACAGTCATTCACTCACTAACACACCCATACACACACGTATCCACCCATACAATCCTGCATACATGCTGTCTTCAAAAGACGTACAGGCAGTGACTCAGTCATTCATGCATCTATGCACTAAGTAATATCCCGCACCCACCAATAGAGACACTTATACTGATACTAAAAAACAACTAATAACCCATATACACACTCATATAGCTACTCACCAAGCCATGCAGCCACCTATACACAAAGCGAGTGACTGATACAGATATTGACATATTTAAACATTACTCACTAACCTATGTATTTGCTAAAGTACACTTAATCAATCAGTTATCCAATCAATTTTACACAAACAGAATCATCCATTTAGACACTTATATACCCATTTATTCTTAAATCAACCTTTAGATATACATATATAAAAGATATTTATTTTTCAGAAAGACACACATTCACTGAATGATGTCATCAGTGATGTAATCAGTGATGTCATTTGAGATGTCATCAGTGATGTCATGAGTGATGTCACTGACCATGTCATGAGTGATGTAATATGTGACATCATCAGCAGTGCATTGCGGGCGCACGAGGTATAGTTAACTATAACGGGGGAATTTCAATGGTTTTCTATGAGTGAAATGTCCAGTTAACTATAACGTGTGTGAAACCTATGGTTTTTTCAGTGAATTTCAAAGCTTTTTTAAATGCTAATTTTTAACTATAACGTGGGTGAAACCTATGGTTTTTTCAGTGAATATATATATATATATATATATATATATATATATATATATATATATATATATAGGTATATATATATATATATATATGAAACAAGGCGCTCTGCAATGAAGACGCACTCCGCAGTAGTTAGGTTCCAACACCTTTATTATTGCTTTGGAAGGTGAAGTCTCATCCGTTATTTAAATCCTTTTCCCGACGCGTTTCAGAGCATGGCGCTCTTTCTTCAAGGGTAGTGAAGCTACTGTGCAAGTCTCACGTTTTTTTCGCAGCCTTTATTTTGCCTTGCTTGGTAGCATGCATTGTGGGACTTGTATTATGTAGATGACCCGCAGTGGGTATTTCAGTGTCGCTTCTCAATTATCAGGATGAACAGTGATTTATCTCGCCCTCACTGTAGTGTTAAGGCCCCCAGTGGGCCCCCGGCATGTCAAAGTCACCTTCTTTAGTGATTCGGTGTTGGAACCTAACTACTGCGGAGTGCGTCTTCATTGCAGAGCGCCTTGTTTCATAAACATTTTTACGACAGCCTCGTCGTGGAAGATGCACCACCCTGGTTAATGCGGTGGAAGCCGTGGAGGAAAAGGGGCCATCTGCAGGAGAATCTTCCAAAGCGGGACGGCGCAGCAGTGCGAATCACTAAAGAAGGTGACTTTGACATGCCGGGGGCCCACTGGGGGCCTTAACACTACAGTGAGGGCGAGATAAATCACTGTTCATCCTGATAATTGAGAAGCGACACTGAAATACCCACTGCGGGTCATCTACATAATACAAGTCCCACAATGCATGCTACCAAGCAAGGCAAAATAAAGGCTGCGAAAAAAACGTGAGACTTGCACAGTAGCTTCACTACCCTTGAAGAAAGAGCGCCATGCTCTGAAACGCGTCGGGAAAAGGATTTAAATAACGGATGAGACTTCACCTTCCAAAGCAATAATAAAGGTGTTGGAACCTAACTACTGCGGAGTGCGTCTTCATTGCAGAGCGCCTTGTTTCATAAACATTTTTACGACAGCTTCGTCGTGGAAGATGCACCACCCTGGTTAATGCGGTGGAAGCCGTGGAGGAAAAGGGGCCATCTGCAGGAGAATCTTCCAAAGCGGGACGGCGCAGCAGTGCGAATCACTAAAGAAGGTGACTTTGACATGCCGGGGGCCCACTGGGGGCCTTAACACTACAGTGAGGGCGAGATAAATCACTGTTCATCCTGATAATTGAGAAGCGACACTGAAATACCCACTGCGGGTCATCTACATAATACAAGTCCCACAATGCATGCTACCAAGCAAGGCAAAATAAAGGCTGCGAAAAAAACGTGAGACTTGCACAGTAGCTTCACTACCCTTGAAGAAAGAGCGCCATGCTCTGAAACGCGTCGGGAAAAGGATTTAAATAACGGATGAGACTTCACCTTCCAAAGCAATAATAAAGGTGTTGGAACCTAACTACTGCGGAGTGCGTCTTCATTGCAGAGCGCCTTGTTTCATAAACATTTTTACGACAGCTTCGTCGTGGAAGATGCACCACCCTGGTTAATGCGGTGGAAGCCGTGGAGGAAAAGGGGCCATCTGCAGGAGAATCTTCCAAAGCGGGACGGCGCAGCAGTGCGAATCACTAAAGAAGGTGACTTTGACATGCCGGGGGCCCACTGGGGGCCTTAACACTACAGTGAGGGCGAGATAAATCACTGTTCATCCTGATAATTGAGAAGCGACACTGAAATACCCACTGCGGGTCATCTACATAATACAAGTCCCACAATGCATGCTACCAAGCAAGGCAAAATAAAGGCTGCGAAAAAAACGTGAGACTTGCACAGTAGCTTCACTACCCTTGAAGAAAGAGCGCCATGCTCTGAAACGCGTCGGGAAAAGGATTTAAATAACGGATGAGACTTCACCTTCCAAAGCAATAATAAAGGTGTTGGAACCTAACTACTGCGGAGTGCGTCTTCATTGCAGAGCGCCTTGTTTCATATATATATATATATATATATATATATATATATATATATATATATATGTATGTATATATATATATATATATATATATATATATATATATATATATATATATATATATATATATATATATATATATATATATATATATATATATATATATACATATTACCTACTGGCAGTCGCCAGTAGGTAGATATAGTTAGGACCTATTATCCATAGGAAATCCGCAACATTCTAACATTCTATTGACAATAACTTTGGTGCCGGTTGATGAATCTGCGCAAAATTCACCAAACTTTTGGCCAGCTCAGTTTCTCTGGGGGTGATTGGGCAAGCGGGGGCCGAGAAAAAAGGGGGATCCCAAAACGTGTTTTCCCCATGCATTTTCCCATAGGGCATTTAGCCATGGCTACAGCCCGAACGGCTGGACAGAATTACACCAAATTTGGCAGAGAGGTAGTCCTCATTTCCGACTTGTGCCTTTCACTTATCTGGTGTCAATCTGTTTAGTAGGTTTTGAGAAAATTATGGTTAAATTCATTTATATATCTATCGGCACGGAGGATCCGGAGTAGTATCCGCGAAACCTAAGCACAGCCTACAAGAACGCTGCCGTGCACTAGCTGAATGCTCATTTGCTGACAACTGTCAAAATCAGGAAGTGTTGGCATCCATCTTGTGCCTCAGTATAACCGAGGCACAAGAAAACAAAAACAAACGCCGCAAAACATGACACACCCTGACCCCCTAGGCTTGCTCAGGGGGTCCCAAAAAGATGTTTTGTTTTTTTTAAAAAAATGGTGGGATTCACGTAGGATTCGCGAATCCTACCGATATAAAAAAAAAAGAAACGGGATCTCCCGCAGAAAATATGTAAATTTGCCCATGGGGGCCTAATCCCAGGAACATTATTGAAAAAAAAGTGTGGGGGGTCCAATCCCTCCCACACTGGCCCGGGGACTGCCACCCCCCGGGGCTCTAATTTAATATATGTGGGGGGCTCAAGGCCTCCCCAGCCCCGTGGACCGCTACCTCCCGGGGCTCAATTTCAATGTATGTGGGGGCCTCACAGGACCCCCACCGGGGACCACCACCCCTGGGGCAAGAATTAAATGAATGCCGGGGGGCTAACGGGGCCACCGCAGCCCTGGGGACCTCCACCGCCAGTGGCTTTAAACAAATGGGTGGGGGGCTCTCAAGCCCCCCCAGCCCTGGGGACCGCCACCCCCGGGGCAAGAATTAAATGTATGAGGGGGACTCACAGGCCCTACCCCGCAGCCCCAGGGACCGCCACCCCGGGACGTTAAACAAATGGGTGGGGGGCTCTCCCCTCAGCCCCAGGGGCTGTCTGCCCGCCGGGGCTTAAGAAATTTGGGTGGGGGGGCTCTGAGGCCCCCCCTGCCCCGGGGACCACCAGGGATTCTAAAAAATGTGGGAGGAGGGTCACGCGGCCCCCCTCCTGGAGCCCTCGATGGCCCTGGGAACTGCCAACCCCCAGGGCTGGCTCCTGCAGTGTCCCAGGGTGCCCACCCCCGGGACACTGCTGTGTCTCAATGGCAGGGCAGGAGCCTCACGGCTCCCACCCTGCCATTGCAAACTGCTTTGCTTCATTGACGCGAGAGCAGGGAAACCTGCTCTCGCTTCAATGAAGCAAAGCTAATTGCTTTTCCATATGGGGAGCAGCATGTTAGCTGCTCCCCATATGGAAAAGCAATGCCGGCTCCCGCAGGAGGCGGGGAGCCGGAGGGACCATGGGGGGATTGGGGACCACCCACGGGGCTACTAGTGTCCCAGGGGGGCCACGTGACCCCCTTCAAAAAAATAAAATAATAAAATGTTAAAAAAAGTAATGGCCTGGGGATGGGGTCCCCGGACCTGAACTGTCTATAGGAGGGGGGCAAGGCAGCCCCCCTCAAGACATTTTTTTTTTTAAAAAGGCCATGCCCAGGGGGATGGGGTCCCCGGGGCAAATTATGGCCTCGGGAGGGGGGCCACGCGGCCCCCTTCCTGATTCCTTTTTTTTTTTATTGGGGGCAGGCCCTGGGCGATGGGATCCTCAGGGCAAATAAATTAGAAAAAGAAGGGGGGCCACACAGCTTCCCTTCTTCAAAAAAATAAAATAATAAAAAAACGGGATCGGGCTGGAAGCCACGCCCCCTACCAGCATCACTCTGCAAACGCGCCCCCTGCAATGTTTGCAGAGGAGCAATGAATTCCCCTTGAAAATTGGGGTCCATGGGGGCCAACTAGCCCACCAGAAACCTCCAATATGTGCCAGGGGCCTGCGTTGCAGAGAGGAGTTCTGAGGCCACGCACCTTTTTACACCTCTCTGTAATGCTGCTCCCTGGCGCTTAGTGGAGGTACCTGGTGGGCTAGTTGGCCGCCAGGGGTCCGCAGGATTCAAGGGGACTTAGTCCCCCAACTTAAAATGCGCCACAGGGCGCGTTTGCACAGTGGTGAAGGTAGAGAGCGGGGCCGAAGGTGGTATGTGTGCAAACATGCCCAGTGGGGCGTTTTAAGTTGGGAAATTGCTTCCTCTTCAATCCAGAGGTCCCCTTGGGGCCAACTAGCCCACCAGGTACCTTCAGTATGCATCAGGGAGCTGCGTTGCAGAGTGGTGCTCTGAGGCTATGCCCTTTTTTACACCTCTCTGCAACACAGCTCTGTGGCGCTTACTGGAGGTAGCTGGTGGGCTAGTTGCACCCCAGGTACCCTCAGTATTCAAGGGGAATTAATCCCCCAACTTACAATGTACCATGGGGCGCGTTTGCACAGTGGTGAAGGGAGGGGGCGAGGCCTTAGGTGACATGTGTGCAAACACGCTCTGTGGCGCGGTTTAAGTTGGAGAATTAATTCCTTGTCAATACTGAGGATCCCTGGGGGCCAACTAGCCCACCAGCTACCTCCAGTAAGCGCCATGGAGCTGCGTTGCAGAGTGTTGTAAAAAGAGGCGTGGCCTCTGAACACCTCTCTGCAACGCAGCCTCCTGGCGCATACTGGAGGTACCTGGTGGGCTGAAGGACTGAATCTAGGATCCAGTTCTGTGGTTAGAAAAGTAATCCATAAAGTAACGAATTGCATTTAACTAGAAATTCACATTGTGGTCAATGTTGCACTGTGTTTGAAATTGTGTTGCCCATTGCAACAACTGTAACTACTGTACTTAAACGTCTACTGCCTATTTGCAAAGTATTTAAACTAAAGTATTTCATTCTGAGAAAGTACATTTTGTAATGTAATGTATAATGTAATTATAATGTAATTTAAAATATAAACTGGCAGATTCTCCGAATCTGCCCCTTTGCGACCAGTATTTTTGCATTTGGGATGCATCATCCCAAATTCAAAAATCGCAATTAAGGAATCTCAAAATTGAGATTCCTTAAATTGCGATTGCATTTAAGGAATCCCAAATTGAGATTCCTTAAATGCAATGGATCCAACTAAAAAAAATAGTGATTTCGCAAATAGGAGTAGCCAATTACCATGAAGTTGAACTTCATAGTAATTTGCAAAAACATTGATAAATGCACTAAAGTGCATTTTTCAAAGTTCCATTTCACACACACACATGCCCTTAGGGCTTGTGTGTGTGCAAGATGTACCCATATGCAGATTTCAGGGGTGCAACAGGGAGTCCTTTGGACACCCCTGCACCCTTGAAATTGCATTCTCAATTTGCGATTCGCTAATTGCTAATCGCAAATTGAGAATGTCTTCCCATTCATTCCTATGGGCCTCTAGGCCCATAGGAATGGATGGGGAGGTATTTCTTAATTGCGATTCGCAATTTGCGAGTTGCAATTAAGGAATTTTAAGAAATCGCTATTTTTAAAGCAAGTTCTTGATGATTGGCATTTTGCAATTCCTTATTAGCGAATCCTTATTTTTCGCTAATAAGGAATCGCAAAATGGATGCTTGATGCATCTAGGGGTAAATATCTAACGTCATGTATTTTGAAGCCCGACGGGCTTTCTTCCACCCCCAAATGAACCTATCCGTAATTGATTGAAGCTGCATTAATTGTACCTGTGTCAACTCCAGGGGGACCGTTCGAAAGTAATAGAGCACTTTGGGGAGTATACACATCTTTAACACGTTACGACGTCCAACCATTGTCAACTGTAAACATTCTACCTTTTCTAACTGTCTTTTAACTGACCCTAATATATCAGCCCAGTTTACATCAATTATCTCCTGAATTGACATCCTAATTTTCATCCCCAGGTACTTAGCTCTGGCGTTACTCGTGACTCACCTGGGCACATGATGATTCGTGCCCCATGGTGCAAGGTTTAGCCAGAGGGCGCTTGAACATAGTTTGTAATGCCTGCAAAAACTGAGGTCTGACCCCCATCTTGCGCATTATAACCCATAAAAAAGCCCAAGTGACACGGTCGAATGCTTTTTCAGCATCTAAAAAAATAATGCCAATATTCTTTTGAAGTGCGGTTGCATAGTCTTTTGACGATATGACCCTGTGCAAGTGATTAACCGTGCTTCTACCTGGGAGAAAACTGTGCTGATGTCGAGATACGAACGATGGAAGAACTTGCACAAGCCGAGTCGCCAATATTTTGGAATATACTTTTGCGTCTGCATTAATTAATGATATGGGCCTGTATGACCCAGGGGATCGGGGGGGTTTGTCTTTTTTTTTTTTAAAACACTATATTTGCGCCATCCCAAGACACCGGAGGGTGTCCACATTGAGCTGTTATGAAGGTAGCAAGCATATCCTCCTTTATAGTGCAAAATAACAACCGAAGTTTATCCGGGCCAGCTGCTTTCCCCAGCGCTAAATCTTCTACTGCTGTCTGCCGTTCTTGCATGGAGCTTCCAACATTTCCCTCTCAGAAGGCCCAAGTTTAGAGAAGTCAAAGTCCTGGAGGTATAATTCTATTTGATCCTCAGCAACAGGGTCTTGGGTGTATAGTTCTTTATAGTGTATATGAAAAACCTCCATAATGCCATCCATGGTTTCAACCGTATCCCCTCTGTCATTCTCCAGCATTTCAATACGTTGAGACGCCTGTCTACCCTGCATTCTTTGAGCCAAGCATCTACCCGTTGCTTCCCCATACTCATTTCTTTCAGCCTTATGGATTTTATACTGAGTAGCTATATCGTGGTTTCAGACCCCGTTAATCCTAGCTTTACAACTAGCGACCTTGGTTTGTGCAATTTGACAGTCGGCATTAGATCGAATTACAGAAATAAGCTTGCACTCTGCCACTCTAAGTTCCTCAATCAAACTCACTATCAAAGCTTTCTGTTGCTTTTGTTTAGCCCAGCCATAACTATATGTTTCACCCCTAAGACCAGCTTTAAAGGAGTCCCAAACCATTGGTTGGGTAGCAGTGCCTCTATTATATTCTAGAAACTGCTTAGCCCATAACTTGATATGGATGGTATATTCCTCGTCACTGACAAGCTTTTTACTAAAGGTGAATGCTCGCACTTCACGTACCAACTTAACGCAGGTCAAATCTATAACTACTAGGCTATGATCAGAAGTAATTCGAGGCATTACTTGCATCTTTGCACCAACAGTTAAAAATCGGGGTAAAAAAATATAATCTAACCTAACAAGTTTGGAGTGGGGAGAAGAAAACAAAGTATACCCTGGATTCCCAGGATTTAACGTCCACCTGCCATCAACTAGTCCATGTTGTAATATCAACTGGTATAAAACCTTCGGCTTGCGGCCTTTATAGTCCTTGAAGTGAGGATCCCATGTTTGGGCGTCTCCATGTATATTAAATTCCCTGAGTAGTATCAGAGGGGTTGCCCACTGTGCTAGTTCAACATTCAGAAACTCCAAAATTTCTGTCTCGTCTAAATTAGATCCGTACACTGTGCATATTGTAACTTTGGTAGCCCCTATAGTACATTCAGTAATCGCCCACCGCCCAAGGTTATCAGCCCGACCGCCCATTATGGCCGCACCTCTATTCATAGTAGATTGTCTAGATACAGCTAGCAAAGTAAATCCCAGCTCAGACAAGATCTTATAATTAGACCAGGGAATGTGTGTTTCCTGCAAGCAGAGAACGTCAGGGTTGATTAAGCGCAGCTCATTAATCACACGTTTCCTTTTCAAAGCGTTATTGAGACCGCATACATTAAAGGAGCAAATTTGTAAATTCCTAACAGACATCGAAGCTTGAATATTGCTGGCCATTAACAAATAGACAAAAGGCTAGATCTACTAGATCTACTCCAAAATTCTTAAAACAGATGCTATGAACTGGCATTTTCTCTTTTTCCCCCTTACCCATACCCCCACCTCTCCCGCTAACCCCCCAGTGCCCCCTCGCCCACCCCCACACCACCAAACCAAACCCCCCCACCTCCCAAAGTGAACCCCCCCTTAACTAAGGCAATAGGGCTGGACGCCCTTGTGATGCTCAGTGAGTGGCTGTCTTAATACTCGGCTCACTAAATGCACACAAAAAAAAGAGGAAAAAGGGAACAAAAAAGTCCATATTAGATCAGCAACGACCAGATTAGTATACCAGTCCATCAAACCAAAGTATGCAAATACTCTCTCGCAGCAGACTCAGATGTGAAAAAACGAGTCTGGCCCTTATTAACAGTTTTTAAAGTTGCTGGTTGTAATAAGAATACCTGTAGGCTCTTTGTTTGAAAAGGAACAATTAGCTGCCGTAGCTTCCATCGCTTTTCGACTGTGGAATGGCAAAAATCTGGCCGAACAAAAAACTGTACTCCTTTTCCAGTTCTCTTCCTGTCAGGTCTGGCCATATCGTACAGTACCTGCCTTGCCAAAAAATTGTTCAAAGAAATCAGTATGGCCTGCGGTTGCTGGGGTCCTGCTTGCCCACTTATTGCCGGTCGATGCCTAAAAGGAAATCTGTGGGCCCCCTGAATCTCACGGACCCAGTTCCATTCTGTTACTTCTGGAAGTGCTTTCTCAAATAGCTCTGCCACAAATTTACATACGGTACATGTAAAAGTGGTCGGAGTCTGATATTTGGAGTAACAAATATCTCAAAGAATCACAAGTTTTTCAGTGGATCACTTTCGTTTATATCTAAACCACAAATGTCACTAAAAATAGAACAGATTCATACATTCGGTGCATATTTTTATTTTTGCACATCTTAATTTTTAAATTACGTGAATTCCAAACATTAGAGTAGAAAATATCGCAATTTATGCATTGACAATATAAATCAACTTAAAGAAAACACATTAATATACAATAGATACATTCAAGTATGTCAACGCGCTCACGGTGCACAGAAAGGAAAGTATTTAGGAGGGATGGGTGTGTGGGGGTAGAAGTGGGGACCGGGTAAAGGTGGTGTGACTAGGTTATAATCACAGTGAAAAAATTAAGCCTTTACAGTCTATATACAGATCAATGGGTTCCAAGATAATCTCAAGCATAGGTTCCGTAACCATCCATTATTAAGTCCTATGCTTGGAAAGATAAACAGTATAGGTTGTCGACGTTTCGACCCCTGAAGGTAAGGGTAGTTCAAAACCTCATGCTGGGGTCTTCATCAGGACGCATGGTGAAGCAGGAGCGCCTATAAGTAATGCGATAGTAATGAATGTATCTGGTACTACCATAAACCATTTGCTGCACTCGAACTAAAGTGGAAAATTACATACTTTGTATGGGGCCCGGGGTGGGCCTCGAACTTGGGACCTTCCAGGGTTCCTATGTTGTATGGTAAGCCTGTGAATTGAGTAGAAGGATCATAATTACAATGGGCTGTCCAACATGTGGACAGTGCACCAGTGTAACACACAACCAAATTAAAAACCAGGGGAGCACTTACTGGGAGCTTGGCAATATCCGATTGAATTTCGTGAAATTCTTTGGCCAGCTAGGACGGCCGGTCCGTGGAGAAATCCGTAAGTCTCTAGAAGTGAAATGTTAAACACGGATCAGTCTGAGTGAAGGAAAAATAATTGATTAACCGCCATTGCCGCATTGTAGTTGCTGGGTATATGCGCGGTATTGTGCTTAAACTAAGGTAAGCCTCTCGGGCTGGTGGTAAAGTAAAATATTTTATGGGCCATCATTCTAGAAGGTCGTTTAGAGAAAACGTCCAGGCATGTCCTGGCTGCATGGCATGAAAGCGGCATGACAACGGCACAAGATGCAGTTAAACGTAGTCAGCCATTGTTAAAAGCGGTATTGGTTAAACTGCCCCGAGGAACGCTCATAGTGTGCGTGGGGAAGTAGAAAGATTCACTCGTCGCTAATCAGATTGTGATTGTTATGAGGCAATAAAACGGAAAACCGCACAGCCAGAGTTTTCTATTAAGTGACAAATATAATGTGCGTTGGGAGTGACTCCTAATCTTAAAGATCCTTCACGATGTCAGAGCGTAAAGGGAATAATGGTTAAATCTGTGAAGCCTCTTGAGACCGGGGAGACGCGCTGGAAAACGTCAAGGTCTCACCTGTTTACTCGCAGGACATGTCTGTCTCAACCAACTCCTCCGGCTGTCAGCGGCAGTCTGAGCCGCCTCGAGGTGCCGGCGCTAAATGCTGCTTGGGGGCTCGCCGGATCCTGGCCAATCACCAGCGAGTAAGCCCGGGGAGCGGGGAAAATCGTAATCCTTGTTAGAACTAAGTGTCAATCACAAAGGGATGTACGTTGGGTTGATGTACAGTGGTGTTCTGCCTAGACACGTTCATACACGGACAGAAACACATTCAAAAAGGGTAGGGTGCTGAGTCACTTAGGGTGTGCGAGTTAATTACAATAAGCTTCTTCTAGGTGGACAGACAGGAAAGGGTAAACTAAACCCGGGCAACATTGTATTATTGACATAGCGTTATGAAGTATACGTCCATGCACCTGACCCAGATTATTGCGTGACTTAAAATCTGCAAGGCTAAAACGGCATGTTGTTGCGCACTGAAATCACAATTATACAGTAAACATCCGAAAGGCCGCTTTCACGCCTTAACAAAATACAGACATCAATCCATGATATGCAAAGCAGTGCAAGAATATTTATACAACGTACTTTCTGGATCAACCCCATGCTGTAATTATTCGGGTTGCAATAGAGTGAAGTTGTCAAGTGGCTCATTGTCTAGGTGGATTCAAGGTTGAGCTGGAATTGTCCCTAGTACATCAACACCTGGGACAGGGTCTATTGGTATGCTATAAAGCGTGGGGAGGAGCCTCATGGATCAATCTGGATCTAGAAGTGCCATCTGAGAGAATGTTGTTTCCAGTTCGTTTAGGCCCTGCTGGACGGAGTTGAAAAATTGCATCCATTTACACTCACGCACATTCAGGATCGAATTGAGATTACCACCCCGTGGGCCCAGTGTGAATTTTTCAATGACCACCCACTTGAGTGATTCTGGTGTGTGTGTGTGTTCTTGGAAATGTTCTACCAGGGGGGCTCCCGGTGTTTTACATCTTATCCTGCTGCAGTGCTGTAGCACACGGTTCTTTATTGTTTGTTTGGTTTGGCCTATGTAAATCATTCCGCAGGGGCAAAAAATTGCATAAATGACTCCATCGGTGTTGCAATTCGTGAAAGACTTCAAAGTCACAGTCAAACTGTTGTGTGTTACAGTTTTAGTCTCTAGACATAGTGAGCAGGCCTTGCAGTTGCCGCATTTATGATTACCAAGGATAGCAGGTAGGTTCCACATTGATTGTATAGTGGGAGCTGCCGGGCTGTCCAGCATAGAGCATACTACAAAGTCTCTAATGCTCTTTGCTTTTCTGAAAGCATGCATGGGTAGATGGTGCATTTCAAGAGCCTCTGACACGATTTTCCAGTGCTTGTTCATGATCCTGCGTACTGCATTGCTCTTGCTGCAATAGGTGGTCACGCAGATCATCCTGTCCTCCAACGGTTGCCGCTCCTTGGGTAGCAGCAGGGCATCTCTGTTGCTGAACCATGCCCTCTTCCGTGCTCGTTTGACCAGTCTCTTCGGGTATCCTCTTTCTATAAGTCGGAGGATAAGTTCATCTGATTCGTGAAAGTAATCATCCTTCATCGTACAGTTCCTCCGAATCCTGAGGAACTGTCCGAATGGTAGATTATCCCGTAAGGCCCGTGTGTGGTGGCTGGAATACTGCAGCAGCGTGTTTCTTTCAGTCGGTTTTCTATAAAGAGTGGTATAGAGCAGCCCTTCCTTTTCTTTAATGGTGATATCCAAAAAGTCAATTGTTTCATTACTGCACGTGCTGGTGAACTGAATGTCACCTGATTGAGTGTTGAGCCAGTGCGTAAAAGCCTCCAATTCTTGCTTGTCTCCTGCCCATATGATCAGTATGTCGTCTATGTACCGGCGATATTCCAAGATCTTATCATGATATGGGTTAGTTGGACAAAGAATCCTGTGTTGCTCATACTCATTCATAAAGAGGATGGCAAGATCTGGGGCAAAGGCCGCCCCCATGGCTACTCCTTTCATCTGCATGAAGAAATTATCTTGGAATATGAAAAAGTTCTTTGTCATTGCAATCTCAAGCAGATCAATGATAAATTCCGTGGGGACTTCTGCTGGTTGTGGTCTTGATTCCAAAGCCCTTCGTATGGTTATCAGAGCCGGTTCTTGAGGGATGCTCGTGTATAAAGACACGATGTCCATAGTTACCAGAAGTTGTTTCTCTTTGTCGAATGGGCGTTGGTCTATCAGGTTGATCACCTGCATCGTGTCCCTCAAGTAGGTGGAGGTGGCTTCTGCCAATGGCTTCAGGAAAACATCAATGTATTTGCAGAGGGGCTCAAGGATGGACCCGCACCCTGATATAATCGGTCGTCCAGGAGGTTTGGTGGGGTTCTTGTGGACTTTGGGTAAGACATAAATCGTCGGTGTCCGTGGTTGGTCAACATTGAGATAAGAGTGTTCTTTCTCGGAGAGGAACCCGGCTTCCTTTGCTTTGGCCGTGATAGCGAGGATCTGGCGTCTGATCTCGTTGGTCGGGTTAGTTGTTAGTGGCCGATAGCTCACATTGTCCCTCAGTTGCGAGTATATCTCTTGTTTGTAATCCTCCGTCCCCATGATAACTATCGCTCCACCTTTGTCCGCCGGCTTGATGACCAGCGATTTATTGTTCTTAAGGCCATCCAGAGCTGCTCTTTCGCTCTTTGAGATGTGGTGTCTTACATATGGGCGTTTCTTCCACATCTTGAGTACATCATTCATTACAAGGCTTTCGTAGGTTAGAATTCGATGATTGGTCATGGCAGTGTGGGGTGTGAAGGTGGAGGGTGGTCGTAGGTTGGTAAATGATCTGGTCTGGGTAAACGGTTTGTGTAGGAAAAAGCTCCGCAGGCGAATCTTACGGAAAAATCTCGCCAATTCCGTTTTGATGGTAAATAAATTACCCTGTGAGGTCGGGACGAAAGAGAGGCCCTTGCTCAGGACTCCTGTCTCTGCAGGGGATAGTGTCTGGTTAGATAGATTCATAATGGGGCTTACTCTGGTTACCAGCGGTAAGTCTTCTTCCGTGTGCTGATTTCCCCGTGGTTGGCCTGCTGGAATCTCACCTGCTTGCTGTTGTAGCCTTGCTGTCTCGAGTCGTCCCAGTTCTGAGGGTCGTGGCCTCTGTTCGATCGTCTGTTCCATCTGCTTGAGATTGCAATGACAAAGAACTTTTTCATATTCCAAGATAATTTCTTCATGCAGATGAAAGGAGTAGCCATGGGGGCATCCTTTGCCCCAGATCTGGCCATCCTCTTTATGAATGAGTATGAGCAACACAGGATTCTTTGTCCAACTAACCCATATCATGATAAAATCTTGGAATATCGCCGGTACATAGACGACATACTGATCATATGGGCAGGAGACAAGCAAGAATTGGAGGCTTTTACGCACTGGCTCAACACTCAATCAGGTGACATTCAGTTCACCAGCACGTGCAGTAATGAAACAATTGACTTTTTGGATATCACCATTAAAGAAAAGGAAGGGCTGCTCTATACCACTCTTTATAGAAAACCGACTGAAAGAAACACGCTGCTGCAGTATTCCAGCCACCACACACGGGCCTTACGGGATAATCTACCATTCGGACAGTTCCTCAGGATTCGGAGGAACTGTACGATGAAGGATGATTACTTTCACGAATCAGATGAACTTATCCTCCGACTTATAGAAAGAGGATACCCGAAGAGACTGGTCAAACGAGCACGGAAGAGGGCATGGTTCAGCAACAGAGATGCCCTGCTGCTACCCAAGGAGCGGCAACCGTTGGAGGACAGGATGATCTGCGTGACCACCTATTGCAGCAAGAGCAATGCAGTACGCAGGATCGTGAACAAGCACTGGAAAATCGTGTCAGAGGCTCTTGAAATGCACCATCTACCCATGCATGCTTTCAGAAAAGCAAAGAGCATTAGAGACTTTGTAGTATGCTCTATGCTGGACAGCCCGGCAGCTCCCACTATACAATCAATGTGGAACCTACCTGCTATCCTTGGTAATCATAAATGCGGCAACTGCAAGGCCTGCTCACTATGTCTAGAGACTAAAACTGTAACACACAACAGTTTGACTGTGACTTTGAAGTCTTTCACGAATTGCAACACCGATGGAGTCATTTATGCAATTTTTTGCCCCTGCGGAATGATTTACATAGGCCAAACCAAACAAAAAATAAAGAACCGTGTGCTACAGCACTGCAGCAGGATAAGATGTAAAACACCGGGAGCCCCCCTGGTAGAACATTTCCAAGAACACACACACACACCAGAATCACTCAAGTGGGTGGTCATTGAAAAAATCACACTGGGCCCACGGGTGGTAATCTCAATTCGATTCTGAATGTGCGTGAGTGTAAATGGATGCAATTTTTCAACTCCGTCCAGCAGGGCCTAAACGAACTGGAAACAACATTCTCTCAGATGGCACTTCTAGATCCAGATTGATCCATGAGGCTCCTCCCCACTCTTTATAGCATACCAATAGACCCTGTCCCAGGTGTTGATGTACTAGGGACAATTCCAGCTCAACCTTGAATCCACCTAGACAATGAGCCACTTGACAACTTCACTCTATTGCAACCCGAATAATTACAGCATGGGGTTGATCCAGAAAGTACGTTGTATAAATATTCTTGCACTGCTTTGCATATCATGGATTGATGTCTGTATTTTGTTAAGGCGTGAAAGCGGCCTTTCGGATGTTTACTGTATAATTGTGATTTCAGTGCGCAACAACATGCCGTTTTAGCCTTGCAGATTTTAAGTCACGCAATAATCTGGGTCAGGTGCATGGACGTATACTTCATAACGCTATTTCAATAATACAATGTTGCCCGGGTTTAGTTTACCCTTTCCTGTCTGTCCACCTAGAAGAAGCTTATTGTAATTAACTCGCACACCCTAAGTGACTCAGCGCCCTACTCTTTTTGAATGTGTTTCTGTCCGTGTATGAACGTGTCTAGGCAGAACACCACTGTACATCAACCCAACGTACATCCCTTTGTGATTGACACTTAGTTCTAACAAGGATTACGATTTTCCCCGCTCCCCGGGCTTACTCGCTGGTGATTGGCCAGGATCCGGCGAGCCCCCAAGCAGCATTTAGCGCCGGCACCTCGAGGCGGCTCAGACTGCCGCTGACAGCCGGAGGAGTTGGTTGAGACAGACATGTCCTGCGAGTAAACAGGTGAGACCTTGACGTTTTCCAGCGCGTCTCCCCGGTCTCAAGAGGCTTCACAGATTTAACCATTATTCCCTTTACGCTCTGACATCGTGAAGGATCTTTAAGATTAGGAGTCACTCCCAACGCACATTATATTTGTCACTTAATCGAAAACTCTGGCTGTGCGGTTTTCCGTTTTATTGCCTCATAACAATCACAATCTGATTAGCGACGAGTGAATCTTTCTACTTCCCCACGCACACTATGAGCGTTCCTCGGGGCAGTTTAACCAATACCGCTTTTAACAATGGCTGACTACGTTTAACTGCATCTTGTGCCGTTGTCATGCCGCTTTCATGCCATGCAGCCAGGACATGCCTGGACGTTTTCTCTAAACGACCTTCTAGAATGATGGCCCATAAAATATTTTACTTTACCACCAGCCCGAGAGGCTTACCTTAGTTTAAGCACAATACCGCGCATATACCCAGCAACTACAATGCGGCAATGGCGGTTAATCAATTATTTTTCCTTCACTCAGACTGATCCGTGTTTAACATTTCACTTCTAGAGACTTACGGATTTCTCCACGGACCGGCCGTCCTAGCTGGCCAAACAATTTCACGAAATTCAATCGGATATTGCCAAGCTCCCAGTAAGTGCTCCCCTGGTTTTTAATTTGGTTGTGTGTTACACTGGTGCACTGTCCACATGTTGGACAGCCCATTGTAATTATGATCCTTCTACTCAATTCACAGGCTTACCATACAACATAGGAACCCTGGAAGGTCCCAAGTTCGAGGCCCACCCCGGGCCTCATACAAAGTATGTAATTTTCCACTTTAGTTCGAGTGCAGCAAATGGTTTATGGTAGTACCAGATACATTCATTACTATCGCATTACTTATAGGCGCTCCTGCTTCACCATGCGTCCTGATGAAGACCTCAGCATGAGGTTTTGAACTACCCTTACCTTCAGGGGTCGAAACGTCGACAACCTATACTGTTTATCTTTCCAAGCATAGGACTTAATAATGGATGGTTACGGAACCTATGCTTGAGATTATCTTGGAACCCATTGATCTGTATATAGACTGTAAAGGCTTCATTTTTTCACTGTGATTATAACCTAATCACACCACCTTTACCCGGTCCCCACTTCTACCCCCACACACCCATCCCTCCTAAATACTTTCCTTTCTGTGCACCGTGAGCGCGTCGACATACTTGAATGTATCTATTGTATATTAATGTGTTTTCTTTAAGTTGATTTATATTGTCAATGCATCAATTGCAATATTTTCTACTCTAATGTTTGGAATTCACGTAATTTAAAAATTAAGATGTGCAAAAATAAAAATATGCACCGAATGTATGAATCTGTTCTATTTTTAGTGACATTTGTGGTTTAGATATAAACGAAAGTGATCCACTGAAAAACTTGTGATTCTTTGAGATATTTGTTACTCCAAATATCAGACTCCGACCACTTTTACATGTACCTGATTAACTGACCCAGGTCAGAGAGTTCTTAGGGTCCACCCCGTTGTAACTCACTACAAATTTACATACATCCTGTCCCTCAAGACCTTATGGGACCCCAAGAATGCGTAAATTATTATGGCGAAGACGATTTTCCAGTTCGGCAATCTTATCATGCACATCGTCCTTATGTGCCTTTATTTCAGCAACATTAGCCTTTTGAGTACCATCTGGTCTTCTAGCGACGATATCCGTACCTCTGCTTCCACCATTCTGTCAGTGAAGTCGTTGCATGTTTTAGCCAAGCGTCGAACAGTATTTTGAAGCTTTCTACATGCTGTGTGTGTTTTCAAACGCTCAGCTCGAGCCTCCAACCTATGATCGTTAATAGATCTATAAATTTCCTCCAACGACACTTGGCTAGACACTTGACTAGGTACCGCTACATCTGCACCCCCACTAACTTGACCTGATAGATCCAGTCTCTCTAGTAGCTGTGTCTACATGTTAATGCTAATTCCTAATTGTGCCGACAGAAAGATCCCAATCAGTCGTTTCGGTGAGAGCCGATCCTACGCTGCCTCCCCTATCTTTCTTCCGAATGGTAGAGGCCTGAGCTGAAGGGCCCCCGGAGAAACCATTTTTATATTGACTACCTTCCAACATAGTAGGGGTATTATCTCCATCTCCGTCTTCTGGAAGCGAGAGTTCTTCTTCCAAATCTGACCCAAATTTTATCTTATATTATTTAGCATGCCTTATACAAAATATGAAGTATATTGTAATAGGGGGAGAGACACGGCAGTTTGAATCGCCTAACATCCATCAGATGTTATTAGGGAACCAGACGTGTGAAGCTCTGCTTAAATTCTTTGAGCCAAGCTACTTTAAATGCACTAGATTTAAAACTATGATTACAGCTTATAAGGGGTGGAAATGGCTTTGTAAACTTTTGGCTATTAAACGTATTAATTTCTATACACCCCTTGTCTCTATGGAAATATTCCCGTTGATATTTTGGGATAAAAAGATGAAAACATGGAGATATAAAGGGGTTCGTCGTTTAGGGGATATTTTTAAGGATGGAGCATTAGTTTCATTAATGGATTTAATGGAAATATATGCAATATCCAAGAATGATTTCTTTAAATATCTACAGTTACGCGATTCCTTATATAAACATTGCAGATCACAGGGTATTTTACGTAATAAATGTATTGAAGCTTTGTTAAAAGGGGCAAAGATTGGGATTTTGTATGAAATATTACTTTCAAAGCAAAGTGATGATATCGTAGCTCAAGATATGAAATGGCAGACTCGACTGGGCAACTCTGGTTTATTTTTGCAAGAATCGATCGATATGGCGGGTGAAGTGATTTTGACTGCAAATTTACGCACCCAACGCTATAAAACTCTGTTTAACTTATACTATACGCCAGTGAAAATGATTAAGTGGGGTGATATCCATGATGGAAAATGTTTCAGGTGTCAAACAGAGGAAGCAGATATTGTTCATGTATTTTTTGACTGCAACGCACTTATTCAGTTTTTTTCATGTATTTAACAATTTTTGTTAGAAACAACTAAGGTGCATTGCTTTATAAGTTGGGTACTGCTGCTTTTCGGGGTGTGTAAAGATAGAGAAAGTATACAGAATTGCTATCCTCATCATTATTTTATTTTTATGGCAATGGCTGTAGCTAGATTATGTATTGCCATGATGTGGCTGAAACCAGAGGCACCAGCCTATGAAACGTGGAGAGCTAAGTTCTATAATGTGTTTCATCTTGAATTTAATTTGTACTGTATCAAATCTTTGAAGAAAAAGCAATTTGAGCTGAAGATATGGCAACCTATGCTTCAGCATTTGGAGATCCCGCTGTGAAATCATGTTAAAATGACATCTATTTCTTTGCCTTGGATTTCATTTATTTTCTTGCTTTTTGTATGCTATGAACTGAACAATAAAGAGTTTTTTAAAAAAATTTAGTAAATCAGTATCAAAAAAATAAATATAACAATTACTACATTTAAAAATTGTCATTTACAATACATTGGAAATTCACTGAAAATACCATACTTTTCAGGCCTGATATAGTTTAGTTAGGAATTAGCATTTAAAAAATCTTTGAAATTCACTGAAAAAACCATAGGTTTCAAGCCTGATATAGTTAGGAATTAGCATTTGAAAAACCTTAGAAATTCACAGAAAAAAATATAGGTTTTAGGGATGTAATAGTTAGTTGGACACTTCACTCGTACAAAAACATTGAAATTCCTCCGATATAGTTAGTTGTACTCACTATATCTCGCGCGCCCGCAATTCACTGATGATAATGTCACATATTACATCATTCATGACATGGCATGGTCAGTGACATCACTGATGACATCTCAAATGCTGCTTTCGTGGTGCGAGGAAGATTGCCGCTTTCTTTGGTTTGTAGCGGAATTCAATTCCTCGGTTTGCTACCACACAAGACGCTTCGAGATAGAGAAATAGTGCCAATTATTAATCGCAAGTTTATGAGCACTTACCCGGAGAATTACTTGCTCTACAAAATTTGTGGTTTATGCCATCCAATGTAACTGCGGAATGCTCTACATAGGAAGCACCATCTGTATGCTAAAAAAGCGAATCTTGGAGCACATTAGAGCAGTAAAAAACGGAGAACTATCCTATGCAACAGTGAAAGATCTTCTAACATGTCAAGGTGGCGACTGGCGTAATATGAACTACTATGCAATAGATACGGTGGAGCAACATGAAAGACTGGGTGATCAGAGAGAGAAACTACGACAATTGGAATCCAAATATATAACATGATTACGGACAAAGCCCAAGAGGCATGAATTTCGATGAAGAACTTTACATCCACCTAGAATAAAACAATGCTACCTTATTTTGAATATGCAAGATCATTTTTCAAAGGGGAACTTATGCTAAGACATTGAAATGGATTATGACCAGTTGGGCTAGGTACTATACCGAAATTGCCCTCCAAACAAGAATTTGTCACTTACAAATGACTCAAAGAATTATATGTACTACATAATACATTTCTAAAAATTGTTTTTTCATTGTTTAGTTACATATGTTGAAAAATGACATAATATTCATTGTTAACAAGCAACTCTTTCTTTAAAAACTGTGAAAATGACAATGGCGTTACCTTCAATTAGAAACAGGATATTGTCTGTCATAGCTGATCTGTTACAATGAACTTGAAACTACATGTCCCAGAATTCATGGGAGTGTTAGAATAGGAAACAGTATAAACAGCTGCAAGAAAGTAGTGCCACCTACCGTGAGCAAGGCCGCAAGGCTGAAACACGTTGGTGTGTCAGACTGGGCACTGAATACATCGCAAAGAACTTAAGTTGCTGTGTGTGGCGTCCTTTGTTTAAAAATATATATATATATATATATATCACAGGAATACTGCTTGGCGATCCTCAGCCAAACAGCGCTGATGCCGTCGATGGTAGCAGTCACCATACTTTTCGTTTTTCACTATTCAATCAATCAATCAATCAGGTCATTTATATAGCGCACTACTCACCCGTAGGGTCTCAAGGCGCTGGGGTGGGGGGGGGGGGTGCCGTTACTGCTCGAACAGCCAGGTCTTCAGCTTCTTCCTGAAGGAGAGGTGGTCTTGGGTCAGGCGCAGGTCGGTTGGGAGTGAGTTCCAGGTCTTGGCGGCCAGGTAGGAGAAGGACCTTCCTCCTGTTGTCGCTCTTCGGATGCGGGGGACGGCGGCGAGGGCGTGGCTGGTTGATCTGAGGAGGCGCTTGGGAGTGTAGAAGTTGATCCGGTTGTTGAGGTAGCTCGGGCCTTGGTCGTGTAGGGCTTTGTGCGCGTGGGTGAGGAGACGGAAGGTGATTCTCTTGCTGACCGGGAGCCAATGCAGATCTCTCAGGTGTCCGGAGATGTGGCTGCGTCGGGGGATGTCGAGGATGAGTCTGGCCGATGCGTTCTGGATCCGCTGGAGTCTCTTCTGGAGCTTGGCGGTGGTTCCGGCGTAGAGGGCGTTGCCGTAGTCCAGTCGGCTGGTGACGAGGGCCTGGGTGACCGTCTTCCTCGTCTCGGTGGGGATCCACCGGAAGATCTTCCGTAGCATGCGCAGGATGTTGAAGCATGACGAGGAGACGGCGTTGACTTGTCTGGTCATGGAGAGGGAGGGGTCCAGGATGAAGCCCAGGTTGCGTGCGTGGTCCGTCAGTTTGGGTGCGGTGCCCAGGGCGGGGGGCCACCAGGAGTCGTCCCATGCGGAGGGCGAGGAGCCCAGGATGAGGACCTCCGTCTTGTCCGAGTTCAGCTTCAGGCGGCTGGTCGTCATCCATTCGGCTACCTCTCTCATCCCTTCGTGCAGGTTGGCTCTGGCGGTGGCGGGGTCGTTGGTCAGGGAGAGGATCAGCTGGGTGTCGTCGGCGTAGGAGATTATGTTGAGGTTGTGTTGGCGTGCGATGGCCGCGAGGGGGCTCATGTAGACGTTGAAGAGGGTGGGGCTCAGTGAGGATCCTTGAGGGACGCCGCAGATGACTTTGGTGGCCTCTGACTTGTACGGTGGTAGGCGGACTCTCTGTGTTCTTCCGTCGAGGAAGGAGGTGATCCATTCCAGCGCCTTGTCCTGGATTCCGATGTTGCCGAGGCGCTGTACTAGGGTGCGGTGGCAGACGGTGTCGAAAGCCGCGGATAGGTCCAGAAGGATGAGGGCCGCTGTTTCTCCGTTGTCCATCAGAGTTCGTATGTCATCGGTGGCAGCGATGAGGGCGGTCTCGGTGCTGTGGTTCGCTCGGAAGCCAGACTGTGAGGGGTCGAGGGATCCATTCGTCTCGAGGAAGGCGGCCAGCTGTTTGTTGACTGTCTTCTCGATGACTTTGGCCGGGAACGGGAGGAGCGAGATGGGACGGTAGTTCTTGAGGTCGGTGGGGTCTGCTGTGGGTTTCTTGAGAAGAGCGCTGAGTTCGGCGTGCTTCCAGCTCTCAGGGAAGGTGGCGGTGTCGAAGGAGGTGTTGATGATGTCCCGCAGGTGGGGTGCGATGACCGCGTCGGCCTTGTTGAAGACGTGGTGAGGGCAGGGGTCAGTCGGAGATCCGGAATGGATGGAGTTCATAGTGCGGATGGTGTCTTCGGTGCTGATCGGAGTCCAGGTGCGGAGGGTGGTGGTGGGTGGCGTTGTTGCGGTTGTGGCTTGCGTTGGTTGGTTGCTGAAGCTGTTGTGTATGTCCGCGATCTTGTTGTGGAAGTAGGAGGCGAGGGAGTTGCAGAGGTCTTGCGACGGGGTGATGTCATTGTTTCCGGCGTTGGGGTTGGAGAGCTCTTTCACGATGTTGAAGAGTTCCTTGCAGTTGTGTGCGTTGTTGTCCAGCCGGTCCTTGTATGTGTTTTTCTTGGTGGCGCGGATCAGTTGGTGGTGTTTTCGGGTGGCGAGCTTGAGGGTGGTCATGTTGTCCGTCGTTGGTTCCCTTCTCCAGACTTTCTCGAGGGCCCGACAGTTCTTCTTGGAGCTCTTGAGTTCGTCGGTGAACCATGGTGTTTTTCTGCTGCCGGGTCTGCTGGGCGGGGTTCTCAGAGGGGCGAGTTCGTCCGCGCAGTTGCTGATCCACTTCGTGAGGGTGTCGGCGGCCTGGTTGGGGTTCGCTGAGCTGGCGGGGGGGTGCTGACTAAGGGAAGCGGTGAGTTGGTCGGCTGTGATCTTGTTCCAGCTTCTTCGGGCAACCTGTTGCTGGTGGTGGTGGCTCGTCGTTCTTCTGAAGCTGAAGTGGACGCAGCTGTGGTCCGTCCAGTGGAGCCCTGTTGCGTGGGTGAAGGTGACGTCTTTGCTGGATGAGAAGACGGCGTCGAGTGTGTGTCCGGCGAGGTGGGTGGACTATTCCCGTTCACCTCCGTGAATCGGCTCCCAGAAAAAGACGGCACACCAGGTAGGTCCAGCACAAAAAGTTTATTGTGCACTAAACAACACAAAGACTCTATATATATGAACAAAGTCCTCTCTGAACCAAAGAAGGAGAGACCACACAGGGGAGTCTGCGGAGGGGGTTCTTTTAATGCCAAATTAAAACCAAATATCAGGGCGGATGCATTTCGGCGTAGATTAGCCTTCGTCAGCGCCAGATGATTTTGCAGGAGGCAGGCAGTGTGATCGGTTTGAATACCTCTCCCCCTCCTGTCCGGTGAAAAGGTAGCTCCGCCCCAAGCAGCATGTGTTGTTAATTACTGGTCGAGTCTCACTGTAGGATGCACAGTGCGTCAATACTACAAAGTCCAGAATGCTGTGGGCTGGTCTCACATTGCAACGGGGATGGATGGAATTAAGCGGGCCGTTTTCACCTGTAAAGTTCATGGCTGTAGCCTCCTCTGCTCCCCGAACTGCACACACCACAAAGTCCCGGCAGTCCATTAGGCAGGGATAGGACTGGCAATCCAGCTCACCCGACGTGGGGCACAATGGCTCTCAACACTGCCATTTCTCTTGCCGGATCCATGGGTGGGTACCAGACCATCCCAGTACCCTGGGAACGAAATTTTTTCACTGAAGCGGAAAGCCAGCTCGGTCCGGACCACTTTATAGTGCAGGGGTCTCTCAAAGCGCGATACGGGAGCTCGCGCAAATTGAATGAACAAAGTCCTCTCTGAACCAAAGAAGGAGAGACCACACAGGGGAGTCTGCGGAGGGCGTTCTTTTAATGCCAAATTAAAACCAAATATCAGGGCGGATGCATTTCGGCGTAGATTAGCCTTCGTCAGCGCCAGATGGTTTTGCAGGAGGCAGGCAGTGTGATCGGTTTAATTACCTCTCCCCCTCCTGTCCGGTAAAAAGGTAGCTCCACCCCCCAAGCAGCATGTGTTGTTAATTGCATGTGTTGTTAATTGCTGGTCGAGTCTCACTGTAGGACGCACAGTGCATCAATACTACAAAGTCCAGAATGCTGTGGGCTGGTCTCACATTGCAACGGGGGTGGATGGAAGTAAGCGGGCCATTTTCACCTGTAAAGTTCATGGCAGTCCATTAGGCAGGGATAGGACTGGCAATCCAGCTCACCCGACGTGGGGCACAATGGCTCTCAACACTGCCATTTCTCTTGCCGGATCCATGGGTGGGTACCAGACCATCCCAGTACCCTGGGAACGAACATTTTTCCACTGAAGCGGAAAGCCAGCTCGGTCCGGACCACTTTATAGTGCAGGGGTCTCTCAAAGCGCGTTACTGGAGCTCGCGCAAATTGAATGAACAAAGTCCTCTCTGAACCAAAGAAGGAGAGACCACACAGGGGAGTCTGCGGAGGGCGTTCTTTTAATGCAAAATTAAAACCAAATATCAGGGCGGATGCATTTCGGCGTAGATTAGCCTTCGTCAGCGCCAGATGGTTTTGCAGGAGGCAGGCAGTGTGATCGGTTTAATTACCTCTCCCCCTCCTGTCCGGTAAAAAGGTAGCTCCACCCCCCAAGCAGCATGTGTTGTTAATTGCATGTGTTGTTAATTGCTGGTCGAGTCTCACTGTAGGACGCACAGTGCATCAATACTACAAAGTCCAGAATGCTGTGGGCTGGTCTCACATTGCAACGGGGGTGGATGGAAGTAAGCGGGCCGTTTTCACCTGTAAAGTTCATGGCAGTCCATTAGGCAGGGATAGGACTGGCAATCCAGCTCACCCGACGTGGGGCACAATGGCTCTCAACACTGCCATTTCTCTTGCCGGATCCATGGGTGGGTACCAGACCATCCCAGTACCCTGGGAACGAACATTTTTCCACTGAAGCGGAAAGCCAGCTCGGTCCGGACCACTTTATAGTGCAGGGGTCTCTCAAAGCGCGTTACTGGAGCTCGCGCAAATTGAATGAACAAAGTCCTCTCTGAACCAAAGAAGGAGAGACCACACAGGGGAGTCTGCGGAGGGCGTTCTTTTAATGCAAAATTAAAACCAAATATCAGGGCGGATGCATTTCGGCGTAGATTAGCCATCGTCAGCGCCAGATGGTTTTGCAGGAGGCAGGCAGTGTGATCGGTTTAATTACCTCTCCCCCTCCTGTCCGGTGAAAAGGTAGCTCCATCCCCCAAGCAGCATGTGTTGTTAATTGCTGGTCGAGTCTCACTGTAGGACGCACAGTGCATCAATACTACAAAGTCCAGAATGCTGTGGGCTGGTCTCACATTGCAACGGGGGTGGATGGAAGTAAGCGGGCCGTTTTCACCTGTAAAGTTCATGGCTGTAGCCTCCTCTGCTCCCCGAACTGCACACACCACAAAGTCCCGGCAGTCCATTAGGCAGGGGTAGGACTGGCAATCCAGCTCACCCGACGTGGGGCACAATGGCTCTCAACACTGCCATTTCTCTTGCCGGATCCATGGGTGGGTACCAGACCGTCCGAGTACCCTGGGAACGAACATTTTTCCACTGAAGCGGAAAGCCAGCTCGGTCCGGACCACTTTAAAGTGCAGGGGTCTCTCAATGCGCGTTACTGGAGCTCGCGCAATTTGAATGAACAAAGTCCTCTCTGAACCAAAGAAGGAGAGACCACACAGGGGAGTCTGCGGAGGGGGTTCTTTTAATGCCAAATTAAAACCAAATATCAGGGTGGATGCATTTCGGCGTAGATTAGCCTTCGTCAGTGCCAGATGGTTTTGCAGGAGGCAGGCAGTGTGATATATATATATATATTTATTTATATTAGAGCTGTCATCCTTAGGGTGGTCTTCCCCCAACTTGTTGCCTGCCTACCTCTACTTTTTTCTGTATCTTTTAGTTGGTCTTAGGACTCAGAGCCCTTTACCACTGATAAAGTGTATGTGCTCTTCCCTTAAACATGGTGACATTGGTGCATACCTGCTTAGTATATTTAGTTTACCAGTAAGTCCCTTCTAAAGTGTTATACCATATACCCAGGCCCTGTAATCTAAATGTTACTATTGAGCCTGCAGCACTGGTTGTGCCATCCACGCAAGAATCCTTTCAAAACACTCTCAGGCCTGCCATTGTAGGGCCTGTGTATGCAGTCTATTGCCACTTCGACTTGGCATTTAGAACCACTTGTCAAGCCTTAAAATTCCCTTTTATTACACATAAGTCACCCCTAAGGTAAGCCCTTGGTAGCCCTACTAGTTTTTCACTATTGTGAGGTCCACTCCTCTCATAGGCTAGCATTGGGAATTCCTTAAACCACTTTTTAACCTGTAAATCCTGATCAGAAAAGAGTATCTTCATCATGTTTCATATCTTTAGAATGATGGTGGCAAATCTACTTTAATGGTAAAGTTGGATTTGACATTATCATTTTCGAAATGCCACTTTTAGAAACTGGACATTTCTCTGCTCTTAGCTTTGCTCTGTGTGCCTGCAGTCTGTCTCCAATGCACATCTAGGCTTGGTGACGGCTACACTTTGTGCATTCCCTCTGGTTTCTGCAGCTGAATTCTGCAAAAACGGACGTATTGCCTCGACTGCATGAAAATCTCCAATGCACCATCCTTCGACACCGACACAGAGGCTGCTCAATGATGAAGAATCCACAGTCTGTACGGCTTGACGATGACGAAGCCTTGCATTCACTTCAATGGAGGTCGACGATGATGCAGGACCCTCTTTGCGCAGCTTGACAACAATGCGGTAGACTATTGACGTCGACCAAAGCTCTATTCAAGGTAGCTCTTCAGCGAGACCTGTCTGGGTAATATATAAAGCCTGCCATAGATCGTGAATGGCCCGAACTGTGACTTTGCACCGGCCCCTCATTACGTCAAGTAAACCTTTGACCACAAGTGACTAAGCACTGTTTTAACATTTAATCTTTTAACAATCATATCTCAATTTCTACTTCTTGTATTTTTGTCATTTCAGTTTTGTTTCAATCAGATAAATATTCTCTATTTTTCTAAACCTTTGTGGCGTCTTTTTGTGGTCTTTTTATTGAGTTACTGTAATTTAAGTGTTACATAAATACTTTAAACATTCCCTATTAAGTCAAGCCTGGCTACTCTCTACCTAGCTACCAGAGGGCTAGCAGATGCTAATTTAGGGCGTGTTTCTGACTTACCCTGATACAAGTGGTGGTCCCTCCTTGGACAGGGTGCATAGCTCTGCCAACTAGAGACGCCCTTTCTAACAATATAAATCTGTATCTATATATTACCTAGTTACAGTCGACACTGGGCAGTTATAGTTAGGATTGTGTTTCCATAGGTAATTCATTTTTTGTCTTGCTAAGAAATTTGACACCATTCAATGAATCTTCACAAAAACATGCTACTTTTTGACTGGTTTG
The DNA here is from genome assembly GCF_964261635.1 of Lissotriton helveticus. Lineage (NCBI taxonomy): Eukaryota > Metazoa > Chordata > Amphibia > Caudata > Salamandridae > Lissotriton > Lissotriton helveticus. Next base: position 897,020,231 of record NC_136072.1, on the reverse strand, counting down.
AGCATGGAAAGTTTTGGGGTGATCCGTCAAGCAAGGGCTGAGTAAAAGGAATGGCCCCAAACATGTTCATTCATTTTTCCATAGGAACTTTAAACACAGCTACAGCCTAATCCTCTGTACGGATGGACACCAAATTTGGAAGAAAGCTCGACCTTGGTGCAGAAGAATGCTTTTTGTGTTTTGGTGTAAATACATATAGTAGTTTTTGAGAAATTAATGCTCAAAAGAGTTGTAAATATAGGGGCACGAAACTTGTGTGGATCCCAACAGATCTCAAGATGGCATCTGATTGGTTGCCAACATCTCAACCAGGAAGTAATAGCAACCATCTTAGAACTCAAAACTCAGTCCTGTGTCCTAAAAATAAGTTTGGAAAAAAAGGCATAAGGGCAGAGTAGGGATGTGCTGACCCCATAGACTTGGGGATGGGGTCCCAGAGAGACCTGCCTGGGGCCAAAAATGTTTTTTTTAATGTTGCCACAAATTCACAGAGGATCCCTGAATCCATGGCAAAATTTAAAAACAACCTCCACCACTGATTGGGCCAGGGTTGGCATATAAGTTGCTGCATTCATTTCAGGTGGAGAGGGGCGTGTGCCCTGCCTCCTTAAGCCTCCTCGAGGCACAATCCACTATCCCCATAGCACTATAACTTCCACCCTTGCCAGGCACTGCTAATTACACCACATATTACATCATTCATGACATCTTCTATGTCATCATTGATAATATAAGTGCATTATTTTCAGTGAAATTATTGATGAGAAAACTGTTCATGGCGTGAGTAATAGTTACCTTAGAACATGAAATATAGTTACTTTAGATAGCTATACTATAACTGGTGAATTTCTGTGGTTTTTAGAGTTTAAAACATAAAAGTTTTCACCTAACTATAGCATTACTATAACATTTGATTTTTACAGTGAATATATATATATATATATTTACTGGACACTTGTCTTTGAATTTTTGTTGATGCTGATTTGATTCAACTATGCAATAAAACACTGCAATATACTTAAGAACAAGTTGTGGTCCGTACCTGTTTGTCCTTTTGTGTATGAGGTGAACCAGGAGTGTGGTTGCTTCATATATCATATATATGTTTCCCCACTACACTGCACTGGAGTACCAGCGTGTTGCATTTTGGAACTGGTAGTCCTTGTTATTTACGCATGCAGGGATAATCCAGTGCAGGTGAGCCCACTACCACTGGGGAAGGAGGAGCCTACAAAAAAGACCTGCAAGTGGGTTTCACGCTTTTGGGACTGTGGCATTTGAGAAAGGCTATCTGCCGAAACCGGTCATGCCTGTTTTCCAATAAACAACTAATGAAGCCCCGTTGTGTCCTTTGCTTTCGACTCTGAAGGGAGGAGAAGTTGGCGTGAGATATATATATGATCAAGACCGGGGAGACCCGGTCGAAACGCATCATGTTGAGAATGGAGGAATAAAGCACTTTGAAAGAAATTAAACCTGAGTGGTGGTCCGTTCCTGGAAAGCATTACTTGCAGTAGCATTTTGGTGTGGCCAGGACTTGGTGTTCTATATATATATATATATATATATATATATACATATATATATGTGTTCCACAAGTTGTTGCTTCTGGTAGACCAAGGGCTCACCTTCAGTATTCCACAACAAAGAGCCGACCCAAAGATTGCTGGTGCAAAGAAAAGTTTATTCCAATAAAGCCAGCGCTGCCGCCACGACGCGTTTCGCCTCCAGGGAGGCTTGATCACATGACAAACTACACAAGCTTGATGAAGCTATTTAAAGTGACAGTGCAATTAATGAAATCATAGGCATAGACAAAATACTAAACAATGGAAACGCCGCTGCTGTGCAAAAAATAGTCGAAAAGTGCATACAATGAAGCAAGAATATAAATGACAAATTGCACACTCTAAAAAATCATGTAAACCGATTCCTTAGAAAGAAGAGCATGTTAATGGGGGAAAATTCATATGAAAAAAAGGGACAAACAAAATGATATATTTACATGACAATCAACATTATCTATGTACAACTATTGTTTGCTTTCATAGAAGAAAACCCTCTTTAAAAACAATCGCTCTTCGATCAGTTGCAGCAGCGTTAGTCAAATGCCTTAGAAAATTAATTCTCAAGAATAAAGCCCAAGAGGGCATGTCACATCCGAGGGACTGGAATAGTCAAAAAAGTGCAAAGGAAGATAGTGCAAATATCATTGAAGTGCTTGAAGTTATTAAAAAATATCCAGTATTAAAAACATGTGCCAAAAATCCCAACCATTTTAAAAGAATCAATTCATCATTGAATACAGTTATATAATACAGAAAGGGAAATATATACAGATCAATGGATAAACTGCACCCGGACAGGTCTTAGCGATATAAAACTCCAAGTTCCTAGAGGCAAGTATAAAGATCTTCTCTGTCATTAAGACCGTTAGGATGCTTGGTGTTGAGCTCCAAGATGTATCTTGTCTCAAGAAGGCGGAGTTTGGCCTCGCGGTCACCTCCCCTCCTTGAGGGCTCAACACAGTCGATTAGGAAAAATTGGAGTTTGTCAGGGATTCCAAGGTGGTTCTCCTGAAAGTGCCTGGCAACCGGGTAGTTCTGATCGTGCCCCGTTATTGCTCGTATGTGTTGAAGTATGCGCTTGTGGGCGGGCAGCTTAGTGCTGCCCACATATTGAAGCCCACAAGGGCATTCCAACACATAGATAGCAAACTCAGTTTTACAATTGAGCCACTTCGTAATGGGGGTTGGATGCTGTTGGAAGGGGCTTTTGAAATGGGTTCTGTTAGTGCCCTAGCGGCAGGCTTTACATTGGGGGCATGTTTTAAAGCCTTTCTTCAATGCCCCCCAAGTAGTGGAGATCTTGGGCTCTAAGGTGTTACCCGGTCGAAACGCGTCATGTTGAGAATGGAGGAATAAAGCACTTTGAAAGAAATTAAACCTGAGTGGTGGTCCGTTCCTGGAAAGCATTACTTGCAGTAGCATTTTGGTGTGGCCAGGACTTGGTGTTCTATATATATATATATATATATATATATATATATATATATATATATATATATATATATATATATATATATATATATATATATATATATATATATATATATATATACATATATATATGTGTATATATATATATATATATGTATACATATATAGAGATTCTGAGACCCACATATATGTTAAGACTATGTAGCATTATCATCTCATATTTATGGTTAAGAGTTGAGAGTATGTGACATGATACCAATACCCGGGATGACAAGCCGATACACGGCATTATTCTTTAACATCAGCTCTACAATGTAAATGATTTATGCATTTGTGGTAAACAAACGGACCCGATTTGTACATTCCAAAATGGCGCGACTTTTTGCATGTATAATGTAGTCCCCTTTCTATGCTATGCATTTTGCCATGTGACATGAATTTATATACACTGCTGATCTGTGCGCGAGCATCAACACTGACGAAGGCTTGCAGCCGAAATGCGTTTGTTGACTCTGAATATGGGAAACTGGGAGTTAGAACACCAACTTGCCCACGAGTGCTGTTTTCCTAACGTATTTGGGAGGAATTTGAGCTACATATATATATATATATATATATATATATATATATATATATATATATATATATATATATATATATATATATATATATCGCAAACAAGCTCCTTCATGGAAAGAGGAAATGCCACACTTGAGGAGGTTGGCGGAAGCGCTTTAATATACTGCCCACACAGAGAAAATTCTGACATCCGTAGTGGCGGATGCATTTCGGCGATGTCTGCCTCTTCAGCGACGGGTGGAAAAGTGTTCTGAAGGAGGGGATTGAGTGAAGGTTTAAATGTCCAGCCTTCCCCTCATTCGCGGACTGCAACCACTCCCACCTCGATAATGTCACGTGCATATACTTCCTGTGGTCAGCTAGAGCCCCAGCGCCTACAGGTCCCAGAATGCAGCAGCAGGATTCTGGTAAGTACCGCACACGAAGTGGGGATGTCGATAAAGTTGCAATGTCAGTGAATAGCCTCCACACAGTTCAAAACATACCTGGGCAGCGGCGCTTCCTTGAGTCCCCAAACCGCTTAAACCACTTGTCATCGGAATCCTTTCTGGCGGGGACCCGGTAAATACCAAGCCCGACGTGCTGCACAGTGGCATCATCACCGTCGTACTTCTTCCAATGATTTGTGGTGAGCTCTGTAAATCCCGGTATCCCGGAGTAGAAACAACTGCGAACAGTGTCCAGCAGAAACAGAGCCTCTTGAGAAAGCGGGAGCCTTTCATGCGCGTCGCTGGTGACCACGCGGATATGTATCGCAAACAAGCTCCTTCATGGAAAGAGGAAAGGCCACACTTGAGGAGGTTGGCGGAAGCGCTTTAATGTACTGCCCACACAGAGAAAATTCTGACACCCGTAGTGGCAGATGCATTTCGGCGATGTCTGCCTCTTCAGCGCCGGGTGGAAAAGTGTTCTGAAGGAGGGGATTGAGTGAAGGTTTAAATGTCCAGCCTTCCCCTCATTCGCGGACTGCAACCACTCCCACCTCGATAATGTCACGTGCATATACTTCCTGTGGTCAGCTAGAGCCCCAGCGCCTACAGGTCCCAGAATGCAGCAGCAGGATTCTGGTAAGTACCGCACACGAAGTGGGGATGTCGATAAAGTTGCAATGTCAGTGAATAGCCCCCACACAGTTCAAAACACACCTGGGCAGCGGCGCTTCCTTGAGTCCCCAAACCGCTTAAACCACTTGTCATCGGAATCCTTTCTGGCGGGGACCCGGTAAATACCAAGCCCGACATGCTGCACAGTGGCATCATCACCGTCGTACTTCTTCCAATGATTTGTGGTGAGCTCTGTAAATCCCGGTATCCCGGAGTAGAAACAACTGCGAACAGTGTCCAGCAGAAACAGAGCCTCTTGAGAAAGCGGGAGCCTTTCATGCGCGTCGCTGGTGACCACGCGGATATGTATCGCAAACAAGCTCCTTCATGGAAAGAGGAAAGGCCACACTTGAGGAGGTTGGCGGAAGCGCTTTAATGTACTGCCCACACAGAGAAAATTCTGACTCCAGTAGTGATATATATATATATATATCAAAAAAGCAAGCTTGAGCCCAAATCCTTAGTGCGTGGTAAGTTTATTCAAATAAGATTGCCAAAACCACCAGATGCGTTTGGTCACGGATAAATCAGGTTTGTGAATTCATCCATTTTAAGTGTTACAACATAAACATTACCATAAAAGTAGGACTACCCGTCCCAACATTGCTGAATGAAAACGTACATTGGCAGACATCTTTAAATTCTACCTGACTGTGCAAATCTGTACATCTCAAAACGGTTACATTTCATAGTGGTAAATGCACGCTGTCATTCTAATAGTTACATCACAATTAGATTGAAAAGGTGCCTCTTTAATATTAAAAATCCATGAATATGTTGTAAAATATTGCTTAACAATTCAAGCATACTAGATATCTGGACCACTTAGTCACATCAAACTGGTCCCTCGGTAACTCCTTTGCCCCAGTGGGCACATTCATGGTGCTTAACTGCAATTCTGCCCTAGTGGGCATAAATGCACCTTACAAATACAGAGTATCTTTATTCAGTTTCTTATGTACAATCATTGTATACAAAATCTTTGTCACTTTCGCCCTAGTGGGCTACCATTTCTCATTCATGTAACACTTTAAATCATAACAAAATACACAGTTCCAATCGGTACATCTTATTAGGTTGCTGTTGATTTTTCATTCAAGCTGTGTGCGGACTTTCTGTCTCCTACAAAAAATAAAAAATGTGGAGTCACTATAGTGTGAGTGCATATTAGAACCAATGCTCCTATTCATTTACAGAATCACAACACATTTCATAAGCAGAATAGCTACAGCCTAAAAATTGTAAATTGATACTTGTATAGCGCACAACTCACCCGCAAGGGTCTCAAGGCGCTTGTACGAATACGGCTGTGGAACCCCACCTGGCTTTCTATGTGAGGTGTCCACTCCTGGGCACCCCCAAGGTGGAGGCCAGGCATCCTTAGCGTTGTGGGGGCCGCTGTGGAGATTAAGCAAGCTATTGCCCAGAGTTGCAGAGTGGGACTCCATGATTGGAATAGGCACCAAGACGAGAATTATCAGGTCCGTGGAATTTTTGAGCCCAAGACCCGCCGAGGCGGGGAATTGAACCCTGGTCCCGGGCTAGACCTCTGCATCAGGGTCTGCCGCTCTAACCATTGAGCCTACTGACCTCTTCACCCTAAATGGATCGCCATTTCCTCATCTCTGTTAAGGCCCAGCGGTTGTCCTGTATCATATTTGATTATAAATTTAGATTCCAGTTGTCGCAACTGTCTAATTCTGTCTCCACCTCTTTCAGAGATCGGAACCCTGTCAAGGGCACAGAATTGTAATAAACTGGCATCTTTATGATGAAAATCTTTGAAATGTTTAGAAATAGGGTAATTTTTGTCTTCATTTGTGATTGCCCTTGTGTGCTCTAGGACTCGTTTTTTTACCTGGTGTATTGTACTCCCGATATACACAAGAGTACATGGACAGCGCAGCGCATAAACACAGAAATAAATGAAATAAATGAAGACAAAAATTACCCTATTTCTAAACATTTCAAAGATTTTCATCATAAAGATGCCAGTTTATTTACTACAATACTGGATTGTGCCTCGAGGAGGCTTAAGCAGGCAGGGCACACGCCCCTCTCCACCTGAAATGAATGCAGCAACTTACATGCCAACTTTGGCCCACTCAGTGGTGGAGGTTGTTTTTAAATTTTGCCATGGATTCAGGGATCCTCTGTGAATTTGTGGCAACATTTAAAAAAACATTTTTGGCCCCAGGCAGGTCTCTCTGGGACCCCAACCCAAGTCTATGGGGTCAGCGCATCCCTACTCTGCCCTTATGCCTTTTTTTCCAAACTTATTTTTAGGACACAGGACTGAGTTTTGAGTTCTAAGATGGTTGTTATTACTTCCTGGTTGAGATGTTGGCAGCCAATCAGATGCCATCTTGAGATCTGTTGGGATCCACGCAGGTTTCCTGCCCCTATATTTACAACTCTTTTGAGCATTAATTGCTCAAAACTACTATATGTATTTACACCAAAACACAAAAGGCATTCTTCTGTACCAAGGTCGAGCTTTCTTTTTTTTTGTTTTTTTTTTGTTTTTTTATTTGCAAGCTAATGAGAGAGACATAACAAAAATCCATTAAATGAAATACAAAGTATAGATTGCACGATCTTCACAAAGACAGATTTCAGTTTTCCATTTAGGACACATTTCAGAAAAGAGCAAGAGAAAGTATATCAATACATCTATGATACAAACATTTAAGCATTTTTAAGCATTTAAACAAACCCAGGACCATCGATGAAATCGCCCCATATTTTTTCAACTTTCTTTCGTGAGCGAGTTCCTCTAAGATTAGCTAACCCAAATTCCATAGAGCGAGTTTCGTTAACTAATGACCACCATTCCCAGATGTTAGGAGGCTTGGGGCAAATCCAGGCTCTGGCTACTGTGAGTTTGGCGCAAGACATAAGGATTGTTGTCAGAGCAGGCTGTAATATAACAGTAGGATATAAGTCAAGTAATATAATTGATGAAGTGAGCGTGGGCAGAAATATTTTTTTAATTTTTAGGATTTTGGTTAGTTCCCCCCAGAAGTCCTTTAACATTGGACAAGAAAACAGCATGTGTTCTAGATCTGCTGCGTAAGCAAGGCACTTAGGGCATTTAGTGCGGTCTCCTTGAGTGTTATTGAGAGACCACTTTGAGATCTCTTCCGGTGTATAGTATAACATACAGACTGTGCGAAACTGTTGTAATCTCAGACTAGATGAGCGTACAGCGTTATTTATGTTCGCTAAAGAGCTACTGATTTGCTTAGGCGTTATATTTAAACCAGTTTTACTGCTCCATTTTTGAGCTAGTTTAGACAGTCATCGTTTTTAGCAGCACAGAAATGTTTATATGCCTCACTTATCACTGATTTGCTTTTGGTAGAATATAAGCAATTCCAGATATCAGAATCTAAGATATTAAATAGCTTTTTCTTTCTAATTAGAAAATCATGTATTTGTTGATATTTAAACCTCATATTTTCTGTCAGATTGTAGAGAATTTGTAGAGTATGAAAATCTAAGAACCCTTGTGCCCCGTATAGATCCCCGAGAATATTAATACCATGTGTTGACCATCTATGGGTCGTTCCATCGTTAAATATTCCCGGGAGGCCAGGATTGTCCCAGAGTTGTAATTTCGGGTGGTAAAAGGACGTTTTGCAGTAAGTCAAAATATTGTTCCATATCCTGATAATGTCTTTAGCGGTCTTGAATTTCACCCGTTTAAAATAATTAGGGTCGTTAACTCGTTGTAAGAACATATTGGATTCAGATTTTAGCATAAATGCATGAAAGAAAAAAGTGTTTTCCTTATGTAGTAAAGATCGAAGGCGCCTAATAAACGACGACCAGAAATATAGTTTTAGGTCTGGGAAATTTAAACCGCCTTTGTCTGTATTATTTTTGAGGAGCTTCAACGATCTTCTGGCTTTTTTATATCCCCATATAAAACTGCTGAGAATCCCATCAAGCTGTTTGAAAAAAGAATTATTTAAGGCAAATGGGATGGAGCGAAATAGATATAGAAATTTGGGAAGTATCTTCATTTTGATGAGATTAATTCTGCCAATTAAATTCAAGGGTAATCTATGCCATTTTTTTAATGTAGCAATAGTAGATTTGATTAGATCATTGTAGTTAAGATTATTTATTTCTCGTATTTTCGATGTGATTTTAACACCTAAATAGGTGGCGGTTTTGCATATCTCAGGAACTTCTGTTGCTGGTAAGTAGTTAGCTATTATTTGTGTTTTATTTGTATTTAGTTTGTACCCAGATACTTTACCAAATTTGAGGGCCTCTATATTTATTCCTTCTAGAGTCTGTATAATGTCCGAAGAGTATACAGCAATGTCATCAGCGTATGCTGTTATTTTTAGCACCTGTTCATTAGATTTAAACGGTATGATTTTGGGTTGTGTTTGAAGAGAATGTAAAAATGGTTCAAGTGATAGGGCAAATAGTAATGGTGATAACGGGCAGCCTTGACGAGTGCCCCGCAGTATCGGAAAATCTGTGGAGATCAGACCCCCATAACTAATGCATGCAGTGGGGTTGTCATATAGCGCTTTTATCCACTTTATAAAATATCCGTTAAACCCCATTTTGGTCATAACATGCCATAGATAGTTCCACCCCACCCGGTCGAAAGCCTTCTCGGCGTCCAATAATATCATACCAAGTGGGGTGGACTCAATCTCAGCCACATCGAATGCTGTAATAGCCATGTTGACGTGTATGGTAGTATCCCGTTCAGTAACAAACCCGTGTTGTTGGGGATTAACCATTTTAGGCATGAAAGGCGCTAATCTGGAAGCTAAAATTTTTGCAAAGATTTTTGCGTCCGTGTTGATCAAAGAAATGGGCCTATATGACCCTCTTTCCTGTTTTGGTTTACCTTTTTTAAGAAAAAATATTATTTTGGCTCTGTTCCATGATTTGGGTGCCTTACTGGTTTCCCCAATCGATTGCATTACCTGTAATAACAAAGGTTGAAGTTCTGCTAAGCAAATTTTATAGATCTCTAGCGGTATTGTATCTTCTCCTGAAGCCTTTCCAGAGGGTAGAGAGGTAATAGCTTGGCGTAATTCTTGTCCGGTGATGTTTTCAGATATAAGATCTGATTCTGATTCGCTAAGTGAAACTATAGGAATCTCATCTAAGTATTTTTGTATTGCTATTTCGCTTGGAGTGTATTCTGGAGTATATAGAGTCCTATAAAATTCAGCGAATTGTTCTAGTATATCAAGGGGTTGGTCGTATAGTAAGTTATTAGAGCCCCGAATACTAGCGATTGTAGTACTAGCTCTATCTTCTGCTACTTTATACGCCAAGATTTTCCCTATTTTATCCCCACCCTCATATTGTTCTATCTTATATTTATGAAGTTTAATACTGTTTTTTTTAATAAATTTAGCTTTTGTTTCTAATTTCATCTGATTTAATTTAAGACCTATATCTACAACCGTTGGCAGTTTAAGACGTAGTGCAATTGACAACAGCGCTTCTTGAGCCGAAATGCTTGAAATCAGAGATTGATTGGCTTTTTGGCGTTCGTAGTTTTGTCTAATCACATATCCTTGCGTGAACCCCCTGATACTTGCCTTACAGGCATCCCAAACAATGTTACATATAGCAGAGTCTTGGTTTATTTCTATAAATTCTATAAGATGGGTTTTCAGCTGTGAAATATAAACAGGGTCTGTGATCAAATGTCTAGGAAAAGAAAATGATCTGGGGCTAATGTTTCTGTGCGAAATATCAAAAGTTAGCATCACAGGATTGTGGTCAGAAGAAATTCGGGGGAAAACCTCCATTAGGCAAGTATTTAAAAAGTTTATGCTAGCGAAAGCCATATCCAACCGGGAACAGAGATTGTGGGGTGCAGAGTAATAAGTATAACCTGGAGATGTTGAGTATAGGTATCGCCACGCATCTTTTATGTTATGAGTGTGACATAGATCTAAGATTGACGCTCTAGTTTTACGCATCCGCTGGAAACTTCCTGGCCTGGTAGTATCTATTTGGTAATCCATAATACAGTTAAAATCCCCCATTATAATAAGCTCCCCATCCCAACCCAACAAATTTATATTCAAATCATCAAAAAATTTAGGTTCATCTTGATTTGGTGCATAAATTGCACAAATAACATATTTATGATTTCCAATATCCATTTGAGCTATTACCCATCTGCCATTCTTATCATAAGCAATTTGTAAAGTTTCAGCTTTAAATCGTTTATCTTTGAGAATCGCGACCCCTCTTATTGATGCCCCAAATGTAGTACAGCCGATGATGTCATAGCCTAGTTGACGTAGTATTTTTTTGTCTTTACCAGCCAGATGTGTTTCAGAAAGTAGTATAAGATGAGGGTTGTATATTCTTATTTCTTCAGACACCAGACGTCGCTTGTTTTTACTATTTAACCCCGCCACATTCCAAGCCAGACATTTTATTCTATGCATTGTAAATGTAGACAACCACCATAATAGTAGACCAGTATTTCCTAGTTTCAGGATCGTGCATAAGTAAATATTTATTTATATTTTTATCATTTTTTACCAGTCTCCCTCTTAGTTTGCAAACGTGTTTTTTCAGGGGTTTTTCCCCCCCCACCCCGCGGAGAATTGATGGATCCCCCCCACCACCCCCCTGTCACCTACCCGCAACGGGAAGGGACCACCCTTCAGGTTCTGCTGCCGATGAAGAGGCAGCTTCTACAGCAGTCTACCTGAAGAATCCTACCACCACCCCCACTAAATATCTTTGCATCTCGAGAAGTTAGTTTCTTTTACTTTAGCCTGTCTAAGTCGGCGCAATCAAATAAAAAAAAGAAGAAAAAAAAAAGAAAAGAAAAAAAAGAAAGAAGGGCATAGTAATCTTAGCTGAACAGTAAGATCTCTATAGTCTTAGCTTTTCGCTTTAGCTTTATCTTTTGCTTAGTCCAGAAAGGTAATGTTCAGCTTCTTTAGGATCATTGAAAAAGTGAGTGCGCCCATCTTTCATGACTTTCAACCGTGCAGGTTCTTGAAGAAAAGCTTGGCCCCCGTTGATTTAATTGGGTCTATCAGTTTACGTAGTTCCCAGCGTCTCTCCATTGTGGCTTTGCTGAGATCGGACCTAACAAATAAAGACAGATTCCCTATTACTATAGGGGTGTTAGGGCGCGCTTTCTGCCAAATGGCCTGTCTCAGCAAAAAGTTGCCTAAAAAAATAATAAAAGGGCGAGGGAATTTGCTTTCTTTGTTCTTTTGGATTAGGGGTAAATGATGTGCTCGTTGGATTTGAGAATCCCAGTCCCAATCGGCTAAATCCGGAAAAGCCTTTTGCAGTAGTCCCACCAGATAAGCTCTCGGGTCTGATCCCTCTGATCCTTCCGGTACCCCAAAAAGTCTCAAATTTGATCTCCTCTGTCTATTTTCTAAGTCCTCTACTTTAAGTTGGAGTGCCATTATCTGAGTATCATGTTGATCTACCACTGATTGTGTACGAGTTTTAGTTTCCTCTATACCTACTACTCTGTGTTGTAGCTCTTCAATATCTTGTGAGACCCCACAGAATTTGGAAGTTAGATCAGATAAGGCAGATTGAAGTTTGTTGTTAACTTCGCGTACTTGCGAGTAGTGCTCTTGCGCTTCAGTGCATTGATTAGTTAATATCTGAAGTATAGTGTCAAGCTGAGTAGAGTTGGATTCTTACTTGTTCTCCCCTGCTGGATTCGGCGATAAAGTGCTATTGCTGGCCTTCGGGGAAGAAGAAGGAGAGGATAGCGAGGTATTCGCGTTTGGCACAGGTAGGCCAGTAGGTAGAACAAGAGTGTTATCATCGCCAATTAGATCTATAGTATTATCTTTCTCCCCCCCTTCTATAACTGCCTGCTTTAAATTGGTTAGTATCGTGGAATCGCCAGATAGATTTGCTGAAATATGCTGTAGCATAGATATAGTCGTGTTTTGTTCCGATGTAACCTTGGCAGTTAAATTGGCTGGTTCCTTTATAGTACTGTTATCTGGAAGAACTAAACCGCTTGACAAACTGGAATTTGAGTTAAGATCCGTCGGGCTTGTTCCCGATAACCTTAATGTCATATTTTTGACCAGCCCTTTAGCCTCGATCCATTTTCTGAGAGGGCTTTTGTCAACCAGAGTTTTCTTAGCAGACGCTATATTGTTAATGACAGTTCGGTTTGAGGTAGTATTTGCTTTCGCCCCTCTTTTGGTCTTAAATTTGCCTTTTGTTTTGCGTCTTCTGGTCACCAAAGATTTAGCTACGGTTTCAGATGGATCGGTTGATTCTTCTTCTCCTGTCTCTATTTCGAATTCGTCATAAGAGCCTAGATCTGCGCTCTCTTCGTCTATCACCACAATAGAGTTAAGTTCTTTTTGTTGCTTAGTGCTGTCGCATCCTGCATCATCAGAGTCATTTGTTTGCACCGTTTCAAAAATAGATAATGGTTCAATAAGTTGCACGGCTTGGAATTTAGATCCCCCATCAGCAGTTTGTGCATTTAAATCGGCTGTTAAATTGTCATTTTTCCTTGTATTTTCTTGTAATATTTTATTTATTTCTGTCTCTTGATTTTTAGATATTGTGTCACCTGACCCATTGGCTGTTTTGGTAGCTTCCGCGGTAACTTTCCCGAACATATTAAGCATATTATTCGGGCTTGCAGGGTTGTTAGGGTTAGTGTCATTGAGTACATTATTTTTAAGCCCAAGATTCCCCGCACCCGTCTTGTATTTTTGTTTAGTAACATTTTTTGTGGTCTTTTTTAATGAGGAAGTGCTAAGGTCGGTTAAATCAGTTTGTTTTGCAGGACAATGTGGAGGCTTACCGGGAGCTGGTTTTCCAGTATTTTTGCCCGTGTTTTTATCAGCCAGTGCCGCGGTTGAAGAAAGCTCCTTAAAGCCGTGGGGCGTTGTCTCTCCCTCTGGAACCTGCAATGCGGCAGTCGTTTGGTCCAAGGATCCGTTTACCGGCAGTGAATTGGGTACTGAAGCAGGAGCCTCCCCCAATCCGGTTGCTGCTCCTGTCGCCCCCATCCCTGCTCCCACGGCTCCCGCCGCTGCGGGAATCACCGCTGCGTCAACGACATTCGTTGCGCTTAGACCGCCCGTGCTAGCATCGATGGGAGGGGGAGCAGCCTTGGTATTCCGTGTAGTCCGCGGCGGATTTTTGGGAGACATAGCGCCCAACCACCAGGTGCGAGCGGGTCGGAGACCTTTCCAGCTGATCTCCGATCCGTAAAACAGACTGCGGATCCGTGCAGCAGAGCGTCCGATAGTCCTGGAGAGATTAAGCCAAAGCATCAGCGGGAGCTGGTAAGCGTATCTGCTTTTTAGAAGCGTGGTTGTCATCAAGAGTCCGATTAAAGGTTTTCGTTCATATTGCCGAGGGGGAAACAGCCTTCTCTCAATCTCGTTCGATGGGGGTGTGGAGCTGCAGGGTTTGCTGCCGACGGCTCGCGTCCTCACTCCGCCATCTTGTTAGAAATGGCGTCTCTAGTTGGCAGAGCTGTGCACCCTGTCCAAGGAGGGACCACCACTTGTATCAGGGTAAGTCAGAAACACGCCCTAAATTAGCATCTGCTAGCCCTCTGGTAGCTAGGTAGAGAGTAGCCAGGCTTGACTTAATAGGGAATGTTTAAAGTATTTATGTAACACTTAAATTACAGTAACTCAATAAAAAGACCACAAAAAGACTCCACAAAGGTTTAGAAAAATAGAGAATATTTATCTGATTGAAACAAAACTGAAATGACAAAAATACAAGAAGTAGAAATTGAGATATGATTGTTAAAAGATTAAATGTTAAAACAGTGCTTAGTCACTTGTGGTCAAAAGTTTACTTGACGTAATGAGGGGCCGGTGCAAAGTCACAGTTCGGGCCATTCACGATCTATGGCAGGCTTTATATATTACCCAGACGGGTCTCGCTGAAGAGCGACCTTGAATAGAGCTTTGGTCGACATCAATAGTCTACCGCATTGTTGTCAAGCTGCGCAAAGAGGGTCCTGCATCATCGTCGACCTCCATTGAAGTGAATGCAAGGCTTCGTCATCGTCAAGCCGTACAGACTGTGGATTCTTTGTCATTGAGCAGCCTCTGTGTCGGTGTCGAAGGATGATGCATTGGAGATTTTCATGCAGTCGAGGCAATACGTCCGTTTTTGCAGAATTCAGCTGCAGAAACCAGAGGGAATGCACAAAGTGTAGCCGTCACCAAGCCTAGATGTGCATTGGAGACAGACTGCAGGCACACAGAGCAAAGCTAAGAGCAGAGAAATGTCCACTTTCTAAAAGTGGCATTTCGAAAATGATAATGTCAAATCCAACTTTAACATTAAAGTAGATTTGCCACCATCATTCTAAAGATATGAAACATGATGAAGATACTCTTTTCTGATCAGGAATTTCAGGTTAAAAAGTGGTTTAAGGAATTCCCAATGCTAGCCTATGAGAGGAGTGGACCTCACAATAGTGAAAAACAAATGTAGCTGTTTGTCACTTCCAGAACATGTAAAACTTAAAAGTACATGTCCTGTCTTTTAGTTTCACAGCACCCTGGTAGTAGGGCTACCAAGGGCTTACCTTAGGGGTGACTTATGTGTAATAAAAGGGAATTTTAAGGCTTGACAAGTGGTTCTAAATGCCAAGTCGAAGTGGCAATAGACTGCATACACAGGCCTTACAATGGCAGGCCTGAGAGTGTTTTGAAAGGATTCTTGCGTGGATGGCACAACCAGTGCTGCAGGCTCAATAGTAACATTTAGATTACAGGTCCTGGGTATATGGTATAACACTTTAGAAGGGACTTACCTGGTGTATTGTACTCCCGATATACACAAGAGTACATGGACAGCGCAGCGCATAAACACAGAAATCAGACTTGCATGTCAGATATTTCTGTATTGTAAATGGTTTCTGAGTGTTAGATAGAAGTCATTCCTTCCTATTTAAACTATTTTTGCAGGCTTTACATGCCCGACATGTAAAGAAACCTTTTATTGCTTTGGAATCAGTTTTTTCTCTTAGAGGGTTGCTGCAGAGCATATCTTTCAGCGCAATACATTTTCTAAACGTAATCTGTGGATTTGAGGATCGCCTCCTCGCTTGAGCCCGCCGTCGTACTGAGGCATGGAGACCGGCGAACTCTGTGAAAAAAAAAAAAATATATATATATTATATATATATATCTTCGCTCCTGTTGCACCTACTTCTGCACTCACATACGGGTGCTGTATGCGGGGGGTGCTCCCGCTAACATCACGCTTCTCGTCTTCCTCTCTTCCAAAAAGACATAAAAGTAGGACAAACGTATTTACATGAATTGTCGCGCCATCTTGGAAAGATGTTAAATAAAGTATATACATGTGTATAAATACATCAGTATCAGCATATTAGCTTTACCCACAGTATTTCAGGTCATATGTATACATCATAAATCAATGTATTCGGGATTTTCAAATCACGCCCTGAATGCTTTTGTCCTATTTTTATGTTTATACTTTGAGAGTAATTAATCACGTGATGGGTATTTAAAAAACAGTTGGTGTTGTGCCTCCTCGTACCACCGAGTAAGGCGTATCCCGAAACGCGTCTGGTGCGCTTGAAGAGTCAAAATAAAAACTAAGACTCTCCCCCGTGAGTGCTGTGTCTTTTTGGAAGAGAGGAAGACGAGAAGCGTGATATATATATATATATATATATATATATATATATATATATATATATATATATATATATATATATAACCGTGATGAAGACCTGTTTAGGTTGAAATGTGTTGCCTGGAATATATATCTCCCATAATCAAAGCACCATCAGCACGTTCTCAGCTCTGTCGGCGTGTGCGCGACTTTTCACGGGCCCCGGAAGTCTGGTAGGAGCGACAAGTTTAAGATAGATATATATATATATATATATATATATATATATATATATATATATATATATATATATATATATATATATATATATATATATATATATATATATATATATATATATATATATATATATATATATATATATATATATATATGTATGTAGGTGTGGCGCCGCGGCCAGGGCGACTGACGCTGGAATCTGGGGACCATGGTTCGATCCCCGGCGGCACGTTAGCCCAGCACCATGTGACTCTGGGCAATAGCTCGCTTAATCTTCCCGACGGCCCCCAGCGCCTAGAGACCCTTACGGGTGATTGTGCGCTTTACAAATGTGGACTTTACTTTTTTTTTATGTATGTATGTATGTATGTATATATATATGTATGTATATATATAACTATTTTACAGAGTGATAGGTATTGTATATTTCTATAATTAATGAAACAGCCAAAAAATGGACATGAAATAATTTGCATTTAAGCAACAATTATTGAAATGAAAGTATTTTTTCTATGTCTATGTCAAAGACCATACTGCACTGTCACTTTAAATACATTTCTATAATTAATGAAATAGCTATACATATATATATATATATATATATATATATCCAGCTCAGTCCCCTGCAAGTTTCGGGAGCACTCGCAGACGGGTGCGTGATGCGGTTGCAGGACCCGCATAAATAAACAGCTCACGGTTTCCACCAAGCTTCAGCTAAAGAAACCACGCACTCCGGGGGTAGTTCTAAGATGTTTTATTTTAAAGTGTTGCGAACTTTAAAATAAAACATCTTAGAACTACCCCCGGAGTGCGTGGTTTCTTTAGCAGAAGCTTGGTGGAAACCGTGAGCTGTATATATATATATATATATATATATATATATACACAAAGCTTTTTGGGCCAGGGGTAGCCCCACAGAATGGTTGCCCCATTTGGAAGGGAACATTGCTGTATATTAAGGTTTATGGGGACTGTAATGCTTTAAATATCATACTGCGGATATTTGGGCAATGCTGGAGAGGATTGGATCGGGAGTAGGGCTGCAACCCTCAATGGCCTTTCAGCCATTCCTTGGAGGAATATGATTTTGTTTTTTATTCTTCTCGATGTTCATGAACATTGAGTGTTTATTATGTAATGGAGTCACTATCACCTCATTACATAGCGCACTGTACCATGAGCACCAATTTTTGAGTGGTGTACGTATACTATATTTTTTTAGATATAAACAAACCACTTCTTTTATATTAACTTCCAAGAACATTTTGATTTTCACGAATAAATGCGAGGGCAGCTGAATTGCTGTCAGGTGTTTAAACCAATCTGGTTCAGTTCCGTTGGAGAAATTTACGATCTTCAGCCATCTAAGGGACATTTTGCGCTTGTTCCGATGTTCTAGCACACTAAAAGCTATATAAACAACACTTGTATGCACTATAAATTGCTAAATTTTGGGGGGTTCTCAAAATGACTGATTTAAAATTCAGAATATCTGAAAAAACCGCAGTGAGGATAAAATCTTTTGTTTTCCAATTTTGGAAGATTTTAATTTAGCAATGAGTTTTTGCATAGCTTCTGTTGTCACCGCTGAAACCTTTTTAACCATTGCTCTTATGACCTTACCAACCTTGCTCAATCTGCACAAATGTAGCATTATCAAAGTGAGTCTCCTGCAGTTTTTCTTTGCAAAGTTTGGTGCAGATTAATAAAAGGGTTGGTAAAGTTGTAAAAAAACATATTTTTCCATGACATTTTGTTTCAAACTAAACTGCAGAGAAGCCAATGCAGCCTCTGTAATACATAAACACACACACACACACACCTGTGTGGTGGCAAGGAGATTACACAGCGCAAGAAATATCAGCTGAGTTGGGCTTACATTAGACAAAGGTCACTGCGCATTTGGGAGCAGTACATTATCCTCCATTGTTGTGAAGATCTGAAACTCCCCTTGATGGAAATCCAGCAACACTTAGTTCCACTGGCCTGCTTCCAGGTGCAGTGTGAGACCTTCCATTGTCACCTGGCTTTCCCCCAGTATATATTGAAATAATTGGGCATAGTTTTGCCATCATAGGTATGCTTTTGCTCGATATACATTGTTTTCCCTTGGGTGAGCGAAAAAATGCCAATGTTGCCTAGTAACTAAGTCATGTGACCATAGTTGCATTTGACATAATTGGTAGTTTTCGTCCAACATAATGTTATGTTTAAAGATTAATATCTGAGCACTTAATACTTCACTCACATGCCTCTATATTGCTTGCTTTTTTACACTTAACCTGTGTAATGTGTGTTTGGCTTGCATCTCTCATGGACATGATGTACAGAACATTTACTCACTTTCCGCCCCAAATGAATTCATCTTTCTCACTTGCTTCTCATGAAGTGTGGGTTTATTTTATCATCCTGTGACTCTCGTTTGCTAGAGCCTTCTGAGGCTTAGGTATGAGAACCCCAAATATTATGTAACTTTTACGCAGTTTGGTCCTTTCGCCCATTTAAAGGTTAGTCTAGTCTCGATGTGATCCTTAGCCTCCAGGAATTACAAAGGCATCAGCAGACTCCAGAAGACCTCAGATGTTTTCATGTTATTGTGGATTTTAGTTTCCTTACTGTTGTCACTACACACAAGGCCGTAGAATGTCTTTCAATGGCCATTATATTTTCCCAGGTTGTCCTCATTTCATTATAGTCCTAGGTTCAACAAAGTTAGCTCATCTTTTTTTAACCCATGCCAAATCCAACAAAATCACCACATAAAAGTGTACTATACAACAATAACCACAGGAATCAGAAATTACTCGTTGACACAGGGAAATTGGACAGAGTCCCAAAATCCATGGGGTGCAAGGAAAGTGGGTCATTTGGTTCCCTGTGTCTGAAATGAGGAGTTACTCACATAGTACCTGAAAATCCATTGGGACAAACAAACTGTTTCAAGGTTTATCAGAAAATGGAATGGGGCTTCATTGTTGGAGTACATGTTTGTTTAAGGAACTTTGGGGCATATTTACGTCTTCTGGCGCATCTCTGCAAATCAACAGGGATGCGCCAGAACAGATGCGTCACGTAATCCCCCCATTGCACCACCACAGATGCGTCACATTTACAATACGGCGCACCATGATGCAAGGAGGGGCAGATGCGTGACGCATCTTGAGGCGCACGGGCGGCGCATTGCTGGAGTCGCGTCGCAAGAGCGACGCAACTCCTGCAATGCACAGGCGCTGCCCATACTCAACATGGTGCCTCACTCCTTACACCTGCTTCAAGCAGGCGTAAGGATTTGATGCAGCAGCATCATAAAACTGACTCAGTGAAATCTTGTAAATTTCACTGCGTCAGTTTTAAGGGGTTTCCTGCGAGGGAACGCCCACCCTGCAACAGAACGCCCACATGAAACCTGACGCAGGTTTCATGTGGCGCAGGGTTTTACAACGTGACGCATCTGCCTAGATGCGTCACGTTGTAAGTAAGTCGCAACGTAGCGCATGGTTTACGCCGCCGCTTCGTCACAAAAGTGACGCAAGGGGCTTGTAAATCTGCCCCTTTATGTGCGAAAAGGTGCCCATTAGTCTGGGACCATCTGGAAAGGGGGGAACCACAAGTAGCAGCAGACCTTAGTTAATATGATGCCTATGACACCGAAACCATAAATTATAGAACAGTGGTTCCAATAGGTCCGCATCTTCCACGTTTGGCACATCATGGTCCATACTGCGGGACGGATACTGGGGATCCGGAAAGAAAAGGAAATTCTTGTGCTCCTTTCGGGTGGCAGACAGAAGATACAGACAGAAGATACAGGCTCTCCTCATAGCAAATGTTTTGAAGCAACCTTTTAAAAGCTGGTGAACAAAGGAGCATATTAAGGGGGCAGTCATGCTCATTAGTAGGTATGTCCTTCTGTATCTAGGGAAGATGCTGGATCTTGTTTTGATGGGTTAGTTATCTTAATACTCGGTTTCAGTACGGTTCACCTTGCTGGCACATTTTCATGGGTCCTGGGCATGCTCTCTCCTTCAGTCAGTCTTTCATATGTTTTAGTTTTAGTTAGTCTTTCAGTGTTGTCCATATGGGTTGTGGTCCCATCCATTCACAGTCATGGGACTGTTACCTTTCTCACAGGGTCACTCAGCTCCGTATACTGCTTACAGCGATACAACCTTAAGCCTTTTCCTGTGGCCTAGCAGTCGAAGACTCTCAAGAAAAACAATATTTGGTATCCTGATTCTGACATGCAGGGTTTCTAAAGTCAAAACATGAGTTCGTACATAGTATTGGATCAGAGCTCCAGTAATTATATAGACTTGGACCTCAGAATGTTACTTTAGACAATGACTGCATGTGATGTACATATTACAAGGTGGGCCTTATTTGTGATCGAGCTTATCAGCCAACTTAAACATGTGAAGGTATTTTTCTGGGATCTAGAAGATTAAGGTGCTGATTCAGACATCTCAGGCCTGACATTTCAAGAGGGTTCGAGCTGCTGGGCATATCAGGAGCCTGCTCTGCACAGGACATCAAACTGAATTAGTCCAAGGGATTTAACCATGGACAAAGAAACTTAAATGGCCCTAGCCCTAAAGAAAAACTTCGATCTTGTGCTTGAAGTAGATTCCATGGTCAATCTCCATTGGCTCCATGCATGCTACACCTAATAAAGCTGGATAAAGATTGCATAACTCAAACCATACACGGGTGACAGTTTGGCAGGTTATCAGAGGCAGAAGCACAGGGATACTTCAAAGATGTGGCAACCACAATGGCCTTAACCCTAATCACAGATCATAGACACCTCAATCTCCCCAAAGGCTAGGACCAGAGCATTCTAGCTCTTTTATGGGGAACACCACATGGCCCTCTCCTCCAGTCTTTTTGATTACCACCTGTGATCTAATGTGACGTCCAGCTGTGATACCACTAGGGGGCAGAAAACTAGCCATTTACCACTCTGCCATGTAGATAAGGATAAAGTTGCATAATCCTTTTCTATGTCAAGGTGTTCTCAATCATTGCAGAAGTAATACCACACACCCAAGAGGATGTTTTTCTTTTTCTTTACGAGGACCCTAGTTGTTAAATTTGAATGACGTGTATACTCCTACTATTCTATTCAATGAGGGTTTGAAAGATAAGGCCACAGCAAGTTAATCTCCGTATTGCACTCCAAAGCTGAATGCTTACTTACTTGAAATAAAGTATATATCATTCTACCCAGTAGATACCAGAAAGACCTGGACCTATGTGCAAACCCTGGACGTGATCCTGAACAAACTGCTCCCCCTCTTCTCAGGGCCCATTGGCCGAAGTAAGGGGTGAAAAATATAAAGTTTTCAAACTTCTGCAGGTAGTATTTAAAGGGTCCTTCTGATGAATGCTGCCATAATAGGTCTTAGTTATTAAACAAAAGGAATCCACTTAAGGAAGGGTTTCCCTACTATGGTGGGGAACACCCTGTGTTGTAAAATACCCCTCACACACCAAAAGGACCCTTGGTGTCATGCTTCATCATCGGGGTCTTCGCACCCCTCTACGGGATGCGGCGTGCTGCGACCAGCGACTGCGCGGGAGCACTAATAGGACTATGCGTGGTGTATGTGAAGTAATATTATGTGCGTGAGTGGTGAGGTTTAAACGGTGAGTGAAGTTTAAAAAGGGGCCTGGCTCGTGGGGTGAAAAATGTTTGAATCTGCCCCCGGGCTGGCACCATTAAAAACATGCAGTAAACGGAGGTATAATGTGCAGGACTATGTGCACTACCTCCCTTGTGTGTGTGTCGACATGTTTCGGAGACTGAGCTCCTTCTTCAGGAGAGGGTACACAAATCCCCACCTTACTCACGTATCTTTACTTAAAACATGAAGTTATTTACAAAAGTGAAAATTAGTGCAGGACATGATATGTACCTAGAGGCTGATATAGAAGTCGCTGGTATTTTACAACACAGGGTGTTCCCCACCATAGTAGGGAAACCCTTCCTTAAGTGGATTCCTTTTGTTTAATAACTATTGACCAGGGGGTACGAATCCACCTGTGAACCCTCTCTCCCCTTCTTGTTAATTTTGCCATAATAGGTCGCAAGTTCCCAGCTGGCATAATCAAACAAACAAATATTATAGAATGCCTAATGTTGGGGATTACTAGTGATATAGGACCAGGCAAAGAGAACTGTTTCCTTTTTCTCTTCACTGGATGGCCCGTGTTCTTGCCTTTGGAGTTTTTGAATGCACTTGCCTGATTTACTAATTCCTGACTTCCCTAAGTGGTTCACCGCAAAACAATACTAAGTGACGACTGTACATGTAAATATTCTGCAAATTGTTGTAGAGTTCCATCCCACTATGTCTACAGAAAGAACAAAGCCTCCTGAAATGTAATAACTTGTAGCTAGGAGCAGATTGTGTGCTGGATAGCCCCATGAAGCCCCTGTGGAGGACGTTTCTACTTTACATAAAAATCAAGCATTGCTAATGCCAAAAGGTCTGACTTTTAAGGAAAATTGTATGGTAATGTGAAATATTACTAGAAATAGCATGGGAATAGAAATGAATTTGTGTGGAAACAAAGAACTGTAGAATATTATTGGTGTAGGTTAAAAGGTCAGGTGACAGTTGCACTGCAAAGCCAGGACTAAAAACCCATGTAGGTTAAGGACCGCCCTCCTCTCATCTGTGCTGCTGCCTGAGGAAAATAACATAAATTATCTAGTTATATAGGACAGTTTAATATCATTCTAGTGTCATGTGTATGCCCTCGAAAGTTAAAGCTAAAGAAAATGATTAGATAAACAAAATGATTACAGCTGTGTGGAGGGCAAACACACTTTTTTGGTAGCAAAAACTTCTGCCCAATCAAAGAATGTACTCCAGGCGCTCAACATGTGGGCAGAGCCAAAACCCCTCTAATGATGCTTACATAATTGTGTGGGGACATCTGCAAGACCATAAAAACAAATGCAATGCAGTACTACGGTTATCCAGCGTAATTATTTCAAGAGTTGGGCAGAGAATCAAAATGCATAAAATACAGCCCTTAACGTCTGCGCTGGTCATCTGCTAAAGCTTTTTCACAGCAGACAACTGACAATATAGGGGGACAAGCAGGAGGGAAAGAATGACAACCTTGGCACATCAACATAATAAAGCATTATCGACTGTGGAGTCAGACAATAATGCTAGTTATTGTCTTTAATATTTGCTAACACACCCTTTCAGCTACTCTATGGGATGCATGGGGATTCAGAGGATTGTGGATGGTTTTGGTCACTTTTGCAGACAACACGGGTTGGAGGTGAACACAGAAAAAACTAAGTTCATGATCTTCAACCCTCCGACCAGGACCAGACCCAACCCAAAACTCGAGGGAACCAGTCTGGAAAGGGTTTCTACCTTTACATACCTGGGGGTCTCACTTCAAGAAAATCTGACTTGGGATTCCCAGGTGGCGAGATCTAGGCTGAAACTCTCCCAGCTTTCGGGCGCACTCCTGAGGGTATCTAATAGGTCCACCTTCAAGCCTGTCAGCCCGGCCTTAGAAATGTATAGGACTCAGGCAAAGGCGGCTGCCTTGTATGGCAGTGAGCTGTGGGGCCATAAAGCTGGGAAGGTCATGGCAGGGGTGGAAAATTGTTTCCTCAGACGTCTTCTTGCCCTTCCGCAGGGTACACCACTCCTCCCCCTAAGACTTGACCTGGGTCTCCCGTCAATCGCAGAGGACTTGCGGTCGAAACCGGTCAAGTACTGGCATCGGCTATGGTCCACTGAGGAGCTGCACCACTATAGGCAGGACCTCATACATGTCTTGAGGCTGGATGTAAATGGTAAGATCCCTTGGCTGGCACTTATCAAATCGGAATGTTCCGGCTTGAACTTGCCAGACCTATGGGATGACCCAGCTCAGGGATGTAGAAGGATTCCGCGCAAAACCCTGGCACAGCTTTATAAAAACAAAACCCTTGCTGATATGGACAGTGCATATGATAGTGGCACCCTGACAGGATGTTTTATTGTTTCCAAAAATTCTTTTCTTTTTGAACCTTTTATGGATTTTATCTACCCTCTTTTGGCGAGGAAACTGTTCCTGCAATGGAGGTTTGGTACGCTCCCTACTAAAGTTTTCACCCATAAGTGGTCGCTAGGGGGCGACAAGCTCTGCCCATGCTGTAAAGTTAAGGAAGAAGATGACTTGCACATAATGTTTTGTTGCCATGCCTACGGGAGCCCGAGGAGGCGCTGGCTAGCCCCTCTTTGTCGGAATCTGGGCTTCAGTAACTACTTACAAGCCTACAGGGTGCTGAAAACTAATACCCTGGGCCACATTGTGTTTGCGGTTTCCAAATTCCTAATGGCAGCATGGATAATAAGAAAGAAAATGTCTGTTTAATCTATTTTACCACGCTTCTCTAAACACTGCAGGTCCAGTTGGTTTTTATTGTATATATTGTCTTTTATCTGTATGTATTTTTATTGCTTCTTTTATGGCCCATGCGGCCGAAATAAAGAATTTTTGGATTGGATTGGATTGGATGCATTGCTTGCTGTGGCATAGCTACCAGTGGTGTATCTGGTTCAGGGGAAATGAGGCTTGGAGATGGTTGGAGGGCAAGCTTGCCCTTCTTCAGCTGCTGTTATGCTGCCCGTTCAGGATGTTTTAACACAGACCTTGCCTTGAGCCTAGCACTGTGTTTTCCATTGGGGGAGGTTGGATTGGTTACAGCGGTAGTTGAAAAGGAAGAAATGGAGAAAAGAGAGGAAAGAGCTTAAAGAAAAGGAGAGTGTGAAAGAGAGAAAGTGGAGGAGGAGAGGAAAAAGTAACAGAATGGGAGAAGGATAACATGATGAGAGAGAAAGGGAAAGGAGATAAGGATGTGCCATAGGTACAAGTGGCCACAAAAATGATGTCATGGATAAAGGAGACACTAATGAGTGAGATAAAGTAGAGGGAAAAACAAAGACAGAGGAAGGGGATAGAAAGAAAAGAGTGAAAGGAAGGAAGGAGATAAAAGGTATGAATGAAGTAGATAAGGCACAGAGGAGAAAAATACAGATAGAATGAAAAACGTAGACACTTGTAAGCAGAGGCACAGCTAATATTAGAGCAGCAGATGAAAGGATGCTAGGGCCTTGAGGTGTGAAGATGATTGCTGGTTGTTTATGGGAATCAGGCTTTTCCCCAGGAGACTGGAAGGGCGGGCCGGTTTTGCGTAGATGGGTGCCAGTTTTGTTACTGCGGGCAGGTTCCGTTGTAGTGCTTCAATATCGGCCCCAGTAACAAAAACAGCAATCAATTTTCAGCCTCCCCGGGCAAGGTGATGCTTCCATAGGGGCTGTTCTGAGAAAATTGCCAGTACTGCTTTGGGTTCCCAGACAGGCCCTTGTGTGAAGGGTCCGCTGCACCCAAATGATGTCTGTATATTTGCATGTTCCTTCTGTGTATCTAGTTTTATCTGTCCCTAATGGCTCATTGCCCATCACACAGGCATACACGTATCTTGTCTGCCTAACACACAGTTTGATTTTCTTTACCATAGTCCTTCATTCAGCCTATTGGAAGGCTGGTTCTTCTGCTTGACCCTGCATGCCTCTATTCCAGACTCACGCATTATATTTGCATTACTATAAGATCCAGGCATGCTTGTGGCCCTTTCTCAGAATTATTGCATTTCCTTTGTCCCTTCTGCTAACCCAGTGCCACAAACCCTGTCTTTCAGCTCACCTTTGAAGACTGCCTTTTACTGTGAATCATTAGTGTGAATCATCCGTTACCCCATGACATGTTTTGCATTCTTTAGTATTATTCCTCATGCTTCTATATGGTCTTCATTTTAATGTTTGGGCGTGGTGACTTTCATGCACCTGCGTGTATTCCCTCAACATAGACTTCCCCATTACATATATGATTTCATAGCACACATTGACTGTTCCAGCACACCCTTCATCATTAAAACCAAGGGTTCATAGCACAATGTCACTCATCCAGCAAACTCATCTTCAATAAATACAAGGGTCCCTAGCAAGCTTACACTTCTAGAGCACATCCCGCATCACTGTAACCAATGGGTAATAGCACATTTTCACTCCTCAAGCATACTCTGTATTACTATATCCAAGGGATTGTAGGACACTAACTCTCTGTGCATGCCCTGCATCACTATACCCAGTGGTTCATGGCACAGTTTGACTACTCAAGCGTTTTCTGAATCTCTATATTCAGGGGTTCATAGCAGACTTTGACTCCGCTCTACCCTGCATCACTTGATCCAAGGCTTCACGGTAGATTTTGCCTCCTCGAGAAAACCCATCATTATTAAATCCATGGCTTTAAGATGCAGTTTGACACCTCCACAATATTTTTAATCATTAAATACAAGTGTGCATCACCCACGTTGAATTCTCCACCATACCCTCCGTCATTAAAACCTCCAGTACAACTCGCATCACAATATCCAAGGGTGCCTCGCGCATTTTGACTCCTTCAGCATACCCTGCATCACCATACCCAAGGGTTCATAATATATCCAGTAATATATCCAGTTTTACCCATTCTTTTATTCTGTTATGGTAACTTCAAGCTTTCCCTTCTGTTCAGTTTCATCAGACATTTCCCGTATGGCTGTCCTCAAACCTATTGTTGATTTAACTGCCATTTATTTAATTTAAACACACTATATCATTATTTTTTCAAAAGAAAATATTAATACTTATGAAACTTTACTTCGTAAGCAGTGACATATGCTACATATATTGTAACATCAAAATCGAAACCAACATTTAAAATCTACATACCTTATAGATCACATCCTAAGAGAAGAGGGAAGACAAGAGGGAAAAGTGTCCTCAAGATGATTTGAAAAATGTAATTTAAAAAAATGTAATTTTATTTCAATTAATAACTTGGATCCTAAGACAATTGACCTATTTATAGGGTGCTATAACATCTGGTGCCCTACCTGTTTATAAACATAATGCAATAGTGGGCAGGAGGAAAGCTACCCTGTGAGGATATGAAGACATTGAAAGATTCATGATATTGCCCCATTATGCACACTATTACATGTTAATACTAGCAATCAAATTTGTTTATGGCTAACATTATTATACATTTCAATTGATAGTGAAATTAAAACATTTAGGGCCATATCTATCCCCTAGTCGATGGGGGTACAGACTGGCGGAGGACTTACTGTACTGTACACTGCCCTGACAGACATTAGTCTGTCCTTTGTGGAGATGATCAGCAGCCTGGCGGTCATCTCTGTATGTTGATAGTAACTGCTGTTAGGGCACTTTAAGATGCAAAATGTTTGGTGGACGGCCACTGTCAGTTTTGAAGACAGTCCACTAAACTTATAACTTACCTTTTCAAAAACAGACTCTCAATGTGGAAGCTTGTTATGGAAAAACATAAAACAATTGGCACTCACACACTGGGAGTCTGCTCCCAGTATGTAAGAGGCATTGTTCTTCCTCTGTCCCTCACCGCCTTGTTTTTTCTGGCAGTGATAGATGGAAAAAAACATCAGTCTTAATTCACTCAGATGGTCCCAACTCAGCTGGGCCATCGGAGGTCTCTTTCCATTGACAGAACCAATGGGGGGGTCCGGCGACAGAAAGCTTATAATCCATCAGTCTCTAAATGAGGCAGGTGGACCATCAGTCTGGCATACAGGATAATCTGCCACATTTGCTAAAGTACCCTGACCACCAAACTCTAAATCACCCCTTTTGTGTGAACAAGGATAGCCTGAAGAGAAGGTGAGCATTAGAATTTAAGAGAGAAAGGGCCGGATTACAATCTTGGTAGATGGGATACTCGCCCCAAACGTGACAATCAGGTCCAAATGCTGCTAGAATCTATATTTGGAAAAAAGAACATTAATAGATCCACTTGAAATGCAAACAGGTTGCACCTAGAATAAAAATCTTTAACAGAGTTATAAAAAAACAGAATCTGCTGCACATACTAGAACCACACTGTATCAATGCTAGGAAAATGCATCCTTTGATGTGCACACAGAATTTCAGAGTCAAATCCAGCATCCCATTCAACTTGTACGAGCACAGTGAGATCTTTGGAAATGCAGTCTGTTTTGGGTCATACACACATAGCACATGTTCATTATACGCCTAAATTGAAGTAGTCAATACACTGGGAATTAAGAAACCTTCCAAGAGCACTAAAGCAACAACCTTCTATGGTGGTACACATAAGCGATGTCTAGTAAATAATGTTACTATTGAAAATATGAACCTTTCTTCAGTCTTGGTGCATGTATCATTCTACTTGCCGAGGCGTTAAAACGGCTATATGCATCAATTGTTTTCTGAATGTATATGATATGGGAAAGCCAGTCTGACTTGATGTTTCTAGTCACTGTTTCTAGGCTGTGTTACACTGCTGGCTCATGTTCTTATAAAACAGCTGGTGCATCCACTTCTAGGCATTGAATATTACATTACAGCAGAGCAACGGATGGCGAAGAAGCTTGTTTTTGACCACAGCGCAGACAATAAATGATAATATATAATGAAGAACACACATGGTCAGTAATTTAATATAGGAATGAATGCTGCTACCCAACTATAAGTATGTGGTCCACAATCTACTCAAATGATTAGATTGTAAAGTTCCCACTATTGCATATTTTGTGTGACAATGAGTCGGCATTCTTTAGTCAGTGACTGAATTCACTCAAAGTGTCACATTGTGCTCTTTTCACAAGGAACACTTTAGTGCCAAGGAGTACTCTGGCAATGTGTACTTTTTGAGACCAAAAAATATTTTTGTTTTCCAATTTATCTTAAATACGTGAGAGCTCCCACAGCACTGTTTTATAAAAACTATGGCAATGCAAAGACAAAAGGCTGGCAAGCAAAGACAGACAGACTGCTTGTTTATCTTTGTCCATCAATCGGGAAACTCTGCTGAGAGACTCGTTGGCTTGTGAAACATACGTATTTAGGGCTTTATTTAGAGTTGGCTTGTAATGGAAAATTCACTGCACTGCAACTGCAAAATGTATTTATATATCACCAACGCTACCTTGACCTCTTTTATGATATATTCATCAAGATGCAGGAATCATCAGCAACCAATAGTTTGCGCTAGAGTTACCTCTAAAAGAGTCCCATGGCACTGTTTTGATAAAGAAAGAGATACTGAAGCACAGGTGTGGTACCCCACATGAAGTTAGTGACCCGGGCCGCATGAAGGTTTGTGACAGGCCTGTTCTAACCTTGCAAACCAAATAACTCTTTCAATTTAGATTTGCTAGTATGATATTTTTTATACAGGTTTCCTCTGTTCACAACCACCTTGATTACCGCCCCTTTTCTAATCAAACAGTTATAATACCTTGATTAAATTTGTACTGCTATTCAAAAGGTGCCAGTCCCAAATACCTTCTACATGCGATAGACAGCACCATTCGCACATTTATATGGGGAAACGATGAGCTGTACCTAGAGGAACTCAAGCCATATGCCATAACTACAAAATCGGGACTACGTCTACACATAAGGAGTGCTACTGGTTAGCACATCAAGTGGTGCGCTCCGTATACATGCTCAAGACACATAGAGACGCCTATGTGGGTCCATTTTGAAAGACATATTCTGAAGATGATAGAGAACTATATCCACCACACAAAGATGAAGACAGATAAGAACACAATTTTAGACTTCTCCAGCTATGCATAGCAGAGGGCACACAGGCTGATAAAAACGGTAAACATCCTTCACAACGCGGTCAAAACACTGCGGTGCCATTACGACGCATCTTTAACAACGCAAGTCGTTGCCACGACTTGCGCTGGAGGGCGCTCTAGACTAATGAATAGTAGATTTACTATTCCATCACCTTCCCTACTGTACGTAGGCTGGAGTTGGAATAGTAAATCTTACTATTCCTAAGTCCAGCACCCTACAGCGCAAGTCGTGGTAACGACTTGCGTTGTAAAAGATGCGTTGTGATGTACCGTGATCATTTTGATCGCGTTGTAACATCATACATCCGATAAAAACATCAGGTTGTTCACAAAAAATCAGTAAATGTCAGATCCAAAAAACCTAACCAAGGGAATTGGGATTCTGCTAAATGTGCGAAAAAACAACACCCCTGTCCAAAGAAAAGAAAATTATTTTCTTGAGACCCCTCACTCACTCACTGGCTCCAATGATAAAGCATGTCACCTAGGGGCAACCCCGGGTAAGTGAGGGGACTTAAGAAAATAATTTTTATTTTATTCGGACAGGGGTGTTGTTTTTTGGATTTGACATTTACAGATTTTTTATGAACTACATGTACATTGGATGGTGAACCTAACCAGTACCTCCATCTCCCCTTTTTTAGGTTTTGCCTAGCGAAAGCTGCGCTCTGCGCAGCTTTTCGCGCAGGCGAAATCCTGTTGAGAACTGTAGGGTGCTTTGGGTCGGCCCTCGTCATTGATTGGCTGGCTCCGTAAACGGAGCCTTGCCATTGGACGAGGGGCCTGTCCGTCAATGCCGGACCAGACACGGGGGCGTTCCTGACATTCTTTGCCTTTTGCCGACGTCACGCGACGCCGGGAACGCCCCCGAGTCTGGTCCGGCATTGCCGGCACCTCCCTTGCTCTACTGTCATCACCACAACACTGCGCCCATTTTATCCCAAGCTAAACACTCGGAGAGGCGCAGTGACCGGGTCTTTGAAGGCCGCTCTCCCAATGAAAACAAGTTTTCTCTCCGAGTCAGCACGAGCAGGAAGACGAGCAGCGCGCCTCCCAGCTGGCCTCTCGCATCAGCATCCAGAGCTGCCCTGCGCGGTGTGTAGCTTCAGTGGAGCTTCAGAGTGCAGAGTGGAGCTTCAGAGTGGAGCTTCAGAGTGGAGCTTCAGAGTGGAGCTTCAGAGTGGAGCTTCAGAGTGGAGCTTCAGAGTGGAGCTTCAGAGTGGAGCTTCAGAGTGGAGCTTCAGAGTGGAGCTTCAGAGTGGAGCTTCAGAGTGGAGCTTCAGAGTGGAGAGTGGAGCTTCAGAGTGGAGCTTCAGAGTGGAGCTTCAGAGTGGAGCTTCAGAGTGGAGCTTCAGAGTGGAGCTTCAGAGTGGAGAGTGGAGCTTCAGAGTGGAGCTTCAGAGTGGAGCTTCAGAGTGGAGAGTGGAGCTTCAGAGTGGAGCTTCAGAGTGGAGCTTCAGAGTGCAGAGTGGAGCTTCAGAGTGGAGCTTCAGAGTGGAGCTTCAGAGTGCAGAGTGGAGCTTCAGAGTGGAGCTTCAGAGTGCAGAGTGGAGCTTCAGAGTGGAGCTTCAGAGTGGAGCTTCAGAGTGGAGCTTCAGAGTGGAGCTTCAGAGTGGAGCTTCAGAGTGGAGCTTCAGAGTGGAGCTTCAGAGTGGAGCTTCAGAGTGGAGCTTCAGAGTGGAGAGTGGAGCTTCAGAGTGGAGCTTCAGAGTGGAGCTTCAGAGTGGAGCTTCAGAGTGGAGAGTGGAGCTTCAGAGTGGAGCTTCAGAGTGGAGAGTGGAGCTTCAGAGTGGAGCTTCAGAGTGGAGAGTGGAGCTTCAGAGTGGAGCTTCAGAGTGGAGAGTGGAGCTTCAGAGTGGAGCTTCAGAGTGGAGAGTGGAGCTTCAGAGTGGAGCTTCAGAGTGGAGAGTGGAGCTTCAGAGTGGAGCTTCAGAGTGGAGAGTGGAGCTTCAGAGTGGAGCTTCAGAGTGGAGAGTGGAGCTTCAGAGTGGAGCTTCAGAGTGGAGAGTGGAGCTTCAGAGTGGAGCTTCAGAGTGGAGAGTGGAGCTTCAGAGTGGAGCTTCAGAGTGGAGAGTGGAGCTTCAGAGTGGAGCTTCAGAGTGGAGAGTGGAGCTTCAGAGTGGAGCTTCAGAGTGGAGCTTCAGAGTGGAGCTTCAGAGTGGAGCTTCAGAGTGGAGCTTCAGAGTGGAGCTTCAGAGTGGAGCTTCAGAGTGGAGCTTCAGAGTGGAGCTTCAGAGTGGAGCTTCAGAGTGGAGCTTCAGAGTGGAGCTTCAGAGTGGAGCTTCAGAGTGGAGCTTCAGAGTGCAGCTTCAGAGTGGAGCTTCAGAGTGGAGCTTCAGAGTGCAGATTCAGAGTGGAGCTTCAGAGTGCAGATTCAGAGTGGAGCTGCAGAGTGCAGATTCAGAGTGCAGAGTGGAGCTTCAGAGTGCAGAGTGGAGCATCAGAGTGCAGATTCAGAGTGGAGCATCAGAGTGCAGATTCAGAGTGGAGCTTCAGAGTGCAGATTCAGAGTGGAGCTTCAGAGTGCAGATTCAGAGTGCAGATTCAGAGTGCAGATTCAGAGTGGAGCTGCAGAGTGCAGATTCAGAGTGCAGAGTGGAGCTTCAGAGTGCAGAGTGGAGCATCAGAGTGCAGATTCAGAGTGGAGCATCAGAGTGCAGATTCAGAGTGGAGCTTCAGAGTGCAGATTCAGAGTGGAGCTTCAGAGTGCAGATTCAGAGTGGAGCTTCAGAGTGGAGATTCAGAGTGGAGCTTCAGAGTGCAGAGTGGAGCTGCAGATTCAGAGTGGAGCTGCAGATTCAGAGTGGAGCTGCAGATTCAGAGTGGAGCTTCAGAGTGGAGCTTCAGAGTGCAGAGTGGAGCTGCAGATTCAGAGTGGAGCTGCAGATTCAGAGTGGAGCTGCAGATTCAGAGTGGAGCTGCAGATTCAGAGTGGAGCTGCAGATTCAGAGTGGAGCTTCAGAGTGGAGCTTCAGAGTGGAGCTTCAGAGTGGAGCTTCAGAGTGGAGCTTCAGAGTGGAGCTTCAGAGTGGAGCTTCAGAGTGGAGCTTCAGAGTGGAGCTTCAGAGTGGAGCTTCAGAGTGGAGCTTCAGAGTGGAGCTTCAGAGTGGAGCTTCAGAGTGGAGCTTCAGAGTGGAGCTTCAGAGTGGAGCTTCAGAGTGCAGATTCAGAGTGCAGATTCAGAGTGGAGCTGCAGAGTGCAGATTCAGAGTGCAGAGTGGAGCTTCAGAGTGCAGAGTGGAGCATCAGAGTGCAGAGTGGAGCTTCAGAGTGCAGAGTGGAGCATCAGAGTGCAGATTCAGAGTGGAGCATCAGAGTGCAGATTCAGAGTGGAGCTTCAGAGTGCAGAGTGGAGCTTCAGAGTGCAGATTCAGAGTGGAGCTTCAGAGTGCAGAGTGGAGCTTCAGAGTGGAGCTTCAGAGTGCAGAGTGGAGCTTCAGAGTGGAGCTTCAGAGTGCAGAGTGGAGCTTCAGAGTGGAGCTTCAGAGTGCAGAGTGGAGCTTCAGAGTGGAGCTTCAGAGTGGAGCATCAGAGTGGAGCATCAGAGTGGAGCATCAGAGTGGAGCATCAGAGTGGAGCATCAGAGTGGAGCATCAGAGTGGAGCATCAGAGTGGAGCTTCAGAGTGGAGCTTCAGAGTGGAGCTTCAGAGTGGAGCTTCAGAGTGGAGCTTCAGAGTGGAGCTTCAGAGTGGAGCTTCAGAGTGGAGCTTCAGAGTGGAGCTTCAGAGTGGAGCTTCAGAGTGGAGCTTCAGAGTGGAGCTTCAGAGTGGAGCTTCAGAGTGGAGCTTCAGAGTGGAGCTTCAGAGTGGAGCTTCAGAGTGGAGCTTCAGAGTGGAGCTTCAGAGTGGAGCTTCAGAGTGGAGCTTCAGAGTGGAGCTTCAGAGTGGAGCATCAGAGTGCAGAGTGGAGCATCAGAGTGCAGAGTGGAGCTTCAGAGTGCAGAGTGGAGCATCAGAGTGCAGATTCAGAGTGGAGCATCAGAGTGCAGATTCAGAGTGGAGCTTCAGAGTGCAGATTCAGAGTGGAGCTTCAGAGTGCAGAGTGGAGCTTCAGAGTGCAGATTCAGAGTGGAGCTTCAGAGTGCAGAGTGGAGCTTCAGAGTGCAGAGTGGAGCATCAGAGTGCAGATTCAGAGTGGAGCATCAGAGTGCAGAGTGGAGCTTCAGAGTGCAGAGTGGAGCTTCAGAGTGGAGCTTCAGAGTGGAGCATCAGAGTGGAGCATCAGAGTGGAGCTTCAGAGTGGAGCTTCAGAGTGGAGCTTCAGAGTGGAGCTTCAGAGTGGAGCTTCAGAGTGGAGCTTCAGAGTGGAGCTTCAGAGTGGAGCTTCAGAGTGGAGCTTCAGAGTGGAGCTTCAGAGTGGAGCTTCAGAGTGGAGCTTCAGAGTGGAGCTTCAGAGTGGAGCTTCAGAGTGGAGCTTCAGAGTGGAGCTTCAGAGTGGAGCTTCAGAGTGGAGCTTCAGAGTGGAGCTTCAGAGTGGAGCTTCAGAGTGGAGCTTCAGAGTGGAGCTTCAGAGTGGAGCTTCAGAGTGGAGCTTCAGAGTGGAGCTTCAGAGTGGAGCTTCAGAGTGGAGCTTCAGAGTGGAGCTTCAGAGTGCAGAGTGGAGCTTCAGAGTGGAGATTCAGAGTGCAGAGTGGAGCTTCAGAGTGGAGATTCAGAGTGCAGAGTGGAGCTTCAGAGTGCAGATTCAGAGTGGAGCTTCAGAGTGCAGATTCAGAGTGGAGCTTCAGAGTGCAGAGTGGAGCTTCAGAGTGCAGATTCAGAGTGGAGCTTCAGAGTGGAGCTTCAGAGTGCAGAGTGGAGCTTCAGAGTGCAGAGTGGAGCTTCAGAGTGCAGATTCAGAGTGGAGCTTCAGAGTGCAGATTCAGAGTGGAGCTTCAGAGTGCAGAGTGCAGATTCAGAGTGGAGCTTCAGAGTGCAGAGTGGAGCTTCAGAGTGGAGCTTCAGAGTGCAGAGTGGAGCTTCAGAGTGGAGCTTCAGAGTGCAGAGTGGAGCTTCAGAGTGGAGCTTCAGAGTGCAGAGTGGAGCTTCAGAGTGCAGATTCAGAGTGGAGCTTCAGAGTGCAGATTCAGAGTGGAGCTTCAGAGTGCAGAGTGGAGCTTCAGAGTGCAGATTCAGAGTGGAGCTTCAGAGTGGAGCTTCAGAGTGCAGAGTGGAGCTTCAGAGTGCAGAGTGGAGCTTCAGAGTGCAGATTCAGAGTGGAGCTTCAGAGTGCAGATTCAGAGTGGAGCTTCAGAGTGCAGAGTGCAGATTCAGAGTGG
The DNA here is from genome assembly GCF_964261635.1 of Lissotriton helveticus. NCBI lineage: Eukaryota > Metazoa > Chordata > Amphibia > Caudata > Salamandridae > Lissotriton > Lissotriton helveticus. The sequence continues at coordinate 896,984,707 of NC_136072.1, read as the reverse complement.
AGCTTCAGAGTGCAGAGTGGAGCTTCAGAGTGGAGCTTCAGAGTGCAGAGTGGAGCTTCAGAGTGGAGCTTCAGAGTGCAGAGTGGAGCTTCAGAGTGGAGCTTCAGAGTGCAGAGTGGAGCTTCAGAGTGGAGCTTCAGAGTGGAGCTTCAGAGTGGAGCTTCAGAGTGGAGCTTCAGAGTGGAGCTTCAGAGTGGAGCTTCAGAGTGGAGCTTCAGAGTGGAGCTTCAGAGTGGAGCTTCAGAGTGGAGCTTCAGAGTGGAGCTTCAGAGTGGAGCTTCAGAGTGGAGCTTCAGAGTGGAGCTTCAGAGTGGAGCTTCAGAGTGGAGCTTCAGAGTGGAGCTTCAGAGTGCAGAGTGGAGCTTCAGAGTGCAGAGTGGAGCTTCAGAGTGCAGATTCAGAGTGGAGCTTCAGAGTGCAGAGTGGAGCTTCAGAGTGGAGCTTCAGAGTGGAGCTTCAGAGTGGAGCTTCAGAGTGGAGCTTCAGAGTGGAGCTTCAGAGTGGAGCTTCAGAGTGGAGCTTCAGAGTGGAGCTTCAGAGTGGAGCTTCAGAGTGCAGAGTGGAGCTTCAGAGTGCAGAGTGGAGCTTCAGAGTGCAGAGTGGAGCTTCAGAGTGCAGAGTGGAGCTTCAGAGTGCAGAGTGGAGCTTCAGAGTGCAGAGTGGAGCTTCAGAGTGCAGAGTGGAGCTTCAGAGTGCAGAGTGGAGCTTCAGAGTGCAGAGTGGAGCTTCAGAGTGGAGCTTCAGAGTGGAGCTTCAGAGTGGAGCTTCAGAGTGGAGCTTCAGAGTGGAGCTTCAGAGTGGAGCTTCAGAGTGGAGCTTCAGAGTGGAGCTTCAGAGTGGAGCTTCAGAGTGGAGCTTCAGAGTGGAGCTTCAGAGTGGAGCTTCAGAGTGCAGCTTCAGAGTGCAGCTTCAGAGTGCAGAGTGGAGCTTCAGAGTGCAGCTTCAGAGTGCAGAGTGCAGCTTCAGAGTGCAGAGTGGAGCTTCAGAGTGCAGCTTCAGAGTGCAGAGTGCAGCTTCAGAGTGCAGAGTGGAGCTTCAGAGTGGAGCTTCAGAGTGGAGCTTCAGAGTGTCAAGAGCAATGCCAATAGCTCTAACTTTAACAAAGGCAAAACCATTGCATTGTAAATGCTTGTTTTGATTGTGTGATAAAAAATCAGACAGACTACATTCAAAAGCTCTGCTTTTGCAGAATGTGGAGATTAAAGTGGGAGGGGAAATGATTAGTTGGAGCATTTGGAAATTTGAAAAGATACTCTGTATAGATGACATGATAAAAGATGGGGTTCTAAAAACATTTCATGAACGCAGGAGGGAATATAATATCTGACCCACACAATATTGACACAGGCCCTGAAGACAAAACTGAGAAAACCACCTTTCTCGGTTTAGAGATCACCCATTCTTCATTATTTGCAGACATGGAAAGAGTATAAGAGGCTGTATCAGGCCTTTATTCTGTCCTGATAGATATCTGTTATCACAACAAAATGTCCTCCTCCTTCGACATTGGTGGGAATATCGTTTACACACACAGTTTATGGGGGGAAAGGACTGGGAACCCTTGTAGTAGATGATAGAGATCTGAGTAAAGCCTGCTTGAAGTTTGCCTACTTTAAAGCCTTGCACAAATGGCACTTGTCCCCAAACAAACTATATAAGCTTACCTATATAGTTTAGCATAACTATCTATAAGGCAAGGCTTAGTCCACATTCATTGTGTTGGAGGTGTGGTGATCCATGCAGTCATACTGTGCACATTCTGTTGGAATCCTCGAAATTACAGGAGTATTGAGGAGGGATTTGGGACCCTTGAAACATGCATGGCCTGGGCATACATTAGACCTCACTGCTACACTAGTAATACTACACATTGTATCTCATCTTCCCGCGCAAACCTTCCAAATGCTTTCTATTGTCGCACTGACCACAGCACGAATGGGGATACTACGACTTTGGAAAACAGCCCAAGTGCCCCAAGTGCACATTTGGCTGCAGGACACGTATGAGATAACATCATGTGAAAGATTAATCTAGAAACCTAATGATACATTGCAATAATTTGAAGAAATATGCGGTCAGTTTCTGGAAGAAGGGCTTAGTTAAGAATCGAAGGTCTGAGAGCTGGCACAAACTGGAACAAGATCTGGTCAAGTTTGGTAGACAAGCGGCAAATTTGAATGTATGAACATGCTGAAACATGGACAGAGAGGTGGAGCAGGCAACTCGAGATGCAACACTATTTTAAACTGAAAATGGGTTACTTGGACATTTCTTGCATCTTGTGTTTAATAAAGTTAGGGTTGCTATAAAGAACCCTACTCTGAAGAAACTATATGGGCTGAGGGTAACAGGATACAATATTGATTAGGGAACGATTAAAGTTTCTTGAGGTGAAGAAGGGTGATCAAAAGTATTGATTACTCTACCAGGAACCGAGGTTAATACGAGCGGAGGGAGGGCCCCTTTAGTATTATGTGAGCCCATTCTTGACATCTAATTGTCCAGCAATGTTCTGCGAACTGTGGATATTTTGTATCATAATCTGGGTCTTTCCATATGTTAACATTGTTAACTTTTAATACTGTACTAGGGGGTCGATTACGATGGCGGACGGAAGGACGACCGCTTGCCTGGAGTAGGCAGAAAATGCTTTTTACAGTCCGCAACCCGCGGATAGTCCGTCCGCCATATTAGGATGGGAAGCACTGCCGAATTTCCGTACGCCGCAGAAGAACGTGATCCGCTGCGTAAATACACCCGACCCTGCGGCGGACGTAACCAATCCAGAGACACCGCCGTACGGCATGACGCCGCGACCGTCTTCAAAATCACAAATCGCTGCTGAAAAACCACCAGCACGAACACGGCGGTACCGCCACAGCTGAGAGGCAAAACATTGCAGAGAGACCCACCACAGCCAGACCACCGTCATGGACCCAGCTCTACACGCATTCCTGGTACTCTTTGTGCTCCATCACCAGCAAGTCATGGGCCGACGACGATGCAGGTACGCAAACACACAACACACACACCACGCACGTGTCAAAGCCCCTGCCCACAACAGAACCCCAGGTCTGGAAAGGAACACACATACATGGACCCCCAGCAAAACCACCTGGGCACAACTGACCCCATGCACCCAGAACACACACGCACCGCAAACAAACAGCCACACCACGGACAACACAATGTAGCGGAGCAGACAACGGAAACCATGCCCACAATCAACTAGGTAGGAAGGCAGGCAGTAATGGCTAGGCCACACAGCTCACAGGCCCACATACACACACCAACACACAAGGCATACCACACATAAGGAGACATGCAGGCCCACCCTCAGGCCAACCCCACCCCTACCCCACTAACAGACAGGGGCCCATACACCACACACCACAAAAAACAACCCTGCTGCACACACATCAACAACCAACACACACACGATGAGCCCTGACATGTTGACTGACAAAGTCAAGACTGAACAACCTCCTGGGTAGCCACAAATCATGAGTGTGACACATGAACCATATGAAAAACATCCACATAACCTGCAGTGCATGGGAAGCCACTGTTGTCCCAAAATAAGCCTCAGAGTGCCTCCGCCACCCTTACACAGTCCACAGCCATATTGTAATGACTGTCACCCCTGCCTTACGAAAGGAAACAGTGCTGGGCAATAGTTATGTGAAAGTGGCAGACACAGCATGTACGACAGCAGCAATATATCGCCAATGCAAGGAGGCAACCAGGAATGACACAGATAAACCACAACACAGGATTAACTTGCTTCATTGCACAGCACAGTGGTTGACTTTGTGAGTAGCCAGGAGCATGCACACTGGATAGAACAGAGCAGGTACATCTGAGGCAGCACATGAGAGGGCACAATGCAACATCAGAACAGCAACAGGGCAGGTTCATCTGAGGCAGCACATGAGAGGGCACAATGTAGCATCAGAACAGCAACAGGGCAGTGTTCACAACAGAGCAGGTCCATCTGAGGCAGCACATGAGAGGGCACAATGCAGCATCAGAACAGCAACAGGGCAGTGTTCACAACAGAGCAGGTCCATCTGAGGCAGCACATGAGAGGGGCAAAGTGCATCAACAGTCCATGGTACAGAACAGAGCAGGTCCATCTGAGGCAGCACGTGAGAGGGCACAATGCAGCATCAGAACAGCAACAGGGCAGTGTTCACAACAGAGCAGGTCCATCTGAGGCAGCACATGAGAGGGCACAATGCAGCATCAGAACAGCAACAGGGCAGTGTTCACAACAGAGCAGGTCCATCTGAGGCAGCACATGAGAGGGCACAATGCAGTATCAGAACAGCAACATGGCAGTGTTCACAACAGAGCAGGTCCATCTGAGGCAGCACAGGAGAGGGGCAAAGTGCATCAACAGTCCATGGTACAGAACAGAGCAGGTCCATCTGAGGCAGCACATAAGAGGGCACAATGCAGCATCAGAACAGCAACAGGACAGTGTTCACAACAGATCAGGTACATCTGAGGCAGCATATGAGAGGGCACAATGCAGCATCAGAACAGCAACAGGGCAGTGTTCACAACAGAGCAGGTCCATCTGAGGCAGCACATGAGAGGGCACAATGCAGCACCAGAACAGCAACAGGGCAGTGTTCACAACAGAGCAGGCCCATCTGAGGCAGCACATGAGAGGGCACAATGCAGCATCAGAACAGCAACAGGGCAGTGTTCACAACAGAGCAGGGTAGAAAACACAAGGAAAGTCCCTGGGCTATGTACTCACTATGGACCCCTGCTATAGCTTGCATGTACCAAGAAGTATCACCCAGTCTTAGAATTAGAATTCACGGTTACACCATAATTTATACAATCTGTGCAATTAGAATCAGAAAATAAGAAAATAAGAAAATAAGAACCTAAAGTGTTGTTTTTTCATAAAAAGTATACAATTTATTACAGTTTAACAAGGGTTAAAAAACATAATTCCACACAAATAAAAAACATTTTAAAATATCACACTTTGATTAAAAACAATGAGTTAAAGGAGTCACAGTATGTTTTCGTTGTCGACGCTGCGTTTCGGTGAATCTTTGATCACACCTTCTTCAGGACAAAACAAATTCTATAAGGAAACATTATAATTAGAAGACATCCTTTTTATGCATGTAAAGCAGCTGTTGCTCTTTTTTTGTTACAAAACAGTATGCTTGACTCTTTTTTAACCCTATGTCTAATAAGACAACAAATTGCATTAAAAAACATTGAAAAACATTATGCATGATCCAAATATACTATACATTTAGGTTCTTAACGGTGTATTTCATTGGTGTATCCTGGTATACGCAGCTATATGGGTGGGTTCCATAGTTTAAAAATCACATTAAGAGGCAGCTTCTAGACGGGAATGGGTATGAAGCATACCTGTGTATGATTTCTTCTGATTCCTCTTTTAGTTAATTTAGAGGAAATTTGTAGTACGCTGTATTTCTGTAAAGAATCACTTCCTGTTGCTTAGCTTGCAAGAAGTTGTGCCTTTCTAAGAGATAGGGAAAATAAGTACTCAATGCTTATTCACTCTTTTTCTTTGGTAAACATACATAACGGGTAGTAGTCGCTGTATGGCCTCTTTACCTGTTAAAATTCAAACTCTGAGATGTAGAGGTTGCCGGAGGGGGGCCACCGATTTTGAATTGGGGGACCGCTGTTAAAATCAAATTGACAGAAAAAAGGGGCCTATTGTTAGATGTAAGGCCGGATTTGGTGTTCTATACATTAAGCTAGGGTTTGTTTCAGGATTTATAACTCACCAGTTTAAGGATTTATCAATGGTCCTTTCTTCTCAAGTTAAAAGCACGCCACTGGATGTCTTCAATTATATCCTCAGCGTTGGAGATGCCCAGAACGGTTGTTTAAAATTCAACCTACATGGAACATATAATATGTACCATAAATTAATGGAGGGATAAATTTATACCTGGCGTTTACAGGTATTTTAAAATTAAAGAACGTTCTAGTTGTTAAGTCATGTTTATCGATGTTTAAGGAAAAACAGGCTAACAGTAGTTAGTCTGTTACCGAGCATGTTATGACTAAGGGCAAAAGGGTTCCGATGCCGCAGTTCGAAGTACAGAAGTCGGCATATGTGAAGAATAGAGGCTCGCGTTTACCTTTTGAATTGTTGTCGGCCTCCTTGCTCCCCTCTCGGTCCTATCACCATCTGCTCGATACAGCGATCGGCCAAAGATAAACAGGGTTGTTTGGCTCCTCTTTAAAAAGGTATCATTTTCCCGGGAAAACTACCAATTGAATGACGTCATTGGGTAGTTGACCAATCACGCTTCATTTGGGCAAGGAACTACAATTGTAGTTTCACTTGTGTTCTGTCACGTGGTGACGGGTTGGAATTCCTATGTCTTGACGGTAACCTAGGACGCATTGGGTCTCTATGGTTACCGCTACGACTCGGGAAGTTGACTGTTTATCGGGATGTTATGATCTGCCACGCAGTGTTCTTAAGGAAATATAAATCACGGGGCTTTCTCTTTTGGAATACCAGCTATTTTAAAAAAATTTAAGGATTGTAGTTACTGCAGAATCCTTTCCCAGTCCTCTTTAGAGTTTAAACCACTGTTTACCGAATTAAAACGGGACATATAGAATTGTTCCCGTTTTTTCCGTTTCAGTGTGATGTCTCCGCCTCTCATGTTTTGAGTAATGGTCTCAAGACCACACCATCTCAATTCTTCTATTTTATGGTTTGCTGATTGCCAGTGTTCTGTCAGTGGGGCTCCTTGTTTTTTGCATCGTATGGCGGACTTGTGCTCATTTAGTCTTAGTTTGATTTCTCGCGATGTTTCCCCTACATACACTAGCTCGCAGGGACACTTAATCAAGTAAATTATATTTTTTGTTCTACAGTTTATGAAGGATTTTATCTGATGTTTTGTTTTGTTATGTTCAATAAGGTTACCTTTAATCACTTGGCTACAGTTGGAACATTTGCTACAGGGGAATGTGCCCACCGGCAGGGGGTTCTTGTCTATGGTTGTTTGCTGATGGGTGGTTTCTCTATATGTGTGAATGAGACTGTTTCTGATGGTTTTGTTTCTTCTAAAAGCGAAGATGGGTTTAGGGATTGGTGGTTTGTTAATATTTGTACTTATTAAATTCCAGTTGCGGTTGATAATATTTTTAATTTTGTTGCTGACGCCACTGTAGTTTGTTACAAAAACCAGCCTGTTTTCTACTGCTGTAGTGTTGGCTTTTTTTTGGAATAAATTATCCCTATTGAAATACTTGGCTCTTTTTAATGCTTGGTTCACCATCTTTTTAGGATAACCCCTATCTATCAATTTTTTGGATAATATTCCTGCATGGTGTATAAAGTCCTTACTGTCTGTGCAGTTACGTTTTAATCTCAGGAATTGCCCGAAGGGGATGTTGTTCTTCTGGCATGGGGGGTGGTTGCTTTGATAGTGCAACATTGTATTTCTGTCTGTCTTTTTAGTGAATAATTCAACCTGCAGAATACCTCCTACATGTTTAATTAGTATGTCCAGGAACTCGCATTGTTCCGGGTCATAATGGCTAGTGAATTTAAGATTGGCATCACCTAAATTGAGCCAGGTAATGAATTCATTTAGTAATTCAGAGGTACCAGTCCAAACAAAAAAAATATCGTCGATGTACCTCGACCACATCGAGATATTCTCGAAAAATGGGGCAACTGCATTAAAAATATGCTTCTCTTCAAATTGTGACACGTACAAGCATGCCAGGCTAGGAGCACAGGTGGCTCCCATGCTGGTCCCCTTGGTCTGTTTATAAAAATCTTTGTCAAACAGAAATATATTGTTTTTTAAGACGATGGTTATACAATCTATGATGAATGATTGATGTGCTGTGGGATCATGGTGGTCTTGACTTAATAAGGTACTAATGGTTCTTATGGTGTTGTCCTGGGGTATATTGGTATACAGTGCTTCTATATCAAGCGTAACCAGGAATTGTGTATCGGGATTGAAGGGAACATTCTCTATCTTTTTAATGATTGCTGCCGTGTCTCTAATATAGGCCTTTTGCTCAATGACATGTGGTTGGAGAAAGATGTCGGCATATTTACTTAATGGTTCCGTCAATGAGCCAATACTCGACACTATGGGTCTCATGGGGGGGTCTTCAGGGTTTTTGTGGACCTTGGGCAGCCCATATAGGGCCGGTATTGTCGGATTATTATTCAGAAGAAATCTATATTCCTCTTCGCAGATTATGTCCTCTTCCTTTGCAAATTCTAGAAGGTGTTTGATATTTTTTGCTAGATCCTGCCACTCTTGCCTGTTTGATTTACAATAATGCTCTGGATTGTCCAGGAGCAGGTGCATTTTCTCCTTGTAATATGGAGTAGACATAACCACGATGCCCCCACCTTTATCGGCCGGTTTAATTGTAAGCATCTGGTTGTCTTCCAATTCTTTTAAGGCTTCTTTCTCCATTTTACTAAGATTGTGTTGTACCCAGTTTTTTTTATCTAGTACATCTGAAACACTTTTTGTTACTGCTATTTCGAAGGCTTCTATTTGTTTATTGACTTGGCCTAAATGTGGAGTCCAGGTAGATTTGGGTTTTAATCCTGATTTGTTGGGGTGGATACTTTTCTCTTTGCCCTCGAAGAATGACTGAAGCCTAATCTTTCTGAAAAATGTTTGAAGGTCTCTTTCTAGGTTATATTTATTGACGGGGGTTGAGATAGCATATCCCAGACCCTTTTCTAGTACCTGAATTTGGATTGGGGAAAGTGTAGTATCAGAGAGGTTAATTATGGGTGCTTTATCTATGTGTCCCAAGTTTTCTGACTCCTTGTCTGGGGTCTCTGTTGATGTTGAGGCACATACTTGCCTCTGCCTCTCCCTCTCGCTTTTGGCTGAGTAAAATTCTGACGGTGGTCTAAAAAAGGAAGCGATGATTTGGTGGGACCTTTAGGGGTGTCCTGTTCTTTGTTGCTCTGTCTGGTTTCGTTTTGAGCTTCGCTATCACTGTCTGTACTGGTATATGAGGTGTCAAAGAATCTAACTTTCTTTTTTTGTTGGAAATTTTGGCCTTGGTTTTGTTGCCATGGTCTTCGGTAGTAAGGTGTTTCGCGTGGTCTGTCGTAAAAGTCTTTTTGTAAATACGGGTAAGTGATTTCAGGGTTGTATTTCGCCACATCATTCTTAAACTTATTGCTTTTCTTATTAAAAAGGTAGTCCCTATATCCGTCGACGTCTTTTTGGATCTCTTCAAGTTTTTTGATGGCATCATCTAGGGCCGAACTTTCTCTGAGTTTTTTCTCCATTTCTTTAATCTCTTCTCTTTCAATAATTAAAATGTCCGCGGCTGTCTCTATAATTAAAAGCATCCAGTCGCGGCTGCATCTATTAGCGACAAAAGTCCATTTTTCTATGAATTTGGGGTTCCCTATGAATATACCGGGTTCATTAGTTACCTGTAGACCTTTCGGTATGATTCCATGTTTACAGTAATCTATTAGAAAATCGGAATGTAATTCCGTACGAATTATTTTTTTCTTGCTATTCCATAGCTTCCGCCACTCTTCCTCATCTGTGTTGTTAATTTGCACAGATGATATGTTTTTTGTAGATCCATTAATTAATTTATTAAATTGATCTTCATCATAACTCAAGATTTTCATGCCTTCCATTGTGGCCACTAGTTAAGGTGAGAGAACACACCTCCCCGGTTGACAAACCGTAAGTACAAATGTAAAAAAGAGAGGGAGGCCTCCTTCTTTTGTGGTAATAGGGGACAAGGAGAACAAGGTAGAAAACACAAGGAAAGTCCCTGGGCTATGTACTCACTATGGACCCCTGCTATAGCTTGCATGTACCAAGAAGTATCACCCAGTCTTAGAATTAGAATTCACGGTTACACCATAATTTATACAATCTGTGCAATTAGAATCAGAAAATAAGAAAATAAGAAAATAAGAACCTAAAGTGTTGTTTTTTCATAAAAAGTATACAATTTATTACAGTTTAACAAGGGTTAAAAAACATAATTCCACACAAATAAAAAACATTTTAAAATATCACACTTTGATTAAAAACAATGAGTTAAAGGAGTCACAGTATGTTTTCGTTGTCGACGCTGCGTTTCGGTGAATCTTTGATCACACCTTCTTCAGGACAAAACAAATTCTATAAGGAAACATTATAATTAGAAGACATCCTTTTTATGCATGTAAAGCAGCTGTTGCTCTTTTTTTGTTACAAAACAGTATGCTTGACTCTTTTTTAACCCTATGTCTAATAAGACAACAAATTGCATTAAAAAACATTGAAAAACATTATGCATGATCCAAATATACTATACATTTAGGTTCTTAACGGTGTATTTCATTGGTGTATCCTGGTATACGCAGCTATATGGGTGGGTTCCATAGTTTAAAAATCACATTAAGAGGCAGCTTCTAGACGGGAATGGGTATGAAGCATACCTGTGTATGATTTCTTCTGATTCCTCTTTTAGTTAATTTAGAGGAAATTTGTAGTACGCTGTATTTCTGTAAAGAATCACTTCCTGTTGCTTAGCTTGCAAGAAGTTGTGCCTTTCTAAGAGATAGGGAAAATAAGTACTCAATGCTTATTCACTCTTTTTCTTTGGTAAACATACATAACGGGTAGTAGTCGCTGTATGGCCTCTTTACCTGTTAAAATTCAAACTCTGAGATGTAGAGGTTGCCGGAGGGGGGCCACCGATTTTGAATTGGGGGACCGCTGTTAAAATCAAATTGACAGAAAAAAGGGGCCTATTGTTAGATGTAAGGCCGGATTTGGTGTTCTATACATTAAGCTAGGGTTTGTTTCAGGATTTATAACTCACCAGTTTAAGGATTTATCAATGGTCCTTTCTTCTCAAGTTAAAAGCACGCCACTGGATGTCTTCAATTATATCCTCAGCGTTGGAGATGCCCAGAACGGTTGTTTAAAATTCAACCTACATGGAACATATAATATGTACCATAAATTAATGGAGGGATAAATTTATACCTGGCGTTTACAGGTATTTTAAAATTAAAGAACGTTCTAGTTGTTAAGTCATGTTTATCGATGTTTAAGGAAAAACAGGCTAACAGTAGTTAGTCTGTTACCGAGCATGTTATGACTAAGGGCAAAAGGGTTCCGATGCCGCAGTTCGAAGTACAGAAGTCGGCATATGTGAAGAATAGAGGCTCGCGTTTACCTTTTGAATTGTTGTCGGCCTCCTTGCTCCCCTCTCGGTCCTATCACCATCTGCTCGATACAGCGATCGGCCAAAGATAAACAGGGTTGTTTGGCTCCTCTTTAAAAAGGTATCATTTTCCCGGGAAAACTACCAATTGAATGACGTCATTGGGTAGTTGACCAATCACGCTTCATTTGGGCAAGGAACTACAATTGTAGTTTCACTTGTGTTCTGTCACGTGGTGACGGGTTGGAATTCCTATGTCTTGACGGTAACCTAGGACGCATTGGGTCTCTATGGTTACCGCTACGACTCGGGAAGTTGACTGTTTATCGGGATGTTATGATCTGCCACGCAGTGTTCTTAAGGAAATATAAATCACGGGGCTTTCTCTTTTGGAATACCAGCTATTTTAAAAAAATTTAAGGATTGTAGTTACTGCAGAATCCTTTCCCAGTCCTCTTTAGAGTTTAAACCACTGTTTACCGAATTAAAACGGGACATATAGAATTGTTCCCGTTTTTTCCGTTTCAGTGTGATGTCTCCGCCTCTCATGTTTTGAGTAATGGTCTCAAGACCACACCATCTCAATTCTTCTATTTTATGGTTTGCTGATTGCCAGTGTTCTGTCAGTGGGGCTCCTTGTTTTTTGCATCGTATGGCGGACTTGTGCTCATTTAGTCTTAGTTTGATTTCTCGCGATGTTTCCCCTACATACACTAGCTCGCAGGGACACTTAATCAAGTAAATTATATTTTTTGTTCTACAGTTTATGAAGGATTTTATCTGATGTTTTGTTTTGTTATGTTCAATAAGGTTACCTTTAATCACTTGGCTACAGTTGGAACATTTGCTACAGGGGAATGTGCCCACCGGCAGGGGGTTCTTGTCTATGGTTGTTTGCTGATGGGTGGTTTCTCTATATGTGTGAATGAGACTGTTTCTGATGGTTTTGTTTCTTCTAAAAGCGAAGATGGGTTTAGGGATTGGTGGTACATAGCCCAGGGACTTTCCTTGTGTTTTCTACCTTGTTCTCCTTGTCCCCTATTACCACAAAAGAAGGAGGCCTCCCTCTCTTTTTTACATTTGTACTTACGGTTTGTCAACCGGGGAGGTGTGTTCTCTCACCTTAACTAGTGGCCACAATGGAAGGCATGAAAATCTTGAGTTATGATGAAGATCAATTTAATAAATTAATTAATGGATCTACAAAAAACATATCATCTGTGCAAATTAACAACACAGATGAGGAAGAGTGGCGGAAGCTATGGAATAGCAAGAAAAAAATAATTCGTACGGAATTACATTCCGATTTTCTAATAGATTACTGTAAACATGGAATCATACCGAAAGGTCTACAGGTAACTAATGAACCCGGTATATTCATAGGGAACCCCAAATTCATAGAAAAATGGACTTTTGTCGCTAATAGATGCAGCCGCGACTGGATGCTTTTAATTATAGAGACAGCCGCGGACATTTTAATTATTGAAAGAGAAGAGATTAAAGAAATGGAGAAAAAACTCAGAGAAAGTTCGGCCCTAGATGATGCCATCAAAAAACTTGAAGAGATCCAAAAAGACGTCGACGGATATAGGGACTACCTTTTTAATAAGAAAAGCAATAAGTTTAAGAATGATGTGGCGAAATACAACCCTGAAATCACTTACCCGTATTTACAAAAAGACTTTTACGACAGACCACGCGAAACACCTTACTACCGAAGACCATGGCAACAAAACCAAGGCCAAAATTTCCAACAAAAAAAGAAAGTTAGATTCTTTGACACCTCATATACCAGTACAGACAGTGATAGCGAAGCTCAAAACGAAACCAGACAGAGCAACAAAGAACAGGACACCCCTAAAGGTCCCACCAAATCATCGCTTCCTTTTTTAGACCACCGTCAGAATTTTACTCAGCCAAAAGCGAGAGGGAGAGGCAGAGGCAAGTATGTGCCTCAACATCAACAGAGACCCCAGACAAGGAGTCAGAAAACTTGGGACACATAGATAAAGCACCCATAATTAACCTCTCTGATACTACACTTTCCCCAATCCAAATTCAGGTACTAGAAAAGGGTCTGGGATATGCTATCTCAACCCCCGTCAATAAATATAACCTAGAAAGAGACCTTCAAACATTTTTCAGAAAGATTAGGCTTCAGTCATTCTTCGAGGGCAAAGAGAAAAGTATCCACCCCAACAAATCAGGATTAAAACCCAAATCTACCTGGACTCCACATTTAGGCCAAGTCAATAAACAAATAGAAGCCTTCGAAATAGCAGTAACAAAAAGTGTTTCAGATGTACTAGATAAAAAAAACTGGGTACAACACAATCTTAGTAAAATGGAGAAAGAAGCCTTAAAAGAATTGGAAGACAACCAGATGCTTACAATTAAACCGGCCGATAAAGGTGGGGGCATCGTGGTTATGTCTACTCCATATTACAAGGAGAAAATGCACCTGCTCCTGGACAATCCAGAGCATTATTGTAAATCAAACAGGCAAGAGTGGCAGGATCTAGCAAAAAATATCAAACACCTTCTAGAATTTGCAAAGGAAGAGGACATAATCTGCGAAGAGGAATATAGATTTCTTCTGAATAATAATCCGACAATACCGGCCCTATATGGGCTGCCCAAGGTCCACAAAAACCCTGAAGACCCCCCCATGAGACCCATAGTGTCGAGTATTGGCTCATTGACGGAACCATTAAGTAAATATGCCGACATCTTTCTCCAACCACATGTCATTGAGCAAAAGGCCTATATTAGAGACACGGCAGCAATCATTAAAAAGATAGAGAATGTTCCCTTCAATCCCGATACACAATTCCTGGTTACGCTTGATATAGAAGCACTGTATACCAATATACCCCAGGACAACACCATAAGAACCATTAGTACCTTATTAAGTCAAGACCACCATGATCCCACAGCACATCAATCATTCATCATAGATTGTATAACCATCGTCTTAAAAAACAATATATTTCTGTTTGACAAAGATTTTTATAAACAGACCAAGGGGACCAGCATGGGAGCCACCTGTGCTCCTAGCCTGGCATGCTTGTACGTGTCACAATTTGAAGAGAAGCATATTTTTAATGCAGTTGCCCCATTTTTCGAGAATATCTCGATGTGGTCGAGGTACATCGACGATATTTTTTTTGTTTGGACTGGTACCTCTGAATTACTAAATGAATTCATTACCTGGCTCAATTTAGGTGATGCCAATCTTAAATTCACTAGCCATTATGACCCGGAACAATGCGAGTTCCTGGACATACTAATTAAACATGTAGGAGGTATTCTGCAGGTTGAATTATTCACTAAAAAGACAGACAGAAATACAATGTTGCACTATCAAAGCAACCACCCCCCATGCCAGAAGAACAACATCCCCTTCGGGCAATTCCTGAGATTAAAACGTAACTGCACAGACAGTAAGGACTTTATACACCATGCAGGAATATTATCCAAAAAATTGATAGATAGGGGTTATCCTAAAAAGATGGTGAACCAAGCATTAAAAAGAGCCAAGTATTTCAATAGGGATAATTTATTCCAAAAAAAAGCCAACACTACAGCAGTAGAAAACAGGCTGGTTTTTGTAACAAACTACAGTGGCGTCAGCAACAAAATTAAAAATATTATCAACCGCAACTGGAATTTAATAAGTACAAATATTAACAAACCACCAATCCCTAAACCCATCTTCGCTTTTAGAAGAAACAAAACCATCAGAAACAGTCTCATTCACACATATAGAGAAACCACCCATCAGCAAACAACCATAGACAAGAACCCCCTGCCGGTGGGCACATTCCCCTGTAGCAAATGTTCCAACTGTAGCCAAGTGATTAAAGGTAACCTTATTGAACATAACAAAACAAAACATCAGATAAAATCCTTCATAAACTGTAGAACAAAAAATATAATTTACTTGATTAAGTGTCCCTGCGAGCTAGTGTATGTAGGGGAAACATCGCGAGAAATCAAACTAAGACTAAATGAGCACAAGTCCGCCATACGATGCAAAAAACAAGGAGCCCCACTGACAGAACACTGGCAATCAGCAAACCATAAAATAGAAGAATTGAGATGGTGTGGTCTTGAGACCATTACTCAAAACATGAGAGGCGGAGACATCACACTGAAACGGAAAAAACGGGAACAATTCTATATGTCCCGTTTTAATTCGGTAAACAGTGGTTTAAACTCTAAAGAGGACTGGGAAAGGATTCTGCAGTAACTACAATCCTTAAATTTTTTTAAAATAGCTGGTATTCCAAAAGAGAAAGCCCCGTGATTTATATTTCCTTAAGAACACTGCGTGGCAGATCATAACATCCCGATAAACAGTCAACTTCCCGAGTCGTAGCGGTAACCATAGAGACCCAATGCGTCCTAGGTTACCGTCAAGACATAGGAATTCCAACCCGTCACCACGTGACAGAACACAAGTGAAACTACAATTGTAGTTCCTTGCCCAAATGAAGCGTGATTGGTCAACTACCCAATGACGTCATTCAATTGGTAGTTTTCCCGGGAAAATGATACCTTTTTAAAGAGGAGCCAAACAACCCTGTTTATCTTTGGCCGATCGCTGTATCGAGCAGATGGTGATAGGACCGAGAGGGGAGCAAGGAGGCCGACAACAATTCAAAAGGTAAACGCGAGCCTCTATTCTTCACATATGCCGACTTCTGTACTTCGAACTGCGGCATCGGAACCCTTTTGCCCTTAGTCATAACATGCTCGGTAACAGACTAACTACTGTTAGCCTGTTTTTCCTTAAACATCGATAAACATGACTTAACAACTAGAACGTTCTTTAATTTTAAAATACCTGTAAACGCCAGGTATAAATTTATCCCTCCATTAATTTATGGTACATATTATATGTTCCATGTAGGTTGAATTTTAAACAACCGTTCTGGGCATCTCCAACGCTGAGGATATAATTGAAGACATCCAGTGGCGTGCTTTTAACTTGAGAAGAAAGGACCATTGATAAATCCTTAAACTGGTGAGTTATAAATCCTGAAACAAACCCTAGCTTAATGTATAGAACACCAAATCCGGCCTTACATCTAACAATAGGCCCCTTTTTTCTGTCAATTTGATTTTAACAGCGGTCCCCCAATTCAAAATCGGTGGCCCCCCTCCGGCAACCTCTACATCTCAGAGTTTGAATTTTAACAGGTAAAGAGGCCATACAGCGACTACTACCCGTTATGTATGTTTACCAAAGAAAAAGAGTGAATAAGCATTGAGTACTTATTTTCCCTATCTCTTAGAAAGGCACAACTTCTTGCAAGCTAAGCAACAGGAAGTGATTCTTTACAGAAATACAGCGTACTACAAATTTCCTCTAAATTAACTAAAAGAGGAATCAGAAGAAATCATACACAGGTATGCTTCATACCCATTCCCGTCTAGAAGCTGCCTCTTAATGTGATTTTTAAACTATGGAACCCACCCATATAGCTGCGTATACCAGGATACACCAATGAAATACACCGTTAAGAACCTAAATGTATAGTATATTTGGATCATGCATAATGTTTTTCAATGTTTTTTAATGCAATTTGTTGTCTTATTAGACATAGGGTTAAAAAAGAGTCAAGCATACTGTTTTGTAACAAAAAAAGAGCAACAGCTGCTTTACATGCATAAAAAGGATGTCTTCTAATTATAATGTTTCCTTATAGAATTTGTTTTGTCCTGAAGAAGGTGTGATCAAAGATTCACCGAAACGCAGCGTCGACAACGAAAACATACTGTGACTCCTTTAACTCATTGTTTTTAATCAAAGTGTGATATTTTAAAATGTTTTTTATTTGTGTGGAATTATGTTTTTTAACCCTTGTTAAACTGTAATAAATTGTATACTTTTTATGAAAAAACAACACTTTAGGTTCTTATTTTCTTATTTTCTTATTTTCTGATTCTAATTGCACAGATTGTATAAATTATGGTGTAACCGTGAATTCTAATTCTAAGACTGGGTGATACTTCTTGGTACATGCAAGCTATAGCAGGGGTCCATAGTGAGTACATAGCCCAGGGACTTTCCTTGTGTTTTCTACCTTGTTCTCCTTGTCCCCTATTACCACAAAAGAAGGAGGCCTCCCTCTCTTTTTTACACAACAGAGCAGGTACATCTGAGGCAGCACAAGGACGTGTGTCATACGGACAGTCCCATGGACAATAATATTGCAAGGATGGTTACAATGGACAGTCCAGACATCAAGTACAATGAGATTTGAGTGATGGGAACTGCACCTCACAGCACAGAATCAGGTGGACTGTGGGACCTCGTAGCTTCGGACACAGTGGCAGGACCTGATACAGGAGTGTGAGAAACAGCCAGAGCTCTAGTGACTGACACATGAGCGATAGACCCAGACACACTGGCAGGACCTGATACAGGAGTGTGAGAAATAGCCACAGCTCTAGTGACTGACACATGAGCGATAGACCCAGACACACTGGCAGGACCTGATACAGGAGTGTGAGAAACAGCCACAGCTCTAGTGACTGACACATGAGCGATAGACAATGACACACTGGCAGGACCTGTCCCTGGATAGTGACCAACAAAAACCATGCCAGCATCTGAAACATTAGAGTGGAGGACATAATGGTAGTACCTGAAACAGGAGAGTGCACAACTGACACAGTGCTAGTACATGAGGCATGACAGCGAACAACTGACACAGTGCTACTACATGAGGCATGACAGCGAACAACAGGCACAGTGCCACTATCTGACACATGAGAGTGAACTGCAGCTGACCCACTAGGACCACTGAAATGATGAGCCACAGGACTGTATGGACCAGGAGGCAGGGTGGCTCTGGGAGCTGGGGACAGCTGTACTGGAGCGACATTGGGGTGGTCAGGTGTTACCGGTATGTGTTTCCGTTTCTTTGGGATTTTCAAGGGCACCCTGGACATGACTGTAATGGGAAGTGGTGCGGGTTCATCTGAAACATCACCCATCAAAGGTGGATCATGTGCTGGTGGGGGTCTGCTCTCTGGGGACGTGCTGGACCCTGCTTGATGCTTGCTCTGGCCCTGCCTTCTGCCCTCTGCATCATGTGTAATGGGGGATGCAACAGCAGTGTACTCCTTCCTTTGCTTCACCGGGGTAAGGATGGGAGTAGAGGTATGGGGGGACTCCATCTCTGACACATGTGGTTTACGTTCCTTCACCAACACCAGCTTCAGGGGACGCATGGGTGATGGATGTCTGTCCTTGGTGGATGTCCTGTCCATGGGAGACGCCTTGGCCCTGGGAGGTGCCTGCTCCCTGGGAGGGGCCTTGTCTGTGGGAGACACCTTGGCCTTAAGAGGTGTCCTGTCTTTGGAATGTGCCTTATCCGTGGGCGGTGCTCTGTCCCTGGGAGGTGCCCTGTCCATTGAAGGTGCCCTGTCCTTTGTAGGGGCCCGGTCCTTGGGAGAGGCCCTGTCCTTGTGAGGTGCCCTGTCCTTTGTAGGAGCCCGGTCCTTGGGAATGGCCCTGTCCTTGGGAGGTGCCCTGTCCTTGGGAGGTGCCCTGACCTTGTAGGGGCCCAGTCCTTGGGAGTGGCCCTGTCCTTGGGTGGTGCCTGCTCCTTGGGAGGTGCCCTGTCCTTTGTATGGGCCTGGTCCTTGGGAGTGGCCCTGTCCTTGGGAGGTGCCTGCTCCTTGGGAGCAGCCGTGTCCGTGGGTGGTGTCCTGTCCTTTGCGGATGCCGTGTCCTTGGTCTGTGCCTTGTCCATGAGATGTGCCTTGCCCTTGGAGTACCTTTTGAGGGGGATGCCTGTGTATCCTGTGAATCTGTATCCCCCATCACCCCATGAGGGTCCTGTGTGTCATCTCCAGGGTAGCTGATGTCGTGTTCTGTGAAAGATTTCCCTTTCCTAGTGGATGGTGTCTGTGGCCTCCATTGCCTGCCTTGCTGCCTGTGCCTGCTTTTAGTGCAATTCCCTGAAAATGAGGCATGTTCAGAAATGTCACTCTCCCCTGAGACAGTAAGTGGTGTGGATAGGGGAACTGAAGTAGAACCTTGTCCATGTGACTTTTGAATGGCTGCAGACACTGTGTTGGATAAGGACTGTACTGTTCTGTGGAGACCAGCAACATCACCATGCATCCCCTCCATGAATGCTACCACCTGCCCCAACTTCCTATCGTGGTCCAGGAATGCATTTATCATGCTTCTCTGTCCTACACACAGCTGTCGCAGCAGATCAACCGCCTCAGCACTAAGGGCAGTTTGTGTCACAGGGGCAGGGGCAGTGGTGCTTGCACCAAAGGTCACTCTGCTCCCCCTACTCCGGCGAGCACGAGCAATACTTGTTGCAGTTGGTGGCAGTGTGGGCCCAGTGTGCTGTATACCGATTGAAGGTGTAGATTATCCACTCCCTGTGTCTACCAACAGTGATGACTCACCACCGCTGTCTGAAGATGAGAACGATGGTGTCTCCACATGTGAGTCCTCAGTGATAGTTCTGTCCCCCTCTCCGGGGCTGCTCTCTTCCGTCTCAGTCTGCGTTTGTGTGATCTCTGATCCGGATGCATTGCCATCACTTACTTCCGTCGTTTGTCTGTCAGTGCCCTCGTCCAAAGCTGAAAGAGAGAGATAAGAAGTATACCTAAGTGCCACACTCACGTACTAAATCCAAACTTCCTTGACTGCTGAACAACATGTCGCACCCATCCTGCACATGAACCACCCCTACCAGACATCCTCATGTCAAATTATTAGTAGGCCCTGTGACACATGTACATGAAACAAACAGGGCACGTGCATGCAGACCACCACACATTTGATGCCATGGGACCACAGACCTGAATGGCATGTCCTGGGCCCCTGCACTACAATGTTACTGGTATGTCCAGCTGGCTGACATGGATGCTAACTCTTACTCCGCTAATGCCACCAACATGCAATAGCAGCACACCATATACACCACGGATGTCACTATTGTGTCTGACCAGCAATACATGCATGCACTCCCAATTCACAAACCCATTCAGTGTGCTTACCGCTAGTTTGCTGCTGCTCCCCTCTCCACCGTGCGGACAGGTCAGGATGTGTCACAGCTATGATACGTAGCATTAGAGGGGTCTTGGTACGTTGTGCAAGCCGGCCTGATTGGTGAATCAGCCCCAGTGTCATCTCCGCGACATTCTTGCTGAGCCTGGAGATGTCGTCCCACCGCTTGTGGCAGTGTGTGTGTCGCCTGTTGCACACACCCACTGCCCATACATCACGTGCTATAGCCCTGCACATGGCCTTGCGATGGTGCAGCTTGCCTACCATAATGGAAGACAAGAGGGGGCAAGTCAGTGAACAGTTGGCCGTTCACACAGATAGAAGGTACAGGTATCTGTCAGCAGCCATGCACAGTACAACATATGTGACTGACAGGTCAATATGGCATTAGTCCATCATGGAAAGCAGGTGAGGTACACACCCACAAGATAGCTGTGATCGGTCGTGACCCAGCACAGCCACAAGACTACACATGTCATGTTTGTGACCCCTCAAAGATAACACTTCGCAGCATAGAGGTCAATCAGTCAGTGACAGAACCAGGAACACATCACAGCGTGCCTGGCCTGCTGGGGCATACCCACACTGCCTCCCACAGAACACCGCCCCGATTGCGGAGGCCATGAGTCAGGGACCACCTCATACACATCAACATGTCCCCCACTGCACTTACCACCTGTCCTGGGGCACCGTAGAGCCGTTCATAGTGGGAGCACACCGTCCACAAGGACCTCCAGCTCCTCTGCACTGAAGGGATCGGACCGGATCTGTCCAACTCTCACCATGGCACGGTCCAGGACACTGGCACAACAGCAGCAGTTGGTGGAGTGGGCAGCAGCAGCAGGTAGAGGTGATGGGTGGAGGCGCCAGTGGCTGGAAGCAGTGGATGTGTGGTGCTCAAACTCACACATTTATAGGGCCCTGAGCTGATATCAGTGGCACACGTCTGCAGCAATTGGTGTTTCCGGGCAGCCTCATTCAAAATGAGCCAATGACTGGCCCCGTTGTGGCGGTGCACGGCTTCCGCTTGTTTGGAATTCGCTTACGCGTCCCGCGGTACCTGTTTCCATTGGCTGCATGTGCAAGGACCATCACGGTCACACACTGCCAACTCATGTGCGCGCTACCGCGATGGCGCATCATTTGAAAATCATCACTCGCTGGTATCGCAATGGCAGAGCACGCATTCCGCGGGGGCGGGGCAGGCTAACAGATACATTTGAATGTGCAATTGGAAATGGCAGTTGGTATACCCCCATTCAGTCACATAGCGACCTTGTGTGGTCCATGGACCTCAACAGCTGGCGGGTCTCAAGTGAGTCTTGGTGTGCTCGATCCGCCTGTGCCTGCGACCGCTCGTATGACGCATGCACTCTTGAAATGAGATCCAGGGTCTCGCTCCCAGGATTGGGTGGGTCTTGTCCCCCACCTGGCCTTGCACCTGCCCTCCTGTCCGGAACCTGTGGCCTCACCTGTGTCCTCACCCGTACGCTCTCCCTGCTAGCCTGTGATGTTGATGGTCCGCCATCGTCCAATGGGTCAGGGAGGGTGGCACAGGCAGGACTGGTGGTGGTGGTGGTGGTGGTGGTAGCTGCACAGGTCCCAATGGCAGAAGTTGCTGTGGTTCCACTGGCCAAGGTGGTGGGGGCAGGGATGTCCTGGGAGCCTGATGGCCCTAGGAGTATAGACGGACCGGCATCGCCCTCCGCATCCGTGGTGTCCAGGGAATCATCACCGGAGAGTCCATGCTGTGAGGGGGGCGACTGGTGCTGGCGGTTGCTGGGTTCTCCTGCCAGTTCTCGGTCACCTGAGGGACAAGAATTTAAGAATCAATGCTGTGGACATGACAGGTTTGTTGTTGTTACATTTCAATTTTCTAGGGATTCAGGACATGGTTATTGATGTCATCACATTGGTGTGGTACGCAGCACTGGGCATTATGGTGATGTGGAGGTGGGGAGACAATGGTTGGATATGTGTTGTGCTGTTCTGCTATTGGATGGTACCCCTGGACTCTGGGCATGTTCACCAGGGCTGTGGACAACCTACCTTGCTACTGTACCTGGTCTAGTCATTGTCAAAAGAGGCATATGTTGGTATTTCATGTGGATGGTCTACCTTGTGTTAGAGACAAGCTTTGGACATTGCATCCATGTGCCTTGTGTCAGGAAACACATTGTACTTGCTGTTGTCGGTATGTCAAGTCTCACATCATGCACAGACTGCCTTCTACATGGATTGTGTGGACTGCCACCATGTCCAAGTTTCCCCTTGCAAGTTCTTTGATTTGTGTAGATGTGATGCTTCTCTTCCATGTGTCCAAGGGTCTGTTATTTGTGGGTCCTTCTGTGGACATATGGTACTTGTTTGTTGTTCGGCGAATGCAGTATGCAGGCACTGCGTACTCACCTGTCCCATGTTTAATTTCACATTTTAACCATGGAGTTACTACGAAGACATGTGTTGTGTTGCTCCTCACTGCAATCATGAGGGTGGAGGGTGCACACTGGAATTCGGAGTACAGACTTCCCCCTCACACCCACCCCTCCCTGTGAAGATGGCTACCTACCTGTAAGTTTGAAGAGGGAGATGCACTGGTCAGCAAATGGTGGGGGGACTCCATCTTGCTCTGGGGTGGGACAAGGGGGCCTGTTGGGAGATGTAGTGCTGGCCTCTCACCCACACCCACCCTCCCTGTAGACATGGGGGCCTGTTGGAAGTTGTAGTGCTGGCCTCGCACCCACACCCACAATCCCTGTAGACATGGGGGCCTATTGTGAGTTGTAGTGCTTGCCTCTCACCCACACCCACCCTCCCTGTAGACATGGGGGCCTGTTGTGAGCTGTAGTGCTGGCCTCTCACCCACACCCACCCTCCCTGTAGACATGGGGGCCTGTTGGGAGTTGTGGTGCTGGCCTCTCACCCACACCCACCCTCCCTGTAGACATGGGGGCCTGTTGGGAGTTGTAGTGCTGGCCTCTCACCCACACCCACCCTCCCCGTAGACCTGGGGGCCTGTTGGGAGTTGTAGTGCTGGCCTCTCACCCACACCCACCCTCCGTGTAGACATAGGGGCCTGTTGGGAGTTGTGGTGCTGGCCTCTCACCCACACCCACCCTCCCTGTAGACATATGGGCCTGTTGGGAGTTATAGTGCAGGCCTCTCACCCACAACCACCCTCCCTGTAGACATGGGTGCCTGTTGGGAGTTCTAGTGCTAGCTGCCTGACCACATGCAAGCCTGGGAACGTAGGAGGCTACATTTGTGGTTGGTCATGGTGGGTGCATTTGAGACCTGGGGTTCACATTTGGGTGACTGTGTGGTCCACATGCATGGATTGGAGCCTGGGAGATGTGTCTTAGCAGTTGTGCAAGGCAGGACATAACAGTGTGATGGTGGTCATTGGTTTGTACTTACCAGCCTCCACTCCCTCATCTATTCCTTCTAGGCTCTCAGGGTGCAGTGTGGCTAGCACCTTCTCCTCCCATTGGGTGTATGGTATTGGAGCCATGGGAGGGCCACCGCCAGTGTGGTTTGCCCGCAGGTGGTTCTTGGCCCTGATGCCTTTCACCCTTGCCTTGAGGTCGTGCCACCGCCTCTGGATATCGTGTTTGGTGCGTGGCACGGTCCCTGAAGCATTCACTCTGGTCACTATCCTGTCCCACATTGTGGTTTTATTTGCCAAGGTGGTCTGCTGGACTAGGGTACCGAACAGATGTGGTTCTACACGGATGATTTCATCCACCATGACCTTCAACTCACTCTCTGTGAACTTGCGGTTTTTCTTGGGGGCCATGGTGTGTGATGTGCAAGGTGTTGGGGGTGTTGGGTGTGCAGTGTGTGGTATGTAGGGATGGTGTTGTGGGGGTTGGTGTGGTGGGTGGGTTGGTGTGCAGGTTGTGTGTGTGTTTGTGTGTGTCTGTTGTGTGTGATGTGTGCCTCTTTCTTGCAGCTGTGCTGTGATGCAAAGGATTGTGGTAATGGGAGGGATTCCTTTTATACTCTGTGTGGTGGTTGTGTCCCAATGGTTTTTTGCAGTCAGGTGTTCTGTGGGTGTGGAGACTTGAATGCTCTTGTTTGTGCAGGGGGGGGGTGTCATTGGGGTGTGTAGTTGTTGGGGGTGGGTGTTCCAGGTAGATGTGTGTCCTGTTTTTTGGTTTACTATTTACTTCCGTCCACCATTTTTGTTTCGGTTTGACGGCAGGGGTGATGTTCGTTTGGTCCTTCCGCAGCCAAGTTCCGTTTGTCGATGCTTTTTTTTCGCAGCGGTCGGGGACGGTGGTGAGTTTCGTTGGGATGGCGGGGTTATCCTAATCGTGCGGGCGGTCCCTCCGCAGGCCTGGCGGAGGTTGGGCCTGTTTCTGCGGGTGTTGCGGCGGACGGTTTTTCTGTGGTACCGTCCACGTGCGGCGGTCTTTGGTGTGATCCGTCCGCCACGGTCGGTGTGTGCTGGCGGAAACATCCTAATCGCACCGGCGGTTTATCCGTGGTGCGGTCGGGAGTATATTTGCTGTGAGCATGGCAGTCGGACCCGTTTCCATCCGCCATTGTAATCGACCTCTTAGTGCGGATGTTACACTACTCAACATTGTCAGTAGACCCACTTTGTATAAGTAAATGAAAATACAGTAAGGAAATGTGATATCAAAACATGCCAATCTTCTTTGTATAATGACTTAAAGCACCGGTGACCTTCGCAAAGCAGCACCGGCAGCACCAGCCTCTCTTGTTCAAAGCAGGAGATAGTACAGGGGTGGTACAGGCATGTCACTTAAATCACGCCTATCTCTAGCTCAAAGAGGGATGCCAGCACATTGTTTTCCTCTCTCAATGTCTCTGCAGAGAGGCTCGCTCCTGCTGCTTCAACTCTGAAGCCTTTGTGTTCTGTATTACAAAAAGGAAGTATTATACATTCAAGAACAAATTTCAGACAAATTCTATAGTTAATTAGAGAATGGGGAAATGTGAAAAGGCACAAAAATGACTGGACTGAAGAACCGCAGAAATGTAAAATGAAAAACGTTATGAGCGGTTCTGAATGTGAAGTCTTTGAAAGAGAATTCCCCATGAGATAAGTGCCTATAGAAGCTTGTCCTTTTGGAGTAGACAGGATCTTTGGACGTTTACCAAGGTTTTTCAAAAACTCAGGGGCATATTAGCAAGAACCTCGTTAAAATTATCGCAGCTTCAGCGGCAGGAAACTGACGCTAAATCGGCGATAATGGGCTTGCTAATATGCATTACAGAATTCCAATTGAAGCCCAGGTTAGATGTGCAGGACATCTAACCTGGGCTTCTATTGAAATTCTATAACGCATATTAGCAAGCCCATTATCGCCGTTTTAGCTGCCGCTAAAACGGCGATAATTTTAACGAGGTTCTTGCTAATATGCCCCTTATTGTGGCCAGAAGAAAAACCATGTAGCGATGGTCCTAGTTACAAACCTTCACCAATTGTCATACCTAAATATGCTCAAGTTATTCAGCATTTGAAAAGAAAGGTTCCAGCAAAACAGGTTATTTGGTCAAACATTATGAGTTCAACACAAAATACAGATTAGTCACTTAATGCATATTATAAGAGATTAAGGCAGGTTTACAGGCAGCACAGTGAAAAGACCATTCATCAAAGGAAGGAGCATTATGATTTGTTTCAGTTTTTGTGTGGGTTTTGCATCCAGAGTTGATTACAAAGATACAGCAGAGTGTGATGTGTTGGTAAGCAAAATCGCTGGATGATATTCTTACCCACACAAAATTTACAGTGATTATTGTGAGTTGAAAAAGAAATCTACTAAATAGAAGTTGATGCTGATGTAAACTCAGGGGCATATTATCAAGACAGGAGATAAAATTATCGCCGCTTTATCGGCAGAAAACTACTGATAAAGCGGCGATAATTTGCTTGATAATATGCTCTATGGAATTCCAATCGAAGCCCATGTTAGATGTGAAGACATCTAACATGGGCTTCGATTGGAATTCCATAAAGCATATTATCAAGCCCATTATCGCCTCTTTATGGGCAGTTTTATGCCGATAAAGCGGCGATAATTGTATCTCCTGTCTTGATAATATGCCCCTCAGTTCTTTCAGAAGAAGAGTGGTTGAGGTGTTCTTTAAGCTCCTGGTGTGCAATCTCGGGGTCAACCAGGAGGTGGAGGAAATGGTTCTCAACGTAGAGGTTTTAGTAACAATGCTAACAATGGTCAGATGAAATCTGGAGGTTGTCACACTTGTGGTCAAGATGGAAAAGAAATTGTTGATTTAATATAAAATAATTTGCACCCAGAACACAAGTGATGCATCCAACGAATTCCATGCCGCAAAACATGACTCCAGTGGCACAGAATGGGATGACAGAGTCAATGGTCCCAGCCCTGCCTGGATGTGTGAAAAACAAGCAGATACATAACATTTTTGTGGAATTTTTCCTTCAGCTTCAGTTGTACAACAAATGCCAAATAATGTGATGGAATTTCCACATAAATGTACATTTTATCAAATTCTCCCTCATCCCCAAATGAAACAATCAGTAAGTAGTGACACTCTTCCAAACTTTGCAGCTACACTTGGAGTTCCTTATGCGTCGGGTCAAACACAATGACAGCACCTCTGGTAGGGAGGAGGGTTGTATGCTTAGGGCAGTCCTTGAATTAGACCAGAATAGGCCATTTAGAGAAGAAGTAAATGGCAATCTAGTGTAATTTTTGGTTGAAATAGATTATATTGTTTTGACAGTTAGACCATTCAATAAATCAATCAACCAATCCGAGCATTTGTAAGGAGCACTACTCACCTGTGAGGGTCTCAAGGCGCTGGGGGGTGCATGGTGCTACTGCTCAAATAGCCAGATCTTGAGTAGTCTCCTGAAGGTTAGTAGGTCCTGGGCCTGCCGTAGGGGGATGGGGAGGGTGTGTTAGACTCCTGCCCAACCCACACACTGCAGGAACGAGGTAAGTCCCAGTCCACTTCCCCGACTCACCAGCCACTCACTAGATGGTACATATGAATAAGCTGATGACCCAGAAAAGGGGGTGGAATATATAAGAAGGCACCAAACCTTCCACCCCTGTAAAACGTAGTTTGACGAACACCCTCCTCCTCGCTTCCGCACCTGCATAAACAGTGAGACAAAAAAATACACCTTACGATAATATCTCAGTCCCCAGTCCTACCTCTGTATAACATGACCATATCCAGAAAACAACCACACATACACTTACCAGAAACAAATGCAGGGTTTGCCTCGAGGAGGCATTTGTCCAAGGTAACACTCTCCCAAGATAACGTCTCTCGAGATGAGTTGCAATCAGGACTCGTCAAGGGGTTAAAAGGTTTGGGCGAGTGAGAAATGCAGGGTAAAAAACACGCCTGTAGTTATGGCATGAACAAAAAAAACCTGTGTTTCTTCAAACGGGGATAGGGTCTAAGGGAGTCAGAGTGACGTGAAGGCTCTAAGCTCTGAAGGCTCGAATGGCAATACCCAGCCGGGTTTGCACTCGCGGAACGGCCTCAAATGTCACTTCCGCCCATAACGAGGCGGACCGGTCACAATGTAAACGAAAGTACAGCGCGATCCCGCGCGTACAAGGTCTTGCCTCACAGCGTCTCAAAAGTAACCAGGGAACAAGGTGCTGACAATGTAACGACCAAACAGGAGCCCCTGAATGCAGTTAGGAACACAAAATAAAGGGCAATTGGGAACGGGAAGATAACAAAAAAACACGCTATCTAACTGACTAACATCTACAAGGGGCGGCCACTAAGTAAAGGGGAAGGAGGAGGGTTCAGGCAAGCACCAAAAACGGAACTCCAGGACACGGGAAAAGGAGAAAAGGAAGGGAATACACCAATAATTCTCACGAGCCCGTGAGAATCAGCAACAGCTAACAGGATACACCGGAACCAGATGCAGGAACCCACAGGTTAGCAATAACAAGCATCGACACAATAGTAGGACTCCCTTTTATGCAACTGGCGTGTCATGTGACGGCTAGGACATGGTCATCAAAAGAGGACTAGGGACCGAATCCTAACAGTACCCCCCCCAATGATCCTCCCCACAGGTCTTGGCTTCCGGGGATGTTGTCTATGGAACAACCTCACCAAACGGGGCGCATGCACCCCTCCAGCTGGTTCCCATGTCCTGTCTTCTGGGGCATAACCCTTCCAATCTACCAGGTAATACAACCTGCCCCTCTGTCGCCTAGAATCAAGAATGGCCTGAACTTCAAACTCCTCCTCTCCATCCACCACTACCGGAGCGGGAGGGGGCAAGACCTGATCTGACGGAACAAAGGGCTTCAGCAAGGAGGTATGGAATACTGGATGGATCTTATAGTCCGATGGCAATAACAGCTTCATCGCCACAGGGTTGACTACCTGTACCACTGGAAAAGGGCCTACATACCGGGGCTGTAGTTTACGTGACCCCTGTAGTCTCAGATTACGGGAGACCAACCATACTTGATCGCCCACCTTATACCCAGGGGCCGAGACCCTATGGCGCTCCGCCTGTAACTTCATAGCCGCCTTGGCTTCCTGTAACTTGCCCCTAGCTACTTCCCAGATGTCACCCAATCGTTTACACACTTCATCAATGGCTGGCATGTGCCCAGTGGGTTGGATAGCTAGGGCTCTAGGATGGTATCCCATAGAACAAAAGAACGGTGTCATTCCCAGGGCCGTGTGTATACTGTTATTATAAGCAAATTCAGCTATGGGTAATGCCATCACCCAATCACACGACAGGGACGTAATCAAGCACCTCAGGTATTGTTCCATTGTCTGGTTGGTCCGCTCTGTCTGCCCATCTGACTGGGGATGATATGCAGATGATAACCGTATATCCATCTTGAGCACCAGACAGAGCTCCGTCCAGAAATGGGACACAAATTGCGCCCCCCTGTCTGAGATGACCGCTGTAGGCAACCCATGTAACCTTACGATCGAAGTCATAAACTCCAAGGCCATTTCCTTAGCTGTGGGGATCTTCTTCAGTGGTATGAAGTGGGCCATTTTGGTGAACAAGTCCACTACCACAAGAATGGCTGTGAATCCAGACACCAAAGGGAGATCCGTGACAAAATCCATGCTGATGGTATGCCAAGGGGAAAGGGGTACCACCAATGGCTGCAATAGACCAGAGGGCTTACTATGCGAAGGCTTATTGATAGCACAAACAGGACAAGCTGTCACATACCTCTGAATATCCTGTGCCACAGTCTCCCACCAAAACCACCTCAAGCATAACTCCTTCGTCTTACCTATTCCGGGATGTGCGACCAAGGAGGAGGAGTGACACCACTCCACCACCTTCGGTCTCAACTCGGATGGAACAAACAACCTTTCACCCTGATATAACAACCCATCCCGGGCCACCACCTGAGACAGCCGTAACCATGGGCCCAAGTCCATCCTGCGCAACAGCTCTTTCACCTTGGAAGCAAACTCTTCCACCGAAGCCACACCCACAATCCTCCTACTATCAAGCATTGGTCTACTTTCTTTCCCTGATTTCACTTCCTCCGGATCGATATGTATCCTAGACAGTGCGTCTGCTTTAATCTGCTGAGCAGCGGGTCTGTATGTTATGATAAAATCATATTCGTTAAAAAACAAGACCCACTGCATCTGTCTTGGTGTCAACGCCCGGGCTGATCTAAAGAACTCCAGGTTCTTGTGGTCCGTATATATCGTGATAGTATGACGGGCCCCCCACAGATAGTGACGCCATTCTTCAAAAGACAGTTTCACTGCCAACAACTCGCGTTCCGCCACCGTGTAATTGCGTTCGGCAGGCAACAATGTCTTCGAAAAATAGGCAATTGGATGCATATGGCCTGTGCTCTCCTCCTTCTGGGACAGTACCCCACCCACTGCACCCGCGGAAGCATCCGTCTCCACAAAGAAGGGCAAAGCAGGATCAGGATAGGCCAACACCGGAGCGGTTGTAAAGGTCTTCAACAATAACCGAAAAGCGCCCTGAGCTTCCTGGGACCACACAAAAGGGACCCCCTTTCGCAACAACCGTGTCATCGGCGCCACGATATCTGAAAAGCGAACGATAAAGCGCCGGTAAAAATTGGCGAACCCTAAAAGTACCTGTATGTGCTTCACCGTAGTTGGTACCGGCCAGGTCAAAATCGCCTGTATCTTTTTTGGGTCCATCCGTATTCCGTCAGCTGATATTAGGAATCCCAAAAATTCCACCTCCACCGCATCAAACTGGCACTTTTCAAGTTTGGCATAGAGCCGGTGTTCCCGCAATTTCTGCAACACTTGTTGCACATGTGTGTGGTGTTCTACTCTCGTCTCTGAGAAGATAAGGATGTCATCCAAGTACACGATTACAGTCCTATCCAAGTACTCACTCAGGACCTCGTTGATGAAGTACTGGAACGCCGCTGGCGCATTGCACAGGCCAAACGGCATCACACAGTATTCAAACAACCCGTGTTTAGTTTTAAAAGCCGTCTTCCACTAATCCCCTGGCCGCACACGGATCAGATGGTAAGCTCCACGCAAGTCCAGTTTTGTAAACACCGTGGCCTTGCGGAGTTGATCCAGCAACACGGGGATGAGAGGAAGAGGGTACCTATTCTTAACGGTGGCCTTGTTCAATGTCCGGTAGTCCACACACGCCCTCAGGGTGCCTTCCTTCTTTGGTATAAAGAAGATCGCTGAAGACACGGGCGAAGAAGAAGGACGGATGAACCCTAGTTCTAGCATCTCATCCAGATATTCTTTGAGATGTTTCTCCTCCGGTTCAGACAGTGCATAGACACGGCTACAGGGCAAAGGAACCCCCTCCACTAGGTCAATTCGACAGTCAAAAGACCGATGTGGTGGTAAACTCTGAGCGCAGCCCTTATCAAAGACATCGGCGTAATCCACATACTGCCTTGGAACCCCACTTTCTTCCATGGCTGCACAGTACAACGTAGGGACCTTCTCACTGGCCTCGCTATAACAATGCTTCAAACAATAATGCGAATCTAGAGTGACTAGACGTTGCACCCAATCAATCCTGGGATTGTGCTCCTGTAGCCAAGGCACCCCTAACACCATACCGAAGGAAGGCGCATCGATCAGATCAAACACCACGCACTCCGAGTGTCCGTTCTCACATACCAACCGTAGAGGCACCGGCTGTCTGGTGATGCACCCAGATGACAACTCAGTTCTGTCAATCGCTCGTACAGGCTCCGGTTGTTTCTTATACTGGCAAGGCACACCTAGCTTCTCTGCTAGTGAGATGTCAATAAAATTGCCAGTGGCGCCCGAATCTAACAACACCGATACAGGCACCCATTTATGTGCTGCCAATAGAAGCTGGGCAGAAATAACAAAATGTTTGGGCGCCAAGTCCACTGCCCCCAACACCTCATACTGACCCCTTTTATGCTCAGGAAGAGGCGACCTTTCCACCTGTACGTATGCCACCTTTTTCCCATATCCTGCTCCTGATGGTTTAACGGGACACTCCCTTGCGAAATGACCACCCTGTCCACAATAGAGACATAGATTCTTATCTCTTCTTCTTTTCCTTTCTTCAGGAGTCAGAGGCCCCCTTACTCCCCCTATTTCCATAGGTTCAGGCTTTGGTTCCCCAGGGAGCTGTTTCACTTCAGTCTTAATGAAGTTTCCTCGGGACACCTGAAAACGTACACGATCCCCACGTCGCTCGGACAGCCCATGGTTCAGTTTCACCACTAGGTCTATAAATGCGGCGCACTCCTCCGGTGGATCCACTACCTGAGACACCACATCCTTCAGATCATCATTAAGACCCTGGTAAAACAATGAGGTCCGCTTATCGGCTGGCCAATGTGTCTCTGAGATCAACCGGTTAAAGGTCGCTATATATGTCAGGAGATCCTGTCTGCCCTGTCGCAATTTCAGCAATTCGGAATCGCTGGCTTGCATGAATGCATGTTTGGCAAATAACCCCCGCATTAATTCCTTGAAAGCATCATAATCCCGCAACACCTGATCTTTGCCTTCAACTAAGGGGATAGCCCACTGGGCAGCAGTACCAGCCAAATATGAAAGAGTAAAGGCTACTTTTGCCGCATCGTCAGGAAAGGCACCAGGCCTACACATAAAGTGTAACTGACACTGATCCATAAACATCCCGAATTTCCCACTGTCTCCATAGAATCGTTCAGGTGGAGCCAGGGGAACAGGAACAGGAGATGTTACAGTAATAGCGACAGGGGTACCGCCTCCAGGGTTACTCTGTCCCGCCCCGCCATACTGAAACGTAGCCGGCTGTATAATGGGTGTTGGAGCTCTAGGTTGTACTTGCTCCCGCGCCCTCACTGCAACCAACTCTTGTCTCAACCCTACGTTCTCCTGTCTCAAATCCTGCACCTGAGCCTGTAAGGCAGCTAGGGCACCCATTACATCAAGCATGGTGGGGGCTTCAGCCCCTGCCATGGTTCCTGAATCCACATCCATCCAAGTTCGGGCAGTGTATTTAAACGTGGGCTTGTTATTCTGTTAGACTCCTGCCCAACCCACACACTGCAGGAACGAGGTAAGTCCCAGTCCACTTCCCCGACTCACCAGCCACTCACTAGATGGTACATATGAGTAAGCTGATGACCCAGAAAAGGGGGTGGAATATATAAGAAGGCACCAAACCTTCCACCCCTGTAAAACGTAGTTTGACGAACACCCTCCTCCTCCCTTCCGCACCTGCATAAACAGTGAGACAAAAAAATACACCTCACGATAATATCTCAGTCCCCAGTCCTACCTCTGTATAACATGACCATATCCAGAAAACAACCACACATACACTTACCAGAAACAAATGCAGGGTTTGCCTCGAGGAGGCATTTGTCCAAGGTAACACTCTCCCAAGATAACGTCTCTCGAGATGAGTTGCAATCAGGACTCGTCAAGGGGTTAAAAGGTTTGGGCGAGTGAGAAATGCAGGGTAAAAAACACGCCTGTAGTTATGGCATGAACAAAAAACCCCTGTGTTTCTTCAAACGGGGATAGGGTCTAAGGGAGTCAGAGTGACGTGAAGGCTCTAAGCTCTGAAGGCTCGAATGGCAATACCCAGCCGGGTTTGCACTCGCGGAACGGCCTCAAACATCACTTCCGCCCATAACGAGGCGGACCGGTCACAATGTAAACGAAAGTGGAGAAGTGTGGCTCACTGGTTAGAAGCGGCAGACCCTGAAGCAAAGGTCGGCCCGGGACCAGGGTTCAATTCCCGACGCGGCAGGGTCTTGGGTCAATGTCCGCGGACTCGATAATTCTCGCTTAGGTGCCTACGCTAACCATGGGTTCCACTCTGCAACTCGGGGCAATAGCTTGCTTAATCTCCACAACGGCCCCAGCAACGCCGGGGATGCCTGGCTTCACCTTGGGGTGCCCTCTCACAGGGAAAGCCAGGACGGGTTCCCCAGCGGTATACAGCGCCAGGACACCACGTAACGAGGTAACAGTGCGCTTTACAAGTATACATACATACATACATACATACAAGTACAGCGCGATCCCGCACGTACAAGGTCTTGCCTCACAGCGTCTCAAAAGTAACCAGGGAACAAGGCGCTGACAATGTAACGACCAACAGGAGCCCCTGAATGCCGTTAGGAACACAAAATAAAGGGCAATTGGGAACGGGAAGATAACAAAAAAACACGCTATCTACCTGACTAACATCTACAAGGGGCGGCCACTAAGTAAAGGGGAAGGAGGAGGGTTCAGGCAAGCACCAAAAACGGAACTCCAGGACAAGGGAAAAGGAGAAAAGGAAGGGAATACACCAATAATTCTCACGAGCCCGTGAGAATCAGCAACAGCTAACAGGATACACCGGAACCAGATGCAGGAACCCACAGGTTAGCAATAACAAGCATCGACACAATAGTAGGACTCCCTTTTATGCAACTGGCGTGTCATGTGACGGCTAGGACATGGTCATCAAAAGAGGACTAGGGACCGAATCCTAACAGGGTGTTCCAGGTATTGGCAGCAAGGTGGGAGAACGACCTGCCGCCGCAGGTCTCTCTTCAGATGTGGGGGACGGTGGCGAGGGCGAGGTCGACGGAGCGGAGCTGGCAGTTGGGGGTGTAGAAGGTGAATCGTCTGTTGAGGTATGCTGGTCCGGTGTTGTGGAGTGCCTTGTGTGCATGGGTGAGGAGCTTGAAGGTGATCATCTTGTTGACGGGAAGCCAGTGCAGGTCTCTCAGGTGGGGTGTGATGTGGCAGCAGCGAGGGATATCGAGGAGCAACTGTGCCAAAGCGTTCTGTATGCGTTGTAGTCATGTCAGGAGTTTGGCTGAGGCTCCTGCGTAGAGGGCGTTTCCGTAGTCCAACCTGCTGCTGATGAGGG
Source organism: Lissotriton helveticus (assembly GCF_964261635.1). Taxonomy (NCBI): domain Eukaryota; kingdom Metazoa; phylum Chordata; class Amphibia; order Caudata; family Salamandridae; genus Lissotriton; species Lissotriton helveticus. The sequence goes on along the minus strand of NC_136072.1, from coordinate 896,950,088 downwards.
CATGAGTGACCGTTTTTCTTGTTTCGGTGAGGATCCACCTGTAGATCTTGTGGATCATGCGGAGGGTGTTGAAGCAGGAGGACGAGACGGCCGTGACCTGTTTTGTCATTGAGAGAGTAGAGTCGAGGATGAACCCCAGGTTACGTGCGTGGTCGGTGGATGTTGGTGCTGTTCCTAGGGCGGTTGGCCACCAGAGTCATCCCAGGCCGAGATGTTGGAGCCGAGGATGAGGACTTCGGTCTTGTCCGATTTCAGCTTCAGACAGCTGCTCTTCATCCACTGGCAACGGCTTTCATTCCTTTATGGAGGCTGGCTTTGGCGGTGAGGAGGTCCTTGGTGAGGGAGAGGATCAGCTGGGTGGTGTCGGCATAGGAGATGATGTTGAGGGAGTACAGTCGGGCGACATGGGCGAGCGGTGCCATGTAGTTGTTGAACAGTGTCGGGCTAAGGCATGAGCCCTGGGGTACGCCACAGATTATCTCAGTGGCTTTGGAACGGAAAGGGGGAGGCTGATGCTCTGGGTTCTACCAGAGATGAAAGAGGTGGTCCATTCCAGAGCCTTGTCTCGGACCCTAATGTCGTGGAGGCGTGTGGGTAGGGTGCAGTGGCAGACAGTGTTGAAGGTGTCGGACAGGTTCAGGAGGATGAGGTCGGCGGTTTCACCATTGTCCAGCAGGACCCTGATGTCGTTGATGGCAGCGATGAGGGCAGTTTCGGTGCTGTGGTTGCTTCGGAACCCGGACTGGGACAGGTCCAGGATGCTGTTCTCTTCGAGGTAGCAGGTCAGCTGTCTGTTGAGGTTCTTCTCGATGACCTTCGCCCAGAACGGGATCAGGGAGATGGGTCGGAAGTTCTTGAGGTCCTTAGGGTCGTCCTTGGCTTTTTTGAGTAAGGCGTTGATCTCGGCGTGCTTCCAGCTCTCCGGGAAGGTCGCTGTCTTGAAGGAGATGTTGATGGCTTTGCGGAGATGGGGTGCGATGGTGGCGCTGGCTTTGTTGTCTGGGCATGGGTCTGATGGAGAGCCGGAGTGGATGGTGTTTATGATTTTGATGGTGTGGTCGTCATTTATGTTGGTACAGGAGAGCAGGGGGTTGGTGCGGATGGTGGCCGTGGGGTCGGAGGTCTCGTGGCTGTCGGGGCGGTCATGGCGTTGAAGCTGTTGTGGATGTCTACGATCTTGAGATGGAAGAAGGTGGACCATTGGAAGTTCCAAACCCACCTCTCCGGGGAAAGAAGTCCAAATAGTAGGTATTTCAATTAAACTAAGTTGTCAGAAATATTCCTGTAAAAGTACGTTCAGTTGGGGGGGTGCGGAGCTTTCCTGGCCTCAAGATGGAGGCCTTTAGGTTAGCTCCATCGTCTGTCACCATTATCCGTTACAATCCTACATAATCACTATGGTACGTGATGGCATTATGCCACCCACTATGCAGGAAGCATTACTGATCACTTTACTCAAACCAGGCAAGTCTGCTGAGCATTGTCCATCTTATCATCCGTTGTCATTATTGAATACCTATGTGAAACTCTTTGCTAGGGCTTTAGCTAACAGGCTGGCACCCCTACTCCCGGGACTCTTTGGTCCAGAGCAATTGGGATTCGTTCCAAGTCATTCGCTTCCTTGTAATATGCGCACGCTGTTTGGCATAATTGCTAGAATTGATCTGGACGTTCAGGCTGCGGCCATTTTTTTGATGCGGAGAAAGAGTTTGATTCAGGGGAACAGGATTTTATGCTGGTCGTCATGCGTCGTGTGGGGGTTGGTGACATTTTTTTGACGTTGGATCGAATCTTATACAGGGAGCCGGTGGCGCAAGCACGCATGGAGGGATTGGTTTCAGCACCGATTGCCATAACAAGGGGTACGCAACAGGGATTCCCCCTGTCACTGCTTTTATGCACTCTAGTGGCGGAGCCATTGGCTTGTACACTGAGGGAATATCATGCACACCATGGTATAAGATTTCCACATTAAAATCTCATAATCTTTACATATGCAGATGATACTCTTCTGTATGTACGCAAGCTGGAAAGTAACTTGCCTCCAATTCTGCGTGAAGTGGTGAGCTTTGGAGGACACTCCGGGCTACAAATCAATTGGAGCAAATCAGTTATAGTTCCACTTACTGAGACCACAGTTCCCACATAGGAAGAATTTCCGCTTCAGTGGACCACCGAGTCTGTGCACTAATTGAATATTCAGGTCCATAATGATCCTGAAGTAATGCTCCGCGAAAACGATGGAAGGGCAGTGACACGACATACGGAGGTGATCGATGGGTGGATATGTCTCCGACTATCTGTTATTGGATGTGTGGCACTCATGCAAATGGTCGTTCTTCCCCGCTTTCTGTTCTTTTTCGGGACCATTGCAATCTTGATCTCCAGGGCATTGTTCCACACCCTGCACACACTAATGTTACATTTGGCGTGGGCGGGCAAGCAGCCTTGTGTGCAATGGGAAGTACTAACTCTTCCCTACTCACAGGGAGCCTGAATGCACCTGATTTCGAGGCATACTATAGGGCAGCATAGACAGTGTTTGCGTATTGTTGGCTGCATGGTCCAGCAGAGCTACCGCATTTATACCTGGAACTTGATGAAGTAACACCGCTGACACTTCCTCAGTATTTGCTTGATACTCCGTGATGCGCAATCACTCTATTGATCTTGCATAAGTCACTAGATATCTTTTGAAGACGTCGTCAGATGTGCACAAAGCTTACTCTGGTGTATTTTCCAAAGGTTGCCCCTGGGGTGATGTGGCTTGATTCCCCTGGAATGGCGAGCGTTCTGAGGTGGAAGCATTACAAGACCTTGGGATAATGAGCATGGGTGATTTTTTTCTAAATAGAGTACTCCACACCTGGGAGCAGGTTCGACAACAGGCCACGATCTGCCCTTGCTGGCTCAGTTTCAATATTATCGAACACGACACACTGCATGCTTTGTTAGATAGTGGGCTTTGTGAGCCCCTGGACTTGTCCCCCTCAAGTAGTCACTGCCCCAGTGCTGCTGGGCTATGTCCTGGATGTGCCGAAAACTGTGAGGCATCTAGGAGCAATAGGCCTACTACTAGCAAAGCGCAGAATTACCATGTGCTGGATGAAAGGCCACTACCGACGGTGCCTGAATGGCACACAGATATGGCATTTTGTAATATAAATTCTGATGCCTATCTTGAGCTCATGACGCTGCACAGTCATCCACAGGGTATATGGGTACCATATCAAGTATCTATGACACTAGTGCGTGACGACACTGCAGAGGATGATAATAGTGGTCTACCACTGAACGTGGCACATAAGGAATGGGACGTGGGGAATTGGCATGCTGTTATGTGTTAATGTAGGGGAGTTGAACTGGGGATGGCTGTCATCACACTGTAAATGGATAATGTGTAGTTCCGGATCTTCTGTATACTCAATCAATCAATCATTTGTTAAGCGCACTACATACCCGCGAGGGTCTCAAGGCGCTGGAGGGGAGGTGGGGGCCGCTACTGATCAAACAGCAAAGGTCTTTAGTGTCCTCCTGAAGGTCAGCAGGTCTTGGGTCTGTCGTAGGCTCAGTGGGAGGGTGTTCCATGTCTTGGCGGCGAGGTGGGAGAAGGATTTCCCGCTGGTGGTTGTTCTTCGGATGCGTGGGACGGTGGCGAGTGAGAGGTTGGCGAGTGAGAGGTCTAGCATTGTGGGGGCTGTTTTGGATGCTTGCTGTCGTTCCAATGTTATAGCTTATGTGATGTGGAGTACGATACAATGATTGGTGGTATTACCAATCTGCACTGTAACTGATATTCTATAAATGCTGCACTGTCTATACTATGCAAAAAGGTAAATAACGTTTTTAAAAGATATATATGTTCAGTTATAAATAAGAATTAATTTATAATTAGTGAAACAAGTCCAATAAATCTGCCAGTTTGTGATATGTTATGTACGTTGCATTGAGTAACTTATTGCACACCAGATGGTGTTTTCATTGCAACAAATTATCCCGATTTTTATTTCAAATTGAAATCAACAGAAACAAAAATTGACACGTTCCCGGTTGCCACAGAAGAGCACCTACCTCTAGATTTAATACACAGTGAAAACAGACATTTAATATTTTACAGAAAATGAGATTTGGCTGATTACAAGTGCAAAGCCATTGCAAATGACAGTAAAACTAGATGCTGGGTTTCCACACGTTCTCAAGTGTAAACTTTCTTGTGAAGCTGAGGAAGAGGTTACACCTGTGGCTGAAAAGATGATGCAGCAGCATTTTAAAAGAGGCTTATGAGAGACCATTTAACTGACTTATAATTGGCTTGCGCAAATTCCATGTTACAAGTCCTAACTCCAAACAGTTTCATATTGTACAGTCATACTGACTCTATCAGTCATTTAGTAGCAAATTCCAATACATGCAGAATGTTTCATAGTGAATGATTTGTGCTAAAAAAATGTCTCTTTTCCCCTGTATGAGGGTAGTCACTATCTTTTTAGATTTAAATTCCAAAATAGATTCCTAGTTTAGGCTAGAATCCATAAAGGGTAAATAGAAAGTCCTTTGAATTTCTCCCAAATTGCCTTGTAACTCATTATGAGTGCAATGGATTGATCACTGAAGCAAAAAAACAAAAGAAGCTAGAATTAGATTATTGAATTATTTGGCTGGAAAGGGCCCTACAATGAGGAAATATTGTCAGAAGAAGTTATTGATTTTGCACATCAAATTCAGAAGAGAATGAGGAAGGTTTCTAAAGAGCTCATCTCTGTGATTTTGAGAATTAACCCACCAACAACACAGAGGGAAGTGAAGATGTTTTTGGGAATGGTTGAAGACTGTCACCATTGGATTCCAAACCTTTCCTTGAATGTGAAGCCTGTACATGGACTGATGCACAATGACATTTCCTTGAGATGAAGAACGTATGCAACCCTTCCTGGAGCTAGGACCTGCTTTCTGTACAGCACCCACTTCAGGAACGTCTGACTATAAGAACGATTTTATACATTTTGGCATGAAAAAGGAGGGTGCTCACTTTCTGTTCTCACAAAGGCACATTGGCATGCGAAGATAACAGTTGCATTTTTATCTGCCACATTAGATCCAGTTGCAGCAGATCTGCCTGGATGTATGAGAAATATAGCAGCAACTGCCATTGTTATATTATAATTTAGAACAATAATAATTATTACATAATGAACATACCCCCACATGCATCATTGTGACATTTTGCACTTCTTAATTTGCGAAAAATAAGGAATCGCAAATTAAGAAGTGCAAAATGCTATGCATCATTATTTTCGGTATTCATTTGTGATTCGGTAAAAATCGCAATTTTTACCGAATCCCAAATAAATACCGAATTCTTAAGTTAATTTTCGCAATTCCCATTGATTCCTATGGGCCAAAAGGCCCATAGGAGTCAATGCAAATTGCGAGTGGCACTTAGAAAATTTCATGGGTGCAGGGGGGGGGGGTCCAAAGGACCCCCCCATGCAGCCCTGAAATGTATTTTTCGCATCATGTTTCACACACACATGTCCTAAGGACATGTGTGTGTGAAACATGAATGTTGGAAAAAAAACATTTTCAGCTTTTTAAACACTTTTTCCAAATTTACCGAGTGGTTCAACCACTCGGTAAATTTGGCACCCTAATTGCGATTTTACAGTTTTAAATTTAATGATGCATTGCTTTTAAGAAATCGCACATCTGCGACTTCTTAAAAGCACCCGCAATTTTAGAACTCGCAAACATGTTACGAATTCTAAAATTGCTTCATGCATCCCAAAAAGCACTTTTGCATTCGCAAACGGCCGATTTTAAGGAATCGCACCGTTTGCGACTACAAAAATGCTTGATGCATGTGGGGGAAAGTGTATTCGTACTTCCGGGAGATAGGCAGCATCTACATTACTCATTTGTCTCTTTTCTGAATGGCAATTGCTTAGGGTCCGATTGGACCACTGAACCTGTGGTGGGGGGGTGGTGGTGGTCAGGGACCGCCGCACTAGTAGTCCGACTGCCGTGTAACAAGTACAGCAGTCGGACCATGAGTGGGCCGCAGAAGCCGCCTGGTTTCCTCGATCACTGGTGCTGGTGCAGCAGTCTTGAGGCAGCAATATGCTTGGCAGTGCTGCAGCTGCACTGCCAAGCATATTACAAGTTTCCTCGCTGTGACCCTAACCACAGCAGTGAGACCTCATTTGTTAGGGTGGCGATGAGGAAAAATAGCGGGCCTAGTGCCTCATGGCCCATGGGATGCAAGCAGGGGGGCACATGGTGGGCCCCTCTGTGTGCATGCATGCCCAGTTCCTACACAACATGGACTTAACAGTTCATGTCATGCAGGAAATTGCTTTGCTTTCCCATTGCAGGGCCTTTTTGAAAGGCACCGCTGTGGGAACGTCAAAAGACTGCCTGCCAGACTACAAGGAAACTTGTAAACTGTCGGGCAGCCGGCAATCGAGTTTGGTGGTGCGGGAGCGGACAGTGGCATGCTACCCCGCTCCCGCACCACCAAACTCATAATCAGGCCCTCAGTCAGTGCTTAAAGTTCTATAGGTTCAGTTTTTTATTGAGGCTAAGGAGGAGTTCAGCATTGAATGGTGAGGTAGGTGTTTTGCTAGCAGGACTGTGTTAACTTTCCTCTTGAAGAAGGGGCTCACCATACTTCTGGTGGGATGATGTTCCAGATTCTTGGGCCATTTCTAGTGAACAGCTGTGCGCAAGATCTTTCCTTTTTGAATCTGGGAGACTCTAATACCAGTGAGTCTGAGGTGCATAGGGAGCACTGGCCACCTGATCTAGTAAGTTTTCTGTCTAGGGGTTTTGGAGAACCAACGCTCTTCAACATCTACATGGCCCCTCCCGCTACCATTGTCCGAAAGCATGGACTCAGCATAGTATCCTACGCCGAAGACACCCAGCTTATCCTCTCCCTCACCAATGTACCCGGCAACACCAGACACAGCTACCAGGAAGGTATGAAAGACGTTGCCTCCTGGATGAACAACAGCTGCCTAAAGCTCAACTCAGAGAAGAAGGAATTCCTCGTCCTCGGATCCACACCCACAGCATGGGACAACACCTGGTTGCCCTCCATGACCCTCCCACACCCAAAGGCCACACGAACAACCTGGCATCACACTCAACTTCTCCCTCACCATGCACAGACAGATCAACGCCATCTCCTCCACATGCTTCAACACCCTCCACATCCTCTTCAAGACCTTCAAATGGATTCCCTCCGAATCCAGAAGAATCGTCACCCACGCACTCATAACCAGCAGACTGGTCTACGGAAATGCCCTCTATGCCGGTATAAACAAATCTCTACTCTGCAAACTCCAGACTATCCAGAACGCCCTAGCTAGACTTGTCCTCGGCATCACACGACAACACCACATCACCCAACACCTACGACAACTCCCCTGGCTCCCTGTTTAAAAGAAAGTGACCTTCAAACTTCTCACTCACACCTGCAAATCCCTCCACAACATCGGACCCCAATACCTCAATGAAAGAATCTCCTTCTAAATACCCAACAGAAGCCTCTGATTCGCCAACCTTGCCCTAACCGTAATCCCATGCATCCACAGAGCCAAAGCGGAGGGCGATCCTTCTCCTACATCACAGCCAAGACCAGGAACGTACTCCCACTCAGCATCAGACAAACCCCCACTCCGCAAGCTTTCAGTAAGAACCTCAAGACCTGGCTCTTTGGTTGAGTCAAAGCTGCACGAAACCCACCCTCCCCCAGTGCCTTGAGACCCTCGCGGATAGTAGTGCGCTTCACAAATCCCTGATTGATTGATTGATTTAACTGTAGTGCATTCCTTAGTGGGTAATGTACTCCGTTTTCAAGATTCATAATGCTTTTATCGAAAGCCACTTAAGCATGGTGAGTATGGGGGAACTGTGATCACAGTGTCTCGTTCCCTTGATAGATCTGGCTGCTGCATTGAGTGTGGCATTCATGGCTGACATGTAACTTTGATGGGGTTCCTTCCTTTGAGGATACCACTTCCATAACAGAGTTTTGCTATGGCAAGCACCTGTACTATGTTTTTGAGATTGCAATCAGGGATGAATGGTTTAACCTTTTTAAAGGTATCTTAGGCCCATATTGATGTGGTCTGGACATTGTTCAGGTTTTCTGGGTCTGCTTCCACTTTCTTGAGAGGACGAATGGCTTGCCCCAATTTCAGGCAATTTGGGACTGGGTCTTGGGTCAGTGATGCACAGATTATTTTGGCCCAGAAGGATGGATTCTAATATGTGGGTTGTGGGATTAATGTTGCCTGTGCTTTTGGTGAGATCATGTGCTGTTAGCAACCTAGAATCCAAGCTATGTTTTTTTCTGGGTTAGTGGTAGAGTTTGCATTTCCAGTCAAGTGAGGTTGTTTGTGGGGGTATGGTGTGGAAGTGGGGATTCTGGAATGAGGGGTTGATAATAGATTGGTCAATCTTTGCAGTCATCTCAGCAAAGAAGTTGCAAAAGGCTTCATTGGAGAGCTTTTCGTTAAGGGCATTGGTAGCGAGGTTTATAGTTTGATGATTTTGACGAGCTCTTTTGGGCAGTTTCTGGCTTTGTCTAGTTATCATCAGAAGAAGTGGCTTCTTTCCATAAAGATATTTTTTATACTGTTTTCTTTAATGGCAGAGGAGATCAAAGTGTGAATTCATAATGTCATTCCTTCATCTTCATTCAGTAATTCTGAGATATTGTCTCTCTTTGTAGAACCAGAAAGACAAGTGGTTATCCCCGAGCCATTTGAGTTTCATGGGTGCTAGGTGGTTGAGTATGTCTGTCATAGGTTTATTGTAATTTGCAGTTAGTTTTAATTCCTCTGCTGAATGTAGGGCCACAGTTGGTTGAAGGTGTAAGGTTGTCTGTGTTGATTTGCTTTGTGTACTTGAGCCATAACTTCTGTCTGTGTGAATGACCTTTGGTTGTTAATTGCAGAGGCAAAGTTGAGTAAGAATATGTGCTGGTCTGGCCAGTCTACCAGTGGTATAGAGTCTATATCATTGGATTTATGATTGGCAATTAGTCATTCTATAGTAGCCCCTTTTGTGTGAGTCAGATCATTGCAGTGTTGTAAGAGGTCATTGGTCACAATAAAGTGACTAAGCTGTGTAGGGGCCAATCCAATGTAGGTTGAAGTCGCCTAAGAATATGTGGTTGGCTGATACTAGAAATTAATGTGTGATACAATCAATGAGGTGTTCTGAGAAGAGTAGGCTGTCCCCTGGGGGATGACAGATGATATGGACTTTGGAATGGTTAGCACATGTAGGGTAGATTTTGACTCCTAAGTATGCAAAGGTGATATATTCCTGTCTCTATTACGTGGATCGGTAATGAGCTCCTATGTATTATCACCACTCCACCTCCATTGTAGCCTCCACAGTCGAGATATTTTATATAAAAGTTAGATCGGGCTAGGATGTCAATTAGGTAAGTGGAGAGATTGTTTAGCCAGTTTTCTGTGAGGAATGTGATGTCAATCTGGTGTGACATGATCACGGTGGCTATTTCCATGTTCTATTCGGCCGCTGATCAGCAATTGTGGTGCATACATTTGAACTTGAAGTTAGTAGCCCAGTTTGAATGTTCAGTTGTTATTGGGGGCATACAGTCAAAATATTGCGTTAAAATATAGAATTGCATTAATATCGAGTAAAAAATATAGACTGGACTAAATATCGAATGGACAGAATATAGACAACAAAAATATCGAATGTAATGGACAAAATATCGAATGGACAGAATATAGACACAAAAATATCGATTTTGAGGTAAGTAAGTTAATATCGATTTACATAAATATAGAAAGTCAAAATATCGAAGTATATAATATAGATGTTAAATATGTCGATTTTTTAATAATATCGAATTTTTTAAAGTCGTTTTTTATGTTAGTATATTTGTGAAAAGTGTATATTTATTTTATAATGTATTTTAAGTAATGAATATTATGGTATTAAATTTTTGCGTAATTTAATTCTGTAGCGGGTTGTGGGTTTATAGGGGAATAGGGTGGAAAGTAATTTAATTATAATTGATTAAATGTTTTAATTTATTTATTGGTATTTATCTTGAATTAATTGCTAATTAATGTTTAATTGGTAATTAATTAAATTATAATTGGTAATTAATTTTTTATTAATTGATTCATTGATAATTATGTTAATTTTGTTAATTTATTTACTGTAGCGGGTTGTGGGTTTATAGGGAAATAGGGTGGGAGGTAATTTATTTGTAATTAATACATTTTTTAAATGTATTTATTGGTATTTATTTTTAATTAATTGTTAATTATTTCTCAATTGCTAATTAATTAATTGTAAATTGGTAATTAATTTGTATTAATAGGTAATGATTTTTAATAAATATTTGTTATTTGTATTTTTATATGGATTAATTATTATATTAGATTAAATTGGTAATAATTTTTAAATATTTTGTAATTGTTATTAATATATATATATTTTTAAATATTATATGAAGTATTTACTTTCCCTACTGTTGCACTCAGTGGAGTGGGAATAGTAATTTTTACCCCTACGCTTTCCAACGTTTTCCCTACTGTTGCACTCTCTGGAGTGGGAATAGTAATTTTTACCTCTACGCTATCCAACGCTTTCCTTACTGTTGCACTCTCTGGAGTGGGAATAGTAATTTTTACCCCACGCTATCCAACGCTTTCCCTACTGTTGCACTCACTGGAGTGGGAATAGTAATTTTTACCCCTACGCTATCCAACGCTTTCCCTACTGTTGCACTCACTGGAGTGGGAATAGTAATTTTTACCCCTACGCTATCTAACACTTTCCCTACTGTTGCACTCACTGGAGTGGTAATAGTAAATTTTACCCTTTCCGCCGCTACCCTAAGGTAAAAATATTGTACGTTTTTTTATTAATATTACGTTTATATATTGCCAGACTGCAAGTGGTGCAGAACACGGCTGCCCGCCTTGTTCTCAATGCCCCGGCTCGCACTCCCTCCAAACCACTGCTAAACAAACTCCACTGGCTCACAGTGAAACAGAGAGTGCTGTTCAAAACTTGTTGTATCATCCACAAGTGCATCACGGGTAATGGTCCCCTCTACCTATCACAAAAATGTCATCCTTATATCCCCTCAAGATCTCTGAGATCTGGAGATCGTGAATTGTTAGTTGTCCCCAGGTTCTGGAAGACAAGACAAGGGGGAAGGTCGCTATCAGTAGCAGGCCCGAAGTTCTGGAATGAACTTCCTTATGAACTTAGATCCTGTAAGGAACTCTTTCCCTTTAGGAAAAAATTAAAAACGTTTCTGTTTAATTACTAGCTCTGGCTGGACAATTAATCAACTATAGGATAGGGCTTCTGTGCTTTGAGATGCTGCCTAAGGCGCGGAGATACTCCTTATGGAGTCGATTCCCAGCGCGGTACAAGTGTGCAAATAAATAAAAATAAATAAATATATAAATATATATATATATATATATATATATATATATATATATATATATATATATATATATGTGTGTGTATTAACAAATCAATTTATATGGTTTTTTTTACTTACATTAATTATTTATTAATTTTAAGGTAATTTAAGTATTTAAAGTACGTTTAAGTTAATTATATGTATTATTTAATTAATTTTTGATTACTTTAAAGCATTTAAAAAAAATCGATATTTTGACTAACTATATTTTTTACAACTATATTTTTGATTCAATATTTTTGTACTTACCTGTTTGGAGATAGGAGTTTGATATTTTTGCATTCTATATTTTTTACTCGATATTCTTGTAGTTCTATATTTTTGACATCGATATTGTTTCAGTGATCCGTTATTGGGATATCATTCACATTCAACATCAATTTCATTACGATGATACATTAGTGAATTCAGTATTGTCCACAGTTCCACTTCAGTCCCAAATCTTGTCCCACTCGCCTGGGCACCCCCTACTTTGGTACACCACTTTTCCAGCTGCACAGCACCAGTCTAGGTCTTCCCTCCACTCAGTGACTCAGTGGCTTGGTTTGCTCCCTATGCCCTTGTTATATTCCTTTTTGCCACTATGTCTGCTATCTTGAGCCAGAGTCTTAGGTATTTGGGCCATCTGTCTTCTCCATCACCCATACTATGTGCCAACTGGCCTCCATTGGTCCCACCTGGTCCACTACCTCATTCATTACCCATACTATCTCTTTCCAGTACTGTTGAATATGGGGGCAGGCCTATAGTGTGTTAAAAACAGAACCTTTTTTTAATACATATAAGTTATCTTTAAGATAGGCCCTGGACAGTCCCAACGGCATGGTGGAGTGTATTTAAAAGGTTGGGCATGTACTGTAAGATTTACATGTCATGGTAGTGAAAAACTCTTAAACTCATTATTCACTACTGCAAGACCTACCTGTCCCATAGGATAACATTAGAGTTACCTTATTACATTTCATAAATATAATTTCTAAATGGGAATAGGTAACCAATTCATGTTTGGTATCTCTGGAATCACACATTAAAATCCTAACTTATGGTGAAGCTGGATTCTGTCCAGGAGCTGGGTACAGCCCCAATTACACTTGAATAGCCTGTTACCTGTCTCCACTCAAAGGTCGCATACCCCCTCGAGTTAGTTTGGAGCACAGGGCCAGGAATGCAGGACCTCTGTACATTTCAAAGGCATGCCTCTAGACATTTCTACCCACTTCAAAGGCCCAACTGTGTATAAATACTGGTCTTCAGACACCATTTGCTCAGTAAACTTCAGGGCCTGTGGTACTCTGCCAGGAAGAAGGACTGCAGTGCTGCTACAAGGAATGCCACTCTGCTGGACTACTGCTGTAAAGGAATTGCTGCCCTGCTGCCCTTTTCCTGGGGTAGAAGAATGGACCTGCAACTTCATCTTGAGCCCAGGACCCAAGAGTGATAATTCCAAGGGCTAGTTTGCTGGGCTCCTGATCTGAGTCTGAGCAACATAAAAGGTTCCCCCAACATCCCGAAGCAGCCTCTGGACTCCGCTGCATATAGTTCCTCAGCCCCAAGTAGTGCCTCTCAGGTCTAGGACCCTTGGTGTGGCTCACGAGTACTGAAATCAAGTTTATGGGCTCTTTGCAACCACAAACGGGCCTGTTCCCATCGAGACCTCATTGCTTGCATCACAAATCAGTGTGAAGTTCCGTCAGCCTGACATTTTGCATCTACCACTCAAGAAAATAGCAGCTGTCAAACGTACTGCACACAGAAGTGGAAATTCCACATATACTTTGGGAAATAATTTCTCTGATCAGATTGCTAAATACTGTGCACTCATGTTAGAATCATGCGCAGAACAAACATCCAGAAACTATTTGAGAAAATGTACATAATTTTCTCTCAATATGAATTAAAACAACAGGGGCCAGATGTAGCTCGACAAATACCGGTCGGTGACGTCCGATTTCGGCCGTTACCGACCGGTATTTGGGATTTGTAATGTAGGGGGCCATTGATTTACAGAATCGGTAATTTTACCGATTCGGTAAATATACAGAGTCGGTAAAATACCGAATCGGTAAAATTACCGATTCTGTAAATCAATATGTAGGTGGCACTGTAATCAGTGCCACAGTCCCTTACCAAATCGTTATTTACCATGGAATACTATTCCATGGTAAATAACGAATTACAGTGTACATGTACATCTGTGCATGTACACCTGTGCCATGTGGCACACAGACATGCCCTAAGGGCATGTCTGTGTGCCACATGGCACACAACCCAGAAACAGGGGTGCAACAGGGTGTCAAAGTGACACCCTGTCCCCCTTGTGAATTCGGTATTTTTACCGATTCGGTAATTACCGAATCGGTATCTGCCATTGAATCCTATGGGCTTCAAGGCCCATAGGAATCATTGAAAAATACCGTTTCTGAAATTACCCAATCGGTAAATAACGAATCATACCGAGTCGGTATTTGTTACCGAATTTCTACCTACATTTGAATTACCGATTCATGAATACCGAATCGGTAAAATACGGTATTTATGAATCGGTAATTCACATTTACCTACATCTAGGCCCAGATGAGCTAAGAGACATGCAGAATGAAAATTCAGTTGAGGAAAAAAGTGGGAAAAAGCAGGATTTCAGTGAGATGAAAATGAACTATGGAGATGTACTGATGGGAGGATTATTCTACCAGATTAATTGCTACTGCAGATGCTGAAACTAATGCATGAATGTTTATTTGTAGGACATGATGTGATGGAGGATCAAACGTATTAGTTTAATCCTTATTTTTGAAATATTGCAGAGAAACATGCCAAAGATGCATAGTATGTCAATAAAACAAAAAAAGGCAACTAAAAAAATATGTGTGAAGTTGTGTCATGTAGGGAAAACAGCAGGTTGTTTCATAAGACAGAATGTAAATTTTGTAGAGATGCCACCCTGGAATGGGCTGGAGTATATCTTAGTGATTTGAGCTTATTTTCAAAATAGATTAAGGCATATTCAACAGGAAGATGTGATGCACTGACATATATCAAATTAATAAGGGGGAGTTGTTCCTGAGGTTTGGATTGTGAACTTCAATTGATACAGACAGGGGTACATGTTTTAAGAATGAAATCATGAATGCATGTACTGCTCTGATCAATGAACACTATAGTTATCCTCCAGAAGCATTGTGTGCGGCACTGCATGTTAATGCCATTATGAAAGGAAAATGATCTAAGGTGTGTATCTCAACATCCTTGAAATGACTAGATGCTCATTGTTTGGATTTGCTTAGCACATAAAACACACAAAATAAAAAAAACTGGTTTGAGAGCCCATAAAATAATCATGAGAAGAGCCATGTGAATTCTTGACATTCTGTGATATGCTCTTGTAAAATTTACTAATGATGTGGTTTTGTATTACAATACAAACCTAGCAGATACAGTACACTGCGTGTAAGAAGGTGTTGCTTGGAGCATCTCTGAAGTGGACCATGGACCACATCAAGTGATACTGCAGAAAAACATAGTATGAACTATGGAGTATTGCCGGACTGGATTCACACACCTCACACAAAAGTGTGTGTGCTGAAGATGAGGAAACAGTGACACAAATGGTTGACTCACAAAGCCCAATTTAAGTTTGCTGCATGGATCCAGAGGGAGGAGGACGAAGAGTTCAAGAAATAGAAGAAGAAGAAACAAGCATTTGCAAAGCCAATAGGTCTCGCCTCTGTGAGAGCTATTGACTTTGCCAATGTCTTTTAGGCATGTTGTACAACATAGTGGGTGCTGTCCAGCATGGCTAAAAGTGTGTGGCATGGACAATGGCATGAAGTGTTGTCAAGATGCCAGGTTCCACTCCCCTGACCAATGATGTAGCCTGCAAAAACGAAGAGTAAGCCACTAATACCCCTGTACCTGGATACCTAAACACAGAGAGTTGTGACTGGTTGAGGGAAATTGTCCTTAAAGGAGGTATGGGGATTGGGATGAGAATAAAGAGAGAGAGAAGATGGTTTCTCCAACTTTAAAGGAATATAGCCTCTTATGTGAAGGACTTCTCTTCCCATGGTGCTGAAGGCGAGTTTGAGGGCTGTCAGCCTGATGTCTACTGTGAAAAGTGAAGGGATAAAAGTAGGAGCACAAAGTACAACTTTGTGTTGTCCCTTAACTTCCATTGTGCATGTCTCAGCAGTTGCTTTACCTTTCTGCTTGCCCTGGGGAAGCCACCTGTTTTCAATTGCTTATTATTGTCACTCTTGCACTCAATATGTCTCTATGTGGTTTTTTACTAAAAAGAACCAAATACATTAGGCATGCATTGTTGCAAGAATATTATTGCATAACCAACATTTTATTACCAGGATATTATCAAACATACATTACTTCCCCTTATTTATACCTCATATAATACATGATCAAGCGTAGGATAATTTCACAATGTTTGATGAGAATGTGCTTTACACTTGGTGACAACTTGCACATTATTCATATTGCAGCCTTATTAGTGTGCTAACCCAATAATATTTTATAAATGTCTTTGCACGAAATTGTGATAATCTACCTTACCAAAGTTCAGAAGATTTCAGTACTTGTCTTTGTTTTTCTTCTTTTGCAGGAAATTCAGCAAAGAGGCTGGTAGGGCAGGGAGCCCGAAGCCGAGACTGGCGGAGCATAAGGCGGCATTGTGTCTCCTGATCTGGGATCAGGATCATGCCGGTAAAATCTTACGTGTAACTGGATTCCGGAGCTAGGTTGAATAGATGCTCTCTCCTTGATAGTCAGGGAGCCAAGCAGGAAAGCAGCAGAAGGGTGGGGTCTTTATAGGACTACACGCAAGGGTGTGCAGGATGTGGTACAAGGCAGATTCCAGCCAGAAGGGTGAGGTCTTTCTAGGGCAAAACCCAAAGGTGTGGCTGGGTGCGGCTGAAGCTAGGTTTCAGGCCCAAGAGGGGGCCGTTGAGAACAAGCAACATAGGAACAATGAAGCAAGGAAAGCGTAGAACAGACTACACATGCTAAACATCATGGGTCTGCGAATAGTCAGGGGGAAGGGGGAAACCAGGATGAAAGCCAGGTATGGGTAGAGCAGACTACGTACGCTGAACGCGACGTGGCAAGTGGAGCAGTGTGGATTAGAGTGGAGTGGAGTGGTGCAGAGTAGAATGGAGTAGAGTGGAGTTGCATAGTGCAGAGTTGAGTGGCATAGGGTAGACTAGCGTAGAGTAAAGTGGGGTGGCATACAGTGGTGCACATTAGCATGGCAAGCAGTAGTAAAGTGGAATAGAGTAGAGTGGTGTAGAGTAGAGTAAAGTGGCATAGAGTGACACCGGGTAGAGTGGAGTGGCGTTGATTAGAATAGAGTGGCGTTGAGCAGAGTGGCATAAAGTGGAGTGGAGTGCCATGGAGTGAAGTGCGTGGAGTGGAGTAGAGTAGAGTCGAGTCGCTTAGAGTGTCATAGAGCAGTCTAGAGTGCAGTGGCATCAAGTAAAGTGGAGTGGCGTAATATGGAGTGGGCAAGAGTGGAGTGGAGACACGGAGAGTAGAGTAGTGCAGTGGAGTGGCGTAGAGTGGGGTAGAGTAGAGTGGCATAGAGTAGTACTGTTGTGGGTGTAATTAACTAAAGCATCAATAAAGACGGCAGAAAGGGTGAAAGCAACATAAAGAAGCCATAAAACATTAGAACATTTTAATTGATGGAACAATGTTCAAATACATTCAATGTCATAAAAAGATTAATTATAAATTAGCCCAATGTAAAATAAAAGTGCAGCTTTTTAAAGCAAGAAAAGACAGTGCAAAATAAAAGTGAATCTATTAAAAGCATTCTTCAAAATAACAGGGCATCTTTTGAAAGTTTTTGTCACAATTTTTTTGTAATTAAATAACATAATTCAATGTGCCCGAGTAGTGTCTCTCTATTACTAGAGCTTTATTTGAGATGGCAGATAGGGTGAAAGCAATATAAATAAGAAGATGTGTGCCACTGTTAAAATTAGGAATGCACATTGGACATCCAGGAAGAATACTGAAATGCTTATAAAAAAATATTGTGCTGCAAAAAGACAAAGAAGAACAAAAACTAGGAAGAACACATGTACTTGTTCCATGCTCCAGGGAGAAGCTAACACAAGAAAGGAAGGAAAGCCTAGTAGAGCTAAGCAATAGAAATACTGCAATTGAGAGTGACAATGAAAATAACCTACTGTATGCTGTGGGGGTGGGGTGTAAGGCCACTGAATAGTAAACAACATGCTTCGCAGCACAGCATATGCACTGTGCAACGAGACCTAAAAAGAACTTTGAAAACTCGAAGAGCAAATCAAAGTGCACTGCGTGCACATTGTGCAAATCAAGAACAGGTGAAACTCAAGGTAGATCAAGCAAAGTAAATTGAAGATGGAAGCTTGATTCAAGCTGATTTGCCTATAATGTGAGTGAATTCAGCAGAGCACTGCAAAAAGGATTAAAGAAAAGCGATCAGAAATCAGCTGAAACAGTAAAAGAGAGTGCTGATAAAGAGAATGAACACAGCATTAATGCATTATTATTTGCAAAGTCAACTCTTGATGTTGCATCAAGAAGATCAACAAGAATAAGATGCCAAACAATAAGTACACAGCTCTATCTGACAAAATAGTGCCAGATGAGAGGGACATTCATGTGAAAGATTTTACATTTTTGTTTGAAGCGCCCTGCGAAATGACAAATGCCTTATAAAAGTATCAATGCTGAATATGTTTTCCTGTTGAAGCAGTGAATAGTTGCACTGAAATTTGCTAGACTATGCTTTTTCTCAGAAGTTTTGCTATTGATAGGTTTGGATTACTTTTGAACTACTTACAATTACCTGAATTACTTTTGATTACTTTGTATATCTTTGAATTACTTGTTTTAACTGCTATTTTTTTATTTAAAAGTCTAATAAATGTGTTTTTAAACGTCAGGTTTACATTTTTTTCTTGATTTGGAAGCAAATAACAACAGCAACCACCTACATCCATGAAAGTAAGAATAGTGAAAGGAGTAATGGAGAGACGGAGAGAAAATCCTTAAAAATTATAAAAGGTGGAAGCTCTTGACAGCTAAAGCAAATGGACACCATGGGATTACAGAGTCACTCCTGCATCTGTGTTGTATACAACATCACTAGACAGATTATGCATTGGGATGAACTGCTTGGGTGAGGCAAAGGACCTGCAAATACATTGGGCAAGTCAATTCGACAAACTCAGACGCTACAAATGTAATAGTTGATCCCCATGTTTTATCAAGCGTGTAAGTGTCTGCGTGACACTTGCCGTCAGTTTCTCCATGTCAACGATCTCCCACATTTTATGCAATCAGTCCAGTCTGGTCAGAATAGTTTCAGTAGCAGAGCGGGACAGTAGGGTCTGTTTAGCAGCCTCCAAAGCCAGAGTGATGGCTCGCATACTGCAAAATTTTAAGGGGTAGGGTCAAAGCATTTGGCAGTCCCAGTGCTATGTAGCTAGGGAGTCTGGGCAGCTCTTTTTCCTAAGTGTTATCAATATCGGACAGGATGGCCGTCCAAAATTGCTGAATCATGGGGCAGTAACACAACAGGTGCGTTGGGGTGCCCTCCTGTCCACATCATCGCCAGCACTGCGGGCTCCCCCCTATCTTCCAACGGGCCACCCTGACTGGGGTGTAGTACCAATAGTGGTCAATTTTAAAGAGCATTTCCTTGCCTATGGTACTGCATGAAGAGGCCCTAGCTCTGCTGATAACCTCTTGCCATTGGATAGTCACGCTCTCATTCAGATTCCCACCTAAGTTGTGCTGGTGATTTGGTATGATGTAAGGGTGTGAGGAAGAAAGAGTATGTATCTAAGAGTAAATGTTTTTCTGAGTGGCTTGTAATAAACCATTTTCTGAAATCTGTCAATGGTGGCAAGCGTGGGGGTTGACATGGGGCAGCGTGACCCAGAGCCTCAGGGCAATATATTGCCAATAGGCGTCAGGGGGCAGGCCGTAATCAAAGCAGAGATGGGTGAAGTCCAGCACTCCATCCGCTTCAAAGAGTTCCCAAATTCTCTTACAGTTGGCCTCTTGACATTTAATATAGCTATCGCCTTCCTTTGCTGGCTGAAAGTTTGGGTGGCATATAAACATAATCAGGGGTGATGTGCATGTGGAAAGGCGTCTCGCTTCCTGTACCCTATCCTATACCCCCACTGTGGACCTGTTGACTAGAGAAATATACACCCTGGCAGGCTGGTATTTCTTAGGACGCCAGGGCACCTTCCAAACATGGATCCCAGCGACAGCACGATAAGTCACCCCATGGGTCACCCAAACAAAGGGAAACATATTCGCCATCTTACCTGGTCAACTCTGGGAATAGTCAGTCTGATGACTTGTGTTTTCTTCAGGTTAATCTTAAAACCGTACACTAGGCCAAAGCCCCTTGTGGTATAGTTACAGCTCACCCATCGCCAAAATCTCTCCCCTAGCCAAAATCTAAAAAAGACCAGGTGTAGGTTGGACCAATGTACCAAGTCAAACGCCTTTTTGGCATTAATTGTCAAGAGAAAAGCTGGCCTTTGGGAGCGTTGTGATTTATCAAGTAGATGACAAATTCTCTTTGGTCCATCACTGCAGCCCCTTTTAGGGATAAACCTGGACTGGTTGGGATCTATGAGGCCCTGCATTTACGGCACCAATTGGGAGGCCATCATGCTAGTAAATGTTTTCAAGTCGACATATAACAGGGAGATAGGGCAATACTAAGTGCATCGTGTCGGATCCCTACCTGGTTGTGGGATAACTACAATTGCAGCCATCTGTATGGAGAAAATGAGAATCCCAAAATTGCTAAACGAATTGTAAAGACGGAAAAGCAGCGGGGTAAGGTCAGTTGCAAATATTTTCTAAAATTGAGATATGAAGCCATCTTCCCTGGGAGCTTTACATGTGGGGAGTTTTTGGATGGCCCGGAGTGCCTCCGCAGGGTGACTTTTGACGTCCAATTCAGACGCCTCCAAATTTAGAAGTGGAGTTACTGGCGCCCGCGCTACATAGTCCACCCTAGCAACCTCATCATTTGTCTCTGCTGTGTATAGTGCAGAGTAAAAGCATCCAAATTCCTCCACTATAAGGTTGTCAGTCTGCAGTCTTGTACCCTCGATCTCTGAGACCCACCGATCAGCAATCTGAGTCTATGAGATAGAAGTCTACCAGATTTGTTGCTTCCCTCTTAATATTGTTGTCTAGTGCGCTAGAGCAAATATTCTCCCCTGACTGAGTCTAGTGCATTCAGTTATTTTCGGCCAGCTGTAAGTTGACATTTAGCATAGAAAGAACCCGTACGTAAGTGAACTTCCTCCATTTCTCTAACCGCCCCTTCCAACTGCTCATGTTTACACTTCCTGTCCCTGTTTAACCTGGCCGCTATAGCAATAAATTGCCACCGCAATAATAGGAACCAGTGCTTTAATGTGTCCCACAGCAACGTGAGGGTGTGATGCCATCATCATTGGGGTCCAGAAAATTCTGGATTAATTTCTGAATCTCTGTAATATTGGAGCGTATGTGAGCAACTTGTGCATCATTCGCCGCATCCAGTGAGGAGGGGAAACAACCTTTACAACGCAGTCATTACATCGCTCTGCCTTTACATAGCAGGTATTACATCGCATCACCCTTTACATCGCATGTGATTACAACGCAGCCATTACATTGCATGTCACTACAACGCAGTTCATTACAATGCATGTCACTACTATGCAAGCATTACATCCCAAGTCATTACAACGCATACCATTACAACGCATAGTACCCTTACACTGTCTGACACTTACCCTACTGTTACACTCACTGGAGCTAGAATAGTAATTTTTACCCCTACACTATCCAACACTTATCCTACTGTTGCACTCACTAGAGTTAGAATAGTAATTTTTACCCCTACACTATCCAACGCTTACCCTACTGTTGCACTCACTGGAGTTAGAATAGTAATTATTACCCCTGTACTATCCAACACTTACCTTAAATACAATCTAATGGTATGCATTGCAATGGTATGCGTTGTAAAGTTATAATGCGATGTAATTGAATGCGTTGTAAAGGTAGATTCTGAAAATGCAATGTAATGTCATGCTATGTAAAAGAATGCGTTGTAAAGGATGTTGCGATGTAAAAACTGCGTTGTAAAGGCATGCATTGTAAATGTGTGCGTTGTAACTCCATACATTCCTCCTCACCTTACCTCGGCCACGATGGTGGCTGAGATAGGGGTGGCGGCATTATCAGATTATTCCCCTATTACCCACATGTTGCTACTACCTTGGGGTTCATCTCCTCACTGAATGTATGACGTTACAATGCATACATTTACAATCCATGCCTTTACAACACAGTTTTTACATCGCAACATCCGTTAAAATGCATTCTTTTACATAGCATGCCATTACATTGCATCGTGGCAGAGGTAAGTTGAGGAGAAGTCAGAAAGAGATATAGTCGGCCGTATGTCTGGTGTACTGCAAAGAAAACTGTGTACTCCTTGGTAGAGGGATTACCATATGCCATATGTTCACCAACCCCACATCTGCCAACAATTTCTGCATGGAATCTGGGAGTGCTCAAGTCCGCCCCACCCGCAGTACGGATCTGTCTAATTGGGAATCACTTACTATATTGAGGTCCCCCCCTATCAATAGATCCTAGTCCAGGGATGCCAATACACTGCCCAGCACATTCCTGAGGAAAGTTTCCTGCAGATCATTAGGGGCATATATGGAAGCTAAAGTGTAGGTGCGGTTCCCAAACCTCCCCTCACAGAGAGAGCAACCTACCAGGGACCTTGGCTTGGATTTTAAGAATCTTCCCTGGGAAATGTGTCGCAAACAGGGTGGCCACTCACACTCATTTCCCTAATATGGATGAAAAATATTGGTGGTCAAACCACCGCAATCTAATGCAATTCCAGTCATTGCGGAGTAAATGTGTTTCTAGTAATAAACAAATATCACATCTAGCCTACCTGAGAAATGTGAGTAGTGCCAGCCACTTTGCCGGGGCATTAAGGCCCATATGTTGAGGCTCAATATCTTAGTAGGAAGGTTGGGCATATTTAGGACGCGTAGCTGGCATATGGATAAAGGGTCGACCATTCCCACTGTGAGTTTGGGGTTAAGTGACAGAGGTGGAATACTGTGGCTGACAAAAGAAAGCCATAGAGTGAAGAAAGGAGAGGCCCATCGAGACCGGGGCAAGTACATATTCTCAGTGGTGTATCACAGAGGATGCAATGGAAATCCTTCTCAAACCCTGTCTAGAAAAGCCCAACAAACCTCGACATTCCTAGCCAAGAGTACCCTCCCACCCGGAGAGATATGTGGTGGCATTAGAAAGTAGTGGGATTGGAGAGGGGGGATCCTGTGCAAAGGGTCACCAGATTTTGTCATTAATAGGGCATGCTAATAAACCCCCTTCGGCGGTCATTAAAAAGTAAGCAGGGAAAGGTGTATTCATACCGCTTGAGTAGTCAGTGGACGCACTCTCAACGGACTGGACGGGAAAGGAGGTGAAAACCCAAAAGGATATAACAACATCAGAAAACGCAACATTACAAAAACAGTCCCATTTCTGGGGAACAATGTCACTATTTATTTATTTATTTATTTTATTTATTTAGGCGATTTGTTAAGCGCTCAATTGCCCGTGGGTGTCTCGGCGCTGAGTGAGAGGACTGGTACATGAGGAGTTATTGCGTGAACAGCCAGGATTTTATCTGTCTGCGGAAAAGGAGAAGAGATGGGGAGGCTTTGATATGAGGTGGAAGACTGTTCCATAGTTTAGTAGTGGTAACTATGAAGGATCTGTCTCCCCAGGAGACTTTCTTAGTCCTGGGAACCTGCATGAGTCCAGCAGATGAGGATCGTAGGGATCTAGCAGGTTTGTAAGGACAAAAGGAATCTTTCAAATACGCTGGACCTTGATCGTGAATTGCCTTGTAGGCAATGCAGAGAGCCTTAAACTTAGTTCTTTTCTTTACAGGTAGCCAATGGAGTTCTCGGAGTGTCCCAGAAATGGAGGCATACTTAGGACATCCGGTAATCAATCTGGCCGCAGCGTTCTGCACCAGTTGTAATTTCTTTAGGACACCTTCTTGAGCGTTGACTAGCAGACCATTGCAATAGTCAATGCGGGCCATGATGAGTGCGCTGATCAGAGTTTTTGTCATATTCATGGGAAGATAGGGTAGAAGTTTTTTTATCATTCTTAAGGTATAGAATGAGGAGGATACTACCGCGTTGACATGGTGCATGAAGGTAAGTTTGGTGTCCAGTATAACTCCGAGATTTCTTGCCTTGGTCACAGGGGGAGGGGGTGGTCCTAATGCATCAGGCCACCATGTGTGAGACCAAGCAGGGGAGAGATTGCCAAACAGCATCACCTCCGTTTTATCGGAGTTTAATTTAAGGCAGTTTTTGGCCATCCAATTACTTATTGCCAACATTCCCAGATTAAAGTTGGAGGCCACTTCATCTCCATTTTTGTTTATGGCTAAGCAAATCTGGGTGTCGTCGGCGTAGGACGTAACCGCCAGGTGATGGATTTTTATGGTCCTCGCTAAGTCTGAAACATAGATGTAATGAGGGAGAGTCTGTCTGCCAGGCATCCAATCATCTCAGCACCACGAATACGAGGAGAGAAGGGGGCCCCTTCAGGCAAGGTTACTGTGAACGGAGCATCCCAGCATCTTCATCCGGGGGGACAGAGACATCAAGCCCCTGCTAGACCCTGAGGGAGTGCTATATTTGTTGTATAGCGTTTTAGGGCCCTAGTGTAATTTTCCCGATTCATGCCCTTATATAGGTATGAATCACCTTGTCCTTATACAGGCATAGAAATCATAACCATATTTAGACATGGCCCATGCAGACCAAATACGGCATGGCTACTTCCACTAGTTCCGAAAAGCCACAACGATTTCTTGGAAAAACTCGGCTTCAGCAGTTAGGGACTTCCCCTTGCTTGAATATTGATTTGTCCAAATACTCATGGAGTTTTCAAAGAACTGAGACTCTTTGATGACATTATTATGTCCACCGTTACGTCAAACTCGGCACCTTCAAGATATAAATATGCCCACACTTGCCTTAGCAAAGACACAGTGGTTTAGAGCAGTTCGACTATCTACTTGCCCGACGCATCCTGGTGTAGCAAGTGCCGAAGAAAGCCGACCCTCCAGCAGACACACTGAGAGAGACGCTGTCTTTTCTCTTGCCGAGAAATCCAGCTCCAGTGTTTCCAAGCTCCCCTTGCGGGGTGTTGGGAAATCGAGTCCTGAGACAGAGAGATACCAGACCCCCTTCATTCTAAACCAAGGTACGGAGCTGATTAGACCCTAAGAGAAATCTTAGATAGATTCTTGGCAAAGAGAATACTAGATTTATGCTACACCTCACTTACTCCTTCCCTCGTACTAGACTTAGGTTAGGTACATCGGGGTAGGCGTATTTTAGAAGCACCAGTTGAGTACTTTTTAACCTTTTGTGATTTATGTATGTATTTTATGACTTAGAAACCATACCATGCTTTTACAGTATTATTTTATAATACTTTTCTTAGTGTACGCATTATACTTTACAGCCAGTATTACGATTGTAGCAGTTAATTTCTTCTGCATGAGAAAGAAGACTGTTCAATAAATACCTTTTATTGAAAACACCCGTCTCTCTATTTCTCTGCACCTCTGGTGAAACGAAGCATGCACGACTGACTGAGTAAAATATCTATCTATTGTTTCCACGACTCTGAAGATACGTTTTATTTTGGGGTAACAAAGTTGTCTTGTTTATGCGGTTGATAGAAACAAATCCCTTTTTGTTTATTCGAGAAATTTTCTGGTGACCTCTGAACTAGCTGGCACTCACAATTAAGTCTAGTATATTCGATAGAGACCTAGTAGACATAAGTCCTACGTCAAATCTATAGGATATAATATTCCAATGTGCAGAGCCTATTGGAAATTTAGGAACTACACTACATATTCACACAGCATCCAACTCTTCCTCACATTGCTAAAGTTGGTGCAGAAGTGTCTCTCTTTCCCTATGGCTTTCAGAGTCCAAGGGTTTCGTCAGTAGATCTTTCCCGGTCCCGCGACATCTCGATTTGAGCTGAGCTCACCATCAGAGGCCAAGTTAAAGCCCAGCATGGAGTGTGCCGAATTCAATGAGCGGCCTGCATGGGTTTCCTGGTTCTATATAGAGATCAACCAAAAGGGATGTCCCATCTTATAACAAACTCATTTCTCCCTCAGGAAGGTTGAGGTCGGTGTCAAAGCTTTACATCTGTGGAGGGTAAGTGGTGAGAGATCCTGAAAGATTTCAACGTGTATCGCTTTGAAGAATATAACTGGCAAGTCTCTTGTCACTGCCATAATTGGCTCTTTTTTCTTGTAGGAGTGGAGACAGATAAGTATGTCCTGCGGCCGCCCTGGCCCTGTGGATGGGCGTCCAGCTCTATGTGTACGATTGAGCGGGATCTCTTTGTCTCCCATCGCTGGTGCAATATGTCTGAAGAGCCGCACTACAAATTCTTCCAGCTTTCCCGCATCCATTTGAAGAGGAACACCTTTTATATGAACGTCTGAACGTCTTGATCTGTTCTCCAAATCTTCCAGATAATTGCACAGCTCCTCGTTCTTGTCTCTCAGTTCCAGCAGCTCACGGGAATGATTGTGGCGTTCTTCCTCCCATCGGTCGCCAGCTCTTTCCAGGGAGTCCACCCGGTCTCCCAATTCAGTAAGGTCATATCTGATGTTCCTGATGTCTGTGGCAACGTCCTGCAGCAAAGCTGCAAAGTCGTCCTGCAGTGTGCAAAACAGCTGCTCCAGGAAGGTGCGATTGACTAGTTCTTTAGTGCCTGTCTCCTCTGCTGTGGAGGTCGGCGGTGGGGAGTCAGGCATTTCTCACTGTTTATAGCTCTGGTCTTGTGCAGTAGGTCCTTTATGGAGGTCTTTTTCTTGGATTGGTTGGAGGATATCTTAGGGGACACCGGTTCATCGGGAGCAGTTCAGCAGCACCCCGTGGTGCCACCCCTTGCCTATGGTCATCCATGAGTTAAACGCTGCTTCACACTATAGGCATCTTGTGCTGGAAGCATGTGGCTTTAGATGCAATAGAGGAGAAAGCTTTACTCCAGTGTGGTCAGAGTCCCCTTCGTGAGTAGCAGGTATGAGGCTATCTGGAATCCAGTGTCTCTGGGGGTTCTTCCACGCAGTGCATGCCCTTCTCAGTGCCTCATAGCCACGGGTCTCTCCGTCTGGGGCAAGCAGCCTCCCGGGCCTCAGAGCACACCGCCGCCTTCCATTCACCTCTGCCCTTAGAGCCGGGCTGCGATCTACGTCAGTGGCCCCAGTGCTGCACCAGGTATCAGTTTCTCCGAACACCGTCTGGGGCTCACAGTGGTTCCGATGACATCCGCCCTCCATTGCCCTAGACAGGGCCCGTCATTGTCATGGTGCGTCTCGGGTTTCGGAACGATCTTGCGAAAGTCCACTTGTGGCAGCGACCATGCGTCGTGCAGGCTATCCTCCGTGATCCGGCTCAGGTCACTGCCCCTTGCAGGTAATCAGTAGCCTTGGGATGCCGGCTTAAATGCTAGTTGTGGGCCTCGCCTTGAGGAACTCCATAGTAAATCTGTTACGCCACCTCCATCTTGGCCATGCCCCCCATGCCACCACAATTTTTTATTTTAAAGAGCCAAAGAAAATGCCTTAAAGAAAAAAGACTGGCTTTCCAAAACATTTGTTATGCATTTTATTTAAAAGGCACTGATTAGTGTTTTAGTACAACAACATCCTATGCTGAATATCTCACAAACCTAAATAGTAGCTCAATGTTCTGTAATATTACTGAGAAAAGGCCTTAAAAAAGGAGAGACTTTGCTTGACTTTCTAAACATTTTCTATAATTTGTAATGTTACTGCACTAACTAGAGTGTTGATATATGTATACCCTCTGCTGAATATCTCTCTTTCCTAAATAATAGCTCAATGTTCTGTTTTGATACTGATATTAAAAATCATAGGTTATATCATAAAGAGAGTTATAGTGAAGGGTCTGAGGAAAATGACTATATAGATTTAATAAAGAATTACGAGACTAAATGAATTTTTCTCATTGTTAGGTTTGAACACATTTACCTAATTCTGTTTCTGAAGGGGTTACTTACATACAGTTACCCTTAAGCTACAATCTTTCTTGGGCAGTTTACTTTTCTATAGTAAATCAGCAGAATTTTCTAGAAGAAAATAAAGCTTATGATTTTCCTATAGATACATTCAAGATTTAAATTCCAATTGCAGAGATATGAAGAAGTAACCAGCAAGAAGGATAAGTAAGGAAGAAATTGCACCTGAAATGAAAGCCAGAAAGTATGATGGCCTGAAAGCCTTGCAGGAGTAGAAATTGATGAAATTAAAAAATATGAAAAGAATGTTGTAGTAGAGCTTGGTGATAATTGGTTATTAATTAATGGAGTGGAGAATTGTTAATATGTTTTAATTTGCTAGAAAGTGATTTGTTTAGGCACGCTTCAGTCAGCATAACTAGGCTGCACCACATTGAAAATCATTCATGAAATGCTGCAGAAAAGTGCATGTTTATGTTAGGTGTGCACGCTTCCTATTTGCATGTTTTTTTTCTCTATTTCTGAAAAATAAGGGTAATATAGCTTAAGCCATGATCTCTGTGGTAAACTAATGTACAATATTTGTTATTTTCTAAACTCGGAAGGATGTTCAGAACTGTTACAATTTTCAAGGCTGATTAACCAAGCTCCATTGTAGTTGAACAAGCTATTGTGTTCCTGTGTTTCAGAAAGTATGCTTTCATTCCTTAATTATTTATGTACAGTTTTAACCAGTAAGATGCAGTCGGAAGTAGGAGTTTCTAAGGGTGCCTTGCAAACTAATAGACTGATGTTTGTCATCAATAAAACATTTCTAATACAGCCCTTCTAAATAATGTCATACTATAAATAGTGTACCTTCTGTTCCTAGACATTATAAAAGAATGTGCAATTTGGAGATGGGCCAGAAGACCTTTGCTTAGAGATTTTAGCCCTGTCTGAGACCTTTGCTTTGATATTTATTGCTCTGCTAAACCTATGTTCTGAGAACTCTTTGGGCTTTTCTTTCCAGACATACCTTATGTCAGTCCATTTCCTAATTCACTTGTTTTATTAATTAACTGCTTTTGCTTTCTGTAATGATACTATTTTTGAATAAACCCACAAGGTTATTAACTTTAGAATCTTGTTGTGCAGGTTTTTTGGGTCGTGCCAAGAGCAGCGCATGCGCTGCTCTAAGAGTGACCTTTAGAAATCGGTCAGCTCATTTCAAGCACTCCTGCTTGAAAAGGCATCCACCTTGCAGGACCGAGCAGCGGTGCGCAGGGGCCATCTGTTTTGAATTAGCACTGCCGCGTGTGTGCGCTAATGCGTCACTGCAGGTTCCAGACTTTCCTATTTTTTTACATCATGCAGGAATTTTCGCTAAGCCATCCACTTTCTTGGTAGTTAATAACAAGGTGATGGAGGTCCTTGGGAATTCTAGTGCTTCTAGCAAAAAGGTTACCCAACAGTGATATTGTTAACATGGCTCAAATCGATTGTGTCTTCAGAAAAGTGCCAAACTTTGTTACACAAAAGTAATTTTTGATGGGTTTGAAGGCATTGGTACTCACAAATGAAAGAAAACAGTGGCTTTTGTATGAGAGGAAAGAGAGTGGTTGTGTGCAGGACAAATGATGTGGAGGCAGGCGCAATAGAGCGGTGCTTTCTCCGTTCCTTACAGGTGCCACATAGCAAGCGGCAGTAAGAATTGGCAAAGTTTTCAAATCTAGCATCGATTGTCAAGCTTTTGGGTTTAGCAGTGGAGTTGTAACATTTAAAACAAAAATCGCTAAAAAACTGACTGTCTGTACTTACAAATGCAGGTGGGCACTTTGGCGGCCATCTGAAAATGCCTTTCATAATAAAATTATACAAAATCATTCAGCGCTAGCTGTTTGTAGTTCCCTAGGCATGTGCACACTTGCACAGCCTTCATTAAATGGTTTTTGCTAAAGCTATTGGGGGATAGCTGCTGATGCGTGTGCATGCTTACTGATGCGCATGTATAGGCGCTGCCCTTGTATAAATATTTTTTATTTCATTAAAAAAAAATCAAAGATGGCCACCTCTGGGTCTAGATGTATGTACATACGTAGGCAGCTATTTTATATATATCTAGATATATATGTGTGTGTTAGTGTATATATATATATATATATATATATATATATATATATATATATATATATATATATATATATTTATATATATATATATATATATATATAAATTTGTTTTTTATTAAACGAATAAGCAAGCAATTATGCACATACTGCGCTCATATGATGCAACTGAAATGTATTAGTGCTTGGAGAGCTGCAGGGCCTTTGCCAATATAAATAAAAACAAAGCATTGGCTACAAGCAAAATATATATATATATTTTTTTACTTTTCATAAGGCACACAGCTGTGATAATCCCTGCCAATAAAGGGAATTAATTTGTATGCAGATGTGATCCTCGCTAAAGACCAGAATGCTGTCATTCATGGTGAATTTAGCCATTGGGTGTGCCAATTGCCGCATGCTGTAGTGGGCAGAAGATACGTTTGAATGGCATAGTGGATCAGTGGAAGAAAAGTCCTAAAAACCTATAAGTAAATATATGTTAAATATATAATTTTAATAAAAGTAGAATGGCTAGGCTAGTACCAGATATAAAAATTATTGTTTGCTGTACCTTGTACAGAAACTCTTAACAATAGTGATCCCACATTGCCTTTTTGTTTGATCGTGTCTGATAGGGTTAAGGTCTACAATGCCGTTCAGTGGATGGCCCCTTAAGATGAACCAACCAGAGCTATCTGAGGGCCACTGACAGGTTAAGAAATACAAATGAACCATGGTCTTCTTTGGCAGATGATATTACAGAATTTTGAATGTCTCAATGTGTTACTGAAAGTGACTTTACTCGTAGATTCCTTACCCTAGAATATTCCCCAGGGGTTAGGCTGGCTGTGAGAGATTTTGTGCACTACCTCTGTGCGAAATATCAAACATGTTCCACTGCTGAGAGTTACCCAGTCTGTGTTTGTTCCCAATGCCTTTGTTTATCTCTCTGGTTATATAAGAATAAAAAGCCAGCAACATAAGTATCAAAATGAGCTTTTGGAATCAAAATGAGCTCTTGGAAAATTGTTATACTGGCTATATTACGTTTAACGTTTGATGGGTCCAATGAATGCTGAGCGACGATTGAAATCTTTGGGACAATAATGAGATGAGAATTTTAAATTATTTAGGTGCGGAATTTCCTTATTGGCTGAAATCAGTGTTTGGCCTGTTAATTCTGAATCAGGATTTATTTTGCACTTGTAATGATGGCATCCGATGTAACACGAGGCATTTTTGCACAGCACCCTGCCCCTTCCGCGCAGAACCAGCGTGGAAATGTGTTGCCCATTCATTCTTTGGCACAGTAACTGATGGCATACCATCAAATAAGGACCACAAGGGTTTGGAGATGTGACCGCTTTGCACCCCAAGATGACTTCAATTTCCTGCCTGTTATCTAATTTGATATTCTAAAATTATTCATGAGCTATGTCGTACTTGTAAATTGTTTATCTACTTACAATTAACTTACTGCTAGACTACAAGTTATGTGCAACAAACGAGTATAACAACTCTAATAATGATGCACAAGATTTAATTAGTTCCGATGCTTGCAAGTAACACTACAGTCCAACTGTGGGCTACACGGGCGAGCATGCTATAGGTCCGTGAAGCGCTTCAATGCCTCTACTGGGACAGTGAGCGATAGATTCATCCACAAAGCTTTGCTATAGTTGATTGTGGGCACAGGATGTGTGCCAGGCTCCTGCCCCAGTGGCTTGTCAGCTCTTGAGTCACTCTTGCAGGTCAGACATTGCCTCTGTGTTTCCATATGTAGTGATATGTTCTTCCGTTACCGGAAGACCACGCACCACCTAACCTGTGACTTTCCCAGATAACTTTTCTCCAGCTCCTCACAGGAACACGCATTGGCATAGCCAATAGGTCTCGCCTTTGGGAACTTATAAGTGTTTAGCCATGCAACAGTTGATATTGTTGCACCAAGGATGGGTGTATGACATTACAACGCATGCTTTTACATCGCATGCCATTACAACGCAAGTATTACAATGCAGTCCATTACAACGCATAGTGCTTTGGGGTGCTGGATAGTGAATAGTTTAATTTACTATTCCAACTCCGGTCCCCGTGGACACTAGGGAAGGTTATTGGATAGTAAATTAACCTATTCCCTATCCTAGAGCGCCCCCCAGAGCAATGCGTTGTAATAGTTTGCGTTGTAATGGTTGCGTTGTAAAGGCTCTGCGATGTAAAAGTTGCGTTGTAAAGGTTGTTTACCACCAAGGATATTGTGCTGGATAACTAAACACTTATAAGGTCTCAAAGGTGAGACCGATTGGCCATGCCGATGCTTGTTTTAATAGCCTTGGACTAAGGCAACGAGAGGTTCAGATAGTGGCATTCCTGCCTGGTGACCCTTTCATTTCTTACTTGACGTGTAAACAATTGATGCCTACTTAACACAAATTTGTAAGTACTGGGAAAATATATTTATTTAGTCTTAAGTTCGTATTGTAGCTTTGCGGCTAGCATAAATTGAAACGACCTGGCGGTACCATGTGAAGGTGATGACAGCAGGAGCAGCCTGTATAGCTCGAAATCACTGGTGATTGGCCAGGTGCAGACTGAGTAATGCATTCAGGAGAGTTGCACGTCAGGTTGCGTTTTGAGAAAAGAACATTGAGAGCTGCCTGGTTGTCATGGCTACTACTTTAGAACACAATTTTACCACTATATTTGATCATTTCTTTTCCAGCTCTGTGCAAGTTCCTCATTTAACCAACTAGTGGGACGGTACCACCATGGAAAGAGTAGTTACACCACCGGCATTCCTACAGTCACCAGGCCAACTCACAATGAAAAGAGGAACGTATAAGAAAGCCTTCGAAGTAGGGGTGGGTGAAGATTTCCGCTCCGCCGGCAGAGTTCTGCAAAACTCAGTGAAGTGATGCGGAGCAGATTTTTTCTCTCGCATGGGTCGCTCGAAGTAAGTTGTCGAGCAAGACCTCCTCCCAGTGAGATTTCTCAACGCGGGTGATTGCAGCAGGTACAAACACTCACATTGAGAAATATGCCGCTGACATTGAGGAAGCTGCCACTCGAGTAGAACATCTACTCGAGTGCCAGAAAGAAGCAGCTCTCCACTGTGACACGTAGTGCCATACATGGCGATTTATAGCACGGGACAAACTTCTGGGGCAAAAAACTCTGTGCGAGCAATGCAACTTACCACACTTTGCTCGCTGAACTCCATGGAGCATGGCACTTTGGGTGAGTTCCGCGGAACAGAACTCCGCAAACTCCACCCAGGTCTACTTTGAAGCTGACGTAGAAGCTGTAGGTGTAGACCGTTTTCCTGGCAAGTGAAACCTGTATCTTTTAAACCAATGCTTGGGTGATAAAGAATGAGATATTCTCAAGAATTTACCATCTCCTTTGATGGGAAATGAGGAGGAAGAAGAGGGGTTAGACAAATATGTTGAGAAACCAAACTGTGCAAAGCATAGCAAGCAAGAGAACTCAAGAAAAAACTTTGTTGGCTAAGGACTTTAAGCTGATCAAACCTATTAAAACTGCCAACTGTTCATTTCTCATGACATTAAACAGCTCGAGTTGGCAAAAGAAGTCGGAGTTGAAAAGAAAAGCAGGGTAATAGGGCAGCAGGAAGTGGAGTTTACAGGAACATGGGAGACAAAAGTAGGGAAGCAACCCTGCTTCCACTGCAGGTTGAAGGGACATCTAGAAGTAGATAAAAGCTTCCCCACTGCAATTCAAGTGTGTGGTAATGTAAGCAAAGAGAGCATTATGCCTTCATGGGTAGAGGCAGAAGATCAAATATAACAGTAGGGGGTTTCAGTTCGGTGGAGATGGGAGAATGCGCCAGTGTTGAGGAGAATCATGATGGAGAATTTGTCATACATATTTTTGATGTTCATTGTGAGTATGATGCCCTATTTTGTGAGGAGAAAGTGAATGGCAAAAGTGTGTTATACATTGATCGTTGAAGAGATGGTTGAGGTGTACAAAGATGAGGTGTTGCATCCCTCGGATGTGAAGTTGATGGCATATGGCGGGAAGCGGAGGTAGGTTGATGCTATGGTACCACAAGTGAGTTCAACGCTCTCTCTATTCAGTCACAAGAATGTGTAGCTAGAGAGCAGATGCTTGCTAAGATGGCCACAACAATGCAGGGAATAACATTGGATCATAAGCATAATGAGCAAGTGTTATGTACAAATAATGATAACGCAAGGGGTTTGTGGAAATAAAATATCCTCTGTTATTATGGGACTTGTGCTCCAGCCCGGTGTTTGCTGTGGTTGATTTGGACTTTTACTCACATTGGCCCAAAGTGAAAGTAGTGGGACAAGTTAAGACTGTCAATGAATTTTGGGAAGATCACTTTATGAGAGATGGGGTACCGGAAGAGATAGTCACAGATAATGGGGTGCAGTTTGTTTCAGTTGAGATGAGGAACTTTTTAGATAAGTGTGGGGATTTAACATTTTGGGATGTCTTTGTATTACCCACAGAACAATGATCAGGGGGAAAGATTCAACAGGGTCCTAAAGGAGAGTCTGAAGCTTGTTCTGTGTGAGGAAGGTGATTGGAGCGAGTCAGTGAAGAAGGTGGTGTGGGCTCATCTCACTCCTTTCAATGCTATCATGGGTAAGACCCTATATAACTGTGAGAGAGCACTGGACCTTTGGTCAAGGTTGAAACCGAGTTGGATGTTAAGTGAAAACCATTGTGTAGAGGGCTGTCTTAAAAAATATGTGAATGGATTCAAGGTTGGTGATTGGATAAATTGGGACTCGGAAAGGAAACAAGAAAATTATTTTGACATTTTTATAATCTTTGCATTTGGTTTGTGTGGACAAAATTCTTGATGAACCATCACATGCAGATGCGTGGAATGTATAGAAGTTGGGGTGTGTGCCAAAGTGTGTGCTGGAGGCTAATATAGAAAGGAAGCTTATTGGAAGTCTAAATCTGGCCTCAGGATCAGCTCTAGCTCCACCAAGAATGACGACCCAGAGTGTTCTGTGAAGAGGCCAAGGAAGAATCTTGTGCAGTTGAAGAACTATGAATAGTCATGTACATTTGGCTGACTTAACTGAATGGTGCTTTATCTTATGCTTAATGTTTCCCTTAAATCATTGTTACCTCTTGGCTACACTTGTGTTTTTTATTTAATTTATCCTTCTCTATTGTTATTCTAAGTATAGGGGACATGTTTTGTTGTACCTGGCTAGGCTTCTGACATAAGGGAGTTTTGGAATGAAATGTGGTGAGGGTAGCAGGGGCAGGTAGGTCTTTCTTTGAGATGATTGTGTCTTGATCTTCACAAATAAATCTGTTCATTTGGGATTCATGTGGGTGAAACCTTGAACATTTCACAATTATTTAGCACCAGGTGCAGCGGAGGTGAAACCTTAAACTAGGATTCCATCCTCTGGCTCACCGGCACTAGTTGATACTATTGTTAACCTTCATCCAGTCAAATCTTCTATGGGTTTGGATGCTCTGTGGTTGCAGTGGCCCGTGAGTCTTAAAAGGCTGGTCTGACTCATTCTTGGCTGACTTGTGAGCACCTTTTGCTGGTGCGCTCATTCTTAACTGCCTTGTGAGCACCTTTTGCTGGTGCGCTCACAGGACAGTAGGTAAGTGGGCAGGGCAGGTGCAGTGGTTGAAGAGCAAGGTTTGCCCAGCTGGTCTCACTAGGACGGAAGGGGACTCATCCAAGTCCACACCCTGAAAGGATAGCATGAGAGGACCTCAAATATTGGATTTAGGAGATTGAGGCCCCAGTGCGTATACAGCAAATGGGAGCTATGGAGAGCCATAGCTCATAATCAAAAAAGCATTTACAAATGCAATGGGCATCACCTTGTCAAAGACATAGCATAACATTCCTGGCATTTCAAGAAGAGGGCTTGCTTAAGCATGTAAACTAATGTACCGTTTACATATGTTCTCTCATCTCTGATCCTGAATGAACTTTTATGTATTTAAAATTATTTGTGATGTGGTAACATCATAGCATGACTGCCACAATATTCCAGAAATTACCACATGATCATCTTTATGCATGGGTGGGCACCATCTTTCCATTCAATCCTTTAATATATCATGCCTTATCACCTTAATCATGGTTTCGCATTGGAGCAGGAGTGGGTGACATTCGCATTTAGGGATAAATTAGAGCGCTTTAGATGACCATGGGAAGAGGCAACCAGGACTTCCTAGTGATGCTGGAGTGCCAGGGGAGTGAGAGGGAATTGGGAATACTCTTGGGGGAGGGCTGAGGTCCAGGCAAGCAGTTCTTTAGGGAGAATACAGGGCTCATTCAAGTGGGAGTGTCTGGAAGGCAGGGAACCATTGGATATGATTTAGCCTGCCAGAGGGAAGGACGAAAAGAGCTGTCAGTTGGTTGTAGGCAAACTTGGGGAGGGGGTAGCACGGTTCCCTCCAGCAGATGGCAGTTACTGGTTCTGTTCTGTTCACTTGGGACACAATGCACTGTACGGTAAGGTTTGATGTATGACACATGTATAAACTATTACAAAATGTATGGATTGGAGTGATGGTTTCTTTATAAGTTGTTTCATTAACTGATGTCAGTAATTATTGCTGACTATCCATAAATGATGATTAATTATGCCGGAGAGAACCATTGTTGCTATGAAGCAGAATAATGGTGGCACCATTTTCATTGTGTTTTATTTAGCAATCCAAGCTGGCAGACGCTACGTGGATCAGTAATTAAAAAAATAAGAATTTTTTATAGCATTAAAGTGCACAATAAAACAAGCATTTACAATGCAACGGTTTCGCCTTTGTAAAAGTTAGAGCTATTGGCATTGTAAATGACAACATTTTTATTTATGTGTTGGTTTTGAAAATAGATAAATAAATGTCACTGTCATTTACAATGCCAATAGCTTAATCTCTCGCAAATGCAACACACAAACACAGACCCACACTGAGTCCCACACACATACATACCTACAGAGCCACACGCAGAGCCACACACACACAGCCACACACACATACACAGAGCCACATACACAGACACACACACAGCTACAGACACACACACACACACACACACTTCATCCACCCACTAAGTCCATATAAATTACCATAGATAAAAATTGTTGCAACTGTATAAGATGATAGTGAACGTATTTGGATCCAATTTGGCATGAACACAGAAACACTTGAACTCAATGCCCATCCAGGACTACATACTTTGAGAAGAATCTCATAGTAATATATGAAGCAGGGATGCAACCTCATATTCACTTAAAGTGCTTCGGCAGTAAGACAAAGAATCTAGTCTCAGGTTTTAAAAAAAAATACTTTGCTCTGTACTTGTAGAGCTCAGCTAAAGGATGCACAGATGCCAGATAGAATATGTTATTATATCAAGCTTGCTATGATGCATCTGCCCCCTGTTC
This sequence comes from Lissotriton helveticus, assembly GCF_964261635.1. Lineage (NCBI taxonomy): Eukaryota > Metazoa > Chordata > Amphibia > Caudata > Salamandridae > Lissotriton > Lissotriton helveticus. Next base: position 896,912,904 of record NC_136072.1, on the reverse strand, counting down.
TGTGTTCTTGGCTGCCATGGGTGCAAGACTGGACAATACAGTTGGTTTGACCCCAAATTACTGCAAACTTGTAAAAACAGCCTTGAAGTAAAGCCACACAAAAAGCTACTGACCAAAGTGAAAAGAGATCCACCAAGCCAAAATAAATGTTCTTTCTATGCTGGTTTCCAAAGGAAAAGTATTTAAGTGTTTGTCAATTTCATGGGGTTCCTGTTAAGACTAGCTAAGCACAATACTGTCTTTATTACTTGCTATCAGCATTAATTAGGTTGAGCCTGGGCGGCACAGGCGCTGCTCTGTGAGGCGTGCTGTATTAGAGTATGTACATGAAGCTCCACCAACTCTCCGCCCATATTTTTCATTGGCTTGTGACACTGTCTTTTATAAAGGCTGGCTTCTGCATCGTTAATAGGCTTGTTAGTCCCTCCCTAGTACCGCCTTGCCTTTATTTGTAACCTCCAATGAGGACTGGCCCTTTTACTTCTGTTGTTACACGGTATGTATTATTTAGTGTGTAAGCACTATTATCTTTAATGAGTTTCTCTTACTGCAGACACAAAATGCTTTCCTGCAACATTCAGCACACCATGCACGCTTTCACTATCCTAGTAACCCAGGACAATGGTGGCAGCTTCTTGGAAGTGAAATAGGTCTGGCATTTACAAGAGTTTGAGCTATTGGCATTGTAAATGACAATGCCTTTTATTTATGTATCATCAAAACAGATAAATAAAAGGTGTTGTCATTTACAAAGCCAACAGCTTAAACTCTCGCAAATGCGAGACCTATTGCATTTCAAATGCCTGTTTATACTTTTATTTCATTTACTAATTAGTTCGAGCCTCAGAATTACAATTTAAAACGGAAAAAAAACAATCTTCCTAATAATTCCTATATTGTCCCAAGCGAAATTTGTGCATACTCTGTGCTGGCCTACTTGAAACTGCACAGTGCTGCAGCGCACTACCTGCAAGAAAGAGTCTGGGACTGCGCAGAGTGCACCCCTCCTGCTAAATGAGATGGGGGGGGAAGTGAAAGGGCAGAGAAAGGGACAAAGAATAAAGAGAAAGGGAGACCGAGGGATGGGGCCAGATTAGAGAGGAAAATCACAATTAAAGGAGCAGGACAAATGGAGAAGGAGAAAGGGAGAGGGAGAACGTGAAAGAGGTAGAGGGATAGAAAAAGGGAGGGAGGGCGAGGGATAGAACAAGCCAGTGAGCAAGCAGTACGTTGTTCCCGTTTCTTTAACGACAGCAACTTTACTTGCTACAAGCATTGCTAATCTACTTAACTGGTCACACAAGCCCTCGAAAACTGGCCTGGCCAGGGTGGCAATCAACAAGATACCAGATCGCGGAGACTACTGCATAAGAAGCAGTTCAGTTCACTTATTGCTAAATGTTAGGTAAACATGGCTGCGATACAACATATTTTCACAATCGGCGCGTTACACAGTCATTCATTCACCCACTGAAAACTGTTACGCATAGATGAACATCTGCTCCAAACGAGCAAAGGACTATTGATCATATCCAATAGAGGAAAACCCTGTGTACTTCTCCAGTGACGGCTAAAAGTAAAAACTCTCCAATGATCTCCTAAGATCAAACGCAATTAACCTGAATACTAAATCTAACCGGATAGATTGCATACTCTCTACTAATCTCACACACACATAAGATACAACTGTTGTTTTTTTACAGCTCCCAACAAAGGAGTCCAAATATCACGGAAACTGTATTAGCACTACACACTCGAAAACATAACTTAAATTGGTGGAAAAAGTAAATATGTCAATGGAGTGCGATAAACCTCACACCCCAAAAAAAAAACACTAAGCAAAACTTTCTATAGATGTTTACAAAGGCTGCAAAATACACTTTGCACACCATTAGTTTATACTTGCCGTCCATCCTTATCTAGTTGGCCTTTCTCTTGCCTTTTGCTCCCTGGTTCTATCCCCTCCATTCCAGCGTTCCGCCACTTCATTCGCACCAACACGTTACCCTTTCCCAACATTGCCCATCTGCTCCCTCTACTTAATTCCACGAAAGGGTGTGACACTAACTGTCCCAAAACAAGCATTTCTTGATGTGACTATGCACAGATTTGCTACATAAGGCGTGAATTACACCAATTGGCAAACTGAATACTTTGCCCTCTCAGCCTCCGTTTCCTATCCTTACAACTGTCACTCCACACACTCTATGTATGCCCTTACGACTAGTGATCTCATACGTATTCATTGTCATACGTGCTACTCACCAGGGACTTGCACATAGAGCGACCCGAAAGCACATAAATAGATGCCGGCAAGTGCGACTAAAAACATTCGCCGGGGAAGCCGGGTGTCCGCCATGGTAGGGAGTAGGTGCAGGGGGCTCAGAAACACAAACTCCTCGCCTTCAGGACAGCCAACGCGCCACGCTGGGATTCGGCAGCAGGAAAGACGTGGTGGGTTACAGCAGTTCTATGGAACGCGCGCACGCTCTAGGGGCGTGGCCATCGCCCCTTTGAAGAGAGAAGGAGGACTCAAGCAAAAACACAGTGGAACGGAACTCCTTCAGTAATAAATGTTGCCAGTTAGAACGTGGGGCCAGCAATGCATTGTACGATGTTGTGTTAAAGTTCAAAACGTCATATAGCGAACCACGTAATACAAGCTGTACTCTTCTTAGCTTTTAACCCATTAGTTTGCTTCAATTTGCCACACACAAGATGGCGGAGATTCTACGGGCGCTATAGTTGAGGTCTTCACACGCGCCACACCACAGACAGTCAGTATCTCTTGTCCCGCACTGTTGACGTTTGATCATTCGAGCGAGCGGGAAAAACAACAAGAAACAGGGGGGCAGAGGCTCCGGTAGACGCTGCTCGGAAAGCACAGCGTCCTGTAGGGATTCGGGGGCGTGCTCTCCCCTTCCCATTGGCTGGAAGGTAAAATTCCAGCCAATGGGAAGAGGAGAGGGCGTGACTTAAAAAAAGACACGGAAACGCCCCCGAATCGCGTCAAGGCGGGCCCTGAACTGAGTGACGCTCCTCTCCTCCAATGGCTGGCCAGGATTTACGAGGCCAGCCAATGGAGAAGAGGGGCGTGTTCAGCCCCCATACTACAGACAAAAGATTTCGGCTCCGCCCACTGCTTACGCAGTGCGACGGTAGCCGAAACCTAAAAAGGAACACAGGGTAGGTCTGGGTGGGGCAATGGAGGAGCGGTTAGGGAGGGAGAGGGAAAAAGCAGTGCACCAGTGACTCAATGATATGGGGTTGGAGGAGATGCACAGTGCAAAGAAGGAAGAGGAAGGGGGAGAAACACATGCGGCAAAGAGTGAGAGCAGCATGGAGTGAGGAGAAGCAAATGAGAGGGAGAGCAATGCACAGAAGAAGCACACAAAAGAGCAGCACAAAGCGTGGGAGGGCGGGAGAACTGTACATGAGATAGAGAGAGCAGCAAAGGTTTGATATCAACAAGGATGGCGTGGTGAGCATTTGAGGAGAAGCACATAAGGAGAGAGGTGGAAGACACCTGTACTCTCATAGACTGCTTAACCAAAAAGTAAAAAAGTTCAATAAAAATGAGCAGCAAAAGGATACAAGTGGCAGTCAATCAAAGAGATGGTAAACAGGCTATGCACCAGGGGAGGACCAAACACAAGATGGACAAGCTGGGACAAGGAAAGCCATTGAATAAGAAAGAGGTGAGTGAGAGTGACAATAAAGCCTATCAATGGTAAGCAATGGGCAGGCTGTAATCCAACAAATTGGACTTTCGCAATTAGTGCTGTAGATCTAAAAACACTTTCTTATTTAGGTGTTTAGCAGTGCCTGCGACGTGCAGCGGGTCCAGGGAGGGAGAAATATGCCATTTTAGGTACATACAGGACCCTTAGAATTGAGCTGCATCGTTCCTTCTAAAAGGCACACATTCATTCTTACAGCAATTGTGCTCTCATTCTTTAGGAAACATACTTCTTTGTGAGGAACTGTGTGAATTGCACTGCAAGAGTTATTGTATTTGCATTTATATAGCGCTTACTACCCTTCACGAGGCGTTGAAGCGCTTTTTCAGCGAGTAGCATGCTACTGTAGGACCCAAAAAGTATTAGTAGTGAATTAATAAAGGGAAATAGGAAATCAATTTGAGCGGTGGATATGTTAATCAGTTATTTGGGTGGAAAAGGATAGTGGAGGGATAGAAGAGGGATGGGTTTGCATTTATATAGTGCATGCTACCCCTGATGAGGTGTTCAAGCGATTTTCGGCGTTAGCACGATACTCCAGAACTCAAACAGGATTAGTGGGGAAATTAGTGTAGTAGCAGTAGCAATGTGTCAACTGGGTACAGCCATCAGGCTAAGCTGCATACCTGCTGATAAACGGATTTTTATGGCTCACATCTGTATAAAGTTGATACAATTTGAGAGGGCAAGCTCACCCCAGTCTTTATAAAGCAGCGTTTTCCAACTATATTGGCCAACAAGCCAGGAGCTTTACAGTTATGTCTGAGGCTGGCTGAAGTTTAGAGTGCTTTGAAGCTCGTCTAAGACCTCTCTAGCAGCATCGTTGCAGTGCTTAAGAAGGCCAAAGCTGTGGCTGGGAAAGGCTGGGTCGTTGGATGACAAATGCTAAAAGCCATTTCTCTCTCATTTACATATTCAAGGAATTATCTGCAAAGATGAACTTTCCCTCGCGCGAGCGTGTGCCCGGCAAGGCCATGATAATGAGCAGCGACAAGTGCCGGTAGGTGGCAGGCCGCATCAGAGCCTGAGTCAATCACGCCCAGCCCAGTGTCCTCGGAGCGCCACCAGGAGCACCGTCCAAACTGGTGGCTAGCAAATGGCCCCTCTAATTCCGGCCCCCTCCTCCTTGGCTGCCGTCTCCTATCCTCAAACACGCTTGCATGGCTCCTGCAGTCTCGCGCTCTCCCCTCCCTCCCCGTTACTCCCGGGGGCACGAAAAACTGGTACCGAGAGAAAAACGCCAACTATTTTAGACTTTGCAAGAGCGCGCTCAGAATTTGTCAGCTTCAAGCGCAAGGCAAGGAATTAACACGTCTGGTGCAACAGCATAGATGCTCGGCTCCAGATACGTCACGGTGGGATGGAGAGGCCGCAGCGGGTCTGGCGGCGAGGAACTGAGAGAGAACTAGCGCGTGGGGAGTCGGGGCCTGGGGAAAACGAGTGCTTCGATAAAAGGCTGCATAGGTGAGGCATGAGCTGGAGAATGAGAAAGGCTGAGGCGGGAAAAAGAGACGCCGAGACATGAGAACAGATCAAGGGCATCATTTGGCCTAATTGCCATGATGACTTCCGGTAGTGACGTTACGTGCCCTCTGACCAACAGTGACATCACATGGATGACCTCTTGACCCTCCCCTGGCCTTTTATAACTTACCTATTTGCTGGGCGTCTGGGAGTGGTAAGGAGGGGAAACCAGACTGCAAATATGGTCCTAACCGCCCTGTTAATGCTCCCGGGCTTCAGGTTGGATGAGAAACAGCCAGGACAGGGGAGCACGGAGGTGAGATACATTATCAAATAACAGCTCCTGAAAGGAAGACAGGCTGGGGAAGAAGTAAACCACCTTAGATAATCTTGCAGGGTGAATCCTCCTGGAGACGTTCAAGTGCACACTTAGCAGAGTCAAAAGGCAACAGACACCCTAGATGAGACGCTGGCCTGGTGTCAGATTCTTAAATGATACGGTTTGTGTGATTTTACTGTGGGAGCATCGTCCACATTATAATGTATTTGCCACATATTCAATATTGCTGTAGTAGGCAATAATGAGACGAATATTTTGCCAGGACTGTATTAATGTCCCCGATAGAAGGGCCGGCGAAGGGGTTCTGCCCAGTACATACAAGGCCATTATATATTAAAGTGTAATTCAAACAGGTTGGAAATAATGAACCTTTATTTATTCATGAAATGTTTTATTTTGACAAATCCGGGCAATTATTAAAGCATTAGATATTTAAAGAAGTCACTCAGAATAGAGAAAATCACAAACATTGTACTTCATTATTCAAGTGTGGTGTTTTAGATATGCAAAGTTTATCACTGTTTTGTAGAATTATTTCTTGATGGAAAGAGGTGTGGCTAAATATCCATAATTCAGCCACAGAGTAAAGTAGAAACTGAAAGCTAGTTCTAGAACATATCTGGGATGCCCAGAATTAAGTAGACCTGTTTTTTTATGACAAGTGTTTTTCCATTGCGGGAGTTAAAGGAGACAATGTTAATAACATATTGCTTCTGTTTTTTCCATACAAAACAAAATCATTATTTCCTGCTGACAAAAGTTTCGTATGATCTTGTGAATATTGTTCTTTTATTAAGAAACTTGTATTTTACACAGCGTTGGTATCACTTATGTATCAATGTGTGTAGCCAAAAAATCTAGTAAGTATTGCCACATAATTAGCATTATTTTACAGCATAATGTAATCCGCGTGAGCAATTTTACCTTTCATTGCCACATAATTTCATTGGCTCTACTTATTGGCCAGGATATGAGATAACCCGGAAATAGATACAAGCTAGGGAAGTCGGGAGGACTGCGGTGGGCACAGGGAGCCCAGGACTTAAAGTCTGAGGAGGTGTCTGCTCATATAGAAGGGCAAAAGATGAGAAATCTGGGAGGCCACAGGCAACCTAGAGGTGAGCCTGCCTGGGTGAGGCACAAGCTGGAGGGAGTGAGTAAATATTTTATGTAGGAAAGCCCGCTCATAAAGACTTTAGACACCTCGGGACGTGTGCTAAGCCTATAAAACGCGGGGAGTGTTGAGTGAAGGTGCCGAAAGTGCACTTTTAGTGGCTTTCAATCATCTTTTATTGAACAGTGACACACACGCAACACTTGCACAAAAGCATTCACATGCGCTCACGCCATTTAACGAGACGCCTATGGCAGCAAATGTCTTCTCCTGGAGGGAGGGGCAGTCAGGGGTTGCGATGAGACATCCGCTTAGAAGCAGGTCTTGCTTCTCTGAATCGGGGTGAGTGCAGCATGGGGGCATCTGAGTCCTCTTCGACGCCCCGCAATATCTGACTCATCCAGTTTGCACTATAAAATACCCCACCAGGGAACACGTTAACTTAGCCACGTCATCAATATAGCTCTAAGCGCAGCGAAATACAGCTCCATTCTCCCGGCCTCCATCCTTCTTGCTGTACCACAGGTGTACCAAGACAACTAATTACCTACCTTTCTGTGTCTCACCTCCCTTCTGTCTCAAAGTTATAACCACACAGCTCCATGCTCCCTCTATACATCTCTCTGCCCCTGAGAGGCACGCACACAGCACCATGCTCCCTCCATCAGTCTTTCTGTACCTGAGATGCACGTGCACAGCTCCAGCTTCCCTCCAATACATCTTTCTGTACCTGAGATGCACGCACACAGCTCCACCCCTCCTTCATAAATCTTTCTGTACATGAGAGGCACGCACACAGCTCCACCTCCCGCCATAAATCTTTCTGTAACTGAGATGCACACACACCGCTCCATGCGCCCTCCATACATCTTTCTGTACCTGAGATGCACGTGCACAGCTCCAGCCTCCCTCCATAAATCTTTCTGTACCTGAGATGCACGCACACAGCTCCACCCCTCCTTCATAAATCTTTCTGTACCTGAGAGGCACGCACACAGCTTCACCTCCCGCCATAAATCTTTCTGTACCTGAGATGCACGCGCAGAGCTCTTCCCCCTCCATAAATCTTTCTGTACCTGAGATGCAGGCGCACAGCTCCTCCTCCCTCCATAAATCTTTATGTACCTGAGATGCAGGCGCACAGCTCCTCCTCCCTCCATAAATCTTTCTGTACCTGAGATGCAGGCGCACAGCTCCTCCTCCCTCCATAAATCTTTCTGTACCTGAGAGGCACGCACACAGCTCCATGCGCCCTCCATAAATCTTTCTGTACCTGAGATGCACGCACACAGCTCCATCCTCCCTCCATAAATCGTTCTGTAACTGAGAGGCACGCACACAGCAACCCCTCCCTCCATAAATCTTTCTGCACCTGAGAATCACACACACAGCTCCATGCGCCCTCCATAAATCTTTCTGTACCTGAGAAGCAGGCGCACAGCTCCCCCTCCCTCCATAAATCTGTCTGAACCTGAGAGGCAAGCACACAGCTCCATGAGCCCTCCATAAATCTTTCTGTACCTGAGATGCAGGCGCACAGCTCCCCCTCCCTCCATAAATCTTTCTGTACCTGAGAGGCAAGCACACAGCTCCATGCGCCCTCCATAAATCTTTCTGTACCTGAGATGCACACACACAGCTCCATGCCCCTTTCATAAATCTTTATGTACCTGAGATGCACGCACACAGCTCCATGCACCCTCCATAAATCTTTATGTACCTGAGATGCACACACACAGCTCCATGCGCCCTCCATAAATCTTTATGTACCTGAGATGCACACACACAGCTCCATGCGCCCTCCATAAATCTTTATGTACCTGAGATGCACACACACAGCTCCATGCGCACTCCATAAATCTTTCTGTACCTGAGATGCACGCGCACAGCTCTCCCCCCTCCATAAATCTTTCTGTACCTGAGATGCACACACACAGTTCCATGCGCCCTCCATAAATATTTCTGTACCTGTGATGCACGCACACAGCTCCATGCGCCTTCCATAAATCTTTCTGTACCTGAGATGCACGCACACAGCTCCATGCGCACTCCATAAATCTTTATGTACCTGAGATGCACACACACAGCTCCATGCGCCCTCCATAAATCTTTCTGTACCTGAGATGCACGCACACAGCTCCATGCGCCTTCCATAAATCTTTATGTACCTGAGATGCACACACACAGCTCCATGCGCCCTCCATAAATCTTTATGTACCTGAGAAGCAGGCGCACAGCTCCCCCTCCCTCCATAAATCTTTCTGTACCTGAGATGCACACACACAGCTCCATGCGCCCTCCATAAATCTTTCTGTACCTGAGATGCAGGCGCACAGCTCCCCCTCCCTCCATAAATCTTTCTGTACCTGAGAGGCAAGCACACAGCTCCATGCGCCCTCCATAAATCTTTCTGTACCTGAGATGCACGCGCACAGCTCCATGCGCCTTTCATAAATCTTTATGTACCTGAGATGCACACACACAGCTCCATGCGCCTTTCATAAATCTTTATGTACCTGAGATGCATGCACACAGCTCCATGCGCCCTCCATAAATCTTTCTGTACCTGAGATGCACACACACAGCTCCATGCGCACTCCATAAATCTTCCTGTACCTGAGATGCACGCGCACAGCTCTCCCCCCTCCATAAATCTTTCTGTACCTGAGATGCACACACACAGCTCCATGCGCCCTCCATAAATCTTTCAGTACCTGTGATGCACTCGCACAGCTCCAGCCTCCCTCCACAAATCTTTATGTACCTGAGATGCACGCACACAGCTCCATGCGCCCTCCATAAAACTTTCTGTACCTGAGATGCACGCACACAGCACAATGCTCCCTCCATAAATCTTTCTGTACCTGAGATGCACACACACAGCTCCATGCGCACTCCACAAATCTTTCTGTACCTGAGATGCACTCGCACAGCTCCAGCCTCCCTCCACAAATCTTTATGTACCTGAGATGCACGCACACAGCTCCATGCGCCCTCCATAAAACTTTCTGTACCTGAGATGCACGCACACAGCACAATGCTCCCTCCATAAATCTTTCTGTACCTGAGATGCACACACACAGCTCCATGCGCACTCCACAAATCTTTCTGTACCTGAGATGCACGCGCACAGCTTCAGCCTCCCTCCATAATCTTTCTGTACCTGAGATGCACGCACACAACACCATCCTCTCTCTATTCCCTTCATCATTTTGTAGCAGAGGTGTACTCACGCCACTCCATGGTCCCTCCATCTTTCTATACATGGGATGTCCTCACAAAGCAGCATGCCGCTTCTATTCTGCGTTTTTGTACCTGAGATGCTCCCTCAGCAGTATTCCATCTACCTTTCTGTACCCGTACCACACCATGCTCCCTCCATGCATCTTTTTTGTACTTAATATGTGCTCGCATATTTCAATGTATCTTCCATCCTGCTTTTATACCTTAGATGCACTCACAGCCGAGTTATATGCAAACAGCTCCAAGCGCCTTCCATTAATCTGTTTGTTACTAAGATGTATCTAAACAACTCCATGCTTCCTGTGTCTATCCACCTGTGCCCCAGTTGTACTCAGCCACCTTTATAGCTCTCTCTCTCTCTACCTATGATGTACTAACAAAGCTCCCTGCTTTCTGTCTCCCTGGAACAGAGGTTTCCCCACACAGCTCCAAGTGTCCTCAATTCATCTTTGTGTACCGGATATATACTTACACAACTCCATGGGGCATATTATGAACAACTAGCGATATTTATCGCTAAAGAAGCTTAGCGACATTTTTTTATCGCCAAGCATCACCGGATTTTATCACAGAGATAACGTGCTATTAGCAACGTTTATCTCCAATGCGATAAAATAACCAGCGATATCGGCGAAATGCGTGAATATCGCTGGAAAACCAGCGATATTCACGCATCATCGCCAATAGGGTCTTAGCCAGAATATCCACCTCCCATTGGATATAATGGCTAAGAACTGGTCTGAGCAGGCGTTAGTTTTTAGCAATATTCGCGCTTAGCGTGAATTTTTTTATCGCTACGCCTGCCTTGCTAAATAGGCGATAGTGACGTTACCGACTGCTTTCAGTCGCTAACTGGTTGGGTACGCCCACTTTGCATGTCATTAGCGATAAATATCGCTGACATGCAAAGCGGGCCCCAAACCGCTCGCTATCACCTAAAAGCTGTCGCTAACTGATGTTAGCAACAGCATGCTAATAGGGCAATGAAATTATCGCTGCTTTGCGGCCGAAAACGGCCGCATAGGCGGCGATAATTTCATTTCGCCTGCCTTGATAATATGCCCCCATCTTTCCTCCGCATATTTTTCTGTACCTCCAATATATTCATACCACTATGTGTTGCCTCCATTTACATTTATTGCACTTTATAAGTCTTTACCACACAGATCCATGCTCTGTCCATCTATTTTTTTGTACTCATGATATATGACAAAATCTTCAATTTCCCATCAGTGATATTTTTGTACTTGCCATACGCTTACACAATCCACTGTTCTCTCTATCTGTCTTTCTGCACGCGAGATGTATTCACACAACCTTGTACTCTCTCCATTCATTTTTCAGTCCCTGGGATGCACTTACAAAGCTCCTGGCTCGTTACCTTGTCTAGAAATGTAAAGCACAGCTCAATGTTCCCTACAACCATTTGTACCCCAGACTAGACTGCCCCCATTGATCCTTCTGTAACACCGATGTACTCACAAAGTCTCATGCTCCCTCGTTTTATCTTTTTGTACCTGTGATATACACAGCTCTGTGCGCCCTCATGTATCTTTCTGTGCATAGATACAATTGACTTTGTAGTGTGTACCTGTTGGAACGTGAATGTCGCCTTTATGGTATGCCTGGGTGTACCCCGAGTGCCTAGCTGCAGGTGAATCTGGAATCCTGACTTTTACTGGGTCTCTGGCATCCTACTGACCTAGTGTGTCCGTAGAGGTCTAGGCCTGTCCTTGAAAATGCAAGGTGCAGGACCATTTCCTGTGTCCTGGGCAAGTGCACCGTGCACGCCCTCACAGTGTATGTAGGACCACTTTTACTGTCCTGAATGTAGTACATGTAGCAGTGGTAGCACCATGCTGTGTTTTGTGATTGTATAGTAGACCAGACCTTTATGTCTTTGTCAAAGAGACTGTGGCCTATAGCCACCTCTGGTGGAAAGTTCAGCTATTATGTGAAATCCAGTAATTACTCTACAGCAATTACATTAATTACTGCAAAATTATGATTAATTATGCGAAATGCATCTCACACTCAAAAATGTGCCTGAACGGTCCGTTGGGGTTAAAATTAAACTTGCAAATGTAACTTCGAATTGATTTCTGTTCGCTGACATTCAAAACACTGCAGCTCATATTTGGATTTATAGTTTTGTGCTAAAAAGTTACCACAACGGTACGGTCAGGTAAAACATCTACCTGAAATGCTTGTTGATCACTCACATTAAAGGAAATGTCACTTGCATCCAAAACACTGTCAATCGCATTCATATTTGAAATTTTGCTCAAAAAATTACCCGAGTGGTGTGCTAGGTAAAACATTCCCTGAAATACTTAAATGTTTAAAAAATTACACCAATTACATTGGCGTAATTACATTTTCGCCTAGGCCTAATACACATCTGTCTACAAAATGTACATAAAAGTGAGATCCAAATCACCCCACTTGGTTAATGTCTTAAGTTCTTCTTGAGCACTAAAGGAGTAGTCCACATAGTACTAGGTGAGCACTGTAACGAGAGCTGCTTTCTGCCTGGCAGCCAGTCTCCCAGAGGTAAGGGAACATCACCTGGAGTCTGGTCTTTCTGCTCGAGGAGCTGAGAGTGTGCCTAGTGGCAAGAAGCATGCCTTTTGAGTCGACAGAGGGAAGGATTATACTTGGCCTTGTCAGAGGAAGAAGCCCAGCAAGTTGCCTGCATGAAGAACACCCAGAGAAAGTGAATTGTATTGGACAGAACTAGTAGCGACCCATGGCATGATTGGTTCTCCAGATCTCTCTGTGCAATTCCCGCCAAAGACTCGACTGTGGCCATGTTCGCAGACAGTCGCTGGGGACTTGAACTGCCAATTGCAGAAGCCAATTAGACGTGTCACAGCTGAGTTGAGCACAGTCTGCCTGAGAGGCTACAACTATACGTTTCTTACAATAACCTGCACCACAGTCTGCTAAGTCTTAGCGCTGTGATGTCCCTTTGGGATGAATGTCGCGCTATGCAAATACCTATAAATACAAATACAACGACATCACTGCCTAAGGCAGTTGGTTGGCCTTTGGGGCTGCAACTGGCGGAGAAGCTATTCTATGAACCTGGACCAGCCATGCTGTGATCGTCCAGCAACATTGGCGCATCATTGCGGTGAGGAGCTGGAGGGCCTCAGAGGCCATAACTGCTGAAAGGACTGTGTCGTGACACACATATCTTGCCATCAACATAGGTGCCAAAGAGAGGCTTCTGTCACAATGGAAGGTGCAGGACGCGCCTGCCACGGAACCCGACCTATGAGATCACCATGCAGGCCACTCAAGACTTCAACCTCGACCAGACCAAAGAAGTGATATGCACTCCTAGTAAGTCAACCATGAGGACTGAAGACTTTCTGTCCACCTTCAATCTGGGGTAAAAACGAGTGGCTGTGCTGTGCATCTAAATCCTGTGGTGGTGGACAGTGATCTTTTTTTCACCTGTGTCTAATTCATGCTTCTGCCACATAGGGTAACCCAAGTGGGAAGAAAATACTGAAGCAAGGGGAATGTAGCACTTACTAAGGACGAATCCAGGATACATCCCTGTATTTGATAGCCTATTTGCATTGTGTAGTATATAATCCTTTTGTGCGATTAAAGTACTTGCTTTGCTAAAAGACAAGCAGTGGGCTATGCATTAAGTTATTGTGTCTGTTGTTTGATTGTTCAATTCTGAGTTCTTTACCCCTACACTATCTTCCTGAAAAGAGTTGGACTGCTCGCTGAGAACTGCTCACTGAGGGTAAAGTGTGGAAAGGGTTCTACTTTGCGCAGTTTGCAGAACCATTGCAGGTAGCACAGATCCCACAACACTGGTGGCAAACAACTTCAATAACGGGCCGAGGGGATGCAGTCAATACCTCCTCCTCTGAGTTTCCCTTGGTAAAACGAGGAATTGCATGTGAAACCTACTGAACGTTCTCCACCTGTACATTTCGGCAGGCTTGGCCTGGAGAAATGTATGAGAAGAAAGTTGCCAGCATGTGGTATAACAGGAGTTTTTCAGGAATCTACATTTACCACTCCACAAGGATTCAGGGCCGTACATCATTTTTTTGCTCACTGAGCTCCAGGATGGTATTCATTTGTGGGGTCTCATTTTGTAAGAATCCCAATCGACCATCTTTCCCTTTATTTGGTGAATTAAAGACAATGCACGAATGTTGAATTTCAGCGTGGGTGCCTTGGCCCAAAGGACTGGGCCTGCACCTGTATAACAGGCTGCAATACGCTCTATTACTAGGAAATGGTGCTGTCTGCAGCAGCCGACCAGAGAGCTTTAATGGGCTCCAGAGGAGTTATCCCTCACTCATAATTCAGAAATGGTCAAACAGCACCATGTGCCTCGGCTCCAAATGGCCCTATGAATAGCTGACTGTTTTAGTGAACCAGACTGTTTTAATGATTGCAATAAACATCCCATCATCTTAAAGTACCCCGGAAGCCTCCTCAACTAATATTTAGTGTAACACGCAAGGGAAGGAGGAGGATGATGTGCACGGAGTAGCGCACACACTAGCTGCAAGCATACCCATTGCTCTGTCAGCATTAACTGTTGTGCTGTAGAACGGACAGAGTGAGGGGCTCACTGCTTGTTGCACTGAAATTCTGCAGGTTTTTGTCACAGCTTCCCTATCCCTTAATTACTCCTTCCCTTGAAGTTAGCCATTTTCTAGTTGGTCTCTGATCTGACTGCCTTTTTAGTTACAGTTTGATCTCCAGATTGGTGGTCCTCGACTTGTTCGAAGTAGGCTCATGTGCTTTCCCGGACTCCAAACATTTGGGACTATGAAGATACATTCACCTGGCCCCCAACTCTAAACCAGGGCTAAGGTGAAGTATTTTCTCAAGCATGACTACTCAGTACAAAGAGGGGCATATTCGCAAGGACTTATCGCTGAGTTAGCAGCACTTTATCGCAGCCAAAATGGCGATAAATGTATCGCCCCATTCACAAGCTGGTGCTAACAGCTGATATCACCAGTTTACCTGCGATAGCAGCTCAAAAAACATTGCCATAGATGACCCCGGAAACTAACTGTAATGAGATGCAGAGTAGGGGTTCCCGTGCAAAAAGCAGCGACAACACCACTTCGCAACATTCTCAACGACCAGCCAGATCGGCGATAAGATCACAAATCAGGCGATAAGGCGTGTTAGCAGCAAGGAATTAACACCTGCTCTTATCTGGTGTAAAATCGGGTGACAACCTGCACCATACAATGGAGCCCAGCCCAGAGCCACACCTGAAGATTAACAGATGCCATGGAGCTACTGATCATGCAGCTCGGGCACCCAAGAGGGCCACAACACCCACCACCACTACCCCCACCCCCACTGCTCACCTGCTGCCACCAGTGTGTCTCCAACCACGTGCCGGTATACACTGCAATCCACCAGGTCCCTTATCTGACACAGAGTCCAGATTCATGAATGGCAGAGTCCATACAGTTGCACACACCATCATCGTTTGCCCGCCCCTGCGCACACAGGCTGCTGCACCCCAGCCCCTCCTGCCGCCCAGAGGTGATTGCCCAATCCTGCGCACCCAGGCTTCACTGCTCACCTTCCTCCACGGTGTGTCTCCAAGAGGGCCCACCAAGTACCAGTGCAAGCTCCAAGCCCGGGGCCCGCAACCTTGCCAACCTTCACATCATGCAGCCCGCACCGCAGACCACGAGGTCACACACTTGATTCTGGATCTTGATTTCACAATGGCAGAGATCATATCAGTGCACACAGCATCATCGCAGGCTACACACCCGCTCAGCTCTTTAGGTGCCACTAACTCTGTGAACCTCAAGGCAACGCCATGTGGCGGTAGGCCCACGCTGCCCGCTGGCTCAGGCCTACACTGCGGTCCAGCAAGGCTCATACATATCCTTACCAGTCCAGACCACCAGGATGGGGCATCATCACAGGCTGCACACCTGCTCAGTTCTTTAGGTGTCCATTCATCAGTGCCCCGAAAGTCACCGTCCACTGGCGGTGTGCCTTTGCCGGCCGCAGTGTATCTGGTGGCACCAAGTCTGTGCACCGCATTCATGGACTCTTTATGTTTGAGTACCGTGGTGCAGGCACTATCATGTCACCTCCAGCAGTGGATAATGCATAAATAATAACCACACTGATACACCCAGATAGAGAGTGGAAATGGCGTCCAGCACGTGCGCCCAGCCCTTTTTATTGGCAGGGTCACATGTCCCTGTGACGCGTGTGCTGGATGGATGTTGTGTGGGTGTAAGCCAGCCGTGAGGGAGTGGCCGTGGCATGCGGACAACTAGACCTGTGATCAGCAGATCACTGCAGGGAAGACCTGGTATATATATAGCATTATCGTCCCGCCCTGTAAGCGTAGGCGGAGTGGGCTGGCCTGACGTGTGCCAGTCCAGCGTAGGGGTATGAACAATGACCACGGGGCTCTGGGTGTGGATCCGTCCTGGGCTGAACAAGGAAGTAACTAATGCAAGTGTCTCTGTTGTAGTATCGGTGCCATTCGGACCGCAACCGGTAATGCTGCACGCTGTGACTCAAGTCCCACAACATGAGCAACATGGGCTTAAGGGAGAATCACTGACCCTCATTCATCCATACTTTCACACTAGAATGATCATAGACATGACACATCTATGTGAATATGAATGTTTAATGCACATTTAGTGGAGTGTTGTAGCGGGAGCAGTACAGGGCAATGCAAACCCCACTTTACATTGTAGCCCATAGAGGGCCATCCAGAGTCCTTTAGGGAAAGGCAAGTTCATCAGAAGAGGAAGCGTTCAGTCCACTGTCTGAGTGCTGTGTCATTGGTAACCAAACAGAATATGGCAGTCCATGTCGAGGTCCAAGGTGAGTGTCGCAGAGTGCATCGGGGGACAGTGGAAGATGATGATGCGGAGGGCAGAACCAAGCAGAAATAGGTCATATGGTGGAGATGAATGCTACAGCTTTCTTTTTACGACTAAGGCAGATTCATCGTCATCTTCGTCCTCTGCTGTTTCATGTGCCTCACATGTGGGTGGTGGTGTTCTGTCTCCAGCACTCTGTGGCAGTGACACCTCAGGGATCGGCGGTGGAATATCACTGACACTTCAGGAGGCGGAGACGTGGATGAAGTGATAGCAGCAGCATTTTTCCACGCCAGGCCTTGTGGCAGCAATGCCATGAGGAGGGTTTGCAGGGCATGGAAAAACCCAGCTACCTCTCACTGGTGTACAGCCATGGCAGCAGCTCTTTCCGCATGCGTCCGCTCCATGTTCTCAATAATCCTCCGCATGTGTCCCAACTTCCGGTTGACATCGCTGGAGCCACTCTGACTAGACAGTTGTTCTTGTCTCTGAGTCAGGACTCCAGCAATGTCAGCCATGGATCGTTGGAGAGATACAAAAGGGGATGATGGACGGAGCGTTTGAACAAATCAAACACTCACCCCCAGTCAACTGATCTGGGTTTAATCCATCACCATTCTTTAGTTCACTCACCCACCCCAGTTCAGACATGGCTATATGCAAATCAGTCTGACCCTGTGTCTTATGGGAACAGTCCAGCCCGAACTGCCAAGCCATGTCTTCCCTGGACCGGAAACAAGCATCCTGGGACCGGTTTCGGATTCATAATCCTCATCAGCCAGGCTATCTTGAATCCAGTGGCCAAGTAAACCAGGGACTCACGTCTGAGTATACCCTGCCACACTTAGGGCGAACAAAGCGATACAAAAGGGGATGATGGACGGAGCGTTTGAACAAATCAAACACTCACCCCCAGTCAACTGATCTGGGTTTAATCCATCACCATTCTTTAATTCACTCAGCCACCCCAGTTCAGACATGGCTATATGCAAATCAGTCTGACCCTGTGCCATATGGGAACAGTCCAGCCCGAACTGCCAAGCCATGTCTTCCCTGGACCGTAAACAAGCATCCTGGGACCGGTTTCGGATTCATAATCCTCATCAGCCAGGCTATCTTGAATCCAGTGGCCAAGTAAACAAGGGACTCACGTCTGAGTATACCCTGCCACACTTAGGGCGAACAAAGCAATACAAAAGGGGATGATGGACGGAGCATTTGAACAAATCAAACACTCAGCCCCAGTCAACTGATCTGGGTTTAATCCATCACCATTCTTTAGTTCACTCAGCCACCCCAGTTCAGACATGGCTATATGCAAATCAGTCTGACCCTGTGCCATATGGGAACAGTCCAGCCCGAACTGCCAAGCCATGTCTTCCCTGGACCGGAAACAAGCATCCTGGGACCGGTTTCGGATTCATAATCCTCATCAGCCAGGCTATCTTGAATCCAGTGGCCAAGTTATTATTTATTATTATTATTATTAGATTTTGTAAAGCGCGTAGTCACCCGTAAGTATCCCAGCGCTAAGATCCCAACCGCTAGAGGGTAACAGGGGAGAGAAGGGAAAAGGACGCTCAGGGGAATAGGTACGTTTTCAGCCGCTTCCTAAATCGGAGATAGTCTAGTTCCGTCCTGAGATCGCGGGGGAGGGAGTTCCAGAGGCGGGCTGTGTTGACCGAGAAGCGTCGCCCACCCATGCGCACCTTCTTCACTCTGGGGATGGTGATGAGGCATTCATGATCAGATCGAAGGGATCTTGAGGCTTTGTAGGGCCTGATGAATTTTTTTAGGATGGGGGTCCTTTGTCCTGCAGGAGTTTGTGAGACAGGCATAGAGCTTTGAACTTCACTCGCTCTCTCACTGGAAGCTAGTGTAGGTGTTTCAGGGCTGGTTTTGCAGAGGATCTAGTCGGGGTATTGGTGAGGATCCGGGCCGCGGCGTTCTGGATCCTTTGCAGTTTATTGAGGGTTGCCTCGGGAGCATCCAGATAGATGGTATTACTGTAAACCAGCCTTGATAAAATGAGGCCCTGGATTAACAGTTTCTGGGAGGCAGGAGGAAGTAAGGGCAAAATCTTCCTGATAGATTTGAGGAGCCCAAAGCAAGTCCCGGCGATTTTTTTGGCTTGCGTCTTGAAGGACAGGTATTTTTCAAGCCAAATTCCCAGGCTCTTGATCTCAGACTTGGGGGCAGGGGGTACACCCAAGCAAGGGGGCCAGATGCTCTGAGAGAGGGAAAGCCCCTTCTGGCCAAGGAGGAGAATATCTGTCTTTGAACCATTAAGTTTCAATGACGAGCTATTCATCCATCCTTGAATTTCTGCCAGACAGTTGT
Organism: Lissotriton helveticus; assembly: GCF_964261635.1. NCBI lineage: Eukaryota > Metazoa > Chordata > Amphibia > Caudata > Salamandridae > Lissotriton > Lissotriton helveticus. Next base: position 896,893,794 of record NC_136072.1, on the reverse strand, counting down.
ATAAGTCCGATGGTTCTTGGTTAGGGTGAGATAAAGACACCACTAATTGAGTGTCATCGGCGTAGCTGATGATTTTCACTCCGAACGGGTTTACAACCTCCTCCAATGGGGACATGTAGACATTGAATAATGTCGGGCTTAGGGATGAGCCCTGGGGCACGCCGCATTGGAGGGGGGTTTCGGGAGAACGGATGTCATTCTCCCAGACCTGAAAGGAGCGCTGGCAGAGGAAGGATTTGAACCAGGTCAGCGCAGTGCCCTCAACACCGATGTTCTTGAGTCGCTGGATTAAGACCCGATGGTTAACGGTGTCGAAGGCCGCACTGAGGTCCAGGAGGATCACTGCCACTGATCCTCCTGCATCCAAAAGGGCTCTGGCCTCCTCAACTGCTGCAAGTAGGGCGGTGTCAGTGCCCTGCCCTGGCCGGAATCCTGTTTGCGAGCCTCTGAGCAGATTGTTGGTCTCCAGATACTGCGAAAGCTTTTTGTTCACTAGCTTCTCAGCGATTTTACTGGTTCCGGGGAGGAGAGAAATTGGCCTGTAATTGGCCAAGTCCGAGGGGTCCAGAGAAGGTTTTTTAAGTAGCGCCTTGACGATGGCCGCCTTCCAGCTGGGGGGAACTTTTCCCTGGAGCAGTGAAGTATTGATGAGATGAGTGAGTGGAGGGACGATGGTAGGGGCCACTTTCTTAAGGATGCGTAGAGGGACTGAGTCCCTGGGGGATCCGCTTTTGATAGTGTCTAGCGTGGTTGAGACCTCATCAACAGTTACTGGTCCCAGCGAGATTAGACGGGGAGAGGTGGAGTTTGCATTCATGCAGTCTTCCTCACTGAAATTAATGGGTGGGAGAGAGGCAAGGATTTTCTGAATCTTCTCCTCGAAGAATTTGGCCAGTTTAAGGCATTTCTCTTCTGCAGCCTTGGGGTCTGGCAGATTCTTTGGTACAGGGTCTGGGGCTTTAAGTAATTCTTTTAAAATGATGAAAGATTCCTTGCTGGAGCAGGAGGAGTTTTCTAACCTTTCCTGAAAGAATGTACTTTTAGTATTGCGAAGAGCGAGCTTGTAGTTTTTTAGGGAGGTATGAAAGGCGTCTTTCTTGACTGTCGATTTATCCTTCCTCCAAGAGCGCTCCGTTCTTTTACACTCCTTCCGTAGGAGATTCAGCTCAGGAGTGTACCAAGGGGCGGGGCTCACTCTTTTAATTCGCCTGAGGGTGGTAGTTTTGGGGAGAAGTTTATCCAGTGATGTAGTGAGCCAAGAATTGAACTGATTATCCGCGTTGGCTGGGTCAGAGACTGGGGGGGGAGAGAGGCCCTGAGAATGGAGGTCCATTCATCTGGCGAGAGTTTGTGCCAGCGTCGGTCGGTGACCCGGATTTTGGCCTGTTGGGTGAGTGGGATAAAGAGAGGCCAAAAGATAGGTATTAAAAAATGATCTGTCCAAGGAAGGGGGAGGGGGGTGCAAGTGGTACTCACAAGGTAAACAAGGGACTCATGTCTGAGTATACCCTGCCACACTTAGGGCGAACAAAGCGATACAAAAGGGGATGATGGACGGAGCGTTTGAACAGGGTATGCTCAGACGTGAGTCCCTTGCTCACTTGGCCACTGGATTCAAGATAGCCTTCCAGGGAAGACATGGCTTGGCAGTTCGGGCTGGACTGTTCCCATGAGGCACAGGGTCAGACTGATTTGCATATAGCCATGTCTGAACTGGGGTGGCTGAGTGAGTAAAAGAATGTTGATGGATTAAACCCAGATCAGTTGACTGGGGGTGAGTGTTTGATTTGCTCAAACGCTCCGTCCATCATCCCCTTTTGTATCGCTTTGTTCGCCCTAAGTGTGGCAGGGTATGCTCAGACGTGAGTCCCTTGCTCACTAGGCCACTGGATTCAAGATAGCCTGGCTGATGAGGATTATTAATCCGAAACCGGTCCCAGGATGCTTGTTTCCGGTCCAGGGAAGACATGGCTTGGCAGTTCGGGCTGGACTGTTCCCATGAGGCACAGGGTCAGACTGATTTGCATATAGCCATGTCTGAACTGGGGTGGACGAGTGAGCTAAAGAATGGTGATGGATTAAACCCAGATCAGTTGACTGGGGGTGAGTGTTTGATTTGCTCAAACGCTCCGTCCATCATCCCCTTTTGTATCGCTTTGTTCGCCCTAAGTGAGGCAGGGTATGCTCAGACGTGAGTCCCTTGCTCACTTGGCCACTGGATTCAAGATAGCCTGGCTGATGAGGATTATGAATCCAAAACCGGTCCCAGGATGCTTCTTTCCTGTCCAAGAAAGACATGGCTTGGCAGTTCGGGCTGGACTGTTCCCATGAGGCACAGGGTCAGACTGATTTGCATATAGCCATGTCTGAACTGGGGTGGCCGAGTGAGCTAAAGAATGGTGGTGGATTAAACCCAGATCAGTTGACTGGGGGTGAGTGTTTGATTTGCTCAAACGCTCCGTCCATCATCCCCTTTTGTATCGCTTTGTTCGCCCTAAGTGTGGCAGGGTATGCTCAGACGTGAGTCCCATGCTCACTTGGCCACTGGATTCAAGATAGCCTGGCTGATGAGGATTATGAATCCGAAACCGGTCCCAGGATGCTTGGTTCCGGTCCAGGGAAGACATGGCTTGGCAGTTCGGGCTGGACTGTTCCCATGAGGCACAGGGTCAGACTGATTTGCATATAGCCATGTCTGAACTGGGGTGGCCGAGTGAGCTAAAGAATGGTGATGGATTAAACCCAGATCAGTTGACTGGGGGTGAGTGTTTGATTTGCTCAAACGCTCCATCCATCATCCCCTTTTGTATCGCATGGATCGTTGGAGAGCATGGAGCATATTGTGGGTGTCCGTTAGGGGCTGTGAGTGGTCCCTGATGGGACTTAGACACCCACGTATGGCATCTAGTTTGGCTGCCATGTGGTCAAAGCCCACCTGCACCTGTTCAGGCAGCTTCTCCTGGCACCCCAACACACAGTGTTGGAAGGCCATGTGCTCTTCGTCGGGGTCCTGGGAGACAGCTGTGGTGGCGGGTGCTGCCTGCTGTGTGGTTTGTGCAGGGGGTGAGGTCTCCTTGTGGCAGCTAGGCAGCCCTGCTCCTAGAGGTGGGTTGAAGTAGCTGTCAATGAACTCTTGCAGGGCATTGGTGTCAAAGGTGTGGTGGTCCTCTTCATCATCAGAGAAGAGAGTGTTGTATAGCGTTTTTGGAACCTAGTGTAATTTTCCCGATTCATGCCCTTATATAGGTATAAATCACCTTGTCCTTATATAGGCATAGAAATCACAACCATATTTAGACATAACCAATCTAGTCCAAATACAGCATGGCTACTTCCACTAGTTCCGAAAAGCCACAACGATTTTTAGGAAAACTTGGCTTCAGCAGTTAGGGACTTCCCCTTGCTTGAATATTCATTTGTCCAAGAACTCATGGAGTTTTCAAAGAACTACGACTCTTTGATGATGTTATTATGTATGTCAAACTCAGCACCTTCACAGTATAAATATGCCCACACTTGCCATAGCAAACACACGGTGGTTTGGAGCAGTTTGACTATCTACTTGCCTGACGCATCTCGCTACAGCAAGTGCCGAAGGATGCCGACCCTCCAGCAGACGCACTGAGAGAGATGCTGTCTTTTCTCCTGCAGAAAAATCCAGCTCCAGTTTTTCCCAGCTCCCCTTGCGGGGTGTTGGGAAATCGAGTCCTGAGACAGAGAGATACCAGACCTCCCTCATTCTAAACCAAGGTACGGAGCTGATTAGACCCTAAGAGAAATCTTGGATAGATTCTTGGCAAAACAATACTAAACTTATGCTACACCTCACTTACTTCTTCCCTCGTACTACACTTAGGTTAGGTACGTCGGGGTAGGCGTATTTTAGAAGCACCAGTTGAATACTTTTAGTCTTTATTTATGTATGTATGTATTTTATGGCTTAGAATCCATACCATGCTTTTACAGTATTATTTTATAATACTCTTCTTACTGTATGCATTATACTTTACAGCCAGTATTACGAGTGTAGCAGTTGATTTCTTCTGTATGAGATAGAAGACTGTTCAATAAATACTTTTTATTGAAAACGCCCGTCGTTCTATTTTCTCTGCACCTCTGATGAAACGAAGTATGCATGAATGACTTACATCTATCTATTGTTTCCACAACTCTGAAGATACGTTTTATCTTGGGGGAAAAAAGTTGTCATGCTTTATGCGGTTGTCAGAAACTAATCCTTTCTTGTGAATTCGAGAAAGTTTCTAGTGACCTCTGAGCTAGCTGGCACTCACAATTAAGTTTAATATATTCGATAGAGACCTAGTAGACATAAGTCCTACGTCACATCTATAGGATATATGATTCCAATGCGCAGAGCCTATTGGGAATATAGGAACTACACTACAAGAGAGTGTTGGTTTTCCCTCTGCAATGTGAAGGAGAGATGCAGTATAACATTGTGTTCACATGTATGTTGACACATTGTACATGTTTACATACAGACTGCATGACAGTGTACATTGTGACTGTTTGGGAGGAGCTGCCTATTTGATGAGGGTAAGTGGACATTTTGACAACATCACAGATGTGTGTTTGTACTTGTATATTGTCAACTCACATTTCCCTGCAATGCCAAATGTGATTGGCCAGTTTCTACACACAATCAGCACCAGTTGTGTCTGTTCTGTTGTGGAAGTGTTGTGGTTTGTACCACATTGTTATCAATGTTGATGTGCTCTGTATGTTATGTGTGTGTGTGTGCTGCATTTTGGGAGAGTCACCCCTGCAGCTCTGATTTTGCTGCCCCTTAACCCCTTCATGTGGTGTGCCTTTGACGTCTGTGCTTATACAGTGCTGAGATGTTGCATACTTGGGTACATTGGTCTCGGTGGGAGTTGGGGCTCTGGGGCATGGTTTGTCCGCAAATGTGGCATACATAATTGTGCATGTGTGCCCTTGTGACCATCTCCCCCCGTTCCCACAGTCCCTGACCGTTACTCACCCTGGTGCTGTTGTGTCAGGTCATGTTGGGCAGTGTCCGGTCCCCCAACTCCTGCCACAGTCTCCCCAATGATGACTGTGGACACCATTTCCTCCATCCCGTCCAGCTCCTCCTGTGGCACTGGACTCCCACCTCCAGTCTGCATTGCTGCCTTCCCGTTGTTGGCAAGTTTCTGCTTAGTTTTGCGCTTCACATCATTCCAGCGCCTCTTGACCTCTTCCATTGTCCTCTTCAGCACTACGACTGATCCTTGTCCACAATGGACTGCCATATTCCATTTTATGTTGCTAATGACACAGTGGAGGTGACAAACAGTAGTTGATGGTGTTCTACCACCTACATTATCAGGATCCTGTTTTCCTGCGGACTGAACCGCGTCTTCCTCTTCTTCTTGTCCTTGCCCTTCCCTGACCCCGAGGTCCCAGACTGGTCCTCCGGGGGGCTTGTGGTGATCTGGTTGTCCTCTGTACTTGCTCCGGCTACCTCTATTGTGCTTCTCAGTTGTTTTGCTTTTGTTTGTATGTTTTTTTTCTACTTTTATAGTGATTTGTCCCACCTGACGTGAGTGACTTGCAGGCCTAGCGAAGATTACCGGCGATATGAAACATTGCGATAACCGATTTTGGCTATGATTATCGCACGTTCTTGAGAATATTCCCCAGAGTTTGCACTTTTGCGACTCTAGGAGTCACTGAACCCTACACACAAGGTGGTAGGAAAATCCTGATGCTGACACATATCTCTTTACTGTAATCATCTAGTGTTGAGATATAAGTCAATGTGTTCTGGTACAGTCTTAAACTCTAACACTTAATTAAACCAGGTTCATGGATGCAAGGGGAAATAAAAAACGTTTACAGTGACTAGTAAAAACTGGCCAAAGATTAATAAAAATAGTTTTTCTGGAACTCTGGTAATGTCATGAAAAACACAGGAGGACTGGATGGAAAAACTGCCCCTGGACTGGCGCCCCCTGAAAACATATTATTAGAGACTCTATAACAGCCAACAGACTACTATGCTCCCAGCGCCCAGCCCTCTAGAGCTATTCAAGGTACTGAAACTCTATAGGGTAACATTTTTCTATATTAACCAAGGACTTTTCAGAATGAATCAGGGCCCTGCTTTGTCTTCTGCAAAGAAGACATGCCCACCATAAAGTGGTTTCTTTCAATATCTAAAAATTATGGAATGCTTAGTGCTTGAGAGTTCGAATGTTCACCGTTCTTCCCATTTTTTGTAATTACTGGGTTAGATGAGTTAAGAAGTAAATTATTCTATTTCAAGTAATGAATTTGACTAAATGTTGCTTATTGTGTGTTTGATAATCAGTCGTGGTCTATTGAATCTGGTCTGAAGAATTTCATCACCTCCCCTGACCTAGGCCTTGGCTGCTCGCCCAAGATGCATTTGGAGCAGCGCAATTTAGACTCCACCTTTATTTGTTGCAATTATATATTCATAACTGACATTATATTTGCTGTGTGCCTTAACTGTATTAACGAATGTGAATCATTTAAATTTATTAATGAAATGTAATCCTTGTAGGGATTAGAGGTTTATATATGTGTAAAGTAATGTTCAGTTGAAACATATAAATGTACTATTTTTTCACGTTTTATACTTATTCCTGACATAATATGTGTGGATGTATAATGATGTATTTGAGTTCATATTAAATGTTCATCTAAATTAGCCTGACTATAGGCCTCAATTGAAATGTATTTATTCTTGCCAGTATATTCTTTTCTTTCTTTGCAGGTGTACTATCATGATTCTCGTTAGTTAGAGAAAGGCTTATTGTTTGTACTAGATTGCTGATAGTGTGGCCTGGACGGAAGAACTTGGCAGTGAACATTTAGAATTAATGGTTCATCATGTACCAGGATGGAGAGATGTTAAAGGTTGAGAATTGCAGTCCAAGTTTTGATGTAATGGAAAACTGAAGGGATGTTGCAGATACTCTCTCGAGTAATGATTGACTCTGGTGGTGTGAAAGAAGATAAGGAAGTTTCTGAATCTCCTGTTACTTTTAATTGGTGGTCTCACAGCAAGAGAAAGGAGATTCCCTTTAGACTTAGTGGGGTTCAGGCCTTTGTGTTTTGCTTATTCTCAAAAGCAGCCGGCATAGGTAAGAGCAGTGGGGCGCAGCGCAACGGGGTAAAGTCAACAGACGACGGAATATGTATTATTTATTTATTTAATTATACCTATTCCATCATCTTTTGACTCCCACCCGGCCCCACCCACGTCCCGCCTCACCGCACTCACCTGTGCCTGCCACCACTGCTTATTCTTGAACGTGTGAAGTTTTAGGCTAAACACTTATTTCCATATATTATGCTAATATCATGTATGCCCCTGAAATAGAGACCCTAGGTAGAATTCCCTGTAACAAAATCTATGTTTATAACAGAGAAGGGACGTTTCTTTATGGAACACCTGTTTGCTTTGATCTGTTTCTTTACTGTCATAGCGATCACTCTTCTGTATACAATCTTATAGCCACTCAATCTACTGAGATATTCAGATTACCTCCTGTATTGCTGCACCTCTCGAATTTATTTTTGGTTTGCTTATATACTGGATTGATTAGTAGTCTAAAATACATTCATGTAACCATATTTGGGGTTTCTTGGTTCTTATTGTGGAGTCACATTGGCTTCACAAGCTAGAAACTTATTGTTGATGTCTTCACCCTTACAGTGCTTCAAGGCAACAAACAAAGGTCCATACGACCAATGGGGAAAAATCTTTAATTACTTTATTAAGAGACTGTGGTGTAAGTAACAGCATTCTGTCAGATGATAGCACGTTGGATGGTTGGTTACTGAAGTAGAGAGAGCCAAAATACCCCTGTACAAATTCTAGGTTTGCCCAAAGTCAGTTTAAGACCTCAAAGCCCATAGTTCAGTTCGGAGGATGAGCAGAGTTTCAGCAGTTCAGGAAAGACTTGTAGTAGTGGAGGAGTGAGTATTAACAGGGTTGCGTGTCACAATTGTGTATGTTAAGCTTGGGGTATTTTGATGAGATTGTGTGTTGTGATGCAATGATGTTTCAGCTGTGGTGTCGATGCAAATGCGCTTAATGCTTAGCAGTTGAAGTTGTTCTTGAGCTGGACATAGCTTAAGATCTTGGGATAAGTGTGAGTATGAAGTGTTGTAGTTTGTCTGCTGGGGTATGTGGTGTTAGTCATGAGAAATCTTCGGCTGCACAACTGAGATAGGGACATATAACTTTGTGTGGGATGTGGGAGTAATTTGTTATATATGCAGTGGATCATGTTGTGCAAGGGAGAAACTGTGTTAATTGGGATGATTCCCCGCTGGTCAAGGTTTCACTTGAGTGTGTGTCTGGGTAGGTCAGAAAGTATCCCTGTGAGCAATTTCTTGTGTCATCGAATACTTTGAATTCTTTAGTGGAGCAGATAAAAAGTTATTTGTTAAAATCGCTTAGAGCCTGATTACGAGTTTGGCGGATAGGTTACTACATCATAAAAGTGATGGATATCCAGTCCGATGTATTATGAGCTCCATTATATCCAATGGAACATAATGCAACTCGTAATACAGCAGATTGAATATCCATCACCTTTGTGATGGAGTAACTCATCTGCCAAACTTGTAATCAGGCCCCAAGCAATTGTCTATTCTGATTGCTTAGCGCTGAGAAAAGGGTACGCTCGTAAAAATTGTACAGAAGGGTGAGCCTTTGTGAGGAGTGAGAAGCATGTCATAAGGTGTCCCACCAGGAATGGATGGTTGGCGTTGGTGCTGTTATCGGTTGATTATGTCACAGAGTACTGCATTCAGATTGGTTGTTGACGTTGAACATGAACTGAAGTTAAAGACATTATTTTGTGTTCTGAACAAAACATTTTGTCTAATTGTTGATAATATTATTGAAAAATGAAATGTTTCAGGGCTATTTGAGATTTGATCAGGGGAGATGTGAGTGTCCTTGTTCGAGAAAAAGAGATGCCACCAAGAGGCATGGAAGGTAATTATATGACCATGAATGTGGGACTCCACACATGCATACAGCTGAGTCAATGGCAATAGATCACTGAAACAGAAGGTGCTTTCCTTGCTATGGCCCATTTAAGTTGAGAATTATTGAAAATATGAGAAGGGTATTGTGCAAGATGAAGCCACCCCCTTGACCTACACAGTATGAGGCACTTAATGCCTGGAAGTGTGCAGTTCATGTTAAAGAAAAAGAAAGGCATGAGAGTGAAGTCAGGAAGGTAGTACACAGCTGTGCTGAAGCTAGGTGGGATGCAGAACAAAATTTGAGGAACTAGGTCATATCCGGCATTGACTAGTAAGGAACCTCAGAAAGAGAAGAGGGCTCAGGCAAAGATGGTGATAGTGATTCTAATGATGACTTTCTGGATGTGTCATAGTCAACTCATCCACCGCCTTGTAATGTGACTCAATCCTAAGGGATGAGTGGTGCTGTTACCGGTGGAGACTCTGAGAGAGTCATCGCCCCAGTAAATCCAAGTCAGAACCTTATGGGAGAAAATGTAGGGATTTGTGCCTCTGTTAACTCCACTGTTCCTAATACCCAAGCATGCAATAACTCTTCCGGTTACGATTGGTCCTGCAGTTCCCTTATACTTACATAAACCTGAGTCGTCCGAAACCACAACACATGCCTTGATGGTTCCTACAGGAATAAAATATGTCAACTATTGTTTCTGTTACCCCTTAATGGGGAGGAGCTGTAAGAGCTCCTTTGGTCCCAAATATCCATACCATATGTCACTCTTGTGTCATCAACAATGAATAAAACAGAACTTATCGCTGCACAGGAACCAGCTCAGAGGTAACAACGTTCTCACCTGTCTATTTGGAATTCAACTTAGTGTATTTCAAGCACTAGTTCCCAAGAAGGAATAATGTTTAATACTTCTGGAATCCAAAATGGTGTTAATTCACCAGAGTTGGATGATTTGATTAGTTTTCTCAATGGGTACCCAAGAGAAGAAGAGGTTTAGGAATACACCCGAGGTGAGGGTTAGACATTGAGCTTCCAGTCTCTGGAAAGGGAAACTGCAGTGGATGTGGTCAAATTAAAATTAGAACTGGATGAGATATCAAGAAATCTTGATATGTCCTGCTTAGATATCTAGCAAGTAAATAAACTCATATACATGTGCAAAGACGTTACTAGGTATGCAGAACAGCTCATGATAAGCTGTCTGAGTTAGCTCGAGTGTATAATGTAGATCTGAGTACGACTAAATCCTTACAAAAAAGTTATTGTATATATTTTAATGAAAACGACAAAACTAGTATGAGGACATCAGGGATTTAAATGCAAATTAGGGAATTCATTGTTAGCATCTGGATAGGTACTGAGTTGGACAAGTGCAAAGGCAGGTGGGCCAAGACAAAACCAGAAGAAAACGAAAGGGGGGCCACCTCCATCTTTGATAGATGGAGAAGGGGCTATACATTTCCCACTGAGAGAGGTGCCCGGTGAAAGTTATGTTCATGTACCTTGGAGTAGGAGTGATCTTACTTTGTTTATGAACAATTTCCCTAAATTGAGAGCTAAACCAGTGAAGTGGCATACCCAGATTGATCGATTTGTGAAGATTTAGCAGGTATCGTGGATATATTTGAATACCCTTTGTGTATGTTGTGGTACAGAGTGATTTGTGAGCATAGTGTAAACTGAGTGGACAGTGGCCAGAGAAGAAGCCACAAAGGAATCCAAAATCTCATGCCCCATTACCTTTAGTGAGAAAAAAGTATCAACAGGTGATTTCCTTTTTAGACGGGAAGGTGCCAGCGAAGGACATTGATAGGGTTAAGTTTGACAGAAAAACCTTGATGATTAATCCAAGGGTAATCAAATGTTACTGGTGTGGCGCTCCTGGCCACATTGCGTCAAGCACTAAATGCATGGCTAGAAATGTGATCTGTCAGGCTTGTGGCATGAGGGGTCATCTAGTTATGGTTTGCAGGGCTAGAATCCAGACTAACCAGGTGTAAGAGGTAGATAATACCTGTGAAAATATTCAAGAAATAATATTGAACGGGGAGGAGTTGGGAGCAACTGGGGTGTCTAGAAATGATGTGATTCCAAAAGGAGATGACATTGTCAGAGATAGTACTGACAAATTGGAAAAACCCCATTGTATTGTGAACTTGGACGAGTGTGAGGTCAAGATGTTGGTTGACTCGTGTAGCCTGTACACCATATTGTTCAGCGATACATATTGTAAAAATTGGAAGGTGGTGGCTCCTGTGTGGGGCAAACCTGATATCAAGGCTGTGGGTTATGGTGGAAAGACTCTAGAGATATTGGGATTGAAGTGGATGGTAATAAGCTTTAATGGCAAGAAGCTCTTCGGTCGAGTATATATGACAAAGCAAGGTTCTGATCTCTTGGGCTGGCGGCACCAAAAAGATCTCAATATGAGTCTTAATCCCAATGCCGTAAAGCCAATCGTGACCGTAGAAGTAAATGATGTTGGAAATAATAGTGTGGAGGTTTTGGAGAATTACAGTAAGGCAATAATGCAAAAATGCTCTGAAGTATTTACTGATCAGTTGGGGAGGCATAAATGTTTTTCTCACTGAATACTCTAGAAAATAATGCTGTTCCAGTTGTACATAAGGTGAGGAATGTTCCTCATCTTATGAGGGAACCTTTACGGGAGGTACTTGAAAAGTTGTTAGAGCAGGGCATAATCGAGCCCATCGGGCTTCAGAATGATTGGCACCCATTGTGGTAGCACCCAAGGAGGGAGAAAAAATGTGTCTTTGTGTGGATTTGTGTGACCTAAACAAGAATATATGGGTGGATAGGCAACCACTGCCTAATATTTCTGAAATGCTGACTGCAATGGGTGGTGGTGAGGTTTTTAGTGTTATCGATATGTCTGCAGCTGACCATCAGAGTTCTCTGCATGAAGAATCCAGACATCTCACTTCATTTGTAACGCCGCTGGGGTTTTTTAATTATCGCAGGATGCAGTTTGGATTGGGATCTGCCTCAGTGGTGTTTCAGAGGATCATGCAGCACATTTGTGTGTGGCTTAAAGAGGTTCTTTGCTATCAAGATGATGTGTTAATTGTGGGGAAGATTGGAGTGGATGGATGAAATGTTAATACGTATGAAAAGGCATGGTCTAACAATAATGAGAGAAAAATGCCAATTGAGGAAGGAGAAAAGGCACATATTTAGAACATGAAATATCTAAGAAAGGGATCAGACTGAGGAAGAGCATTGTTTCAGCCATAGAACGGGCTCCTACTCCGCTTAGCAAGGAACAATTGAAGTCCTTCCTCGGTCTGGCGGAATATTACTCAAAATTTGTGGCTGGGTTCACTGAGATTGTAGAACCTTTAAGACTACTAATGAAGAAAGGTACAATATTTGAGTGGAATGAGCAATATGATAATGCTTTTAATAAAGTTAAGCATGGTATTCTTAATGCTCCTACTCCGGGTCATTTTGGCATTTCGGCTAAGATGTACATTACATCAGATGCTAGCAATGTAGGGATTGGTGCCGTCCTAACTCAAGTGAAGGATGGACAGGGTAGGATCATTGGATTTGCTTCTAGACAGCTCCAAGGTGTGGAAGTTTCTTATTCAGTCACTGAAAGAGAGGCCTTAGCGTGTTGATGGGGAATAAAATACGTTAAATACTTTGTTTGGGGTCTGCCTTTCAAGGTTTGCACTGATCACAAGCTTCTTATCCATTTGTTTAAGGGGGGGAAGCGGTTTGGAAGGAAATGCAACACCCAGGATTGCCAGGTGGATGTTGTCTGTCTTGGAGTATAATTTTGTAGTGGAGTATGTTAAAGGTCTAAGAAATGTGGTTATTGATTGTTTGTCAAGATTGGCGATGGATGAGTAATACCTAGAGTTAGAAGAAGGGATCGGAGTAGTATGCAGTGGAAGAGAAGAAATGGCTCTTGAGGAGATGGAACGGGAGGCGGCTTCCTTGGAGGATGGAGTATTACAACAGGTAATCAAGTGTGTATCGGAAGGGTGGAAGAAGGATCAAGAAGAAGACATCTAGTTCAGCGTATGTTGCCATGTTGAGGGTGAATTGAGTGTTTGATGGTAAATTGCTGAGGAGGAATCAATTCGTGCCACCTGAAAAACTCAGGAAAACGATAATCAACATTGTGCATGAGGGACATCCGGGTCGGAACATGACCAAGAGGCGTGTCACCCAGTCGTTTTGGTGGCCAGGAAAGGACGAGGAGATTCAAGGAGTATTGAAAGAATGCTATGTATGCGCAAATAGTGACAACACTAAGGGGCCCATTATGATCGCGGACGGACTTGAGTCCGTCCGCGACCATAGAGGAAGAGGGAACCTCCGCATGACCTGCGGAGTTCCCTCCTGTCCAATTAGGATGTGACCGCCACCCTGGCGGTCACATCCTCTATTTTTACCATTGCGGCGGGTGCGGCTTCAAGCTGCACCCGCCGCAATGGTAAAAATGCATACATTGCATTTGTATGCAGAAAGTGGCAGGCACCGTGCGGTGCCTGCCGATTTCTGCATACAAATGCAGGGGGTACCATAGGTACCCCCCATGTGCACCCCCCACACCCCCTTCACCCAGGGGGCCCGCAACGGGCTCCCACAGTGAAGTTCACATGCTTTTCCACGGCGGAAAACCCGCCGCGGAAAAGCATTTTTTTAAACCCATCCTAATATGGCTGGCGGTGTCTGAGAGACACCGCCACCATATTAGAGCTTTTCCGCCGCGGTTGTAAGCCAACCGCGGTGCAAAAGCTGCGGACGGAAACCAGGACCCACCAGCCATCCTAATGTGGTGGTGGGTCTTTGGTGGGTCCGCTGCGGTTTTTCCGCATCCTCCGGGCCGGCGGTGGCTTCCGCCGGCCCGGAGGATGCAGAAAAAACGCAATCGTGATAGGCCCCTAAGTTTGTGAGACAACCCCCTATAAGTTGCATGGCTCTACCCAAAAGGCCATGGGAAAGAGTTGCAATTGATTTCTTAGGTCCAATATTTAAACTTGGGTCACAAAGTAAATACAGAATGGTTCTCGTAGACTACCATTCCAAGTGGTTTGTTATTGATTCTACTGATTCTATTGACACAGAGAAAGTCATAGGATTTTTATAGAGAGTGTTCATGAATGAAGACATTCCCAAAACCCTGGTGTCTGACAATGGTGTGCAGCTGGTATCCAGAAGAATGAAGGAGTTCTTGTGTAGGATGGGGGTTAAGCATGAAAGAGTGGCTTTGTTTAGACCCTAAGCCAACGGGCTAGCTGAGAGAGTCAATCGTCTGATTATAGAGAATATTCAACTTTCCTTATCAAATGGTTTGCCTTGATGTGAAGAGGTAAAAAAATTGAATTGGTCTTATAGGGTGACTTCCCAATCCGTGACTGGGGTGTCACAATTTATCTCTCTCAAAGGGAGGGAGTCTGGTCTGAAGGAACCTCCGAGTTGGTTGAGAAACAAGGATTGGGTGTGGGTGGACCGTGGTGCTCTGGAGGGTGAGGTTGCTGAGAAACAACGTATAGCCAGAGAATACTATAACACCAAGAAGGGTGCTAAAATGCCAGACATTAAAAGGTAGTGAATGGGTGGTAGTCAGAAGATTTGGTTTCATTACAAAGGGTGAGAGTACATTTTCAAAGCCAAAACAAGTGAAATATGTGATGAAAAATATCCTCATTTTAGCTGATGGCTCTGTGTGGAGCATGGGAAGTGTGTGCAAGTTTTAATGTCCTCAACCAGTTTGGGATAATGGATGCAATGAGTGAGGTCTGAACCTGACGTCTCATTGCAATGGAGGGGTTGTAATTATTTTTGTTTCTGTACATTATATGTGTTAGGTCACAACTGTTAATTGCATATATTATATTATATTCATTCTCCTGTGCCTAATGCTGGTTAGATTTCCCTTCTGTAATTGTAGTCATTTGTTTATGCATGTTGAGGGGAGATGTGTAGAGTTTATGGAACCTCTTTGAGTTTATGGAACTTAAAACGTATGTACCTAGGCTGGAATGTTTTCTCTTGGATAAAGAAATGGGAGTAGGAGCTGCACAGCTGGAGGAATAAGCTGGAGGTATTACATTTGGAATAAACAACTATTTTTCCTACCAACTACTGCTTGGATCTCTACATTAACCCAACCAGGAGAATTGATAGCCTCACAGTTGCTAGGTTGTTGCTGAAGGAACTGATCTCCAGGTTCGATTTTCAGACTTCGCTGGAATCAGACAGAGGAACTCAGTTCAGTAATGAGGTCCTGAAAATGTTGTATGCAGCTTTACAAGTGGAGCAAGGACTAAATTACAGTAATCGGTCTGAGGCTTCAGGTATTGTGTAACTAACAGGTGAAAGTCACATTGAAATCCAGGATGGCTAAGGTGTGTGTGTCAAAGTCTCTGAAGTTGTCTTATGCTTTGCCCCTTATGTTAATAAGTATTTGCAGCATTACTGATCAGAGGACAGGACTGTCCCCACATAAAATCATCATGGGTCGAGCGATGAGACTGCCAGCAGTGCATGCAAATGCGCTTGTGAACATTACAAATGACATGATTGTTGATTACTTCAAGGGACTATCTGATGTGGTGCATTCTGTCTATCACCATGTAAGAGCTGCTACCACCCCACCGAAT
The DNA here is from genome assembly GCF_964261635.1 of Lissotriton helveticus. NCBI lineage: Eukaryota > Metazoa > Chordata > Amphibia > Caudata > Salamandridae > Lissotriton > Lissotriton helveticus. The sequence goes on along the minus strand of NC_136072.1, from coordinate 896,878,149 downwards.
TAGAAGCAGTGCTATAAGCTCAGCCATGGTGACTAGATCACGTTGAAGAAAAACATTCGGAAAACGTGTCTGGAACCTCGATGGAAGGGTCCTTTTCAGGTGATCCTTTTGACAACCTTAGCCTGACTGCAGGCCTCAATTAAAATACATTTCGTCTTGCCAGCATTTTCTTTTGTTTCTTAGCTGGTGTAGTATCATGATTCTCATTAGTTAGTGGAAAGCTTATTGTTTGCATTATATTGCTGATAGTAAGGCACTGATGGAAGAACTTGACAGTAAACTTGGAGAATTAATGGTCGAAAGAAGCCTTCTGGGTTTCCTGTACCAGTACAGAGAGAGGTTCATGGTTGAGAATTACAGTCCAAGTTTCGAAGCGATGGGAAACTGAAGGGATGTTGCAGATGCTCTCTCGAGTAACAATTTGGTTTGTTCCTGGTGGTGTGAAAGGAGGTAAGAATGTGTTTGAATCTCCTGTTACTTTTAATTGGTGTTCTCACAGTTAGAGAAAGAAAATTCCCTACAGGGAGGGCCAGACCTCTCTGCTTGTCTTATTCTTGCAGATGTGAAGCTTTAGACTAAACAGGTATCTCCTTTTCCAATACTTCCTCGAAAGTCTATATTATGCTGGCATCTTCTATGCTTCCAAAATAGACACCCAAGGTGATTTCCCTGTAGCAATATCCATGTTTATAAAAGAGAAGGGAAGTTTCTTTATGGAAGGCCTGTTTGCTTTGGTCTGTTTCTTTATTGACGTAGATGCCACTGTTCTGTATCTCATCTTATATGGCTCAATCTAGTGATATATTTTGCCTTACCTGCTGTATTGCTGTACCTCTTGAACTTATTTTTTTGTTTGCTTATATACTGGATTGATTAGTAGTCTTAAATAAATCCATTTAACAATATTTGGCGATTCTTATTGTAGAATCACATTGGCTTCACAAGCTAGAAATGTATTGTCTTCTCCCTTACAGTGCTTCAAGTCAACCAACAAAGGTGCATACGAATGGGGAAAAATCTTTAAGGACTTTACTAAGAGATTGCGGCATAAGTACCAGCGCACTGTCACATTCAAAGAGGTTAAACGTTTCTGTGGCATCCTTGCCAGTAGGCTGTCAATGCATTCTCTTCCCTTTTACTGCCCACTCACACCTATAATCTTGTGTCCTTTAGGCCCCTTTTAGTGTACAGATGCAAATGTGTGAGAAAAGGTGTGACTCCTTCAATGGTGAGAAGAAAATGATGTGGGAATGAGTACAGTTACATTATTGTCAGTATTCTGACTGAGGGGCTCATTAGGATGGCGGACGGAAGAGCCACCGCGGCCCTGGAGTAGGCGGAAAAACCCTTTTCCATGTCCGCCTGCCGCGGATACTCCGTCCGCCATATCAGGATAGGAAAATGTGTCAAATTTCCGTCCGCGACGGCAAAGCACGCACCGCCGTCGAACTACACACGACCACGCGGCGAACTGAACACATCCGGAGGCTCCGCCGTACGTACTGACGTCTAAGACCGTCCCCCAAATCAAGATGGCGGAAAATACACATAAAACCACAGCGGAAAAACAACCTGTCTGAACACGGCGGAATCCCCACAGCGAACATAGGTGACATAGCAGAGATACCCACCGCAAGCTGACCACCACCATGGACCCAGCGCTACACGCTTTCCCGATGCTCTTCGCGATCCACCACGTCCTAGTCATGGCCCACCATCGACGCCGACGCAGGTAAGGCACAAACCATTGGCTGCATGGAGGGGAATACCAGCAAGGGTTGTGACGTAGGGAGGGGGAGTGTCATGTTACCGAAACCACTGATGAGAAGCAAATAGAAATACACATTTGTAGTACGCAAGCAGGAATGACAACGACAAACCACGACACATGATTGACTACCTTTATTGCACATAATAGGGGTATAATCACAGTGTATGCGTGAGCATGGGCAAAGTGGGCACCAGAGCAGCTACATCAGAGGTAGCATGTGAGAGGGCAGAATGCAGTATCAGAACAGCAACAGGGCATTGTGGAGTACAGAGCAGGTACATCATTGGCAGTAAACGAGAGGGCAGAATGCAGTATCAGAACAGCAACAGGGCATTGTGGAGTACAGAGCAGCTACATCATTGGCAGTAAACGAGAGGGCAGAATGCAGTATCAGAGCATCAACAGGGCATTGTGCCCAACAGAGCAGGTACATCATTGGCAGTAAACGAGAGGGCCGAATGCAGTATCAGAACAGCAACAGGGCATTGTGGAGTACAGAGCAGCTACATCATTGGCAGTAAACGAGAGGGCAGAATGCAGTATCAGAACAGCAACAGGGCATTGTGGAGTACAGAGCAGCTACATCATTGGCAGTAAACGAGAGGGCAGAATGCAGTATCAGAGCATCAACAGGGCATTGTGCCCAACAGAGCAGGTACATCATTGGCAGTAAACGAGAGGGGCCAAGTGCATCAACAGTCCATAGCACTGAACATGTCCATCAGAGGCAGCACGTGAGAGGGGCCAAGTGCATCAACAGTCCATAGCACTGAACATGTCCATCAGAGGCAGCACGTGAGAGGGGCCAAGTGCATCAACAGTCCATAGCACTGAACAGGTCCATCAGAGGCAGCACGTGAGAGGGGCCAAGTGCATCAACAGTCCATAGCACTGAACATGTCCATCAGAGGCAGCACGTGAGAGGGGCCAAGTGCATCAACAGTCCATAGCACTGAACAGGTCCATCAGAGGCAGCACGTGAGAGGGGCCAAGTGCATAAACAGTCCATAGCACTGAACAGGTCCATCAGAGGCAGCACGTGAGAGGGGCCAAGTGCATCAACAGTCCATAGCACTGAACAGGTCCATCAGAGGCAGCACGTGAGAGGGGCCAAGTGCATCAACAGTCCATAGCACTGAACAGGTCCATCAGAGGCAGCACGTGAGAGGGCAGAATGCAGTATCAGAACAGCAACAGGGCATTGTGGAGTACAGAGCAGCTACATCATTGGCAGTAAACGAGAGGGCAGAATGCAGTATCAGAACAGCAACAGGGCATTGTGGAGTACAGAGCAGCTACATCATTGGCAGTAAACGAGAGTGCAGAATGCAGTATCAGAACAGCAACAGGCCATTGTGGAGTACAGAGCAGCTACATCATTGGCAGTAAACGAGAGGGCAGAATGCAGTATCAGAACAGCAACAGGGCATTGTGGAGTACAGAGCAGCTACATCATTGGCAGTAAACGAGAGGGCAGAATGCAGTATCAGAGCATCAACAGGGCATTGTGCCCAACAGAGCAGGTACATCATTGGCAGTAAACGAGAGGGCAGAATGCAGTATCAGAACAGCAACAGGGCATTGTGGAGTACAGAGCAGCTACATCATTGGCAGTAAACGAGAGGGCAGAATGCAGTATCAGAGCATCAACAGGGCATTGTGCCCAACAGAGCAGGTACATCATTGGCAGTAAACGAGAGGGCCGAATGCAGTATCAGAACAGCAACAGGGCATTGTGGAGTACAGAGCAGCTACATCATTGGCAGTAAACGAGAGGGCAGAATGCAGTATCAGAACAGCAACAGGGCATTGTGCCCAACAGAGCAGGTACATCATTGGCAGTAAACGAGAGGGCCGAATGCAGTATCAGAACAGCAACAGGGCATTGTGGAGTACAGAGCAGCTACATCATTGGCAGTAAACGAGAGGGCAGAATGCAGTATCAGAACAGCAACAGGGCATTGTGGAGTACAGAGCAGCTACATCATTGGCAGTAAACGAGAGGGCAGAATGCAGTATCAGAACAGCAACAGGGCATTGTGGAGTACAGAGCAGCTACATCAGAGGCAGCACAAGTACGTGTCCCTACCAACCCGTCACAGGGACCACAAGAGTGCCACGCAGTTCTCAATGGACACACCATGTGAAAAAACATTTGAGTGAAGTGTTCAGCACCTCACATCACAGAATCAGGGGGACTGCGTGAACTACCTGCCTCGGACACACTGACAGCACCAGCAACAGGAGTGTGAGACACAGCCACAGCCCGAGTGACACACACATGGGCCACGGACCCAGACACACTGGCAGCACCAGCAACAGGAGTGTGGGACACAGCCACAGCCCGAGTGACACACACATGGGCCACGGACCCAGACACACTGGCAGCACCAGCAACAGGAGTGTGAGACACAGCCACAGCCCGAGTGACAAACACATGGGCCACGGACCCAGACACACTGCCAGCACCAGCAACAGGAATGTGAGACACAGCCACAGATGTAGTCACTGACACGTGACCCACTGACCCAGACAGACTGCCAGCACCAGAAACAGGAGTGTGCAACACAGCCACAGATCTTCTAACTGACACGTGAGCCATAGACCCAGATACACTGCCAGGACCTGCAACAGGAGAGGGCACAACAGAGACTGTGCCACTACATGATGCATGACAGCCAACAACAGACACAGTGCCACTATCTGATACATGAGAGTCAACTGCACCTGCGCCACTGGGACAACTGAAATGATGAGCCACAGGGCTGTATGGGCCAGGAGGCAGGGTGGGCCTGGGAGCTGGGGATAGCTGACCTTGAGCCACATCGGGGTTGGCAGGTGTCAATGGTGTGTGTCTGCGTTTCTTAGGGATGTGTGAGTGCACCCTGGACAGGACAGAACTGCCAAGTGGTGGGGACTCTAAAGAATCACCACCCACCATAGGTGGAGCATCTGCAGCGGGGATCGGGTTTCTGGGGACGTGCTGGAGCCTGCTTGTCGTTTGCTGTGTGCCTGCCGCCTGGACTCAGAGTCATGTGTAATGGGGGATGCACCAACAGGGGACACCCTGCTCTGCTTCTGACTGGCCTGGATGGGAGTGGAGGTATGGGGGGACTCCGCCGCGGAGACATCTGTTTGGCGTTCAGTAGAAAACATCAGCCTCAGTGCAGCCAGGGGTGAAGTATGCCTGTCCTTGATTGCGCCATTGTCCATGCTAGAAGCCTTGTCCGTAGGGTGTGCCTTATCCTTAGGTGGAGTGTTGTCTCTGGATGTAGCCTGTGCCCTGGTCACCGCCCTGTTCCTGCCAGCAGACTTGTCGTCTGTGGTGCACCTGTCTCCAGTAGACACCTGCTCTCTGTGTGTGTCCCTGCCCTTGGGAGATGGACCTTGCTCTGTTGTGGTCCTGCCCTTGGGAGTCTCCCTGCTCTTAGGAGGTGCCTTTGTCTTTTCACTTTCCTTGGGAGGGTCCCTTTCCTCTGTTGTGGTCCTGCCCTTGAGAGTCTCCCTGCTCTTAGGAGGTGCCTTTGTCTTTTCACTGTCCTTGGGAGGGTCCCTTTCCTCTGTTGTGGTCCTGCCCTTGGGAGTCTCCCTGCTCTTAGGAGGTGCCTTTGTCTTCTGAGTGGCCTTGTCCAAGGTACAGTCCATGGACATGTGAGTATCCCTTGCCTTGGGAGTACCTTTTGTGTTGAATGCCTGTGTAGCTCCTGAAGGCATGTCACCCAACAACACTTGTGGATCGTGTGTGTGTACTCCAGTGTATCTGACGTTGTCTACGGGAACAGATTTAGCTGATCTAGGGGATGGGGTCTGTGCCCTGCGTGCCCTGACGTGCTGTCTGACGCTGCTTCTAGTGCAATAACCTGTATTTGAGTCCTGCTCAGAATACTCACTACCCCCTGAGACATCCAGTGGTGTAGATGGGGAAACAGAAGTAGCACCCTGTCCATGCGACTGTACTATTGCAGACGACACACTGCTTGCCAATGACTGCACTGTCCTGTGTAGACCTGCAAGATCGCCATGCATCCCTTCCATGAATGCCACCACCTGCCTCAACTTCCTATCATGGTCCTGGAAAGCATTTGTCATATTGGTCTGCCCCACACACAGCTGTCGCAGCAGATCAACGGCCTCAGCACACAGTGCATTTTGGCTCACCGTGGCAGGGGCAGCGGTGCCTGCACCGAACGCCACTCTGCTCCCCCTACTCCTGCGGCCACGAACAGTACATGGTGCAGTTGGCGGAAGTGTGGGCCCTGTGTGCTGTCTTCCGACAGAAGGTGATGATTGCCCACTCCCAGTCTGTGACAACAGTGCAGGCTCACCAAGAGTTTCCGACGAGGAGGACGATGGTGTCTCCACATGCGAGTCCTCAGGGACGGTCCTGTCCCCCTCTCCAGCGCTGGCCTCCTCTGTGTCAGTCTGCGTGTGTGTGAAGTCTGAGCCGGACTCATTTCCTCGACTAATCTCCACCGTCTGTGGCTGAGTGTCCTCTGTCATAGCTGAAATGCACATAAAAGAGGTGTAAGTCATGGGCACACTGACGTACAGAAGGATCAGGATTGCCAAATTCCATAGCTGACAAAGATTTTGTAGCCCCTATCCTGCACACGGCCCACCTCTACCAGTCATCCTCACATTTCATGAGCGTTGGTGGCCGTGACACATGTACAGCATGCGGACAGGGCAGGAGCACGTACATCTGCACACATTTCCTGCCATGGGGCCATGGACCACTAGGGGATGTGCTTCAACACTCAACTACTAAGCAAGTGGCGTGTCAACATGGCGGACCTGTATGTCAAATGACAACCACCCAATGGGACCAACATGGCATCACAGAGATACATACGCAACACGGAACTCAATACTGTGTCTGTGCACCAATACATGCATAGCACTCACAGGTTTACTACACAGACAGTATGCTCACCGCTAGTTTGCTGTTGATCGACACTCAGACGTTCGGCCAGTTCAGGATGCGTCACTGCAATGATACGGTGCATGAGAGGGGTCATGGAGCGTCGGGCCAGACGGGGCGTCCTTGGAATCATGCCCAGTGTTACTTCCGCTACATTCTTGCTCAGCCTGGAAATGTCGTCCCAGCGTTTGTGGCAGTGTGTATGTCGTCTGTTGCACACCCCCAATGCCCGTACTTCCCATGCTATGCTCCTCCACAGGTCCTTGCGAAGGTGCAGCTTGACCTACCATGATGGGAGACAAAAGGGTGTAAGTCAGTGGACAGTTGGCCTGTCACACACATAAGGGCAAGACGTAACTGTCAGCAGCCATGCACAATCAGGAACATATGTCTAGCCCACACTACACAGCTAAGATTGCAATAGGCCTGATTATTTGGCCCCCTCATGCACACCAACATGTCCCACACTGCACTTACCACCCGTCCGGGTGCGCCGTAGAGGCGTCCATAATTGCGGAGCACACCGTCCACGAGGACATCAAGCTCCGCGACGGTGAAGGGTCGAGACCGGATCTCTTTGCCTCTCGACATGGCAAGATCACGGAGTATGGCACTAGAGCAGCAGTCGGTGGTCAGCTCAGCAGCAGCAGCAGGTCGAGGTGATGGTCACAGGCAGCAGTCGGTGGTCAGCTCAGCAGCAGCAGCAGGTCGAGGTGATGGTCACAGGCAGCAGTCGGTGGTCAGCTCAGCAGTAGCAGCAGGTCGAGGTGATGGTCACAGGCAGCAGTCGGTGGTCAGCTCAGCAGCAGCAGCAGGTCGAGGTGATGGTCACAGGCAGCAGTCGGTGGTCAGCTCAGCAGCAGCAGCAGGTCGAGGTGATGGTCACAGGCAGCAGTCAGTGGTCAGCTCAGCAGCAGCAGCAGGTCGAGGTGAACAGGCAGCACTGGTCCCCAGGGTAGGAAGTGTCATTTTGGCCAACACACATATATAGGGCCCTCAGCACGTGTCAGTGGCATACGTCGCCAGCAATTGGTCAGCCCTGGAAGCGTGTTCGTGAAATGGGCCAATGACTGGCCCTGTTGTTGCGGTGCACTGCTTCCGCTACTTGCGATTGGCCATATGCGGCCAGCGTCCCTCTTCCCATTGGCTGCATGCGCACGGACCGTCACGGGCACACATCGGCAACCACACGTGCAAGCTTCAGGCACGGATTCTTCAGTTGCAACAATGTTCTATCACTGGCGCCACCATGGCGGTGCACGTACTCAGCGGGGGAGGTGCACGCCTATACACCCTTCAGATGTACTCAATGGACATGCCAGTTCATGTCCCCTCTTACAGTCACATTGCATCATCCACCGTACACCGGCCGGAGCGGCCGGGCCAAGGACGGCCGTGCCGGCCATGTCCACAACCGCAGTGCCAGGCCATGTACACAACTGCCGTGCCAGCCATGTCCACAACCGCTGTGCCAGGCCGGGCCTAGGACGGCCGTGCCGGCCATGTCCACAACCGCCGTGCCAGGCCATGTACGCAACTGCCGTGCCGGCCATGTCCACAACCGCCGTGCCAGGCCATGTACACAACTGCCGTGCCGGCCATGTCCACAACCGCCGTGCCAGGCCGGGACTAGGACGGCCGTGCCGGCCATGTCCACAACCGCCGTGCCAGGCCATGTACACAACTGCCGTGCCGGCCATGTCCACAACCGCCGTGCCTGGCCGGGCCTAGGACGGCCGTGCCGGCCATGTCCACAACCGCCGTGCCAGGCCATGTACACAACTGCCGTGCCGGCCATGTCCACAACCGCCGTGCCAGGCCGGGCCTACGACGGCCGTGCCGGCCATGTCCACAACCGCCGTGCCAGGCCATGTACACAACTGCCGTGCCGGCCATGTCCACAACCGCCGTGCCAGGCCGGGCCTGGCGGTTCTGTACATGGCCGGCACGGCCGTCCTTGGCCCGGCCGCTCCGGCCGGTGTACGGTGGATGATGCAATGTGACTGTAAGAGGGGACATGAACTGGCATGTCCATTGAGTACATCTAAAGGGTGTATAGGCCTGCACCTCCCCCGCTGAGTACGTGCACCGCCATGGTGGCGTCAGTGATAGAACATTGTTGCAACTGAAGCATCCGTGCCTGAAGCTTGCACGTGCGGTTGCCGATGTGTGCCCGTGACGGTCCGTGCACATGCAGCCAATGGGAAGAGGGCCGCTGGCCGCGTATGGCCTTTGGGAAGTAGCGGAAGTTGTGCACCGCCATGGCGGCGCCAACTATGTTATCTTGTCAGACGCTGCACCGTGATGTGTTGTGTGCAGTTGCGTCATGAGGGTTGTGAGCGTGATAGGGAAAGGTCATATGTCATACAATATTGCATGTGTGTCCATACTATGCCCATCGGTCGGCACACAATGGGCAACAGATGTGCATTTGGACGTGTTGACGTCGGGTGTGACCCTACAGACGTTATTACATCTTCACAACTACACAGTACATCACGGCTGTATGGCCAAATTATGCATCTGTTGTCAGTGTGTGGTTCTGGCGAGGTGACTACAGTGGTCGTGGTACACATGCATTCCGTGTATGTGTTTTGGATGTTGTGTCACCATGCATGTAATTACCGTATGCACAACATTATTGGTGTTGGCATTGGTGCTTGATGACATGGCGTGTGTATCATTATCGTTTGTGTGCATGCAGTTGCATGTGTGTCTGTGATGTGGCTACTAAACATTGAGGTGAAGACAGACGTTTTGTCAGTAAGGTTCACATGTGATGGAGTTGTACACGTATGCGTCGTTTGTAAGTTGACCTAAGTTACATCTCTCTCCCACACAGGAGGGCTCCAAATGTGCATCGGCCATACACTGTGCTGGAGGATATGGTTGACGAGGAGGTGATTAGGAAATTCCGGCTGGATCGACGTCGGTTGCTGGAGCTTGTTGCACAATTGTCTCCTCATCTGCAGCCACGTAGGACGTATCCTGGTTCGATTACACCCACTGCAAAGGTCATGGCGGTACTACATTTCTTTGCTACAGGCACCTTTCAGTACACAGTTGGACATGCCGGGGGGATGTCACAGTCCATGTTCAGCACGGTTCTTCGGGATGTCTTAACAGCTATGATGCTGTACAAGAATGACTACATACATTTCCCACGGCCGGAAGAGTTGGCAGCAGTCAAAGCTGACTTCTATGCACTGGGCCACATACCTCACGTTGTGGGTTCAATTGATGGCACACACATCGCTATCATTCCACCACGGGCACGTGAGCAAGTTTTTAGGAACCGCAAACACTTCCATTCGCTGAACGTGCAGGTGGTGTGCCTGGCAAACAACATCATCTCCCATGTGTGTGCAAGATTTCCTGGCTCCGCACATGACGCCCACATCATGAGGAGCAGCATTGTCCCACGACTAATGGCAAATCTGCGACCCGGTCAAGCGTGGCTTGTTGGTGAGTGTGCAGTGGGGACTCTTGTGATCTCTGTGTGGCATGGGGTACCCACCATATCTTGTTGTGATGTTTGTGTCTCTCATCCCCCTACATAGGCGACTCGGCGTACCCAAACCGGCCCTGGCTCCTCAGTCCCCTACGTAATCCTACAACAGCGGGTGAAATGCGGTACAATGATGCACATGGAAGGACACGGAGAGTCATCAAACGTACCTTTGGACTGCTAAAGTCTAGGTTTCGGGGCCTCGATAAGACCGGAGGGGCCCTGCCTTACTCACCAGGAAAAGTATGCAGGATCGTGATTGCCTGCTGCATGCTCCACAACCTGGCCGTGCGCAATGACATTGAACTGCTCTTGGACCCTGAAGACGAAGAAGTTCCTCGGCCTCCCATCCCACCCATGTCGACTGATGAGGATAGTGGTGAGGAGGAAGGTGTGGACCAGAGGCGCCAGCTCATTGATCGCTACTTCCCTTGAATGTGAGTAACTACCTCTAGTGGCGGTTGACAATGCCTCATGTATGTTTGCTGGTGTTGTGTGGATGTGTTGTGCATCAGCTGTGTGTTGTTTGTGATGGTTGCATATGTGTGTCTTCATTTCTTTGGACATACAAGTCTCCATGATGTGTGTGCTCTCATCCCATGCTTTTGTGATGATTGTAGTTTGTGTAATGTTGCTGTGCATTGTGTTGTGATGTGTGTCAATCTGTTTCCTGACGTGTGTTTGCTGTCTCTGATTTTCCCTAGGTCACTCCCGCAGCGCCATGATCATGTACGACTATGATCCCTGAACCTGTTTACGTCTGTTTCTGAAGGCAATCATGTGAATAAACATGGAGGCAAAACATCATTGTGTGTGTAAGTGAAATTTATTTACAGATTGTGCTTTTGTGCTGCTGAATATTTACAAGTAAGTGGGGTGGAGGGAGTTGGAGTTGAAGGTAATGGCAGATGAAATGTACGTGCTGACACCACATTGGGGGGTGTCAGGCTAGTCCAGCAGACCAGTGGGAATGATTGTCTATGTGGGACAGGATACTTAGCAGGGTGAATGTCTGGCACAGGCAGTGACATTGTCATTGGCGGCCCCTCTTGGAGCGTGTGGATGGCGCTCCAACACTGCTCTCAGCCACTTCCAGCCTCGGCCTGCCCCTCCGTCTCTGAGGTGGAACAGAGTCAGCTGGGGGGGCAGGTTGTTGATGGGCCACATCCGTCGCCAGGGGCACAGGTGGTGGTGGCGGCGGTGGAGGTGACGGTGGCGGTGGAGGCGGAGGTGACGGTGGCGGTGGAGGTGGAGGTGACGGTGGCGGTGGCGCTACGACAATTGGTGAAGGGGGGGGTTGTTCCGGCCAACCCATTCCCTCCACATTGTTGCCTGCTGGCCCATGATGTGCACTATCTGGCCAAGGAACCCAGAGATTTCGCGCAACATGTTGGTGTTGTCCACTGAGTCCTGGTGTGCACGATCTGCATTTGCCTGGGACCGGTCGTATGACGCCTGGCACCTGGCAAGGGCTTGTAGGGACTCTGCCACTGGATGGGGTAGCTGTCCTTCCTCTGTACGGCGGTGTGTGGGTCGCCTGATTGGCTGATGGCCCGTTGCCTCTCTTTGTGGCCCACTCACCCTGCTTGGGTGTGAGGCCGATGGACCAGCGTCGTGCGCTGGGTTAGGCTGGGTGGCACAGGCAGGAGTCGTGGTACTGGTGGTACTGGTGGTACTGGTGGTACTGGTGGTGGTGGGGACTCTGCAGATCACAGAGGCAGGTGTCGCTGGAGTCACACATGCGACGGTGGTCGGTCCCGGGAGTCCCTGTGAGCCAGATGGCCCTGGCTGTGTGCTTGGTCCCGCTACATCCTCCGCACCGGAGCTGCCTGTGTCCTCGTCACCAGAGAGTCCTGTATGTGTGGGAGGCGAGGCTGGCGGCCGGGTACTGGTTTCCCCAGTCAGTTCACGATCACCTGAGGGACAAGATAGAGCTGGTCAGTAATGTGGACATTACATGTTCATATAGATTTGTAGACATTTCTGTTACCTGTCGCACACACCCCACACACCCCACCCTCCACCACCACCACCCTCCCCGTGAACATGGGGGCCTGTTGGGAGTTGTAGTTTGGACCTCTCACACACCCCACCCTCCACCACCACCACCCTCCCCGTGAACATGGGGGCCTGTTGGGAGTTGTAGTTTGGACCTCTCACACACACCACCCTCCACCACCACCACCCTCCCCGTGAACATGGGGGCCTGTTGGGAGTTGTAGTTTGGACCTCTCACACACACCACCCTCCACCACCACCACCCTCCCCGTGAACATGGGGGCCTGTTGGGAGTTGTAGTTTGGACCTCTCACACACACCACCCTCCACCACCACCACCCTCCCCGTGAACATGGGGCCTGTTGGGAGTTGTGGTTTGGACCTCTCACACACACCACCCTCCACCACCACCACCCTCCCCGTGAACATGGGGGCCTGTTGGGAGTTGTGGTTTGGACCTCTCACACACACCACCCTCCACCACCACCACCCTCCCCGTGAACATGGGGGCCTGTTGGGAGTTGTAGTTTGGACCTCTCACACACACCACCCTCCACCACCACCACCACCCTCCCCGTGAACATGGGGACCTGTTGGGAGTTGTAGTTTGGACCTCTCACACACCCCACCCTCCACCACCACCACCCTCCCCGTGAACATGGGGGCCTGTTGGGAGTTGTAGTTTGGACCTCTCACACACACCACCCTCCACCACCACCACCCTCCCCGTGAACATGGGGGCCTGTTGGGAGTTGTAGTTTGGACCTCTCACACACACCACCCTCCACCACCACCACCCTCCCCGTGAACATGGGGGCCTGTTGGGAGTTGTAGTTTGGACCTCTCACACACCCCACCCTCCACCACCACCACCCTCCCCGTGAACATGGGGGCCTGTTGGGAGTTGTAGTTTGGACCTCTCACACACACCACCCTCCACCACCACCACCCTCCCCGTGAACATGGGGGCCTGTTGGGAGCCATGTACATGTTTGTGAGTTGGTGTCCAACGTGCATGGGTTGGGGCGTAGGAGATGTTTCTTCTCAGTTGTGTGAGCCTGACCATGTCGTGCTGATCGTGGTGCTTGGTTTGTACTTACCAGCCTCTTCTCCTTCGTCAAGTCCGTCTAGGCTCTCTGGGTGTAGTATCACCAGCACCTTCTGCTCCCAATCGGTGTAGGGTATGGGCTCCGGGGGTGTTCCACCGCCAGTAAGAATGGCTCTTGCATTGTTTTTCGCTCGGATGCCCTTCACCCTGGTCTTCAGGTCATGCCACCGCCTCTGAATTTCATGCTTCGTCCTCGGCACAGTCCCCGACGCATTCACCCGAGTGACGATCCTGTCCCACATGTGGTTCTTTTGCGCCACGGACGTCTGCTGGACTTGGGCCCCGAAGATGTGGGGCTCAACACGGATTATTTCATCTACCATTACCTTCAACTCGGTCTCCGTGAATTTAGGGTTTTTTTTGGGTGCCATGGTGTGTGGTGCTCAGTGTGTGAGTTGAGTGAGTTGGGGGGTGCAGGTGTGTGGTGTGTGATGTGTAGGAATTGTGTGGTGGGTGTTTGTGTGGTGGGTGTGGTAGGGTGGTGGTTGTGTGTCTTCTATGTGAGTTAGCAGTATCTCGATTTGGGCCTCTTGCTAGCAGCAATGCTGTGATGCAAAGGATTGTGGTAGTGTGTGGGTGTCATTTTATAGTCGTGTCTCAATGGTTGTTGGCAGTCAGGTGGTAGGTGGGCGTGTTGACTAGTGTGCATTATTGGATACTTGGGACGTGTCATGGTGGCTTGTGCTTGGTGTTGGTGTATGGGGGGGCGTTGTCAATGTTCGTATGTTTGCTTTGGACTTGCGGTACACTTTCTAACTTTTGTTTGACGCTTGGGATGTTGTGCGTGTTGGCCTTCCGCAGTGATGCAGTGTTTATCGTTGCATTCTTTCCGCCGCGGATGTGGATGGCTGTGCGTTCCGTGGTACTGGCGGATTTATCCTAATTGCGGACACGGAGTATTCACAGGTATGGCGGTACATGTGTTGTTTTCCGCGGTCATTTCCGTCCGCGGCGGTGGTTGTTCATTGGACTCCGTCTGCCGCGGACGGAGTTGGATGTGTTCCGTCCACCGCGGACGGTGTTGGTTATGATCCGTCCGCCGCGGTCGGAGTTTCGTGACATGATTATCCTAATCCCAACCGCGGAATCTCCGCGGCGCTGCCGGGAGTTAAATTTCCACAACCATGGCGGACAGTACCCATTTCCGTCCGCCATCCTAATCGACCCCTATGTGTGGATGTAAATATTCATGTGTAGCCAATGATGTGTGAATAACTGACGCTCATTTTAAGCATGCAAAGCCGTTGGCCAAGAAATAAGTGATACTCCATTACAGTGTATAAGGCCAGTGATGTGGGGGCGAGGGGAACCTCTAAAGTGTGTTATGTAGGAATCAGTCAAGCTCTGTTGAAATGTATGAGGCTGACACGGGGAACGTATGAGCCTCAAACTGTATGGGAATGAGTGATAGTCAATTTAGTTATCATGTGGTCATTGACGTAGAAAAATATTATACTCCATCGCAATCCATAAGGCTAGTTATGGAGGAAAGAAAATTACTTCCCCGAAATGTATAAGATGACAAATGTCGGACTGAGTAAAAACTGACTGAAGTTCATAAAGTCAATGGGCACAGCTCCTTAAGCGGTATTAAAACAAGTATTTATCACAAAGAATTATATTTCTCCAGGTGTGTGATGTAATTGATGTGAAGATACCATATGTAGTGCATAAAAGCAATGGTGTGAGCATATGTGAGACTCAAAGTTATGACTTCATTGGAGGGATTAGTAAAATTTCACTGGATTTTCTGAGTTCAGAGAGGAGCAAAACTACATCAAAATGACTGAATAAAGTTGTGTAAGAAGGAGTGAGACTTCAATGAGACATCTGGGGAACGGGATCAGGAATTGGTGACATGCCATTGAAGCGCATGTGGCTTTTAATGTAAGAACAAGAGAGACTTCATCGACTCATATACTGAGAGTGATTGGAAATGGGCGAGACTCCACTGAAGCATATGTTATAGCGTAAACGTGTTGGGCCTCAGACTACTTTTTACTACAAATCATGTTTTCCCAGAACAACCTCAGCTACCATTTCCTGCTTCTCTTAGGTCCTCTGATGAATCTTGTTCTGTGGTGAAAGTGCCTAGAATATTTAGAGGATGAACTATTATCATATGATAACCTGGAGTAAGATAATAGTTAGCATTTATTCATTACCAAATGGGTTTATTCAGGCATAGAATGTTCGGGTCAAATAAAATTGGAAATAGATAATATGACCACAACAAATGAATGAAACAGAATCAGCAGAATTATAATCTCAGTTGGTTTCTTTAACACGCTGTAAAGAAAATTTCATGCCAATTTGTTTTACGACTTACACACTTTTATTAATAAATAATAATAAAGCTATAAGAATCAAGTTTAAAGGAAAATCCTTACTCTACTGAGGAAGATTATATCATGTGAAATGAGTCTTTTAAAGCATATAATCCTCATACAAACCCTAAAGATAAAACTTCAGAAATTGCCAAAATGACCAGTTCCTTTTCATGGCAAAACCAAAGGGGATGGCTATCTTGAATCCAGTGGCAAAGTGTGGCTAGCTTGAATCTAGTGGCAAAGTGTGGCTAGCTTGAATCCAGTGGCAAAGTCCTGTTCATGAACCAGTTCGACCGCCCCTGTCCGCACTGCAGCATCAAATGCCACAGTTGTTGTCGGGAAACCTTCCAGCCAGAAAGGTTCCACTTTCACAAGCATACCAGCCGATAGCAAATGCAGTAATATGTCCCAGTTCGCGTTCATTTCTGGAAGTCCAAATCATCAGTCTCCGTACCACAAGGTGAGTCGAGAAGTCGGCAAGATGAGAACCAACCCTGTCAGCACTTTAGGCAATTATACTTCATCGGTTTTGGTTGACACCCCTTGACCTCACCAATTCGATCGGACCAATCTGTCCAATTAGTCAATTTCGATAGGATGAGATGATGTAGTAGGTAAAGCATACAAATCCAGGAGATTAAACAATCCATTTCGTTGCATTTTCCATAAAACCACAGATTTGTATTCATCAAATTGGTTATAACATCAAAGAGGTAGGCGAGTCCATGCTCTCATCCTTTGTCAGTGCTTTACCAAGCGTGTACTCTAGGAAGTAAAAAATGTATTGCAAGTCCGGTCAAGTAAGCTACAAGCGTGGAAGGAATTATTGAGTGTTAGAGCACAAGTAGAAACTTTACGAAAAGTTGTCATAGGCTTCAGACAATTCAGTTCATAAGTTCATGCTAGGGAAGAAAAGAAGTTTGAGGCATATCTATATGCACGCGCTGAGTTAATTCAAAAATATGAATTTCACTTTGTTGAATATAGTGCATTAGTTCTTAAATTAGGCAGGTTCATGACTTGTGATTACATCATGTAGGTATAAAGTACCCATATGCCATTTTTCATAACACCTCATTATTATTTCGCATATTAGTTTAGCAAATCTCTCCTAACATTGGAAATTTAATATATCACTTGTTATTTTGACAGTATATCTAAAATAAACCTTCACGAAGCACAACATAGTATGGCAATTGTTTTTCTCACCAAAATCAGTGCTCACATTACACATTCTAATGTTAATTTTTTAACCTTTTTTTTATTAGCATTTGATATAAAGGACATTTAAACATACGTATATAGCATGTCCCCAATGTGTCTGCCCGTTTTGTGCAACGATCGCATGGTACATATCAGTGCACCCTAATGTTTGTACTTAGATGGGGCATGGTTAACGTATATGGTTGATATTACATATACACATTCTAATGTTACTGTCCATTTTCTTAATACCTAAACCAACTCTATTCATACACATATAAGGAAATTCATGTGATTGTCTGTTATTTGTTCATTTATGCATAAAGTAAACATATACCAATAGCTTTATTTACTTTTCATTTAGTTTCATCTATGATTAGGTGTCATAACAAATCTACGTCTAACATTCTGCATGCTTTTACGATGCATTATCTAAATTAACCTTCATTTTGCGCATGTTCTCAAAACATGATAACTCGACACCCATTTGTCATATCCGTAAATTATTGTCATAAATCACGATAACATCCAGACTCTATAACATATGAAGTCAGTAATTTCAGAATGAGTGCAACTTTAGTGACACCTACGAGGACAGTGATTAGGAATGGGTGAGGCCCCAAGCAAGTGTATGAGGACAATAAAATAGCACTTAGTGAGACTTTACCAACACTTCTGAGGGCAGTGATTGGCACTGGGTGAGACTCCAAGGAATTGCATGAGAACAATAAGATAGCGCTTAGTGAGGCGTTATCGGCACTTATGAGGGCAGTGATCGGGAATGGAACAGACTCCACTGAATGGTTTGGATGTATGTCATGACAACGCGGGTTTTACCCCCGCGCTGCCATTACGACGCATCCATTACAACGCAAGTCGTTACAACGACTTGCGCTGTAGGCACTGGATTGTGGAATAGTTTAATTTTCTATTCCAACTCCAGCCCACGTAACAGTAGGGAAGGTGTTGGAATAGAAAATAAAACTATTCCTTTACCAAGAGCGCCCTCCAGCGCAAGTCGTTGTAACGACTTGCGTTGTGATGGCAGCGTCGTAATGGCAGCACGGGGTAAAGCCCGCGTTGTCATGGCTGTTTACCGAATGGTTTGAACCCAGTAATGCAGGGGTGGGAGAGAAACATTCCATTGTATGGCTCCAGTTAAGTTTCCGGAGAGAGAACGGATGTGCATGCTACCAGTGCCATGTAAGGGCGGGAACCGCCACAGATCCTTGCTGTACAATGAGGGAGTCTACATCCCAGTGCATAAAAAAACAGATTTAAAATATGACTAAAGGAGGAGTGGGGCAAAATCCTTGATCCCACGTGGCTGTCGCCCGAGGGCTAACTTTCGTACTTAACTCTATGTTCAACATTGGGCAGATACAGCCTGTAACTGGCCGCGTTGTTCTTCTGCGAGGAGGCTGTGCTATTCCCAGTTCAACTGTCAGCCTCTCTCAGAGTTCCATGGCAGGGGCAAAGAAAAATAACTTCCTAGTCTTTAGAGAAGCTTTTCCTTAGTTTGTTATTAAAGCAATTATCTAGCATAACACGAGGACAGCGCCAGAGGAGAGCTAATGGGAACCGAATGTGCCAAACAAGAGACCGGACTTGGAATCTTTATTGAAAGATGACGGGAAAGCAATTAGTGGCGGACGCAATGTAAAGATTTTCCACCTGGCCCTGGGCAGCACTTCAAACGGGATCTATTTATAAGGCTCGCAGCCTCACTGTCTGCGGACCCCCTGCGTCCGACTGTCTGTGCAAAAGCCCATTCCTGCGCCTTGTGCTCTAAGAGAGCATCTCTCTCAGCGAGAGGGTCGTCTGCAGCTACTGAAGTGTCCAAGTGCCTAGAAGTGCTGCACCTCAGAGTGTGCACTCCACAGAATGCTCACTAGCTCTCTGCCTCGAAGTCAGGCTTTTACCGCTATGATTCAAACCTGTAACACAAGGCCTTCTAGCCAGTGCTTCAAATGGAAAAATAGAAGTGTAGGTACCTTTACCAGTGTACCTTCTTGCTTCTGAGAAGTGCTGGTGCTCTCCATTTTTTTTTATTTCAACAGTTTTTATTAGCAAATTTTCATATATACATACAGTACAGTGATAGCATTGCCTCGCGGGCTCCGTAGGGGTTACAACGGGCTTGGCGGTTAAAGTACTGCACCTCCGTTGAGAAGTGCAGGTACAATCCCGCTCAAAATAAAGAGGTGCAAGAAATCAGTTTCTGATAGTACCAGCCAATTTAAAGTACTGCTACTAGTCGTACTCTACAGCAGATCTCTCAATGCCGCTCCATCGTTTATTGCTGCAGGTGCTAGCCAGGAACACTTTCAAGGCGCCAAAGGAGCAACTGCTTCAGGTAACATGTTGAATGCCAGCCAAGAAATCCAACACAGGTGCTGCAAGCCGAATTCATCAGCTTGCGACCAAGGGGGAGATTTACTAAGATTTGACTCCATGTTCGATTCACAAAAGTGACGTAAATTGACGCAAATCTTTTTATCCGATTTATTTTCGAAATAATGTGAAAGTAATGTAATACTTAGTGCCAAGGGGGGCATACCATGGGTGGAGAATGAGCGTTCCCATTCAACCACCCAAGGTTTCTGACGCTAAACTGTATTTACTAAATAAAGTAGACAGGGTTTAGCATCAGAAAACTGCTCCCTTTTGAAGTAGGCGCAACAAAGAAGAAGGGGCATATTAACAAGGCCAGGCGATAAACTTATCACCACTTTAGCATCCATTTTCAGGCGTAAAACGTCTGTTAAATTCCTGACTAAGGCATACTTAACATGGGGGGGTGGATTGTGTGGCTAAGACCACAGACCCCTATCATCAATGGTATCTCCGTTTTCCATGGAACATCGCTGGAAAACAAGCGATGTCCCATGGAAAACATCGCTATTGCTAAGATAATTATAGCCATTGTGCTAAGCGTTGTTAATACAGCACTAGCATGGCGATAATTATCTGCGATAGCCGGCGTTAAACATTTTAACGCTAAGAGCGACCAGCGATAATTATCGCTGGCCGTTGATAATATGCACCGAAATGCTTTAATTTCTCCTTACTTTTCCGACTTTGTATGTGTGCTGCACTTTACAGCACTCATACAAAAAGGAATAAAGTCAGTCTATGCATAGCATTTTATACTGGAAGGGTGTGTCGGTGGCGCACAGCAGCTGATTTCAGCACCAGCACTAGGAATGGGGGGAGGAGATTGCCATATATCTGTAAATATGGCGCTCTCCCCCCTCTCCATTTCACGCAGTGCAGCTTATGTGGCAGCTGCACTGCGCTGCGTGAATAAGTGGCAAATCTGGACCCAAGAGTGATATCAATGGGTTGAGGCCTAACTTCCCAAACTGCGCTGTACCAAAGGACTCTAGCAATGGCTTAAAAAGGCAGCTCCACAAAATAATCCAGTATCATTTTACTTTCTTAACTAATGAGAGTTTAAATGTGGTGACAGGAAAGAAGATCAAAGATTAAGCCAGTCATTATCAAAAATGTTAACACCATCACCACCCTGCAATCACCAACTTGCTCAGGCAAGTCAATGTATCCCCTTCGTTGAGCCACATCCAGAACATAACAGCCCTGCTAACGCGATGTGTTATAATGTATTTATATGCCTTTGCAGCGTTGGTGTGGCTCAAAGGCATTGTATGTGTTCTGTGTTCCTTTAAGGAAGGTTGCTGTGTGGGGTTCCATTTTACAACAGTTGCACCACGTTTGAGAGTACCTGTTACTTCAATAAATGTCAAGAATTGATCTTTCGAAGTACCATGCCTTTACAACATATTTGGCTGAGGATGTGCATCGATAAAGGATGTCTCCTGTAGTACACTGGACTATATAGGTGACAAGCTTGCTACATGTGGTTGGTGTCTGTCAAAAATAGAAGCTATAGGAAGCCTAATAGGCACCCGTTTCAGTGTCTGTTTTACCCTTGCTGGCGCGCAGCATGGAAGCTGTGTGATAAAATGAGAAATGACAAAATAACTTCCTTCCATAGTATGTACTACACAATATCATGAGGCTAGGTGTGTTCAGGTGGACATGAATTTGCTATCTTGATTCCAGGACTGCATGCTTTGACAATTTGTATATCGTCAATTTATGTGTGGTGAAGGTGCATGGCTGTGGAGCTGGGAAGAGAAATCTATCCTTGCCTGGGTATACTTATTTTCACATTATTGTGATATTCTTTATTGTGGAACACTTGCTAACATGGCTCGCATTCACTGCTCTTCCTGAAGTGCCAAAAACAGCCTCCTTGTGCTTGCACTTTCGTCCAGGTGAGTTACAGTGCCCCTATGGGTCCTGTGCCTACTAGGTTATTTGTGTAGTGGTGAATTCTGAACTGTCCACGATTTATGTACATATCTTGCATTCATCTCATGCACACCATCTTTCCCTGCAATTGAAACTTTGTTTCTGAGGGCACTGAAGCGTAGAGGGAAAAAAGCAAGGTGGCCAAGATTAAACAAAGGTGTGTTGCAGAATCTGAGATCGGTGCCAGCTCTTTTCCTAAGATCAACATACTACGAACCTAAAACCTTCCAGAACATTATATTGCATATTTGCTTTGTAATTGATATTGCGAGCCAATTTTTAAAGGTGAGCATCAGACGGCATCCGCTCCAGCATTCGCATAATCTCCTTTTCGATAATTGCATTGTTTTTCCACATATATTCTATCATGTTGCTATTATCACAAAGGTGTTGATTTCCTCTAGCTTAGCCTAAAGCCCTCAATATTTCCCTCTATATACGTCCAGCCATTATGTTATGTTTCTGCCACTATGTAGATCCGCTGGCCTTGCTGAAGCAGTGGTGTAGAGGTAGCCAAGCACTGCACAGACGGTTCGCATGTTTTTAGTATGTATCAGAAGTACTTAACATAGTACTGACATGCAAATAATGCAGATTCTTTATACAGTTAAACATGCACTGATTAAATACCAGCAGTAAGAAATTGGATTATTAATTGGGGTTGGTGACTACCCACCTAAGGGAATAATCACAACCCTTGTCAGGGAAAACACTCAATGTCACTAAATTACCCTGAGCTCAAAACCCTGATAGCTATGGAACAGATGACACTGGCCTAACATAGGGCAATGTGTAAAGTGTTTATGCAATACTAAAACAGAAATAAAGTCAAAATGCAAAACAATAAAAATCTCGAACTAAATTAAAAAACTATAATATAATTTAATTAAATGACACTAAAATGACAAAAATCAAATAAGGGGAATTGGAGATAATATAAGTTTTAATTAGGAGTAGTGCCAAGAAGCATACAGTGCCAATGATAGTCAATCGTCGTGGTAGACCAGGACCTGTGTGCAATGTGATGCTGACTGCAATGTAGCACGGATGAGATACACCAATCAGGATAGTCCTGGTCAAAGATTTTACCTTCTGTCTTAGTGGCTAATGTAAGCAGACGGAGTAAATATAGTCGACATGGCGGACTTCTATAATCCCGACCTGACAAGGATACGCCTGCCCTATTTGGAGAGGCCCACTGCCCCTACAGGCATCTCTTGAATTTCCAGGAACTGCCATTGCGGTGGTCCTGGAAATGTATTGTAAGTTTGACAAATGGCTCCATCAACATGGCAGAGTCGTACCTCAAGCTTGCAACTTTTATTTAGATTTTCACAAAGAAAATGCCAAAGCAGGATTTGATTTTCTGTTAAAAAAAAAATATGTCCTCCTCGCCGTGAGTGCATTCTCCCATGGCATGGGGGTCATTAAAGCATTTTCACTGCTCCTTACCGCACATTTTGTATTGAGGTGACAGGCAGTGAAAACTAGCCATGTGTCCCCCCCAATCTAATTGTGGTGGGTGGACACTTGTCCAAACCTACAATGGCCTGACAGAGTAAGGGCAGTCTGAGGTGTGCAGATAGTGGCAACAGAGCAGTCTCTGCCGTCTGCACACTGAAGGTCTTCCTGACTCTAAATAGGCGGGTGGACCGTCAGGTGGGCCGAATGGGTGTTCTGTCACCATTGCGAGGAAGTAGCCTTTCGGCCAACATTTAAATCAAGCTCTAAGTCCTTTAAGTACCAATCCACCACAGGAGTATACTTTTGAAGCCCCTGGACCTCTGGGGAGACATGAAGAATCTCACAGGGTGTCAGGCAGAGGCCAACACCCGAGTCCATTCCAGGTCCAGTTGGCACTAGTCAACTGTAGAAGGAAAGGCCTCTTGTCGCTTGTTGTATCCCTGTAGCTTGAACAAATGGTCAGTCTTGTGAGCCTTGAAATTCTCGTTTTTTCTCCTGAGTACAAGAGGGAGTAGGTCTAGTCCTGCTGGGCACCTCTCAGGTCACAGACAGCAGGTCCAGTCCTCTTCTGTTCTTCCTCAGGTGCAGTAGTTTTCAGAAGTGGGTGCCTGGACGTGCTATATTTATACTTGAAATGAGCTAGTGGGTGGGAATGACTGCTGGACATACCCTAACCAATAGGGTAATAGTTGCCGGGGCTGATCCTGCCCACCTTTGGCATTTTCAAGATATTGAAAGTCTTCAGCCATGCTAAACTTCGGCTCCAAAGGGCTGGGGGTTGTGTGTGGGTAATCCTAGTGTCCTCCCACAGACACATCTAACATGAAAATCCAGTTTGAAGTAGCCACCGTACTGCTCAATGAACAAAGAGAAATAAGTCTGGTAGAACAAAACAGGGTTTTCCGGCAACCAGACAGTGGATACGCAAGAATTGTTTTGGCATCATGTGCTCGTACTTTCAAGTGCACCCGCGTTATATGGAAAAACCACAGGCGGAAGTCTGGTGGGACAAAGTAGGCAAGAATTATCTCATCATCCTGTTCTCTGCCTTTCAAATGTGCCCCAAAGTGTTATATGCAATCCCAGCAGACCTGGCAAGAAGACTTTGACACTCAAGCAGAAATTGACACTGCAATGTCAAAAGGAATGCCCACAACCCCACCCTGAATATTCTGGGAGGTTCAGAGGCATACGTGCTGGAAGTAGAGTGCAGGTGTGCTCCAACACCCCCAAAATTACCATGATGGAGTTTGGTGAATGAACAATATAAAGATGCCTTGAAATTTAGCATTTATCTTATCATATTTTCTGTACATTCAAAGACAGAAGTCAAATGTCAGGTTATGTTTTCTAACAAATTGTTGCCTATTCTTTTAACAATGAGATCTGTGTTTACTTATCTTTCTCTGACTGCAAAATGAGAGTAATTTGTAAAGTGAACTATGCAGCAATCTTGCTGGTATGAAGGGAAAGGCTGTAAAATGGATTTTTTATAACACAGAACAAAATGTAAATACTTATACTTGAAATGTAAAAATACTTCATAATGTGTCAGAAGTTGAGAAACCACAAATTACGTTTTTTGTGTAATTCTGATGTAAAAAGAGATTTTAAAAGATCAAAACAAATCAAGACGCTTTACTTGGTGATGCGCTATTGACAAATATTTGTTGAAATCTGATTACCAAAGATTATAGCTAGTGCAGCATATAGTTTTATCCATAAAACTGCATGTCTGTTCAGAATTAGTAATCTTTACAATATGCTGACTGTAAATGACAGTAGTGCACTAACACACCATCCTTTAGTAATATATTTGCAACAGCGTGCTCCAAAATGCACCACTAGCTACATATTGCACTCTTACTACTCCCCTGGTAAATGGGCGTGGTTCATTTGCTATTGTGTTCTTCGTGTGACACTTGAAATGTTCACAATCGCTATGAGCCAGCAATACAACATTGATGGCAGCACCCCACTCTGAAAATAGCTCCATCACCATTGTTCAGGAGTCATCTCTGCCTAGTCAAAATAGCTGATTGTTTGCTCCTAAGAGGTATTCCACAACTTTATCAAACCTATTCAAATGCTAATTAGTGGCTGCAAGAAGTTTGAGAGCCAGTGCAAATTATCCTCAATAAACCTGGGGCAGGGAACCTGAAACTTTCTAAAAGATACTTTCCCTAATATTTATTAAAAATTTGATTTCGCTGTTGAATTGGATTTTTAATAGCCAGTAAAACAGGTTTTTAAATATGTTTTCTAGCTACTCCCATATCTGAGATAAAGTATTAGGATTTGTAATATGTTTTTTATATGGGACATTTAGTCCAATCACAGTGAAAAATAGCTTTTTAGTGCTAGCCACTTTAAAGACATGTTAACATCAATTGTGTACTTGTCCTTCTTTTAAATACCATGTTCTATATTCCCTGACTTGTGGACTACAAGACCTACATAGGGGTGACATTAATATTTAAAAGGGAGATACTGAGATGTTAAAAGGGTTTATTTTGACGAGTCCAAATGACATATTTAAACTGCCACAATCTGGCTATAGTGGTAGGCCTGAAGCCATGTTTTACACTGTCACTGTAGTGGATGACAACAGGTGCTGCAGTGCACTAGTGACATTTAACTAGCAGGCCCTAGATACATTTTGTACCATATACTAGGGAGTTATAGGTAAGTAAAATATACCAATTAAGAATTTGCCAATTTAACCATGATTAAGTGGGGAGCACAGACACTTTACATCTGGTTAGCATGGTGAAATTCCACAGAGGTCTAACACTAGTAAAAGTACAGGATCCAGCAAAAGTAAAACAATAAGCAAACTTAGTCTGCACTTGGCATTACATTGTTATTAAACTAAAGAACCCCCTGAGTCCTTTCCAATAACTCAACATCTTAGCTAAACCAATATGCACTGAAGTTAAAACTCTAGTTCACAGCTGGTATTCCTGCAAGGAGGCTCAAGGGACTACTCAAGCAATCTGCCACTGTGTTAAAGCCTTAAAGAGATATATTTACAAGCAATCTTTCACAAACAAGAGATCATCCACGTGTGAGCCACCAGCCTCTGACGTAGCTGAGAACATACTACTTATGTAAACTTAGATTACTGATGAACTAAATTAAATCCTCTACCAGTGAAGCCTCTGGACCAATCCAATTGAATCAACAAGATCTCTAACAGGACATTCATTATGACAGATATAATGTTTTAATCAAAAAGTCGACTACTTTTATTGTATTACATGTTGTATTATTACATGAGGAGGCTTAGGCCAGTACCAACCTTAGTAACATTGATAATAGTATTGACTATGATATTGGAAAAAATAAGACAAACTACTTGAATGCCTATGTGAAGTCTGCACAAATGTATTCAGCAAAACAAGCAAACTGCAATATCACTATGAAAAGTGGCAGCATCTTCCTTCTGTCAACTCTGAACTGCTTCCCGACTTGCATGACTTTTATAGGTTGCCTTATAACATGTTTCAAGCCATGTCACAGAACCTAAAACTCAGATAGCAGGTGCACATTTTTCTCGAGAGAACAAAAAAGGACCTTTAAAAACATATGAGACACTGACCTAGTCATTTATGAATCCTCGCTTATCAGTGTTAATCATGAGGGTGAGGCTAAATATATCACAGGCGAGAAGGCACTACGTTCTATACACAAAATGGGCAAACAATCAATCTTCCATAAGCTGTTACAGAGATGTCAAAGAAACTATTGTATGGGATGTCATTGGGATACACACGTTGTAACTGAATTTTTGTATGTGATGCATATGGATCAATGATCACATTAAAGTATAGCTAATCAAGGTACTTTATTAGACAAGGGATGCATGGAGGACATCCTACATTAGAAATATGTGTATTGATTCTTAGAACATTGTATGATGTGGGTGTATGAGGTGGGTTTCTTGTATCATTGATATATTATTATGTGCACTATTATAGGAGTGGATTATTTTTATTTATTTGAACTTGTAAGGCGCACGGCTACCCGCAGTGTGTTTCCCGGCGCCAAGAGATAGACTGAAGAAGAAAGAACTACCAGACATCAACAAGCGAGGCTACCAGGAGACAGTTCAAAGTTGTTGCTGGAAAAGCCAGGTTTTCAAACCTTTGCGAAACCGAAGAAGATCAGTTTCCAGCTTCAGCGTCACAGGCAGGGTGTTCCAAAATTTGGTGCCTAGATGGGAAAAGGAGCGACCGCCCATCTTCACCAACCTAACTCTAGGAACAACAAAATCTCCTTTTCCTGTGGATCTCAGACTGCGACTAGGTATGTACGCATGAATGAGGTTGTGAAGGTGCCTAGGGGCAGAGCCCTGTTTTATCTTAAACATATAACATAGGGCCTTGAATTTGATTCTGTTTTTGATGTTTAGCCAATGCAGATCACAAAGGGCTCGGGAAGCAGATATTTTCCGAGGAACATTATGTAGCAGCCGTGCGGCCGCATTTTGAACAACCTGAAGTTTTTTCAAAGTTGTCAAATCGGCACCAAGATACAGTGCGTTCCCGTAGTCCAGGTGAGATGTTATCAAAGCCTGGACCACCGTCCTTTGTGTGGAGATGGGAAGCATCCACAAGATTTTTTGGAGAAATTTTAATGTGGCAAAGCAGATGGAAGCCACCTTGACGACCTGTTGTCGCATTGTGAGCTTTTCATCGATTAAGACTCCGAAATTGCGAACCTGGGTCACGGGCTTCGGGATAGGACCCATGCTCTCGGGCCAATGTTGGGGGCGCCAGAGTTCTTTGTCCTTGCCCAAGATCACAATCTCGGTCTTGTCGCCATTTAACTTAAGGAAATTTACCTGCATCCATTTTGCCACTTGGGACAAACCTTGTTTAAGAGCCGAGACATTGAGGTTCCATGAATTCTGACCCTGGGTCATAATGGTCGTGGTTCTGTTACGAATTTGGTAACAGCGAACCGTAAACAGTGAGCTCAGCAAGCATGAGTGTTTCCGTCATGTTACATTGATGGATTCACTGTGTATTTGACGATTTCGTTCTGAAACCCTTGGGTTCCATTTTGTGCATGGCAGCCATTTTGTGGTTGCCCTCACATAGGCCTATGACTGTGTCTGGACAAGTCTCTGGGACACGTACACCCTAGCTTGAGTTTGTGCTGACTCCTGTTTGACCTGAAGTGAACTGACCCTGCTGCCTGAAGCTGACCTTGCCAAACCAGTTCTTGCCCTTTAGCTGGTCAAGATAGAGATCAAAGAGCAGGATATTGCTGATTTTATGGTACACACACACACCTTTCTATCTTGCTTCTCATCTGTTTCTGTTCCTTCTTTATGGCCTATTTACGATGGGGATGTGCCCGTTTTTATTATGGGTCCGTTCGACCTGTCTGATGAAGAATGTTAAGTTTAACCAATGATTGATTTTGGGCTGGACAAACTGAAAAATGGGCTTGTCATCATGCTCCTGCTTTTGTCGTGGAAACATGTGAGTGGTCAAACTGTAAATAAGGAATGTTTGCCTGAAGCACAATTGTTTGTATAAAAAGGGATGGCTTGCTTTGTAAAGTTGAGCAGTCTCCTGAGAACATACACCGTGTTGTACTTCTAGGATCTCTGTTACTGGCTGCAGCCAATAAATTTGATCTTTGACGTCACCAAGAAGTACCCCGTGTCTCTGTATTCTAAAACAGGTGGACCCGGAGACTATGGGCATTTCCCCTGGCGCCGCCGGGTCTTAAATAACCCAGTTCTTCAATATCATTTTCCTCCCTACTTGACAGGGAGAAAATAATTTGTGTGTCATCGGCGTACGAAAACAAGGTTAAGCCAGCTTCCTCCACAATAGTGGCTAGGGGTCTAATGTAGATGTTAAAAAGTAATGGACTAAGAATAGAGCCCTGGGGAACGCCGTACACCGATTCACAAGTTTTGGAAGTTGCTGTGGCCGAAAAAACTTGGAAGGTACGTTCACTCAGAAAGGAGGCTATCCAAGTCAAAGCTGAACCCCCTACTCCCAAAGATTGGAGGGATGTGAGAAGAGTGGAATGGGACACGGTATCGAACGCTGCGCTTAAATCCAAAAGGATGAGCGCCGATGTCTCCCCGCGATCGATACCGTGCCGTAAATTCTCAGTGACACCCAGGAGAGTGGTTTCCGTAGAGTGGTGAGCTCTGAATCCCGATTGTGATGGATGCAAAAAGCCCGAGCTCTCTAACGGATGGGATAGTTGAGAGTTTATGTGCCTTTCCAAGATTTTCGAGAAGATAGGCAACAACGAGATGGGCCTATAATTAGATATGTTTGATAAGTCCGCTTTTTTAGCAAGGGAACCACCATCGCGTGCTTCCACTTCTGTGGAACACATGATTCCATCAGTGAAGTATTAAGAAGTTTCATCACTACGCGACGGGAGTTTAAATCAAGCTGTTTTAAGATTTTTGTCGGAAGGGGATCACAGGGAGAGCCTGATTTGATGCTATTAAGGCAGCTGGCGAACGAGACATCGTCGAAGAGTGACCACTCAGAAAGTTTTATTATCATAGGGGGTTGACAATCGTGAGCTGGTACATGAGTAGAGGGTAAATCTACGCTCAAAGGACAGAGGCCTAATGAGTTGTAGATCCGTTCTACCTTCGCGATGAAAAACTCAGCGATTGCATTACACTGTACCTCATTCAAAGCTGGGGGGCAGGAATGGAATCTGCTCCTGTAAGTTTTTTCACCATAGAAAATAGAGTGCACGGGCAATTCTGGGCATTTGAGATGGTATTGGCAATATGACTGGCTCTTGCGATCTTACATTGTTTATGATAGTCTCGAAGAGCTACCTTGTATGCCATCTTACAAGAGGGGGAATAGGAACGCCTCCATTGTCTCTCAAGTACCTTGCATTTGGATTTCATAGTTTTTAGATTTTCCGAAAACCATGCTGCAGGATGACGATGGGGCAAGGCGTGTAGGGGTGTAAGAGGAACGAGATTATTTACAGCCGTAGTCAGCCAATCGGAGACTGCTGCTTCCGATACCAAAAGGGACGAGTTTGCATTTGGTGACGTACTAGATAGGTACCGGTTGAACAAAGTGATGTTAAGTTTACCCCAACAGCGTAATTTTTCACCTGAGTCAATAGCATCAACTGCTAGGTTCGTAGTGCACAGGAGGGAAAATGTAACTGCCATGTGATCCGACCAATCCAAAGGACGAGCGGCCGGTTCGCAGTCATAAGCAAGATTCGACAGAACAGGGTCCAACAAGTGCCCCGCCGAATGGGTAGATCCCGAATTGCATAGTAGGATTTTGAGTGCTTCTAAGTCCGCCAAAAGAGTTTTACTGATTGAACATAGGGGATCATCCAGATGAAGATTTAGGTCTCCTAGGATAGTAAAATTTGCGGCTTTTAGGATCAATGGGGCAATGGTTTCCGAAAAGGAGGTCACCCATTAGTTGAAGTTTCCGGGGGGACGATATATCAGTAAACCGGATAAAGTCGTCTGGGCAGAAATAGCTAATTTGAAAAGGGCAGCCTCACATCCTAGTAGTGGATACGCTTCAAATTTACAATTGTAGTTAGATTTAAATATTATGGCAATTGCTCATGAGTTGGGATTTTTGTAGTGTGTAATACTTCACAGATCCCCCTGAGTAGAAATAGGGTGGTGGAGCTCAACATACTCCCCTGCCACCTGGATGAGAAAGAAGGTAGTCTAACATGTAATGGTAAGATATGAGGTATTGTCTGATGTATGACAGTGGGTGAGTGTAGGGTCAGATATATAGTGACCCAAATAGCCAAACCAGTTCTGATGCCTCCTTCAGGATTTTCTTAGAGCAGGAGCTGTGTTCTCTCCCTGTCCAAAGACACAGTGCTCTACATGACATGCTTCCTTAACAGTGGCAGTACATGTGTGCAGAAGGTATTCCCACTGGAAAATGCTAGGGGGATCCCTTTCGGGATGATGATGTCCATCCAGAATCTTCAGAGCTAGTCTTGTGTCACACCATATATTTGTATCCTGAGGATTCAACACACGTAGGACAGGGAGAACAGATGACAGCTCACTACCCTGCATTATTATTCATGCTCTGCTACTCATTCTACATTAACATCTGTCCCATGTAGTTTTCCTAGGCTGGGGATCTTTTTGTTCTCCATTTTACTGTGGGTGATATAATGCAGGTCTTCTTTCTTTCTTAGGTGATAACTAAATGATTGGGCTGTCAAGTCTCTTGAACCAAGCTCATGCATCTGGTTTGAAGAGAACTTAGATATATTTCATAATTGCAATGCCTATGGTGAAGAAGCTTTCGATACACCTGGTGCTTAGCACCTCCAAAGTTGCACCCCATGCCTTGGGGAGTTCGCCCTGATATTGGGTTTAGTCCCAGTGGATAGCTCATCCCTCAGCCCAATGCTGTTCAATGTCTACATGGCCCCCCTCGCATAAGTGGCCCGCCATCACGACCTCAACATCATCTCCTACACTGACGACACCCAGTTCATCCTCTCCCTCACCAAGGACCCACACACCACCAAAACCAACCTCCATGAGGGAATGAAAGCCATTGCCGACTGGATGAGGAGCAGCCGTCTGAAGCTGAACTCGGACAACATGGAGGTCCACATCCTCGGACCCACCCCCTCAGCCTGGGACGAGTCCTGGTGGCCGACCACACTGGGAACAGCACCAACACCCACCGACGATACACGCAATCTAGGATTCATCCTCGACTCCTCCCTCTCCATGTCTAAGCAGGTCAACGCCATCTCCTCCTCCTGCTACAACACCCTCCGCATGCTCCGTAGGATCTACAAGTGGATCCCGACCGAAACAAGAAGAACGGTGACACAGGCCCTTGTCAGCAGCAGACTGGACTACGGCAACGCACTCTATGCAGGAATCCCAGCCAAACACCTACAATGACTACAATGCATCCAAAACGCCTCCATCCGACTGATCGTCAACGTCCCCTGCTGCCGCCACTTCACCCCCCACCTGAGAGACCTGCACTGGCTCCCCGTCGACAAGAGGATCACCTTCAAGCTCCTCACCCATGCACACAAAGCACTCCACATCGCCGGACCAGCCTACCTGAACAGCAGACTCAGCTTCCCCACCCGCCGGCTCCAGAAAAATGTGTATTATAGGCAGGTCCAAGATAAAAAAAAAAGAAAGTGCATATTTGAGAAAGAATGTTACTAGCAGTAGCTTAGGGGACAGCATCATACACATAGGACTGTCCCTCCAATGGAGAGTTAGCACTTTGAAAGCATACATCCTTCTAGCCTAGATTATATTTGGGCATTAGAGTTTCACATGCTCTCTCTCAGGGTGTTGTTGAAATATTTTTACATAGATTACTATCAACCATGTACTAGGGAATTGGCTGACCTCACTTCTCCAGAGGAACAAAGGGACATTTGGTGTTTACTCTTCAAGAAGCAGCCTAAGGCTTTGTTGGCAAACAGTGAGTTGGTATTCTAGTAGAGTGTCATATGCTTTTGGCATATAATTGTAAGGTAAAATATAATACAAAACAAGCCTGAAAAAATGACAAGCCATCCCTTGAGTGATTCCTTGATAGTGTGGCAATTCCTCCTCATGATAATAGAGAAAGCAGCAGTCACTCCTTCTCTTACACCTGGGCTTCTGAGCCATTGACTCCCTTTTCCTCCTTTTCCGATTCAGGTCCTCCTCTTCTCATAACCTGTCTGATATGAGAGAAAGCAGCAGTCACTACCTCCATTCCACCAGGGTTTCTGCTTGCTGTCTCCCTATTCCCAAAGCTAATTTCGGCCAGGACTGGGTGGCTCTAAACAAAGTCTCCATCCATCCTTATGGCAATAAGTTAAATTCCGTATAGGAGTACCTTTGGGGGGGTTGTCTCTCCTGCCTGCTATTGACTGTTTGACTCTTTTCCTTTCATCAAGTCTGCCACCCTTCATAAGCATCCTCTGTGGAGACTGGAAAACACCCAGTAAATGTTTTAGCTTCCACTTTCGCTGACCCTTTAGGGAACCTTCTTTTCTGGTCCACATCCCTGTGATGGCTCCCATCCCAACCAAATGAGGTCATCGCCCCAACTATTGGATTCAAATGCATCCATAACATCTCCCTGCCAACTGTAAAGTATGTGGTGCTCTCAAACTTCTATAGTGGGGATCTGTCTATCCTACCACTGGCTTTCCTATCTCCACATATGTCATGTAAAAATTCCCTCTTTCCATCTTCTGTTTTAGGAATGTGTATTCATCCTGAGCTGGGATGGTGCAAATGTTGCAACCTACCTGGCTTAAGCTCCACACGGTATTAATATTTTACTTGTATACCTTTCTGCTCTGTGACACACCACCATCAAACATGAATTATATAAGTTGTTTTATAGATATGTTCAGTCAATATGTATACACATTTTACATTTGCATATTTTCTATCCTTTACTGTTTTGAAAGCACACCTGCAAACCCCCTCCAGGCCACAATTCATAAGATCTGATATCATGTTCTCATGAGGCCCCTATGGACGCCTCTTGAACACCCAACGCCTACTGCTGCATAGGCCAGATGGGTATGGTGATAACCCAACATAAGGGTGTTCTTCTGTTTTTACTATCCTGTATCTCCCAGCCCAACGATGAAAGACAAGGCAAGATAATCTTCTAATGTGCCCTGAACATAGCACAAAGACTTTGAGGCACTTTTTGCTAGGCAGATGTATACTAGTAGACTGATCACCTTTGGAGACCACTTCTTAATCCCAAAGACTGCTAATATTTCTTCCCAGTTTTAACAAAGATCCTCCATAGTCACCAACTTCTCTCTATTTATCTCATTGCTATTGTTGTTCATGACTCACTAGCCCTTCATGGATGTATGACTATACAACGCATTCTATTACAACGTGGTATGTTACATCGCGCTCTTGACAACGCAAGTCATTACATCGGCTTGCACTGGAGGGCGCTGGACTTAGGGACAGTGTGAATTACTATTCCAACTCCAGTCTACGTACATTAGGGAAGGTGTTGCAATAGTAAATTACACTATTCCTTAGTCCAGAGCGCCCTCCAGTGCAAGTCGATGTAACGACTTGCGTAGTCAAAACCGCAATGTCACATACCGCATTGTAATGGATGCGTGGTAAAGGATGTTTCCCGGCCTTCATGAATCCATATACCACCAGCCTCCATATTTTCAGCCTGGAGCCTAGCGCTTTCATACACTACCCTTTTGTAAAAAAATAATTTCCTGATTGTTACTTCTGAGTCTCCACCTTTCTCTCACATTACACGATCCCTTGTTATAGATGGGCACTTGCTATATACATTTCAGACTCTTATCCTAGGCTCATTCGGTTCAGGAGTGTAAATACCCATTGAAGTAAGGATGATGCGAAAAGTAAGTTAAAAGCTTTATTCAGAGAAAAGCAATTAACATCTTCAGCTCGCCAGAGCAGCTTGGTATCCCTGCCTCAAGCTTTACCATTCTAAATTGCCTCTCTCTTAAAGTTCTACGGGAGAGACCACTGCAGCTAAGGAAGAAGAGGTGAGGGAAGAACAGGAACTATATACATAGATTATAACACATCTTCTTTCAATAACAAATGAGCTGGGAACAAATGATGAAAACGAGGCGAGAGGAAAAACAATAGAAGCATCAGTGGAGAAGGACGAATAAAAGAGGGGGAGGGGGGACAGAGATAGGATACCCCTGCAAGGTAATACTTATTGCCAGCGCATTCGGCTGCCGCGCTTTTACCCTGCTGCATTTTAAAGCGCTATTTGTATTGTGTATTTTAATTCCCGCGGCGCTCTGATATTGTGCCTACCTTGTCGGCGCTCACCCTCTTGGCCGGAATTCCCCCCTTGTACCTCTCTTGTCGGCGCTCGCAGGCCGGGGAAACTTGTGAGGCATACCGGCACCATAACAGCTCACTTCCTCGCACTTGGCGGGGATCAGACAGATTTAGTCGGGTCCGACATCTTGGGTTGGGTAGTTAGTGAGGCGAGGCACTCCGCGGCCATCTTGCGTAAGGCAAGAGGCTAGTAGGCGGTCCTCCGCACTCTGGGGTGCTACTAAAGTAACTTGCAGGCAAGGTCAGTCAGAACTTATTGCCAGCGCATTCGGCTGCCGCGCTTTTACCCTGCTGCATTTTAAAGCGCTATTTGTATTGTGTATTTTAATTCCCGCGGCGCTCTGATATTGTGCCTACCTTGTCGGCGCTCACCCTCTTGGCCGGAATTCCCCCCTTGTACCTCTCTTGTCGGCGCTCGCAGGCCGGGGAAACTTGTGAGGCATACCGGCACCATAACAGCTCACTTCCTCGCACTTGGCGGGGATCAGACAGATTTTGGGGTCGATTAGGATCGCGGACGGACTTGAGTCCGTCCGCGACCCCTGAGGAGGAGGGAACGTCCGCATGGGCTGCGGCGTTCCCTCCGATCAAATTAGGATGTGACCGCCAGTGTGGCGGTCACATCCTCCATCTCTAACATTGCGGCGGGTGCAGCTTCAAGCTGCATCCGCCGCAATGTAAAAAATCCATGCACAGCATTTGCGTGCACAAAGCGGCAGGCACCGCGCGGTGCCTGCTGCATTGTGCACGCAAATGCAGGGGGGTACCATAGGTACCCCCCATGTGCACCCCCCACCCCACCTTCACCCAGGGGGCCCGCAACGGGCCCCCGAAGTGAAGGTCCGTATGCTTTTCCACGGCGGTAAAGTCGCCGCGGAAAAGCATATATTTTCAGACATCCTAATATGCCTGGCGGTGTCTGATAGACACCGCCAGACATGTTAGTGCTTTTCCGCCGCGGTCGCCTTCCGACCGCGGCGGAAAAGCGGCGGACAGATTATCAGACCCACCAGCCATCCTAATTTGGCGGTGGGTCTTTGGAGTCTCCGCCGCGGTTTTTCCGCATCCTCCAGGCCGGCGGACACTTCCGCCGGCCCGGAGGATGCGGAAAAACCGCCATCCTAATCGACCCCTTAGTCGGGTCCGACATCTTGGGTTGGGTAGTTAGTGAGGCGAGGCACTCCGCGGCCATCTTGCGTAAGGCAAGAGGCTAGTAGGCGGTCCTCCGCACTCTGGGGTGCTACTAAAGTAACTTGCAGGCAAGGTCAGTCAGAACTTATTGCCAGCGCATTCGGCTGCCGCGCTTTTACCCTGCTGCATTTTAAAGCGCTATTTGTATTGTGTATTTTAATTCCCGCGGCACTCTGATATTGTGCCTACCTCTTGTCGGCGCTCACCCTCTTGGCCGGAATTCTCCCTTGTACCTCTCTTGTCGGCGCTCGCAGGCCGGGGAAACTTGTGAGGCATACCGGCACCATAACAGCTCACTTCCTCGCACTTGGCGGGGATCAGACAGATTTAGTCGGGTCCGACATCTTGGGTTGGGTAGTTAGTGAGGCGAGGCACTCCGCAGCCATCTTGCGTAAGGCAAGAGGCTAGTAGGCGGTCCTCTGCTCAGCGTAATAGTACTTTAGGATGGATGGTCAAACGTGCAGCGCTCGCGCGCAGCGGGCGCGTCGTAGGCGCGCCGGAGGTGCGCCAGAGGTAAGCCCGTTTGCGCCCGTTCGCGCAACGGATGCGCTTAGGGCCGCTACCTCTGGCCCCTCTGGCCCATTTCGTATAGCCTACTCTCGGGCTGAGCTACTTAGCCTCAGGCCCTGTCACACCCCGGCAAGGCAATCAGCTAACGCCTATGCCTCAACTACTAGGCATATTTCCTGTGGCCTGCTTAACGTCAGATCCCTCTGTAAGCACTATACGGAAATCGCCTTCCTCATTGATTCTGAAAAACTCGATGTCCTTTTCCTTACCGAAACTTGGACTCGGGAAGATTGTGAGGTGGAGCTGGGCTTAGCCTGTCCCCCGGGCTATAAAATCAGTCATATCCCGCGCATACTCAATCGAGGAGGGGGAATCGGGCTTATTTACAAGGACACGCTGACCCTTTCCCTGTTGAAGATTCGAGAGGTGCCGGGATTTGAATTGATGGGCTTCTCGGTCAAAGAGCAGGAGCTAATATTCTGCTCGGGCGTCCTGTGCTATCGTCCTCCGGGACCGGCACCTTCAATATCGCTCTTTATTGACCTGATTTATGAGCTCTCCAGCTCTCACTCCAAGCTACTGATTCTTGGAGATTTCAATCTGTGGGCAGGCGGCTCTTTGGATACTGCATTCTTCTCCCTTAGTCAAGCCTGCGTGGACATCAATTTGGAACAGTTGGTGAATGCCACCACGCATCGGAAGGGTCATATACTGGACTTAGTATTTGCGGATCCCCAATGGGTATCATTAGTCGATATTAAGTGCCAGCCCTGGACAGACCACTTCCTGATCATGCTCTCTCTCTGCTCAGAGGATCACACCTCGCGGGAGGCTGGACTACCCCAAGCCAAGTTAGAGAGACCTTGGTCTCGAATACTTAAAACCTCTCCACTACCAAAAATCTTAGGAAAGGATTTTAAGCTCCGCAATACAACTGAAGAGAGCTATACCCTATTCTGCCAGTCCATTTCGAACTCGCTGGATAAGTTTGCACCCCTCCGGAAGTCCCGAGGGAGGGTGAACCGAGCTAGCCCTTGGTACACGAGTGAATTACGCCAGCTTAAACTTGATTGTAAACGCGCAGAAAGAGCGTGGAGAAAACGGTATTTAGATTCAGAGAAAATTGTGTTCCGAACCTCTTTACAAAAATATAAAGCTCAGATCAAGACGGCTAAAGCGATCTATCTTGAATCCACCTTGAATCAGGCCCCAAATAAAGCACAGGCCCTCTTTAAGATTGTTAGGGACCTCGCCCACCCTACGTGTGTAGCTAATACTGTCCCTACATCGCAAGCTCTCTGTGATTCGCTTTCTGATGCTTTCGAGGAGAAAATCTGCAAAATTCTGGAGGGTCTGCAGGACCCAGTTAATTCCATTACTGATTTGGCAGTTCCGGAGGCAATGGCCAGTCGACCCCTGCAGAGGGTCTCTCACCTCTGTTTGGAAGCTCCGGCCACGCCTTCCAGTCGACCCCGACCAGAGGACCAATCTCTCAGTCTGGGAGCTCCGGCGACTGAGGCCAGTCGACCCCAGCTGAGTAGTTTGCATGACTTAGTCAATTCCACCACTGGTTTGGGAGCTCCGGAGGCAATGGCCAGTCGACCCCAGCAGAGGGTTTCTCGCCTCTGTTTGGAAGCTCCGGCCTTGCCTTCCAGTCGACCCCGGCCAGAGGACCAGGCCCTCAGTCTGGGAGCTCAGGCGACTGAGGCCAGTCGACCCCAGCTGAGTAGTTTCCATGACCCAGTTAAATCAACCACTGGTTTGGGAGCTCCGGAGGCAATGGCCAGTCGACCCCAGCAGAGGGT
The DNA here is from genome assembly GCF_964261635.1 of Lissotriton helveticus. Classification (NCBI taxonomy): domain Eukaryota; kingdom Metazoa; phylum Chordata; class Amphibia; order Caudata; family Salamandridae; genus Lissotriton; species Lissotriton helveticus. Next base: position 896,840,142 of record NC_136072.1, on the reverse strand, counting down.
TTCTCGCCTCTGTTTGGAAGCTCCGGCCATGCCGTCCAGTCAACCCCGGTCAGAGGACCAGGCCCTCAGTCTGGGAGCTCCGGCGTGCGAGGCCAGTCGACCCCAGCTGAGTAGTTTTCCCCTTCCATCCCTGGAGGAGTTTGGCAGCCTGGCTCTTACGATCTCATCTGGCTCGCCTCTTGATCCTCTCCCTCCAAAGCTTTGGAGGGTGTTTCAGGAAGAACTTTTTCAGCCGCTGCACTCCATCTGCTGCCAGTCGTTTGAAACAGGGACTGTACCGGGCTGCTGGAAGAAGGCAGTGGTATCTCCGCTCTTAAAAAAACCTACGCTTGACCCTGCCTGCCCCTCCAACTATCGGCCAATTTCCCTGCTTCCTTTTCCAGTTAAAATCATGGAAAAATTGGTCACCCGCACTCTGTCCGGCTTCTTAGAAGGGAACACCTGGTTGGATGAGACGCAATTTGGTTTTCGCCCTGCACACGGGACGGAATCCGCGTTAGTGACCGTGTTAGACAATCTGCGGGCGCGATTCGACAGTGGTCGGGCAGCCTTTTTGGTGCTGCTCGACATGTCGGCTGCGTTCGACACATTTAGCCATCCCACCTTGATCTTGAGGCTGGAGGAATGCGGGGTCAAAGATAAGGCCAGGGACTGGCTGATTTCATATCTGGACAACCGTCAGCAACGGGTATCGCTCCCTCCCTTCAGCTCAGAGGAGCGGAGAGTAGGGCAAGGAGTACCTCAGGGCTCGGCCATCAGCCCCATACTCTTTAATATTTACCTCCGCCCTCTAGTCCAGCTCATTAAATCATTTGGGATCTCCGCATTTAATTATGCGGATGATACCCAGCTGTTTTTTTCTCTGGAGGGACAGGATGCAGTTCCATTGGATACCTTCCACCGGTGCATGCAGGCTACAGCGGAATGGCTCCGATTGAACTCGTTGCAGTTTAACGGAACTAAGACGGAGGTCCTGTATTGTTCCAACGACCGAGTTACCCGAGATCTCCCTGACGACTTCTGGCCCTCGTCATTTCCAGAGACGGTGTCAGCTGCACAATCGGCGCGCAATTTGGGCGTCATGTTTGGGCCCAACCTGCAGCTAGATCTGCACGTAAACAAGACCATCTCAACGTGCATGATGCTGATCCGCATGCTGCGCAAGATTTTGCCCCTCCTCCCTGAGCAAGCCAGACCCGAAGTAGTGCGGAGCACCATCCTTAGTCGACTCGACTACTGCAACGCACTACTTCTGGAGGCCCCGGTAACACTTCTGGGCAAGCTCCAAAAAGCTCCATGGCTGCCAAACTTGCCCTTTCTCGCCCCTATCACAGCTCTTCCACGACAGCATTACTGGAACTTCACTGGCTGCCGGTTCATCTACGCGTTCGCTACAAAGCAGCGTGTATTGTGTTCAGGGCTATTCATGGCCTGGGCCCTGTCCCGTTGCGGAAAATGTTCGCTTGGTACCTTCCATCCCGAGCTTTACGCTCTTCTTCATCCAGGCTACTCGTAGTACCGCGCTTTCAGAGAGTGAGGATGGGTGGCCGATCGTTCAGAGTAGCGGCGGCCAAACTCTGGAACTCCCTGCCGCTTTCCTTAAGGAGTCTTGAGGATCTCTTAGCCTTCAGAAAGGCGTTAAAAACCTACCTTTTCCCCAGGACAGGCTAAGTTGCTGTATCTGCTGGTTCACTGTTCAAACGCCAGGATGCCCTTGGCGGTGACAGGTTGCGCTATATAAATATACCACAATACAATACACAATACAATACAAGAAACAGAAAGAAATACAGAATAATATTCATCATCATGAAATCTTTGTGCCAACCTGGAGGATGAAGTTGTCTTTTGACTTTTACACTGGGATCGACACTGTGGGACCGACACAGTGAGGCTTTTCATACAACCATCTCAGGTACCTCCAATAGAAGCGTGTTGAATGGACAACTGGTATGTCTATTCATGCTCCACATTTTCCCATTTTCAATGATTACCACATTGTTTTCGATTTCCTTGGTTTTCCCAGGTTTGTAGAATATTTCCCTCCATCGACAAATATTGTGGGGCTTTCTGACTAGAACCCATTGCCCTATTTTACAATCTTTCCTCTTTGCACCCCATTTCTTGTTATTCCTGTTTTTATACAAGGCTTGTCGTCTTTTTACTTTTTCTACAACCTCCTCTGTATTGATCAAAAAACCTTTACTATCACATAGCCAATACGGGGACAATTGGTACTTACTTTTCTGCCCCTCAGCATTTCAAATGGAGACAAACCCGTTATCAAACTTGGAGTGATGTGTCTTAAAGTTTCTTCTATGAGTTTACAAGACGCTACCGCCAACTAAATGGATTCTTTAATCATTATATTGGCTCTTACTACTCTCCCATTGGCCTTGGAACAATACAAAGGTGTGTGAACATGCGTAATGGATACATCTTTTATGAGGTTCCTCATTTCCTCCAAAACAAACTGAATCCCGTTTTCGGTGATGAAAGTGGCTGGAATACCTTAATTGGAAAGCACCTCCATCAAGAAGTTTGAGAGGGTCTTAGTTGTGACCATGTTAACAACCTTTGAGGAAACAAAGTGGGAATAGTAATCAATGAGAACAAATACGTATTTATACTGTATGCCTTGTCCCTGGATGGGTCCTGCAATATCCAAACCCAACTTATTCCGTGAGACAGTGGGTACCTCAACCGTAATAAGGGAAGTCCTTATTTGACTCTTGGTTTTTTCACTTAAACTGTATGCATGGCAATCTTTGACCTTTTCCTCCACCACATGATCCATGTAGGGAAACCAATAATCCACACTTAGTTTGGATTTGGTGAAATTTCTCCCCAAATGTTCCTCATGGGCTAAATTGACAATTTGTTCTCATAACCCAAAAGGTGGTACAATCTTTCCTGATCTTAAGATTATGTTCCCTTCCAGAGATAATTCTTCTCTTACATTCCAAAAAGGTTCTAACTCTTCTGATAAGTCTTTACACCTGGGGGGTGCATCCATCCACAATGGACTCTCTAACTGCTTTAATAATGGGGTCCCTAGCCATCTGTGCTTCCCACTCACTTTTTAGAATAGCTGGAACTGCAACTTCCATTATGGTATCTTCATTGTCTCTGGACTCTTCTAATCTTTCCACCAGTGACCTTGACAGGAAATCTGCAGCACAGTTTTTGACACCAGGAAAATATTCAACTTTGAAATTCAAACCCTGGAGTCCCAACACCAAATTCAGCTATCCGGGGAGGTGTTTTTTCCATTTCTTTCTTAGACAACAAGAGTCGTAAAAGTTTGTGATCTCTCCTTAATGAAAATGGTAAACCCCACAAATACATTTTTTAATGATTGATGGCCATTTCTCCACTGTCAAATAATTGACTTCAGAGTATACCAGGGTCCTTGAAGAAAATATTGATTATATTGATATATTATTATGAGCACTATTATAGGAGTGGATTATTTTTATTTATTTTTATTTATTTGAACTTGTAAGGCGCATGGCTACCCGCAGTGGGTTTCCCGGCGTAAAAGGGATAGACTGAAGAAGAAAGAACTACCAGACATCAACAAGCGAGGCTACCAGGAGACAGTTCAAAGTTGTTGCTGGAAAAGCCAGGTTTTCAAACCTTTGCGAAACCGAAGAAGATCAGTTTCCAGCTTCAGCGTCACAGGCAGGGTGTTCCAAAATGTGGTGCCTAGATGGGAAAAGGAGCGACCGCCCATCTTCACCAACCTAACTCTAGGAACAACAAAATCTCCTTTTCCTGTGGATCTCAGACTGCGACTAGGTATGTACGCATGAATGAGGTTGTGAAGGTGCCTAGGGGCAGAGCCCTGTTTTATCTTAAAGATATAACATAGGGCCTTGAATTTGATTCTGTTTTTGATGTTTAGCCAATGCAGATCACAAAGGGCTCGGGAAGCAGATATTTTCCGAGGAACATTATGTAGCAGCCGTGCGGCCGCATTTTGAACAACCTGAAGTTTTTTCAAAGTTGTCAAATCGGCACCAAGATACAGGACGTTCCCGTAGTCCAGGTGAGATGTTATCAAAGCCTGGACCACCGTCCTTTGTGTGGAGATGGGAAGCATCCACAAGATTTTTGGGAGAAATGTTAATGTGGCAAAGCAGATGGAAGCCACCTTGACGACCTGTTGTCGCATTGTGAGCTTTTCGTCGATTAAGACTCCGAGATTGCGAACCTGGGTCACGGGCTTCGGGATAGGACCCATGCTCTCGGGCCAATGTTGGGGGCGCCAGAGATCTTTGTCCTTGCCCAAGATCACAATCTCGGTCTTGTCGCCATTTAACTTAAGGAAATTTACCTGCATCCATTTTGCCACTTGGGACAAACCTTGTTTAAGAGCCGAGACATTGAGGTTCCGTGAATTCTGACCCTGGGTCACAATGGTCGTGGTTCTGTTACGAATTTGGTAACAGCGAACTGTAAACAGTGAGCTCAGCAAGCATGAGTGTTTCCGTCATGTTACATTGATGGATTCACTGTGTATTTGACGATTTCATTCTGAAACCCTTGGGTTCCATTTTGTGCATGGCAGCCATTTTGTGGTTGCCCTCACATAGGCCTATGACTGTGTCTGAACAAGTCTCTGGGACACGTACACCCTAGCTTGAGTTTGTGCTGACTCCTGTTTGACCTGAAGTGAACTGACCCTGCTGCCTGAAGCTGACCTTGCCAAACCAGTTCTTGCCCTTTAGCTGGTCAAGATAGAGATCAAAGAGCAGGATATTGCTGATTTTATGGTACACACACACACCTTTCTATCTTGCTTCTCATCTGTTTCTGTTCCTTCTTTATGGCCTATTTACGATGGGGATGTGCCCGTTTTTATTATGAGTCCGTTCGACCTGTCTGATGAAGAATGTTAAGTTTAACCAATGATTGATTTTGGGCTGGACAAACTGAAAAATGGGCTTGTCATCATGCTCCTGCTTTTGTCGTGGAAACATGTGAGTGGTCAAACTGTAAATAAGGAATGTTTGCCTGAAGCACAATTGTTTGTATAAAAAGGGATGGCTTGCTTTGTAAAGTTGAGCAGCCTCCTGAGAACATACACCGTGTTGTACTTCTAGGATCTCTGTTACTGGCTGCAGCCAATAAATTTGATCTTTGACGTCACCAAGAAGTACCCCGTGTCTCTGTATTCTAAGACAGTTGGACCCGGAGACTCTGGGCGTTTCCCCTGGCGCCGCCGGGTCTTAAATAACCCGGTTCTTCAATATCATTTTCCTCCCTATTTGACAGGGAGAAAATAATTTGTGTGTCATCGGCGTACGAAAACAAGGTTAAACCAGCTTCCTCCACAATAGTGGCTAGGGGTCTAATGTAGATGTTAAAAAGTAATGGACTAAGAATAGACCCCTGGGGAACGCCGTACACCGATTCACAAGTTTTGGAAGTTGCTGTGGCCGAAAAAACTTGGAAGGTACGTTCACTCAGAAAGGAGGCTATCCAAGTCAAAGCTGAACCCCCTACTCCCAAAGATTGGAGGGATGTGAGAAGAGTGGAATGGGACACGGTATCGAACGCTGCGCTTAAATCCAAAAGGATGAGCGCCGATGTCTCCCCGCGATCGATACCGTGCCGTAAATTCTCAGTGACACCCAGGAGAGTGGTTTCCGTAGAGTGGTGAGCTCTGAATCCCGATTGTGATGGATGCAGAAAGCCCGAGCTCTCTACCGGATGGGATAGTTGAGAGTTTATGTGCCTTTCCAAGATTTTCGAGAAGATAGGCAACAACGATATGGGCCTATAATTAGATAAGTTTGATAAGTCCGCTTTTTTAGCAAGGGAACCACCATCGCGTGCTTCCACTTCTGTGGAACACATGATTCCATCAGTGAAGTATTAAGAAGTTTCATCACTACGCGACGGGAGTTTAAATCAAGCTGTTTTAAGATTTTTGTCGGAAGGGGATCACAGGGAGAGCCTGATTTGATGCTATTAAGGCAGCTGGCGAACGAGACATCGTCGAAGAGTGACCACTCAGAAAGTTTTATTATCATAGGGGGTTGACAATCGTGAGCTGGTACATGAGTAGAGGGTAAATCTACGCTCAAAGGACAGAGGCCTAATGAGTTGTAGATCCGTTCTACCTTCGCGATGAAAAACTCAGCGATTGCATTACACTGTACCTCATTCAAAGCTGGGGGGCAGGAATGGAATCTGCTCCTGTAAGTTTTTTCACCATAGAAAATAGAGTGCACGGGCAATTCTGGGCATTTGAGATGGTATTGGCAATATGACTGGCTCTTGCGATCTTACATTGTTTATGATAGTCTCGAAGAGCTACCTTGTATGCCATCTTACAAGAGGGGGAATAGGAACGCCTCCATTGTCTCTCAAGTACCTTGCATTTGGATTTCATAGTTTTTAGATTTTCCGAAAACCATGCTGCAGGATGACGATGGGGCAAGGCGTGTAGGGGTGTAAGAGGAACGAGATTATTTACAGCCGTAGTCAGCCAATCGGAGACTGCTGCTTCCGATACCAAAAGGGACGAGTTTGCATTTGGTGACGTACTAGATAGGTACCGGTTGAACTCAGTGATGTTAAGTTTACCCCAACAGCGTAATTTTTCACCTGAGTCAATAGCATCAACTGCTAGGTTCGTAGTGCACAGGAGGGAAAATGTAACTGCCATGTGATCCGACCAATCCAAAGAACGAGCGGCCGGTTCGCAGTCATAAGCAAGATTCGACAGAACAGGGTCCAACAAGTGCCCCGCCGAATGGGTAGATCCCGAATTGCATAGTAGGATTTTGAGTGCTTCTAAGTCCGCCAAAAGAGTTTTACTGATTGAACATAGGGGATCATCCAGATGAAGATTTAGGTCTCCTAGGATAGTAAAATTTGCGGCTTTTAGGATCAATGGGGCAATGGTTTCCGAAAAGGAGGTCACCCATTAGTTGGAGTTTCCGGGGGGACGATATATCAGTAAACCGGATAAAGTCGTCTGGGCAGAAATAGCTAATTTGAAAAGGGCAGCCTCACATCCTAGTAGTGGATACGCTTCAAATTTACAATTGTAGTTAGATTTAAATATTATGGCAATTGCTCATGAGTTGGGATTTTTGTAGTGTGTAATACTTCACAGATCCCCCTGAGTAGAAATAGGGTGGTGGAGCTCAACATACTCCCCTGCCACCTGGATGAGAAAGAAGGTAGTCTAACATGTAATGGTAAGATATGAGGTATTGTCTGATGTATGACAGTGGGTGAGTGTAGGGTCAGATATATAGTGACCCAAATAGCCAAACCAGTTCTGATGCCTCCTTCAGGATTTTCTTAGAGCAGGAGCTGTGTTCTCTCCCTGTCCAAAGACACAGTGCTCTACATGACATGCTTCCTTAACAGTGGCAGTACATGTGTGCAGAAGGTATTCCCACTGGAAAATGCTAGGGGGATCCCTTTCGGGATGATGATGTCCATCCAGAATCTTCAGAGCTAGTCTTGTGTCACACCATATATTTGTATCCTGAGGATTCAACACACGTAGGACAGGGAGAACAGATGACAGCTCACTACTCTGCATTATTATTCATGCTCTGCTACTCATTCTACATTAACATCTGTCCCATGTAGTTTTCCTAGGCTGGGGATCTTTTTGTTCTCCATTTTACTGTGGGTGATATAATGCAGGTCTTCTTTCTTTCTTAGGTGATAACTAAATGATTGGGCTGTCAAGTCTCTTGAACCAAGCTCATGCATCTGGTTTGAAGAGAACTTAGATATATTTCATAATTGCAATGCCTATGGTGAAGAAGCTTTCGATACACCTGGTGCTTAGCACCTCCAAAGTTGCACCCCATGCCTTGGGGAGTTCGCCCTGATATTGGGTTTAGTCCCAGTGGATAGCTCATCCCTCAGCCCAATGCTGTTCAATGTCTACATGGCCCCCCTCGCATAAGTGGCCCGCCATCACGACCTCAACATCATCTCCTACACTGACGACACCCAGTTCATCCTCTCCCTCACCAAGGACCCACACACCACCAAAACCAACCTCCATGAGGGAATGAAAGCCATTGCCGACTGGATGAGGAGCAGCCGTCTGAAGCTGAACTCGGACAACATGGAGGTCCTCATCCTCGGACCCACCCCCTCAGCCTGGGACGAGTCCTGGTGGCCGACCACACTGGGAACAGCACCAACACCCACCGACGATACACGCAATCTAGGATTCATCCTCGACTCCTCCCTCTCCATGTCTAAGCAGGTCAACGCCATCTCCTCCTCCTGCTACAACACCCTCCGCATGCTCCGTAGGATCTACAAGTGGATCCCGACGAAACAAGAAGAACGGTGACACAGGCCCTTGTCAGCAGCAGACTGGACTACGGCAACGCACTCTATGCAGGAATCCCAGCCAAACACCTACGATGACTACAATGCATCCAAAACGCCTCCATCCGACTGATCGTCAACGTCCCCTGCTGCCGCCACATCACCCCCCACCTGAGAGACCTGAACTGGCTCCCCGTCGACAAGAGGATCACCTTCAAGCTCCTCACCCACGCACACAAAGCACTCCACATCGCCGGACCAGCCTACCTGAACAGCAGACTCAGCTTCCCCACCCGCCGGCTCCAGAAAAATGTATATTATAGGCAGGTCCCAGATAAAATAAAAAAAAAGTGCATATTTGAGAAAGAATGTTACTAGCAGTAGCTTAGGGGACAGCATCATATACATAGGACTGTCCCTCCAATGGAGAGTTAGCACTTTGAAAGCATACATCCTTCTAGCCTAGATTATATTTGGGCATTAGAGTTTCACATGCTCTCTCTCAGGGTGTTGTTGAAATATTTTTACATAGATTACTATCAACCATGTACTAGGGAATTGGCTGACCTCACTTCTCCAGAGGAACAAAGGGACATTTGGTGTTTACTCTTCAAGAAGCAGCCTAAGGCTTTGTTGGCAAACAGTGAGCTGGTATTCTAGTAGAGTGTCATATGCTTTTGGCATATAATTGTAAGGTAAAATATAATACAAAACAAGCATGAAAAAATGACAAGCCATCCCTTGAGTGATTCCTTGATAGTGTGGCAATTCCTCCTCATGATAATAGAGAAAGCAGCAGTCACTCCTTCTCTTACACCTGGGCTTCTGAGCCATTGACTCCCTTTTCCTCCTTTTCCGATTCAGGTCCTCCTCTTCTCGTAACCTGTCTGATATGAGAGAAAGCAGCAGTCACTACGTCCATTCCACCAGGGTTTCTGCTTGCTGTCTCCCTATTCCCAAAGCTAATTTCGGCCAGGACTGGGTGGGTCTAAACAAAGTCTCCATCCATCCTTATGGCAATAAGTTAAATTCCGTATAGGAGTACCTTTGGGGGGGTTGTCTCTCCTGCCTGCTATTGACTGTTTGACTCTTTTCCTTTCATCAAGTCTGCCACCCTTCATAAGCATCCCCTGTGGAGACTGGAAAACACCCAGTAAATGTTTTAGCTTCCACTTTCGCTGACCCGTTAGGGAACCTTCTTTTCTGGTCCACATCCCTGTGATGGCTCATCCCAACCAAATGAGGTCATCGCCCCAACTATTGGATTCAAATGCATCCATAACATCTCCCTGCCAACTGTAAAGTATGCGGTGCTCTCAAACTTCTATAGTGGGGATTTGTCTATCCTACCACTGGCTTTCCTATCTCCACATATGTCATGTAAAAATTTCCTCTTTCCATCTTCTGTTTTAGGAATGTGTATTCATCCTGAGCTGGGATGGTGCGAATGTTGCACCCTACCTGGCTTAAGCTCCACACGGTATTAATATTTTACTTGTATACCTTTCTGCTCTGTGACACACCACCATCAAACATGAATTATATAAGTTGTTTTATAGATATGTTCAGTCAATATGTATACACATTTTACATTTGCATATTTTCTATCCTTTACTGTTTTGAAAGCACACCTGCAAACCCCCTCCAGGCCACAATTCATAAGATCTGATATCATGTTCTCATGAGGCCCCTATGGACGCCTCTTGAACACCCAACGCCTACTGCTGCATAGGCCAGATGGGTATGGTGATAACCCAACATAAGGGTGTTCTTCTGTTTTTACTATCCTGTATCTTCCAGCCCAACGATGAGAGACAAGGCAAGATAATTTTCTAATGTGCCCTGAACATAGCACAAAGACTTTGAGGCACTTTTTGCTAGGCAGATGTATACTAGTAGACTGATCACCTTTGGAGACCACTTCTTAATCCCAAAGACTGCTAATATTTCTTCCCAGTTTTAACAAAGATCCTCCATAGTCACCAACTTCTCTCTATTTATCTCATTGCTATTGTTGTTCATGACTCACTAGCCCTTCATGGATGTATGACTATACAACACATTCTATTACAACGTGGTATGTTACATCGCGCTCTTGACAATGCAAGTCATTACATCGGCTTGCACTGGAGGGCGCTGGACTTAGGGACAGTGTGAATTACTATTCCAACTCCAGTCTACGTACATTAGGGAAGGTGTTGCAATAGTAAATTACACTATTCCTTAGTCCAGAGCGCCCTCCAGTGCAAGTCGATGTAACGACTTGCGTAGTCAAAACCGCAATGTAACATACCGCATTGTAATGGATGCGTGGTAAAGGATGTTTCCCGGCCTTCATGAATCCATATACCACCAGCCTCCATATTTTCAGCCTGGAGCCTAGCGCTTTCATACACTACCCTTTTGTAAAAAAAATATTTCCTGATTGTTACTTCTGAGTCTCCACCTTTCTCTCACATTACGCGATTCCTTGTTATAGATGGGCACTTGCTATATACATTTCAGACTCTTATCCTAGGCTCATTCGGTTCAGGAGTGTAAATACCCATTGAAGTAAGGATGATGCGAAAAGTAAGTTAAAAGCTTTATTCAGAGAAAAGCAAAACATCTTCAGCTCGCCAGAGCAGCTCGGTATCCCTGCCTCAAGCATTACCATTCTAAATTGCCTCTCTCTTAAAGTTCTACGGGAGAGACCACTGCAGCTAAGGAAGAAGAGGTGAGGGAAGAACAGGAACTATATACATAGATTATAACACATCTTCTTTCAATAACAAATGAGCTGGGAACAAATGATGAAAACGAGGCGAGAGGAAAAACAATAGAAGCATCAGTGGAGAATGAAGAAGAAAAGAGGGGGAGGGGGACAGAGATAGGATACCCCTGCAAGGTAATACAAGAAACAGAAAGAAATACAGAATAATATTCATCATCATGAAATCTTTGTGCCAACCTGGAGGATGAAGTTGTCTTTTGACTTTTACACTGGTATCGACACTGTGGGACCGACACAGTGAGGCTTTTCATACAACCATCTCAGGTACCTCCAATAGAAGCGTGTTGAATGGACAACTGGTAAGTCTATTCATGCTCCACATTTTCCCATTTTCAATGATTACCACATTGTTTTCGATTTCCTTGGTTTTCCCAGGTTTGTAGAATATTTCCCTCCATCGACAAATATTGTGGGGCTTTCTGACTAGAACCCATTGCCCTATTTTACAATCTTTCCTCTTTGCACCCCATTTCTTGTTATTCCTGTTTTTATACAAGGCTTGTCGTCTTTTTACTTTTTCTACAACCTCCTCTGTATTGATCAAAAAACCTTTACTATCACATAGCCAATACGGGGACAATTGGTACTTACTTTTCTGCCCCTCAGCATTTCAAATGGAGACAAACCCGTTATCACACTTGGAGTGATGTGTCTTAAAGTTTCTTCTATGAGTTTACAAGACGCTACCGCCAACTAAATGGATTCTTTAATCATTATATTGGCTCTTACTACTCTCCCATTGGCCTTGGGACAATACAAAAGTGTGTGAACATGCGTAATGGATACATATTTTATGAGGTTCCTCATTTCCTCCAAAACAAACTGAATCCCGTTTTCGGTGATGAAAGTGGCTGGAATACCTTAATTGGAAAGCACCTCCATCAAGAAGTTTGTGAGGGTCTTAGTTGTGACCATGTTAACAACCTTTGAGGAAACAAAGTGGGAATAGTAATCAATGAGAACGAATACGTATTTATACTGTATGCCTTGTCCCTGGATGGGTCCTGCAATATCCAAACCCAACTTATTCCGTGAGACAGTGGGTACCTCAACCGTAATAAGGGAAGTCCTTATTTGACTCTTGGTTTTTTCACTTAAACTGTATGCATGGCAATCTTTGACCTTTTCCTCCACCACATGATCCATGTAGGGAAACCAATAATCCACACTTAGTTTGGATTTGGTGAAATTTCTCCCCAAATGTTCCTCATGGGCTAAATTGACAATTTGTTCTCATAACCCTAAAGGTGGTACAATCTTTCCTGATCTTAAGATTATGTTCCCTTCCAGAGATAATTCTTCTCTTACATTCCAAAAAGGTTCTAACTCTTCCGATAAGTCTTTACACCTGGGGGGTGCATCCATCCACAATGGACTCTCTAACTGCTTTAATAATGGGGTCCCTAGCCATCTGTGCTTCCCACTCACTTTTTAGAATAGCTGGAACTGCAACTTCCATTATGGTATCTTCATTGTCTCTGGACTCTTCTAATCTTTCCACCAGTGACCTTGACAGGAAATCTGCAGCACAGTTTTTGACACCAGGAAAATATTCAACTTTGAAATTCAAACCCTGGAGTCCCAACACCAAATTCAGCTATCCGGGGAGGTGTTTTTTCCATTTCTTTCTTAGACAACAAGAGTCGTAAAAGTTTGTGATCTCTCCTTATTGAAAATGGTAAACCCCACAAATACATTTTTTAATGATTGATGGCCATTTCTCCACTGTCAAATAATTGACTTCAGAGTATACCAGGGTCCTTGAAGAAAATACAACAATTTTCTCTTGATTATCTACTTTCTGTGAAAGGGTAGCTCCTAAAGACCTATTACTTGCATCTGTTGTCAATATATTTCTCTATCAACATGAAAGTTCCCTATATGTGGTGCACTTATAATAGGTTTCCTTCTTTCTTTAAATGTTTCATCATGCCCACCCTTCCACAGGAAGGGTGCAACTTTTTTCAATAAGTCCCTAAGAGGTTAAACCAATACTCAAAAATTCTTATGTATTTGGCCATGTACTCTACCAAACCGAAAAATGATTTGATCTCTTCCTTGTAATTAGGTGTGGGAGCCTTGCGCACTGACTTGACCAGATCCATTTTAGGTGTGATACTCTCTTCTGCTATTGTGTGACCCAAGTAATCTACTGATGTGACACCTAATTTGCATTTACTTTCTCTTGTGATAAAACCTGCATTTTTTAGCTTGGACAAAGCATCTCTCACTCTACAATTGTCTTCATCTTCACTAGAGCCACACATTAAAATATAATCCTTAAAACACTTGGGGCCAGATGTAGGTAGCCCTTTACCGGTCGGTAACGGCCCAAAATCGGTAAAATCGGCCGTTACCGACCGGTATTGAGAAAAAGAGATGTAGGTGTTAAAAATATACTGAATCGGTAAATATGAATCGGTAAAATACAGAATCTGTATTTTCCGAATACATATTTACCGAATCGGTATTTACTGATACCTTATTTACCGAGTCTTCATTCACCGAATCGGTAAATAAGAAATCGGGAAAAAATGCCCATCGAGATGTAGGAAAGGCCAAAAATACCGAATTCCATGAAATTCGGTATTTAAGAGTCGGTATTTACCATGGACTGAAAGCAGGTGGTAACCATGTGCAGGCTATAAAAAAGGGCCCAAAATGCAACAGTGTTGCAAAAATGGCTGCACTCTATGTGATTGCGAGGAGGCGAAGGCTACAGGCTGCAGGTCTGAGGGTATGGCAAAGGGAGGAGCAGGTGTACAGGCAGAGGATCACTCTGTTCCAATTGACTGAGCCTGAGATACTCCAGAGGTACAGGCTGCACCCCAGAACCATCATGGACCTAATAAGGGACCTCCACCCATACCTAGATCACCCAACACCCAGGGCCCACGCCATCCCACCCCATGTCCAGGTGCTGTGCAGCTTACACCTGCTGGCCTCTGGGAGCTACCAGTGTGTGATAGCTGCAGTAGGAGGTGTATCCCAGAGCTGTCTGTCCCGTTTTGTCAGGAAGTTTCTGGATGCCATGACGCAGAGAATGGGACATTACATCCGGTTCCCTGACACACCTGCGGAACTTGCAAAAACCAAAACTGATTTTTATGGACTGGCACACTTCCCGCATGTGATAGGCTGCATAGATGGCACCCACATTCTCCTATGCCCACCTGCAGCCAACGAACACATATACAGAAACCATAAGTCTACGCACTCCATCAATGTGCAGGTGATATGCAATGCTGGCAACATCATCACCAACATAGTGGCCAAATTTCCTGGGAGCACGCACGACTCCTACATTTTCCAGAACAGCGGAATATACACACGGCTAGTTGCTGGAGATTTTGGAGATAGATATCTGCTAGGTAAAAAAGTGTTACACACCCTGTAATGAATGGCAGCTGAATGTGCAATGTGATTGTAACTCATGTACCTCTCATTCCCTCCCAGGTGATAGTGCATATGCCCTGCGTTCCTTTGTGCTCACACCGTACCTCAACCCAACCAACAGAGCAGAAAGGCGATATAATGTGGCACACAGGTCTACTCGCAACGTAGCGGAGCGAACATTTAGACTCCTCAAGAGCAGGTTCCGCTGCCTCCACAAGAGTGGAGGTGCTCGACAGTACACCCCCATCCTGTGTTGCAAGATAATAGTGACCTGTGCCATTTTGCACAATCTTGCTACCAAGGAAGGCACAGAGGTGGAGTTGACACATCACGAGAACATCGATGATGACCAAGAACATGCAGAGCCCCAGGCAACAGGACCAGCAGCACTAGATGGTAGATTGAGACGGACAGAAATTACACGTCGATATTTCTAGGTAATGTATGACACATAGACAGGTGTAGTGTTTGACAAGTGTAGTTTAATCTTCACTACATCATCTTTGTCACATCGGAAAAGGCTTCATTAATATAAGTCAATGTCTCTGGCTGCTCCTGCTCAGTTGCCGTCACTGTGTGCAGTTCAGTCAATCAGCAGCATAGGTCATTGCTTACGTCCACGCACCAAATTGCGCAATTGTTGTGCCTGGCTTTCAGATTCCCTGCTGGGGCCTGACTCTGCATGGCTGCGCCTGCCGCTCCTGCGCACCTCCGGAACTGGTGTGCTAGAGCCACTCCTGCTGCTTGACCCCTCTGTCTCCTCCACACCCGTGTCACCAGCATTGCCTGTGTTAGTGTTGAGCATCTGCTCCATCGCAGAGGTCACTCTTCCCATGCCCCGTGTCAAGTCTGTGCAGCAGTGCACTACTGCATCCTGCATGGAAATTGAGCGTCGACACAGTAGTGAGGTACTTGTTGCAAATCTGTTCATTGCCTTAGTTTGTTGGCGCATATACTGTCGATCCCTGGCACGCTGCAGATGATCCCTGTCCAGCTTATCCGACAGTACTCCCATGTATGTGGAGATGTCTGTAATCCCCTTTGCAATTTGATCCAGACTTGATGCAATGTGGCCTATGCCCTTGTCCATGTTGGACATTTTACTGTTCATGCAGCGAACCTGCCTATGCATGGCTAACAGTGCTTTGGCCTTCTGGCACTGTACCTTCACCATTGTGCCCTCCAGGCCACAGAATACGCTCTCCCCTTCCTGCCCCTCCCAACCCTCACGTGCCCGCCTGCCAAGAACACTGGTGCACGCAGCGCCTGCTGCTGTCGGTGATCTTGCCCTGTCAGCCACAGGTGCATTCTTGTGGGGGATATCATCCTCATCCTCCGATTCAGAGGTTTGCAGGATCCTCTGAGGGGGCTCCTCATGCCTACTTGCCCCTCCCAGCATGGACACCCTGGACATTGCAATGGGTGTGTTTGACAGGTCAGGAGATCCAAACAACAGAGGGGAAAGTGGGACAGGTGTTGTGGGTCGGTCTGGTGATGAGGCTGCCTGGGTGGTGTCGTTGCCTCCTTCTACCGCGCTGTGACCAGATTTTCTCTTCTCTTTCTCCCCTCTCTTAGGTGCTGGTGCCCTCTCCTCCCTTGGTGGTGCTGAACTGCGTGAGGACTCTCCTGTGGAATGAAATTGACATAGGGTCAATGTTGTTGTTCATCTGTGTGTAGTTCTTAAATAAATAGTCTACACAACATTGCCCAGTGCACATTGTGTGTTTGGTGATGTGTGTGGCATGCCTTGCAGAGTCATGTGGTGGATGCTTTGCATCTATTTATTCATAACTACGTCTACCATGATGCATTGCTGCCACCAAGTATGAGTTGTTATGCAGTATGATGAATGTACACAGTGGGGTACGGGGTCAGGTTAATGGTTGTGGATAAGGGTACATGCCTCTTACCTTGTTTTTTGTAGCTTTTGCTGTGCTGTCCAGGTCTCCTATCCCATGGATGCATTCTAGCTCCATGGTGGTTTTCACTAGCTCCTCAATCGCTGTCAGCTTAGGGGCTTTGCTCCTGCCACCTCCAGTCTCACCAGCATCCTTTTTCTGGGCTGCAATCTTCTTTTTTGTCACGATGCGCAGGTCATACCACCGCTTTTTTATGTCCTCAATCTCCCGGTGGGTCACACCAATGGCATTCACTTTGCCCTGTATGGAAATCCAAATGTTCCTCTTCACAGTCTCTGCAACATGCAGAGACTGTCTCCCGAAAATGTGGCTGTAGTGGCTTACAATTTCCTCTACAGCCACCTGTAGTTCCTCTGGGCTGAACTTGATCTTCCTTTTTCTCTCCCCACCATCCTTTTGGCCTTCATGTGACTCCATTCTGTAGCACTGCTTGCCTGTGGATGCTCTGCTCCTCTTACCTCTGCTAAAATGTTTGTTCTGTTGGTTTGCACCTGCATGGGTGTGGCCACTCCCAGGTACTGGGGTGGAGTGCTTCAATTTGATTGGTTGGATTCTCAGGGCCTTGGTTGTGGGGTGTGGAGGGGGTCCCTGATTGGTTGGCAGGCTCACATGGCTTTTTTCAAACTCCCGATTCGGTAATTACCGATTCGGTAATTACCGATTCGGAAAATTCCGATTTGGATTTATCCGATTCTGTAAATCCCATTCATTGCTATGGGCCAGGAGGCCCATAGGAATGCTTGTGTTTCACCGACTCTGAATTTACGACTCGGAATTGTCCGATTCGGTAATTACCGAATTGGGTTACCGAGTCATTCCGAATCGGTAACTTTTACCGATTTTTTACCTACATTCCATTTACCGATTCTGAAATACCGATTCGGTATGAGTCGGTATTTATGAATCGGTAAATGGAAGTTACCTACATCTGGCCCATAGTCTTATCACAGTCTTTTAGTACGTGTTGCATGATCCTCTGGAAGGCCTCAACGGCTGAGGCTAACCCAAAGGGCATTCTCAAGAACTTGAAATTACCGAAAGGAATTGTGAAAGCTGTTAACATTTGTGATTCATGATGGAGAATGACCTGGTGATAGGCCGAGGATAAGTCAAGTAAACTAAAATAACTGCCATTTTGTATTGTGCTCAACATGTCATGCATCCTTGGGAGAGGATGCCGGTCCACCCAAATATTTGCATTGAGATCCCTCAAATCCACATGTAGCTGAATGTTCTTTGCTCCATCTTTTGTAGTGATAACAATGGGTGACAACTATTCAGATCTTTCTACTTCTTTTATGACCCCTTGACTCATGAGTTTCTTCAGGTCTAGCTTTAAAGGCTACCTCATCAATAGTGGGATGGATCTAGTTTTGTACACCACTGAAATGGCACCTTCCTTGTGTGTGATCTTGTGAATGTAATTATTTAGTTTCCTAGTTAGTTGGAAAATGCTTTTGGGAATTCGCTACACAAATTCCTTTCCATTATGGGTTGTTCTATAAGCAACACCTGTTCCACATTGTTGGGGTCTTAAGTAATCCCCAACTCCTTCTGGTGTTTCCAGCCCAATAAATTTGACCCTTGTAGTGTCACATGAACCTTCCCTACTGTGTGACTGTTCTTGAATGTTATACACATTCTCACCATTTCCTCTAGAGGAATAGGGTCCTTATTGTACCCCCCAGGTTGTCAGGTACCTCCAATTCACATCCCTCACTGGAAAAATACTCCTCAAACATTTTCTTATCAAGGAGTTGGCCTAACGGTTAGGGCGGTCGACCTCGAATCTTGGGAACTGGGTTCGAGTCTCGGCAATGACGCTGAACATCCTGTGATTCTGGGCAACTCACGTAATCTCCCTGTGCCTAACAAAAATGAATGAGTCCTCATGTAATGCAACAGGTGCTATGTAAAGCACTCTGATACCCGATTCGGGTCATGTTCGCGCTAAATAAAACTCTGTAAAAAAAAAAAATCAAGGTATAGGTTGAGCATGAATCAGCATAAGTCTGTACAGATACTCCATCTAGCCAAATATCACATGTTGGGTATTGTGCTTTCTCTTCACCCACTCCCGGTTCTACTTGAAATATATATTCTTTTGTTTCCTCTACTTTACCCTCAGAATCAGAAACCATATGTACTTTGTCCCCTTGAACTCTGCAAACCGTAGCAAAGTGACCCCTTTTGTTACATTCCTGCAAATTTCACCCCTCGCTGGGCATTTAAAACCGTTAGCCAAATGGTTCTGATTTCCACAACTGTAGCAATGTACATTTTCATGCTTGGGTTTATGTGGCTCCTTAATTTCTTCATTAATTTTACACACAGCTTCCTCTTTAGCAAGCACCTACACTTCCTCTCTCTCTTTAAGAGTTACACTACTTTATCTCATCTAATTAATACATATAGCTGTATGTTCTATTCCTTTCACTATACTAATCGCTTCAGAAAGGTCTTGGTTCCAAGTTGATAGCTCCTCTTGTATCTTCTAGTCATTTGTACATCTGACTAATTGATCCCTTATTAAAGAGTCTGTAAGCACTCTAAAAGAACAAGTTGCAGACATACCTCTTAGAACTGCTACATAGGTGGACACTCTTTCCCCCTTTCTTTGAACAATCTTAAAAAATGGGTGACGTTCTAGCACCATGTTAATCTTTTCTTTAAAGTGTGCTTCTAATTTCCTTAAAGTATATTCTTATAAATCTTCCCAGTAACGTCTTCCTCACTGCCTGCATTAGGTTCCCTTCCTGTAATGCCTTCATATATTTTCTTCCCTTGAAGCCCTAAATTATGTAGAAGAACGTGTTGTTTCCTTACCTAAGAGAAATTGCCCCCTCCTATTGCTATTAGATAGGATTTAAATATTCCAAACTATCTCTGCCAGGGTATGTCTGGTTCTCCTAACTCATTCAAAAATGGTGGGGGCTGATTCATGCTGGCTGCAGCCATTTTGAGGGTTCTCTGAGCCTGCTACCTGTATAACTCCTATTACAAGAAACCTAAATGCACCTGTATATAACTGTTCCTAAAAATAAGTATAAGTAGCAACTTTGTATAAAAATTGGCTATGGTTTGTCCCTAAAAAATATTCAAAAAATTAAAAATAAAATTGCAAACTGCAATTTCTCATAGTTCTACTAGATTTTCAACATTTCCCTTAATATGTCACAGAACAGTCCTCTTTCTACCGCTATGCTCTTTTCTGCTATCGCTCCCGAAGAAGTTCCTGGTGCCGCCTCTTCAACATGTAAACGCATGAACTGGTGGCCAGAGATCCTTCCTCTTCAGCATTACTCAATGCACCCTTCTGCAGGATGATGGTAAGAACAAATGAGCTGATCTTGATTGTAGGCTCCTGTTAATGGAGTTTGTATTTTGACGCTGACCAGAGTGGAACTGGCTGAAAAGCCTCCTGTGGAAAGTACAGGTGTGAAAATAATGAGGATTCAAAAGCTGCAGGATCTTTCGGCAGGTTGCTAAGTGCACAGGGCACCGTGCTGAGAGGAGTACTTTCAGTATAATAAATTTTTCACAGAAAGTTTGCCCAAATTAGCTTTAAGTCAGCTACACTTACTGTAGAATAGGGTCCTGTGTGGCTACACGGACACAAATAGTTTAGTTAATGGCCACATTAACAGGTCCTGCTGCTTGTCTAAGTCCGCGCTTGCCCCTTAATTCACACTTGCTGGAAAATGCATCTTAAAGCACCTCACATGCTCACCAAACCAGGATGGAAAGAAATCCCTTTAAGTATGCTGGTTAACAGACTCCAACACCAGCTGACCGCTAAGCGTACACCTCTAGCAAGAAGAATTTTAACAGGGTGAGGTGAAGATGTTATGCTGTCCCTTACACAGCATCCCGCGATCGTCGCCAAATAAAGTAAGGAAGATGCGAAAAGTATGTTAAAAGCTTTATTCAGAGGTAAGCAATAAACATCTTGAGCTCACCAGAACAACTCAGTACCGCCACCTCAAGCATCAACATTCTAAATGAACTCTCTCTCAAAGTTCTAAGGGAGAGACCACTGCAGCTAAGGAAGAATGGGTGAGCTATGAATAGGAGCTATACACATAGATTATAACACCCCTGTAAGGTATTGTACACATAGATTATAACACCCCTGTAATGTATTGTGCCCCTACTGTAATCATGTTGAGGATCTTATGGTTTATATTGCGCATGAATGAGAAGCCCGCCTGTGGACTGTCATCGGTCTACCGGGCTAGTCAGAACTCTAAAAATGAACCTGTGCTGGTTATGTGGACAGTGATATCACATGTATGAAAGTTCTAGGGACGGCCAAAGTAATAACCATCAGATTACGGCTGCTGTAACCAGCTGCTTCCACATCACTCAAATGAATAACTGATGCCAATGTACACAGGCATGATGTAATGGCCCCTTCAGGAAGAGTCTGGGGTGGAGAAGATCAGAGGCAGGTTTTTGGAGACTGTCAGTATGTATTTAGTTTGGTCTGTACACATACATTAGGAAGTAGCTATACACTTTCTGAAATTTGAAGGTGTTGAAATCGAGAAGGTGGATTAGTGGCACTGAGTTTAATGGGAAACATCCTTTACGACGAAACTTTTACAACGCGGTACCATTACCACGCAGGTTTTACAACGCAAGTCGTTACAACGACTTGCATTGGAGGGCGCTGTAGGATAGGGAATAGTTTCATTTACTATCCAACACCTTCCCTACTATGCACGGGGACTGGAGTTGGAATAGTAAATTAAACTATTCACTATCCAGCGCCCCCCAACGCAAGTCGTTGTAACGACTTGCGTTGTAAAACCTGCGTGGTAACGGTACGCATTGTAAAAGCACGCGTTGTACCGTCATACATACGAGTTTAATACACTATGGACGCAGATGTTTCTGTGTTGAACTGGGGTGGAGGTTTGATCCTCATTGTTGAGTCTACTTTAGTGTTTATCAAATTGAGTGTGAGTCGATTTTTGATGGGTAGAAAAAGTCCAGGCAGTAAATAAAGATGTCTTTAAATTATATACTTATCTTGTCACATTTCCTGTGCTTTAAAGACAGGGGTCAAATGTCAGGATATGTCTTCTGATAAATTGCTACTTATGTTTTTTAACATGGGGATATTTACTAACATCTCTCACTTTGCAGTCAGAGAAGGAAAAATGAAGTGAACTATTTGACAATCTTGCTGCGGTATAGCGAGTGTGAAAGGAAAGGCAGTAGAATGTCATTTATTTATAACGCACAACAGAAAAGCATAAATGAAGCACATTCATTTTTGTTATTCTGACATGTGATGGAAACAAAGATTTTAATAGGATCAAAACACTTTACTTGGTGATGCACAAATGAAAAATATTCACTGAAACCTGGTTTCCATACATTATCATTTGTGTGCAATGTAGTTTTATTAGTAAAACTGATTATGTCTGAGCAAATTTAGTGGTCATTTCAATGGAAAACAAGATGCCTATAAATAACAGTGCACTGCCACACAATGCTTTAGGTACATTAAAAAATTGCCCGCAGTATGTCCATTAACGCTAGGTCGGTCTCAAAGTTTGTCGTTTGCATTAGTGAAAGTTTCGATTAGTTTCTTGGAAACCCCAAACTTTCTTACTCGTGTCAACTTCACACGAAAACTATTGAATTGCCTTGACACTGTGTACAATACCTACACATACATTGTGCAAATGAACTTGTTATTTTCGTACATATGGTGACATAATTATCTGTAACAGATACACAATGGCAGCCTGATTGCAATCTCAGCCCAGGACTAGGATGCCTTTTGTGTAAATAAATATCTGTTTCCAGGTTCTGGTAGAGGAGTACTTCTGCTGTCACCAAGAGGTCTCTAGCAGGTAATGCTTTTGCCCAGCAGCTGACTGATATCTCTTTCAGGAGTGTCCAGCTTGTGACCAAGACGAGATCCTACACTTTTTTCCTGGAGGAAATTGTGTTGGATCATCCAACATGGGGATTCTTGGCAGAACATAAACATACATACTAGACTCATAGCTTAGGGTACACATAGTAGGAGTACACCAGATTCTTATACTGTTTCATATGTGTGTGTATATAAGTTGCTCAGCAAGATGGTGGAACATTTTATTTTATTCACTGTCGTGATATTTGTAATAAATTTCATTTGCTTCTGTCTACCGATCCTCACCAATTTTAATCACATTATTTGTAGACCTGCCATTCCGATATTATGGTCAGATCACTTTCTCACCCATTTTACCATCTGGGCTCATAGTACAAAAAACTTGGTTAGATCAGAAGAAAGGTTTCGGAACTGGCAAAGAGTTAGTATAGATGATCTAAACACTCAGCTTACTCATTCAAGCCCTAACATTGCCTCAAGTAATCTTAGAATTGGTGACTATAAAATCGTCAATACCTGGCTTGCGACTGCTGCACAGACTGCAGCCCCTCTTACATTAAGCAAACGCACCTCCTGTCACCCCCCAGCCCCATGGTTCTCTCAAAAATTATGTGATGAAAAAAGAAACTGCAAAAAATTAGAGAGGCTGTGGAGGAAAGACTATAATTCCACCAACAAAGAGATTTACAAGCAAGCGCTTAACGCTTACCATTCATCTTGTAAAACAGCTAAGGGGATTCATATTAAAACTACTATTTTAGCAGCACAGAGTAACTCTGGTACTCTTTTTAAAGTTTTAAAAAATTTGGCTGGAGCAGCCTCCCAACCAGAACCACCGATCCTATCTACCTTACGATGTAATAATATAGCCAATTATTTCAATGAGAAAATTACCAATATTTATTCTCAGTTTAGTAGTAATAAGGAAAAGGACACAGTGCCCATAAATAATACCTCCCTCTCTGGCGAGAAAAGTCACATGGTAACCGCCAACATGAATGTGCTAACAGAGTGGCAACCCATGGACATGCTGACTTTTGTAAATATCCTTAAGAGCATAAAATCTGGTTCTCCGCTGGACCCTCTTCCTGCGTCCATTTTAAAGCAGCTGGATCCTCTCATTCTGGACGTAATCAGATCTCTACTAAATGCTTCACTAGCGGAGGCTGTAATTCCAGATGACTGGAAGCATGCTATGGTCGTCCCTCTGCTAAAAAAAGCAGGGGGGGACCCGGATGTTCTCTCAAACTTTCGACCAATATCATTGCTACCTATTTGCTCGAAGGTTCTGGAAAAGCATGTCAACAACCAGCTATCCAAATTTGTCAATGACAATAATCGGCTGCATTTTTCACAGTCTGGTTTTAGGAAGGGACACTCTACGGAATCTACCCTACTGGCAGTCACTGAGACCATCCGCAAGGAATTAGATGGAGGGGGTACAGCGGCACTCATTCTTTTAGATTTGAGTCCACGTTTGACACCATTTCCCACCAGATCTTGATTCACTTATTGGAGGACATCGGAATACAAGGTGATGCCCTGAGATGGCTGGAACAATTTTTGTTCCACCGTACTTTCCAAGTCTTCTCAAAAAATAATTCCTCTGACATTTATAAATCTTTTTATGGGGTACCTCAGGGCTCCATATTGAGCCCACTTTTATTTAATATATACGTTACCCCATTAGCTAAGATTGCGGAAGAAATGGGCCTTACTATTTATTCCTATGCGGATGATACGCAATTGGTGTTTTCCTTAGCATCGACGGATAAATCTGATTCCTCTCCCTTTCGTTCTGGACTTTTGAAAATGGCTAACTGGCTTTATGATAATAAATTAAAACTGAACGCTGAAAAAACAGAACTTCTTATCTTTGGCAATCAGAAGAACTTATGGGGCCCCACTCATTGGCCAGTCGAAATGGGCCCGCCCCCAGTTGCGGTCCAATCAGCCCGTAATTTGGGCATAATTATTGACAACAAACTGTCGATGTGTGCCCATGTTACTAAAACGGCCGCAACTTGTTTTGCCATCCTTAAATGGTTAAGGAAAATTCTGTGGCAACTGCCTGATGGGGCACAACGGACTGTAATGCAGGCCTTAATAGGGTCTCGATTGGACTATGGAAACATCCTCCTCCTAGGAGCCAATAAAGGCACTGTTAATCGTC
Source organism: Lissotriton helveticus (assembly GCF_964261635.1). Classification (NCBI taxonomy): domain Eukaryota; kingdom Metazoa; phylum Chordata; class Amphibia; order Caudata; family Salamandridae; genus Lissotriton; species Lissotriton helveticus. The sequence continues at coordinate 896,815,666 of NC_136072.1, read as the reverse complement.
TGCAGATTGTGCAGAATGCCGCAGCGAGGGTGCTTCTTCATCTTCCAGGACGTACCAGTATATCTAACCATCTGAAGAAATTACATTGGCTGAAACTCACCAACAGAGTGAAATTTAAAGCACTCTGCTTTATGTTTAAGATTAGTACGAATGAGGCCCCCTCCTATTTGTGTAGATTGGCCTTGAAATATACACCTTCACGAGCTCTCCGATCCATGACGCAAGCCAAATTTGTTGTTCCTAGAGTTAAGCGAGTACGCATGGGTGGACGCTCTTTTTCCTATCTGGCCCCTGTTCTGTGGAATACCCTTCCCCTTAACTTGCGGCTGGAATCGAACTACCTTAAATTTCGTAGGGGAGTTAAATCTTGGCTTTTTGATCAGTAGTTCTTCCTCCTTTAAGAATCCAAGGCGCCGGGAAACCCTCCGGGTAGCTGTTGCGCCATATAAATGCACAAAATAATAATAATAATAATAATACTGATCATTGCAGTGCATATATTCTATACAAGAATCACGATGGTTCAATAAATATTGAAAACGTCCTTTGTGTATTCTGTGTACATTCTCTGAGTGAAAGAGAGCACACGTGTCTGAGCAAGAGGGCACTAGATCTGTCACCACTATTCCTGAGGGATCAGTCTTGTCATGTTTAGTGGTTGTCAGAAACATTTGCTCTCTGTCTGGTTTAGGGGGGCTTATTGTGGCACTAAGAGCTAGCTGATCTATGGGACAACATATATTGAGTGGGTGCACTGAAAGATGCTGGCACCATCTCAACATTCATGCCATCCACAAACACGCAGTTCCTACTGATTAGCAGGAAGTACACAACAGCACCTGCTGCTAATCACCTTAGTGCTATAATGCACTTCTGAAATCCCCACGGTGCAGGATGCGTAGTCTAGGGCACACAAGGGGCTACAAATCCCAGACGATCACAGGTGCGAGAAGAGACCCTGTTACAGCCACACTTGCTGCTAATCACCAGAGTACTTTAAAGTGCTTCTAACATCCCCATGATGCAGGGCATGTAGTCTATGCACACCAGAGACTACAAGCCCCAGACAGCCACGGGTGCGAGAGGAGGCCCTGTTACAGCTGCACCTGCTGCTAATATGCTAATCACTGTAACGCTATAAATCTCTTCTAACTTCCCCACGTTGTGGGACATGGGGCTGGGCACATGAAGGACTACAAGCCCTAGACAACCACAAGTCCGAGAGGAAGCCCTGTTACAGCAGCACCTACTGCTAATCTGGTAATCACCTAAGCACTATAAAGTGCTTCTATCATCCCCATCGTTTGAGACGAGCACTGGTCACTCTCAGGCAAAACCTGGGCTAAGGGTGGGCATTTCCTGCGCCCGTCATCACCTGGAGACTGCAGGTCACCCACCCCGCTTTGCCCTGTGATTTACTTACCCCTGTGTGGATTGTGAGACAGGACTATCGTTCAGCATCAATATATTCTCTCACCAAGGTACTGTGCTATATCTTGCTTCTACTGCTATGTTAACTTTTTAAATGTACAACTTTATGTGCTATAAGAACGGCTTCAAACAAGGTAGGTGACAAACAGGGGGCAGTGCTTTTCCGAACACCGCTGGGCCAAGAAGGAGGCTCTTTGACTTATCAGTTCTTGTTACTGCACGAACTGTCCAAAGCTGAAGTTTTACCCTGGTGTAAGCCAGCTGGGAAGCTAACTGGTACCTGCTGAGAAATGCACTGCCACGTTATTTATGCATTTTATGAACATTGTAGGCAGGCAGAGGGGCATGTTGGACTTAGCGCTGTGGGACCTTCTTGACTGATGCAAACTTTTGCCTTACCTCACTGAAAGTGTAGATTGTGTGGGATGCTTCCTCCTCAATCGCTATTGACTTAAGGCTTTAGCTGAGGCATCTTGTGCAAGTCTTGGCCCTAATGGAAACTGAGTTACTTTTATAAGGCATCCCTCTAGCTCATTGTATTGTAAAATGCAATAAGGGGTGCTAAATTTGTCCACATCAAGGCTCAACAAGTTCAGGGGGCTTTGGGTAGTTTGCTCGAACGTTGATATATTGCATTTCTTGGTTTGATAACCTTTACTCTTTTTCTTCCCTTTCTTTCACATCACTTAAGAGATCTTACTAACAGGTGGCCTGGAATCATAACAATGACCCATTTCTAGGATATATCCTAGGTACATACACGTAAGTGTAGCATGGTGGCACTGGCTATTTTTTGCATAAATGACCATCTGTAGCTGTTTTTTTCTGATTATACCTAGTGAGCGTAGCATTTTCGATGTCATTCCGGCCCGGCTGGAATTATAACCCTCCCACAGGGCCGGCCTTAGGCATGTGTAAGCTGTGCACCTGCACAGGGCCACCAAACCCCAGGGGCCACCATGCCAATATATATCCTTAATATAATAATCCTATGAGGATGGATACATATTTGCGTGGTGGCCCCTGGCAGGGATTTGGCGGCCTCCGGCTCTGTTCCACTTCTAAACACCCTGACCCCCCCCTCTTCACTGGCCTCTGTGCTCTGCCCCTCCCATACCCCCTCTTCCAGGGCCCCCTACCTACGCTCCCTGCCCAGGGCCACCATGAGCCTAGAGCCGCCCCTGCCTCCCAATCACTTCTGTTGAAATTTCCTTACAAAGTGAATGTTTGGGTTTACTAGCACTCTGGTGTGCCCTGACTAGCTAAAGTTTAGAATACATAAGAGGAGAGGTCATAGAGCATTATCATAGTATGGGAAAACAGATAGCACCTGAGAAAATGCAGGTAGCTGGAAATGCAAGGAAACAACCTAGGCTCTCAGCAGACAACTGCATGCTAAGTAAAAGAGATGTTTTGATAGAGAAGGTTGAGGGCCTACTAGCTATGAACTATCAAGTGAAAAACTATGCATTTGTTAGACAACATAACCATCATAACTGTGCAAGACTGACTCCAAGCACACCATTCGCATATGTTGGCATTAGTCCTGCTAGCTCATAGTGCACCACCAGTCCCCTAACCTGACATAGTAACATATAGGTTGTGAAACCTCAGAACATGGCAACCCCAACTCCCCATAGAACAAATCTAGAACCCTTTCTCTTAGTTATTTATGCACATCAAAAGAGATATACAAGAAATACACAGTAAAGCGTTTCAATATTTATTGAAGAATTGTGATTCTTGAGTAAAATATTTGCATTGCAATGATCATTAGAAGGAAACAGAATAATGTGCTAGCATTATCAGAATGGTGAAAAAGATAAACAGTTCAACCGTTTTGCTTATTACAGAGAATATATGCTTGCATACAAGTACTGTAATACATTGTACTCCTACCTACCATTTCCTAACTATTGTGAGTGAATCTGCCAAATCACTGTAGGGTGATCTAATTTCCCATTACCTTTGGGTAAATGTCACCAGACTGCCCATCTTGGTGGAGAGGTGAGCAGCATGCCTCACATGAGATAAACAGGAATCAACTGGGCTGGAATTCTGTCACGGTCGGCCTCTCAGTACCAACAAAATGCTCCTCTGTCCAAACAAAGGATAGATGTTGTATTTATGATAGCATCATACATATTACCATGTCAAAACTCTAGTCAGGCCATTATTGTTTATTCTATTGTAATAGCTCTGTCCCCCAACTGGCAAAACAAAAAAGAACAGTTTGTGTGATTTTACAGAATGTTCAAGGTATTTGATAGGGTGCCTACGATGTGGAAATGAAAGCAAAGCCCAGTTCAGAGAATATTATCCCATATTTGCATGAAATGATATGTGTCAAATGTCATTGTGTTTCAGGAAAGAAGGCAACTTAACAAAATGAGCATGAAAAGTGGTGTTTCTATCCTGCCTAATGTAAGTATAAGACAGACGGAGTCCCTTACTTTACCCTGTAACCAAATCTATTTGTTGTAGGCTACTGCTGATAGCCATTGTGGTTGCCTAACACTTTGTAGGTGATGATTCTTTATCCTTTTAAACATGGCCGGCTTTAGTGCTTGTGGCGCCCTGTGCGACAATGTTTGTTGGCACCCCCCAATGACCACCTCCACCATTGATTCTCTCACTAGCACCCTTTAACAGTGACAAAGTCTCCAAGGGAGTGGTGTGGCGCCGCTGCCAGGGCGACTGATGCTGGAATCTGGGGATCACGGTTCGTTTCTCAGCACTGGCGGCAGATTAGCCCAGCCCCATGTGACTCTGGGCAATAACTTGCCCAATCTTCCTGATGGCCCCCAGTGCCTGGAGACCCTTAGAGGTGATTGTTCATGTTTTACAAATGTGGATTATTATTATAATCACACTCTCTCAGATGCTTTCTAGTAGTTATATAATGCCACTCATACCAGTGTTGGGTGTCCAAGCACTTTGCATCACACACACATTACACAGAGACAATCAATCATAAGTGTGTAAATCAGTGTATAGGAAATGTTATGTAAGCCAAATGACTAAAAGAGTCACATGTCATCCATACTGGTAGGCAGTATAGTTTAAGAGTGTTTGGTGTGGAGATGCAGAAATTCAGAGTAGAAAAGGAAACAGCATAGTTGGGAGTTTTCTTTAATAATAAGAATCGATTTCTAACCAAATTAACCCTTTATTCAACCTTAATCAATGTTCGAATGTATACTTTGCAGTGTGTATGCAGTTACTTGATGAAAGTTAATAGCTCACTGTTGAATATTAGTACTTTAAGTTATACATTGCAAGTAACAAAAGGATGTCTCTTTTAAAAGCAGTAACCTGCTGATCTGTGTACATTATATGCACTCTGTAATCTACTTGGTACAAATTCTTTGCAGCAGGCATATTAACCCTCTGCACTAACTTCACATAAGTCAAACCCTCAACTATACAAAACGCTGATCTCTCTCCAGGAAGATAAATAATCACAGGAGTTATCTTGACATTTCTGTGAGGCCTGGTAATTGCCAGAGGATAGAAACTCTGCAGCAGGTGCCTCAAAAACATAATAAACTTGCAAACACAGTGCCCTTAGGAAGCCAGCACCCAGTGCGGTGGCACCGGTCGCACTGCTCTAGAGCCGACCCTGCTTTTAACCCAACGGGTGTAGCTACTGCTGCACCAGTTTCCTGATTGACATTATTTTCTGTACTGTTTTCTACTGATCTGTATGCTAATGCAGAGATGAGACTGCTGAGTTTCATGAACTACTCTTTTTTGGGGGGAGTTCGACTACATTATTCTGATTTTACTTTGATGGCCCTTTGATCTTGCTATTTTCCAGAAATCTTTATAGGATCTCCTACATTAGGTCCCTCTTAGATAGAAAAGGGATTAATTCCTTTATGGAACACACTTGTTAGTTTGCATTATTGATGACTTTAACCATATTTTTGCTTGATAATTTCTGGAAACAGAGTTATCTGATTTACTACTTGAATAAAAAGACAAATACAAATAATGTACTAATCTTTTAAAGAGAATACACTTTTGAAAACCTATTCAAAACTCTCATCATTGACTGCCTTTAACTGTGAATTATGATGGTGATTGATTTAATTTGATTTAGCTTCCATTCAAAAACAGGGGCAAAAATCTGTTGCCTTGCTGAAGAAGATATGGAGTGGAACCCATTTTTGTAAGTTAAAGGTTAAACCAGTACTGAAGTGTACATTTTGGGCTCTTTCTGCGCTATCACAGGCCCATCTAGCTCCCCAAGAGAAGAAGGCAATTATACTATTGATAATGCCAATCACCATACGTTAGTGAGCAATCACTAAGATGCAACTATTTGCTTATTGTCATGGAATATTGCTGGGATACGAGTCAAGCTCGGTGACCCTTAATTGGATTCATTCATTGAGTGACACCATATCATACTTCTCCAAGAAACCTGGTTGATGGAACCAATATTCAGAGCAGGCTAATTTTCATTCTCAGTGCAGTCCAGACCCTCACAAGCAGGTAGAGCCTCTAGACACTTGCTAATCTGGCTTAAAATGAATAGGTTTAATAATGCCAAGACAATCCCTACTGATTGCAAATATATTCTAGGCATTATAATTACTTGTGGCAGCCCCACTACAAGCAAGCAAATAGCCATCATTAATGTCTACATTTGTTCTTGTCCAGACAATTCTGAAACTGGTCCAATAGATCAAGTATCTCATGGGTGTCTCTTTACACAGAGCTCTACAAGGAGCGAAAAATATGTTTCCCGCTGGACGATAGAGGGTAAAAACCCACCCAGGAAGTCACAAATACTACTGCAGAGTTCGGGCTGGAAGAGAAGACACAGAGCAGGATTTGTGCCAGATGAAAAAGGAAAAAGCCCCCAGTCTCAACGGTATACATTGGGACTTGTATCTGTTTGAACCAGCAGTCTGGGCTCCATACATCCTCAGTAATGAAATCTTGAGAGGTGAAGATATCCCCCCTACATGATGGGGAACAATAATCATCCCCATTTTAAAAAAGAGCAGCCGGGAGCTCCCTATGTAATGTAATGTAAAATGAATTTGTAGAGCGCATAAATCACCCGAAGGTCTCAGAGCGCTAGCAGATACCTCAGTACAGATACAAAGAGCAGGAGTATGGGTTTGTTGCCAGAAAGAGCCAGGTTTTTAAGTGCTTACGGAACCTTAGATGGTTAGGTTCTGTCCTGATCTGGAGGGGCAGGGAGTTCCAGGCTTCGGGGGCTGTTTTGCTAAAGGCCCTATCGCCATTTCTGACCGTACGTACCCTGGGGACCGTCAGAAGTGACTTGCTGGAGGATCTGAGAGATCTTACCGGATTGTGAGGTTTGATCTTTTGTTGTATATATGTTGGTCCATGTCCATTGATGGTTTTGTGGACTAGGCATCATAACTTAAATTTTATGCGCTTCTTTATTGGGAGCCAGTGCAAGGTTATTAGGCAGGGCAGAGATGGGGTGCACGGGGGGGAGATTAAGCACCAATCTTGCAGCAGTATTTTGCAGGACCTGCAAATGGGCCAGGAGAGTGGTGTTGGTTGAGGACAATAGTAGTTCCCATAGTCTATCCGACTGACAATGAGTCCCTGCACAATGGGCATGCGAGATGGAAGAGGGATCCAATTAAAGATCTTCCTCAAACTACGCATAAGGCCGACCGAAGCAGGTGTCGACTACTTGCAGGAAGTAGGAGATCTCGGCGTCGCGTACGGCGGACGCGAGACGCCTCTGGATTGAGATCCCCAAGTGCTGCCCCCGTCAAGAGAAATTAGTGCCCGGAGGACTATGGCTCCGTCACAACTCTAAACTTTCACTTGAATAAACAAGTTACAACTGAGAAACCGAGCTGCTCCCTTGTGAATACAGTGAAAAACAGGGCAGTCGTCAATTGATTTGTGCCAAAATTCCGACAGTTAATGTAAAAATTCATGAAGTTCCTTGAGTAACATGATTACAAGTCAGGAATAAACTTTGATTTCAGGAAGATCCTTTCCGTCGTGATGATGATCTAGATTCATATAGATCGAAACGTCGTCGACTCATACAAGAAAATTCCCCTTTCTATTGTATATATTTATGTGGATCTATCTTGTTGTTATGTGATGTCTTGTTTCACTTGTGATTCAGAAAAGGGGGTGGTGATGAACAGAGTGCCTGAATTAAGCAGACCACTCTTACCCAGTCCAAAGATCAGGGCTTGATCCATCACCGTTTTTTAGCTCACTGCACCATCCCAGCTCAGAACTTGGCTATATGCAAATTAGTCTGTTCCTGTCCCAGTGCATGATAGGAACAGGGCAAACCAAACTACCAAGCCAATTCTTGTACTGGGAAGGAAACAAGCTTCCGGGGACCGGTTTCTGCCATTTCAGGCGTCGTCGGCCCGGCTTGCTTGAATCCTGATGGTGCCATGAGCAAGGGACTCACATCTGAGTATACCCTTCCACGCTTATGGTGGACAAAATGATTCAGAAAAGGGGGTGGTGATGAACAGAGTGCCTGAATTAAGCAGACCACTCTTACCCAGTCCAAAGATCAGGGCTTGATCCATCACCGTTTTTTAGCTCACTGCACCATCCCAGCTCAGAACTTGGCTATATGCAAATTAGTCTGTTCCTGTCCCAGTGCATGATGGGAACAGGGCAAACCAAACTACCAAGCCAATTCTTGTACTGGGAAGGAAACATGTTTCCGGGGACCGGTTTCTGCCATTTCAGGCGTCGTCGGCCCGGCTTGCTTGAATCCTGATGGTGCAATGAGCAAGGGACTCACATCTGAGTATACCCTTCCACTCTTACCCAGTCCAAAGATCAGGGCCTGATCCATCACCGTTATTTAGCTCACTGCCCCATCCCAGCTCAGAACCTGGCTATATGCAAATTAGTCTGTCCCTGGCCCAGTGCATCATGGGAACAGGGCAGACCAAACTAAACGGTGATGGATCAAGCCCTGATCTTTGGACTGGGTAAGAGTGGTCTGCTTAATTCAGACACTCTGTTCATCACCACCCCCTTTTCTGAATCATTTTGTCCACCATAAGCGTGGAAGGGTATACTCAGACATGAGTCCCTTGCTCACTGCTCCATCAGGATTCAAGCAAGCCGGGCCGACGACGCCTGAAATGGCAGAAACCGGTCCCCGGAAGCTTGTCTCCTTTCTGGTGAAGAATTGGCTTGGTAGTTTGGTCTGCCCTGTTCCCATGATGCACTGGGCCAGGGACAGACTAATTTGCATATAGCCAGGTTCTGAGCTGGGATGGGGCAGTGAGCTAAATAACGGTGATGGATCAGGCCCTGATCTTTGGACTGGGTAAGAGTGGTCTGCTTAATTCAGACACTCTGTTCATCACCACCCCCTTTTCTGAATCATTTTGTCCACCATAAGCATGGAAGGGTATACTCAGACATGAGTCCCTTGCTCACTGCTCCATCAGGATTCAAGCAAGCCGGGCCGACGACGCCTGAAATGGCAGAAACCGGTCCCCGGAAGCTTGTCTCCTTTCTGGTGAAGAATTGGCTTGGTAGTTTGGTCTGCCCTGTTCCCATGATGCACTGGGCCAGGGACAGAGTAATTTGCATATAGCCAGGTTCTGAGCTGGGATGGGGCAGTGAGCTAAATAACGGTGATGGATCAGGCCCTGATCTTTGGACTGGGTAAGAGTGGTCTGCTTAATTCAAACACTCTGTTCATCACCACCCCCTTTTCTGAATCATTTTGTCCACCATAAGCGTGGAAGGGTATACTCAGACATGAGTCCCTTGCTCACTGCTCCATCAGGATTCAAGCAAGCCGGGCCGACGACGCCTGAAATGGCAGAAACCGGTCCCCGGAAGCTTGTCTCCTTTCTGGTGAAGAATTGGCTTGGTAGTTTGGTCTGCCCTGTTCCCATGATGCACTGGGCCAGGGACAGACTAATTTGCATATAGCCAGGTTCTGAGCTGGGATGGGGCAGTGAGCTAAATAACGGTGATGGATCAGGCCCTGATCTTTGGACTGGGTAAGAGTGGTCTGCTTAATTCAGACACTCTGTTCATCACCACCCCCTTTTCTGAATCATTTTGTCCACCATAAGCGTGGAAGGGTATACTCAGACATGAGTCCCTTGCTCACTGCTCCATCAGGATTCAAGCAAGCCGGGCCGACGACGCCTGAAATGGCAGAAACCGGTCCCCGGAAGCTTGTCTCCTTTCTGGTGAAGAATTGGCTTGGTAGTTTGGTCTGCCCTGTTCCCATGATGCACTGGGCCAGGGACAGACTAATTTGCATATAGCCAGGTTCTGAGCTGGGATGGGGCAGTGAGCTAAATAACGGTGATGGATCAGGCCCTGATCTTTGGACTGGGTAAGAGTGGTCTGCTTAATTCAGACACTCTGTTCATCACCACCCCCTTTTCTGAATCATTTTGTCCACCATAAGCGTGGAAGGGTATACTCAGACATGAGTCCCTTGCTCACTGCTCCATCAGGATTCAAGCAAGCCGGGCCGACGACGCCTGAAATGGCAGAAACCGGTCCCCGGAAGCTTGTCTCCTTTCTGGTGAAGAATTGGCTTGGTAGTTTGGTCTGCCCTGTTCCCATGATGCACTGGGCCAGGGACAGACTAATTTGCATATAGCCAGGTTCTGAGCTGGGATGGGGTAGTGAGCTAAATAACGGTGATGGATCAGGCCCTGATCTTTGGACTGGGTAAGAGTGGTCTGCTTAATTCAGACACTCTGTTCATCACCACCCCCTTTTCTGAATCATTTTGTCCACCATAAGCGTGGAAGGGTATACTCAGACATGAGTCCCTTGCTCACTGCTCCATCAGGATTCAAGCAAGCCGGGCCGACGACGCCTGAAATGGCAGAAACCGGTCCCCGGAAGCTTGTCTCCTTTCTGGTGAAGAATTGGCTTGGTAGTTTGGTCTGCCCTGTTCCCATGATGCACTGGGCCAGGGACAGACTAATTTGCATATAGCCAGGTTCTGAGCTGGGATGGGGCAGTGAGCTAAATAACGGTGATGGATCAGGCCCTGATCTTTGGACTGGGTAAGAGTGGTCTGCTTAATTCAGACACTCTGTTCATCACCACCCCCTTTTCTGAATCATTTTGTCCACCATAAGCGTGGAAGGGTATACTCAGACATGAGTCCCTTGCTCACTGCTCCATCAGGATTCAAGCAAGCCGGGCCGACGACGCCTGAAATGGCAGAAGCCGGTCCCCGGAAGCTTGTCTCCTTTCTGGTGAAGAATTGGCTTGGTAGTTTGGTCTGCCCTGTTCCCATGATGCACTGGGCCAGGGACAGACTAATTTGCATATAGCCAGGTTCTGAGCTGGGATGGGGCAGTGAGCTAAATAACGGTGATGGATCAGGCCCTGATCTTTGGACTGGGTAAGAGTGGTCTGCTTAATTCAGACACTCTGTTCATCACCACCCCCTTTTCTGAATCATTTTGTCCACCATAAGCGTGGAAGGGTATACTCAGACATGAGTCCCTTGCTCACTGCTCCATCAGGATTCAAGCAAGCCGGGCCGACGACGCCTGAAATGGCAGAAACCGGTCCCCGGAAGCTTGTCTCCTTTCTGGTGAAGAATTGGCTTGGTAGTTTGGTCTGCCCTGTTCCCATGATGCACTGGGCCAGGGACAGACTAATTTGCATATAGCCAGGTTCTGAGCTGGGATGGGGCAGTGAGCTAAATAACGGTGATGGATCAGGCCCTGATCTTTGGACTGGGTAAGAGTGGTCTGCTTAATTCAGACACTCTGTTCATCACCACCCCCTTTTCTGAATCATTGTTTCACTTTTGCTCACTTATGTCACGTCCTGCACACTGTCACTTAGGTGAGCACCTGAAACTTTTTCTATGAAAAACTAAAATTATAAATAAATGAACATTGTATAAATTCCCTATGCATTTAGCTCCTTAGCGTGAATTTACTAAACGCTCTCACTTTTTTGATGGGATCCTGTTGGACAATTGTCGAAACATTGTTTGTTTATATATATGGACTACTTTGTTGACATGTTCAGTCATAGATAGCTTGTTATCAATTATCATCCCGAGATTTCTAACTGAGGATTTAGGGGAGGGGCAGGGACCGAGAGAGACTGGCCACCATTCAGCAGACCAGATCTTATCGGCCTTTCCAAGGAGCACAATCTCTGTTTTGCTGGCGTTCAGCATCAGGAAGTTCTCTGTCATCCAGTTTTGTACGTCTACCATGCAGTTTTTAAACCTCAGTTTGGTTTCGTCTGGATCCTGGTTGATTGTGATTAGTATCTGGTTGTCATCTGCGTAGGACACGGTTCCGAAACCGTGTGCTCAGATAACCTTTGCAAGGGGGGAGACATAAAGGTTAAAAAGGGTGGGGCTCAAAATTGACCCCTGACGGACACCCTTGTTGTTGGTATAAAAGCTGGAGGAGTGGAAGCCTACTTGGACCTTAGACCGTCTGTTGGTAAGGTAGCTTTTTATCCATAGTAGCGCAGAGCCTTCGACACCAGCCTCTGCAAGACGCTCTAGAAGAATGTGATGCGAGATGGTGTCGAAGGCTGCCGACAGGTCGAATAGGACAAGTATGGCAGACTGATTGGAATCCAAAGTCATACTGACATTGTCAACAATCTCGAGCAGGGCAGTTTCGATGCTATGGAATGCCCTGAACCCCGACTGTGATGGATCCAAAAGCCTGTTAGACTCCTGGTGGGTAATAAGTTGCTGATTAATTAGAGATTCCATGACTTTGCCAAATGGAGGCAGAAGGGAGATGGGTCGGTAGTTTGAGAGTAATTTTGTATCGGCTGTTGTTTTTTTTCAGATTGGTCCTATTATCGCCTCCTTCCATTACAGGGGGACAGAAGAATGCAGGAGGGACTGATTGAGAACTTTAGTTAGGTCGGAGACCAAGACAGGGGCAGTATTTGAGGGGAGGCTGGATCTCCTGGGGCTCCTGACTTCATTTTGTACACGGTTGACTCCACCTCCATTTCAGAGCAGGTTGAAAATTCCCTAAGATTGTTAATATGGTTAATTGGGTCCTTGTGGCAGTTGATGGGTGGCGGGATGGACTGTGACAGGGGGGAAACTTGGGGAAAAATTTTGTGAATGTCATTAATTTTTTCATGGAAATACAAGGCTACGGAGTCAACTCATTCTTTTGACACATGGATTGGTGAAGTCTTTTACTATTTTATATAGCTCTCTCTGAGAGTTAGCTGCTTGGGAAATCCTTTTTCCTAGATATACTTTTTTGGCCATGACAATTTCTTTCATGTAGGACCTGTGCGCTGCTTTATAGAGATGCCTATCATTCGCGTCTTTGGTTTGACGCCATTTCCTTTCCGCTATCCTGACCAGGTGTTTGGTCTTTTCCAGATCAGGGGTGAACCACGGAGAGATCTTGGAAGGAGGCCTGGATATTCGGGCTGGGGCTATAGAGTCTAGCGCTAGGGAGATGGCGGCGTCAAGATCGGTCGCTGCACTGTTAGGGTTGGTATTACTAGTGATGATGGGAGAGGAAAAATGGGTGGCAAAGGAATTCAGGGTGATTTTGTTCCATGGTCTGCTCAGCTTTTCTTGGGTGATTTTATGGGGTTCAATGCAGAGACCGATGATAGAGAATGTTATTACGAAGTGATCCGTCCAAGGCACAGGAGAAATCTGATTGATTTCTACTTTGGTCGAGTTAGTACATATGAGATCAAGTGTATGACCAGCATTGTGCGTAGGGCCGGTCGGTAATAAACCAAGTCCTAGAGAAGTCAGATTGGTGACTAGATCTATGGTATGGGGGTCGTGAATTTTTTCCATATGATTGTTAAAATCCCCTAATAGCAGGAAATTCCCTGTGATCAGGGAGTAGGGAGCAATAGCTTCTACAAGCTTGTTTACATAGTGGGTTTTTACTCCTGGAGGTCTGTAAATGAGGGCCACTTTCCACGACTCATTATTTCCGAGGGTCAGGGTAACAATGCACAATTCACCCCAAGTCTCTAGGTAGGAGTCATGGTAATGGAGCTTGATGGTGGATTTATATATGATGGCAATGCCCCCTCCTTTTTTTGTACCATGTCGGTCAAGCCTATATAATTTATTGTTAGGAGGCAAGGCAATAGCTTTATCTGGGGTGGAGGACTCTTGCAGCCAGGTCTCCGTGATGAATAATATATCTGGGTTGTCAGAGTCAAGGAGCGACCAGATTTCTAAGGCGTTATAGACAAATTTGTATGATAGATGTAATACAAAATATCTTCTGTAGGCAGGTCCTTATATGGCCGCTTGAGTGGACATCTGAACACTATATCCTATCTGACTCTCATGCAGGGTTCTGGAGCTAGGACAGAACCCTGGGCTAGGTGTTTTGATTTAAGACAATGATCTGAAAATACATTGTCCTTAGGAGGGAACATCTCTACATGTCTTTCTTTGATTTGGAAGGCGCTTTGGATCTTGTCACTAGTGAAAGCTTATAAATGGTCCTAAGGGAGTATGGGAACCCGGTGGACCTTTTAGGAATTCTGGTTAGTCTTCATTCTGAAACATATGCCTAAGTGAGACGTCATAATAATCATAATCTTACACCCAAGATCCCGGTCAGGCACGGCAGTAGGCAAGGCTGTGTACTAGCCCAGACACTGTTCAGTTTATATATTAATGGCACAGTGGAATGACTTGCAAATTGGATAAATGTGTCTCTTTCTGGGTGGCCTGAGGACTTGAGATAAACACCTCTAAATATAAATATATGCTGCTCAGGCCCCATTGCTCCTTTAAGGACAAAATGTCTATAGAGGGAGCTACAATAGAACAGGTTAAAGGTTTTAATTATCTAGGCATTCAACTGGCTAAGAAGAACTCATGGGGCCCGCAGATTGAGAAAAACAAATCGACACTTCAGCTTGGGGCGGTGGCCATTTTGAGGAAACTCAAGGCCACCTCTAGTGATGGGCTCTCACCAGTATTGAAAGTCTATAGGGCCTCGGCCCTGAATAGGGCTAATTATGGTCCAGAGCTATGGGGAAGTGCTGGCACCTCCGCTCTTGTGCGTGCAGAAAACACATTTATTAGACCTATATGTGTTCTACCGACAAGCTCCCCCTTGGTTTCCTTTCATTTTGACACAGCACTACAAAAGGTTGATGCGATCATATCCCTAAAATGATGAAGTATTGGATATGAATCTGGTCAGTACTTCAATTAGCCGTTTATTGCAGTGCCTTAACTTAGCTCATTAACATAGACAGAAGGGTTTGCACTCCATGGCTCAGAAAGGTCAAAGATCTCTTCACCTTTATTAAAATGGAAGATATTTGGCACACCCCAACGGCATTGCAGAAAGATATAGCATCCAGAGCAAAAAACTGTTTTTGGGAGTGTACGCTTGCTAAGCTCTGGAATGGTCAAAGCGAGAAGGGTCTGGTAGCCACATTTCTCCAGCACAAGTGCCCATCGAGTTTTGAGCCTTATTTAGACAGAATCTGCCCCAGCTATGACAGAAACCTATATATTAGGATTAGATCTAGATATCTACTGTTAAAATCTTTTACATCTAAATGGGAGAGGTCCTTGACTGCTGAATACCCCTTTTTGCTTGCTGTTGTTTGAACATGTGGCCGGCAGCCATTTTGTGTAGCTATCCACTGTGTTAAATGAAATCCTTTTTCCCCAGTTTTCAAAGCCATTTTCTAGGAAGTTTGATAGATATGCCTTTTTGGTTTTTGTTCATTTTCTTACTATTTTTCATGATATCTGTTTTATGTGTTTGAGGATCATTGTAGCATGTATGCACAGTATTTATATAATACTATATGCATTTTTTCCATTTCCCCCTGCACCTCCTTGCTTCCCAAAGAATTTCTCATAGTCCCTAGTGAGACACAACCATTTTTATTTACATTACTTGATTTTCCCTACAGCCCCTGCATGCCATAGATCTCTTGGGGTCATATGCACATGCCAGCATTAAATTTCAAAGAATTATTTAATTTCCCTATGTACCACTTGCCTGTCATAGGTCTCTTAGGCCCGAGGCACATACCAGTATTACTTTTTTTAAGGATTATTCAAATTTTTCCTGCATCCCCTACCTGTCATAGGTCTTTTATGCTCTGGGCACACACCAACATACATTTTTTAGGATTCAATAATTTTCCCCTGCACCCACTGTCTTCCAAATGTGTACATCAACATTAATTTTTTAAGCATTATTCCATTCCCTGCACCCCCTGTCTGCTATGGGCATACTCAGCATTATTAATTTTTTTTAAAGATTATTCCAATTCCCCCTGCACCTCCTGCCTGCCATAGGTGCACACCAGTATGACTTTTTTAAAGGATTATTCAATTTTTCCCATGCACCTCGTGCATGCCATAGGCACATACCAGCACTCATTTTTTAAAATGATTATTCCTTTATCCCACGCATTCCCTTGCCTGTCATAGAGGCACCACAGCATTATTTTTTAAGAATTATTTAATTATACCCCACACCCCCTACCTGCCAGTGGTGCACACTGGCATTAATTTTTATAATAATTACTAGCAGCCCGTCCCGACCTTGTCCGGGAGCAATCAGGCTTCCCGGACCCCCGCCCGCCCCGACATTGTGCAGCAGCCCGGCCCCCCGTCCGCCCCGACATTGTCAAGCAGCCCGGGCCCCGCCCGCCCTGACCCCCGCCTGCCCGGAGCCTTCCCTCAGCCGCCGCTCCTCCCCTGCGCTCCTCATTTCACCGCTCCGCCGCTCCCCGCCGCTTACAGCTCCTCCCGCCTGTCCGCCGGTCCTCACCGCCATTCCGCCGTTCGTCACCGCTCCTCCCCCGCGCCATGTCCGCCGCTCCTCCTCGCGTTCCTGGACGCAGCTCCTCCCCGCGCTCCTGATGTCAGCACGCAGGTCGCGGCCGGCGCTACTTCGAACTGACTACTTTTTTTTTTAATGTTACGTTTTTTAAATAACGCATATTTTTATACTTTATATAGCCTATGTCCATCTGCACAACCTGACGATTAAAATGATGTATCGGGTGTGTGGATTGGCGCTGTGGTTCCCGAGTTTACCCGCCTCAAAGGTGCAAAGTTCTTCCTTCATAATAGTAGTATAGATTCCATTTCTCCTGCACCACCCTGCCTGCCACAGGTGTCTAATAGGCCTTACAAGCACATAAAACAAACTTTTAAATCTGTATGTTGATATCCTAATTGAAATATTATGTCATGGTTTGGACTCGAACGGATGCACTATAGTTCATTATTTGGGTTACCCTCATAAAATTTAATTGTGTTTATGAATAATTAAACTGTAAAAATGCCACGTTTTACTGAATGTTTTTCTTGTTTGTTTGATTTTAAGTGCACAAGAGACAGCACCCATAGTACTGCCAGACAGAAGGCTGGAACAAAGTAACTCTACAACACACCACCTGAGACCTCCTCTGCTTCTGCTTGTGCAGCTAAGTGCTAAGTAACAGAGCTTGAACATGGCCCCAAGAAAGGTGTTCCTGCCAAGAAAGTGGCCAGTGAGGAGGTGAAGAAGAAGCAGATTGCTACAACTGGTGTGCCGCCCTTCACCTTGTTCAGGAAACATGGTGTGCCTGGCACACCGTCCTCCAGCTAGCAAGCTGGGAGCAGCACTCCCACATCAACGGCAAAACTCCAACCTAAGCCTAAAGCCTAAGCCTCTGTCTCTGTCTCTCAGTGAGGTTGCCACTGCAGCCATGGTGATGAGCAGCGAGTTCAAACTGGATATGTCTCAGCAGCAAAGCACCCACTCATCACAGGAAACTTAGCAAAGTGGACAACAGAAGCCACAGCAAGCAACACTTCGTCCTGAAGTAGGAACAGAACAGTATGTTGCAGCTCTTGAAGCATTGGCTTGACAATCTCCAGCAAGAAATAGAAAGTGTACTCCATGATCTAAACACCCTTCTGATGATCTGGAAATGGATTAGACACTGGAAGAGAACAAGACCCACCAGGAGAGACATGGGAAAATTAAAGTTCCTGAAAGCCTTAGAATTATGTAAAATGACAGTAACGAGGAGAAGCCAGTGATTGTCAGTATTGCATGTGGCCGAGAAGACACGAGATGACCTCTCCTATATAACCTGCTCAGAGAGATGTGGCACTGGTTCCACTTCCACCATTGCCAACTTCTATATATTTGTAAGGTCCCTGCTCATACCTACATACCTACATCCAACACTACATCTGTCGAAGTACGTACTGCAGAGAGAAAAACAACACACCAACCTACCTCTAGTCCTTCAGACATTTGAAGTGGCACAAAAATGTCTCCTCCCCAGACTGATACTTCTTTATGATTACTAAGCAGAAGGATAACATTGCAATGTGATCCATTTGCCACACAAGTGTTTATCGAGGTAAGCCAGACTCACACTATGGTACTGAAGGCAAATATGCCATGTGAAAAACATTACGCAATCTTGTGGGAGAAGTACTTCAAAAAGGTGGTGGTGGTGATGAGAAAGAGGTAGCAGCCCTGATGGTGGAGAGTGATGAGGAAGAAGATGATTACAACTTTATACTAAGTAGCCCTGTCGCCTTCAATGTGCCAGCATCACCTGCATCAGCATCTTTCAAATAACATAAGTCTCAAATGCAGGCACCACTGTATACAGTGATTTCCCCAAGATGCACATTGACTATACCACCTCCTGGTTCTCTCCGTAAAGCACCGGTGTCAGTGGCACCACAAAAGAAACAAATCCAAGCTATTGTCTGTTAAGGTCAAGGTTAGTCAGAAGGGGCCCTATGAATGCACACTGGGAAGCCAGCTAAAATGTTAGTGCTGGTCCTCCACCCTTTTTCTTTTATGGAAGAAGTGGGATTTTTAGAATTTGTGGTGGCAATCTGCCTAAATTGGAAGGTCACCAATTGGACCTAGTTTGCCAGAGCTGCTGTTCCTGCACGACATCATAATGTGCTGCAATTGGTTGGCCAAGCTATGCAGTAGAGTGCTGTTCACACTACCCACCCGACGACAGACATGTGGACCAGTTGTCAAGTAACTGATTACATGTGCATCACTGCACACTGGGATTAGGCAACAGCTATCTGCAGTTCTCAGCGATGACGAAAGTTTGGCGGTATGCAGCAGTAGCAATGCTCACCATGGAGGAATCCCACACAGCTGTAAACATTGTGGAATACTTTAACAGCAAGGTGATTGAATGGCTTCAACCCAGAAGACTTAGAACTTGATTTGTTGCCACGGACAATGGCAGCAATATAGTCAAGGCCATGGCAGTTGGTGGATATTTCAGGGTCCTATGTTTGGTGCATTGAATCAACCTGATTGTGCAGGACTTTCTCAAAAAAGAAGACATAGTCAGCAACATACTGGCCACCTGCAGAAGAATCCGCACTCATTTCAGTTGGTCTTTTAAAGCCCGTAAACAATTGAAGATCATTCAGTGTGCTCATAGAGTACTGGTTAAATCCCTAATGCACAGTGGTGGCCGGCATCAGGGGTGGTCCGGCTGGGGCACAGGAGAAAGGGGTATGTAAAATAAAACATAAAAAAAACACTTACCTTATTGCCACGTCCTGCATCTCTGCTCTGTCTCTTAGGTCGGACTCAGGACAGAACAGCAACCAGGAATCAGTGCAGTGTTGTGATTGGTAAGCACTCAGACTCCCCTGGCCATTCACAACGCTGCAATGCAGCGTTGTGATGGGTCTGAGCGCCATGGTTCAGCACTAAGACAGAGACTGAGCCAAGTAATCCTGTTGTTGCATCTACTACAGGACCAGTTAAAAAGGTGTTGAAAAAGGTTCTCTGGAGTGGATGAAGAAGCATATGAGTTGGTTCAGAGCTTGATTCTTTGCTTGGCTGTTAATACAAGGCTGCAAAGAGACAGTGTGCCCTCTAAAGAGTACATCTGTGCCACAATACTTTATCAACAGTACCAAAAAATAATTCCCATTTACATTCCTTTTTCAGAATGGGATGTTTCATGATACTAACCTGGATTGTTTACCAAATGATAGGCTCGGACGAAGAACAGCTGGAAGTTAAAGTCAATGGGCAGAAGATCTGGCATGCAGCCTTCAACCTCCAGAGAGGGCAGTGCTGTTGTCACACAGCACCTAACACCAGCAACACAAGCAACACCAGAATTGGACCCAAACCACTGCAATGGCTTGGTTTCAAGTGGCAGGGCTTAAGTCAAGTGTAGGAGGCGAAGGCAACAGATATTGAGCAAGTGGCAGCACACACAACTATTCAGAGAATGGTCCAAGACAATTTCTATGGCCCAAAAGTGGTGTACCTAGATCAAAACTCATTTGTCTGTTGGTATGGGAAGATGCGCTAATAGCCAGAGCTCAACAGGCTGGCAATAGAGTATCTGGCTTATCTGGTAGCCAGTGTGTCTTCTGAGTGTGGGTTAGAGCAGCTGGTGCAGTTGTCACAGTCAGAAAGGCCAGTCTCTCACCTCAAAATGTGGAGAGATTGAACATGATTAAAATGAACCAATTCTTCATACCACAATATTACACTGTTCTTGAAACAGCACAGGAGGAGAAGGATGAGGTTGATTGGTCAGACTCAAGTGCATTAGATGGCCAACTTCTGGGTGAACCCCCTGAGTTGAAGAATGAACTATACTTCTCTGACTGACTGCGTTGGCCACAATAGAACTTTCACATTATCATTGCACTGCTTGGCAAACAAAAATTCAAGTTATCTAGCTAGAGAAACGGCTATATGTTGGGTGTCTGACTAATGCAGTCCCACCATTTATTCACATGTGTGGAATGGATTAAAGTTGGACCTGCTTGCATAGAAGAAGCATCCCTATTCACTTAACCACATCGATGCTATGCATTTTCCCCTCCTGTGCTGAGTTTTTCTCATTCCCATTGTTTCATGACGAGCTGGGCTCGTCATGAGCGTGCGAGGAGGCTACCTCATGACGAGCCCAGCTCGTCATGAGCGTGGAAGGGGTTAAAGGACATGAAGACAATGCCTCTCCTCTATATCCTTCTTTTTCCATTCCCTAGCCTGGCTGCCCCAGTAAAGATCATTAATTTACAACAGCCCGCCATTGTTTGTTGCTTCCATGGGAAAAGAGGAGATACAATAGACAAATGCGTACCACCATGCTTGCAACTGGTAACTTATTGCACCAATGACTGATATATATTGTGTGAGCGTGAGTGATGATGATTTATGTGTTGGTCAACTAGTTTGTAAACTTCATTTTGGTGATTTGCAATGTTTGGAGACTGGTAGGTGATTCTGCCTGAATGTGCGTGGTAAAGGCATGCATTGTTCTGTCGTACATCCCAGAGGGGAAGCAGCCTTTGCAACACTCCATTTACAAATCGAGGCCTTTACCTTGCATCCTTTACCACTCAATGCCTTTACCATGCATTATAGTTAATGTAGTGTGGAGATTGAGGTGGTGTGTGAGTGATATTAATTTAAAGGTGGTGCGTAAGTATAAATGTGAGTAATAAGTATGGCTTATAGTAATTTTCAAGTGGTGCATAAGTGATACATTCAACAGATAATTATAACTTTTGATTTTGTTATGGTTGTGTAGTATATGGTCTGGTTGGCACAAATAAGATATTATTAAGTGCATGAGTGGTGCAGAAATCATACATTTAAGAGATAAACATAACTTTTGAAATTCTAATGTTTGGATAGTTTAAGTTGGGTTTGTGTAGCAAACCTAAATAAAGTTTTTCTAACTATAACTTATTGTTAACCTTTGTATTTTTGGTAAATTTCAATGACTTTTATAATGTTAGTAACAATTTTGTAGTATTGGTCCAGTTTAGTCTTGTTGAGTGGACTTTTATGACGTGGAGTGTGGTACAATACAGTGTTGGATAGTGTTTTAAAGTGTACTGTGGTACAAAAGTGGTACAGTATATTGTGGTATGGTGGATGTGAGTAAAGTGGAATGAGGCATACGGGAGTGGCATATCCTGCGATGGCATATAGCGCAGTGGCGTAGAGTGGAGATTCATACAGGGGAATGGCATACAGTGAACTTGGGTACAACACAGTGGAGTGTATTGGAGTGGCATAGAGTGTATTAGCATACAGTGCAGTGGTATACTGTGGGATAGCTTACAATGGAGTGTGGTTAGGTGAATTTAGGTCCTGTAAATATTGTAGTGTATTTGTGTACATCATACTGGCGTACTGTGGAGTGCTATACACTGGAGTGGCGTAAAGTGGAATAGCATAGACTGAAGTGGGGTACAATGGAGGGCCATACATTGGAGTGGGGCAGAGTTGAGTGGTGTGCAGTGGGCTTACGTAAAGTGGAGTGTGGTACAGAGCAGTTTTGTAAAGTTAAATCATGTTTAATGTAGTGGTGTATATTGGAGTAGCGCACAGTGGAGTGGTGCAAAGCAGAATAGCAAACACTAAAGTGAGGTACAGTGTAATACAGTACAGTGCAATAGCATATTGTGGAGTAGCATAAACAGTAGTGTGAATAAGTGGAGTAGTGTCAAATTCAGTAATGTACAGTGTAATATTCAGTAATATTCAGTATTGTTTAGTGACGTTAAGTGTTCAGACATACACTGGAGTGCCATATGTTAGAGTAGCATACAGTAAAGTGCTGTACAACTCAGTAAGGTTATTTATAGAAGCGTAGAGTCTACTGACTTACAGTGAAGTGTGGTTTAGTGGAGTGGAGCGGAATGTAGTCTTGTAAAGTGAAATAGCAAAGAGTAGATTTTGTTTCACTCCATTGGTGTATACTGCATTTCAGTAGAATGGAGTGCCGTAGAGTTGAGTGTACAATGATGGGGGTAGAGTGGATTAGCATATAGGGGAATTGTGTAAAGTGGAGTTGGGTGCAGTGGAATAGCGAACAGTTGTTAGCAGTACAGTTTAGGGGCCTCCAGGAAACTGCCATACAGAAAAGTGTAATAGAATACAGTGGGAAACTATACAATAGCATAGAGTATAGTGGTGCATATTGAAGTGAACTGCATCAAGGTGTCTTTCAGCCCTGCGTGAAATTAATTTTAATCAGTTCTTAATATGAGCCGGTGGCTTCCGGTGCTCAGCACCAGAACTTAATTGTCAACACCGGCACTTATGACTTAAAAATGAATAATATCTGCTGCCAAAGCCATCATTGTAGCTTTGGAGTCTGAAATAGTCTGAAATGTCATACTTGTAGCATGTGTTGATTAGTAGTTGTGTTGTTTCTGGCACTGGCCGCACATATAGGGGCAATGAGTAGTGCAAGCTGCAGTGGCCTCTTGACGAGGGCCCCGCCACACGTTTTGCAAATTAAGCACTGATTTTAATACCTTTGCCCGATGCACTCAGCAAAGTGTATAAACCTGGCTATTATTAGATCACTTTCACACTTCTTACAGAAGAAAAACACTGGACACACACAACTACATGGATTCTCTGATGCTAAGTGCATCTAGGTGAATGGCACACACTAACATTAAAAAACACTTGCAAGTTGCCTCAGCATGGTACCACACTCAGAAATAAAATGTCTGTTTTGCACCAAAGGGCACACACACACACACACACACACACACACATATATATATATATATATATACATATATACATATATACATATATATATATATACTATACTATACTATACTATATATACTATAACTACCTAGTGGCGGTCACCAGTGGGTAGTTATAGTTAGTTAGGAACTATTTTCGCAACATTCTATTTGGAATAACTTTGGCGCCGGTCGACGAATCTTCGCAAAATCTTCAGAACTGATGGGACGCTCCGGTCCGCTCCTATCTTGAAAGTCTCGGGGTGATTCGTCAAGGATGCGCTAAAAAAAAAGGGGGTCACAAAACGTGTTTTCCCCATGCAATTTCCCATAGGAACATTTAATCGCAGCTACAGCCCGAACTGCTGAATGGAATTACACCACATTTGACACAGAGGTAGCCCTTGGTTGACACTCATGCCTATTGGTTAAATGGTGTAAATCTGTTCAGTAGTTGTTTAGATATTAAAGGAAAAAAATACATATATATCTTGGCAGAGCCTACCGACACATCTCATCGTGCATTCTGAATGGCTGTCAGCACTTCATCCAATAAGTGTTGGCAGCCATCTTGGGACCAATATACATGATAGCACCTCATTAAAAAGCATTGCAGTTAAAAGAAGGTTTTAAGACTTTACTTACATTATAAATCATTTGCTGATGGTACCATACTCATTTTAGGAATTGTGGTGTGTTCTAAGGTGATTTTACCATGTGAAAAAGCCTTCTGCTGGGATATCATGAATCATGTTTGAGAGAAAACTATTTTCTCATGCTTTTCCCACAGAGGTTTGGAAGGTGATCTATAAGCTAAATTGAGAGCATATTTTCTGTAAATTCACATTATCTGACTCAGTCGTGTGAGAAGGAAGTCTGACATTCTCAGTAAAACATGTACATCGAACAAGGGCAGAGACTGTCAGTTAATTCCTTTGTGTTCTAATGCAGCTTCCCAGAGTGTTCTATATAACAACTAGAGTGCTAACAGCCTTACTCATGACAAAAGTATAGCACACCTGAAGCCATCTTGATTGGAATAAAGTGGTAACTCTTAAAATATTTAAGTTAAAAAGGAACAAAATGAGGGGGTTCATTTTGCCATAGAAAGTATGATTAGTGGTGCAGAAAAAAATTAGGGCATATTTTGAGTGACTTCTCAAATCCTCTTTTATTTCATTAAAAACAATTCTGACATGCAGACTGAAACATGTACTTTTAATACCAGCAGCAGACTTCCCTGGTGAGCAGTAGCTTTACTACAGTGATCTAATGAGCAACTAGAGTGCTAACATTCAGAATTTATGGCAAATGGGTGACACATCTGTTAGACCCGGCTTCCTGGGCACCAGGGCACTCAGGGGTAACTGCGCTCCAATCGCATCAACTGGAGTGTTCCCTCACTGATGTCCTGGGGCCTCAGTACTAAAGGACCCAAAACTGGATAACCAAGTACTCCTCTCCAGCACTTGACTCTCTCCGGGTAGCGAGACAGAGCAGTCCAAGGCTTACTCAAGGAGGTGAGGTGGGGTTAGACATTCAGATTACAGTGTAAACCGTACCACCAGCTGATAAACTCAATGTCCAGTCAGTGCTTTACTTTTTATAAAAGAAAAGTACTTTAATACACATAAGATAATTATTCTACACATAAAACTAGGATAAACAGTGAAAACCAGAAGTCTCTACAACCCTTTGGGGCAGAGTTCTGACCCCGAACAGTATTATAGCGCCTAGACGCCAAGCACTATAAAAACACAGTTAACATGAAAACACACAGTAAGCATTGCATATTACAGATCATGTTACACAGGGCTGTTCTCATTCACTAGAGCCTTGATACCAAACTTTGTATTGAAAGGATATAGTTTCAGCATATGATGCAAAGTCAAATGGTCGTGATCAGCCCCATAACCCTACACCCAAAGCAACAGAAGTGCCCTCCCATTGTGAGTGAGGACACTGCTCTAGAGGTGTCAGGGATCTGATCAGAGGTGCCGGATGTCTTGGCACAGTTTACTGGAGTCCCACTAGTCCAGTAGCCACTGGCTAGCTGAAGAAGGGTAGTGGCTGGGCAGAGTGCCAGTTCACCCTGATACCCTCAGAGTTCACAAAAAGAAAGGTGGGGTCTGCTTCACTGGCCTCTCTTCCCAGTTACTGCTTGTACTGGCTCCCACAGCGCAAGGGAGGAGCCTAGAGGGGATTTGATCTCACCTTCAAGGACTAGAATCAAGCATCCTCCTCTCTGGATCTCGTCATGTGCTGCAAGCTTCTTTCCACCAGCCTCTGTGATGTGCTGTAAGCTTCCTCTCCACACTGGGTGATGTGCCGCAAGCTTCCTTCCCACACCTTGGGCAGCTGTCTGTAATTTCCTTGGTCCAAAGCGAACGCTCATTCAAGCCTCACAAACAGCTGGTCCTTAATGACCTTCCTTCCAGACCGCAGTGAACAGAGTCTTATCATCTGTCTTCACACCAGCGGGGTCCGTGCCTGGCTATCTTCTCTGTCATAGCCCAGTCTTTGAACAACAGCTGACCACTCAGGCCAGACTTTTATCACCTCTGATTGATAGGCTCATCCAATCAGAGGGTCTGCTACTTTTTACACCTCCAATCACAGACCATTCCCCGCGTGTTCCATGCATGGGTAAAGCACGTAGCAGGTCGTGTTCTGGTATCAGGCTGCGCCACCCTCTAGAGAGGAATTTTAATTAACTCCAGCCCAGGAGGCCCTGACAAGTGAGGGAGGGTCCTATCCACCTAGTTAGTGCAGCTAAACCCAGATAAGAGCTGAGGGTCTCCCCCAGCCCACCAGGCCTTTTCAAGGAAATAGGGAGGGGGACGGGGGAGCTGGGATGTCCAGCAGGACAGCTCGCATTCCTCACACTGGCTCAAATCACCATTCTTCCCCTGTACACCCACGGGCTCTCAAACACACATCAGCCAGACAACGGCAACAGGCCCACAGGAATGGCAAACTGCACAGACTTGGTCAGGAGGATGCCTAGGGACTCACCCCACCTGACTATAGATTTATTGCTGCCACCACTGTCAGTCTACCACAGCCTTAATAGAGAGGGCAGTAGCCACTCTCTGAAAAATAGGGGTGCACTAGGCATGCCCCCTCGACCTCAGAGCCAAGCTCTAGGGTCTCAATGCAGGTAAACAGGGAGACCCTCAGTGGACATGTATGATTGTCATGCTCACTGAGGTAGGGATCTAGAAACTATACAGTAGCTTTTTGAGTGACTTGCCTGGAGATTAGCATAAGGCAGGGGAAGCACTCTCTCCAGAGACATGCAGGAGACTTCCCGTCCCAACATATGCCCTCCCCAGATCAGAATGGCCGGTACTTACTTCCCAGTGGGAGAAGACCGATCATCTGATTGGACAAACCGGCGGGAAAGTCCATCTGCATTACCATGCTGTAAGCCTGCTTTATGTTCCACTGTAAAATGTAGTCCCTGCAGAGATATGGACCACCTGAGCAACTTTGGATTCTCACCTTCCATTGCCATAAGCCACTTGAGGGGCTTGTGATCTGTTTGAACCACAAACTTTGCACCAAACAAGTAAGGCCTGAATCTTCGAAGGGCCCACACTACGGCAAAGCATTCTTTTTCAACTGCAGACCAGTTCTGCTCCCTGGGGAGTAGTCGGCGGCTGATAAAGGCCACCGGATGCTCCCTTCCCTTTTCATTGAGCTGGGCAAGAACTGCCCCAACTCCCTTGTCTGAAGCATCTGTCTGCACAATGAAGGTCTGACTGTAATCAGGGGCCTTCAGTACAGGTGCATTGCATAGTGCAGCCTTCAATCCATCAAATGCCTACTGACACTCTTCAGTCCAGATCACCTTCCTGGGCTGCTTCTTAGCAGGCAGGGTGTCCCCTGTGTCTGTGTCAAGCGCACAGACAGGCGTCAGCCCAGGGGTAAGTGAAAAGAGACAGGACAATCTCCCCAGCAGCTCTTTACACTCCACCTGCTGTTCAGGGGTCAGTTCAGAGGCAAGCTTAACTCCCTCAAATGAACCATCCTTCTCATCACCTTGCAATAAGTCAGGGAGGGACTCAGTCTCCTCTTCTAACTCTTCAGCCATTGCAAGTAAAGAAACCGTGTCATTCCTGGGAAGACACACCACCCTCTCTAAGTGTACCTCCACGACTGGCAGGGGAACCAAGGGTGCCTTCATCGGGCCACCAGACATGCTACTAGCTTGACAGACCACACAGGTATGGCAAAACCTCTCCACATCCTGACCTACTCCTGGCCCGTAAAACAGAGGTGCTAACCTGTCCTTTGTCTTTTTGATGCCCAAGTGCCCAGCTAGGGGTACGTCATGGGCTAGATGCAGCAGGAAATTCCTGTGCACCTGAGGAACCACCAACCTTTTGCTGGCTCCTGGTTCTGGGTCAGGAGGCTCACTGTAAAGGAGTCCATCTTCCCAAGCCACCTTGTGCTTTCCGACTACTCCAGTGGAGACCTGCTCCTGAGCAGTCGTCCGCAGGCCAACAAGTGTAGGACACTCAGCCTGTGCCTTACAAAACTCCTCACAGGACGGTCCTCCTGCCACAAGCAGCTCCTGCAGCTCTGGCAGGGACCCAGACTCCAACACCTTATCCGCCTCTGGATGCACACCCTCCTCTCCCACTGGAGCAGGAGGTGCCAACACCAGGACAGGTGCCTTCTCAGAATCTGCCCTTAGTTCTTGTTCTGGCCTGTTCCCCTCTAGTGTCTCTTCCACTAGAGCGGTCCCCACTTCACTAGGAAGCAGTTTTACCTTCTGTGCCCTAGTGAGCACAGCTGATGAAATCCAGGCCATATAGGCCTCAGGGCCTGGTACTAACCCGGGTTCAACAAGATCATTCCCCAGAAAGCACCCAGCACCCTGCTTCTCTCGTACCCCAACATTGACCATGGCCTTCCTGCCATTCACCCCTGCCTGCACTCTAGCAAGAGGGTACTCCATGTCATCACCACTGGCTACAAGTCCATACCCCTTGGAACCAGGAATGATCTCTTCGGGTTTGAGATATTTGCGTTCAACCATAGTCCTGTGGGCACCAGTATCCCTCATGGCAGGAACCTTCCTTCCATTGATACGTGCCACACTCATATACCCCGTTGAGTTAGGGTGAATATGCTTAAGGGCTTCTGGGTCAAGTTCCCAGATGTCCCTGGTGACTAAGTTAAACTCACTTGGGCCTCCCTTCATGTCTGCCCCCACTGAAAGCACACTTGCTATCACGGGTGCCACTGGCACCACGTCCTTCACTGGGCAGTCTGGCTTTAAGTGTCCCTCTCGGTGGCACTTATAGCATGTAATCACCTTTGGAGTGAAAGGAGCCTTACCTCCTTTCCCCTCCTGGTACTGACTAGAGGCCCCGTTCCCCTTAGACTCTTGTCCTGACTGAGAGCCTTGGGAACCGTTCTGGCCCTTCCCCTCTGGTTTAGGGCCAGCCTGCTGGGAGTTCTTCTCCCCCTTGGGTTTGGAAAGGGGTTGCCCCTGCCCCCTGTTCACTCTGTTGGCAAGCCACTTATCTGCCATCACTGCAAGTTTCTCAGGATCCCTCTCAGGAAGGTCAGACAAATACTGTCTGAGTGGCACAGAGCACTCCTCCCGGAGACGCTCTGCAATCATCACCTGATTTAGGGACTGGTAATCATTTGCTTCCATCCCTCTCACCCACTCATTCCAGTCTCTCACTATGTCATGGACCCAATTCTCAAAAGGAACCCCCTCTGCCTTCTTGTTCTCATGGAACCTCTGCAAGTACTGGGCTGGTTTCAACCCAAACCGCCTAATCAAAGCATCCTTCATGCATTCATATGTCAGACTGTCTTTCTCAGGCATCCTTTCAATCACTTCAGTCCCTTCCCGAGGGAGGCGACTCAGTAAAGTCGCTGCTTTGGACTGACCATTAAGACCTTGAGCCTTACATGCTAAATGAAAGGCACGCATCCAACTGAGAATATCAGTGCCAGGGACATACATGTGTATCAATTCTTTTGGTACCCTTGGTGGTATTTTCCTTTCCCTGGGACTTTGAAGTGGATGCACCATCCACAGAGCTAAGCCCTCTATCAGCTGCTAACTTGAGCTTCTCTTTCTCTAGGGCTATCCGCTCTTTCTCCAATTCCCTATCCTTCTCTTTCTCCTATCTCTCCCTTTCTTTTTCCAGCATCTCCCTTTCCCTCTCCTTCTCTTTCTCCTGTCTCTCCCTTTCTTTTTCCAGTCTCTCCCTTTCCCTCTCCTTCTCCTTCCAAGCCCACTCTTCCTGACTGACCCTTCGCTGCTCCTCTTCTGCCTGGCGGGCCATCCTTAGCTTCTCCCTTTCAAACTCCCTTGCTTTCTCCTATGCTAAATCCTTAGCTTCCTGGAGTTTCAGCTGAAGTTTAAGGGTCTCTGCTAGCTCAGTCCCTCCTAAGGAGGCGAATCCTGGGACAGGGGAAAAGGTAGCCCTGGAGATAGGGGGAGGTGAAAGTCTAGGGGCAGGTCTAGGGGAATACCTAGGGGAAAGCATGGGGGAAAGCCTTGGGGAATGCCTTGGGGCTGGTACAGGAGAAGCCTGCCCTGACTGACTTGGCAGGCTTGTGGTATCAGTGCTCTCCAACTCTTGCACAACAGTGACTTCTTCTTCAAAGCATTTTCTCATGTGGCTAATCAGGTGTTCCCTGTCCTTAGACCTTGGGACCTTCCACCCCCTTTCAGCACACATTTGCTTTAATTGCTCCACAGTCAAGTTCTGCAATTCCAATTCCTCTCCAATGTTATCTGCCATTTTACATATAGCTTATGGATATCTACTGGAATTATCAACTGGCCTCAGTGTCCACTGAGTCTGAAGTCTAGTGATCCGTCACCGCTTGCCACCAATGTTAGACCCGGCTTCCGGGGCACCAGGGCACTCAGGGGTAACTGCGCTCCAATCGCATCAACTGGAGTGTTCCCTCACTGATGTCCTGGGGCCTCAGTACTAAAGGACCCAAAACTGGATAACCAAGTACTCCTCACCAGCACTTGACTCTCTCAGGGTAGCGAGACAGAGCAGTCCAAGGCTTACTCAAGGAGGTGAGGTGGGGTTAGACATTCAGATTACAGTGTAAACCGTACCACCAGCTGATAAACTCAATGTCCAGTCAGTGCTTTACTTTTTATAAAAGAAAAGTACTTTAATACACATAAGATAATTATTCTACACATAAAACTAGGATAAACAGTGAAAACCAGAAGTCTCTACAACCCTCTGGGGCAGAGTTCTGACCCCGAACAGTATTATAGCGCCTAGACGCCAAGCACTATAAAAACACAGTTAACATGAAAACACACAGTAAGCATTGCATATTACAGATCATGTTACACAGGGCTGTTCTCATTCACTAGAGCCTTGATACCAAACTTTGTATTGAAAGGATATAGTTTCAGCATATGATGCAAAGTCAAATGGTCGTGATCAGCCCCATAACCCTCCACCCAAAGCAACAGAAGTGCCCTCCCATTGTGAGTGAGGACACTGCTCTAGAGGTGTCAGGGATCTGATCAGAGGTGCCGGATGTCTTGGCACAGTTTACTGGAGTCCCACTAGTCCAGTAGCCACTGGCTAGCTGAAGAAGGGTAGTGGCTGGGCAGAGTGCCAGTTCACCCTGATACCCTCAGAGTTCACAAAAAGATAGGTGGAGTCTGCTTCACTGGCCTCTCTTCCCAGTTACTGCTTGTACTGGCTCCCACAGCACAAGGGAGGAGCCTAGAGGGGATTTGATCTCACCTTCAAGGACTAGAATCAAGCATCCTCCTCTCTGGCTCTCGTCATGTGCTGCAAGCTTCTTTCCACCAGCCTCTGTGATGTGCTGTAAGCTTCCTCTCCACACTGGGTGATGTGCCGCAAGCTTCCTTCCCACACCTTGGGCAGCTGTCTGTAATTTCCTTGGTCCAAAGCGAACGCTCATCCAAGCCTCACAAACAGCTGGTCCTTAATGACCTTCCTACCAGACCACAGTGAACAGAGTCTTATCATCTGTCTTCACACCAGCGGGATCCGTGCCTGGCTATCTTCTCTGTCATAGCCCAGTCTTTGAACAACAGCTGAGCACTCAGGCCAGACTTTTATCACCTCTGATTGATAGGCTCATCCAATCAGAGGGTCTGCTACTTTTTACACCTCCAATCACAGACCATTCCCCGCGTGTTCCATGCATGGGTAAAGCATGTAGCAGGTCGTGTTCTGGTATCAGGCTGCGCCACCCTCTAGAGAGGAATTTTAATTAACTCCAGCCCAGGAGGCCCTGACAAGTGAGGGAGGGTCCTATCCACACAGTTAGTGCAGCTAAACCCAGATAAGAGCTGAGGGTCTCCCCCAGCCCACCAGGCCTTTCCAAGGAAATAGGGAGGGGGACGGGGTTGCTGGGATGTCCAGCAGGACAGCTCGCACTCCTCACACTGGCTCAAATCACCATTCTTCCCCTGTACACCCACGGGCTCTCAATCACACATCAGCCAGACAACGGCAACAGGTCCACAGGCATGGCAAACTGCACAGACTTGGTCAGGAGGATGCCTAGGGACTCACCCCTCCTGACTATAGATTTATTGCTGCCACCACTGTCAGTCTACCACAGCCTTAATAGAGAGGGCAGTAGCCACTCTCTGAAAAATAGGGGTGCACTAGGCATGCCCCCTCGACCTCAGAGCCAAGCTCTAGGGTCTCAATCCAGGTAAACAGGGAGACCCTCAGTTGACATGTATGATTGTCATGCTCACTGAGGTAGGGATCTAGAAACTATACAGTAGCTTTTTGAGTGACTTTCCTGGAGATTAGCATAAGGCAGGGGAAGCACTCTCTCCAGAGACATGCAGGAGACTTCTCGTCCCAACAACATCTGAATGCCTTCTTGATGGAACTAAAGTAAAAAACTGAAAACATTTCCTACTGAGGAGACTGTAGTAAATGAGGAAATTAGGAAACTTCATAACAAATAAGTCTCCCAAGATGGCCACCAGAGATAAAAGAGCCCAAATGTAGCACAAATATCATCCAGATGTAGCCCAAGTATAGTCCAATGACAGAATGTCCCAAAATGTTCTAAAGAACAACTAGAGCGCTAACAGTCTTACTTTTGACAAAAGTATGGAACACACGAAGCCATCTTGATTGGAATAAAGTGGTAACACTTAAAACATTTAATTTGCAAAGGAACAAAATGAGGGGCTTCATTTTGCCATAGAAATTATGATTAGTGCTGCAGAAAGAACAATTAGGGCACATTTTTACTTCTCAAATCCTCTTCTATTTCATTAAAAAATTCTAACATGCAGACTGAAACATGCACTTTGAATACCAGCAGCAGACTTCCCCGGTGAGCAGTAGCTTTACTACAGTGATCTAATGAGCAGCTAGAGTGCTAACATTCAGTCAGTCAATCAAAATTGCTTTATTCGATCATTTAAAATCATAAAAGCATAAAAGATACGCAATATTCCAAAAAGATAAAATCTTTACCATTCCATTTTTTTGTTGTTGAAAATTTGTTTTTTATTGCAGAATTCAAACATGGACAATGTCAGTTATGAGCAGTATAGTATATACATATCATGAATTCACAGTCCGCACATGTTACAAAGAGTAAAGACAATAGTATGTTACTTTTCGTTTAGGTTCCCCTCAGTTACAATAACTCCCCCCCCTTCTAACTACCCCGGCACTTACATATTTCAATTCACAAATCTCTCGTACTGTGTTCATATTATCTCGTAAAAGAAAAAATACAGCTTTAATGTTCAATAGTTCCCTGCCATTTCCATTTCACTCCCTATGTTAACTGACCAACAAGGTCTTATCGTTGTACTGTCCTTACATCCTGTCTATCTGCACCCAGATGCACATCCTCAGTTGCCCCTATATGGTATTTATCGGGAAAGGGGGTGGGGGGGGAGGAGGAGGGGGAGAGGGGTGGGGGCGGTAATCTCTACTTAGCTCATTTTGCAACTCTCCACCATTAACTTTAGTCGCTGTTTGAGTCAGGCTAACATCGGCACCTGATTCAAAATCTAGTAGTAGTGCATTCCACTCCAAAGAAATGTGGTTCCTACGTAGGCCTCTACGCTCCTCCCATTGCAATTCTGCACTCTCTGCTTTCCCCCATCGTAGTACCTCCCCGCGCCAAGTGTCTGGCTCTGGTGGTCTAGATGATTTCCATCTCAATCTATACCATTCCATAAGCAATGAGCAATAAAATTCAGGGCTAAATATTTCATGTTAATAGTGTACATTGTAACAGAAGAATCTACTACACAAATGAATAAAACAATTTAAAAGCAACAGTCAATAGAGAAACAAGAGTTTCACACATATTAGACCAGCCACATAAGGGGTTATTTTCTTTTGCTTCTTCCTCTGACTGCTGCAACAAAAAAGCTGTCAATATTAAAAATTTCCCAAGGGCTGTTCAGCATCTGCAGGTACACTAAGACTGGTCGAACCTGCAAGAAGCCCATTCAGAATTTATGGCAAATGTGTGAATCTGAATGCCCTCTTGATGGAACCAAAGTAAACAAAGCATTGAAAATGCAATACGTCTCGACCTCGTTTAAGTTAAAGCAATTCTATTTGTAATTAGGTGGCTATTTAGCTTTGCTTTTATTAGTGTTTTTCAAACTTTCATGTACATAACATGCATATGTATGCATATATGTATATGTATGTATATATGTATGCATGCATTTATATTTGTATTTATATAGATATGCAGATTACATATATGTTTATATATAGGCCGTCCTAATTCTTTCACAATTGAACATGGTGATTCAATAAATGTAATTTGAAACCTACCCTGCTGTGGTGCCGTGACGTTCGCCGAGGAAGGAGGCGAGGGAATCTCAGGAATGTATATATGCACATACATATATAAATGCATATATATGTGCATATGTGTGCGTGTAAAGAGAGGCAGAGAGAGGTAGAGAGGCTAGAGGTGTAGAGGTAGAGGTGTAGAGGTAGAGAGGTAGAGGTAGAGAGTAGTAGAGAGAGAGGTAGAGAGAGGTAGAGAGGTAGAGAGTAGAGAGTGAGTAATAGAGAGTAGAGAGTGAGTAGTAGAGAGTAGTAGAGATTAGTAGAGTCATAGAGAGTAGTAGAGAGAGTAGCAGAGAGTGAGTAGTAGAGTGAGTAGTAGAGAGGGAGTAGTAGAGAGGGAGTAGTAGAGAGTAGTAGAGAGTGAGTACTAGTGTGGGTAGTAGAGAGTAGTAAAGAGTGAGTAGTAGAGTGAGTAGTAGAGAGTAGTAGAGAAAGTAGTAGAGAGTGAGTAGTAGAGAGAGAGTAGTAGAGAGAGAGTAGCAGAGAGTGAGTAGTAGAGAGTAGTAGAGAGTAAGTAGTAGAGAATAGTAAAGAGTGAGTAGTAGAGAGAGAGTAGTAGAGAGTAGTAGAGAGTGAGTAGTAGAGAGTGAGTAGTGGAGAGTGCATAGTAGAGAGAGAGTAGTAGAGAGTAGTAGAGAGTGAGTTGTAGAATAGTAGACAGTGAGTGGTAGAGGGTGGTAGAGAGTAGTAGAGTGAGAAGTAGAGAGTGAGTGGTAGAGAGATTAGTAGAGAGTAGTAGAGTAGTAGCGAGTGAGTAGTAAAGAGTGAGTAGTAGTGAGTAGCAGAGAGAAAGTAGTAGAGTGAGTAGTGGAGAGTGAGTTGTAAAGAGGAGTAGAGAGCGAGTAGTAGAGAGTGAGTAGTAGAGCGTGAGTAGTAGAGAGTGAATAGTAGAGAGTGAGTAGTAGAGAGAGTAGTAGAGAGTAGTAGAGTGAGTATTAGAGCGAGAGTAGTAGAAAGAGAGTAGTAGAGAGTGAGTAGTAGAGTAGTAGAGAGTGAGTAGTAGAGTAGTAGAGAGTGAGTAGTAGAGAGTAGCAGAGAGTGAGTAGTAGATTGAGTAGTAGAGAGTGAGTAGTAGAGAGCAAGTAGTAGAGAGTGTGTAGTAGAGACTGAGAAGTAGAGAGAAGAAGAGAGTGAGTAGTAGAGAGGCTAGTAGAGAGTGAGTAGTAGAGAGAGGAGTAGAGTACTAGAGAGTGAGTAGTAGAGTGAGTAGTAGAGAGTAGTAGAGAGCGAGTAGTAGAGAGTGAGTAGTGGAGAGTGAGTAGTAGAGAGTAGTAGAGAGCGAGTAGTAGAGAGTGAGTAGTAGAGTGAGTAGTAGAGAGTGCGTAGTAGAGAGAGTAGTAGAGAGTGAGTGGTAGAGGGTAGTAGAGAGTAGTAGAGTGAGTAGTAGACAGTAGTAGAGAGTGAGTAGTAGCTCTAACGCAACTCTGCTGACCTGGTTCTATGGCTAAAAAGCAGCTCTGCTGACCTGGTTCTCTGGCTCTAGAGCAGCTCTGCCGACCAGGTTTTCTGGCTCTAAAGCAGCTCTGCTGACCTGGTTCTCTGCCTCTAGAGCAGCTCTGCTGACCTAGTTCTCTGGCTCTAAAGCAGCTCTGCTGACCTGGTTCTCTGGCTCTAGAGCAGCTCTGCTGACATGGTTCTCTGGCTCTAAAGCAGTTCTGATGACCTGGTTCTCTCCCTCTAAAGCAGCTCTGCTGACCTGGTTTCTCTGGCTCTACAACAGCTCTGCTGCCCTGGTTCTCGGCCTCTAGAGCAGCTGTGCTGACCTGGGTCTCTGGCTCTAGAGCAGCTCTGCTGACCTGGGTCTCTGGTTCTAAAGCAACTCTGCTGGCCTGCTTCTTAGGCTCTAGAGCAGCTCTGCTGATCTGGTTCTCTGGCTCTACAACGGCTCTGCTGACCTGGTTCTCTGGCTCTAAAGCAGCTCTGCTGACCTGGTTTCTCTGGCTTTACAGCAGCTCTGCTGACCTGGTTCTCTGGCTCTAAAGCAGCTCTGCTGGCCTGTTCTATGGCTCTAAAGCAGGTCTGTCGGCTCCTACAATCATCCTGACAAAAGCATGTCCTTATCTAATCACTCTGCTGAAACATAAGTGCTTATAAACTTATCCTACTGTCAACTACTAGCACTCTAGGAACCCAGTCACTGTCTATGCACTTGCAGAATGACTCAGGCATTGAGACAATACCTAAGCACGTATAAATTAACTGAGCACTCTGTTTGCAGCACTGTCATCATTCTAGATACTAGTAATGTTCTTATAGAATGATCTAGGCACCGACATAAGTACACGTACAATATTCTGTGCACAATCCCTACAAACCTATAAGCAGATACATACTATTGGTACACTCCACTAAATACTGAAGTAGTACTCATGCTGCCTAGGATACCTACTGTCAGTCTCATGCAGTTCGTCAATCTGCCATCCAGCAGTATGTTCTTATTGTATTACTCTGCAAATACCTAAGCACTTATGGGGCAGATTTACAAGCCCCCTGCGCCACAAGTACGTTACTTTTTGTAACGTAGTGATGGCTCTGAGGACTCCTCCATATTTATAAGGAGAGGAAAAGCCACCCTGCGTGGCTTTTCCTCTCCTTGAAAATACGACCCATTCAAATGCAGCACTTTGCGTTGAAGGGACGGTCCATGGGTGTTGCTGTGTCTGTTCCCACACAACACCCATGGAATAACACATCTCAAGACTTACGAGAAAGTGTAAATCTGTAGACACGCGTGAATGGTGCTCCCCCCTAGAGGTGGTGTAGGGAGGCACAACAGGGAGAAATGTTTTCATTTCTCCTCATTTTTTAGGTCGAGCTGAAGAACAATGCGAAGCATTGTCCAGCTCGACAACTATTGTCGCCCGTCTCCTGGGAATCTGAGACAGGGTTCGGACACGCGTGCCAATTGGTGTCTGTGGACGCGCACGTCCAGGCCGGCGCCGTGCCCATCCCCTGCCTCAGATTCCCAGTGCGCAAACACACACACACTGGCTGGCACGCACACGCAGACACATACACACACACACGCACACAAACAGACACGCGCACACATCCCCTCCCTCCCCCACCTCCCCCCACCACTTACTGGGCTCTTTCTGCGAGTCCCTCTCAGTCTCGTTTCTCCTTGATTTTGGCAGCTTCTGCTCCACAGCTCTAAGAAGGGATCCCCGGGGCCGTACCACGGGACGCAGCGCCGGACCACGGGTCGCAGCTCCTTCCTCCTTGAATTCAGCGCCAGGGCTATTTCCTAGGAAAACTTCTCTGCTCTAATCTAATCGTCGATCAGTGCCTACTAAGAGCCCATCCTGTGCTGACGCCACTCTGAGTGCGCGCTTGTGATTAGCGTCTTGGGCAGGCGTGCTCTTGGTTACGTTTACGGACGTGTTGGTGAGAGGTGTCTCATGCTCCAATCCTGTTTAATGACGCCGCTGTGAGCGCGTGCTTGTGAGTAGCGTCTCGGGCAGGCGTGCTCTTGTTGTTCCAGACGTGAGTCCCTTGTTCACTTTGCCACTGGATTCAAGCAAGCCGGGCTGAAGACGGCTGTAATGCCAGAAACTGGTCCTCGGAAGCTTGTTTCCGGTCCAGGGAAGGCTTGGCTTGGCAGTTCGGGCTGGACTGTTCCCATGAGGCACAGGGTCAGACTGATTTGCATATAGCCATGTCTGAACTGGGGTGGCAGAGTGGGCTAAAGAACGGTGATGGATTAAACCCAGATCTTTTGACTGGGTGTGAGTGTTTGATTGGTTCAGATTCTCCGTCCATTACCACCCCCTTTTGTACCGCTTTTGGCCGCCATAAGTGTGGCAGGGTATGCTCAGACGTGAGTCCCTTGCTCACTTTGCCACTGGATTCAAGCAAGCCGGGCTGAAGACGGCTGTAATGCCAGAAACCGGTCCTCGGAAGCTTGTTTCCGGTCCAGGGAAGGCTTG
The DNA here is from genome assembly GCF_964261635.1 of Lissotriton helveticus. Lineage (NCBI taxonomy): Eukaryota > Metazoa > Chordata > Amphibia > Caudata > Salamandridae > Lissotriton > Lissotriton helveticus. Next base: position 896,777,936 of record NC_136072.1, on the reverse strand, counting down.
CCTTGGCAGTGCGGGCTGGACTGTTCCCATGAGGCACAGGGTCAGACTGATTTGCATATACCCATGTCTGAACTGGGGTGGCAGAGTGGGCTAAAGAACGGTGATGGATTAAACCCAGATCTTTTGACTGGGTGTGAGTGTTTGATTGGTTCAGATGCTCCGTCCATTACCACCCCCTTTTGTACCGCTCTTGTTGTTCTAGGCATATATTTGAGAGGAATTGGGATTTTATAGGAGGGGAGGGACGACACTTGCCTCCTGGAAAATAAATGCAGGGGAATGAGAGCGCCCCGTTAGGTGCTGCTGGGAACAGTGCATACTGGGTGCTTTTTAGAGGCAGAGTTAGCTGTCTTCACAGGCGGGCGATCGTGGTGCTTTGATTGTGGGAAAGTGAACTCAAAGTAGTTACAGAGGCGGGAGGTGTGAGAGCAGGCACGTTTCTTACATGGAAATTCACGAGGATGCTGGGTTGGACGGGACCATACTTAAAACTACCAGGCCGGAGCCGTCTGCCACCCTGCGTCCCCAACCACCAGGCAGTTTTGTTACCTCCCACAGGTCCCTGCTCCTGATACGCAGTGATCACTGCACTGTGCATCGTAACATTACCCTTCGCATGCAAGGTTAACCGGCGATTTAGCAGCCTTTGGAAATGATGGCACACAGCTCTCCACCCGGCTGGATGCCAGGAGTGCTCATTTGTTCAACTTTTATGCCTTCTCGGTTTGTCAGAGCGACACACAGGGCCTTTCTCTTATGCAAAACAAGTGTCGTCATCTTGAGAAGCGCGCCACTACCTGATGCATATACAGCGATGCAACCTGTGTCCACCATGTACTAAACGCATTGAAATGAAAACGAAGAATAAACTCTCATCCTTTTCCTTCTATAATGCATGTGATAAATCATTTTAATTGCGTGTACAGCAGATTTGTATTATACTTGCTCTGCAGCAGTGTCAGAAAGCAATTGTGTTGGGCTGATTAAAGAGAGTTAAAAGCTAAGCGCGACTGGGCTAGTTCTGAGTTAATTTTACAAACTGTCTGGTGCACAAAGTTACAGAATGAGAAGGTAAACATGCCGGCCTTGCATTTATGTGATGTAATGGATTAAAACGTAGTGGTCCTTGCTCGTTGGTTGATTGATGCTTGTAAACCCGCACATTTCCCACTAAAAGCTAGCACAACACATTTTACACGGTGGACTGAAGGAACAACAAAGGAGATCCAAATTTGGTGACAGGAGCAAACAGAGAAAATAATTTAATGGTGAATCTGGTACTCTTGATTCTTGCACACCCAGATTCATGACTGGTTTCGATTAGTGCATCACAAACTAGACCGGAAGTAGCTGATCATAAAGATGCTATGACTTTAATATTTTTCGGAAAAATTATGGAGTCGTTTACCCCCTCAAAGACCTTGTCCTCTCTCAGCAAGTCACCATCCACATAGTTTTTCTGCGACGCACAGTTGAGCAGGGCATGTCTGGGGTGGTGTTGTGTTGGTTTAAGAGCGAGACAGCATCGGAAACACCAAGAAAATAATTATTTGTCCTTTCTTTTTCATTTTTAAACCCCTTCCTTTTTATTTGGTTGTAAAGTGGATTCTATAGCCCCAGAAATTCAGCGAGGGGAATACTGTATATACTAGACCAGATCTCCAACACAGAATTTCCTGGATCTCTGGTGTAAAATGCATTGACACTGGCATCATCAGCTTTATTTTGGTTCATATAAAAAAACATAAAAGCAAAATCACATAGAAATATAAAATGCATAATTAAAATACAGCAAATAAGTTCATAAAAAGTAGTCGTTAATTCAATACTAGAACATTAAAAACAAGCCAAAAAAAGTGCAAAATATTGAGTAAGGACCGTGAATCAAAGAATCAGATTCTAAATCTGCGATGTCCAACAATTTAGCATAACCAGCATAAACACATCCATAAATATAAATTGCAGGAGTAAACAAATGCAACCCTTCACGGGTGATGAGCATAATTCAGTCCCGATTAGCAAATCAAATACTGCCAATAAAATCAATAAGGAACGCCTGTGCTGTAGTGCATGTTTCAGAAAAGTGGCCACTCCAAAACAAAACTCAGGAATGGGAAGCAACTGTAAATAAAACAAGCATTTGCAATGCAATAGGTCTCACATTTACGAGAGATTAAGCTACTGGCATTGTAAATGAAATTGCCTTTTACGTATCGTGAATAAAGGCATTGTAATTTACAATACCAATAGCTCAAACTTTCGCAAATGCGAGACCTATTGCATTGCAAATGCTTGTTCCTCTTTCAGTGCCTTTAGTGATTGTTTTTGTGCAGGAAGTAGTCTCTTCCTGCACAAAAACAATTTCCCCACGACACAGACAGGGCCGGACTGGCTACCGGGCAGTTTGGAATGCTGCTGAGCTGGGGGCTAATATCGTGATGGGGACCTGCGTGTACTAAACAAAATTCGTTTTGTTTTCATTATTTCGAAGTACAAGCAGGTGTCCATGTACGAAATCAGCCCCACTGCAGTAAAATCTTCCAGCAGCTCGGCAGCATTCCAAACTGCCCAGTAGCCAGTCCGGCCCGGACACAGATATCCTTGCACCATGGTGCAAGGGTGCCTGCCTCACTGCATGGCTGCAGGTGGTGCTGAAGTGGATTCTCTGGAGGTGCTAGCAATGCTTGGTGGTGGAATTTTTGCTGCACACCTCATTTCTTCTCGTGACAGATTCTTCGGGTGAAGGGTCCGCAGATGTTTATACATACTCGCTGTTCCACGGGAGTATTTCTTGTCACTACCTCGCAACAGGACCCTGTCAAACAGCAAGCGTGTGACTTTTCTTGCATTTACCTTTTTTTCTCCGGCAGGAAAGGTAAAAAATTTCCATACCACTGATTCAGGCCTCTGTTTGGGTGAATCTTCCTGCAGAATATCTTCATCTGAAGAATGATGATTAGCTTGTGAACCAGATACCATTTCTCCAATGCAATTTTTTAAAAACACCCAAAAAATTCCAAAACCAGCTCTGGAAGAAGAAGAAATGTCTCTCATCAACTGCTCCAAACAGAATAATCAAAATGGGTGGGGTCTTTCAATAGTTACAGTGGGAAATGTTATGAACCAATCAAATATTTTTTTTAGGTCACATGTGATGCGCGCACCGTGCGCTCACGAAGCGAGCACCCGACGCGACTTCGAGTAAATATATTTAAAAATAATATAAGTTTATTACAAGTAGAAATATATTATTTTTATGAGTACCTTAGATAATCTTTTGCCCTAATATGTACATTAAAGACACGTACATATCATTTTAGAACATAAAAAATTTCACGGGAGTCGTGCACCCAGCGCGCCCCAGCACGTATATATTGTCACGTGGGGCCCACCAATGCAAAAGCATCGCTTACTGTAATACGCATGTGTCACGAATGCGCGGGAGCAGGAGTCGCGGACCGGTTGCATACCGGTCGCGCACGTCGCTCACCATACGCGGATCCTTCACGACTTTTCCAAAATGGCAGCTAGAATACGCGAACCCACTGCGGTAGGTTCGCTTTGGGTGTGCAACCCCCCCAAAAAAAATGTTTACAAAATTTAAAAAGAAAAATATCTAAATATATTAAAATACAAAAACAGTAAAAATATTTCAGTTTTACTTTTTTTGTTGTTGCAATTTTCAGAAAAATATATAATGTTGTTTAATAAATAAAATATTTATAAATAAACAGTTCAAAAACTGTAGAAATTCAGTACAATAAAATAGGTATAACTACTATTGCACTTAAAAATTTGAATTTAAAAAAACCTTTAAAATTCACTGAAAAAACCATAAGTTTCAGAGACGTTATAGTTAGGAATTAGCATTTAAAAAACGTTTGAAATTCACTAAAAAAAACACAGGTTTCTTGAGTGTTATAGTTAGCTACAAAACCATAGAAATTCCTCTGTTATAGTTAGTTGTGCTAACTATATCACGCGCACCCGCAATGCACTGCTGATGATGTCACATCTTACATCATTCATGACATGGTCAGGGACATCACTGATGACATCTGAAATGAGATCACTGATGACATCATCCATGTGACAATCTGATACACCTCATCACACACTAGTATAACCTTTGATAACTCACCGTAAAATACAGAGTACCATATTTGAAAGCATTGACACACACATACCAGTTACTACATACGCACTCTCTGATTCCTAAGTCTACACACACAACTGTCCATTCACCCACAGAATCACTTATACATGCAGTCACTGATCAATTTTAACACAATCAAATGTACTCATACACCTATATAGAAATTGACACATCAGCAGTCATCCTAGTCGGTTATGCAGTGATGCTACTCACTCATGAAAGGAATCATTCACACTTTCATTTACTCACCTACACAGTTATACACACAACACCTGATTTATACATACACATAGTAAATCATAGTTGCTATGTTAAAAAATCACAATTACAATTATACACTCATTCAAACAGTTACTCTCACAAACACTGACTCTTACGTGTACTTATTTATATAACTCTTGTACACAAGGCCTTTTATTTTTCTACTTTATTGGCGATGTACCACTGAAACATATATTCACTTACCAACACACATAAACACTCTCAGACACCCAAACAACTGTTTCCATAAACACTCCTAAACCCATATGCCTAGACAATCAACCACTCACACATCTATGCATAGAGTTACAACTCCCCCACCCAACCACAGATACACTCAGTCTCCCTTACAAATACTCAGCCAAATAATCAATAACTAATATAGACTCTCATGTAGTTAGTGACCAATTGATGCAGCAGGTTATACAACAACAGAGACAGTGATACACATATTCACATAGTTTGGTTATTAACCCATATATTTAGTGAGACACATTTAATTACTCACTTAAGCAAACAGTCAGACAGCTACTAAATCCTCCATCAAGACAGTTATATATGAAATGAAATGAAAATGAAATGAAAAGGGGTTTTATAAAGCGTGACTGCTGCCCTTGGGCGTCCAAGCGCTGAGGAAGAAAAATAGTGCCTCATGGTACAGCCGCTTAGGAGTTAGTTTTGTTTAGTGAAGAGGAAGGTTTTAAGCTGCTTGCGGAAAGATGACAGATTGGGATTGGATCTTAGATGTAAAGGGAGTGAGTTCCATAGTTTGGCGACATTAAAGGTAAAAGACCTACCTCCTGCTCTGGATCTCTTAATCCGAGGGGCTACGGCCAGGAATGCATTGGCAGAGCGAAGTTGTTTGCTGGGGTGGTAAGGGGAAAGCAGAGGATGATTAATCTTAGGGCCAGATTTCCAGAAGGCTTGGTGGGAGATGCACATGGCTTTAAATTTGATTCTCTCCCTGACAGGGAGCCAGTGCGGAGTCCTCATCCCGGATTCTACAGACGCTCTTCGTGGGAGTTGAAGCAGCATGCATGCCGCACAATTCTGAGTCCGCTGGAGTTTTTGCAAGACGTACTCAAGTGCCCCGAGGTACAGGGCATTGCTAAAATCTAGTCGGGATTGAATTAAGCCTTGTACCACCACTTGCTTGGCTTCAAAGGGTAGGAGCGGAAGGATTTTCTTCAGCATCCTGATGATTCCGAAGCAGGTTGCATATGTCTTGGTTGCTTGGGTGTTAAGGTTTAAAGATTTATCCAGCCAGACCCCAAGGCTTTTTATGTTGTCTTTCGGGATGGGCGGTGTACCCAGGCTAGTGGGCCATAAGAGGTCGATAGTAGAAAGAGCTGGCGGGCCAAGCAGCACAAGCTCGGTTTTGTCACCGTTAAGCTTAAGGGATGATGTAGTCATCCAGTTTTTAACCTCTTCCATGCAAGTAGTCAAATTGATCGGAGCCATTTCACCGTTCTTTTGTGCGAGAGAGACCACCAGCTGAGTGTCATCCGCATATGTGATGATCTTAATACCATATGGGTGGACAATCTCAGCCAGCGGTCTCATGTACACGCTGAATAGCGCAGGGCTCAATGACAATCCCTGTGGTACGAGTATTTCATCAAAATGAGGGAAGAGGAATGGGTGTCCTATCTGTTCCCCATAACTAGGTAAGTTTCATCAAAAAGGATAGGACACTTGTAACCACTTACTCCAAGAGATATATTGAAATATGATGAAAAACCCTCATAAACGTTGTGTTTTACGAGAAGCGGTATATGTTGTTCTCCGCCCCACACAAACGTTATGGCAACAGTCATTGGGTTTTTGCATTCAGTATCTTGCCAGCCTCACCCGAGGCGATCTCTGGTTTTATCGTGGCAGTGTCCAGAGAAAGTTTGAGTGACCCCACTGAAGCTGAAAAAGTGAGTAAAATAGTTTCCAGGCGATACTGTATTTTATTCAAATCGCTGGTCCACTAATTAAAATATAAGGGTATGCTCTGGGGATAATTAGGAATCCTTAGCATAGGTCATTAGGACAGAAAAAACGTCAACATGTTTCTGCTCTCTTGGCCCGTGGGTCTAAGAGCATTCGTCAGGACAACAATAAACACACACAGTTAAAAATATATTGTCACTATTTTGTGACAATAGTGGGTCTATACAACATAATAGTCTTACCCATGTAGGTTCTGAATAGTCACCTAGAGGATTAGAAAGGAAAAAGGGGGGGTGACAGGTGGCATTTTAACAGTTTTCTGTTAAAAAACGTGGTCATTAAGAACATGCATTGTGTTTTTTCAAAAGTTATACGCTCATGTTAGAGACATATGCAAGTTTTAGGAAACAAAACAACACAAGCATTGGAAATGCAATAGGTCTCGCACCATTAGAGTTAGTGCTTTTAGAATTGTTTATGGGTTTTTTTTGTAAATGTTTAGCATTTTTGTTTCCTGTAGCCAATGCTAAAGAATTACAAATAAAAAAAGCCATAAACATTTCTTAAAGCTCTAACTGAAATGGTCTGAGACCTATTGCACTGTGTGAGGGTGAGGGGTTGAGGGTGAGTGAGGGTGAGGGTGGGTGAGGGTGAGTGAGGGTGAGGGGTTGAGGGTGAGTGAGGGTGAGGGGTTGAGGGTGAGTGAGAGTGAGGGTGAGTGAGGGTGAGGGTGAGTGAGGGTGAGGGGTTGAGGTTGAGGGTGAGGTGTTGAGGGTGAGTGAGGGTGAGGGTGAGTGAGGTGTTGAGGGTGAGTGAGGGTGAGGGTGAGTTAGGGTGAGGGGTTGAGGGTGAGTGAGAGTAGTTGAGGCTGAGTGAGGGTGAGTGAGAGTGAGGGTGAGTGAGGGGTTGAGGGTGAAGGTTTGAGGGTGAGGGTGAGGGGTTGAGGGTGAGTGAGGGTGAGGGGTTGAGGGAGGGTGAGGGTGAGTGTGGGTGAGGGTGAGTGAGGGTGAGGGTGAGGGTGAGGGTGAGTGAGGGTGAGTGAGGGTGAGGAGTTGAGGGTGAGGAGTTGAGGGTGAGTGAGGGTGAGGGTGAGTGAGTGTGAGGGGTTGAGGGTAAGTGAGGGTGAGGGTGAGTGAGGGTGAGGCTGAGGTGTTGAGGGTGAGTGAGGGTGAGTGAGGGTGAGTGAGAGGTTGAGGGTGAAGGGTTGCCAATAGGTCTCGCAGTAGGAAAGTTGGAGCTATTACAATTGCAAATAGCAATGCCTTTTATTTTTGTTTTAATTTTAAAAACATAAAGGGCTTTGTCATGTACAAAACCAATAGCTCCAACTTTCCTACTGCGAGACCTATTGGCAACACCAGTGCTTGTTTTTTTTTAGTCAAAGCAACACACGCTCTTGCGTACATGCAGGCACACCACCCAAGAGCATCTGACATCTCTGAGAAAATATGTAAGTACATTCATATTCTGTTCACAGTATGTTATGGTCAGGCATGTCTGAGGACATCTTAGGGCCAGGCATATGAAAGAACATGCATATGTTAAGGTCATGCATACATCTGAGAGGGTTCAGAATAAAAGACAACCTGTCTTCACGATCTTGGGACATCTACTGGGCACGTGACCTTCCTCATCGCCTCAACCCTCTGCATAGGGGCTAAATACAAACATCTAAGAATTAAGCAAGTGCAGGTCATGTTCATATGGTGCATAAAAGGGATGTCACATGGAGTGTGGCCTTAAGGCTGTGAAGTAACTGCTCTCATAGAACCAACATGTGTGCACATATAATAATGGGCGTTTTCAGGGTGTGGCAGAGGGGTCCCTCGAGGGCATTGTTCTAGGACCTCATACTTTCCACTATTTAATTAAAAAATGTAGGATCTCGAATTCACACGCACACAAATTAACACATTCCACTTGCAGGGTGTTGAATTTGTGATAACTTAGGGATTGTGAGCGCATCCTGAGATGTATGACTTTTGCTTGAAATAAGATTACACACTGTCCTATTTTCACACAATGGTAGGCACTGGCTTTGGTTTGCTTCACTTTGATGAATGCCGATCTGAACGCAGTGATACAGAGCGAGTTGCCCAGGATCACACAACTGAGGCAGTTCCTCAGAAGACTGCCTCTGCAGCAAACCCCCTGACCGACACAGCGTAGATCTTGTTGCAGTGACAAACAGAGCTCTACAGACACGTCCCTGTATATCTGGCGCAGCGCAGTGCTGTGAATTAGATTACACAAAACGGAGGGGTGTACGCGTGATTGGGACAGTAAAAAATACAAGTGCTTTTAAATGACATATTTACATGAAACATAAAATGAGTATCACTGCGGCGGGTAACAGTAAACCTCGGTTATTCAGCGCCAAGAAGCTCCAGAGGTGAACGTGCAATTAGCAAACATGCATGTTACATTCACGTTTACATGCACGAGCAAATGAGGCGATCTGCCAAAAATGTAAAGATTTTTGTTGAACCTCGGTAGTCAGGAGTAAAACCAGCATCATCTCCCAGTCCCGCCACGTTCCTGCCCCCAAGCAAACCTCTTGCTGTAGCAGTAGCGCCACTCCAAGAGACCTAAGAGCAATGCAGGCAGAATGAGAGAAGACTGCCACATATCGGAAATGTAAGATTATAAAGGGACCGCGGAGCCGAATGGGAGATTTGACATGGCGTGGAAGCCATCTATTTCACTAGACGGCAGTGTAAGCGCCTCTGTCATCTGCAAACACCCCGCCCCCCAACAATCCCCTTTACAATCAAAGAAACCTAACAGTCTCTGTGAAGTCTGAGAGTGAGTCAGGGACGCATCACAGCATCACGGGCCATGAGAGACGGAACGCAGGGGTAAAATCTGCATGGAGCAGAGGCAGGGGAGAGGGGTGACAGGGCAGCATGTGACGGATGAGGGGCCCCTAGCAGGGTAAGGCAGATGGAAAAGGAAGGAGAGAGGGGTGGAATAAAAAGGAAAAGAAACAAGGCGGGCAGGGGAGGGGGCGGAGCGGGGAGAGCGGCATGTGGGTGTTAAGAAGCCGGGCCAAGATAGCACAGAGAGCAGACAGTCAGTCGGGAGAAATGCACAAGGCGGGCAGGGGAGGGGGCGGAGCGGGGAGAGCGGCATGTGGGTGTTAAGAAGCCGGGCCTTTGAAGTGAAGCTAAGCTTCACTTCAAAAGGTGTCGGAGGAATGCGGCTGACGGCGATTGCGGCTGTGCACGCGCTTTTAAGCTCAATGCACATGCGCATTGAGCTTAAAAGTCACGGGCACTGCAAGGAATCGCCACGATTCCTTGCTTCTTAGTTAAAAGTTGTTTAAGCCGCAATAGGCTCGCAAGCTCGATGCGCATGCGCATCGACAGGCGAGACCTAATAAATGACATCATGGCGATTTTTAAATCATACATCTATTTAGGGTGTACACAGAATGAACCTCATGTGAGGTCTTACCTTTAGGTAATTGTTACCAGGTCCCGTCAGGAGGTACGGACTTTAAGTCTCAGGCTATAAAGATACCAAGAGCGGTAGGGGAAACACTCACCCGCGTTGGAAGCGTGTGTAAATTTTGAGTTTAATCAGGTCACTCGATCATTTGCAAAGCAGTCCTCTTTCTAGCGCAATGGCCGATAACGAAGAAAACGCCATCGGAAGCGTGCTCCCAGCGTCCAGGAGGCAGAGCCAGCACAAGACGCGGAACACGCTTCCAACGCGGGTGAGTGTTTCCCCTACCGCTCGCTGCCCCAATGCCACCGGCAGACAGCAACCTCACTATTACCCCCCTCTTGGTATCTTTATAGCCTGAGACTTAAAGTCCGTACCTCCTGACGGGACCTGGTAACAATTACCTAAAGGTAAGACCTCACATGAGGTAATTGAGCACCAAACACTCGGTACGAGTAGTATTTTCATAATACTTCCGTTTTCCCTATCCAGGTTCATTCTGTGTACACCCTAAATAGAGGTATGATTTAAAAATAGTTATACAATGTCACAAATGATTTAGCTTTTTGTGCACTACGTACCGCTGATACACCACTCCTTGATTTAACTCGCCATGATGTCATTTATGTTGTTTTGTTTCCTAAAACTTGCATATGTCTCTAACATGAGCGTATAACTTTTGAAAAAACACAATGCATGTTCTTAATGACCACGTTTTTTAACAGAAAACTGTTAAAATGCCACCTGTCACCCCCCCTTTTTCCTTTCTAATCCTCTAGGTGACTATTCAGAACCTACATGGGTAAGACTATTATGTTGTATAGACCCACTATTGTCACAAAATAGTGACAATATATTTTTAACTGTGTGTGTTTATTGTTGTCCTGACGAATGCTCTTAGACCCACGGGCCAAGAGAGCAGAAACATGTTGACGTTTTTCTGTCCTAATGACCTATGCTAAGGATTCCTAATTATCCCCAGAGCATACCCTTATATTTTAATTAGTGGACCAGCGATTTGAATAAAATACAGTATCGCCTGGAAACTATTTTACTCACTTTTTCAGCTTCAGTGGGGTCACTCAAACTTTCTCTGGACACTGCCACGATAAAACCAGAGATCGCCTCGGGTGAGGCTGGCAAGATACTGAATGCAAAAACCCAATGACTGTTGCCATAACGTTTGTGTGGGGCGGAGAACAACATATACCGCTTCTCGTAAAACACAACGTTTATGAGGGTTTTTCATCATATTTCAATATATCTCTTGGAGTAAGTGGTTACAAGTGTCCTATCCTTTTTGATGAAACTAATCCCTGTGGTACCCCACAATCCAGAGGTTTGCTTGAGGAGAAAGAGTCACCGTCAAAGACTTGGAATGTCCTTCCGCTCAAAAAGGATTTAAACCAAGCCAAAGCGTTCCTTGATAGTCCAAGATTAAGGAGTCGACACAGCAGAGTTTTATGGCATACCGTGTCGAACGCCGCACTTAGATCGAGGAGGATGACTGCCACTGATCCTCCTCGATCCAAGATCCGCCTAGTTTCCTCTGTCACGGCTAACAGGGCCGTTTCCGTCCCATGTTTGGGGCGAAATCCTGTCTGCGAGACATCGAGTAGGTGGTTATTCTCGAGAAACATTGTTAGATGGGAATTAATGTATTTCTCCGGTATTTTGCTCACCCAGGGAAATAGGGCAGTAGTTGTTAAAATTAGTTGGGTCAAGGCTAGGCTTTTTCAAAAGTGCTCTCACCATAGCTTGTTTCCAAGCTATGCAGCGCTTTTACTCGCAGCGCGAACTTGATTGCTGCTCTTTTGAGCTTTTAAATTCCCGTTTATTGTATTTGTGTTAATTTGCTTTTAAAACTGTTTCCCCTGTTCTTAATCTAGCTGGCCACGCATACCTGTATTTGTGTCCTCCTACACGCACTCTAATTGTTGGAACCACCGCTCTTTGCGGGTCCCTCGCCCTCGTTTTTTTGCTGGCGGCCATCTTTGGTTGGGGAAGAGGGTGCACGCGCTAGTCCTCTCTCTAGGAGGCGACTAGGGCTTAAATCCTGCCATGTCCACGCGCAGCGGAGACGCGCAGCGGGGATGCCGGAATATCGCCGGAGTTTCGCCAGAGTCAAGCCCATCTGTGCCCGTCCGGGCCCAGACGGGCTCAGGGCATGCCACTCTGCTCAATCCATCTAGACCTCTGGCCCCCTCCTACAGGTATTCACGGGATTCTCTGCTCTCGCTTCGCGCGCCTAAACATCCTAGTTGCCGTTACTATTGGGTAGAGGGTACTGCTTTTAAACACTGTCCTGGGTGTCGTCCGTCTAATAGTTGTGTGAACTCAAATTCACTCACTATGGCTCTGCTTAACTGCAGATCACTGCCTTGTCACGCTATGGAAATACACTCCCTCCTTTTGGACCACAGTCTGGATGCTTTGTTCCTGACGGAAACGTGGTTGACCGCGTGTTCTGGTCCCGATATTGTTAACGCTCTCCCGCCGGGATACCTCATTTTCCATCTTGATCGGCCGGATGGGAGAGGGGGTGGAGTGGCCATTGTGTACAGAGACACATTCGTGTGCAAGGCAGTAGATTGCGGCATTATTAATACTGAAAGCTGTCATTTTTCACTTGGCATATCCTCTTCCGTTTCCATCTCCGGCCTCCTTGTGTATCGGCCTCCTGCTACACTGGGGAATTTTGTAGACTCTCTCATAGAGGCCATTATTCCCTTAGCGGCTGCCTCGTGCAACTTTGTACTTCTTGGGGACTTTAATCTTCATTTTGATGACCCCAATGATGTAGTAGCAAGAGATTTATTGAGCTCGCTTGGTGTACTTGATCTTCATCTCGCTCACTTGGGAGCTACTCATAACAGAGGTCATCAGCTTGATGCTGTTCTTGCCAATACTGTCAACCTGCAAGCCCTCCAGATGTTGGCTCTCCCCTGGACGGATCACCATCTTATTCCGTTCAGTTGGTTGTTGGGGAACCGGAGAGATCCCGCACCTAGACAGCATACGGTGGAACGAGTCTGGTCGAAGCTGCCGGTGGACAGTTGGGTGGAAGAGCTAGCTATAACCTGCCCTTATCCTGTAGATGACCCCAACATTGCTGATCAGCATTTGGGCGAATGGCTTACTAACTCTCTTGACTTACTGATTCCTAATAAAAGGAGGCTTATCAGGGAGAGAAGAATCGGTTCTGCCCCCTGGTACACCCCGGAACTTAGGAGTTGCAGAACCTCTTGCAAAAGGCTTGAACGTGCCTGGAGGAGAGAGCAGACGGAAGAAAGCCGGGCTAACTATAAAAGAGAGATGAGGAAATACAAAAGTGCACTGAAGGATGCAAAAAAGAACTTCTTTAGTGATAGGATTGAGAGGGCAAGTAATTCTCCTAGAGAATCGTTTAAAATTTTTAAAGAACTTTTGAAAGCCCCAGTCCCGCCAGTTGTGCATGCTAATCCTAAAGACAAATGTGAAGAACTGGCTAGTTTCTTCCATTCAAAAATAGAGAAAATACTATCCTCCCTGCCCGCTACTCCTCAAATCTCTGAGCCGGCTGTTAGTCCAATAAGTTGTCCGACCGAACTTTCTTCCTTTGGCCCCTTCTCGGAAGAGGAGGTTACAAAGGTCCTGTTGGAGATGAAGAGTGGATCTCCGAGTGATCCAGTGCCTATGAAATATCTTAAGCTTGTGGCTAACACTTTGTCAACTCCGCTGACCGACCTTATCAATCTTTCTCTCTCTCATGGCATAGTGCCACAGAGATGGAAAAGGGCAGTGGTAAAAGCCCTATTAAAAAAACCAGGTTTGGATCCCTCCAACTTGACCAACTTTAGGCCAATCTCGCTTCTGCCTGGGTTCTCAAAAATCGCCGAGAAGCTGGTTAACCGTCAGCTCTCCTACCATCTAGAGTCCAACCGCCTGTTGGGAGACTCCCAGACTGGTTTCCGCCCCGGCCAGGGAACGGACACAGCCCTGCTGGCAGTAGTGGAGGAAGCAAGGAGCACTCTTGATACAGGAGGATCAGTGGCAGTGATCCTCCTGGACTTGAGTGCTGCCTTTGACACCGTGAGTCATCAGGTGCTCCTCCAACGCCTGTCAGAGGTAGGTGTCTCAGGGACGGCCCTGAAATGGCTGGGATCTTTTCTCTCCAACCGTTTCTACCAAGTCTGGGAAGGAGCAGAGCAGTCTTCCCTATTCCCTCTTCAATGTGGAGTCCCGCAGGGCTCATCGCTGAGCCCTACCTTATTTAATACATATATGACTCCACTTGAAAGAGTGGTAGCCCCTTCAGGAGTGAAGATCATCAGCTATGCTGATGATACTCAGCTGGTGGTGGGCCTCACTCAGCTGGCGGACCAACCCAAGGTGCTACATGACTGCCTGGCCAATGTTTACCGTTGGATGTCCAACTCTGCTTTAAAGCTTAATGGAGGAAAAACTGAGCTGATGCTCCTGGGTAACTCCAGTCCCTCCATTATTGCTAGCTGTTGGCCCCGGTCTCTTGGTGATCCACCATCCCCCAAGAAGGAGATCAAGTCCTTGGGAGTATGGTTGGAGGAAGATCTGTCCTTCAGGACCCACGCCAGGAAGACCGCGGGAGTCTGCTTCGGTCTACTGAAGTCAGCCCGAAAGGTGCTACCACTGCCTCCGGATCCAGCTAAGAAGCTTTTGATACGTGGTTTAATCCTATCGAGGCTCGACTATGGGAATGCCCTGTTTCTCGGCGCCCCCGAAGCGACCTTTAAAACCCTCCAACAGGTGCAAAATGCAGCTGCCAGAGTCTTGATGGAGATTCCTAGAAGGCAGTCTGCCGCCCCGGCCCTCAAAGCGCTTCACTGGCTCCCCGTGAAGGAGCGGGTGAAATTTAAGGCGTTGTGTACGGCCCATAAAATTTTACATGGCAAAGGCCCCCCCATTCTTTTTAATATGGCCCGTCCTTATAAACCCCCACGCCTTTTGCGCTCGGACCAAAAACACCTTCTGCAGTCAGCGAGAGTTAGGAGAGCTCGTACTGGGGGCAGGCGTTTCTCGGTGCAGGTGGCGACTTTGTGGAACTCTCTGCCCCTCAAGATTCGCTCTGAGCCCAAGATCCTACTATTCAGGAAACTTCTTAAAACCTATTTGTTTCCACAGTAGTGATTAATCGAGCCTCTCCTTTTTTTGGTCTGTCGCGCCGGGATGCCCCCGGGTAAGCTGAGCGCGTTATAAGTTTCATATTATTATTATTATTATTATTTCCAAGTAGGTGGAACACTACCTGTGGTTAGAGAGATATTGAGAAGCTCCATCAGAGTGGGAAGAATAACTTGACTGGCTGCAACCATAGTGCATGGAGGTGAGGTTCTGTGAATTCTGAACCCGTGGGTTCCATTTTGTGTATGGCAGCCATTTTGTGGTTGCCCTCACATAGGCCGATGATTGTGGCTGAACTAGTCTTTTAAGGACATGTACACCTTAGCTCGAGTTCATGCTGACTCCTGTTTCACCTGAGTGAACTGACCCTGTTGCCTGAAGCTGACCTTGTTAAACCAGTTCCTGCCCTTTAGCTGATCAAGATTGAGGATCAAAGCACAGGACCCTGCTCCCCAATTGTGATAGCAAACATAAACAAATCATGTGGCACTGAAGAAAGGAGAAAAAAGAGAGAAAAAAGTCATTTCCCTTTTTTTCGATGGTTTTAAATCTAATGAATTATAATGACCTGATTTCAAATAAGAAATATCTACTATGCCTTAAAACCACTTTTTGCACCTTGACAATCATGAAATATTGAGTGAAATATTTTAAATACTATGAGCACTTTTTATTGTTGGTTTTTTAGGAAAATTTTATGATGAATGAACTATATTTATGTGACTTTTTTCATATGTATTTATTTATTAAGTACTTATGATGGATTTTAGAAAGGTCATATTTATAATTGTGGGAATCATTTATCAAATATGTATTTTTCTGGTTAAAACCTCTGATATAGGAAACTAAAAGGCAATTTGCACATGCTGTTTTTTTTTACACATAATCCTGCGATAGTGGCAAAAACGTTAAGTCATAGGCCATTTAAATGAAGGCAGGAGTGCAATAAGTTTAAATACATACCTTCAATAGGCACTATAGGACTTTTTTTAATTTGTAAATTTGCACACATAGAAGTAAAGCAAGGTTGCTATACTTCAAACACATTTTGCACTTTACTATTTTCTCATTTGGGAATTTTTTAGGTTCCACATACTCACTTTCAATTGTTTACATTAGCATGGATACTAACATTATGGCGCATCATAGAGATTCTATGCATTTGAGCAAGAAATTGTTGAAACCAATTGGTTTACTGATAATCAATACACATTATGTGGAAAAATAACATGTATATATATATATATATATATATATATATATATATATATATATATATATATATATATAACATACTGGCGGTCGCCAGTAGGTAGTTATAGTTAGGACCTAGTTTCCATAGGAAATCCGCAACATTCTATTGGGAATAACTTTGGCCCTGGTGGACGAATGTTTGCGAATTTCTCAAAGAAGATGGCTAGGTCCGCTGCGCTCATTCTGTGAAAGTTTTGGGGGGATTGGTGAAGTGGGGGCTGAGATAAAAGGGGGGTCCCAAAACGTGTTTTTCCCATGTTATTTTCCGTAGGACGTTTAGACACGGCTACAGCTCGAACGGCTGAATGGATTTATAAGAAATTTGGTAGAAAGGTAGAGTGTGGGTTGCAGATCACGCTTTTGTTTAAATGGTGTAAATCCGTTCAGTAGTTGCTTAGAAAATTAAAGTTGAAATCAGTTATATATCTATAAGTGCGCACGGGTGCGCGCACCTATGCGGGTGTGCGCGAGCGGCATTGTGATTTGCTGTTTAACGTCTGTCAACATTCGATTCGGAGGAAATCAGGAAGTGTTGTCCGCCATTTTGTTAGTGCGAGTGAATATATTGTACAGAACAAAGGGTTAGAACACGGAAAGGGGGGAAGGTAGAGATTGTCTGGCCGGGTAGGTTTTCTAAGGGGGTACAGTATGGACCCTGAACGCGAAAAGACCATTTTTTTGGGGAGAAAACATTTGCGGGGTGCATGCATTCGGTCGCGCACCCCTATTTACAAGACTGTGAAAAACTATAGTTGTGAGAATGGAAAGGGAGCAGGGTGGAGAGTGTTTGATTTCGTAGGTTTCTTGAGGGGTTTATTAAGGATGACGAAAGTCTAAAAGTAGCTTTTTTTCGCAAATAAGTTACGAGGTGCGCGCACTCGGTCGCGCACGGCGATCAAAAAACATATATATATATATATATATTACCTACTGGCGGTCGCCAGTAGGTATATATAGTTAAGATTTTTTCTCTATGGGATTTTTGAAAATTCTATGTCTAATAACTTTGGCGTTTGTGGACGGAATTGGCTGAAATTTTCACGAAAATGGAACATTTTGTTTCTGAGCAGCCCCTGAAAATTTGAGGGGGGTTCATCAAGGGGGGGGCCGAGAAAAAAGGGGGGTCCCAAAACACATTTTTCCCATGTTAATTTCCATAGGGCGGTTGGCCTCACTTTTAGCCCGAACGGCTGAATGCATTTGCATGAAACTTGGCAAAATTGTAGGGACTGTTAGCCCGATGTGCCTTTGCTAGGTCTCACTATATGTGCTCCAGTGGATTTTGATAAATTAACGTTCAAAAAAATATATATATCTGTAACAGCGCTCCGGGTAGCGCTCCGGTTCGCGTACTTGACGCGTAACGGAACTTCGCGAAGCGAAGCTGATTGGCTCTCCGGTGTCTGTCAACATTCTAAACAGTCCGGAGCGGCCGCCATCTTGTCTCTCGGTAGGATCGAGAGACAAGAGGAGGCCAAAACAAAGGGGGAAATGACCATAAGGGGGCATAGTAGATCCTCCCTGACCCCCTAGGTTTGATGTGGAGGCTTTAAAAGGGCCCCGCGGGGCAAAAAAAAAAAAACTCGTTTTTTTTGCTTGGGGAGCGCCCGGTACGCTTTTGTGCAATGGGCGGTGGTAATCTAAATGATGAGGGGGGGGGCAACGTTCAAAGCACATCAGCGTGTATAAACACGAAAATGTTTTTATCTACCAAGTACTTGACTTATCTCTCTGAGATGCATTCCCTTGTGTTTCGGCAATGGTAGTCTGTTCATTACATAGATCGCCCGAGGGCGGTAGTACAGACCGCGCGTAGGAAAGGGTCAAAAGCCAGGGGTATAGGAGTATGTAACAAGCGAGCCATTTAATTGAAAAAACTAAACGTGACAAACGGTTGCAGGATCAGTGAAGGTTGATTTTATAATTGAAAGTATAACAGGATCAGTTACAATAAAATCGTCCATACGCACACCATGGGCGAGTATCATGGGTAACATTACTTCGAAGCTTTATTAATACAATAATCAATAATGAAAAATCGACATCAATAGGGTTGTCCGTATGCCCAGTCAGTACCATTCCCCGCCCGCCATGTGCACAAAGACCGCATACATCCCCCATAACGTCAAGGCTAAGTAACTAGAACGTCATAAGGAGTTGCAAGTCGCTCCCATACTGGCGCCATTTTGGTCGAGGCCAGGCAGGTTCAGAGTATAGTTCAATGTCTCCAATAAGTAGCGGCAGGACCAGAATCCCTTTCGGCAGTTCAAAAAGTTTGTTAGCGCCAACAGAAAGAACAGGCAGCATGAACCATGACTCAAAGGCGAGGGAGGCAAAATCTTCCCTACCGGGTCACGCTGAGGTCCCACCGGAGCTGATCAAGTTGGCAGTCTACAGTGTCTCTTAGTAATTCGGACAAAAACTGGCGTCAGCATGAGAGCACTACCATCCTGTGACAATGTTGTGGCCACTTCCGGAGAGCGGGACAGCAGGCGTATCCCTCCGCCGATGCACTGAATCAGCCTCCCTCACGGCACCAGATGTGGATAAGGCGGCGGACACCCGTGGCAGCAGTATATCCATGGGGGATAGTCGAGCAACAGTGGCGGTTGCCCCCATCGGAAGCCCGCGGGAGTCGAGGGCCAACGACTCTCGTAGAACCTTTAAAACTGAGAGGACATCTTCAAGAGTGGGGCTCATGCCCGAGCAGGCAGCATTCGAGGTCCAGGGTAGTCCAGAGTCGTTCTAGTGGACCAGGCCCAAATCCGGGGAGTCGGCTGCCATTTTGAGCGTTCCGCAGCAACAGCCGTTCTTCACCCCGGCCACCGGAGCGGGTCCCCGGCCATCCAACCGAGTGGAACGCCAATGGCAGTCATGGTGCAGCTGACCGGGGGGTGAAACGCTAAGGGTCGCCCTGCTGCAGCTGACCGCGGGGACGGGCCTTGGCGCGTGGTGTCGCCCCCGGGCTATTTGCACAACGGTTCTCCACCCCTAGGCCGCCACGTATGCTACCTCGACAGGAACAGCGTCATGCATTTGGATCGATGTTGCAGCAGGCTGCCATGTAAATAGTTATTTAATAAAACGTTTTACCCTGTTACTTTGCTGGTGTGTTGTATATATTTATAATATTTGCATAGGGTTTGTCGTTATTTTGGGCGGGGTGGGCGGCGGAGCCGAGCTAACTTCTCTTATTTAGTCAGCACATAAATTGACTTACTGGTGCGCATTATTTTGGGTGTACATTTGGAATATCGGTTGGGGTCGGGTTCGTCGTACTGAAATAACCCTTCAAGTTTCTGGTGTAGGCTACTCTCCCATTCACTAGCTCCAGAGAGAGTCGTTCCTAAGTAAGGAAAGTGCTATATTCTTTTTCGTCCTTCACATGCGGATACCATGTTCGGGCTTATTTTTCTCATTCCATTAACCGTTCGATCAACGCCTCAGTCATACAAAAAGCATTCTTTTATTGACCCAGTCGTGCGCCACACATACGCATTCATACTGTACAAATCAGGGCCCATGCACACATTCATACCATACAATCTTTCACGCTCCCAGAGATAGCTCGTACATATAATGTACCGTCTCACAGAGCTAGCCTATTTTTCCTCGCGTGGAACACAGTGCGGTTTAGGTCTTCTCCATACTTTAGCTGAAATTCCAATGTAACCTGCAGAAAAAGAAAAGAGGGGGGGGGGCAGCGTTCAAAGCACATCAGCGTGCATAAACACGAAAATGTTTTTATCTACCACGTACTTGACTTATCTCTCTGAGATGCATTCCCTTGTGTCTCGGCAATGGTAGTCTGTTCATTACATAGATCGCCCGAGGGCGGTAGTACAGACCGCGCGTAGGAAAGGGTCAAAAGCCAGGGGTATAGGAGTATGTAACAAGCGAGCCATTAAATTGAAAAAAATAAACGTGACAAACGGTTGCAGGATCAGTGAAGGTTGATTTTTTATTCGAAAGTATAACAGGATCAGTTACAATAAAATCGTCCATACGCACACCAAGGGCGAGTATCATGGGTAACATTACTTCGAAGCTTTAATAATACAATAATCAATAATGAAAAACCGACATCAATAGGGTTGTCCGTATGCCCAGTCAGTACCCTTCCCCGCCCGCCATGTGCACAAAGACCGCATACATCCCCCATAACGTCAAGGCTAAGTAACTAGAACGTCATAAGGAGTTGCAAGTCGCTCCCATACTGGCGCTGTTGGAACTGGCCCTTCTTGCAGGGTCATCCCAAAACTTTTTGCTTCTTCCTCCCTTATTTTTCCTGACCCGTGGCTGTTGGCAATAGGACTCTGCGCACTTTACCACTGCTGATCAGTGCTAAAGTCCATATGCTCTCTATGTAAAGTGTTATTCTAATTGGATATACATGTTTGGCATATTTGTATCACCATGAAGTCCCTAGTAAAGTGCACTGGGTGTGCCAGGGCTCGTGATGACAAATGCTACTAGTGGGCCTGCAGCACTGATTGTGCCACCCACAGGAGTAGCCCTAAAATGATGTCTCAGGCCTGACACTGCAGTGCCTGTGTCCTCCTAGTCAGTGTCCCCACTGACCAGGCCTAACCCTTCCCTTTTTTGTGCACATCAGTCACCCCTAAGGAAGGCCCAAGGTACCCCCCTGGGCAGGGTGCAGTGTATGTAAAAGGTAGAGCATGTACTAGTGCAGGTAACATGTTCTGGTAGTGAATTACAGCCATTTTCGTTTTTCACTACTGTAAGGCTATCTTGCTCCATAGGTTAACATGGGGGATGCTGGCTACAGTGGTTAACAGCATTTCTTCCCATTGGAACAAGATAGGACATAAGTATCTAGTATCCCTGAACTCAGAATTTAATAACACATCTTTTAGGAAAGGTTGTTTTTAAATCCTGTGTTTGAGAACAGCACTTTTAGAAAGCTGCTGTTCTCTTGTCTGACCCTTCTGTGTGCCTGGGCCTGTTTGTGTATTGACTGTCTGGTTTGTGAGTGACAGGGGCTGGGGAATTCCCCAGCAGGATGGATGAGTCAGCACTAGGCTGAATGACTGCAGTTGCAACTGGAGTGGTGGGAGGAGTTAGCACCTGGGCTGAATAGGGCTGTGCCTGCCTTCCACAATGCTGGCTCCACCCCCCTGCTGGGCGGCTGAGGACCCTGCCCCTCACTCTGAAAGGAAAGATGCAGCCAGCAAAACAAAGTGCTCAGGATCCACCCAGAACTGGTTCAGACCGGGCTCAGGGCCCACATGCACCAAGAGAACAAAGACTTTAGGGGTATAAGTACAGGACCCCTGACAACAGAAAATTAGATCATCCTGGAAATCAAGAAGGAACCTCTTCCAAGGAGAAAGCTGAAACTGAAGAAGGAAGATTGTCCTGCTGTTGCTCTGCTGGACTGACCTGTTGCTTTGCTGCCAAGGAGAGGGGAAGGACTTTGCTGTTGAGCTGTGTCCCCTTGCTTGAAGGAATCTCCAAGGGCCTGAGAAGAGCTGGCTCCCTGTTTTGAAGTCCCAGGAACAAAAGGACTTCACCCCCAGCTTCCCTGAACTCTGCTGAGAGAGTTCTGTCCTTCCTAGAGTGCTTGATCCAGTTGTGGGGCCTCTGGAAGTTGTACCTGAGCTGGGAAGCTTGAAACTAAGCTTGAGTGACATTTGAAACTGAAAAGTGTCGCATCGCTCGCTTGCGGAGCGCATCCCCGACAGTGCGAGAAGTTTCCCGCCGCTACGGAGGTCAAGATCGTCGCAGCCCTGACGCCGTTGCCAGAGACGTCGCATCCATCGTTTGCGGGACGCACCAGACCGGTGCGGGAGAATTGAACATCGCTGCGAGTATCGTCGCAGAGCCTGTCGTCGCTGGGTGAGATCGCCGCACCGCTTGCTTGCGGGTCGCATCACGTCGCTGCGAGTGTCGTCGCAGAATCAACGCATCGAGGAGCTGCGAGAGAGAGGAACCCCGCTGGACCGCGCATCGTCGCCCCGGAGATCGTCGCAGCCCCTACGAGATCGTCGCATCGTGCCTTTGCGAGAACAGACTTCCTACGGAACCTACGCACTGGAATCCATACAAGTGGCCTTCCTCCCCATACAGACCGGATTCGTCGCAACACGCCCGCTGCTGCAGCGGGGCTGTCGCATCGCCTCCCCAGGGTCTCAGGAGCAACGCATCGCTTGTTTTCCACCGCACCAGCTTCTGCTTTTGGAACTTTGTTGCAACTAAAGGTACTGTGAGTAAACGTGATGCAACTGTGAACTTTTCACGCATCTGTGGTTTATTTTACCGCAACTTGAAGAACTTTAACGCAACCTTAAGAACTCTTTTTGAAACCATATTCTTGAACTGTGTATGTTGGATTTTTGTCGTTTTGGTCTTGTGTAGTTTAGATTAAAAATACCTTTATTTTTCTAAACTGTTGTGGAGTCAGTTTGTGGTGTTTTCACTGTGTTACTGTGAGTCTTGGTACAAATACTTTACGCATTGCCTCTGGTTAGCCTAGACTGCTCGTGCCAAGCTACCTAGAGGGTGAGCAGGGGTTATCTCAGAGGGTTATCTCCTTGCCCTGACTAGAAGCAAGGGTCCCTATTTGGACAGTGGTACCTACCTTTGCCAACTAGAGACCCCCAGATCTAACATTGGTGGTCAGGCGGTGGGATTTTAACTTGTATTTGTACTTGACCCACAGTAATTGGTGTACATCACTAGTGAGTGCAGACCACTACGCCACCACATACTGTTTGTTTTTTTCCGGTGTCCTCCTGGAAGTATTTTTGGATATTGAGACTCTGGCTAGTGTTGCACCTGTAAAATCCTGCCAAAATGGAAGTCAACTTTTTCCACCTGTGCATCTACACAGAAGAGGAGATAAAAGCCTTTTACAAGAAGAGGGGGCTGCCCATGGAGAAAGGTTCCACAAGGAGGGATCTTGAGGCATGCCTGTATTTCCATGAGGCCAGAATTTGGGAAGTAACATTAGCAGATGATTCTGAGGAGGAGGACTTCTCTGACTGTGAGGAAGAGAAAGATGAGTGGCTCCTTGCTACTGAGCAAAGGTGCAGAGAATTAGACCGGCTAAGCAAGGAAGGTATGATCCGGTGGGCCTTAGCCCAGAAAGAAAAATGGGACGCTCAAGGAAGGAGCTTTGCTGAGTTGGAGGTGGAGTCCAGCTGAGATGGTGGCAGCATGATTATGATAACTAGTGCGGAGAGAGAGGTACAAACACCCAGAGATGTGGCGCCTGACTTGAGGGAGGGGGTCGACATACACCAGGGGGTTCAGGTTTATGATGTAGTTCCAGTGGAGTGCAGTGTCCCTGAAGTAGATTGGGGGACTGGCACAGGGGAACATATTCCTAATGGTGGGAGGGACACTCTACTGACTCTAGAAGAGAGGTACAGGGAGAGGGGTTCCCCCATGGTAGAAACCTTGGTGTGTGTGTGTGAAGACCAGCCAGAAGAGTGTGGGTTGTGTGACAGAGACAGTCAGATACTGTCTTGCCAATCTCAGGAGAGTGGTGTGGGGTACTTGTGTGAGGCACTGGAGGGTGAGGCAAAGGGTAGCTTGGTTAACAACTGTGGGGGGCTGTGTGATTCATTTGTTGGAGAGCATATTTTAAGTCCCTGTTTTCCAGAGCTATGCCAACACCCAGTGGAGTGTGAGTTCTCTGACCCCAGAGAGCTTGCGTTGGAGGCAGACCTCTTGGTGGATTCCAGAGAGTCTGAGGAGGCATTGGGGAGTGATCCCAAAAGGAGTGGCCCAGATATCTTCCAGACCTGTGAGGTGGAAGAGGTTCAGTGTAGCCCAGTTAGGTCCCAGTGTAGTGGGAGGGGTGTAGGGGCTCATGTCCGGTCTCAGTGGAGAAGGAATGAGTGTGGGACGGTGTGTCTCACGGTGCCCGAAACCCAGTCTCAGGGCCTGGAGGGTTCTTTAAGAGAACACCAGGTTGGGGACCTAGACTGTACTTGTAGGCCATTTGAGGAGGATCTCCTAGTGTCTGATGAACGGGGAGTGTCTGTAACCAGGCCTCCATCAGTTCTGGTGTCTGGCAGTGCCGCTCCATTTGGGAGGGTACAGAAGTCCAGACTGAGGGGTGAGAGGGGGAAGGAGTCCCCAGTGGGAGAACCAGTGGGTCAGGGACCAGTCGGAAGGGCTGAGTCCCCAGGGAGTGACCATGGTGACCTCACTTCGGGCCTGGGGATCTTCCTGCGCTGTCAGGTGGACAGGGGTCGGGAGATTTGCGCCAGGCAGACTGTCACAGGACACATGAGTTGTGTGACACCCTCAAGGGGGTACTATGTGGGTCCCCAGAAGTCCTGGCGTGCCTGGGTTGGGAGACCAGGTTCAGGATTTGCCTGACCTGGAAGGAAGGACATCTGTAACCAGTGTCCTGACCAATATGGTTTCCAGGGGTACCCCTCCAGCAGGGAGGGTGCAGCGCTCTGGAAGGGGGTGCAGAGGGAGGGAGTCCTCGCCCCTGACCCCGGTACAACCCGAGGGGTTAAACCCTAGGTTGGGAGACCAGTTGCTGGAGGGAGGTCCTGAACTGGTAGGAAAGTTGTGTTCTTGGTTGTCTTGGTGGACAGGGTTGCCCCTGGAAGGAGGGCAGGAGTCTCACCCTGGGGGTGGACTGGGCTGCACCGTTGTGTTGGCCAGGTGGGTACTGTCTGCCAGTATAGGCACCTCAGTGAGTGAAGTCCTGGTGCGCCAGGCAAGTGTCCCACTGCAGGGGTTAAACCCTAGGTGGGGAAGCCAGGTTCAGGTGTTGTCTGACCTGGAGGCTTGGGAGCCTAGGTTTGAGGGCCAGGCCCGGGGTATCCCCCCTGACCTGGAAAACTAGTTGCAGGATAGCACCCCTGAACTGGTGGATGAATGGTGCGGGACACCTGCCACAGGTGCCCTGGCTATTCTAGAAGGGGGTATTGCTCCAGGTGGGAGGGTACAGAGCCCCAAGGAAGAGGAGGACTTGGTGTGGGGAAGCCCACCTCAGCCTCTTGTCCAGCTACCGGATACTGGTCCGGGACTGGTGGGTCAGTGCCAGGATGTCAGACCTGACCTGACAAGAGAGGGAGTGGACAAAGGGTGCCAAGCACCTGGGGCTACTGCCCCCCACCGTCTGATGCCACAGGGGTTTGAGAGCCATGAGAGGCATGAGGCCTGGGTCTCATCCCTGATCACTGTTGGTGGTCACTGTGGCTTGCTGTCGGTCTGTTGGGACACACCTGTGAGTAAATTAAGGTTAGGTGCTGTACAGGTGGTGTCCACAGGTGAAGAGAAGGTTTCCACATGGATTGGCATGGTGGACTCTGAGAGTATGGATAGAGTGATCCAACTGGGTTGAGGACGGCGTAGAACAGGACTGCCCTGCTGTGTGGGCCTATTTGGACAGTGGTACCTACCTCTGCCAACTAGAGACCCCCAGATCTAACAGGCGCCATTTTGGTCAAGGCCAGGCAGGTCCTTTCAAGTGGTGTGGGACCTGCCTGGCTTGGGGAATCTTTCAAGTGATGTGACTGAGGCGGATCTAGCGGATCTCGCGTACGCGAACTTGCGGATTTACGGATTCGCAATCCGCGAAGATCCGCGAACTCTAGCGGATTTGCGGATTTTCCCGTTTTTTGTGTTGGCGCGCGTTCGCGCCGATTTTGGGACAAGTTCGCAATTGCGAACTTACTTTTCGGCTCGCAACGGCCGCGACTATGTTGTTTCTACGTCTGGTTTATCATCACAGGTTCACAGCACCCTCTGTTTCACCACTGCCACCCTCTGGGACACCCATGCCACCCTCTGGTACATCCTCACTGCCACCCATTAGGTTTATTTATCACTGTAGATTATGGTGGTTGAAAAAAGCAAGCACACCTGCCCTTCTTCAACTGCCATCAATTAATTTGTGGGTCATTAATGTGTCAGTAATTTTGAAACTTCCAGTCTGGCTGGCACCTGCTTCCTTCCTTATCTGTAATTTGCTTTTTGTTGCAGTGAATTTTTTTTTCACAGGACCTTTATGGTCTACTTGTAGCTATTCTATGAGCCTGCTGTTTGGGTCATAGCAGTGTCATAGAATAGTTGCAAACTCTGGAGGGGCCCCTCAGGAAGCACTACCTTGAATGTTACTAATGTTAAGTTTGAACTTTTGCACCTGCTCATTGCTTTCAGTTTAGCTAAAATCGTTTTTTTCTGCAATTTCGCGCGTTTTTTGGGGCTCGAATCCGTGCGAGATCGATTTCGGAAGCCGCGAATACGTGCAAATACAAAATTGTTTTTTGTGCGACGTGTATGTTCGCGTGATCTTGCGCGTGTTCGCGAGGCGCTTCTAGCTATACGTTTGCCAAGTTACCCTATCGGTCGTACACGGGCGCGGCCATCTTGTTTGCGTGACGTAATTCCGTTTCCGGCCGCTATGTGTAATCTCGCAAAGTGTGCTGCTCGCTAGTACAATTTCGCGCGTGCTCGCAAGGAAAATCTCGCGCGAACTTACCCACGCGGTCATGAACGGG
This sequence comes from Lissotriton helveticus, assembly GCF_964261635.1. Lineage (NCBI taxonomy): Eukaryota > Metazoa > Chordata > Amphibia > Caudata > Salamandridae > Lissotriton > Lissotriton helveticus. Next base: position 896,751,248 of record NC_136072.1, on the reverse strand, counting down.
CGCGGCCATCTTGTTTCTCATTCATTGCTATGGTTCTGGGCATGCTTTCTCTATCCTCTCTCAATCTCTGCCATCCTTTGCTTGTTTGAAGTTTATTTGATCTAATTTTACTTATTATCTATCCCTCTATTTTTCTAGCTCTATATTTTTGTGTTTTCTGCTGCTTTTAGTTACTTTTAAAACTACTTTTTTAAACTCTTTTCTTTTCTTCTTCACTATTCTATTTCTTGTTTATCATTTAACTGTATTTCTGCCCAGACCATGGTAAAGGGAGCCGGGAAGCACCCTGAGAAGGGGAAGGGTCCCGCACCCCGTGCCCGGCTCCCGTGCGGGCGTTTGAGGGGGGAGCAAGTGGTCCCGCGGGAGATCTTCAGCGCGGAGGAAGTGGCGGCACTGATCTTCCACGTCCAGCGCCGCCTCCCAAAGACGATCCTGGGAGGCGGCAAGATCGCGACTGGCTATGGCATCCGGGAGCGCCGCAAGCGGTGGGAGAAGGTGTGCCGGGCCATGTATAAGATCTCTGGGGTCCGGCGCACATATAACCAGGCCACCCACCGCTGGACCGATGTCATGGACCGGGAGCGGGACTTGCTGGACGCGCTCGGCGTAGAGGTCCCCGGGCTTGGTGAGTAGTAGTAGCTATTCATTTACTACTCTGTTTTATCCGGCTCTGTTATTTGCAAATCTTTGTTCTTTACCAAGAGCAATAATGCTGCAGATTACATTGAGGTAAATTTTATTTCAAAGTCTTCTATGCATTTCAGGTGCACTGCTCTCCTTCTCAGTAGCCTTGCTTGCTACTATGCTTCTTTGTTTTGTATGTTGTGTTCAGAAGCATTTCATTGGCCTGAGAAATTATGTATGAGTGTAGTGTAAAGATAAGAACTGCGTAATGCTAGACAGTAAGGGTCATATTTTCAATTACCGGCGCATCCCTGCAAAGTAGCAGGGATGCGGCAGTAATTGTGTGCCATGCCACCACCACCCATTGGCCCAAAACGTCTCAGAAGCCTTACGCATCTGTGCCGTAAAGGCAGCGCATTGCTGGAGTTGCGTGCCAACGATGGCACAGCTCCAGCAATGCTCTGGGGTACCCTATCTCCCCAATGCTGCATCAAGCCGTACGTCGGCTTCAAGCGCGCAGGGTTTGAGTCATGCATCATTGTCCTAAAAGTGACTGATTGACATCTTGTAGATTTCCCTCAGCCACTTTTAGGATTCGTTCCTGCACAGGTACGCCCTCCCTTGCGCCGGAACGCCCCCTGATGGCGCAGGGCTTTACAACGTGATGCATCGCCCATATGCCCATATGTGGTTTTTTTAAATATATACGCCGCACCAACACCATGGCGAGTCTTTTGTTCTGCCGCTGCGTCACAAAAGGCACGCAACAATGGAGGAAAATGAGCCGCAAGGGCCTTGTAAATCAGCCCCAACAGACTGAAGTCCAGTCCTTCCTTTAGACACATGGCTATAAGAAGAAATAGTGGCGGTGGTGGGTGGATTGATAGTTTGAGTATTCACTGATCTGCAAGCAGGATGGACTTTGTCTGTCACTTCGCGTGCTGCGGACTGCTGCCTGCAGTGCCAGGCCTAGGCAAACCTCTTTAGTAGTCTGTTTATTGAGTTACATAGGAACTTTCTAAGTCAACGTTCCGCAAATCAGGCAATACGAATAACGTAGTATACCACATGAGATAGATCCCGTGGAATAGTTGTCTATCTATTTGCTATTTCTCCAAAATATTTTGTTATTGTTCTTTTGAAATGTTTGATTTGGTTGAAAAATCTCATCCATGTTTTCTGGTTTTTCTTTCTTTCATGTTGTACATCAGCTCCCCCCAAGGGCAAGAGGACACAGGAGGAGGGTGCTGAGGATGCAGGGCAGGATCGGGCAGGCGAGGGCTCCTTTGCTGGCCCCAGTAAGTTTACATTTTAATAAACAGTACCTATTTTTTCCTAGCGTTCCTCATTCGATTTTTTCTAAATCGTCTTTGATCTTCTTGTAGACTGGATATAAATTCTTATCCTGCCTCGAATATGACTCCCTGTGGTATTACTAGACTATTCTTATTAGTCTGTCTGTGTAGCTAACTAAGATTGGACATTTGGCAATTCCATTGGACTCCCATTCTATTCAGCAATAGCTCTATGCACTGTCTCCTTACTGACTAGATAGTGTGGCAGAGTCATTCAGCTCCCGAAGTCACCGATGATTGATCCCCAATGATCTCTAGATTATCGTACGCAGGACAAGAGAGTACGGAGTCACAGCACAGTCAAGAAGTGTCAGAGGCACTCATGCTTGCAAAAATTCCAAAACCTTTAGCTCATCCACTCTAGTCTGGAGGAACAAAAACCACAGAGTCTATTTAAGTTTAAAAGCTTTATTAAAAGTAAACACATTTATTAAAATCTACTTTGTCATAAAACTATTTAACTGAAAACGGAAAAGTGGTTAGTGAGTGCTGACGATTAATTGGACACATTTCTTGTGGTCGAGCCGAGCTCTCACCTGGTTTGAACTTGATCCTGGTCGTGTTCTTAGGAGTCAAGCTTCTGTCTGTTAGGAGAAAAAGTGGTGCGTGTTAAAAATCAAAAGCAAGCATTCATCAGTTGTGCATAAAAGTGCAGCAAGACAACAGCCTTCCCTGGAAAATGGGACATTTTTACTATGGAGTAGACAGTCACAAATAATTAATTGTATTCAGTTTTTTTAACATTTCTCCTAGACCAAATATTATATAGTAGTGAGTGGTGTATTCTAACATTCTTAAATGTACTTTGTAGGTGTAACATCTGGTGACGGGGCCAGCGCGGAGGTGGCTGTGTTGGGCGAGGACTCGGAGGACTCTGGGGAGGAGGCGGTGCAAGAGCCGGCGGACGGTCCTGTGGGGGTTCAAACGGTGGTGGCGGAAACAGGTAAGCTATATATTCCTTACTTATTGAGATTGAAGACTGCATAGTGTTCTTTCTGCACGGGTGTATTACAATTACAAATCAACCAGGTAGTAGCCTCCTCGAAATGTACTTCGACTTAGCTGTGAAGTTTTTGGTGAGAAGAATCCCAATAAGTTCTTAGACGAACGTGATGGATGGGATGAACGAAAAGCGAAAGAAGGGTGTAAGTAAGTGGGACGGGAACTTGTATGATGGCTGGCAAAGAAGAACGATATGTGTTTGCTTGGCCCCCGAGGTGGTTGGGAAGGAAAGAATATGGTATGGTGCATGGCTGGGTCAATGATGAAGCAAGGATGGGTGGAAGGACAGCAGCCTGGGTGGGTGAAACAGAAACTGTATGTGTGCGTATACTTTGACTGAATGGATGCCTGGAGCATGGTATTCTCTGACTCTTAGATAGCACATGTGTATCTAGAGAGAGTAGATGGTCGCCAGATGAAGTAAGTGTTACCTTGAAGAGCATGTACCACCGCACCCGCACGTCCGTTCCAGTGCAGGGAAGGCAAGGAAAAGAAATTGTAAATGTGTCCAATACTACCATGAATAGTAGCAGTACTTTGTATTGCGTCTGCAATCACAGCATATATCTGGTTATTACGGTGGACACTCCGTACCTCTCTTAATAACTTTAGTTTACTTGTAGTACGTCATTCATGTGTGGGTGTATCACTGTTCAGTGTTCACTCAATATTAAGCAAAGCACCTAAAGTCATCCCATATGTCATCAAATACGTCCCATGTGAAGTGATAGATAATCAAATTAGTTAGCTTCTTCATTTTCCTTTTCTAGTACTCATTTGCACTGTAGGGTGAAAGGTAAATTAATTAAGCAGTAGCCCTTTCTCAGTGCCACCCGTAATAGAAAAGTAATAGCTTCACCACCTGCATGTACTGGACCGGTACAGTAACGCAAGTCTGTCTCACTCATCATGGTGTGCAACTTTTTTTCTCGGGTGCAAGTTCACTGTGCTGTCCATGTCATTCTGCCGGCTTGCATAAGATAACGTACCAATTTCCCTAAACAAGAGAGAAGAAGAAGAATAAGACTGGTGTACTGTCATAGTCGACTGTAATGGAAGTCCATAGTGGTCGTAGAATTTGTTCATTAAACTACCACTAATGTTAGAGCAAGGATGCAGAAGTGGGAGGTTACATAGATACTGTCCTCAATAGTTATGTACTGTGCTTTCAATTTGCTACTTGTACTGTGACCCAACTTTCGGCTCAATCACTTTGTGTTATTAATGCTAAGGAGCATTGGTTACAGACTATGTCTTTCTTTCTTCATATAGTTGCTCCTTCCAAATCAACAACACGGAGGGAGCAGGCTAGACTGGCCCGGCAACGGAGGCTGGAGGCCACTGTCGCCGAATATCGGCGGCTGGTGGCCCTGGAGGAGGAGGAGGACACGCAGTCGAGCGGGGCAACAACAACATCCTCGACTGTGACCACTGCATCCTCCTCCGTGACTAAGCCAGCAGGACCGAGCCGGGCTAAGAAAGACAACCGCCACCGCCAAGCAACAGAAATACCAGCTGCCCCCCACAGGAGCTGCAAGGAACGCCAACACCGCCTACGAGTCCGAATGTCCAACCTGGAGCAGGAGGTCCTGAAGTATAAGAACTTGGTTAAGGGCCTCCGCTCCGAGCTTGCCACCCTCCGCAAGGAGTATGATGCCCATGCCGCAAAATGCCCCAGCACCAGCACCCTCCAGTAGTGGAGTGTCCCTTGCCCTTTTTTTATAGACTTTTGGGGGGTGGGATTTGGGAGTTGGGATCGTTTTGGGACGTTTCAAAGACAATCGTTGGGGTTAGGGTGGGTGAGGGAGATTATTTTGTTAGGGCTACATAAATATATTTTTAAACTTTATCTGACCATACCTGTTTTTTACTACTTTTCAGTCTGGTGGGTGGGGGGCGGGGGTGTAACAGTAACTTTGTTTTCCTGAACAGTCGTAGGACTTTAGTAGTACAACCGTCAATCTCTTGTCTATTCCGAAATAATACTCCATTATACTACCTCCCACCAAACGCTTATCTTACCTGTAATTTGTGTTAGAAATTAGGGCTAGGCCCAGGGCTGGCTCCATGTGAAATGGGGATTAACGTTGTCAATCCTGGGCGGGTGACATTTCCTCATTGCGGTGGTACTAGTGGTGTGACACAGTGGCAGTTGCATGCCTATGGAAAAAAAGAAAACGAAACCTTGTTTGTCCTTACTGTAGCATTACAACGGTTACGGTACGATCGAGAATATAGCAGGTGACAGACAGAACAGTGCCATAATGTAGCCTAACAAATGGTAAAGTATTTGCTTGCAAGTATAACTAGTACTTGCGTTGAATTTATTTGACATTGGCTACTACTACTAGAAGATATAGTACTGAAGCTGAGTAAGTCTAGAAGATATCCTCGTATTCCTTCACCAGCCTGTTGCTATGACCTTATCCTCCCCAGCAAGTGTGTGGAATTATTGATGTCATTTTAGTCAGACATCAAGCAAAACAACACAGCCCGGGGGAAGAGGGTTAGGGTTTGTAAAATGGATGGGAATGGGGGTTTCTTTTTGGGTAGGTTTTGTTGAGAGAAGAAAAAAAAAGCAGAGCATGGACAAACAATAATTGAAGATAAAGACAATCTTTGGTTACAAAGTAAAGCTAAGCACATGCAGTCACACTCATAGAATAATACAATGGATACTGTATCTGTATTGCGTATGTTTTTGGTGTTGTCCTTGAATTTGGTAAGTAAGTTGCATGCAGCAAACAATTCCTCTTATTGGCGGCACTCCTCCATTCCAGCTGACGCTTCGTCCATCAATGTTGGTGACCACTGACAGAAGACACCCTGTCCACTGCCTGCCTGGCGGATGTTGACTGAAACCCGGCCTGTAACTATTGAATGGAAAACAGGAAGTGCTATTACAATACCACTGATAAATAAATAAAAGGTATGTACGCTGTGTGGTTCAAAATGTGACACTTTGATTTCCCTAATAGACAGTACAATATTTTTGAAATTGCGTGCTCTGTCGGACTCACCTTTTTAAAGATAAATAAGTATGGCCAAAATATTATAGCGGATCTTTCCCCTCAATTAAGGTGTACTATAAACTGTGTTTTAGAACAAAATTTGACCTTCCCAGCAATGCTCCCACCAAGACCCTTACTAAAGCCAGTCGCAAAAATGTAGAAGAACCCCAATCAGATCTCCAAAAACGATGCCTAGCAGAAAAATGGTTACAAAACGTACTTTGAAAGTAACAGTAGGCCCAAATACAGACCGTGGATTGTATTCCAACCACTTGCAAGAAAGCAAAAGTATCCATAGCCAGCATCGCTCCAACAGTGCTCTACAACACCAGAACTGCGTTGCAATAGAACCCCCCGAAACACATGCAATCGTGCTGGTAGGGCTAACCCTAACGAACCCTAACTTACAAAAAGTGCCAAAACTGGTGTTTCCTTCAGGATTTTGTCCAAAACACTTCTATCCGGTATTGGACCTTCCCAGGAATGCTCCAGGCAAGACCCGCCAACCCACCCGGAAAAAACCACCCGACAACACCCCCAAACAGCGAAAAAGCTAAATCTCATACTTACAATATCTCTCGGCCTTCGGTCCAAACGCGGCACTGTGCAGCTAGGTCATCATCATCATCAATCATCATAACTCCTGTTTTCCACCACGGATTTCCTGAAAAGCAAATGCAATCAAGATTAGATTGTCGCAGCAGTGCTTCGACAGAGACCCCGGCCGCAACCCACCCACGAACAGCAGGAAGCCCCCCAAAACGCTACATTGAGCAAGATGACAGAAGAAATAGCAAAAAAAAGGCTGTTCCTTCAGGATTTTGTCCAAAACACTTCTATCCGGTATTAGACCTTCCCAGGAATGCCCCAGGCAAGACCCGCCAACCCACCCGGAAAAAACCACCCGACAACACCCCCAAACAGCGAAAAAGCTAAATCTCATACTTACAATATCTCTCGGCCTTCGGTCCAAACGCGGCGCTGTGCAGCTAGGTCATCATCATCAATCATCATAACTCCTGTTTTCCACCACGGATTTCCTGAAAAGCAAATGCAATCAAAATTAGACTGTCGCAGCAGTGCTCCCAGACACCAAAAATTACCCACAAACACCCGGAACCCCGCCAAAGAGCACCTCAAAGGCAAGCAAGTCAGCAAAAATGGCAAGAAATTTCCACCTCATATTTGGTCCAAAACACTTTTGTCCATTATTAGAGCTTCACAGCAATGGGCCCAAATCCGTCAACTCACCCGCAAAGAAGTACAACACCCCCACAAGTGCTGAGTCTTTCTTCATTGGGCGTAATCCAGCACTCTGCTTTGAGGGAAATCGCATTCTGGAGGAGGAGGATAGAGGAGCATGTTCTTCAGAACTTGTGAACATGAGGAATGTAGACTGCGGCACCTTCAAATCAATAAGCAAACAAGTGAAGACAGTTCTGATGATGGTCTTGTTTTTGGGATTAGGTGATTAAAGTTTGAATTAAATTAACTGTGCAAAACAAAGAAAGAGAGACACAAAGCACACAGGAATAAAAGTGAATAAGGACGAAAAAGAAAGTTCTTGATTGATTGTCTCATTTTCAGGGCTCGGTGTCAGGGAATAAGAACAAGATTTCGTCATCATACTCTGCGAATTCAGGCTGGATGAGGTCAGTGCCACCGAACAGAGAACAAATCCCCTCATCTACGTTGCCGTCCTCCTCGTCTTCATGCGGCGTGCTTTCTCGTACTTTGTAATCTGGTGGTATGAGGTGCTGATTCATCTTGATCATTGTCAGCCGCTCCACATTTTTGGGCGAGAGGCGGCTCCGTTTGGGAGTTACAATGCCACCAGCAGCACTGAAAACACATTCAGAAGACACACTTGCGAGTGGGCAAGACAAATAGTTTATAGCCAGGTTGTAGAGCTGTGGCCACAATTGTTTTTTGCCATGCCAATACTGCAATGGCTCATCATTAAGAAAGACCTCTGTTGAGTCATTCATATAGTCCTGCACCATCGACTCAAGGTCATCAACGGTTCCTCCACTTTGCTTACTTTTTGCTGTGGCTGTGACATTTTTTCGAGAACCATACCCAAGCAAACTTAGCCAATCCTCTACAACAGCCACTGTTTTGTTGTGTGTGGTGCAGATGATCCAGTTGCCGGTGTCTTTAACGGCTGAGAGGTCACTTGTGCCCCAGCCACAGGTGCAGAAGTGGATTCTTGTGACTGGGGATGGCCTGCTGATGCTGATGCTGATGTACTGGCTTCTCCTTCAATAACCTGCCGTTCTTTTTCAAACCTCTTGGCTGACCAGGCTAACCAATGTTTGTACTTTTGAACATCTGCATCAGCAAAAGGAAAGAATGCTTCGCCTGCCAGCGCCTTTTTGTAGCGTGGATCCAGAATAGTAGCACAAATGTAATGCTGATCTGACTTGATCTTTTGAAGACGTTCATCACCACGTAGGCGCTCTAATAATTTCTCAGACAAAATAAAATGGTCTTTTTTTTGTACATCTTTTTCAAACTCAGAAGACACCGCCATCAGTTGGTGCTCCAGCATGCACAACAATGGGATAGCTTTTCCCAAATTACAGTCCTCCTGGCTGACTGCACGCGTGAAGAACTCAAAAGGACGAAGCATGTCTGTCAGGCTTTTAACTATGTCCCATTGCGCCGCACTCATCCGCAGGTCCTCCTTCTGAGATGTACCCTCTGTGAAGAAATAGTGATCGAGTACCGTATACTGCTCATACAGACGCTCAAGCATGTAGAAGGTTGAGTTCCAACGTGTTGCCACCTCCTGGATGAGTGCTTTCACTGGCATTCCACGTTGAAATAGCAGTCTCCGCAGATGCTTCCGGGCCTTAAAAGAATGGCTGAAATGGTTGCACATTTTGCGGCAGGTGGCCATTACCTCGAACGCTGGACTCTGTTTATCAATCAAGAATTTTTGAACTACCAGGTTGATACAGTGCGCCAAACACGGCACTCTAACATGGTCACCCTTCAACATGGCCTTAACTACATTGGCGCCATTATCCGTGGAAACATAACCAATCTTGCGTTTTAGGGGGGATAGCATTTTCAAGACCTTTTTGTTAAACTCTTCCAAAAGGTTTTCTGCTGTGTGACTTTTCTCCAAGCCAAACATGGCTAGTGTTGCATGTTTCCGAGCAGCTTTGAAAACTTTGTCCGGGTCAACATCTGCGTTTAGCTTTGCTTTAACACCTGAAAAAGAGACCCAGTGTGCAGTGATGCACATGTAATCAGCGCCTGCGCCACTGGTCCACATGTCTGTTGTCAGATGTATTGTGTGAACAGCACTCTTCTGCAAAGCTGCCCCAATCGCCTCCAGCACATCTTCATGTAGTGCTGGAACCGCAACTCTGGCAAAATAGAACCGGCTCGGAACCTTCCATTTAGGGCAGAGCGTTGCCACTAATTCAAGAAAACCTACCGCTTCTACAAAAGAAAAAGGTAGAAGGTCCACAGCTAGCATTTTAGCCAGCTTAGTGTTATACAGACGCGTCAGTGGGTGGTTGCGTTCATATGGCATGTCTGAAGTAAGCATTGTTCTAATGTTGCCCTGGACCAAGCATTTACGGGCTGATAATGACTTCGTTGACCCAATTTTGCTCGCTGGTGAACTTTTGTGCGTTGGTGTCTCACTCGCTCCAACACTCTTAGTGTGCCTCACATTGGGTGTGCTGCTGACAGGGGTACTGGGTGTAAGGGAAGTGTTTGACACGTCTTCTTCCTGCTCGTCATCATCAGATGAAACATCAACGTTTCCTTGAATTTGGCCTTTCTTTGACAGTGTGCTGTCAAAGAAAGGCCAAATTCACAGTGTCACAAATGTCACAGTGTGCTGTCTCCTAAGATGACCTCTCTGGCCTCCGGTACCATAGTTGGTACCTGGCTTACCACGACTAACTGCTGGCTTACAAATGGTACAAATGGCAAACTTTGGATTTTTTGGACAAACAGTAAAGAAGTCCCAAACTGGGGACTTGAAGTGTCTGTGGGACATGGAGGAGGCGGCGATACTGGTGGTGGTGGTCATGAAGCTAATGCCAGATGAAGTGGAGGATCTGGATTGCCCAACTTTTGTACGTTTTGCACTTTCACCGCCACTAATTAAGGTCGAGGTTGACGGAGGTCTCTTCTTGCCAGAAAGAAATATGGAAGCGGGACGAGTTGGTGTACTACTTAACTCCAATGATTGTGGTGTTTCCACTGCCTCCTCATCGACAACATCATCATCATCATCACACTCAGCAGCTCTTCGGGCTAGGGTCAAAATGTCTGTTTGCTGCATGCCCGCTGGGGCTGCAGTGACCTTTATGATGACTGGGTCGTCGTTGGCAGAGTCTTCATCAGCAGCAGTATCCGCCACTTCTTGTTGAGACTCATCATCACACTCCATAACTCTGAGACTTTGGACGAGCTTCCTTTTACGCTTAACTACCTTTGTCGGATCATGGTGTGCCTCACTCTCAGACGGCTGTGGTGCTGGTTCCCAAGTTTGATCCGTATCATCAGAAGGAGGTGTGCTTGAAGAAGATGTAGACACCACCCTTGATCTCTTCCTTGCTAGGGGTGTGGAAGACAATGAAGGATCATCAGGAGGAGTGGCTTCCTCAAATGATACCTCGCCTTGATTGTCGATTTCCTGATGTGCCCCTACTTCGGGAGGAACAACTATTGTGGGCACTTGTGACCCTCCATGCACCTCTGCTTGCGCATCTCCTTGCGCTGCCTCTCCTTCCACATGTACTTGGGCTTGTACTTGCACATGTGATTGTTGTTGCGGCTGTGGTTGTTCAACACTCGTCAGATGAGCTACAACAACCTGTGTTGATTGAGGGACATTGCTGCTGCTTTCTTGCGATGAGCCAACATCACTGGTCGATGGTGATTGAAGAACTATACTGGCTGCCTCTGCAGCACTCAAGGGCTTGGACTTAAGTTGGCGTGGTGGTGGTGGTGGCACTGAGCCCAATGGAGCGGGGGTGCTGCTGCCAGCTTGGTCCCCAGCAGATCCCGCTGCTGCTGCTGCAGGCATACTTTTTTTTTACTCCCAAAAAAAGGGGCGGGCAGCACACCAGTGTCCTTGGTAACTTGCTTCTTCTGCTCCTTACTGGCACCTTTCTTGCTAGAGGAGCTACGGGTTACTTTTTTTGGGGCCATCTTCTTCAGAGCAGGTCAGCACGGCAGCAGTTGCACGAGTTGCAGAGGGTTCTGTGTCCAGACGTGACGTCGCGTGACGTTATGCTGCACACACACACCGCTGCAGGACTTCTTCCTGGCACTGGTGGTTCTCTTGAGTCTTCTTGTGCACCTAAAAGCAATGGAAGACAGAGGAACATCAGTTCAGTTATACACCCCAAAAAATCGACAAAACACAGAAAAATGAGCACAATCCCATGCCATCCATGATGTTTACATTGAAGACACCCCACAGAAAGACTAGGGAGTGGGACATGCAAGTATGCAACACTCACTACCCCTGGGCATAATGGATGAAAAGTAGGCAAAATAAGTGCAGGCCTCAGACACTGCCTCTCCTCAAAATGGCCCCTTACACCCCAAGCACATGTTGCCTGTACCAGCCAGCACTCAAGATGGCCACCACCACCACCCACATGGCCAGTCCACATCAACAGTACACCCCCAAAAAACAGAAAAACAGCCAGAAATCACCACAATCCAATGCCATCCATGATGTTTACATTAAAGAGAGTGAGACCACACCACAGGCACACTCAGTCCATGCACCACCACCCCTGGGCAAAAGGCCACACCAGCAGCCCCCCAAAAACGACAAAAAACAATAAAATCAGCACAATCCCAGCCCATCCATGGCCTCAATGGTGTTTAAATTCAAGAAGACACCCCTCAGAAACACTAGGCCCATGCAACACTCACTACCCCTGGGCATAATGGATGAAAAGTAGGCAAAATAAGTGCAGGCCTCAGACACTGCCTCTCCTCAAAACGGCCCCTTACACCCCAAGCACATGTTGCCTGTACCAGCCAGCACTCAAGATGGCCACCACCACCACCCACATGGCCAGTCCACATCAACAGTACACCCCCAAAAAACAGAAAAACAGCCAGAAATCACCACAATCCAATGCCATCCATGATGTTTACATTAAAGAGAGTGAGACCACACCACAGGCACACTCAGTCCATGCACCACCACCCCTGGGCAAAAGGCCACACCAGCAGCCCCCCAAAAACGACAAAAAACAATAAAATAAGCACAATCCCAGCCCATCCATGGCCTCAATTATGTTTAAATTCAAGAAGACACCCCACAGAAAGACTAGGCCCATGCAACACTCACCACCTCTGGGCAAAGGGCCCCACCAGCAGTCCCAAAAAAACGACAAAAAACAATAAAATCAGCACAATCCCAGCCCATCCATGGCCTCAATGGTGTTTAAATTCAAGAAGACACCCCTCAGAAACACTAGGCCCATGCAACACTCACTACCCCTGGGCATAATGGATGAAAAGTAGGCAAAATAAGTGCAGGCCTCAGACACTGCCTCTCCTCAAAATGGCCCCTTACACCCCAAGCACATGTTGCCTGTACCAGCCAGCACTCAAGATGGCCACCACCACCACCCACATGGCCAGTCCACATCAACAGTACACCCCCAAAAAACAGAAAAACAGCCAGAAATCACCACAATCCAATGCCATCCATGATGTTTACATTAAAGAGAGTGAGACCACACCACAGGCACACTCAGTCCATGCACCACCACCCCTGGGCAAAAGGCCACACCAGCACCCCCCCAAAAACGACAAAAAACAATAAAATCAGCACAATCCCAGCCCATCCATGGCCTCAATTATGTTTAAATTCAAGAAGACACCCCACAGAAAGACTAGGCCCATGCAACACTCACCACCCCTGGCCAAAGGGCCCCACCAGCAGGCCCAAAAAAATGACAAAAAACAATAAAATCAGCACAATCCCAGCCCATCCATGGCCTCAATGGTGTTTAAATTCAAGAAGACACCCCTCAGAAACACTAGGCCCATGCAACACTCACTACCCCTGGGCATAATGGATGAAAAGTAGGCAAAATAAGTGCAGGCCTCAGACACTGCCTCTCCTCAAAATGGCCCCTTACACCCCAAGCACATGTTGCCTGTACCAGCCAGCACTCAAGATGGCCACCACCACCACCCACATGGCCAGTCCACATCAACAGTACACCCCCAAAAAACGGAAAAACAGCCAGAAATCACCACAATCCAATGCCATCCATGATGTTTACATTAAAGAGAGTGAGACCACACCACAGGCACACTCAGTCCATGCACCACCACCCCTGGGCAAAAGGCCACACCAGCAGCCCCCCAAAAACGACAACAAACAATAAAATCAGCACAATCCCAGCCCATCCATGGCCTCAATGGTGTTTAAATTCAAGAAGACACCCCTCAGAAACACTAGGCCCATGCACACTCACTACCCCTGGGCATAATGGATGAAAAGTAGGCAAAATAAGTGCAGGCCTCAGACACTGCCTCTCCTCAAAATGGCCCCTTACACCCCAAGCACATGTTGCCTGTACCAGCCAGCACTCAAGATGGCCACCACCACCACCCACATGGCCAGTCCACATCAACAGTACACCCCCAAAAAACAGAAAAACAGCCAGAAATCACCACAATCCAATGCCATCCATGATGTTTACATTAAAGAGAGTGAGACCACACCACAGGCACACTCAGTCCATGCACCACCATCCCTGGGCAAAAGGCCACACCAGCACCCCCCCAAAAACGACAAAAAACAATAAAATCAGCACAATCCCAGCCCATCCATGGCCTCAATTATGTTTAAATTCAAGAAGACACCCCACAGAAAGACTAGGCCCATGCAACACTCACCACCCCTGGGCAAAGGGCCACACCAGCAGGCCCAAAAAAAGGACAAAAATCAGCACAATCCCAGCCCATCCATGGCCTCAATGGTGTTTAAATTCAACAAAACATTTGTATCATGCACCCCTAACCAACCCTGGTCCTACTGGATACTGTGGCTACCCACAATATAATTTATTTAATGTTCTGAAAAAGTTCCAAAATTTTACTTGCAGCAACTGTAATGCCCCAAACAAACTTACTTGTGAAAGTTGATTTCTAATCCAAAAGTGATCCAAAGACAGTCAAAAAGGCCTCAAATCCAAATATCCAGCAGCACCCACAAAAAGTAATCCTTCCAGCTCCAGATCCAAATGAAAGTGACCAGGAGATGGACAAAGCACTGGGAGGAGCCTGCTGGACAGGAACAGGAAGTTGGAGACTGTGGGGCACTTCCTTCCTCCCCCCCCCCCCAAAATGGACTCCTTGCAAAAAAAAAAGGCCATGCAAATGTCAACCTGAGGAGTGATTCTGATAAAAATCATAATTTTCTGAAGGTTTATCCTGTTTGCTGGTGATTTTCTTGTGCGAAATTGCAAAATCTCTATTTCGCAAGTGCGAGATTGTTCCTTTCCGCCGCAACTACGTGTTCGCAATTGCGAACTCTCGCGAGGTGTGCTGTGCAAGGTGGCAACCCGCGAGTACGTATTCGCGGGCGCTAAACTCCCGCGGGAACACGCAGCAAGATCTAAAATGGCGCGTCACTCGCAAAGAAAAACAACTCGGCAAACGCTAAATGACGGAAAGTGAACGCCGTGCACCACGCCGCGCGCCGCAACCAAGAAAAAAATCAGCCGCGAGCGGATTCACGGATTTTCGACAAATTCGCGAGCGTTCGCGGATTGCGAATTTGCCGAAAATCCGAAAAATCCGCGAGCGGAGCGGATTTTACGCCCATGCTTACTGAGGAGCAAATTGTGGCCCTCTTTAAAGACTTCAACCCACTACATGTCAAGAAATGTCAAAGCGGAATGAAATGCTTTGCATTTGTAGACTTCAGTTCGGCGAAGACCCAGCAGAATGTTATAAGTAAATGTCATGGCACGAAGTTCAGTGGGCGGTCTGTCATTGTGAAAGCTTCAATTAAGTTGAATGGCTGCAAGAGCCCCGATTACACCAGCAGCCCTGTTAATATGCCGATCTTGGAAAAAGTTCCTCTGTTGGATTGCAATGGCTGCAGTGATGGTCTTGGGAAACTGCTTCCGAAAACTCTAAAGGCCACGAAAGCTTGCTATGCTGTTTCTTTGGAAATGCGGTGCTGGGTGATGGAAGTTATTGAAGAGTTGGCAGTGGTGTTTTTTGTAGATTTTGGACGCTCTGCCACAGTCCTGGCTTCGTCATTACGAGCACTTGAAAACAAGACATTCTGGGCAATACCACCCTTGACGCAGCCCTTTATGCTACAAGATGGTGTCTTCCATACAGAAAATATTGTTGGCAGCATTTTGAAAGGAAAGATAAACGGCCGTTCTCCTAGTGAGTCTCACATTCTTACATTTATGAAGAATGTTGAAGAGTAGTATGTTGAAAATCTGAAGCCATCGTTCTACAAACTCTCAACCAGCCTTGGATGGAAAAATCCTGAAGAATGTACAAACTGAAAACCAGTTTTTGTCTGCATAGCATCAGCAGCAACACTTGAGTCAGCTTTGTGTGAAGCCGCCATCTTGATCCAATCAATACCGTCCCCCCGCACACATTCAGGGACCAGGCCGCATTGCGAGGGCACCGCAGGACGTGTCTTCAGGTCAAACGGATTGTGGGACAAGATCCAGAATGGAAGAGCCACCAAAAGGCTAAAAGTCCCGCCGGACCCCGGGAGCCGGCCGCCTATGTCAGGGGCGATCTCAGGCCACACCAGGGCAACAAGACTTGGGGAGGGGGCAGGAGCCAAGCGCCCCCTCCGAGTCCGCGCCACCACACCACCCCTAGGGGCCTGGAACAGTCGCCCGGTCCGGACGTGAGCCATGAAGAAGGGCACCAGCCGCCATCTTGATCCAATCAACAACGTCCCCCCGCACACATTCAGGGACCAGGCCGCATTGCGAGGGCACCGCAGGACGTGTCCCCAGGTCAAACGGATTGTGGGACAGGGTCCAGAATGGAAGAGTCACCAAAAGGCTAAAAGTCCCGCCGGACCCCGGGAGCCGGCCGCCTATGTCGGGGGCAATCTCCGGCCACACAGGGCAACAAGACTTGGGGAGGGGGCAGGAGCCAAGCGCCCCCTCCGAGTCCGCGCCACCACACCGCCCCTCGGGGGCCTCCGTCAAGCGGCTCAGGGAGGCACCGCAGGCAGCGGTTCTTCAGATCAGTGGCTCTCACCGGCAAGGCTCCCCTCCGTCAGCAGCGATCGTTGGCGCTGTGGTTGCGGCCGGAGGCCCCGCCTAGTCAACGCCCCGGCCTCTCCATCTCGTAGGCCGCAGAGTAGTCGGGGAGAAATCCCAGGAACGGCGGCATGCATTACACATCACTAAGATGGCCGGGCCTACGACCCTGGGTTTAAGAGTCTCATGCTCGATCGATTGAGCTGGCCGGATGAGGCAACAAGAAGGTGGGGGGGGGGGTGGCGGCATCAGCAAGGCATTCACCCCCCCCACCCGTGGCTCGCTGGATGCCACCTCAGGGTGGACGAATGGGAAGGCCAGTACAACAACATCGTGGCCGTGGTGCTTCCGGGCCATCCACCCAACGACCTCTTCGGCCGATGGCTGCCAGCAAGACCCCGCCCTATACGTGCCGGGGGCCTTGTCTTCCGGAGGGCGTAGCCGCAGACCTGCTGCACAAGGAGGGACAGGAACAGCGTCATGCATTTGGATCGATGTTGCAGCAGGCTGCCATGTAAATAGTTATTTAATAAAACGTTTTACCCTGTCACTTTGCTGGTGTGTTGTATATATTTATAATATTTGCATAGGGTTTGTCGTTATTTTGGGCGGGGTGGGCGGGGTGGGCGGCGGAGCTGAGCTGTCTTGCAGACATCATGGCGTCGAGCTCGGTTCCTCTCACTAGTTTCATATTTCTCATGAGGGGTTGTTCCTAATGTTTCCATTTTAGCGAGGTCAAAAAGTGATCCCATCAGTGGCCTGCTGATTTTGCTCGATTCCTTTTGTTTTTTCTAACGATTTTTATGTTATAGTTTGCTAGCACGATACAGCGGCTAGTCCGCATTTTATATATATGTCCTTTTTATTAGGGGTGTCCTCCGGTGGAGTCGGATGATCTACCTCTAATAAACGGTTCGGGTTGAACCAACTACCAACAAACGGGGCAGAGATAGGCATGACGGGTTACAAAGGGGACAAAAGTCTGCACTACCTATCCTTCACTATCCGCAAAGACTAAACAGAGTATTGCGACTCTGTGCTTATTTGTGAATAGAGAATCACCCAAAGAGAACCAATTCCGAACGATCAAAGGCTATTGGCAGTGGGCAGAGAGGCCATGACACACAAAATGGCTGTCACTTACGTGCATGATGGGGCCTAAAAGGGACTAGATGGCGTGGCCACTGGTTCGCGACTTTCACTTTACTTTCAACAGTGGCTGCGGTGAACATAAATGAACGCCGCTTATGTATACCTAATTTTAGTCATTTTCCACTGTAGGAGAGTAGGGTCTGCTATCCTATGGTCACCCCAAATTTTTGCTTCACTGGTTTTAGACTACTGAGGCTGTGGGCCTGCTAATCAGACCCCCAGCCTGCTGTTCTCTCTCTAAAGTACTGATACATGTGCTATAGGTACCTACCACAATTGGAAATGGACTCCTTGTCAGCCCCTGTACCATGCACTATAGGTGCCCAGGGCATAGGTGCCACCAAGGCCTACCAGGGGCTGCAGCATATCTTTTGCCACCCCTGGCTGGTTCTTAAATTGACACAACTGGCTGATCACTCAGCTGGGGCAAGGTGGTGTAATCACCCCTTGCTTAGGTATAGTATACCTATATCTAAACCTATATCTGGACACATATAAACCTGTGAGTCACTCCTATGGAAGGCCTCATCAATCCTGGAGGCAGAGTGCGTGGTTTAATGTGAAATGGAGCTCTAGAATGAGCTGAGCCTGTCTGCAGCCGTCGGGAACAAATCCCTAAGCTGTTTCAGGATAATGCCATACCATATACTCTTAAGTGCATTATAATCCTTGCGGTTATATAGCAACTCTGGTTTGGCATTATCAAAACATGTCGTGTAAGGTGTCATACGATTTGGAATACTATCCCCTCGCCAGTTCTAGCGACGGGGATAGCATTCCACCCCTCTAGAGGGGTAGGACATGTTACTTTACTTAAATGCGGTTAATTTCTAAAAGGGCCTCAGATCCACAAAATGGATGGTTCTGCCACAGACACGAGTCTGACCCCCTGAAGCTGACTGAAACTCAGCCCAAGGGGCCTGGAAAAAGGGCTTCCTGTCGCAGGGCGGTGTTACAACCCCCCAGACAGGAGATAGTGGATTGTAGCAGGGAGGTTTGAAAGAAACCAGACAGTGCCTGGGGAGCACAAGGCTGCCCCTTGCATAATCCGGCCAAACCGGTTCTGGGGCACTCCAGCCCCCGTCCCAGCGCACCATAGGAGGGGACCTAGCAGGTAATCCAGCCCCCCAGATTCGAATAAGAGTGGGAGCCGTGCCAATGCACTTCAGATTATCCTGATGAAACATAAGAAACGAAACTCTGGACCCTTTGACATCCTACTCAACATAGAAGACTGAAGAATCTCCCTTGGGGTCAAGGAGTGACCACCCTGTGCAAACAGGCACCATCCAGCCCTCAACGTCTACTTTGTTGCAGTTCCCGCCGGAACTCGAGCAACAGAGATCAACGAGATCAAGCTTGCCTGCCTTCTAACAGCCCGATCCACAGTCCCTGCAGAGCTGAGACCCGTGGAGGCGACCGGAAGCGTGGGGCACGCCATCTTGGAAAGACCACGAGACGCTGACCGTGCAGCCCACGAGTGACCCTCGAAGCTGTACAATGGGGTTTGAGAAGCCTAAACCCTGAGCCACTTTTGCACTGAAGTTCAGCCCCCTACACTCGACGAGTGCTGCGTGGGGCCCTTCTGATTCTTTTGGCTCACCGCGTTGGCCAGTCCCATGCCAGCCGGCTTGTGGCCCCTGTGACGACGAAACTTGAAATTCAACTTGTGATTCTGGTTACTCCAGATTGGCACCAGCTCCCCTGAAAAGGAGCCCCCACTCTGACCCTCCTGGTCCGAGTGAGAAGCAATCTTCCAGTTCCGCGTGGATTGCTTTTGCCAAGTGTTGTTTGCTCCAATCTTGAAGCTGACAGCGCCGACAGCGAGAGCCTGCGTGGGACAGATCGGGACCTGCTCCTGGACTTCGTAGATGCCCCAGAGCCCACGTGACAGCAGAGAGAAGCTCCTCGACAACTACCTGATTACGCCCGACATTGCCTGGCTCCGCCCTGGTTCCATCCTGGTCACTGCTGAGTGACCCAGACTCTGTCCCCTCTGCTTTCAGGTACTTTTCGACTTGAGTCCACCCTTGGACTCCACCAGACACTTCTCCTTCACCTCGCCTGCAGCCCTTTCAGCTTCAAGCACCAAGAACCTGCGTGACGAAACCCGACTCAACTTCGACCCTGTGCACCCACTTCCTGTGGGTGAGGTAACATTGCAACGCCGGTGTTCCCACACTGGTACACACCTCAAGGGTCTGTGTCTTAAGTTTTGTTCCTCTAGGTTCAGCGGAAGTGTCCTTAAACTCTAACTTTGTAACTTTTACGCACCATTGGTTAACATTGATGCATGCGTGCACTTTCTGCACTGCACCCGAATCCCGCGGGCTTTTCCCGACTTCAGCATTGCTTGTCCCGACTGCTCCCAGCGATTCCCTAGGCCCTAGGCCTAACCACTGATCGATTGGTATCTCTTATACCATTTTTTTAGTATATGGTTTGAGTGGCCCCTAGGCCTCATCCAAAATTGTGCAACTTTGTATGTTATACTGTGCTTTTGATTTAACGCTTGTGCCCCTTTATTCATAAAGAATACTGGGGATTGTTTTTAGTAATAAATACATATATTTTCATAATATATACTTGTGTGGTGTCCTTTCATTTGATATTACAGGATTGTATGTGGTAAAACAGCTTGCTTAACACGACCTCTTAAGTTAAGCCTTTAAGGCTGTTTAGTCCATGCTACCCCTAGGATAGCTTGTCTAATAAGGTTGACTTACAACCAGACACCATAAGGGTTGTTTGGACTGATACAAAGTGGTTCCAGAATTGGAAACATTATATATCAGGCCAACTTTACATTGGTGAGCAGCGGTGCGGATTTGAGCTTGCTGTTTGTTTTACCATTGCAATCTTTTTATCAAATTGAAAGATCACATCAAGTACCTCTAGGTACATATAAATCAAAAGCTTAGCATATTTAAGTTCTACTGAATTTAGTAGTTGTAGATTAAAGGGATTCACACACCCTGACTACAACTCACTAGCAAGGTACAGTAGGGAAACACTTAGTGTAGGTAGGTGCATCACTTACACCACACTAGAGTCATGTCTGACACAGGAAAAGCCTCAGGGTCTGTTCCTGTGACAGTTGACCTTACCCAGGCAACTTCCAGCTATGACAAACTAACCCACAAAGACTTGGTTGCCTTGTGCATCTCAAGAGGGTTAAAAAGGGGCAGAAGTCCCACCAGTCCTTCCCTGATAGCCATTCTAGATCAGGATGACTTGGAAAAGGCAAATGCAGTTCCCTTAGAATCAGGAGAGGGAGTGGACCCCACAGCCACTGAGACCACCCCAGAGGAGGAAGAAGAGGAGGTAGAAGAGGAGGAGGACTCAGAGGTAGATGACCCTGAAGATCAGGATCAAGGGGTTAACCAGGTTGTAGTTGCCAGGCTTAACCAGGCCAACTTAAACCTACTGGGAAATGAGAGGGCCAGCACCTCCCCAGATCCCACCAGAGCATTCTCCCAAGCAACAGAAGAGGGAGATCTCCATCAGGGGACTCTCATATTTCTAGTGCCTCAAGAGAATCTCAGAGAGGCATGACTGCCTCACAAAAGATAGAGCATAAGGCCAGGATGAGAGCTGTCAAACTCCAAATAGAGAGGGAGGAGGTAGCCCTGGCCCAAGCTAGACTTGCCTTGGCAAGAGAGCAGAAATTGGGTGGCTTAGATGTCACTGGTGGCAGCAACATTCCTAGAGAAAAATACAGGAGCTATGATAATTGAAACCTGACAAAAATTGTGGCCCCCTACAAGGAAGGGGATGACATCCACAAATGGATGACTGCTCTTGAGAGAGCCTGCATGGTACAGCAGGTTCCTCAGGATCAGTGGGTTGCAATTGTATGGTACTCCTTTTCAGAGAAAGGGAGGGACAGGCTCCTCACAGTTAGACCTGAGGATGCCAAAAACTACTCTGTCTTGAAGAGTGCTCTTATTGAAGGGTTTGGCCTAACCACTGAGCAATACAGGTTGTTGTTCAGAGACACCCAAAAAGCACAGACTCAAGACTGGACTGATTTTGTAGATTGTGCCACTAAGGCTCTGGAGGGTTGGTTGCAGGGAAGTAAAGTTTCAGACTATACAGGATTGTACAATCTTATCATGAGAGAACAGATCCTTAATAACTGTACAAACCAGCTGTTGCATCAATACCTTATTGACTCTGATTTGACCTCTCCCCAAGAATTGGGAAAGAAGGCAGACAAATGGGTCAGAACAAGGATGAAGCAGAAACCCCAGAACCAAGGTGGTGACCAGAAGAAAACAGACCAGAAGGGTGGAAATCAGAAAGATAAAGAAAAGGACCAGAAGTCTTCAGGCCCCCAAAATAGTAATAAGGAGGGTGGTTCCCAGAATGGAAACAAGAAAAAGAAGAATAATGGCCCAAAGAAGCCTTGGTGTAATAACTGCAAATCAGTTTCACACTGGGGCAGTGAATGCACCAAGACAAATCCAGTCCCCACCACTGCAGCTCCTAAAGCACCTGCACCCCCTAGTTCAGTAAGCAGTGGTGGAACACAGCCAAAGGGTGTAGTAGGGTTAACCCTGGGTACTGAAGTAGGATCTGGCCTAGTCAGAATCCCTACTCAGGCAGTTCTCCTATATGATGTGGACTTAGCTTTGTCCACTACAGTGAGTCCCAGTAACCTGGGCAAATATAGGCAGACGCCTTTAATCAATGAGAAACTGGCTCAGGCCTACAGGGACACATGTGCCAGTGTCACAATGGTGACACCTGACTTTGTGGACCCTGGACAGATTGTACTAGGTGAAAGTTACCTAGTGACCAATGCAAGCAACTCCACTACTTCCCATAGTGTGGCAGTTGTGAACTTCTCCTGGGGAGGGGTAAATGGCCTAAAGAAGGTTGTTGTGAGTGCAGACCTCCCAGTAGACTGTCTGTTAGGCAATGATCTTGAAAGCTCAGTTTGGTCAGAAGTGGAGTACAGGACTCATGCAGAAATGCTAGGGATTTCAGCTCATGTCCTTGCAGTGACAAGGTCTCAGGCTAAGAAGTGCCTTCCTGAACCAGTGGTGGATCTGCCTTCCTGAACCAGTGGTGGATCTGGAAACAATAGACCAACCACAACCCAAGAGAAGGAGCAAGAGAGGAAAGGCTGAGCCTTCTCCCTTGCCCCAGGTTGAGGATCAGGTTTCACAGGAAACTGATTCTGCAGTCCAAGAGGAGACTGTCTCTGAGGAACTTGAACCTGACCAGGTTGAGTTTCTGGGGACAGGGGGACCCTCAAGGGTAGACCTGAGGCAGGCTCAATTAGATTGCCCTTCACTTGAACCCCTCAGACAGCAAGCTGCTGCTGAGGCTGCTGGGGATGCCCAAGGTACCCATACTGTGTATTGGGATGATGGACTCCTTTACTCAGAGGCTAGAGACCCCAAGCCTGGTACAGCCAGGAGGTTGGTCATACCTCAGAAGTTTAGGGGCTTCCTTCTTACCTTGGCCCATGATATTCCCCTTGCAGGACACTTAGGCCAGAACAAAACGTGGGACAGGCTTGTTTCACACTTTCACTGGCCTCACATGTCAGAAAATGTCAAGGAGTTTTGTCGCTCCTGTGTCACTTGCCAAGCCAGTGGTAAGTCAGGTGGCACAACAAAGGCCCCCCTCATACCACTACCTGTGGTGGGGGTACCCTCTGAAAGAGTTGGAATAGATATTGTGGGTCCCATGGATCCTCAAACAGCATCTGGGAACAGATTTATACTGGTGGTAGTGGATCATGCCACCAGGTATCCAGAAGCTATTCCCCTCAGGACCACCACAGCACCTGTGGTGGCAAAAGCCCTCATTGCAGTTTTCTCAAGAGTGGGCTTTCCAAAGGAGGTATTATCAGACAGAGGTACTAACTTCATGTCTAGTTATCTAAAAGCAATGTGGAAGGAATGCGGAGTAAACTACAAGTTTACCACACCCTATCACCCACAGTGCAATGGGCTTGTGGAGAGATTCAACAAGACCCTCAAGGGAATGATAAAAGGTTTACCAGAGAAGCTTAGGCGGAAATGGGACATCCTTTTACCCTGCTTGCTCTTTGCTTACAGAGAGGTCCCACAGAAGGGGGTTGGCTACAGCCCTTTTGAACTTTTGTTTGGCCACCCTGTGAGGGGTCCACTATGTTTGGTAAAGGAAGGATGGGAGTTACCTCTCAAAAAGACTAAGCTGGATGTAGTGGACTATGTACTTGGTCTCCGCTCTAGGATGGCTGAGTATATGGAAAGAACATCCAAAAACCTGGAGGCCAGCCAATAATTACAGAAAGCTTGGCATGACCAAAAGGCTGTCCTGGTTGAGTTCCAGCCAGGGCAGAAGGTGTGGGTGTTGGAGCCAGTGGCCCCAGCAGCACTCCAGGACAAATGGACTGGACCCTACCCTATCATTGAAAAGAAGGGAGAAGTCACCTACCTGGTTGACTTTGGAACCCATAGGAGCCCCCACAGGGTGCTCCATGTGAATCATTTGAAAGCATTTGTGGACAGGGAGGACATGAGCTTGCTCATGGCCACAGATGGGGAACAGGAGGAAGAGAGTGACCCTCTCCCAGACCTGCTTTCTCAGAACCCTGATGATGGTTCAGTTGATGGAGTAGCCTTGGCAGGCAGCCTCACTGACCAGCAGCAGATGGACTGCAGACAAGTTTTGCAAGCCCACAGACACTTGTTTTCACTCACACCCAGCCAGACAAACTGGTGCACCCATGAGGTGGACACTGGTGACAGTCTGCCTGTCAAGAATAAGATCTACAGGCAACCTGACCATGTCAGGGATTGTATCAAGGCTGAGGTGCAAAAGATGTTGGAGCTTGGAGTGATTGAGCCATCAGAGAGCCCATGGGCCAGCCCAGTATTCCTTGTGCCAAAACCTCATACCCAAGATGGAAAGAGAGAAATGAGGTTTTGTGTGGACTACAGAGGTCTCAATTCTGTCACTAGGACAGATGCACATCCCATTCCAAGAGCAGATGAGCTCATTGACAGATTGGCTTCTGCCAAGTTTCTGAGCACATTTGATTTGACAGCTGGCTACTGGCAAATCAGACTAGCCGAGGAGTCAAAAGCCAAGACAGCATTCTCTACCCCCAGTGGGCATTATCAGTTTGTGGTGATGCCCTTTTGGTTTGAAGAATGCACCTGCCACCTTCCAAAGGTTGGTGAATCAAGTCCTTGCTGGGTTGGATGATTTTTGTGCAGCATATCTAGATGATATTGCTGTCTTTAGCTCCACCTGGGAGGATCACCTGATCCACCTGAAGAAGGTTCTGGAGGCCCTGCAAAAGGCAGGCCTGACTATCAAGGCTACAGAGTGCCAGATAGGGCAGAGTAAGGTTGTGTACCTGGGCCACCTAGTAGGTGGAGGTCAGGTTCAACCACTGGAGAGCAAAATCCAGACCATACAGGACTGGGCTCCTCCAGTTACCCAGACACAAGTCAGAGCCTTCGTGGGCCTGACTGGGTATTACAGAAAGTTTGTGAAAAACTATGGGTCCATTGTGACACCATTAAATGACTTGACATCCAAGAAGATGCCAAAAAAGGTTCAGTGGACAGTTAGCTGTCAGAAGGCATTTGATGACCTGAAGAAGGCCATGTGCTCTGCACCTATCCTGAAGAGTCCTAACTACTCCAAACAGTTCATTGTACAGACAGATGCTTCTGAGTTGTGGGTGTGAGCTGTGCTCTCACAACTTAATCAAGATGGTCAAGACCAGCTCATTGCTTTCATTAGCAGAAGGCTGACCCCCAGGGAGAAACGTTGGTCAGCCATTGAGAGGGAGGCCTTTGCTGTGGTTTGGGCCCTGAAGAAGTTGAGGTCCTACTTGTTTGGAACTCACGTCCTAGTACAGACAGACCATAAGCCCCTCTTGTGGCTCAATCAGATGAAGGGTGAAAATCCCAAACTGCTCAGGTGGTCCATTTCCCTACAGGGGATGGACTTTACAGTGGAGCACCGCCCAGGGACTGACCATGGTAATGCAGATGGTCTCTCCAGGTACTTCCACTTAGAACATGAAGACTTATCTGGTCAAGGTTAGTTTAATGTCCCTGCGTTTGGGGGGGGGTTGTGTAGGAGAGTAGGGTCTGCTATCCTATGGTCACCCCAAATTTTTGCTTTTTGCTTCACTGGTTTTAGACTACTGAGGCTGTGGACCTGCTAATCAGACCCCCAGCCTGCTGTTCTCTCTCTAAATTACTGATACATGTGCTATAGGTACATACCACAATTGGAAATGGACTCCTTGTCAGCCCCTGTACCATGCACTATAGGTGCCCAGGGCATAGGTGCCACCAAGGCCTACCAGGGGCTGCAGCATATCTTTTGCCACCCCTGGCTGGTTCTTAAATTGACACAACTGGCTGATCACTCAGCTGGGGCAAGGTGGTGTAATCACCCCTTGCTTAGGTATAGTATACCTATATCTAAACCTATATCTGGACACATATAAACCTGTGAGTCACTCCTATGGAAGGCCTCATCAATCCTGGAGGCAGAGTGCGTGGTTTAATGTGAAATGGAGCTCTAGAATGAGCTGAGCCTGTCTGCAGCCATCGGGAACAAATCCCTAAGCTGTTTCAGGATAATGCCATACCATATACTCTTAAGTGCATTATAATCCTTGCGGTTATATAGCAACTCTGGTTTGGCATTATCAAAACATGTCGTGTAAGGTGTCATACGATTTGGAATACTATCCCCTCGCCAGTTCTGGCGACGGGGATAGCATTCCACCCCTCTAGAGGGGTAGGACAGGTTACTTTACTTAAATGCGGTTAATTTCTAAAAGGGCCTCAGATCCACAAAATGGATGCTTCTGCCACAGACACGAGTCTGACCCCCTGAAGCTGACTGAAACTCAGCCCAAGGGGCCTGGAAAAAGGGTTTCCTGTCGCAGGGCGGTGTTACAACCCCCCAGACAGGAGATAGTGGATTGTAGCAGGGAGGTTTGAAAGAAACCAGACAGTGCCTGGGGAGCACAAGGCTGCCCCTTGCATAATCCGGCCAAACCGGTTCTGGGGCACTCCAGCCCCCGTCCCAGCGCACCATAGGAGGGGACCTAGCAGGTAATCCAGCCCCCCAGATTCGAATAAGAGTGGGAGCCGTGCCAATGCACTTCAGATTATCCTGATGAAACATAAGAAACGAAACTCTGGACCCTTCGACATCCTACTCAACGTAGAAGACTGAAGAATCTCCCTTGGGGTCAAGGAGTGACCACCCTGTGCAAACAGGCACCATCCAGCCCTCAACGTCTACTTTGTTGCAGTTCCCGCCGGAACTCGAGCAACAGAGATCAACGAGATCAAGCTTGCCTGCCTTCTAACAGCCCGATCCACAGTCCCTGCAGAGCTGAGACCCGTGGAGGCGACCGGAAGCGTGGGGCACGCCATCTTGGAAAGACCACGAGACGCTGACCGTGCAGCCCACGAGTGACCCTCGAAGCTGTACAATGGGGTTTGAGAAGCCTAAACCCTGAGCCACTTTTGCACCGAAGTTCAGCCCCCTACACTCGACGAGTGCTGCGTGGGGCCCTTCTGATTCTTTTGGCTCACCGCGTTGGCCAGTCCCATGCCAGCCGGCTTGTGGCCCCTGTGCCGACGAAACTTGAAATTCGACTTGTGATTCTGGTTACTCCAGATTGGCACCAGCTCCCCTGAAAAGGAGCCCCCACTCTGACCCTCCTGGTCCGAGTGAGAAGCAATCTTCCAGTTCCGCGTGGATTGCTTTTGCCAAGTGTTGTTTGCTCCAATCTTGAAGCCGACAGCGCCGACAGCGCCGACAGCAAGAGCCTGCGTGGGACAGATCGGGACCTGCTCCTGGACTTCGTAGATGCCCCAGAGCCCACGTGACAGCAGAGAGAAGCTCCTCGACAACCACCTGATTACGCCCGACATTGCCTGGCTCCGCCCTGGTTCCATCCTGGTCACTGCTGAGTGACCCAGACTCTGTCCCCTCTGCTTTCAGGTACTTTTCGACTTGAGTCCACCCTTGGACTCCACCAGACACTTCTCCTTCACCTCGCCTGCAGCCCTTTCAGCTTCAAGCACCAAGAACCTGCGTGACGAAACCCGACTCAACTTCGACCCTGTGCACCCACTTCCTGTGGGTGAGGTAACATTGCAACGCCGGTGTTCCCACACTGGTACACACCTCAAGGGTCTGTGTCTTAAGTTTTGTTCCTCTAGGTTCAGCGGAAGTGTCCTTAAACTCTAACTTTGTAACTTTTACGCACCATTGGTTAACATTGATGCATGCGTGCACTTTCTGCACTGCACCCGAATCCCGCGGGCTTTTCCCGACTTCAGCATTGCTTGTCCCGACTGCTCCCAGCGATTCCCTAGGCCCTAGGCCTAACCACTGATCGATTGGTATCTCTTATACCATTTTTTTAGTATATGGTTTGAGTGGCCCCTAGGCCTCATCCAAAATTGTGCAACTTTGTATGTTATACTGTGCTTTTGATTTAACGCTTGTGCCCCTTTATTCATAAAGAATACTGGGGATTGTTTTTAGTAATAAATACATATATTTTCATAATATATACTTGTGTGGTGTCCTTTCATTTGATATTACAGGATTGTATGTGGTAAAACAGCTTGCTTAACACGACCTCTTAAGTTAAGCCTTTAAGGCTGTTTAGTCCATGCTACCCCTAGGATAGCTTGTCTAATAAGGTTGACTTACAACCAGACACCATAAGGGTTGTTTGGACTGATACAAAGTGATTCCAGAATTGGAAACATTATATATCAGGCCAACTTCTCACATTGGTGAGCAGCGGTGCGGATTTGAGCTTGCTGTTTGTTTTACCATTGCAATCTTTTTATCAAATTGAAAGATCACATCAAGTACCTCTAGGTACATATAAATCAAAAGCTTAGCATATTTAAGTTCTACTGAATTTAGTAGTTGTAGATTAAAGGGATTAGCACACCCTGACTACAACTCACTAGCAAGGTACAGTAGGGAAACACTTAGTGTAGGTAGGTGCATCACTTACACCACACTAGAGTCATGTCTGACACAGGAAAAGCCTCAGGGTCTGTTCCTGTGACAGTTGACCTTACCCAGGCAACTTCCAGCTATGACAAACTAACCCACAAAGACTTGGTTGCCTTGTGCATCTCAAGAGGGTTAAAAAGGGGCAGAAGTCCCACCAGTCCTTCCCTGATAGCCATTCTAGATCAGGATGACTTGGAAAAGGCAAATGCAGTTCCCTTAGAATCAGGAGAGGGAGTGGACCCCACAGCCACTGAGACCACCCCAGAGGAGGAAGAAGAGGAGGTAGAAGAGGAGGAGGACTCAGAGGTAGATGACCCTGAAGATCAGGATCAAGGGGTTAACCAGGTTGTAGTTGCCAGGCTTAACCAGGCCAACTTAAACCTACTGGGAAATGAGAGGGCCAGCACCTCCCCAGATCCCACCAGAGCATTCTCCCAAGCAACAGAAGAGTGAGATCTCCATCAGGGGACTCTCATATTTCTAGTGCCTCAAGAGAATCTCAGAGAGGCATGACTGCCTCACAAAAGATAGAGCATAAGGCCAGGATGAGAGCTGTCAAACTCCAAATAGAGAGGGAGGAGGTAGCCCTGGCCCAAGCTAGACTTGCCTTGGCAAGAGAGCAGAAATTGGGTGGCTTAGATGTCACTGGTGGCAGCAACATTCCTAGAGAAAAATACAGGAGCTATGATAATTGAAACCTGACAAAAATTGTGGCCCCCTACAAGGAAGGGGATGACATCCACAAATGGATGACTGCTCTTGAGAGAGCCTGCATGGTACAGCAGGTTCCTCAGGATCAGTGGGTTGCAATTGTATGGTACTCCTTTTCAGAGAAAGGGAGGGACAGGCTCCTCACAGTTAGACCTGAGGATGCCAAAAACTACTCTGTCTTGAAGAGTGCTCTTATTGAAGGGTTTGGCCTAACCACTGAGCAATACAGGTTGTTGTTCAGAGACACCCAAAAAGCACAGACTCAAGACTGGACTGATTTTTTAGATTGTGCCACTAAGGCTCTGGAGGGTTGGTTGCAGGGAAGTAAAGTTTCAGACTATACAGGATTGTACAATCTTATCATGAGAGAACAGATCCTTAATAACTGTACAAACCAGCTGTTGCATCAATACCTTATTGACTCTGATTTGACCTCTCCCCAAGAATTGGGAAAGAAGGCAGACAAATGGGTCAGAACAAGGATGAAGCAGAAACCCCAGAACCAAGGTGGTGACCAGAAGAAAACAGACCAGAAGGGTGGAAATCAGAAAGATAAAGAAAAGGACCAGAAGTCTTCAGGCCCCCAAAATAGTAATAAGGAGGGTGGTTCCCAGAATGGAAACAAGAAAAAGAAGAATAATGGCCCAAAGAAGCCTTGGTGTAATAACTGCAAATCAGTTTCACACTGGGGCAGTGAATGCACCAAGACAAATCCAGTCCCCACCACTGCAGCTCCTAAAGCACCTGCACCCCCTAGTTCAGTAAGCAGTGGTGGAACACAGCCAAAGGGTGTAGTAGGGTTAACCCTGGGTACTGAAGTAGGATCTGGCCTAGTCAGAATCCCTACTCAGGCAGTTCTCCTATATGATGTGGACTTAGCTTTGTCCACTACAGTGAGTCCCAGTAACCTGGGCAAATATAGGCAGACGTCTTTAATCAATGAGAAACTGGCTCAGGCCTACAGGGACACATGTGCCAGTGTCACAATGGTGACACCTGACTTTGTGGACCCTGGACAGATTGTACTAGGTGAAAGTTACCTAGTGACCAATGCAAGCAACTCCACTACTTCCCATAGTGTGGCAGTTGTGAACTTCTCCTGGGGAGGGGTAAATGGCCTAAAGAAGGTTGTTGTGAGTGCAGACCTCCCAGTAGACTGTCTGTTAGGCAATGATCTTGAAAGCTCAGTTTGGTCAGAAGTGGAGTACAGGACTCATGCAGAAATGCTAGGGATTTCAGCTCATGTCCTTGCAGTGACAAGGTCTCAGGCTAAGAAGTGCCTTCCTGAACCAGTGGTGGATCTGCCTTCCTGAACCAGTGGTGGATCTGGAAACAATAGCCAACCACAACCCAAGAGAAGGAGCAAGAGAGGAAAGGCTGAGCCTTCCCCCTTGCCCCAGGTTGAGGATCAGGTTTCACAGGAAACTGATTCTGCAGTCCAAGAGGAGACTGTCTCTGAGGAACTTGAACCTGACCAGGTTGAGTTTCTGGGGACAGGGGGACCCTCAAGGGCAGACCTGAGGCAGGCTCAATTAGATTGCCCTTCACTTGAACCCCTCAGACAGCAAGCTGCTGCTGAGGCTGCTGGGGATGCCCAAGGTACCCATACTGTGTATTGGGATGATGGACTCCTTTACTCAGAGGCTAGAGACCCCAAGCCTGGTACAGCCAGGAGGTTGGTCATACCTCAGAAGTTTAGGGGCTTCCTTCTTACCTTGGCCCATGATATTCCCCTTGCAGGACACTTAGGCCAGAACAAAACGTGGGACAGGCTTGTTTCACACTTTCACTGGCCTCACATGTCAGAAAATGTCAAGGAGTTTTGTCGCTCCTGTGTCACTTGCCAAGCCAGTGGTAAGTCAGGTGGCACAACAAAGGCCCCCCTCATACCACTACCTGTGGTGGGGGTATCCTCTGAAAGAGTTGGAATAGATATTGTGGGTCCCATGGATCCTCAAACAGCATCTGGGAACAGATTTATACTGGTGGTAGTGGATCATGCCACCAGGTATCCAGAAGCTATTCCCCTCAGGACCACCACAGCACCTGTGGTGGCAAAAGCCCTCATTGCAGTTTTCTCAAGAGTGGGCTTTCCAAAGGAGGTATTATCAGACAGAGGTACTAACTTCATGTCTAGTTATCTAAAAGCAATGTGGAAGGAATGCGGAGTAAACTACAAGTTTACCACACCCTATCACCCACAGTGCAATGGGCTTGTGGAGAGATTCAACAAGACCCTCAAGGGAATGATAAAAGGTTTACCAGAGAAGCTTAGGCGGAAATGGGACATCCTTTTACCCTGCTTGCTCTTTGCTTACAGAGAGGTCCCACAGAAGGGGGTTGGCTACAGCCCTTTTGAACTTTTGTTTGGCCACCCTGTGAGGGGTCCACTATGTTTGGTAAAGGAAGGATGGGAGTTACCTCTCAAAAAGACTAAGCTGGATGTAGTGGACTATGTACTTGGTCTCCGCTCTAGGATGGCTGAGTATATGGAAAGAACATCCAAAAACCTGGAGGCCAGCCAATAATTACAGAAAGCTTGGCATGACCAAAAGGCTGTCCTGGTTGAGTTCCAGCCAGGGCAGAAGGTGTGGGTGTTGGAGCCAGTGGCCCCAGCAGCACTCCAGGACAAATGGACTGGACCCTACCCTATCATTGAAAAGAAGGGAGAAGTCACCTACCTGGTTGACTTTGGAACCCATAGGAGCCCCCACAGGGTGCTCCATGTGAATCGTTTGAAAGCATTTGTGGACAGGGAGGACATGAGCTTGCTCATGGCCACAGATGGGGAACAGGAGGAAGAGAGTGACCCTCTCCCAGACCTGCTTTCTCAGAACCCTGATGATGGTTCAGTTGATGGAGTAGCCTTGGCAGGCAGCCTCACTGACCAGCAGCAGATGGACTGCAGACAAGTTTTGCAAGCCCACAGACACTTGTTTTCACTCACACCCAGCCAGACAAACTGGTGCACCCATGAGGTGGACACTGGTGACAGTCTGCCTGTCAAGAATAAGATCTACAGGCAACCTGACCATGTCAGGGATTGTATCAAGGCTGAGGTGCAAAAGATGTTGGAGCTTGGAGTGATTGAGCCATCAGAGAGCCCATGGGCCAGCCCAGTAGTCCTTGTGCCAAAACCTCATACCCAAGATGGAAAGAGAGAAATGAGGTTTTGTGTGGACTACAGAGGTCTCAATTCTGTCACTAGGACAGATGCACATCCCATTCCAAGAGCAGATGAGCTCATTGACAGATTGGCTTCTGCCAAGTTTCTGAGCACATTTGATTTGACAGCTGGCTACTGGCAAATCAGACTAGCCGAGGAGTCAAAAGCCAAGACAGCATTCTCTACCCCCAGTGGGCATTATCAGTTTGTGGTGATGCCCTTTTGGTTTGAAGAATGCACCTGCCACCTTCCAAAGGTTGGTGAATCAAGTCCTTGCTGGGTTGGATGATTTTTGTGCAGCATATCTAGATGATATTGCTGTCTTTAGCTCCACCTGGGAGGATCACCTGATCCACCTGAAGAAGGTTCTGGAGGCCCTGCAAAAGGCAGGCCTGACTATCAAGGCTACAAAGTGCCAGATAGGGCAGAGTAAGGTTGTGTACCTGGGCCACCTAGTAGGTGGAGGTCAGGTTCAACCACTGGAGAGCAAAATCCAGACCATACAGGACTGGGCTCCTCCAGTTACCCAGACACAAGTCAGAGCCTTCTTGGGCCTGACTGGGTATTACAGAAAGTTTGTGAAAAACTATGGGTCCATTGTGACACCATTAAATGACTTGACATCCAAGAAGATGCCAAAAAAGGTTCAGTGGACAGTTAGCTGTCAGAAGGCATTTGATGACCTGAAGAAGGCCATGTGCTCTGCACCTATCCTGAAGAGTCCTAACTACTCCAAACAGTTCATTGTACAGACAGATGCTTCTGAGTTGTGGGTGTGAGCTGTGCTCTCACAACTTAATCAAGATGGTCAAGACCAGCTCATTGCTTTCATTAGCAGAAGGCTGACCCCCAGGGAGAAACGTTGGTCAGCCATTGAGAGGGAGGCCTTTGCTGTGGTTTGGGCCCTGAAGAAGTTGAGGTCCTACTTGTTTGGAACTCACGTCCTAGTACAGACAGACCATAAGCCCCTCTTGTGGCTCAATCAGATGAAGGGTGAAAATCCCAAACTGCTCAGGTGGTCCATTTCCCTACAGGGGATGGACTTTACAGTGGAGCACCGCCCAGGGACTGACCATAGTAATGCAGATGGTCTCTCCAGGTACTTCCACTTAGAACATGAAGACTTATCTGGTCAAGGTTAGTTTAATGTCCCTGCGTTTGGGGGGGGGGGTTGTGTAGGAGAGTAGGGTCTGCTATCCTATGGTCACCCCAAATTTTTGCTTTTTGCTTCACTGGTTTTAGACTACTGAGGCTGTGGACCTGCTAATCAGACCCCCAGCCTGCTGTTCTCTCTCTAAATTACTGATACATGTGCTATAGGTACATACCACAATTGGAAATGGACTCCTTGTCAGCCCCTGTACCATGCACTATAGGTGCCCAGGGCATAGGTGCCACCAAGGCCTACCAGGGGCTGCAGCATATCTTTTGCCACCCCTGGCTGGTTCTTAAATTGACACAACTGGCTGATCACTCAGCTGGGGCAAGGTGGTGTAATCACCCCTTGCTTAGGTATAGTATACCTATATCTAAACCTATATCTGGACACATATAAACCTGTGAGTCACTCCTATGGAAGCCTCATCAATCCTGGAGGCAGAGTGCGTGGTTTAATGTGAGATGGAGCTCTAGCATGAGCTGAGCCTGTCTGCAGCCATCGGGAACAAATCCCTAAGCTGTTTCAGGATAATGCCATACCATATACTCTTAAATGCATTATAATCCTTGCGGTTATATAGCAACTCTGGTTTGGCTTTATCAAAACATGTCGTGTAAGGTGTCATACGATTTGGAATACTATCCCCTCGCCAGTTCTGGCGACGGGGATAGCATTCCACCCCTCTAGAGGGGTAAGACATGTTACTCTACTTAAATGCGGTTAATTTCTAAAAGGGCCTCAGATCCACAAAATGGATGCTTCTGCCACAGACACGAGTCTGACCCCCTGAAGCTGACCGAAACTCAGCCCAAGGTGCCTGGACAAAGGGTTTCCTGTCGCAGGGCGGTGTTACAACCCCCCAGACAGGAGATAGTGGATTGTAGCAGGGAGGTTTGAAAGAAACCAGACAATGCCTGGGGAGCACAAGGCTGCCCCTTGCATAATCCGGCCAAACCGGTTCTGGGGCACTCCAGCCCCCATCCCAGCGCGGCCAGGATCAAAGGAAGGGGGTGTATCCACCCACTTCCTGGGTCCCACCCATAGGAGGGGACCTAGCAGGTAATCCAGCCCCCCAGATTCGAATAAGAGTGGGAGCCGTGCCAATGCACTTCAGATTATCCTGATGAAACATAAGAAATGAAACTCTGGACCCTTCGACATCCTACTCAACGTAGAAGACTGAAGAATCTCCCTTGTGGTGAAGGAGTGACCACCCTGTGCAAACAGGCACCATCCAGCCCTCGACATCTACTTTGTTGCAGTTCCTGCCGGAACTCGAGCAACAGAGATCAACAAGATCAAGCTTGTCTGCCTTCTAACAGCCCGATCCACAGTCCCTGCAGAGCTGAGACCCGTGGACGCGACCGGAAGCGTGGGGCACGCCATCTTGGAAAGACCACAAGATGCTGACCGTGCGGCCCACGAGTGACCCTCGAAGCTGTACAACGGGGTTTGAGAAGTCCCAACCCTGAGCCACTCTTGCACCGAAATTCAGCCCCCTACACTCGACGAGTGCTGCGTGGGGCCCTTCTGCTTCTTTTGGCTCACCGCGTTGGCCAGTCCCTTGCCAGCTGGCTTGTGGCCCCTGTGCCGATGAAACTTGGAATTCGACTTGTGATTCTGGTTGCTCCAGATTGGCACCAGCTCCCCTGAAAAGGAGCCCCCACTCTGACCCTCCTGGTCCGAGTGAGAAGCAATCTTCCAGTTCCGCGTGGATTGCTTTTGCCAAGTGTTGTTTGCTCCAATCTTGAAGCCGACAGCGCCGACGGCAAGAGCCTGCATGGGACAGATCGTGACCTGCTCCTGGACTTTGTAGATGCCCCAGAGCCCACGTGACAGCGGAGAGAAGCTCCTCGACAACCACCTGATTGCGCCCGACATTGCCTGGTTCCGCCCTGGTTCCATCCTGGTCACTGCTGAGTGACCCAGACTCTGTCCCCTCTGCTTTCAGGTACTTTTCGACTTGAGTCCACCCTTGGACTCCACCGGACACTTCTCCTTCACCTCGCCTGCAGCCCTTTCAGCTTCAAGCACCAAGAACCTGCGTGACGAAACCCGACTCAACTTCGACCCTGTGCACCCACTTCCTGTGGGTGAGGTAACATTGCAACGCCAGTGTTCCCACACTGGTACACACCTCTAGGGTCTGTGTCTTAAGTTTTGTTCCTCTAGGTTCAGCGGAAGTGTCCTTAAACTCTAACTTTGTAACTTTTACGCACCATTGGTTAACATTGATGCATGCGTGCACTTTCTGCACTGCACCCGAATCCCGTGGGCTTTTCCCGACTTCAGCATTGCTTGTCCCGACTGCTCCCAGCGATTCCCTAGGCCCTAGGCCTAACCACTGATCGATTGGTATCTCTTATACCATTTTTTTAGTATATGGTTTGAGTGGCCCCTAGGCCTCATCCAAAATTGTGCAACTTTGTATGTTATACTGTGCTTTTGATTTAACGCTTGTGCCCCTTTATTCATAAAGAATACTGGGGATTGTTTTTAGTAATAAATACATATATGTTTATAATATATACTTGTGTGGTGTCCTTTCATTTGATATTACAGGATTGTATGTGGTAAAACAGCTTGCTTAACACGACCTCTTAAGTTAAGCCTTTAAGGCTGCTTAGTCCATGCTACCCCTAGGATAGCTTGTCTAATAAGGTTGACTTACAACCAGACACCATAAGGGTTGTTTGGACTGATACAAAGTGGTTCCAGAATTGGAAACATTATATATCAGGCCAACTTCTCACATCCACAAAAAAGCTTTTGATATTTGCTATTATAAAACCATTGAAATTCACTGAAAAAACCATAGGTTATAGACCATATATAGTTAGGAATTAGCATTTACAAAACCTTGAAAATTCACTGAAAAAACCATAGGTTATAGACCATATATAGTTAGGAATGAGAATTTAAAAAACCTTATTTTACTCACACAAAACCATTGAAATTCCATATATAGTTAGTTGCACTAACTATATATCGCGCACCCGCAATCCACTGCTGATGATGTCACATATTACATCATTCATGACATGGTCAGTGACATCACTGATGACATCACTGATGACATCTCAAATGACATCACTGATGACATCTCATTTGACATCAATGACCACATCACTGATGATATCATTCATGTGACAATACAATGCATCTCCTCACATTTTAATATAACGTCTGTTACACCCAGTGTTAAATACAGAGTATAATTTTTGAAACCATTGACACACCAATACTAGTTACTACATACGCACTCACTGATTCCTACGTCTACACACACATTCACCCATTCACCCATACAATCATTCATACATACAATCACTCATCTTTACAACACTATCATATGCACTCATACACCTATACAGACACTCACACTCTGCCACTCATCCATGGAGTTACTCACACACCTAGTCAATCCTGTAAAGAATCAATCACACTTCCATTTTCTAATCTATACAGTTAAACATAGAGCACCTTACATTTTCAAACATATACTAACACATACTTACTCTCTTATACAATCATTGATACAAGTACACATTGATCTGCACAGTCACACACCTCCCAGCCAGCCACACACACACTCAGTCTCCCATACAAATACTTGGACAATCAATCAATAACCGATATAGTTACTCATATAGCTACTGATCAACACATGCAGCAGTTTACAGAACAACAGACATAATGATGCACAAATTAAGACAGTTTAGTCACTAACCCATGCACTCAGTGAGACACATTTAATCACTCACTCATACATTCAGTCATGCACCTACTAAATCCTTCGTCCAGACACTTATACTTCCACTCATTCTTCAATATGTAAGACATATTTTAACTTTACAGAAACATACAGTCACTGGATGTTGTCATCAGTGATGTCATCAGTGATGTCATTTGAGATGTCATCAGTGATGTCATAAGTGATGTCACTGACCATGTCATGAATGATGTAATATGTGACATCATCAGCAGTGGATTGCGGGTGCGCGATATATAGTTAGTGCAACTAACTATATATGGAATTTCAATGGTTTTGTGTGAGTAAAATAAGGTTTTTTAAATGCTAATTCCTAACTATATATGGTCTATAACCTATGGTTTTTTCAGTGA
Source organism: Lissotriton helveticus (assembly GCF_964261635.1). Taxonomy (NCBI): domain Eukaryota; kingdom Metazoa; phylum Chordata; class Amphibia; order Caudata; family Salamandridae; genus Lissotriton; species Lissotriton helveticus. Next base: position 896,713,650 of record NC_136072.1, on the reverse strand, counting down.
ATATATATATATATATATATATATATATATACATACATATATATATATACATACATATATGTATATATATGTATATATATGTATATATATATATATGTGTATATATATATATATTCACTGGAAAAACCATAGGTTTTATACATGTTATAGTTAGGAAGTAGCCTTTAAAAAACCTATGAAATTCACTGAAAAAACCATAGGTTTTACACACGTTATAGTTAGGAAGTAGCATTTAAAAAACCTATGAAATTCACTGAAAAAACCATAGGTTTTACACCAGTTATAGTTAGCTGGAAATTTTACTCGCATAAAACCATTGAAATTCCCACGTTATAGTTAGTTGGACTCACTATAACTTGCGCGTGCAATGCACTGCTGATGACATCACATATTACATCACTCAAGACATGGTCAGTGACATCACTCATGACATCAGCAGTGCATTGCACGCGCAAGTTATAGTGAGTCCAACTAACTATAACGTGGGAATTTCAATGGTTTTATGCAAGTAAAATTTCCAGCTAACTATAACTGGTGTAAAACCTATGTTTTTTTCAGTGAATATATATATACATACATATGTATATATATATATATATATATATATAAATATGTATATATATATATATATATATATATATATATATATATATATATATATATAGATAGATAGATAGATAGATAGATAGATAGATAGATAGATAGATAGATAGATAGATAGATAGATAGATAGATAGATAGATAGATAGATAGATAGATAGATAGATAGATAGATATATAGATAGATAGATATTAATTTACTGGGTTGCCATTACGGAAGTAAAGGATGACGACGCCATGTCCTGCTGCAATATGCGTTTTTAATAGTCAGCTGCTGGACGCGTTTCGCCTGTCCTGCAGGCTTGTTCACCAACAGTTTGCAGTAAAGTTTCCACCATTTTTAAAAGCCCCAATTAACGTGTCACATGTGCAAAACTACTATTGCAGTGTATTGAAAGACAAACTGGTAGTTCTCATGATCAGCTTCCTTGCCCAGGAATCCTGTAATTTGCTCAAATTCTTCAATAACTTTTTGCCTGTCGATTTCAGTGTATTTAACCAGAATTAACAACATTCTTTCTAATGATTCGTGGTGGTTATTATCTGCCCACTCTTGGAGCATATTAGGATTAGGGTCTTCATATGTGGGGGCCACCAAAATCCTTAATCCTCTGGATTGACCAGAATGATTTTAATTGCAAATTTATACAATGAAGCTGATAATAGAGCAGTTTACAATATTTTATCGGCAATTCTGCATAACGATGTGAATATATAAGTTGCTCTTTTGTTGATCTATTATTAGGTCGCAATGTTGTGATACTTAGGGCACTTGCCCACGATCACAACTTCATTTTCAATCTGAACTTAAGTTTGACGATTTCATCTTGAGTTTTAATTTGAAAAATCATGTATGAATACGCAGTTTGGAAAACAGATATTTAATAGCCCTTACCTGCTTGCTTGCCCTGTTACGTGGCTGACCTAACTCTCGCCCCTTTGCTCCTGAAGCCCTGTGTGGGGGTGAAGGCGTGCCGCCCAGGTCTCTGCATCTGCTCCCACTCCCGTTCGCGGACCGCCGACTGGAGGGACTACTGCTCCCAGGTGGCAGTGCGGTCTCGCAAGAGGACGGGAGTAGGCCTATTAGTTTGCTTGTGGGCTCCCGCGGGGCGGGGCGCCCTTACCTGCTGTACCGGATTGCTTGCCCTGTTACGTGGCTGACCTGACTCTCGTCCCTTTGCTCCTGAAGCCCTGTGGGGGGGTGAAGACGTGCCACCCAGGTCTCTGCATCTGCTTCCGCTCCCGTTCACGGACTGCCGACTGGGGGGACTACAGCTCCCAGGTGTCAGCGCGGTCTCGCGAGAGGACGGGAGCAGGCCTATAAGTTTGCTTGTGGGCTCCCGCGGCGTGAGACGTGCGCGGGCTCGCCCGGGCCAAGGGCGGGCGCGTCCTTGCCCGTCATACCCTGACAAAGACTGGACTGGGCCACCCCGCTGATATCTGGACACTGATAGATCTTAAGTTGTTGGTAAGCTCCAACTACCAGAGTGGCTGGACTTTTATTGTTTTTTTTTGTTTTTTTCATTTTAATTTTCCGGTGGTTTGTCATATTGTCCATCTACTTTTCTTTTCTCCTCACCCGCGATAAAGGGTTGCGCTATGAGTAAACGCAAAGGCCCCACAGCTACCCTAGATGCTTAATCCCTTCTAAATCATGAGATCCAGATTGCTGAAAGGAGACTGTCCCTTGACCCAATTTACACACAAAGAGGTTCACCTAGGCTCTCAGGTACACCACAGATACCACCCATGGGCTCCGAATAAAAAGGTGAGGAGGACGGACTGGTTCTTACTTGTTCTAAGTTATCCAGCCCTACAAATATAAATGATATATCCAATGCGGGCTCCAGATTAAGAAATAAAAACCAGACATTGGCAACAAAAAAAAATAGATGGCAGATGTGCAAAAGCTCCGGCTCCCAGGAAAGCAAGGGCTAGGGTTGCTGGGGTTTTGGCACAAGGTGGGAAAACTAAAACATGCCTAGACATCAACAGAGTTCTTGGAAAGAGTGTATCCACTCAGACAGAGTTCCATGATGACCTAAATGATTCCGCCCCAGCCAACCTTCTCGGGGATCTTGAGTTGATCGTAAAGAGATCCCTGGATTCTGCTAGGGAAGGCATGTTAGCTGATCTAGCCAATCATATTAATAAGGCCCTAAAACCACTGGAAGAGAAGATGGGTCTATTGCAAAACACTATGGGTCTGTTGAGTTCTAGTACCTATCTATCTGGTGACTGTGCACAGCAGAGAGAGGGATTGGAAAAATACAGGGAGTTCCATCAAAAGCAAGTGCTCAGGTTGCAAATAGGTCCATCCCACTCGAACCAGAGATAACTATATGCCATGATAAGGCTAGGAACAATCCTAGACCACATAACAAACTTACAGTAGACAATAGCACAGAATCAATGGTAACTGAGGTAAGAGCTAGTATTGAACCTCAACAGGAGCTAGGAGGCTCTCGATATGGTGCCTCAGTTTGTGATAGATATGGGGCCCAAACAGATAAACCAGTTCTATTTAGCCCTAAAGGTACAGATTTAATCCCCAACGAGGATGTCCTAAAGCTACCACCTGCGTCTTGTCCCTACACGCTAATTTTAGCAGGGGTACCGGTGCTCAGGAGGGAACAGAAAGAGAATTGGACTAACTTGAAAAATAAGGTGGTTGATTGGCTAGCAAAATTCAGGAAATTTAACCCAATGAGAGAAGCTGATATCCTAATGGTACACAGGGTGGGCTAGGTGGGAGAATCTAGGAAGAACATCAGAGGGGATTGTGTGGTGGTAAATTTTAGGCGGCCCCACATGATCAGGGCCATTTTAGCGAACAATGAGACGTTTGATTTGGGGACCACCAATATTAGTGCGCTACTGTTGGGATACTTTTATAGACCATCGGAGATAGGTAACTCAAATAGTGATGACCCGAAACTCTCATTGAATAATTGCTTTGCTGGTCCTATCAACCCTTGATGATCTGGATTGACATGTAAAGCCTACACTCTTTGGGCTGGAAACATCTACAGCGTCCAGAGAGGTGAATTGCTTGGATAGGGCTGAAGTATTTACTTCGGCGATGGCAGAAGGCTTTAGCGAAACCCAGGTGGCAAAAGCAGAGGTTCCTCTGCGTAATAGGATAGACAACATTGATTCTCATAGTAGTATTGGGACTCTGGGAAATGATGATGTATTGCAATTTAGGGCATCCAGAGATACACTAAATCTGCATGTTATATCACGGAACATTGCAGGTCTAAAGAGGAATATGCCAGATCCAATGTGGAATGATTATATAGAGGCTGGTGACGTGATACTCCTACAGGAGACCTGGCTTCTAGACTTACCCCACAGAGTTGGTTTTAAAACATTCTGTGTGGGGCCGAGTCCCTCATTAAGGGGAAGACCAGCGGGGGGACTGGTGATTTGGATACGGGTTTCCCTTGAAATTACTATAGTGCCGTTGGATGTCGCGTCTAAAGATATATTGGGTCTAAAACTAGTTTCCAAAGATGGTGGGGCTGTATATGTGTTTAATATTTATAATAGACCTAGCCCTGCACATCGTGAGTCACTAGTAATTAACCAGCTGGAACACCTCCTTGATACACTAGGACACTAACGGAATATTATAGTTGGAGGTGACTTTAACTGTAATTTCGAGCCAGTGTCGGGACTCGGTAACTTACTGGAGGTCGAAGACCTGTCGTTTAATATCCCAGAGTTAGAAAGTAATGAAGAGGTTAAGTGTACAGTTGCTGTGACTCAACCATTAAGATTAACAATGTCTTATAGCCTTAGAGCCTGCAATGGGCGCCTTCCATCAGACAGACCCAATGCTCATACGTTCAGCAGAGGTAAATCACGGAGCAATATAGACTATGTTCTAGTGTCATTGGGATTTTGGAGTCACTTGGTCGGCTTTCAAATAGATGACAGAGTTGGAAGTGACCACCGACCCTTGAGCTTGTCGATATTGCGAGATTTTTTTCTCCCATACCATTCTGATTCTGAGGAGATAGGTAGTTGGGATAATGACATTATACTAAGGTGAAATAATCGAGTTATAAAATGGCCATTTATCCTACGGAACATAAAAGTAATGGCTAGCATCTATTAAATTTTTGCAGAGACCATTGCACCCTTTATTGAAAATCCCCTAGACCAATTTAAGATGACAGATCTTCATGGCAGATTGGTTATCTCCTTAGGACCTGTACTAACTAAAGTGCCCAAAGAAAAAAAGATAGGAACAATAGACAGGACTAGTTTAGGCAACCCGTGGTATAACGGGGATTGCCGAATAGCCAAGCAAGAGCTAATTAAGGCTATTAAGAACAAACAAATTGATAAAATAAGGGATAAAAGAGGCATCTATAAACAGACCATTGAAGTTGCAAAGAGGTCTTGGGATGAGGAGATTTGGGCAGATTTAATTTGTGCAGCCAAAGATAAGGATTAGTCCGGATTTTGGAACTTGATGGCTAAAGACAATAGGTCCGGGAGAACACAAAGAGACTTATTCCTAGATGAAAATACTTGGGTGGATCACTTCTCTGCACTTTACTCTGAATCCAATGGTAATAGTTTTGTTCTAACAGAGGAAATGATTAACAATGCTAAGGCAGCCAAGCTGAATTTCACTCTAAATAAAATGATTTCAATATTGGGATCAGTCAAATCCGGCAAAGCACCGAGACCGGACAAAATTCCTGGTGACCTTTTAAAACATGATTTAAGTATATGGGGTCCATACATCAACCACCTATGCAATGCGATAGCTAAATTTGAACCAATACCAAATACGTGGAAAGGGGCGGAAATAATTAAAATTTTTAAAAAGGGTGAGAGACACGATCCGGCGAATTATCGCCCTATTAGTCTGATTGACATTCCACAGAAACTGTTCGCCAGGCATTTACTATCTCGGCTATCGGTTTGGATTGAAGAAGTTGGGTTGCTTTCTAAATATCAAGCTGGGTTTAGAAAGAAGACTAGTACCATCGACCAAGTCTTAAGATTTTTGTGTCTTTGCTGGAAATATATAACCCTAAGACAAGGTAGTTTATATATTGCCTTTGTTGACTTGAGGGCTGGGTTCAATTTGGTGCCTAGGAGCCGCCTTTGGGGCTGCCTGAAGGACTTAGGGGTACCAATCGAATTATTGGTCCAGATAATCAGGTTACACAAGGGGAATTACGCAAAAGTGAGATGGGGCCGAGGGAAGAACTTACCAGGGAAATACATGTGAGACGGGGTGTGCGCCAAGGCTGTGTCTTGGCGCCCACCTTGTTCACATTGTATGTAAATGATATTCCTTGTTTCCTGGAAGGTTGTAAAAATTATTCCCCTAGGTTGGCTGGGGAAATGATACCGGCATTACTTTTTGCAGATGACACCATCTTAATCTCGCAAACCCCCAGTGGCCTCCAGAATCTGTTGAATTACTTTCACCTGTACTGTACTAACAAGGGATTGGAAATTAATCCATGCAAGACCAAATACATGTCTATTAACCCACATAAATCTTTTAAAAAGAATCTAGAGTTACATTGTCAAAGATTAGAATATGTACATAGCTTTAATTATTTGGGCATTACACTGGATTTGAAACCATCCTGGAAGCCGCAATTGGAAAAAAACGGATTAGTTCTCCTCCAAAACTGCGCTCCCATTACAAAGAAACATGGAGGGAGTACCTCTAAGGCTGTCTCTCCAGCCATAGAGGTTTACAAATTCAAGGCTCAGTCAGCTGCCTTGTATGGGGCTGAACTTTGGGGACCTTATTGTAAACGTAACTTTGAAATTGGAGAAAATAAATTTATTCGCAAGTTACTGTCTCTACCCAATAGGACCCCGATGCTTCCGATAACACTTGATCTTAATTTAAAACGTACTGATAATCTTGCAGTATTACGTCCCCTTTTATTTTGGGTAAGAATTTGGGCAACGGTAGAGCTTGTACACTACAAAAAATGGTTGTAGGAGATAATGAGTATCGATCTTTTAAAGGCCATACCGTGGTTGCACCATGTGTCAACATGGCTAAAAAAAAATAGGACTATCACACTACTGGGAAGAGCCCTCAAATTTGACTACGGCATGTAGTAAGATTGTAAAGTCATCCTTTTGGAGCTACATGAGCAGTCGTCTTCTGCACTATCCCAATTTAGGGTCTTTACCTACATAATTTCTCCTGTTCAAAGATATAGCTTTATTTGAACCAGTATTGGATGAGGTATGCCCACAAATTGCTAAATCACTGTACCTGAAATTTAGATATGGGGTTTTACAAACCAACGAAAATTAATCGAAATGGGGTAGTAATCGCGACAATAAAGACTATGATAAATGTACATTTTGTAAACATCTGTACGAGGTCAAGGACGATGATGCACACATATTTGTCTTCTGTTGGCTATACGACACTCCAATGAAAAGATGGATCAAACCCGTCTGCATTAATTTAAATTTAAGGCAGAGCAGAGAGGCAGAACGCTTATTAAGGTCCGATACCATGCAACTGGTGGTTTTCTGTGTATCTAGATTCCTCTCTTGTGTGATGTACATTAGAGCTAAAAATGGGTTGAAACTGTAAAAACTGCCCCATAAAACTCTGGTAAACAACTGAAACATTTTGTTTTTACATTTTATAAGTTGTTAAATTAACACAACGATGAATTTTTTTACTACTCAATCCATGTGGAGCATTTAGATATTATGTCAGTGACAAACAATTTATGAGATGTGTGTCTAAACGTTTTTTATTTTTATTGAGCAGTTCTTAACTTTTTAATTACTTTTTATCTTATTTATTGTAATAATGAACTATCTGATTTTAACTGTATACTTTTTCTTGATGGATTGTTAAACTGTACGCCCCCTGACCTAACTATTGTGACAAGGTTATGCTATCGTCAAGTGTAGGATGAAAATTTGCTATTTTTTACTTTTTATTATGTACTTTTATGATCTAAAAGATCAAAATAAAGTTATAATTGAATTGAATAGCAATTCAATATCTGCTGCATTACGCGGGTTAAATGTTTAAATTATCATGATATTACATTTTTGTAATGAGAACTACCAGTCTGTCTTTCAATAAACTGTAAAGGTAGTTTTACACATGTGACAGGTTAATTAGGGCTTTTAAAAATGGTGGGAAACTTTACTGCAAACTGTTGGTGAACAAGCCTGCAGGACAGGCGAAACGCGTCCAGCAGCTGACTATTAAAAACGCATATTACAGTAAGACATGGCATCGTCATCCTTTACTTCGGTATATATATATATATATATGAATATATATATGTGTATATATATATGTATCTATATATATATATATATTCACTGAAAAAACCATAGGTTATAGACCATATATAGTTTGGAATTAGCATTTAAAAAACCTTATTTTACTCACACAAAACCATTGAAATTCCATATATAGTTAGTTGCACTAACTATATATCGCGCACCCGCAATCCACTGCTGATCATGTCACATATTACATCATTCATGACATGGTCAGTGACATCACTGATGACATCACTGATGACATCTCAAATGACATCACTGATGACATCACTGATGACAACATCCAGTGACTGTATGTTTCTGTAAAGTTAAAATATGTCTTACATATTGAAGAATGAGTGGATGTATAAGTGTCTGGATGAAGGATTTAGTAGGCGCGTGACTGACTGTATGAGTGAGTGATTAAATGTGTCTCACTGAATGCATGGGTTAGTGACTAAACTGTCTTAATTTGTGCATCATTATGTCTGTTGTGATGTAAACTGCTGCATGTGTTGATCATTAGCTATACGAGAGGCTATATGTGTTATTAATTGGTTACCCAAGTATTTCTATGGGAGATTGAGTTTGTGTGGGGGTGGCTGGAAGGTGTGTGACTCTGTGCATAGATGTGTGAGCAGTTTATTCACTAGGTGTATGAGTTCAAGAGTGCATGTGGAAACAGCTACATGGGCAGTTGACTGTGTGCATGAGTGTATTGATGAGTGAATGGATATCTCAATGCTACATGTCATAGTAAGTACATATGTAAAACACAGTACATGTGAGAGTTGGCATATATAAATAACTGTGCATGAGAGCCACTGAATGAGTGAGTGGTTGTATCGATCATTGTGAACTTGTATCAGGGATTGTATAAGAGAGTAAATATGTGTTAGTATATGTTTCAATAAGTAAGGTGTGTAAAACTGTATAGTTGAAGAAATGGAGGTGAGATTGTTTCTTTGCATGACTGACTGGGTGTGTGAGTAACTCCATGGATGAGTGGCAGTGTGTGAGTGTCTGTATACACTGAGTGTATCTAAGGTTATATTAGAGTCTGAAGAGGTTTATCGTATTAGCACAAGAACGATGTCAAATGAGACGTCATCAGTGATGTCATCAGTGATGTCATTTGAGATGTCATCAGTGATGTCATCAGTGATGTCACTGACCATGTCATGAAAGATGTAATATGTGACATGATCAGCAGTGGATTGCGGGTGCGCGATATATAGTTAGTGCAACTAACTATATATGGAATTTCAATGGTTTTGTGTGAGTAAAATAAGGTTTTTTAAATGCTAATTCCTAACTATATATGGTCTATAACCTATGGTTTTTTCAGTGAATTTTCAAGGTTTTGTAAATGCTAATTCCTAACTATATATGGTCTATAACCTATGGTTTTTTCAGTGAATTTCAATGGTTTTTTAATAGCAAATATCATAAGCTGTCGAATGTCAAGTACGTGGTAAGTAAAAACATTTTCGTGTTTATGCACACTGATCTGCTTTGAATGCTGCCCCCCACCCCTCATTTCTATTAGAAGTACTCTCTCTTTGCAGATAGTGAAGGGTAGTTAACGCAGGCCTTTGCCCCCGTTGTAATCCGTCGTGCCTGCTTCTCTCTCCATTTGATTGATTGTTCTCTTTGGTTCATTCTCTATTTACAAACAAGCACAGAGTCGCAATACTCTGTTTAGTCTTTGCAGATAGCGAAAAATCGTGTAAAAAAACAAAAGGAATCGAGCAAAATCAGTAGGCCACTAATGGGATCTCTTTTTGACCTCCCTAAAATAGAAACATTAGGAACAACCTGTTGATAATACCAATGTGTATGTACATAAGCGGCGTTCATTTGTGTTCACAGTACCCCTTGTTGATTGTTTGAATCGAGCATTGAATTGTTCGAAGTTGGTTCTCTTAAGAATCTTCTCTGCCTGCAAACGAGGAAGAATAGGAATATTCTCTCTCCCTTTGCAGATAGTGAAGGGTAGGTAACGCAAACCTTTAACACGTCGTGCCTATTTCGTTCCTCATTGATTGATTGTTTCCCCAAACATTGACTGTTTGGGAATTGGTTCTTTTTGGAGGTATTCCCTGTTTGCAAATATACGTAGGAAAATCTTTGCAAATAGTGTCAGGGTACGTAATGCGGACCTTTCTCCCCCGTTGTAATCTGTCATGCCTATCTACTTCCCACTGATTGATGCACCTGTTTCACCCGGACCATTTACTAGAGATACGTCATCTGGCCCGACCAGAGAGCACCCCTAGTGAAAAGGACATATGCAATAATAACGAAGTGATCACTGTATCCTGTTAACAGAAACTTTAGCATGAAACAACCTGGAAAGAAAAGAATAGGAAAACGAAAATCAGTAGGCCACTGATGAACATGAACTTTTATTAAACAACGAACAAAGAAACGATAACATAACGTAATGATAAAACCTATTAATGTCCTAGAAACAAGAAAACGTTAAAATATGCCAGTGGTGAGAGACCAGAAAAACAGTAAGAGAAACCAAATCACCCCTCGCTGTCCCACCGCCTGCCACGCCAAAAAAATCGATAGACTAGGGAAAATGCAAGTCAGTAGAACATCCGCCCCCACTCTGGAAACTTCCAAGGTGGGGCAGGGTTGCGTCTACGCCCAGCCGGGAGCAGCCCATATAAGGCGGGTCCTGCTGCCACGCCTCGGCCAGGAGATCCTAACGTAGGGTGTAGCCGGAGGAGAGGCCGAGGCCAGCGGGACCCGGCCAGGGGATTGCCTTTACAACGCTGAAGAGTTGCAGGGGGGGGAATATCTCCTCGACCCTCCCCTCTCTCTCCCAGTCCGGCCGCGGTGGCCCTTGACAGTTTCAGGTAGTCCCGCCACATGCTCTTCCGGTCCGGCCACCAACGGTCGGGGGGCCGAGGCCGACGGGATCCGGCTGCAGCCGATAAACCAAGGAACCCGTTCATGGGGCCAGAGCCAGGGGCGTCCGGCCGACATCCACCGGAAGCCCGGCCCGAAGACGGACGGGACACTTCTTCTTTCTTGAATAATGGCTGCGACAACACTGGGGGGAGATGTCTTGCACATGCCTCCGACCCCCCCCCCCCTCGTCCTCATCGCCTGGTCCGGCCATAACAAATCTCAAGCGAGACGCCGTGGGGTGCACTGGGAGGGAGAGACGGTGCGAACAGGCCTCTCCCGCCTCCCCAGGTGGAGGCTTCCCAGCTGCACCCTCAGCGCTCCAGGCGCCCGGAAAAGGGTTCTTCCACTGTGGCCATGCTGCAACGTCTCGCCCGGCAGGGTGGAGCCCGTCCGCTCATTTGACCCCGCGATCGCCAGTAGCTACCGAACTCTCAAAATGGCGGTCGACCTGGCAAGAGCGGGCCCAGCATAAAGAAATGGCCCGGTCACTGGTTGACTCCACCACCGTAGTCCTCCACGACCTTGAAGATTCTAGAGGAGCCGCGGGAGTCTCCGACCCCTGATGGGGAATGACTGCCATGATCGCCCGTGGAGTGACGAAACTGTATCCGCGGGACGTCGGCGCTCCCATGCTGGCGTCAGCCTCACTTTGAATTACTAGAATCCTGCAGACCTCAGTTCCGGTGAAAGCACAGTGTGACCCGGTAGGAAAAATTGTTGCACCCCCTCCCCTTTTTGACTGATAGTTCAAACCACCGATCCTTTCCTTTGCCCTTTTAACGGAACTTTGGACTGCCTCCCCCTCTTTTACATTTTCTAGAGAAAACAAAACATTAACCACTACATTAGCATAGCAGTTGACACCAGAACTGTTTTCAAATTGAAAACCAACAACATCTTCAACAGAATCCTTTTTGTTTCTGCTGTGACCCTGCTACAGCACAGGCATTGTCCCCAGCAGTAATTCTGCAATGCCGGTAAGAATAGCTGTGGTGCCTACTGGACTCACTCACCCCCGCGGCGCCCCACGCCGTTATTTGCTGGGCGGCAACTTACTAGACATCACTTTCGTGCCATCTAGATTTCAGCGCGTTCTGCTGCCTTGGAACTATTCGCACAACAGACTACTACTGACGACCCACCCCCAGGCAACATCTTCTGAATTTTCATAATTTGAAAGAACTAGTAACATGTCCTCATCAGGAATTCAAAAGAAATTGCCACGGTCTCTTCGTTGTTTAAATGTTTTTACTGTTTTTGTTTTGTTGTATATATTTATATGTTATTAAAGTTTTATATTCCTACTACTTTGTTGGAGTGCTATATATTTTTAATGTGACACATAATTGTAAAAACTTTGATGTACAAAGAGTCATTCCTGGAATCTTCCGCTTCAGGCTCGGTCCCCTCCCCAATCACAATACAGGATGGTTTTCAGATAGTAGGAACACGTGTGGTGTGACGGATCTCATCGGGTGTGGGCCTTGATCTACTATAACTCCTTTGAAGAGGGGTGATTCTTTACAGCTGGGGCCATAAACTACATCTGCAGGGCTAGGTGATAGCCTGGACAATCGGACACAGAGGAAGAGGAGTGTCAGAGGGTGCGGTAGTGAATAGGGCGAAAGGGAGGTGTCGGGCGGGCACAGAGTGTGATTCTCAGGGAAGAGCAGCGCAGATGGGGGGAGGTTTATTGCCGATGCATAAGACAGAGAGCGGGGGTGACCAGTGCCTGGGGAAGATGCTTGCGAGGGTGGGGAGCCATGCTACGAATCGACAGCGTGCAGAGAGTGGGTCTGGTCAAGGCATCTAAAATGGCTGCCGTGCACGACAAAAGTGTGGCATTTCAAAAAAGGCAAGATGGCGCAGACAATGTTTTTCAACACTTCCTCATTTCCTTCGAATCGAACGTTAACAGACGTTGGTGCATATTACCAAAGTTAAGCGATATTTATCGCTAACGATGCTTACCAACGAATTTTTTACCGCTAAGCATCGTCAGAAATTATCGAAGATAAACCTTGCTATTATCAAGGTTTATCGCAAATGCGATAATAAACGGCCGCAATGCATGAATATCGCTAAAAAGTCAGCGATATTCATGCATTACCGAGCTAATGCTCTTAGCCATGTTATCCACCTCCCATTGGATAACATGGCTAAGAACTGCTCAGGGCAGGTGTTACTTTTTGGAGATATTCGCGCTTAGCGCGAATATCTCCAAAAGTTGGTAATAGGAGATAGATATCTTGCATGTTGTAATGCAAATTATTGTGGTATATGGAACTCATACCATAATCTCTCAGGAAAGCAGAAACTGATCCTTTTGGGACCGCCTGAAAAGGCCTAGGGGTTGAGGGGTACTCTACTTTGCCCCCTTTTCACGTTCCGAACTATTTTATTTTACTCTCTTCTGTAATTACACAAAATAGCAGCGATAAGATGCATCGGAGACACACAGTGAGAGAAAGGAGGCCGGAGATGAAGAAGAGATGTCAAATACACATTGGAGATAATATAGTGGCAGAAGGGAAGTAAATATGAGTAAACTTACCATGTAACATAAAAATGTTGCACTCTATACTATAAGTCTCATTTTATACTACAATCACTTCGCTACAACCTCATAAATTAAAAATAACAATGAATAATGTCTCAAACAATTTTTGATTTCTAAATATAAATTTATTCTTCAGAATTTTCTAAATTTGAAAGAACTAGTAACATGTCCTCATCAGCAATTTCCTCATGAAAAGTCTGCAATGATGATTCTTGTAACTCTATGGTCTCCAAACATTTGATAAATTTGCCATCAACAGATTGATCAAAAAAATCATTCAAGTCATCTCCTCCTTGTGACAATATTTCATTATTGGTGCTGTCAATTTCAATCAATGTAGTGGAATCATTCAAGTCATCTCCTCCTTGTGACAATATTTCATTATTGGTGCTGTCAATTTCAATCAATGTAGTGGAATCATTCAAGTCATCTCCTCGTGACAATATTTCATTATTGGTGCTCTCAATTTCAATCAATGTAGTGGAATCATTCAAGTCATCTCCTCCTTGTGACAATATTTCATTATTGGTGCTGTCCATTTCAATCAATCTAATGGAATCATACAAGTCATCTCCTCCTTGTGACAATATTTCATTATTGGTGCTCTCAATTTCAATCAATGTAGTGGACAATTCAAAAGAAATTGCCACGGTCTCTTCATTGTGAGCCATTTTATTTTGAAATTGCTTGCTGTAAATTGCAGAAAAAAATAATCACTTTCATTTATCGTTTTTAGTAATACATAATATAAAACTAACTTTATCAAGTATTTAGTATAACAGAAGGACTGCAAATAAATAACAGAAAACATTTTTCAAATTATCTTCAAGTGTACAACATAGTTCCCCTTACAAATTAACAACTCACCTTTTTAAAAGTAGGAGAAGTGTTAGTACTGTGTAAATCAAACACCAGAAATTCACCACCAAAAATTCCTCACAAATGTACCTCAGACAGTAGTATCACAAAATGGCTGTGGTTTCCTCTCATTTGACATATATACATAACCAATTAACTTTCATCACACACAAATACAAAACCAAAGTAACATTTTAATTGGTTCTAAATTTGTTTTCCCCATGCAATTTTCCATAGGACATTTACATACGTCTACAGCCTGAATGGCTGAACGGAATTACACCAAACTTGGCAAAATGGTACATCAAACCTAAGAGGTCAGGAAGGATCTACTATGCCCCCTTATGGTCATTTCCCCCTTCGCTTTGGCCTCCTCTTGTCTCTCAATCCTACCGAGAGACAAGATGGCGGCCGCTACGGACTGTTTGGAATATTGACAGACGCCGGAGAACCAATCAGCTTCGCAAAGCTCCGTAACGCGAAAAGTACGCGAAGCGGAGCGCTGTTACAGATATATATCTTTTTTTAAACGTTAATTTCTCAAAATCCACTGGAGCACATATATTGAGACCTACAAAAGGCACATCGGGCTACCAGTCCCTACAATTTTGCCAAGTTTCGTGCAAATCCATTCAGCCGTTCGGGCTAAAAGTGAGGCCAACCGCCCTATGGAAAACACAATGTTAAAAACATGTTTTGGGACCCCCTTTTTGTCTCGACCCCCCCTGGACGAACCCCCCCCAATTTTCAGGGGCTGCTCAGAAACAAAATGTGCCATTTTCCTGAAAATTTCAGCCAATTCCGTCCACAAACGCCAAAGGTATTAGACATAGAATTTTCAAAAAACCCATAGAGAAAAAATCCTAACTATATATACCTACTGGCGACCGCCAGTAGGTAATATATATATATATATATGTGTGTATACATATATATATATATATATACATATATATATATATATGAATATATATATGTGAATATATATGTATAAATATATATATATATATACATATATATATATATATCCGTTCCAAAACTCCTACTTGTCGGCTATGCACACCGACTCCGCAGACGTAGGTACAGACCACAAACAGCGCTTAGGTTTTCTTTAAAGGTGGTTTATTGCTCCTCTAACACCAGCATGACGCGTTTCGGCTACGTCACGGTAGCCTTGATCACATGACAATAGGAACCAATAAGTGCAATTTATATACTGTGTGTTTCCCTGATTGAAAAAACGTCAGCATTGCATTAACATAGAAGAAATACTCTAAAAACAGCACACTGTCTTAGCCTATTTACAAAGGGAACAAGTAAATGTAATATATTTACATAATAATTTTAAGAAAATATACATACATATTTATATACTTTACAATTATTATTTACATTGAAATAGCCTTTACAATGTCACTATTTCTTCCTACTTGCTCCTATTACTAAACAGTGAGCCTGTTATTAAATGTTAATTGATAGTAACCATGCTAGTGCAAAAGCTGCAAGAATATCATTAATCAAGGAAAGTGCAAGTGCTAAATACAATAAAGTGCTTAATTGTGCAAATGTGCAAGTTCAGTGAACCTTACAATTGAAAATTTAAAATGCATAAAGTATGGGAGTATGTTGGTGATAGCATGTTAGATAAACCTCTTAATTATGAAGAATTACATGTTACCCACATACATAATTTGTAATTATAAATATTTCATTAGTTGCTGAAAAACCAGTATCGATCAATCTAATTGTACAAATGGCAAACACATTGTGGCATAGTGCCCTGTAGCAAAGAAGGGGAAATCCAAATTTAACGGCAGATTGATAACCTTTATCCCAATTTAACAGACTGAAAGCCCCAAGAGTTAACAGACGAAATTCATCAGGAGGAAATTCACTACAACTGAAAAGAATCCAAATAGAATGTTAACAAGGATCCCCATATGTATGAATGCCTAGAGGAAACAGAGAATGTTCACGTCATGTTATTCCCTCCAACTAGAGAAAGCAATGCAGGTCTTCCCCCGTATTTAATCCATTGGATGTCTGATGACTGATGTCACTGACCATGTCATGAGTGATGTAATATGTGACGTCGTCAGCAGTGCATTGCACGCGCAAGTTATAGTGAGTCCAACTAACTATAACGTGGGAATTTCATTGGTTTTATGCGAGTAAAATTTCCAGCTAACTATAACTGGTGTCAAACCTGTGTTTTTTTAGTGAATTTCATAGGTTTTGTAAATGCTATTTCCTAACTATAACGTGTGTAAAACATATGTTTTTTTCAGTGAATTTCATAGGTTTTTTTAAATGCTACTTCCTAACTATAACGTGTTTAAAACCTATGGTTTTTTCAGTGAATGTATATATATATATATATAAAATTTCTATGGCAAAATGAAACCCCTCATTTTGTTCCTTTTCAAATTAAATGTATTAAGTGTTACCACTATATTCCAATCAAGATGACTTCAGGTGTGCCATACTTTTGTCATAAGTAAGACTGTTAGCGTTCTAGTTGTTCTTTAGAACACTCTGGGACATTCTGTCATTGGGCTAAAGTTGGGCTACATCTGGCTGATATTTGGGCTATATTTGGGCTCTTTTGTCTCTGGTGGCCATCTTGGGAGACTGCATATCAGAATTTTTTTAATGAAATATAAGAGGATTTGAGAAGTCACTCAAAATGTGCCCTAATTTTTCTTTCTTCAGCACTAATCATAATTTCTATGGCAAAATGAACCCCCTCATTTTGTTCCTTTGCAAATTAAATGTTTTAAGTGTTAACACTTTATTCCAATCAAGATGATTTCAGGTGTGCCATACTTTTGTCATAAGTAAGACTGTTAGCGCTCTAGTTGTTCTTTAGAACACTCTGGGACATTCTGTCATTGGGCTATAGTTGGGCTACATCTGGCTGATATTTGGGCTACATTTGTTTTTTTTTGTCTCTGGTGGCCATCTTTGGGCTACATTGGGCTACATTGGGCTACATTTGGGCTCTAACATATATATAGCCCAATGTAGCCCAATATATATTTTTCAAAGTTAATTTTCTCAGCAACTACTGAACAGATTTACACCATTCAAAGTAAAGCGTAATCTGCACACCGGACTCTACCTTTCTAGCAAATTTCTTATAAATGCATTCAGCCGTTCGAGCTGTAGCCGTGTCTAAACGTCCTATGGAAAATAACATGGGGAAAACACGTTTTGGGACCCCCATTTTATCTCAGCCCCCACTTGACGAATCACCCCCGAACTTTCAGGGAAGGAGCGGAGCGGAGCAGGCCATCTTCTTTGAGAAATTCGCAAAGATTCGTCCACCAGTGCCAAAGTTATTCTCAATAGAATGTTGCGGATTTCCTATGGAAACTAGGTCTTAACTACTGTCATTGGGCTATAGTTGGGCTACATCTGGCTGATATTTGGGCTACATTTGGGCTCTTTTGTCTCTGGTGGCCATCCTGGGAGACTGCATATCAGAATTTTTTAAATGAAATATAAGAGGATTTGAGAAGTCACTCAAAATGTGCCCTAATTTTTCTTTCTTCAGCACTAATCATAATTTCTATGGCAAAATGAACCCCCTCATTTTGTTCCTTTGCAAATTAAATGTTTTAAGTGTTAACACTTTATTCCAATCAAGATGATTTCAGGTGTGCCATACTTTTGTCATAAGTAAGACTGTTAGCACTCTAGTTGTTCTTTAGAACACTCTGGGACATTCTGTCATTGGGCTATAGTTGGGCTACATCTGGCTGATATTTGGGCTACATTTGGTTTTTTTTGTCTCTGGTGGCCATCTTTGGGCTACATTGGGCTACATTGGGCTACATTTGGGCTCTAACATATATATAGCCCAATGTAGCCCAATATATATTTTTCAAAGTTAATTTTCTCAGCAACTACTGAACAGATTTACACCATTCAAAGAAAAGCGTAATCTGCACACCGGACTCTACCTTTCTACCAAATTTCTTATAAATGCATTCAGCCGTTCGAGCTGTAGCCGTGTCTAAACGTCCTATGGAAAATAACATGGGGAAAACACGTTTTGGGACCCCCATTTTATCTCAGCCCCCGCTTGACGAATCACCCCCAAACTTTCAGGGAAGGAGCGGAGCGGAGCAGGCCATCTTCTTTGAGAAATTCGCAAAGATTCGTCCACCAGTGCCAAAGTTATTCTCAATAGAATGTTGCGGATTTCCTATGGAAACTAGGTCTTAACTACTGTCATTGGGCTATAGTTGGGCTACATCTGGCTGATATTTGGGCTACATTTGGGCTCTTTTGTCTCTGGTGGCCATCCTGGGAGACTGCATATCAGAATTTTTTAAATGAAATATAAGAGGATTTGAGAAGTCACTCAAAATGTGCCCTAATTTTTCTTTCTTCAGCACTAATCATAATTTCTATGGCAAAATGAACCCCCTCATTTTGTTCCTTTGCAAATTAAATGTTTTAAGTGTTAACACTTTATTCCAATCAAGATGATTTCAGGTGTGCCATACTTTTGTCATAAGTAAGACTGTTAGCGCTCTAGTTGTTCTTTAGAACACTCTGGGACATTCTGTCATTGGGCTATAGTTGGGCTACATCTGGCTGATATTTGGGCTACATTTGTTTTTTTTTGTCTCTGGCGGCCATCTTTGGGCTACATTGGGCTACATTGGGCTACATTTGGGCTCTAACATATATATAGCCCAATGTAGCCCAATATATATTTTTCAAAGTTAATTTTCTCAGCAACTACTGAACAGATTTACACCATTCAAAGAAAAGCGTAATCTGCACACCGGACTCTACCTTTCTACCAAATTTCTTATAAATGCATTCAGCCGTCCGAGCTGTAGCCCTGTCTAAACGTCCTATGGAAAATAACAAGGGGAAAACACGTTTTGGGACCCCCATTTTATCTCAGCCCCCACTTGACGAATCACCCCCCAAACTTTCAGGGAAGGAGCGGAGCGGAGCAGGCCATCTTCTTTGAGAAATTCGCAAAGATTCGTCCACCAGTGCCAAAGTTATTCTCAATAGAATGTTGCGGATTTCCTATGGAAACTAGGTCTTAACTACTGTCATTGGGCTATAGTTGGGCTACATCTGGCTGATATTTGGGCTACATTTGGGCTCTTTTGTCTCTGGTGGCCATCCTGGGAGACTGCATATCAGAATTTTTTAAATGAAATATAAGAGGATTTGAGAAGTCACTCAAAATGTGCCCTAATTTTTCTTTCTTCAGCACTAATCATAATTTCTATGGCAAAATGAACCCCCTCATTTTGTTCCTTTGCAAATTAAATGTTTTAAGTGTTAACACTTTATTCCAATCAAGATGATTTAGGGGGGGCCATACTTTTGTCATAAGTAAGACTGTTAGCGCTCTAGTTGTTCTTTAGAACACTCTGGGACATTCTGTCACTGGGCTATAGTTGGGCTACATCTGGCTGATATTTGGGCTCCATTTGTTTTTTTTTGTCTCTGGTGGCCATCTTTGGGCTACATTGGGCTACATTGGGGTACATTGGGCTACATTGGGCTACATTTGGGCTCTAACATATATATATAGCCCAATGTAGCCCAATATATATTTTTTCAAAGTTAATTTTCTCAGCAACTACTGAACAGATTTACACCATTCAAAGAAAAGCGTAATCTGCGAGCTGGACTCTACCTTTCTACCAAATTTCTTATAAATCCATTCAGCCGTTCGAGCTGTAGCCGTGTCTAAACGTCCTATGGAAAATAACATGGGGAAAACACGTTTTGGGACCCCCATTTTATCTCAGCCCCCACTTGACAAATCACCCCCAAACTTTCAGGGAAGGAGCGGAGCGGAGCAGGCCATCTTCTTTGAGAAATTCGCAAAGATTCGTCCACCAGTGCCAAAGTTATTCTCAATAGAATGTTGCGGATTTCCTATGGAAACTAGGTCTTAACTACTGTCATTGGGCTATAGTTGGGCTACATCTGGCTGATATTTGGGCTACATTTGGGCTCTTTTGTCTCTGGTGGCCATCCTGGGAGACTGCATATCAGAATTTTTTAAATGAAATATAAGAGGATTTGAGAAGTCACTCAAAATGTGCCCTAATTTTTCTTTCTTCAGCACTAATCATAATTTCTATGGCAAAAATAACCCCCTCATTTTGTTCCTTTGCAAATTAAATGTTTTAAGTGTTAACACTTTATTCCAATCAAGATGATTTCAGGTGTGCCATACTTTTGTCATTAGTAAGACTGTTAGCGCTCTAGTTGTTCTTTAGAACACTCTGGGACATTCTGTCATTGGGCTATAGTTGGGCTACATCTGGCTGATATTTGGGCTCCATTTGTTTTTTTTTGTCTCTGGTGGCCATCTTTGGGCTACATTGGGCTACATTGGGCTACATTGGGCTACATTTGGGCTCTAACATATATATATAGCCCAATGTAGCCCAATATATATTTTTTCAAAGTTAATTTTCTCAGCAACTACTGAACAGATTTACACCATTCAAAGAAAAGCGTAATCTGCGAGCTGGACTCTACCTTTCTACCAAATTTCTTATAAATCCATTCAGCCGTTCGAGCTGTAGCCGTGTCTAAACGTCCTATGGAAAATAACATGGGGAAAACACGTTTTGGGACCCCCCTTTTATCTCAGCCCCCACTTGACGAATCCCCCCAAACTTTCAGGGAAGGAGCGGAGCGGAGCAGGCCATCTTCTTTGAGAAATTCGCAAAGATTCATCCACCGGCGCCAAAGTTATTCTCAATAGAATGTTGCGGATTTCCTATGGAAACTAGGTCCTAACTATAACTACCTACTGGCGACCGCCAGTAGGTAATATATATATATATATATATATATATATATATATATATATATATATATATATATATATCCCTGGAGTCGGGGAGTGCTGATCGATATATATATATATATATATATATAGATATAGGTCCTGATTCACAAAAGTAAACTGAGATCAAAATCTAACTTTATAACTTTTGTATTTTACTACTCGTAAATGCCCTTTGTGAATATTAAAAGTCATAAAGTTAGACTTTTGGCATTCACAAATAGCATTTACGACTATTAAATGCCCTTTGTGAATACTAAAAGTCATAAAGTTAGGCTTTCGTCTCAGTTTACTTTTGTGAATGGGACCCATATATTCTAAACGGTGTGAAATATATTTATTTTTGAAATTAGAAAAAAAGAAACATAATTATTTATCTCTCCTATACATATACTATAATATAATATTCAGATTTTTTTATTTTTATTTTTAGAAAACCAAAAAAACATATTACTGACCAAGCCCTACAACCTCAACACTAAGCAGGTCGAGCAGGTACTGTTCCTGGTCTATGATGAGTGCACCAGCTGCTAGTCTGTGCACTGTACTCATGTGCTGTTGGGCACTCACCACAGTACTCTCCCCCAGAGCAGTGGATGCTTCCACAGGATGTAACCCTTTCCGGGCCTGCTGCCAACATGCAGAAGATGTGGCTCTGTACCCAAAAGACTAGTTTAGCCACCTCTTAATCACTGACAATGGGGAGGGCTGCACCACTTCACGCCGGCGGCACCCACAGGGGGAGCGGGTGGC
Source organism: Lissotriton helveticus (assembly GCF_964261635.1). NCBI lineage: Eukaryota > Metazoa > Chordata > Amphibia > Caudata > Salamandridae > Lissotriton > Lissotriton helveticus. The sequence continues at coordinate 896,691,811 of NC_136072.1, read as the reverse complement.
ACTAGTAACATTGCTACCTCCTTCTGCCATAGCAGAACAAGCATTAGAAATGCAATCGGGCTCGGATTTATTTGAGTTTGAGCTAATGGCATTGTAAATGCCAATGTCTTTTTGCCATGTGTTATGGAGTGTGTGCATGTGGTGTGTAGTGGAAGTATGTTGGTTGAATTGTAATTTTACCAATGGTGGCATGCTGTGCTTTATATGAATATGTTTAAAAGTAAAGTGTACCATACTGCGATTGCTTGGTGGAAAAGTGCACTGCCGGCTGGAGGTGTGTGTGCCTGGTGGAAGGGTGCACTGACGGCTGGTGGGTGTGTGCTTGGTAAAAGCGTGCACAGATGGATGATGGTTGTTGGTGTTTGTGCATGGTGAAAGCATTCATTGACGGCTGGGGGTGTGTTGTTGTGTGTGTTGTTTTCTGTGTGCTGGTGAGTGTGTGCTGGTGAGTCTGTGGGGGTGAGCCTGGGGAGTGAGTGTGGTGGTGAGTGTGTTGTGTTGAGTGGTGACAAGTGTGTGGTGTTGAGAGACTGAGGTGTGTGGTTTGTGTGTGCGTTATGTGTGTGTGGTGTATGTGTGTGTGGTGTTTTCTGCACACTCACACACTGCCCCGTAACATTCACACACTGCTCACCCGCACACTCCCAATGTCACCCTGCATAGTCACACACTGTTTACTCTGCACACTCATTCTGCACACTCACACAATGTGCACCCTGACACACTGTCTCTGCAGTCACTCTGCACTCACTGTCACTCTGCACTCACTGTCACTCTGCACTCACTGTCACTCTGCACTCACTGTCACTCTGCACTCACTGTCACTCTGCACTCACTGTCACTCTGCACTCACTGTCACTCTGCTGTCACTCTGCACTCACTGTCACTCTGCTGTCACTCTGCACTCACTGTCACTCTGCTGTCACTCTGCACTCACTGTCACTCTGCTGTCACTCTGCACTCACTGTCACTCACTGTCACTCTGCACTCACTGTCACTCTGCACTCACTGTCACTCTGCTGTCACTCTGCACTCACTGTCACTCTGCTGTCACTCTGCACTCACTGTCACTCTGCTGTCACTCTGCACTCACTGTCACTCTGCTGTCACTCTGCACTCACTGTCACTCTGCTGTCACTCTGCACTCACTGTCACTCTGCTGTCACTCTGCACTCTGCTGTCACTCTGCACTCACTGTCACTCTGCACTCACTGTCACTCTGCACTCACTGTCACTCTGCACTCACTCTGCACTCACTGTCACTCTGCACTCACTGTCACTCTGCACTCACTGTCCCTCTGCACTCACTGTCACTCTGCACTCACTGTCACTCTGCACTCACTGTCACTCAGCACTCACTCTGCACTCACTGTCACTCTGCACTCACTGTCACTCTGCACCCCCACTCTGCACCCCCACTCTGCACCCCCACTCTGCACCGCCACTCGCCACTCTGCACCGCCACTCTGCACCGCCACTCTGCACCGCCACTCTGCACCGCCACTCTGCACCGCCACTCTGCACCGCCACTCTGCACTGCCACTCTGCACCACCGCACCGCCACTCTGCACCGCCACTCTGCACCGCCACTCTGCACCACTGCACCGCCACTCTGCACCGCCACTCTGCACCGCCACTCTGCACTCTGCACCACCACTCTGCACTCTGCACCGCCACTCTGCACTCTGCACCGCCACTCTGCACCGCCACTCTGCACCGCCGCACCGCCACTCTGCACCCCCACTCTGCACCCCCACTCTGCACCCCCACTCTGCACCCCCACTCTGCACCGCCACTCTGCACCGCCACTCGGCACCGCCACTCGGCACCGCCACTCTGCACTCTGCACCGCCACTCTGCACCGCCACTCTGCACTCTGCACCGCCACTCTGCACCCCCACTCTGCACCCCCACTCTGCACTCTGCACCGCCACTCTGCACCGCCACTCTAAATGACAATGACTTATATTTATGTTTTGGTTTTAAAGACACAAATAAAAAGGCATTGCCATTTACAATGCCAATAGCTTAAACTCACATAAATGCGAGACCTTTTGCATTGTAACTTATTTCCCCCCCCAATCAGGCGCCCAGATCTACAAAGCAACACTTCAAGATAAAGTCCAGAGCTGGGCTGTCCCCTAAAGCCGGAAGCAGCTATTAACGCGTTTCATGGTAAAATCAGGTTTCCCCAGACTAAGCATCTTGGTTTAGAAAGATACCCAAAGGTCATACCCCTGCTCACAAGGTTATGGTGACTGCCAGCTCTAAGTACCTGGTCTGACTGTACGAATTCAATATAAAGGATTCAGTCGAACTCAGATAGCTCAGTCGGGGTAAACACCCGCTGCCGAGGTCTGTGTTAAACATAGGTGCCCAAAATAGTTAAAATACATGTCCGATTTTCACTGTTTAGAATAATATATATGTGAAACAATGAACCCGAATGGAGCGCATATATATATATATATATATATATATATATATATATATATATATATATATATATATATATATACATACATATATATATATGTTAATCAGTTATAGAGCTACTCACTCAGCAAGTCTAGCCATAGTGCAGTCCTCCTGGACTTATGTTGGACGTCCCTGGAGTACACTTTGCAAGTTACATTGACCGAACCCACAATAACACTTCAGTAGGTTTAAGCTACAGTTTAGAGCTTTCTATGTAATGTGTTGGTTACATGATCTAATTCAGGAGCGTGATAAAGGCCTCCCAACTCTTCAAGGGCCCCCCCATTCAGTCCAATGTCACTTACAGTCTCTGAGACACTGGAGACTCGGGCACCTCATGACATTCTGCGGGGGAAGAGGGATTTGTTTTGCGTTACGCCGCCGATCCAATTCTAATAAGACAGCTCCGTGGGTTTAGCCTACTCCAAACATCTGTGCAGCCAAGTTGGAGGGTCCGGGATCACATCTTTCAACAAATTTGGGATGTGAAATAAGGGATGTCATCAATAAAAAGTACAATAAAACTAGTGCTGCTTGGTTGAGTGATAATACGTCTGTGCTGCTCTTAAAAGCATCGGCACAGAGGCCAAGGATTGCATGAGCATAGACCCTGAAACACTGCCTACGCATGAAATTAAGACCCCAGCTGGCAGCTGCTCGGATGGTGTGGGTTTACAAAATCAGATGTATAAAAGTGATTAGAAAGGGGACGAGATAGTGCTGTGCCTATACAAAGCCCGGGTTCTGGTTTACAATGATTTTACTACCATGGAGCAGGTTACCATCCCGGAGTCCTCTTTCCGAGCATCAGTGCCAACAGCTAAAGTGGCGTACATAAAACGCTGCCTGGTAGGCACCAAATCGCCCTTCACCAATCAGAAGACGGTGTTGTGCACCGCAGAGAAGGGGCTGCTTTTGCCAGAGAGGTCGCCTCAACACCAGTGATACTTACTCCCCATTCCTCCGGAGCGGCACCTCTGAGACTGGCTGCTCACACCGCAAAACTCCTCTTTGAGGCAACGCCTATGAAGGCGACGGTTAAGAAGGCCGTTTATGTCAGTCACTTCGGGGCGCACTGCAGAGGTGCTGTCTTGCAGTATGGTGGTGGCCGAAACCCGAATAGGACGAGGGGCCGTGTGGAAGTGTGCGGATAGGACGGCGGAGCCGAGAAGGGCCGCGTAGAGACCCTGAAGGATGTTGGCGGGGAGGCAGCCGAATACTGGAGTGTGAGCGACAGTGGGCGCTGTAAGAAAAAGAAGCGTCCACGGGACCACTGTAATGAATGTGAAAAGGGAGGGGCAACCTCTCACAAAGAGGTTTGCCAGAGCTTAAAAATCGAGAAAGAACCCAACGTCAAAAGCTTTCGGGAACACCAGAAAGCTTTACCTACTACTTTTTTGTGGCAACGGAGGTGCGATTCGGCCTGCGATTCAGCCCGCGATTCAGCCAGTCAAGCAGGAAGGAAAAGGAAACTAGTTGAGAAAAGCCTAGTATTGCAGGAAAAACACCGGGCGCCAATCATGATGGGAATTGTAGTTTGTAGAATGACGTACAGAGCCACGGTTCGCGGCTGCTATAGGTATGCAGCTCTGGGGAAATAATACCAAAACGCAACTTTACTACATCAATAATAGTGAGTATTCAACATCTATTGAATCAAGCCCAGCAATCAAATATGACGCAGTGCACTCTCTTGAATTCTTACAAAGTGAAGTGAGGCTGATGAAGCCCTTTCCCGGCCTGGCATGCAGCAGCTGCGCGCTGAGCGCTGCTGAATGGTGAACGCGCCCGGCCATCTGGATTCACTTACGGAGGCACCCTGACAGCTCCTAATTATAATTAATGTACTTCTTTGCGCGAGCACGAACGAAAAATGCCCAAGATGGCGGAACAAAACTACATTTACCCTATCACTTCAAGCCTATTAAAACGACAACACAACGAAGACGAATCACTGGCCAGATGACAGAACACGCTAAGGAATGTGTGGAATTTGTCTCGCCAAAGCCCTAGGAGATACTTTTTTTTTTTCTTTAACATTAGGATCTCGAAACTCCTCCCACTTTCAGTGGGGAGGAGTCCGAGCCCTAAAAAGTTAGGAAAAGGAGGAGGAGGACAGCAGGAAAGGAAAACAAAAAACAATGTGATAAAACTAAGTAAATAACAGGTGGAATTAAGAGTGGGGTGATCAAATAGGGGACAATTAGGTAGGATTAGACGCCGGTCAGGAGGAGAACAAAAGTAGATAAAACAAGATGGTCACACTCATGCGCACCGCTTGGTTCCGTTCATGCTGATTTTGTTATGTTGTGTTAACTGTATTTGTATAGCACATTAGTGCCCTGAGGCGTATAAGCGTAGAATGCGCTATAAGCGTGACCAAAAACAGTTGGAACGGCAGGAAGGGAATTTTTCTGTCCCTTGGTGGAATCTCAGAGTTTTTTGCCAATTACTCTGAATTCCCCAGAGTGAAAATCTCCGATTACACCTACACCTAAAATAATCCTATTTGCATGAAATACGTCACTTCTATTACATATTGATAACTCCTGGCTGTCCACTGTCCTTAGCCTCTCTAGCAAATTATTTGTCAAATCAAAAAAAAAGAGAACATTTATAGAGAGAGAAAGAAGGACTGGTAAATGTTCACAGAGATCGTACATAAGTAACGTACTCCTATGTACAAAGAGCTTTGCATAATTTCTTACTTACGTGAAATTCCAGGAAAATTAAGCAAAAAGCTGATAGTATTAGGCGCTATTTTTAGCATGAAATACATACGCATGTTGGTTGTGAGGACACATTTTGTGCTCAAATACATATTTTTTTCTTAGTGTTTTAAAGCGCTAACTAGAGCAGGAGGTATCAGAGCGCTTTATATGAGCACCAGTTACATTACATACATACATTCATTTTTGTTAGGCACGGGGAGATTAAGTGATTTGCGCAGAATCACAGAATGTTGAGAGTCCCTGGTGAGACTCAAACCAGGTTCCCCAGCTTCGAGGTCGACCGCCCTAGCCGTTTGGCCACATTTTTTCGCTTGATGTGAGCCACTTATATTCTATACATTTGTGTTGTTTACCTGCTCCTGCTATAGGAGTTTTCCATAAATGGGCATGACGTGGAATGATCGCGTAATTTTGGCCATATAACATTTGCAACGAGTAAAGCTGGAAATCACATGAGTTTTTTTGCCCTGGCCTACTTGTAAATGGGTTAGAATGAACTATGGAAACATTGTACACACTGGGCATGCAAGTGACATAAACTACTCAATCGTTGTTCTCCCTACCTATGATGTCACTACAAACCTCTTGCCAGAGAGCCTCTTGTCCCCATACGAGCCTCCACCTTGCAGGTTCACATGGCCCATTGACTGGCCGCAGACACTGCACTTTACCTCCCTGGTGCCAGGATTGTCACGTTCCATTATGCTGTCGTGTTTACCTGTCACAACAAGCTTTCTTAGGCCTGCAGGGTTCACCTAGTTTTTAAACCCCATACACCATCAGTGTCCTTCAGGAGCAGAGGCCTGTCGGTGGACAGGCGCAGGGCTCGCATTCCAGGCTGCCTGCGCAGGTGATGAATGAAGGGGCCTTGAAGACGGGCGGAATTCCTGGGCCTCGTTTGACCTCCGTCTCGTGATGCGGACGGAACATGTTTGTTTGACATAACCTGGCAAGTATGCCATTAAAGCTAGACGGGAGAGGGCGGGGCAGAGGGGAAGGAATGGCAGTTATGAGAGGTTGGGAAATGCTTCTGGGATTAATCTCCTCTTTGGAACCTGTGGAAGGCAACATGATGGTGCCCCCTGCAGAGTGTGACGAGGTGCACCCTCGTCTCCCTTATCTCACGGATATCTCCCTCTCCTCTGGAAAAAATCTCCCCTCCCATGCATGTAATATAGTTTATTCCTAAACTGTAGGAATTTCATCATTTCAAGGCTCTGTTTCTTCATATGCCCAGGCAGCATGCTCATGAATCTTTTCACTGCTGCAATTCAACATTCATGATACCTCTCGGACAACATGACTTAAACCCGAGCCCTTACCTCACCTGTTATTCCAGCCCTTGCTCCCCGGTGCAGCAGAATCAATGGGCTTCAATTGTGATCTGCACAGATCAAGCAATGTTTATGAAACTTGATCTGCAGGAATCCTGACACTCAAGTCCTGCTTTTTATGCAGCCTTAACCCCGAACCTTCAGCATTCTCTGCTATTATACTGCTGGAATGACGGAATCTGCCTTCACCCTCAGCATTGGAACAATAGGCTTCAATGCTTAACTTTCAGGAAACATGGTAGTGATGAATTCAGCCCTCGTCCACCCAAACCACTCAGGCAGTCTTTGGTGACTTAATTCCTGCAATATTGAGACTCCTTTTCCACCTGGGCAGTTTGTTACAGTTGTTATCTGCAACATTAGCAATTATATTTTTACAACTACAACCACCAGTTTTGACACAGAGGGCTCCAACCTCTGGTACTCCTAGGGACATACTCGTTGATGCTTGCCCCATTCTATCACCAGTATTCCTATATTGACTTGTGAGCAGTTAGGCCAATTGACTATTCTTCTCCTGATTGGTACCAAGTACCCCCAGATCTCTAACTATAGGAACTCTAGAATCCCATATAGGACCTCAAGATCTGTGCCAGCAAAAATGGTTGTAATCTGAATGTCATAATCTGTAGGTTGTGAGTTCAAATTCTGTCAAGCTTGACATTGCCTTCCACCCTTTCGAGCTCAGTAAGTTGAATACCTTTAAGGCCCTAATTATGATTTGTTTCATTACCAGATGCAGTAAATCTGCACCCGGTAATTACAAATCATCATTATAATCCCAGGCCATGGAGACCCAAGTACACGTTATTTCCAGGCCACTTGGATCAGAATTACTGAGTGTGGCTCTGCACCCAGAACATTGGCATGCAAATGTTCTGCAACCAATAATTCCAGGTGCAGTAATTTGCAGGTGGAATACCGTACATTTGCAAAATTAGACAGGTTTGAATCGCATGACTAACAGGAAATCTATCATTCCTGTTAGTCAGGAAGTTTAGTGTTAAAAATTATTCAATATTATTCAGCTAATGTTTGTCAGCCTGAGGTTGGTGAAGTGGAAGAGTCATGTAAGAAAATCAACATTTCCGTTTTGTAGAAAAACAATATTGGGCTGAATGAATTAAGTCAAGGACATATCCGGTCAACATTTACACTACTCTTGTATCATCTTATACCACATCCCTCTATTTTAACTTAGATTTGAAAAAAGTAAGATATTGGCAATCTTCAATTGTGGCTTTACATTCTATGGCCTTGTCCATACATATGTTGTTTGATGGAACATTGAAGTGTAGCAGCAAGTTTACTTAAATGTCCTCTCCACACACTATCACAATGTTGTAAATGCAGTCTGATGGATAAAGCTAACTAATATCTATCTACACTGTATGTGATCAGAAAGTCAAATTTCTTTATGGGCTGCGATGTGTATGACTGTGCATGATATGCTATAAATATGTAAGGTGTTCATATATGTAAGCTTAGTTATTTAAGTTTGTTTAGACTTGTATTGCCCACAATTCCCTGCCTATTCACTGTCCAGATAATGCTTGAGCCACATGGGTGAAGCTTTGTGCGGCGACACATCTTTCCCTACTAACATGGAGGCAAAAACAAGATAATATATATCTTACTTGGGACCAAATTCATTAAGGATACACAACTCTAAAACAGTGTGCCAAACTGTAATATAAATTATATTCATTCACAGGTGACCTGTCATAAGAATGAGAAGCAATGCTCCACTGAGCATGCATCAATAACAACAGTTGCGCCAAGCAGAAGAAAGTCACCTCCACAGGCTACTCCAATAAGCATTGCATTAACATATCCATCTGCAACTACATTTGGAACAACCTCTGACACATTTACTGTAAATGTTGCTATCATATTCCCCACTTTGCATACAGCTATTCAAACCACCTCTACCACCGGTCCCTATACCATTGATGCAAGTGTACCCACCACATCCACTTCCCTCCCACCAACTCCTGCCTCAGCCACCACACTACAGTATCTGCCATGGGCACTTATTTCATTCACAATGGCAACAAGCATGACTAGAAGCACCATGCCATCCGAAGTTAAACATGAATAATTTTTGGGAAGGCTCATCAGAACAAGAAGTATGGAATGCATATGGTGATGAGTTGAATATTACCTCTCAGACTAGAACTAGCGAGAAGAGAAGCTTCCTCTGCAGAACTTTCTACTGACATAATCCAGCTGCTGGCAAACATTATGCGAAGAATGGGTGACATGGAGGCTTCAGGCACTGCAGTTTTCTGCCATTCCACTTGTAAACACCACAACTCTCATTGATAAACATGCTTCATTGAAGAATCATGTGACACTGTAGTGCCACGAGGCAGGTTTTGCACTGTTGCACCGAGCACATCAATGCTGAGAATGGTGAGCGGCTCAACATGCCAGAGCTACGGTCTTGGAATCAGACTGGGCAAACTGCATGGTTTGGGCAGGATTGCCTACACTATGCAAAACCTTTCAGGATAACTTGATGAGGGAGAATTGGGCCTGTTCTGGGGCATGAATATAATTCTGGCAAGAACATAATGGCAAAGGGTGCTTGCTCTTCCCACCCATGCCACTCCAAGGGACAGCAATCCAAACACCCACCTACATCACCTCTTCTTCTCAAGCTTCACAACAGGAGTCCTCTGAAAGTACAAGACACAAGTAGCCAGGGATGCCCATTCACATAGCCCTTGGACACCAGTTATGAAAAAGCCTAATTAAATTATTAGATGCAAGGTTCAGTCTCTATTGGAATGTGAGGTGCCTCCCACCTAGACATAGGTGATGCATTTTTAGGACTTACAGATTACTGTAAGAACATTTTATCCAACTATGGGACCATAGTTGTCCAACTGATAGCATGACATCTGTAATGGATTGAAGAATGTCAGAAAGCTTTAGGAGAGAGCACTAAGCAAATCAGTTACATTGAAGCCCCTATGGGATTCGAGAATGTTTTTATCCTTATCTGAACTTTACTAAGTTTGTAGTCCAGATAGATTACAAACCACTCAATTGGTTGATGAAAATGAAGGGTGAAAATCTCAAGTTGCTGAGATGGTCTATATCGCTTCAAGGCGTAGAGTTCTCAGTGGAGAGGAAAGCTGAATGAATAATGGGAATGCAGATTCGCATCAGTTTTATCTTGCAACTAGACTTTATCAAGGGTTGAGTAAGAATCCGGGTAGTCAGATCTGGGAGAGAGATATGTAAAATGGATATGATGTTCTATTGAGGCAATTTTCATTAAACATATATTTGTGTTTAAATCATTATGTCATTGGTTTTATACATGAATGTTACTTTGATGTTATTGAATCAGTTGTTTGACAAGCATAACGATAGGTTGAAATAAATCCTGCAGTGACATATTTTGTTTGTAGATTATATTGCCCAGTTCCTTGGGGATAGAGTGGGTAGCCCTGTCCTAATATATACTTTTAGAGAGTTGGCATTTTCTTGCCTCAGCCATTTGGTACCTGCAGCCTGTCTCTGGCTACATGACTGGATGTAGTTGGCAGTTGGGCTTTGTGTATTCCTCCTAGACAGCAACTCACAAAGGATGCTTAGTTGTGACTGAATGGGCCATCACTGGCAGGATGGGCTGTGTCCTGTTCCCACACAAAGGGCTGCATACCTCCTGTAGTTAGTCTGGAGCCAGGTAAGGGAAAACAGTGCACCTGTGCACATCAAAGGCATGCATTTAGAAGCTTCTCCCCACTTCAAAAGCACAACTGGGTTTAAAACAAGCAATTGCAATAGGGCTCACATTTGTGAGAGTTTGAGTTATTGGCATTGTAAAGGACAATGTCTTTTATTTATGTGTTGGTTTTTCACACATAAATAAAAGGCATTGTCATTGCAAATGCTTGTTTGTAAAAGTGCCCCATGCCACGCTTTCACTGTAATGGCAGCAACGCCCTTTTCTTTAGACGACCCAGGTCTAAAGAAAGGTGCGTGGCCACCATTAAAGTGAAAGCACGGTATGGGGCGCTTTTACAAAAAAGAAGCATTTATTTGTCAAGTTGACAATTTTTTTATTATTGTAAAAGCGCCCCATGCCGCACTTTCACTTTAGTGGCGGCCACGCCTCTTTCTTTAGACGCGACTCATCTAAAGAAAGGTGCTTGACCACATTTAAAGTGAAAGTGCGGTATGGGGCGCTTTTACAAAAAAAAGCATTTGCTAAGCAGCATCGCACGTGCAGAAGTGCTGCTCTGTGCAGGGAGCATTTTTCAAAGATAAAGTGCAGCGTCCCTACTCGGGCACCACGCTGTCAGGAAAATAGGGTGCGTTAGGGGGAGCCTGTTGTGCTTGCAACAGCAGCTAGAATAATGCCATTAAAGAAAATAGTGCTCACAGGCTGTAGATAAAACAGACCGTGTAACAACACAAGTAAAAAGTCCAGTCCTCATGGGAGGTTACAATTGCAGACAAGGTGGTACTAAGGAGGTACTACTAAGCCTATTCATAAATAAAAAGCAGCCATTAAGAAAGGACAGTAACAGCAACTAATTTAAAAGATGGGCAGGAAATGTACAGAGCTTCAAATCCATGCCTGAATACAGCATGCTTTACAGAGCAGTGCGAGCGCTGCCCAAGCTTGACCTAAAAAGGATCTCTGACTAACCACTGCAGTTCACTTCTGGGCCTCTGGTTGCTCTGATAAGGAGAAGGACTGCTGTGTTGCTGCCACTCTGCTGGACTGCACTCTGCTGGACTCCTGCTTTGCTGTACTGATCTGTTGCTGGCTGCCTTCTTGTCTGGGTGAGGAACATTGGAGCTGCATCACTTGAACCCAGAATGACTCCAAGGGCTAATTGGCTGGCCTCTTGATATGAAACCTCAGGGACATAACAAGCTTCCAACCATCTTGCAACTGCAGTTGGACTCTGCCATCTGTAAGTCTTCACTGCCAATGGGTGCCACCACTGTCTTGCACCCTAGGAAGTTGGCCTAAGGTGCTTTTCAGTGGAAGTGAATGTTCTTCTCTGTTGATCGCTGCATCCCCGAGCTGATTCGACTAATTGCTGCTGCAGCATGGATTGCGCCCGTTAAAAAGACCTGCATCACCCACCTCAGTTCTGGGAGCTAATAAATTGCCCTGTCGGTGCAGCGTGCTGCATCCACAGCCCAGGTTCTCAAATCTCTCACTGATGGCAGCCTCGACGATGATGCCGGACTCCACATGGCAGCCTTGCAGCTCCTCGGAACAGATGCATCGGCAACTGTGTGCCTCATCCCTGACACCGAACTTCGCAAAGCAAGCCCCGTTGACGGGATCCTCGACAGCAACGCAACTGGACACAGCACCACAGTCTCGCCACATCCTGGACCGTTGTGTCACTTCAGTGCGTGGTGCATCTTATACCAGGGACCACAAAACGCTCCACAACTAGGATTTAAGGTATTCTGTTCAGTGAGTCTAACTGAGTCTCTTTAGCCAGCCCGCTCCAGTGCGGTCAGCCTTCACTTTGTCCCAGGCTGACACAACCAGATATCCCAGTAGCGATTTGTGCTTATTGGTGCTATTTCTCTGTATTAACTTTAAAATTTGATATCTCCATTTCTACTAATTGCATATTTGTCTTTTTGATCTTGTTCTTTTTTTTTTTAAACCTCTATTCTTATAAATCTGTTGTGGGCAAATTTTGTGGTGTGTTTTCAGTGTTTTACTGTTTGAAGTATTGCACAAATACTTTACACATTGCCTCTGAGTTGAACCTGACTACTCTGTGCCAAGCTAACAAGGGGTTGAACACAGGGTAAATTTGGGTTTTGCTTGTGCCATACCCTGACAAGGATTGTGGTTGCTGCTTGACCAGGGTTTACACCCCAGTCAACCGACAATCCAATTTCCTACACATGGTATTTGTCCGTGTGTGTAGGATCCATTTATGATACCCATGGTCTGACCTCATACATCTTGTAGGGTGTGTACTGTGCTCATAGACAGTGTAAGTGTATTGTTCACATTCCTGTAGCATGAGGGAGGAAGTCTAGATACTGAGGCAAAGGGAGTGGAGACAAGGCTTTAGATGTTTTATGAGATATTTTGTTTTGCAGAGAGCTGTTGATTAGTCGTCCTGAACACTGCCATTTTGTGGATGGTAGGAGAGAGTGAGGGGATTGTAGTCTCTGTTGTGAAAAGTGAGAAAACCTTTAGGTGAAGCCTGCTCTCTTTCCTAAATTACACCTTCAGTTGAATGATGACAGCTAGGTGCAAAAACCTCACTCCTCTTTGTGCCTCTGTTGTCGGTGTACCATGACTGAGACAAGCCTGACGTGAAAAGCATGACTGTGCACAAACGCTGTAAGTGAAGAATAGCCTGGTAAGGTCACCTGAAGAATAACTATCAATCAATCAATCAATCATTTGTAAAGCGTGATACATACCTACAATGGTCTCAAGGCGCTGGGGGGGGGGGGGAGGGGCGCTACTGATCGAACAGTCAGGTCTTGAGTATCCTCCTGAAGGTCAGCAGGTCTTGGTTCTGTCATAGTCTCGGTGGAAGGGTGTTCCATGTCTTGGCGGCGAGGTAGGAGAAGGATCTCCCGCCGGTGGTTGTTCTTCGGATGCACGGGACGGTGGCGAGTGAGAGGTGGGCGAAGCGTAGCTGGCGATTGGGAATGTGGAAGGAGAGCTATCTGTTGAGGTAGGCTGGGCTGGTCTTGTGGAGTGCTTTGTGTGCATGGATGAGGAGCTTGGAGGATATCCTCTCGTTGACGGGGAGCCAGTGCAGGTTTCTTAAGTGGGGGGTGATGTGGCCATGTCGTGGTACGTCGAGGATCAGACGTGCCGAGGCGTTTTGGATGCGTTGTAGTCGTTTGATGAGCTTGGTCGGGGCTCCCGTGTAGAGGGCGTTTCCGTAGTCAAGTCTGCTGCTGACGAGGGCCTAGGTGACTGTCTTTCTTGTATCTGTCGGGATCCATCTGTCGACCTTGCGGAGCATGCGGAGGGTGTCGAACGCAGGAAGAGGAGACGGCGTTGACTTGCTTGGTCATTGAGAGCGTTGAGTCGAGCATGATTCCCAGGTTGTGTGCATGGTCGGTGGGTGTCGGGGCTGCCCCCAGTGCCGTCGGCCACCAGGAGTCTTCCCAGGCTGAAGGGTTGGAGCCAAGGATGAGGACCTCCATCTTATCCGAGTTCAGCTTCAGACGGTTGATTTTCATCCTGTTGGCGACAGCCTTCATACCTTCGTGGAGGTTGACTTTGGCGGTGATGGGGTCCTTGGTGAGGGAGAGGATCAGTTGAGTGTCGTCGGCGTAGGAGATTATGTTGAGGATGTGCTGTTGGGCGACGTGTGCGAGCAGGGCCATGTAAATGTTGAACAGTGTCGGGCTTTGGGAGGATCCCTGGAGAACTAACCTCAAATGGCATTACAGTTTGAGACAGTGGCTCCACATCTCCAGTCTACCCGTTGTGCATAAAAATGGGATCCAAACTACTCCATTTTGTTCCAGTTCCAAGTCCTCTGTGGCTAAAGACGTGAGTGCTATGCAGAGTGCTGTGCCATCGGAACTGGTGTTTGCTTGACAGTCAGTCTCCAAGAGCTAATGAGCTGAAGTTTGGATCTCATTCTAGACCAGCTATGTACCTGTCCTAACATGCCTAGAAGCCACCTTGCCGACTGAGGGAAGGAAGGTGCTTGTAATTCCTGCAGGAAGAAAAATTGTCCAGGGAGGAGTGAAGTCAAGTGCATTCCTGGTGTCTCTGGGGTGCCCAAATTAAGCTGACCAATTGAAGATGTAAGGGAAGAGCCTTGTGTCAGAGGGCCGCCTCCAGACTCTCCTGTCAGTTCCAGGTGGAAACTGCGATGACTGCTTTGGGTCATGATAGTGCATTGCTGTATGACCTATGTGGGGCTCCATCCGTCAAATTACTGACTTGTGCCTTTGGGGATACATGTTCTGAATAGCTGAATTGTCTGTTTAAAGCTGCCTTAGCTGAACTGCTTATGCAGTGCTTCATCTGCTTAGGTGCTGATGGCCAGTGGGTGCTTCATTTAGTGAAGTGCTGAATACTCTGTAAGGGGCTCCTCCTACTGTCCAGTCAGCAGATCATGAGGACCCCTGTGGGACGGCACCTACCACACGTCTGGCAGGGACTGCAACAATTCTGGACTGCTGATCTTCAAGCAACTGGCTGAGTGGGCACAACGCGAAACATGGCCCTACACCCTAGGCTGAAGAAGCTTCACTCACCACTGCCAGTGCACCACTGCTTTCCTGTATGTGAGGGCTTGGCATTGATCACCAAACAACCTTGAAACGATACTGAGATGACTTACACTGTGAAGGGATAATGCCCAAAGATGTGAGATTGAGTGCACATATGCAATTAGGAGTGCTGAAAACTACATGTGAGCCCTTTTCATCTGGAGAGGGACAGTCCAGAACCAGAGTGGGAAAGGGAGGACAGAAGAGATTGGCATGGGTGCAGGTCCACTGTCAACTATAGCCCCTAAAGACACTGACTTTTTAATGAATATTGTATTGTGTGGTGTATAATGCAATTGTGATTAAAGAACTTTCTTTCTTGCAAAGCACTGGGTTTGGCATTCATATTATTCAGTGCTGGTTGATTGTAGAGCGCTGAGCGAAGCACCACTACAATACCTCCCTCAAAAGCATGCAACTGCTCGCCCACACTATCATGGGAGTCAAGTATAAAAGGGTTGTACTTGGCCCCGTTTGCAGAAACATAATCAAATGGGCCACCTGAAGTAAAGAACCCCAACTCCCACAGTTGGGCTTCAAAAGACTCTGCCTGCCCTGTGGTCCGAAAAACGAGGAAAAAAACTAAAATCAATGGACTAGAATGTGGTGCAATGCAATAATTATTGGTTGAAATTAGTTTAAGCCTTCAACCTGTTACCTTTTTGTTTTTAGCAGAGGCTCTAAGGGAGACAGGGGGAGGGCCCAGATCTCGATACTCTAGTTCACTGATGTAGGCCTCAAAGGACATCTCACTCATGAGGCCTAATTAATCAGATGCTGGATTGTTTTGACTGGGTCAACACCATGGCTGATTTGTATAAGGTTTGTTTCCGTCTGTAGAGGCACAGTGAGCAAAATAAATGAACGTCAACAAGACACCAATATATTTGCCATAGGTAAGATTAATTTAAATATTCCACATATCAATTTACTTTGCTCGGTCAGACACCCTGTGTGCGAATGGAATGCCTAGATTTGGGTCCTGTTCTTCTAGTTCCACATACATCATGGTACACCTCACTGATGAGGCCCAACAAGCCAGAAAAAAATATCTATTTTGTTTGTTCTCATTCACCTTCAATGTGCCCTAGGTGATCGTGTTGTACTAATGTTAGTCCCCGTCTGTAGACTCACAGTGAGCAACAGAGCAATAGATTGGAATGTGGCCTGAGTAATAACCAGTGGCTGAGTTTAATTCAAGCACTCCATCAATTATTTGTTTATCTCACTTGCTCTCGTTGACGCAAATGCTTGTGAGTTCCACACTTAGGGCCAAATTACGAGTCTGGGAGTCCGAGGACTGCCAGACTCGTGGGGGCGCTGCATTGGCATTCCAGCCACCGCTGCACTGGCGCTCTGACTGCTCCATTACAACTACGGTGGTCAGACTGCCGCAGGCGCAACGGAACCGCCATTCTCTGGTGGTGGTGCTGCAGTCTTGAGGCAGTAATATGCTTGGTGGGACTGCTGTAGTCCCTCAAGCATATTACAAGTTTCCTCTCCGACACAGTTTTCATGCTGCTTCCTCCTCCATGAAAACCGTGGCACAGAGGAAACAAAGGGGGCCCTACAGGGATCCCCTGTTGCCTCAGGGTAATAGCGTATATGCACACAGGGGGGCCCTTCCTGCGTGGTATGGACTTTACAGTCAATGCCACGCAGGAACTTTTTTGGCGTTCCCATTGCAGTGCCCATTTTCAGAGGTACTTTTGAGGGATAGCCAAAAAAGCCCACCAGACATAAGAAGCACTGGTAATCTGGCGAGCAGCCCGACCACGGGTTTGGTGGTGCATGCCGCTGGCATGGAGGTCTGCTCCTGCACTGCCGAATTCATAATCATGCACCAAAGTACATCAAGCAAGTTGAATGACTAATAATGCTATGGTGCACAAGCCCACATTCATTGACACGAACACTGGGTAATTCTTTGACCTCATGAGTACAACACTTACTTATACTTACACTAACACTAATACTCAGTTATTCTATAGCCTCACGAGTCCACCACTCACTGACATCAACACTCAGTAATAGCCAGCCCCCGGAGTCCCATGCTAATGGCAACCTATTGAACCCTCAATAGTACTATAACACTCATGTGTTCAATATATTTTGAGATCAAACCCTCAGGAATACTGTGGCCTTATGTATTCCAAACCACTAATAGAAAGATGAACAGTCAATGAATCTATGAGCTTGGTGAATCCCACAGTCACTGGCACCAACATTGAGTAAAACTACGACTTCATGAGTCCCACATTCAAGCCAACATTCAACCTTAAGTATCACATACACAGATATTAAGGCATTATGATTCACTCAACACTGAGACCAGGTAATACATTACTATGACTTAATTAGTCCCATATTCACACATGTCAATGCTCAATAACACTATGACTTCCTAAGTCCCACACCACTGATAACACGTTGAACTACATTATGACTTTATTAGTCTTTAATTCACCAATGTGAACACCTATTTATACCATAGATTAATAGGTGTTGCATCGCTGACAAAGTAATGAACATTCTGTGTTCTACAATTTCACGGTTCCCGAACTCACAGAAACCAACTTTCAAAATTGCCATATCCTAAGAAGCCTGAGACAACTGGCACTCAGTAGTACAATGTTCTATGAGTCCCACACTCGTCAGCACCAAGTTTAAGTCTAACTAATATAAAGGCCTCAGTGGTCACACAGGGGCATATTACCAACAAGTAGTGATAATTATCGCTAAATAGGCTTAGCAACAAGTTTTTTATCGCTGCCTATCGCTGGATATGTTAGCGGACAAAACATGCTATTAGCAAGGTTTTTCTCCATTGTGCTAAAATATCCAGCTATAGCGGCGAAATGCGTGAATATCGCTGAGAATACAGCGATATTCACGCATTAGCGACGAAATGCTCTTAGCCATGTTATCCACCTCCCATTGGATAACATGGCTAAGAACTGGTCTGAGCAGGCGTTGGTTTTTGGTGGTAGCGGGAATATTTCCATGGCCACGCCTGCCTTGCTAATAAGCGACTGCTTTCAGTCGCTAACAGGTTGGGTACGCCCACTTTGCATGTCATTAGCGATAAATATCGCTAACATGCAAAGCGGGCCCCAAACCGCTCGCTATCGCCTAAAAGCTGTCGCTAACATCAGTTAACGACAGCTTCCTAATAGAGCAATAGGATTATCGCCGTTTAGCGACAGAAAACGTCCGCTAAACCGGCGATAATTGCCTATCGCCACCCTTGGTAATATGCCCCACAGTCACTTATGGACGTTTAATAATACCCCACTCTTATGGGTCTCACACCCACTGAAAATAACCCTCAGTAATCCCTTGGCTGAGTGAGGACCCACTCACTGGTGCCAAATGGAACACTCAGTGGTACTCAGTACCCCATGTACTCACCACCGACCACCAACACACAGTAACTCTAAGGCCCCCCCCATATTTCACACTAGCTATCACAAACTTGAACATAAGGCAGTACTTTGGTGTTGTGAGCCTCACAGTCATTGACACCAACACTAAGCAATGCTATAATGACCTCATGGGTCCCACCCTACGGATGCAGAGGAACCTCATGGATGTGCAGCTCTGATGAAGTGTGCAGAGGTGACGGCCTGTCTGCTGCGGCTGCTTCCTTCCCTCCCATGAACAAAGCCAGCGAAGGACCTGGCGCACTTTCTGAGAAAACTGCTGCCTGTTATGTTTCCGTGCCCCGCTCTTTGTAGTATGGCTTCCAACACAATAACTGTTTTTCTTCGCCTCCCACCCACTGCTTCCCCCTCCTCCAGCTCCCACCTCATCAAACTCATCTGAAGACTAATGGTTTTGACCCCTCCTCAACCCCTATCTGCAGTATCTCACATCTCTGACACTATTTGCTTCCTGTCCTGCTGCAGTGTCTGGGGTCTGGGAGCTGGGGGAGTGGAAGGAGGAGGACAGGCTGGGGCTGCACGAGGTTAAAGTGATTCAATTTCGACTCTGTTCAGCTTCTTTTTTTTATGTCTGCTGATCCTCTCCGCACTGTGTAGAGCCCGCTGGAGAGCAAAATGGCAGATTGCAGAAAAACTCTTTCTCCAAGGCTAGACTCCGGCTGCCAGAACAATCTGTACTGACCTGCTCTAACATATTAAGAGCTGTTTAAGAATATTTATATGTAGCATGTAAACTTTTAAAGAACACAAGAACACAAAGGCCCAGATTTACCAAGCAAGGGCTTCCTTCGAAGTTGTGTCATGCAAGGAGTCGCAAGGTGACGCAAGTGACGCAAGTGGAGAAGTGTGGCTCAATGGTTAGAGCGGCAGACCCTGATGCAGAGGTCTAGCCCGGGACCAGGGTTCAATTCCCCGCCTCGGCGGGTCTTGGGCTCAAAAATTCCACGGACCTGATAATTCTCACCTCCGTGCCTATTCCAATCATGGAGTCCCACTCTGCAACTCTGGGCAATAGCTTGCTTAATCTCCACAACGGCCCCAACAACGCTAAGGATGCCTGGCCTCCACCTTGGGGGTGCCCAGGAGGACACCTCACAGGGAAAGCCAGGATGAGTTCCATAGCGGTATTCGTACAAGCGCCTTGAGACCCTTGCGGGTGAGTAGTGCGCTATACAAATGTACAAGCCCTTACGTCACATGTAGTTTGCCACGGAGGGCCACCTTGTGTGACTCAGCATGGCATAGTAAATCTGGAGTAAAGCAAAGCAGCGCAAGTTTCACTGATCAATGGGTGGAGTGTGGGTGTTCCCACGCATACACCCATCGTTTTTTGGTACATTCCCAGATTTACTAACACTAGCGATCATGAGAACGCATCAAAAGGCGATGTCTTCGCAAGTGAGATGTAACGTGGACAAATATCTTGATTTCTCCTTGTTATTTCCTCTTTGCAAATGTTCTGCAGTCTGCATCACAAATAGAAAAATAAAAATGCTTTTAAGGATTCTTTTTGTGCATGAAGGTGTCCCTTCCTGCACAGAAACAATCCTGCTCGTAATGCAGGTACCCTTGCACCAGCACAAGAAGGCATCAGAAATGTGCCCTATCTTCGTAAATATGACGCATTTCTGACATCTCCCTTTGACGCAACGCAGGGCAGCAAGCTGCCTTTCTGTGCTGTGATGCGTGAAATATTAATAAATCTGCCACAGAGAGTTTAAGATTGTCTTTGATCAACAAAGGAACCGCTTCTATCGGTTTCATGAAAAC
This sequence comes from Lissotriton helveticus, assembly GCF_964261635.1. Classification (NCBI taxonomy): domain Eukaryota; kingdom Metazoa; phylum Chordata; class Amphibia; order Caudata; family Salamandridae; genus Lissotriton; species Lissotriton helveticus. Next base: position 896,671,795 of record NC_136072.1, on the reverse strand, counting down.
GTCATTAAGCTTTACAAATATTCAATGCAAGAAAATGAGGTGTTCTCATACTAAGTGCTTAATTTGAAATAATAATAATAATACAATTACAAGTTTTTCCTATTAGCTTGCCCCACAGAGGTGAGGATTCGGAGCACCAAGGCTGACTAGTCATGATACCACCCATGCCTTTTCCCTCTATCGCCCTACAATTCCTGTCTCTGATCTTTCCCTCAGGAAGGCTCTTTTTGCTTTCTCCCTTTGTCATTGTTTTCCAATTTTTCTCTCCCTTCTTCTTTCTCTGTTTCTTGCTCTTGCTTTGAGTCAAAGTCTGTTTTTTTCCCATAGTTTTATTTTACTGAAGTTTCATCTTACCAACAGCTCTTACATGCATGTGCTTATAGGATGAAGACATAATTAGACAAACGGAGTGTAAAGAGTCATGCAGGGTAAGTCTCTCCACAACGGAGGAAATATATAACTTAACTTTTAGTGAGTTCAGGACAAATGCTAAATAGAGGGCCCATCACAGTGTCATACTACTGGTAGTGAAGGAAGTCAATTGTGTAAATAAACATATAACTGACCTAAAGGTGTACTGAACACAGTATAGATATCCCAGGTGAGCTAGGTGCAATTCAACGAGAGTAGGGTCAGAGTCAGTATTCTAAGGGAGTCAAAGTCAGATGATGAGAAAGAAGTCCTGGTCTCTCAACATGTCTCACTACCACAAATTAAGCAATTGTGCTTTAAGGGTACTATCAACTTCTCTACTTCGCAGAAGTACTCCAGTGGCATTGCAAGGCTGCTATGGTCTCTAATGCAATAAAAAATGAATGCCCCCCCCCCCCCCTTCACTCACTGGCCCAGCAGTATAAAACAGTTATAATTTAGGTATAGTGAGCTGCTCAAGCCCCAGGTCTCTGATGTCAAAACACCTGCTGCACTAATGTAAGCTACGCCCCTGCACCACTCCTCATTCCAAAACGTGCGTGTCAATTGTCTTTGTTCCTTCAAATGTATCATGCTCAGCCAGGGTGATTTTCTAGGTAGGGCGGAAAAGCTTAAGGCACATTCTGCTTGACGCCCAGACAGAACCACTGACTACTGCACTTCCACAGAGTGGCTTCGTAGAATCAGTGACTTTCTCAGTTACACAACCAGGAGTATGAATGAGAAAGTGTGAAAGGGCGGGAGTTCCAAGCGGCGTAGCCATGAAAGAGTGAATCAGAGGAGTGGGCAAAGGCGCACAGTGCAAATTAAAGTGAAAACCCAAAAAAGATAATCTAAATGGGTACTGCAAAAAGTGTTTTGAAATGCATTTGCAGATGTTTGGAACTGGATTGATGAATATGGAGGACAACAACATTGAAATACAGAAATATCACCAAAAGAAATTGATCCCAAAAACACTGTGATCCTATAAATAAACAAACAAAATGCAAATATCACTGTCATAAATATCTATAATACGAAAATATTTAAAACAAAAATAGCATACAAAAGCATAGTGTCACCTTGTTAAATATATAGAGAACTACACAAATATCAATAAAGAAATTTTCGAAAACCAAAATATTGCCACCATTCAATAAAAAAAAGCTTTAATTAAAATACACTAAATCGCTAATTTGGAATCCTGTAAAAAATTAAACACATTCAAATATTTATTATTTAACATATAAACACAAAACAGAATATTTCTAAATATTATAAAAATATATCAAAGTAACATTAAAGTAAATAAACAAAAAATAACATTAAACAAACACAATTCTAGAATATTTCACTATACCGCCAATACAACTATAAAAATTATTATTTATTGAAACAATAAGTTTATGTAGATAGGTTTAAAATATAAAAAATCAAATATAAATATAAATTCAAATGTATAAATAGCAGCTCACCTTCTCCCAATAACTATCTCACGGACCATCTCTGTGGTGATGCCACCACACCTGGTAGGAGAAACTGGGAGTAAATTCTAAAATAGGCCTCGATGTAGACCCATATTCTGCGCGTATTGCATTAAGTGAAGATTTGTTTTTTGGCAGGAAAGCACAGCACCCCGTGTGTTTCGGCTCATCACCTTGATTATGGGTGTCAGCCAACAGGAACAAATATCCATTTAATGTTCATCAAGTGAATACATACATAGAAATCAATGAAGGACATAAAAGCGAAAAGAGCACAAGGAACAAATTGGCCTCCATCTTAGACAGGATGCGTACTATTTAAAAAGTTAAAAGAAAGTAATTACTATGTGCAGATCACTTGACGTGGTGCATTTAATGGAGAGCGAATCATGATGACCATGTATCGCTTTATACTGACGAGCTCTTGGTTTACCTACAATGGCCATAATGTTTGGTCCCAAGATTGATACATACACTGTAAGTCTATAGTATTGCTCCCGTTTTAAAAGTTAATTGCTCCAAATCACTGTATGTGCGAAATGTGAGGCGCCAACCAGACTTCCTAGTTTGTGATACATTGGGCCAAGTGGATGACTATTTTAAATATTTAAATGTTAACATATCCTAAGATCGAATGAAGTTCAACACAGTAGAGTGGAACTATGGGGCACATGCATCAATATTGCTTTTTGCGATTCCTTAATTGCGAAAAATAAGGAATCGCAATTAAGGAATTGCAAACTGCAATGCATCAAGAAATCGCTAAAAAAATAGCAATTTCTTAAACGTTCCTTAATTGCGATTCTCTAACTGAGAATCACATTTATGGAATAGCTCCTCATTCATTCCTATGGGCCTCTGGGCCTAGAGGCCCATAGGAATGAATGGGAAGACATTCTCAATTTGCGATTCTCCATTAGAGAATCGCAAATTGAGAATGCAATTTCAAGGTTGCAGGGGTGTCCAAAGGACACCCTGTTGCACCCCTGAAATCTGCCTATAAGTACATCTTGTACACACACATGCCCCAAGGGCATGTGTGTGTGTGTAAAATGGAACTTTGAAAAATGCACTTTAGTGCATTTTTCAAAGTTTTTGCAAATTACCATGAAGGTCAACTTCATGGTAATTTGCTCCCCTTATTAGCGAAATCGCTAATTTTTTTCAGTTTGATGCATTGCATTTAAGGAATCTCAATTTGAGATTCCTTAAATACATTTGCAATTTAAGAAATCGCAGTTTCAAGCTTCATAAAGGAACCCAACAGGGCTGCCCGCTGTCCCCTTTGATGTTCCCCCTGGATCTCGAACCACTAGCAGCATGAATCCTCTGTGATCCTCTAATCTGGGGTATACCTGCGCTTGGAGGATGGGAAGAAAGAATCTCTCTATATGCTGAAGATGTGTTACTATACATTGCTCGACTCCAGAGCTCCATAGATAGAGTAATCCAAATATTTTGAATATTTGGGCAACATTCGGGTTACACAATTAGCTGGGCTAAATCTGTAGTATACCTCCTATCGGGGGAAACTCCCCGCTTGCCACATGAGTATTTGACTCTGATGAGCCCGAATGGGTTCAAACACCTAGGCAAATATGTCATGGGGGGCCCACAAGAATTCCTTAGACAAAACCTTGACCCCCCAGCTATAACAACTTAAAGCAGATGTGAAGCACTGGGAATCCTTGCCATTGATGTTAGTAGGCATAGGGGCCCTCTACAAGATGATGACACTCCCGAGGCTGCTCTATGTAATGCAGAATACACCCTACAAGATTCCACCAGCAGTTTTCATGGGTATTGACCGAGCAGTCCTCAAACTACTGTGGAAAGGGGGCGCTCCAAGAATTGTATTTGCCAAGCTACAAAAAGGGGTGTATGACAGAGGACTGGCAATCCCCGAAGTTCAAAAATAATATTTGGCCTTGCAACTGCTTGTTATCAATGACTGGGCTTTCATGCACCACCAGGATCCATCTTACAGGGTAGACAGAGGGTGCATAAGCCCATAAGGATGAGAGAGACTACTTTATGTTAAAATGGGCAGAGGCGACTGGCCACAGCACACACATGTGGTAAAGGGCATATGGCATAAAGCTACCAAGTTTCTGGGTTGGAGGGGGAAACTAATGACCCAGACTGACTGAGGCATGGTCAAAGAAGGGAGTATCACTCATCTATAAGAAATGAATTACCAACTCCCCATAATTATTGGGCCCCCTCAGACTGGCATGGGTGGATGATCTGGGCAGAACACTAGACGATGAAGATTGGCCCCTGGGAGATTTCCATCAGAGCGCGATTCCGATTGGTCCAACTTAAGATCATACTACGCACAAGCCCTCCTGCACAAAATAGGCAGGGCAAATTCCCCCCTATGCTGAAGGGATTGTGGGAGTGAAGGGTTCTTCGCACCCTGTGGGATTGCCAGCAGATCCAACTTTAATGGGCCCAGATCACATCAATAATGGCGAGGATAACGGAGGTAGAGATCCTGGTCAAACTCAGATGGCTACTCCTGGGAATAAAAGTGGAGCAAGATTGGCCCAGGCCAAAAGAAATCTGTCTGAGAATGGCAGGGGAGGTAGCAAAGCAAAATATCGCGAGAGTATGAGGGCCGCAACCACGCCGGTGGTTGAGGATTGGAAGGCAGACCTAGATGGGTGCCAGAGGGTGGAACAGGTAGTCTACACAGCTAGAGGGAGCCCCAAGAAATGGGAGAAATTGTGGGGTGATTGGAGAGCCCACAGGGAGTAGAGTAGAGAGGGGCGTACAGAGGGTTACTCGTAGGGTGGAAGAAAACAAAGTGTACTATCCAAATCGAATTGAATGGCAGTAAAAGCGTCTTATCTATAAGTCTGGATTATGTAACAAATGGGGTTGGGTGACACCAAGGCAAATACATAGGGCTATAACCTCATTATACCACTGCAGAATGATGTGTGAAGCCTACTGTTTTCTCAATAAAAAGATTTTAAAAAATATATATCCAAAGACCCGCAATGAAACTGGGATCTCAGCATTGCCCTCTTGCTGATGCAAATGTGAAAGGAAGTGCTAACTTGGGACAAACTGCCCCTCTTGATCATGGGCTGTTGAGCCCTCTTTGAAATAGTTACCTTGCTGCTGTTTCTATACATGCTACAACATTTTACGTACACACTACCAGCAACCTACTTCATTGAAATCAATACTATTTTAAACAAACTTGTTATTATTGACTGGATTGTTTGGACTGTCTCTACACGACTTATAGATTGGACAGGGATCATCTTGGGCCTGGAAGCAAAATGCCTAACATTCCTTCTTACACAAGCCGGACAAACCCATAATAAAAGGAACACGACCCATATCATAAACAGACCATAAAAGAAGGAACAGAAAACAGATAAGAAGCAGGTTAAGGGGTGTGTGTGTGTGCATACCAAACTCTACAATGTCCTGTGCTTTGATCCTCAATCTTGATCAGTTAAAGGGCAGGAACTGGTTTAACAAGGTCAGCTTCAGGCAACAGGGTCAGTTCACTCAGGTCAAAAAGGAGTCAGCATGAACTCAAGCTAAGGTCTACATGTCCTTAAAAGACTAGTTTCAGCCACAATCATGGCCTATGTGAGGGCAACCACAAAATGGCTGCCATACACAAAATGGAACCTATGTGTTCAGAATTCACAGAACCTCAGGCCATCCTTTTGCCCTTACATAGGCAATCACTCAGTCTGTATCTGAATCGATGTCAATATTATCCATTATTCCCTTCACTAAGGCATTATTACTTGAGTTATCTTTCATGGAACGCAAGGGATGGACTTCGTTGGCATAAATAAACATCGTCTGATATGCCCATACAGACCCATTGTAACTAAATGACAGAACCAAATAGGGAATACCTTTATCTGTAGTACGTGGCATAAGACCACACACCCAACAATTAGTGGTGTTCATTACTAACTGGTATTGATGCTGAAACTGTACAAAGGAATTATTCACAAATTCCGACCTTCTAATCTGCTCGTAAAACATGTTATTAAGAACATATGGACAACAGGAGAAAATAATGACCACTATTACAAATAAATTTATCATTTTTCACAACTCTAAGCAGAAAGCAAATCCTAAAATTATCTAGTAACATTTTTTATGGCTCCTATGCATTTCAGTAACTTATTATATGTTCAGGTGAAACAGTGGTGATCCTTATTAATGCTCTCAGATGAAAAGGGATACTTTTCCACAGAGAATGGACTTTATTCTGCTTTTACTAACCAGAATACTACTTTAAAACAATGCCAGCAAAACAGCAAAAATGTGTCTCCTAACACCCATTTTATGCAATCGCACGGGAAATACCCAGAGTCCGTCCAAGCCTCTCCGGCAGGCTTCTATTGTTCATCAAATCCTTTTCTGTTGTTTTCTTCCGCATGGGCCTCTTCTTTCAGGCCTTTCATGAAAATGGTCCTTCTCAGTATCCGTTGGAGTGCCCTCCTGGCAAACACTCGCAGCTTATTTGAAAGTCTCAATGTCTCAAGGCAGTGCACCAATATCTCTCCTCTGCGGCAGGCACTACAGATAGTGTGCTCTTCATTGATCAAGGGCACAGATCATCTCATGCAGACCCAAGTACTATTAATCAGGAAAGAGCAACAGGCTTTCATACTCATCAACACTTTCAGACTCCAACACTCGCTTTTCAGTGTCAGAGGATGCTCGGGCTGCTCTTCCATTTAATCATAGGTACCACAATGTAGTGCCTTTTTCCAATCCTGGATCCTCTGGTGCACTGCCTTTCCGTTGGAACAAAGAAAAAGGGGGGGTGGCCAAAACTCAGGCCAAGGGGCTCAATGGACTGCCTACTGTCAGAGGTTACCAGCACATGCCAGGTGAAAAACTAAAAACTTAAAATAACTGGAATCCTTCTCTTTCGCTCTTTTGCACTGAAATTCTGGTTCTGTGATGTCCAATGCCGTCTGATGGAGCAAGTTCGATGCTTTGGAGGTACCATTGATTGCGCGCTGGCGATTGCTTGTCCAGCCTTACTGCTTTCTGGGTGCTGGGACTGTAGCTGACACTGATGGGAATTAGCTTTTCATCAAAGGTCCGCAGGTTATTATGACTTAATCCCGCAGAACCTAGTGACGTAGGAAATGGGACACATTTGTTATTTTCTTTCAATTTAGTACAAAAACAGTTTGTTTTTAACAAGAGGATTGCAAGCAGGTGGCCGGCAATCTGCGAGGGAGTGGCCATATGCCATGAGACAATTCTGGTCTAGAACACGCTGTCATTCTCATAGAGTACAAAGACAAAGGCAATAAGCAAAACAGTGCCTCTAATTTCTTCAATTGGGTTTCCATGTGAGAGCATATCCTCTACCATCTAAGGGTAGATAACTATATGAGAATTTTATCTAAATGGATGTCCTCACACATAGTGACATTGTCTAATGGGGTAAACACATTTTTTCTCTCAATAATTACATATAGGTGTTCCTAAATTCCTTATCTAGAACATCTCAAAAGAGAAATCACATGATACAGATTATCAGGGACATGTAGATACCTCCCTTTTAGTAACTGTGCATCAAGTGCACTATGCAATACACAGGCTAATGATCAAAATGTGGAAACTTGTCTTATAATAGCATTGAGTCAGTTAACCAGTCCATCACTACCATGACGGTCAGACTGAAAAACAAAGAGTTAGGCCTAAAGAAAATTCTTAAAAAACAGTCTAGTCATACAAAAGGGAATTATACACAATATAGGGGTTCCTAGTACATTACTGCAATCTGGAAGTGTGAACCTAATACAATAATAATAATAAAAGAAGGCTAACTGGTGAAAGGAATATGGAAAAGGGAAAATGGGACTAGGACACAGCTAAAATCCTCAATTGCTAGGGATGATGCAACATCAATCAGGGGAGAAATGACAAAAGAAAAATCTATAGGAAGAACAAGAAATTACTTGGGTGATAGTCAGGCATGTGACACAACACCAAGAGTGGGGGTGATACATAAAAATCAAAATAGTTCATGATAGTCAGCTCTACCGCTGGCCTCTACACCATATACGGTAATCTCAGCTAATGTTCCAGTTCCTTTTTCAGGGAAAAAAAATTAAACCTAGTTTCCTTTATGGTACCAGGCCATACACTATTTAGGAAGCAGAACAAAACTGACTAATGTAATATAAAAATTAGGTCACCATGTGCAAAAGTCACAGAGCTATAATTTATCCTTACGTCCAATCAGGATACATAAATGTAGGGCTGCCTGTTCTTTAAGGGGAGGGGCAGTACGTGACTAACAACATGTGACACACTTTGATTCTGTATATCTCTTTTTTTATTTTCCTTCAAATACCATTAAAGCCAAATTTGACATACACTGATGAAGTGTTGTCTGTCTTTCTGTGAAATTTAGTGTCAAAGCAAATCTACCCAACTGTTTGCAGGATACACATCGTCATGTATATCCCTTCAAAACACAGGTAAACTTGTAATAGTATCAGAAGCAGCAACATAAAACAAAAAACATGCAAAAAAAATTAAAAAATGCACAAAATGCACATGTCAAGCCATCAGATATACTTGCTGTATATCAAGCACAAAAGGTATAGACAAAACAATAGCATATATAAATGAGCGGTGACGCACAACACCAGGACGCACAACACCAGGTCATGTACTAACAATATTCGGGCCTGCTTAATTTGTCAGGTTTAAAATACTCACCCTCCTTTTTGACAGCAGATCACCAGGTAGTGGAGATTTGGCTGTCAAATGCAACTTACTGTGTGTCACTTCTGACACACAGGACCAGCAGGAACAATTCATAAAAGGATAAAATGCAAGAATATGTAAAATGCACAAACATTTCTTTTCAAAGAAATTACGCAAAAACACATCTCTTTTGAACCAACCAACTCACGTGTCTTGTCAGCCTTCAAATCACCCAGAACAATCCATGAATGATCTGTAAAAAAAAAAAAATACACAACACACAAAAGAGAGACATTTCTCATAACAAACAGACATCAATTATAACGTTTAATCAGAAGACAAAACATAATACACATAAACAGACACAAAAATAAATTTACATTACTTAACTGTTACCATCTTGTCAGTCACCTTGCAACATGAAGCCCTTTTATCTTTCCAAAAGTAAAATTCTTTCACTGACACTCCATGTTAGCCTTGCGCCACAATTCGTTCTCACTTAGGCATGTAGCCTTCAAAATTTCAATAAAAAGCTTTGTCTTATTTTCTGTCTAAGACTTAATTCAATGCTTAATTTTCGGTCAAATAAAAGCAACTAGCAGACATTATTTTTTTAGAGGCAGAGATACAAATATATCATTTCTGCAGAGCATTTAGCATGTGTTGGGACTTTCAAAGAAACCTGTTTCATATTTTCCCTTTGGAATTAAGTTCTTTAATTTTGTGGAGAAACCAGAAACCCTTCCTTTTAGAAGCCTGTTTAGCAAGGTCATTCTGCATTTCACAGAGACAAGGCCTTAATTTAAAAGGTCAAAAATGTCAACATGACAGCCTCTTCCATTGTTTACAGGAAAACTAAAGATAGCATCTTAGCGCAACTTGAGCAAACCTCTGCAGTTCTACTAGCCCCCACCCTCTGCTCATTCTGAGGCTGACAAAGTCAAAAGGCCTTCCGGATTCCTCCTAACCTGCAATAATTCACTCTATTTAAAACACATGTTATATATATATATATGACTCCTGTTAGGGGCTACAATTTATTGCTATAATTATATTATTAAAATATTTACTGTGAATAATTCACACAACATAATAACATAACATACCATCTTTAGAACAGATGTTTGCCATTACCCTATGCAATGGTACTCATTTCAGCAACCTTAAATAGATAAACATTTCAGTAAGTCCAGCTGGAGTTAAAACCTTCAACCCTGATATTAAACTCAAACCTCTGCACCAGGCACATTGGCTGACTGAGCCATTAAAAGCATCCCCAAATAAGAACAGCCTGCAAAGTTGTATTATACCTAAATGTATGCATTCACTGAAGCCTAAAAGCACTTTAAAGCTATTATAAATGGCAAAAATACCCAAAATCGACTTTGATATTTGGGGCACTTAAAAATAAATATCCTATAAGTATGTTACATATTAATCATCCTCAGAATGTTCTTTACACATTACAGATATTAGACATTAGACATATCTCATGCAAATCCTTAGAAAAATGAACTTTTTGCCTGCGCTAAGTGAGATGTCTTATGCTAATGTCTTCATTATGCAGTGCAACACAACTCAAATTAAATTATAATGCTAGGAGGTCACAGTATGAGCATTAAGCTTCATGAATAGTAAAAAACGAATTTTGTAGCACTTATTTTTAATAATTATTTTTCATAATTTAAGAATTATTTTTTAAAAACCCAATCGTTTTGGCTAATTTCACATATAAAAGCAAGCTGCATCCCTTATTTCAGACATAAACAGAAAGGGGTGAAACACTCAGGACACACAATACGGTGCGCTTTAGCCATGCATTTCGTGAATAGCGCCAACGCTATTCACTTACAGAAATTGCACTAATGGGAAAACCACATAGACATTTAGACACACATTTAACCCACAAACCAATACTCAGAACAAAAACAAAGGACAGCCCACAGACTGTACTTAAACCAAACCATTTGTAAATACTAGTTGTAAGTATATTTACAAGAAACACTTCTCAATTGTGTTTCAAAAGACTGCAAAAACAGCCCAACAGACTGATGTATGTCCAAGAAGCGAAAATACACTCAATTCACTAGCTTTGGCTAGCAGAACACCAAAGAATCGCTCTGCATATCTTCCTTCATAATATTGTGCAGAACAAAGGATCCTTATATGTATTATGTCATATTTTTATTCCCTGGGGATACAAAATCACCAAGGAAGAAATATGTTTGTAAATCTAAACCTATTTAGATATTCCCTCTAGGGAAGCCGGCTAATTTACTTCACATCACACTATGGTACCTTCCAAATAAAGTCACACATTCTTCGTATGTGAGCTTTTAAACAGGCATGCCAAAAATATTGCAAAATATACAATATTATAATCAATGTAGTGCTTAATGTACTTTTCGTACATGCACCGTTCAACTAAACCAAATAGAGAAAATTCTCCTCATTACCTGTTCTACACAAATTGCAATTCGCATATACAAACCTATACAAATCCTAAGTTGTCCAACACAAATTCCAAAGTTCCAAAGTTACAGTCCTAAATTGGCTAAGACCAGGAATCTCATAGCTCACTAATCTAGCTTCAAATTTCAAGGGGTGATCAAAAACGATATACTCGCAAATATAGTGGAGAGGTGTGGCTCACTGGTTAGAGGTGGCAGACCTGTAAGCAGAGAACGGCCCGGGACCAGGGTTCAATTCCCGACGCGGCAGAGTCTTGGACCAGGGTCAACGGACTCGATAATTCTCGCCTCAGTGCCTACTCTAACCAGAGAACACACTCTGTAACTCTGGGCATTAAGCTTGCCTCATCTCTACAACGGCCCCCCACAGACGCCGGGGATGCCTGGTTTCACCCTGGAGATACCCAGAAAGGGACCATCTCACAGGGAAAACCAGGACGGGTTCCCCAGCGGTCTACAGCGCCAGGACACTCGGGTAGAGTAACAGTGCGCTTCACAAGTATCCCACATTTACATTTACATTATACGAGACCCTCGGCTTTGGTAATTGCAATAACCAAATCAAAACCAAGAAACCAAACAAAGTTGTGGGAGCGACCCACTTGTACTTCTTATTTTTACTAATCAAAAGGTTATCCAAATTCTAACTGTCAAGTTCTACATGACCTAACGGTCTTTTTTAGAATACTCACGCCAAAAAGGTTCTCAGTCAGGAGTGACATCATGTGGAGGATCAAAATCAGGAAGATCAGAAATATACCGGGCTGCAAAGACAGAGAATCTCCAGAATCCTTGTGCACAAAGTAGCAGAGTCCCATCCTCTCCTCCTCAGTAGATTTCAGTCTCCTGACAAGATCACTCCTTCAGAAAGTCACTTCTCTGATGAAGCCCACGTTGGCTGCGCCATTTGAAGAACTGAAATCTTCATTCTCAGGGAATACTTACTAATAAAAAAAAGAACTTGGCACAGAAGCTGAAAATATGAAAAGACATCTTTATTAAATTTAATAAGTGAGGCCACGTCACACAGAAGCCGTAGCAACTGAATGAGGTAGTCTGAGGAATACAGAAAACAGAGGCCTTTATATGTTTAGGGTTACAAACTTCAGCATACAAGTAAGGGGCAGTCCTAGCTTTTGCAAGCATGCAAAATGCCTAACATTCCATCTTACACAAGCCGGACAAACCCAGAATAAAAGGACCACAACCCATATCATAAACAGACCATAAAAGAAGGAACAGAAAACAGATAAGAAGCAGGTTAAGGGGTGTGTGTGTGCATACCAAACTCTACAATGTCCTGTGCTTTGATCCTCAATCTTGATCAGCTAAAGGGCAGGAACTGGTTTAACAAGGTCAGCTTCAGGCAACAGGGTCAGTTCACTCAGGTCAAACAGGAGTCAGCATGTACTCAAGCTAAGGTCTACATGTCTTTAAAAGACTAGTTTCAGCCACAATCATGGCCTATGTGAGGGCAACCACAAAATAACTGCCATACACAAAATGGAACCTATGGGTTCAGAATTCACAGAACCTCAGACAGGTGGCAGGCAAATGTAGGTTCCATGGATGATGACGAATGGGTAGAAGCGATGGTGACAAAATGGTAGCTAAATAGAGGATGATACAATGCAAATATTTCCACAGAGCAAATTATGACCCATATAAACTGTGGCACATGGGCAGGAGGAGTGGACACCTTTGCATGTACTGCCATGTAGAGTGGGCTGACTTCTTCCACATGACACAGTCCTGCCCCAATATCGCCGCTTACTGGTCTAGGATTTACACAGGGCTGAGTGAAGTCATAGGGTTCAACTTGATCCCATGCCCTAAACATGCTTTCCTTGGAATTGTAGTAACAGGTGTGGACTCTACTGAGATCCGTCACTTAGTTGCAAAACGGGACATAGAACAGTATTCGAATGCTACTAATATCCCCAGAGGGTGAGCAGCCATCACAACGCGGGCATTACCACGCGCTGCCATTATGACGCTGATTTTACAACGCAAGTCGTTTCAACGACCTGCGCTGGAGGGCGCTGTTGGAAAAGGAATAGTTTAATTTTCTATTCCAACACCTTCCCTACTGTAACGTGGGCTGGAGTTGGAATTGAAAATTAAACTATTCCACTATCCAGCGCTTACAGCGCAAGTCGTTGTAACGACTTGCGTTGTAAAAACAGCGTCGTAATGGCACGCGGGGTAAAAGCCAGCGTTGTAATGTCATACAACCTCCCCAGTGCTGAGGAAGGAACCCATGGAATAGACTTATGTGCAGCGGATGAAAAAACTGTTGATAAGGCAAATGGTTACACACTCAGGTATCACAAAGCATGGGATGTTTGGTTTTGGATTTGAAGGGGGTGGCCAGGGGTATGTGCTGGAACTGATTAGTTATAGATTGTTTCGAGAAATACTTCAAGCTGTGGCAGTGTCTTTCCTGTTCTATTGATAGAGCGCGCGAGGCCACCCGACCAATAGTTTTCGCCGTTTCCGGCTTCAGGGCCCATATACTTTTCAAATCACCATATACATCGATCAGGTGACTTCACGAGCTCTACCAAGTTGTGTGTGTGTGTTCCCTGCTAATAATTTTCAGTGCACCCGACTTACCATCCACCGATGCGGGTACCTAATGACCACAATGAATCAGGGAGCTAGCTGTAAAAGAAAGGCAGCAAAATACAAACCCAACCAATAATATTCAAATACTGTTTAAATGACCACGGACAACTGGAAGTTTTAAAATGTTTATCTAAATTCAATATTTTCTTGCATGAGGTACAGTAAAATAAGGCAATCAATAACCAAGATAACATAAATCATATAGGCATAAAGAAATAATGACAGGGTAATCATTCAAATGTAATATGAAATGCAGATGGGAAATATTATAAAATCTCAGAAATGCTTAAGCATGGACATTTTATGCATGAATAACTATGGGAGGGCCTATAAAGAGTAGCACGCTTCACTTAAGGTGAATGGGCCTTTGAACAATCTAGGTAATGAAGTTCTAGACCATATCATAAAATTACAGACTGCAATGCAAAATATAATTTCTAACCAGTGAGAAGACATAGGAACAAAACCTCACGGAAAAATATGTAATTAACTTTCAATAGTTGCAGAAAGGCATGGAAAATATAACATATGCAATGATGAACTTTATTAAAGCAAAAATCAGAAATTTAGAAGGTGCAAGATTTAAAGAGTTTTCAGAGCAATATTTACCTAGAAAGGTGTGGAAACCAAACCCTGGCCACGGGTCAGTTAAGGACAGGAAACCCTCAAGGAAGGATACCCCTCAAAGGACAGCAGGTGCAGAATGGTCACCCAGGACAGGACAGGATACCCTCGGAATAGGAATCAGGACAGGACCCTCAGGACAGGACAGCAAACCCTCAGGACAGGACCCTCTTCAGGACAGGACCCTCTTCAGGACAGGACCGGAACCCACAGTTCGGAAGCAACGCCTGCGCTCCACCCGCTCTGCAGCTATCGATCAAGACCCCGATTGGGTCAGCGAACTCCCAGCTAAGTGCTTGCCCAGCACTTTAAGGCTCAGTAGAACCTCAGTCTATGGTCAAATTCGGACAGAGTGCTTCGCAGCGCTCTGTATCTTCAGTCACCTATTGAGTGCGTTGGGTCAGTGACAGGTCAGCTAAACCAGACAAGTCGGACGGTTCACTAGGTGAACCCAGGGTAGATATACAGTTTGGGGTCAGTGTACCACCCCCCAATGTTGCAAAGTGTCAGAATCCCTCAATTTCGATTGGTCCTAAGGTAGGATTTGGGTAACACACCAATCACAATACAAGATTTTAAGCCTTCATTAGCATACTTGGGTACCGCCTAGCAGGTTTGGGTTTCTCATGAGAACTGTGCAGAAATACGAGTGAAAATTAACATTGTAACATATGAGGAGCAACATTCGCCGTTCTCGTAGCGCAGAGGTGGCTTTCCCAGGCGCATCTTGACTGTGGCTGCCAGCTGGCTGAGTTCCACTGTCCAAAGTGGCCACCTTTCAATGCTCCCTGGGCATGCGCAGAAGAGACCGTCAATATGGCTCCCAATCAGTTTGGACCCCCATTCCCCGCGGTACATGAAAAGTAAGCGAAAACAAATTAATACATAATAATGTCATTATGGAAATACATCACAGGATTTGTACTTTTGACTCATCATCAAGAAATAAAACTATTGCATTAAATGTTAGCTACATTGACACAGTCACAAGAGCAGTGGCACGAGCAGTACCACATGATAAGCACAGCTATGAATTACGCATGCGCATAACTTTCCCTCCACTTCTGCAGACGCGTCAGGACACGTGAGTGTGGCTGACGCATGCGCAGTAACTAAAATACAAGCGGCGGCCATATTAAAGGACACGGATTAAATTCATTAGAAATACACATAGGCAAGCTTCGGGAACTTTGCCTAAACAAAAATAAATGTTAGTAAAACATACGCTTTGTTACCTTATTACACATAAACGAGGTTCTTGACTTCGGCAAGCCGCAAAATATGCGAAGCTTTGCTTCATCAATCCCCTCTTTGATGATATTTACTATCATCACAAATTATAATGGAACCAGATGCCAACTTTCTTTCACACTTTATAAAGTTCTATTTCTTCCAGCAACCGTTCTAACTTTTCTCTCTCAGTTTTAGCAGGGTGAGAAGTTTTCACCTTTTTGTATATCTGATCATTCACTTCCTCTAATTCAATCTCATCCACACTTCGTTTCACTCCTCTTGCATTTACCTCGTGCTTTTTGGTGCGCTTGCGGCATTTACAGCATAAGAAAATGGAAAGTATAATAAGACCTATAATACCAATTGGCATCAGAATTTTGAACAATAAGCTTTTACCTATGCTAGCAAGCCAATGACCTACATTTGAGAGACCATCTACCAGTCTCTTCCAGGCACTATCAACCTCGAGTGGTTTGAGTTCCTTTGCCAAATTAGTAATGTTTTTCACATATCTTTTGATCTGTATACTTTTATCCGGAATATAAGTGCAACAATGTTGCGCCTTCAACATCCGGCAGACTCCGCCCTCTTTCGCTAATAAGGTGTCAAGAGCAAGTCGATTCTGCAAAACCATTGATCTGATCGCAACCATTTCAGTGTTGACCAGCAGAAATCCATGAGCTGTTTCAGTAGACAGCACATCTACTATAGTAGACAATTTGCAAATTCTGTGAGTGTTCAGAACCACTCCCACTCCAGGTATCAGTGCACTGAAAATACTACCCATAATTTCACCTATACTTTCTCTTTTACTACGCACTAAGCCATTAGTATCTTCATTGCTTCCAGCTTTCCCATTCACATGGTATATTTTCGGGAAGACAATGCCAAAGTATCAGCTTCCATACCAGTGATCCGGCAATTTGAAATAAGCCTTGTCCCCACAAATATAATAAATTCCAGGAAACACAGGCTCTGACCCATTTTTGAAACCCCAACCTCCAATTACCTTGTAATTATGTTCGCATTCACTGGAACCAATGAAAACATTATTATAATAGCTAGTCTTCTCGCGGTGAAGACATAGCTTGCCTTTCTTTTCAAAATCCAGCAACAGAGCAGGACCCGCTCCACCAGATGAGGTGCCTTCCATGTTCTCTGCCCACTTTGGCTTTTTCTGACTTTCGTCATTAGCCTTCTTTTGAATTTTAATTCTCCTTTTCTCTGCCATGTTCAGGAACATCTTTTCCTGCTCACGCAAAGAACAAGTCAAGTTATCTCTGTGTGCGTCTGCTATGTCAATGTTACCTATAGTCAGAAAGTAGTCTCCCATATATCTTATGGTGTCAGTTTTGGTATGTACAGGATTCAAGTTCCCACGTATAGGAAGTTCAGAAAAGATCACGTCATTGTTAGAATAATAATACTGTAACGGTCCCCTTTTGTAAAATAAACTAGCTAAAATGCTACAGGAGATTCCATATGTCAATGGCAGGTGATGGTATGTCACGCCTTCAGCCACAGAAGTAGGTAGCTTCATGCAGACATAGCAATCTTCAATTTCCATAGTCTCTACATAGTGTATTAATAAGTTTGCGAAAACATTTAAGTGTGTCTTGTTCTTAACTCCATGATAATGTAGTCCTCCCTCATCTGATGCTTCTAAGTTCTGTTTTGTTTGTCTCAAAGCTCTTTCATGTCGTGCTACACTCTGTGTTGTTAGCTCCTCATTGTCAGTATTTACAACTTCAGTAGGGACAATGTTAGTATCTTTACTTACAGCAAAGGGAATGAAAATTGTTAATCCTATCCAGATAACTATCAATACTACTACACTACATATACACACCTTGCAACACGTCTTAAAACGGCTGCAACTAGGTCTACCATTCACTGTTGAATCAGACATTTTGGTTTAGAAGGAGTCTCTCGAACCCCTCTTTTTGGCTTTACACAATTAGCTTACTTTGTGCAAATTCACGGTGGTTCGTCTTCTTCTTCAGCTGAGTACTCTGGGACGGGTTCTCCGTCGCTCACGTCAGTTATATCAAGATCTTCAAGTTCTTCCAAAACCAGTGTCCATTCAGGAGACTTGTACTTTTTGTTTTGTCTTTTTATTCGTTCACTCCTTCTTTTGGAAGAGTCTTCTTCTTGCTCTGCTATCCGAGCACTTCTTCTTGCTTCTGCACGTTTTTCTTCCACTGTCTTTATCCTTAGTCTCAATCTTTTTACAAACCTAGGCTCAAGGTTGTTTCTTTTCTTTAGTCTCTTAGTCGGTACTTGGACTTCACTTTCTTTTCTTATTCTCTTGTTCTCTTTATCTTGTGGTAATTCTTCTCCACTTTCTTCTCCTACTTCCCCTATCTGGCTAGTTCCAGGGCTAGCATCAAATTCTTCTGCCTGGTTGCTAATCTGGCCTTGTTCAGGAATATTTTGTTTTTGGCTTTCGATTGTCTCTGTTTCTGTTTCTGTTTCCTGAACCCTTTCTTTTAACCCTCTCTGATCCTGTTCAAGCACTTCGATCTCTTGATTTTCTTCTGCTCGAACTATCACTCTATTTCTAGTCTCTCCCTTATCTGCATCAGGTGTTAGCGGTGGTGTATCGAATACCTGCTCTGTCCCTGTCTGACCTTCTCCTTCCTCAGTTTTGATGTGAATCTCAAGCGGCTGAGGTTCTTCGCCTGTGCCTTGCTTTTCCTGACTAGCCCACTCTCTACCTTCACTAAGTCGCTCTCTTGTTCTGATAGGATCTTCGGTCAGATCAATCATCGGTATCCATTCTTCTGGCCATATGCTTGGCAGCTCGTCTTCAGCTACTCCTGGCTCAGTTTCCTGGACCTCTTCAGCAGGCTGGATTCTTGGCAGTTCGTAGTCAACTACTCCTGGGCCAACGTCTGCTGTTCCTGCAACCTGACTGGTGCTGGGCTGCTCGTTGTCAGTTGCTTCTGGTCTGGCTCCTTCAGGGTCCTCTGCTGGTTGCCCTTCTTCTTCAAATCCTCTGTCTGGTAATACCTTCTGGGTGTGTCCAGCGTGGATCCACTGGGGAACACCTGCGACCTTCACTGCAGTGGTTGTTACCAGGATTACTTGGCGTTTCTTTCCCCACCTTGGTGCCAGACAGCTTGATCGAGTGTGCTTCTTTATTTTGACCCAATCTCCTGGAACCAAGCTGTGGAGAGGAGTCGTTGGATTGAGGATGCCGTCGTCTCCAATCTGGCGAGAGATAGAACGCACTTGGTCACCCAATCTTCTGCAGTATTCAAGCACCAAATCATCAGTAATACTCAACAGTTTGCTTCCTGGCACCCATGCTTGTCTCATCACTCTTCCCATAATGATTTCATGGGGACTTAGGCCTGTCTTGCGGTCAGGAACACTTCTCAGTCCCATCAGGACCAGGGGCAGGGCCTTCACCCAGGTCATGCCAGTAGCATTTGTCAGCTTTGCTAGTCTGTTTTTGATAGTTCCATTTACTTGTTCCACTATTCCAGAAGCCTCTGGGTGGTATGCACAGTGCAGTTTCTGCCTTATTCCGAAGGCCTTACATAGTTCAGCCAGTATCTCATTCTGGAAATGTCCACCCTTATCTGATTCAATAATGTATGGTATGCCGAATCTAGGTATCAGTTCTTTTAGTAAACACTTCGCTACTGTCAGTGCGTCACTTTTGGGAGTAGGGTAAGCTTCTACCCATTTTGAAAATACACAAACAATGACAAGGACATATCGCTTTCCTTCACAACGGGGCATGGTGATGAAATCAATCTGTATTTTTATAAAGGGACCCCCTGATCTCCCAATCTTGCTCAGTTCAACCATTGTCCTCTTGCCTGGGTTCATCTGTTGACATGACAGGCACCTCTGGCAGAGGGACTCTGCTACCTTCCTGAACTTTTTACTGTACCAAGTCTGTTGAAATACCAGAATCATGGCATCCCTACCAATGTGTGATCCTTCATGTATTAATCTTGCCATTGTGCCAAGCAAGTGTCGGGGTAACACAGGCATACCAGTTGGGCCCAAAATCACACCATCCACACGTCTCGGTCTACACCCATCCTCCTTCCATTTCTCTCTTTCTTGCCAAGGAGCCGATTCCTGCCACTCTCTCACTTCATCCCACGTAGGCACTTCTTCAAACACCTGAAGCTGGCAGCTGGTTCCTGGCCCCCCTCGTTTTGGATTTACAATATACCGATCTTTGGCACACCATTGGGCCACTCGATCAGCATAATCGTTTCCCAGTGATACTTTGTCCATGCTCCTTTGATGAGCAGCACATTTTACCACTGCCAGTTCTTTGGGCAACTGGATGGCCTCTAAAAGGTCATGAACAACCTTTGCATTCCGAATGGGAGTACCTGAGGAAGTCATGAATTCCCTCTGTAGCCATAATTGGCCAAAGTCATGCACAACTCCATAACAGTACTGACTGTCAGTATACACTGTTATGCGTAAGTCCTTCCCAATTTTGCAAGCTTTTATCATAGCTATCAATTCGGCTACTTGTGCAGACTTGATGTTATATAAGTAACCTGCTTCTTCAATTTTTGTAAAAGAGACTACTGCATAAGCAGCACTCAAGCCTCCTAGTTCATGTCTTAGACAGGAACCATCCACAAATAGTTCTTTATCATGTTCAGGCAATGGCGTTTCTTTTATGTCTGGGCGTGGTTTAGTACTGAACTCTGTCAGGTCAATACAATCATGTTCATCATCATCCCCACCTTCTATTTCCAAGGGGTCGGGGAGTAAGGTGGCAGGGTTCAGAATACCGCACCTAACAATGCTTACATTTGCTGCACCCACAAGAATCCTCTCGTATTTAGTCAGCCGACTAGGGGTGAGATACTGTGTTTTAGTTCTGGTCAATGGAATTACCACTCCATGTGAAACATACACGGTCACAGGATGTCCCATGACAATGGACTCACTCTGTTCCAAACTTGCACAGGTAGCAGCTACTGCTTTCAGACAGCCTGGTAACCCAGCAGCTACTGGGTCCAAAGTGGCAGAGAAATAGGCCACAGGCCTTCTGGTCGTGCCATGTTCTTGAGTCAGGACTGACAATGCGCAATTATCGCGAGTGTCACAGAATAGGGCAAACTCTTTGGAATAATCTGGCATTCCCAACGCAGGGGCCGTACACAGACAGTTTTTCAGTCTTGTGAAAGCCATTAGACTTTCATCGTCCCACTCTACAACATCTGGCATTCCTCTCGTGGTCATTTTTATCAAGGGCCTGGCTAAGGCTGCAAATCCCAGAATCCACTGCCTGCAGTACCCTAATACACCCAGGAACATTCTGACATCTTTTTGAGTACGGGGCAACTGCATCTTTTGAATTATTCTCACTCTTTCTGATGTGACTTTTCTGACACCCTTTTCTATCTGGTGTCCTAGATATTTCACTGATTTCGCACAGAACTGTAGTTTGTCAGGGGCCACTTTATGCCCTTTCTCACACAGATGATTTAGGAGGGCAATGGTGTCAATTACACAGTCCCTGTGACTTTTAGACGCCAGTAGAAGGTCGTCTATGTACTGCACTAACACAGAGTTCCCAGGTAAGGTCAAAGTCTCTAGACATTTTTTCAAGATCTGATTAAAGATAGAGGGGCTCTCTGTATACCCTTGAGGGACCCGGTTCCAACAATACACGTGACCTTCGAAGGCAAATGAGAAAAGAAATTTGCTGTCGGGGTGCAGGGGTATCGAAAAGAATGCATGACATAAATCAATCACAGTGAACCATTCAGCATCCCAAGGAATCTGGTACAATATCACTGCAGGGTTTGGGACAATAGGGCAGCAAGGAACTACAATTTTGTTAACCTTTCTCAGGTCCTGCACTACCCTATACTTGCCACTAGGCTTTTTGATGCCCATAATCGGTGAGTTGCATGGGCTGCTCATCACTTCCTGTATGATGTCTCCTTCTAATAATTTTTGTATTTCTAGAGTGACACCTGCTTTCACTTCAGCATTCATTCGGTAGGGCCTGGTGTTAGGATATACTGCATTGTCCTTGATGGCTATCTGTATGGGGTCCACATCTTTCATCAAACCCACATCTTTTCCAGTGAAATCCCACACCTCTGGCTTTACGGCTTCCTGGAGTTCTTGGGGCAAGTCCTGCAGGGTCAATCTTTTAATTTCTGAGTCAGGTCTAAGTAACAATAATTTATAAATGCCATCTTCATCTGGGGTCTGTATTTCAACACCTTTTGGTGTGCAAAAGATGGTACAGTTCATTTTGCACAGCAAATCACGACCCAGTAGATTCACTGGACTGGTGTCACAGACGACAAATCTATGCATCTGTTTAAAATTTCCAATTGAAATCTCCATTGGTTCGGTAACAGGAGTACTAATCAATTGATTAGATACACCCACTACTTGGATATTTTCTCCCGAGAGGGGTAGGTTTGGAACGTCCACTGTTCTTACAGTAGAACGGGTAGCGCCAGTGTCCAACAGAAAGGTGACATCATTTCCGTCAACCTTTCCTTCAATATATGGTCCAGACTGGTCTACCGGCAAGGAAGCGCCAAGTACGCACTCCTCGTCCTCCCCTCTCAGGCCCCGTCAGTCCTGATCATTACAAAGGAAGGTATCATTTAGCAGATACTGCGAAGTTGCTGTATTTCTGTTCTCCCCGCTTTCCCAAACCTCTATCTCTTCATCTTCTGCCTGTCTTCCCCTGTATACCTGCTTGGGTGCTCGAGGCACCTGAACTGTTTTTACCTGGGGTTGAGTCTTTCTTGGTCTTTCTTTCTGCGTCTGTGGAGTTAAATCAGGAGTTTTTTCATTAATATCTACTAATTGGGGACACTCATTCCGCCAGTGTCCAATTTCGCCGCACTGATGGCAGGGAAATTTCTTCATAGCCTCTTCCCTGCTAAATTTGGGCCGGGGCTTTCCTCCACCCCCTCCCCCAGGACTTTTGTTCTCAGCATTCTTAACCATGTTACTCAATTGTTTTTCCTGCTGTTCTGCGAGCTTCACCTGAGCCCACATCACCTTTTCCTTAAGGGCCTTTTTCTTTTCTGCCATCTCGTCCTCGCAGTACTTAGCGTACCGCAGGACCTCATCCATTTTCTTAGTATGCCAACAGATTTTATTATCTTTTATCCACTGACAAATTTCAGGTCTTAAACCATTTACAAACCTGTAAATAAAGTGCGTCATATCCTTCAGGTCGATGTTATCAATACCACTGTATGTTTTAAATACCTGCAATAACCTCTCATAGAAGGAGTGCACTGTCTCGTCCCTTTCCTGTGTTGTTCTATCTATTTTTGTCCAATCAGTTTCCTTTGCGGGCACCTTTTCTTTCAAGTGCTGAATTACCTGCTCATATTTTCGCATGACATCCTTTGATGGCTCCCCTGTTTCTTTATTTCTTGGGTACTCCTCACTCGGCCAGTCTATGTTTATTTTACACTGGGTCCATAAATCTACTGGAACCACAATGTCGAAAAACCCATCCAGGTCTTTCCACAGACATTTCTGTACCTTCACGAACCTTTCCACCTGCCTGTACCAGTCAACTGGTTTCTCTCGTAATTTTGGAAAATCGTTCGTGAAGGACACAATATCCTGCCTAGACCAGGGGACATGCACATATTTCCCTCCTGGCACTTCGCGCATGGGGCATAACTGCTCAGGTTTTTCTACCTCCCTTAAAGCAAATTCAGGAGTCACTTGTCGGGAGCGAACCTCTTCTCTCTTTTTCGCCGACCTGCTTCTCCATCTTTCCACATCTCCCCATTTCTGTAGTACCCCCATTAATTCTTTAATCTGCAATTTCTTCCCTGCCACATTCAGGTGTTCTATATCCTTGTCTGAGAAGTCTGCTCTATACGGTTTCTGTAAGGGCTTGGATTTTGAGATATCTACCCCCATACTAACTGCTGTTTCGGTCAGTTTTTCGTGGAGCACTCTGGTGTTCCTTGTAAAGCTTTTACATATGAACGACAATTCTTCTTCAGAGTAGGTATTCAATCGATCCAACCCCACATTTCCTGCCATTAATTCTTCTATTTCGACCCTCAGTTTGTAGAGGTCTAAAGGTTTTGTTTGCGGAGTCTGCTTCTCTAATTCACGACTCCAACTCTCAATTTCATCCGGAGTTACCAGAGAGACATTCCTAGTACCTGTTGCTGTCTCTAATTTAATTTCTTTTGTATTAAAAGGGTTATGCCTCTGCTGTATTCCCTTTCCAGTCTGTTTGTTTGGCAATTCCAAGAACGCAACTTCAGACTCGCACTCACTGGACTGATCATCTATGATGATCGGTTCCTGTCTCGGGGTTGCCATGCCTGGGGTCATAACTGGAGTAATCGGATTTCCCTGACCATTTCCGTATAACGGGACCACCGGTCCAATAGTTACTGGAATAGTCAATGCCTCAGGACTGGTATTTAACTGGGAAATTTTCTGAATTATTTCTGTCCTTTGTCTAGCTAGAGCCTCTTGCTCCTTTTCCACTAGTACCCTTCTTAAAGTTGTGTCATGCAATATCTGTGGGGTCAATGGAGGAGTAAAACTCGGGGCAGTAGGATGCGTTTCACTGGGTCCTCCCCCATAATTTGGTTTCGGGAATAAAGTTCCAGTATTAAAGGACCTGCGCTCTTCCCCATATGGAGGTTGAACAAAAGGCAGTCCTGAATTTGATGGTTTTTCTTCGCTTTCATACAAGGGTCTGGGAAAAAAGATTTTCGTACGTGAGTATTTTTCTTCCTGGCTCGCGGGCACTTTGGGATATATATCCCTTGTTTCCGTCGGTTCGGGTTTTTCAGGATAGGGCAATACTTGACCACCCCCTCCCAGTCCCAGGGACCTGTCTTCTTCCTTTAGGAAGTGGCGTCGGGGAACATCTCCTACACTGGAAGGTCGGGTTCCCTCATTGTAAGGTGGCGGACTTCTGGTACAGATGTCATCTATTAGTTCATCATCTGATTCCCCCAGGGCCCCCCAATGTTTACATTTTTCAGTACTTTTCTCACCCGCTCCAATGTTATGACATGCTGGCATCATGGGAAACAGACCCTCAACAATCATGCTCTGCCTCCACTGTTTCATCCTTTTATCCCTGGACTCCTGTTTCTGCCTGGGGTACCACTTGGTCAAACCCTTGTCCATTCGGGGTCTTTCTCTTTCAAAAGCCTCAATCTCCCATTCCTCTAATGCCTCATACTGCGTTAGTCTTGGTCTGGGATGCAATTCGTTCATCCGAGTCCTTAAATTAAATAGGATCCTACCATTGAAAGTACCATCTAACGGAAAAGCCAATACTCCGTCATCTTTCGTGTATTTCACCCAATTCTCCAGCCACACACAGGTATTGTATCCTCGGTCAAACATCATGAATGAGGCAGGAGTATTAGGTGGTGGGACAAGAACACCTTCCCTAGATTTAATCGGTTTGTCCGTTTTAAAATAATTTTTCACCTTACTTATAAGTGACATTTTTCTCTTTGTTCCGTACATAATATCGTATCTATTAGTCTTCCACTGATCCCTTTCAAACCCTAGGTGCCTTGGATCAGGTCGAGTTCCTGTAGTCTGCGAGTGCCACATACAACTTCTGCGCTAAACTTTGTTTACAAACTACCTCCAATCAGAACGCGCTTCAGAAATTCGTGCAACCAATGGGTGTGCGACACCAAATAAGCTCCGCCAATGGGTGCGCGGCCCCTTCGTGAGACAGTTCCCACGCTCCGGCGCTCACCCCTCCTTTACAATTCCAGCTCCGCTACCCGCCCGCTGCTTCTACCAATCCCAGCGCGGCACAGAGTGACGTCAGAGGCGCTTCGCGACTGACTCCCTCCCTTCACAAGGTAACGGAAACTTTCTTTCTTTTAAAGTGCTCAGTGCTTGGTTATTTTACAACAAATACACATTCGCCACAGTGCTCAAGTGTCTAGACAGAGAAAGAATTGTTTTACTGCAAGTAAACTACTTCCATTTACTTTTCACTCGCTGCGGGCAGATCTCTTCCGCCTACCCTTCACTCTAGCATCGGTGAACCTGTTATTCCCCTAAACTCATCCACTTCTTTCCGGGATATATTCCGAGTTTAAGGTTTCTCAGCGGACCCCTCTGCTTTCACGCTAGCTCCGAGGAACCTGCTACTCTTCCGATGTGACCCTTACTAGGTTACGCCACTATGGGAATTTTGCCAATGAACCCCGTTACTGTCATTTATTCACACATGTATTCAGAAAACCCTAGTTAGTGCTTCCCGGTTATCCTAACCTGCACCTAACTTTCCTCGAACCTGTGACCTCAGGACAATGGATTCTATTCACCACTTGCCCTTTCAATTCCCCGGGGAGTTCGGACAACACGAAACGATACGGTTTACAAATGCATGGATTAGTACATATAGCAATATAAGAACAAGAATAAAAACAATGCAAAAATTCATGAGTTTCAGCAGCGTATTCACAAGAGAATGATCAGGTCTCTTAGAACAGCCGCTCTTCTAGCAGCATCAATATAATAGCAGCTTCCGACTCAACTAGTCCAACTAATCCCTGCCTTACTCTCAACTAGTCCCTAACCATCCTCTAGCTACCAGAAAACTGATAGAGCGCGCGAGGCCACCCGACCAATAGTTTTCGCCGTTTCCGGCTTCAGGGCCCATATACTTTTCAAATCACCATATACATCGATCAGGTGACTTCACGAGCTCTACCAAGTTGTGTGTGTGTGTTCCCTGCTAATAATTTTCAGTGCACCCGACTTACCATCCACCGATGCGGGTACCTAATGACCACAATGAATCAGGGAGCTAGCTGTAAAAGAAAGGCAGCAAAATACAAACCCAACCAATAATATTCAAATACTGTTTAAATGACCACGGACAACTGGAAGTTTTAAAATGTTTATCTAAATTCAATATTTTCTTGCATGAGGTACAGTAAAATAAGGCAATCAATAACCAAGATAACATAAATCATATAGGCATAAAGAAATAATGACAGGGTAATCATTCAAATGTAATATGAAATGCAGATGGGAAATATTATAAAATCTCAGAAATGCTTAAGCATGGACATTTTATGCATGAATAACTATGGGAGGGCCTATAAAGAGTAGCACGCTTCACTTAAGGTGAATGGGCCTTTGAACAATCTAGGTAATGAAGTTCTAGACCATATCATAAAATTACAGACTGCAATGCAAAATATAATTTCTAACCAGTGAGAAGACATAGGAACAAAACCTCACGGAAAAATATGTAATTAACTTTCAATAGTTGCAGAAAGGCATGGAAAATATAACATATGCAATGATGAACTTTATTAAAGCAAAAATCAGAAATTTAGAAGGTGCAAGATTTAAAGAGTTTTCAGAGCAATATTTACCTAGAAAGGTGTGGAAACCAAACCCTGGCCACGGGTCAGTTAAGGACAGGAAACCCTCAAGGAAGGATACCCCTCAAAGGACAGCAGGTGCAGAATGGTCACCCAGGACAGGACAGGATACCCTCGGAATAGGAATCAGGACAGGACCCTCAGGACAGGACAGCAAACCCTCAGGACAGGACCCTCTTCAGGACAGGACCCTCTTCAGGACAGGACCGGAACCCACAGTTCGGAAGCAACGCCTGCGCTCCACCCGCTCTGCAGCTATCGATCAAGACCCCGATTGGGTCAGCGAACTCCCAGCTAAGTGCTTGCCCAGCACTTTAAGGCTCAGTAGAACCTCAGTCTATGGTCAAATTCGGACAGAGTGCTTCGCAGCGCTCTGTATCTTCAGTCACCTATTGAGTGCGTTGGGTCAGTGACAGGTCAGCTAAACCAGACAAGTCGGACGGTTCACTAGGTGAACCCAGGGTAGATATACAGTTTGGGGTCAGTGTACCACCCCCCAATGTTGCAAAGTGTCAGAATCCCTCAATTTCGATTGGTCCTAAGGTAGGATTTGGGTAACACACCAATCACAATACAAGATTTTAAGCCTTCATTAGCATACTTGGGTACCGCCTAGCAGGTTTGGGTTTCTCATGAGAACTGTGCAGAAATACGAGTGAAAATTAACATTGTAACATATGAGGAGCAACATTCGCCGTTCTCGTAGCGCAGAGGTGGCTTTCCCAGGCGCATCTTGACTGTGGCTGCCAGCTGGCTGAGTTCCACTGTCCAAAGTGGCCACCTTTCAATGCTCCCTGGGCATGCGCAGAAGAGACCGTCAATATGGCTCCCAATCAGTTTGGACCCCCATTCCCCGCGGTACATGAAAAGTAAGCGAAAACAAATTAATACATAATAATGTCATTATGGAAATACATCACAGGATTTGTACTTTTGACTCATCATCAAGAAATAAAACTATTGCATTAAATGTTAGCTACATTGACACAGTCACAAGAGCAGTGGCACGAGCAGTACCACATGATAAGCACAGCTATGAATTACGCATGCGCATAACTTTCCCTCCACTTCTGCAGACGCGTCAGGACACGTGAGTGTGGCTGACGCATGCGCAGTAACTAAAATACAAGCGGCGGCCATATTAAAGGACACGGATTAAATTCATTAGAAATACACATAGGCAAGCTTCGGGAACTTTGCCTAAACAAAAATAAATGTTAGTAAAACATACGCTTTGTTACCTTATTACACATAAACGAGGTTCTTGACTTCGGCAAGCCGCAAAATATGCGAAGCTTTGCTTCATCACTATTTGAATGTATTTTCAAAAAGCAATACACTAGATTGAACAAAAAAAGTAGAAAACATGTTTGGTTATAACAATAAGTGGTAGGAAATGTTATAACAATAAAAAAAAATATGGAAAAAGTATTAAGAATGTAATACTGTCTGTAAAAAAAACTGCTACTGTACAAATAAAAGTGATGTTAAAAAACCAATGCGCCACAACTATTTAAAACAAGCATTAGCATAGTCTCGCCTTTGGGACCCTAAAAGTATTTAATTATGCAGCACAATATCCTTGGTAAAACAACATCAACTGCTGCATGGCAAAACACTTATAAGGTCCCAAAGGCGAGACCTATTGGCTATGCCAATGCTTGTTTGAGTCTGAGCAATGAGGCTCAACATCCTGTGATTCTGGGCAAATCCCTTAATCTCCCGTGCCTAACAAAACAAGCATTTGCAATGCAATAGGTCTCGCATTAATTACGTTTGAGCTATTGGCATTGTTAAATATTGCAACACCAATTGCAACAAAAGTCTATAAATTGTAGGCCAAAACAATGTGTATTTATTTTTGTAGCAATGGTGGCATGCTGCGCTTTAGATGAATATGTTTAAAGTAAAGTGCGGAATACTGCGATTGCTACAATAGTTAATTGTGGATGCGTTAACAATTGATGTGTGCACTGATGGCTGGTGGTGTGTGTGCCTGTAGAAATTGTGCACTAATGGCTGGTGGTGTGTGTGCCTGGTGGAAGTGTGCACTGCCGGCTGGTGGTGTGTGTGCCTGGTGGGAGCGTGCACTGACGGCTGCTGGTGTGTGCCTGGTGAAAGCATGCACTGATGGCTGGTGATGTGTGTGTGCCTGGTGAAAGCATGCACTGACGGCTGCTGGTATGTGTGTGCATGGTGAAAGTGTGCACTGATGGCTGGTGGTGTGTGTATGCCTGGTGAAAGCGTGCACTGACGTCTGGTGGTGTGTGCCTGGTGGAAGCATGCACTAACGGCTGGTGGTGTTTGTGCCTGGTGAAAGCATGCACTGACGGCTAGTGGTGTTTGTGCCCGGTAAAAGCGTGCACTGACGACTGATGGTGTCTGTGTCTGGTGAAAGTGTGCACTGATGGTGTGGTTGTGTGTGTGGTTGTGTGTGTGGTTGTATGTGTGGTTGTATGTGTGGTTGTGGTTGTGTGTGTGGTTGTGTGTGTGTGTGTGTGGTTGTGTGTGTGGTTGTGTGTGTGTGGTTGTGTGTGTGTGGTTGTGTGAGTGGTTGTGGTTGTGTGTGTGGTTGTGTGTGTTTGGTTGTGTGTGGTTGTGGGTGTGGTTGTGTGTGTGGTTGTGTGTGTGTGTGGTTGGTTGTGTGTGGTTGTGTGTGTTTGTATGTGTGGTTGTGTGTGTGTGGTTTGTGTGTGGTTGTGTGTGTGGTTGTGCGTGTGGTTGTGTGTGTGGTTGTGGTTGTGTGTGTGTAGTTGTGTGTGTGGTTGTATGTGTGGTTGTGTGTGTGTGGTTGTGTTTGTGTATGGTTGTGTATGTGGTTGTGTGTGTGGAAGTGTGTGTGGTTGTGTGTGTGTGTGGTTGTGTGTGGTTTGGTGTGGTTGTGTGTGTGTGGTTGTTTGTGTGTGGTTGTGTGTGTGGTTGTGTGGTTGTGCGTGTGGTTGTGTGTGTGTGGTTTTAGTTGTGTGTGGTTGTGTGTGTGGTTGTGTGTGTGTGGTTGTGTGTGAGGTTGTATGTGTGGCTGTATGTGTGGTTGTGGTTGTGTGTGGTTGTGTGTGTGTGTGTGTGCTTGTGTGTGTGGTTGTGTGTGTGGTTGTGTGTGTGTGGTTGTGTGTGGTTGTGGTTGTGTGTGTGGCTGTGTGTGGTTGTGTGTGTGTGTTTGGGTGTGGTTGTGTCTGTGTGGTTGTGTGTGTGTGTGGTTGTGTGTTTGGTTGTTTGTGTTTATGTGTCTGGTCACATGACTGCATGCAAGCCGCCTTCTGAGCAAGTTGTCATGGCAACTGATGATTTCCATTACTGCAACGTGTTCTGTTTCACATTATGCCCCTGTCACTTGCTTGGAAATCTCCAGCTAAAATATGTATTTATGAGGAGAAAGCTCAAAATCTGCAGGAGGGGAGGGGGAAACAGAGAATGGGGGCAGAGATAAGGAAACTTTGAGGAGGGGGCAGAACTTATGGAGACTTTAGGTAGTGCTGGGGAGGGGGCCAGGGGGGTGCACTGTTTCAAAGCCCCTATGGGCATGGGTTTATGTGGCTCCTGGAGGAATGACCTTCAGAGCTCCAGTATGGCTGCATTTTATTAACGCACCTAGTTTTCAGCCTTTCCTTTTAAACATCATGGTTTTCCATTTGGTGTTATCCAATTGATACTGTTCAGCTAAACCAAGACTATGCGTCCCAGCATGCACCACTGTAGTTACGGAAAGCCTAAGACTGGAAATGATGGCGTCCTGATACTAGTTGCCCCAATGAACGAAGGCACCAGGGCCCCGAGGCAAGTCATCCAAACGTTTTGGGTTGCTGTAACCATATTTTTCACTTGGTTCTTTATTTCAGTGCTCTTTACATTGTCACCGGTGGTCTATGTAGTGATAGGTGAATGTGCTTC
Source organism: Lissotriton helveticus (assembly GCF_964261635.1). Lineage (NCBI taxonomy): Eukaryota > Metazoa > Chordata > Amphibia > Caudata > Salamandridae > Lissotriton > Lissotriton helveticus. Next base: position 896,640,943 of record NC_136072.1, on the reverse strand, counting down.
GCCTTGATTCTCATTATTTTTTCCCCTCTGTCTCTGGACCGAGCTTTCATGGTATGGGTGAGATGGTGCCTGCCGTTGGGTTGAAAAGGGGAATCGAGAGAGAAAGAAGAGATGGCGACTCAGAGTGAAGGGGAGAGAAAGAGGTGAAGTAAGGGGGAGAGGGTGAGATAAATGGAAGACAGACTGCAGAAAAAAAGACGGCAAAGAAGAGAGAGGTGCAGCTATGGAGGCCGTGGCATCCGGGAGGTATATAAGTTTGTTATATAAGTTCGAGTATTTAATAAAAAGTGAGTGAGGGAAGGGGGCGAGTGAAGCAAGGAAGAGAAGAACGTGAGAAGTGGTGAACAAAGGGACAGCGGAAAGAGAGGCAGAGGAAAGAGGAAAAGCAGAAAGCAAGGGGGGGATATTTAGGGAAGACAGAAAGAGAGCGATTGGAGGGGCGAGCAAGACAGAGGCAGAGCGAGCCAGTGATGCGGAGGGGGATGGGAAGGGGCGGCTGGGGAGGGCCTAGACACGGTGTGGGAGGAGGGGGCTGGAGATGCGAGACACGGCCAGACCAATGCGAAAGCAGGGAAAGACACTGTATAGGGAGAGAAGGGCATTCCTTTGAAGTCTGATGCGGCGGGCGGGCAGCGGGGGAGTGGCAGCTTTGAAGTGGGGGCAGAGATAAGGAAACTTTGAGGAGGGGGCAGAACTTATGGCGACTTTAGGTAGTGCTGGGGAGGGGGGTGTGGGGTGCACTGTTTCAAAGCCCCTATGGGCATGGGTTTACGCGGCTCCTGGCGGTATGACCTTCAAAGCTCCAGTATGGCTGCATTTTAGTAATGCACCTCGTTTTCAGTCTTTCCTTTTAAACATCATGGTTTTCCATGTGGTGGTATCCAATTGGTACTGTTCAGCTAAACCACGACTACGCGTCCCAGCATGCACCACTGTAGTTACGGAAAGCCTAAGACTGGAAATGATGGAGTCCTGATACCAGTTGCCCCAATGAACAAATGGCACCAGGGCCAGAGGCAAGTTATCCAAACGTTTCGGGTTGCTGTAACCATATTTTTCACTCGGTTCTTTCTTTCAGTGCTCTTTACATTGTCACCGGTGGTCTATGTAGTGATAGGTGAATGTGCTTCGCCTTGATTCTCATTGTTTTTTCCCCTCTGTCGCTGGTCCAAGCTTTCATGGTATGGGTGGGATGGTGCCTGCCGTTGGGTTGAAAAGGGGAATCGATAGAGAAAGAAGAGATGGCGAGTCAGAGTGAAGGGGAGAGAAAGAGGTGAAGTAAGGCGGAGAGGGTGAGACAAATGGAAGACAGACTGCAGCAAAAAAAACGGCAAAGAAGAGAGAGGTGCAGCTATGGAGGCCGTGGCATCCCGGGAGGAATATAAGTTCGAGTATTTAATAAAAAACGAGTGAGGAAAGGGGCGAGTGAAGCAAGGAAGAGAAGAACGTGAGAAGTGGTGAACAAAGGGACAGCGGAAAGAGAGGCAGAGGAAAGAGGAAAAGCAGAAAGCAAGGGGGGTATTTAGGGAAGACAGAAAGAGAGCAATTGGAGGGGCGAGCAAGACAGAGGCAGAGCAAGCCACCGATGCGGAGGGGGCAGGGGAGGGCCTAGACAAGGTGTGGGAGGAGGGGGCTGGAGACGCGAGACACGGCCAGACCAATGCGAGAGCAGGGAAAGACACTGTCTAGGGAGAGAAGGGCATTCCTTTGAAGTCTGATGCGACGGGCGGGGGAGCGGCAGCCTTTGAAGCATGATGGGGGGAGCAGCAGCTTTGAAGTCTGATGCGAGGGACACACAAATGGTGGTTTGTGACATGGCTGGTTTGTGTACGCGCCGGTCTCACATGAACTGTGGCTATTCCGCAGTTTTGGTCGAGTTTTCGGACCGCTTACTAGAATCACGACAAACAAGCATTGCTAAAGCAATGCTTTAGGTCGAGACCTAAAAACAAATGTGTCCTTGTGTAACATAAACAGTGCTCATGTTAAGTGCTTTGATACCTACGGGTCAAGTAAGCGCTATAACAAACTCCGAAAGAAAAATAAAACATGTAGAGTAACATGTATGTCGAGTCGACAGCTATCGTGTAGCACCATGCTGTACATTACAGCTGGTTTACCAGGCTTCGTCTTTAATGGCAACATTGAAAGCTGGTATTTCCAAACAAAACTACAAATCCCAGAACGCAAAGTGTTATTGACTTATATACCTAACGTTACACATCGGCCCATTGTAAAAATTATATTTATTGTCCCAAAAGTTATAATTTGCCGCTGGAAGGGAGCTTGTGTTTCCAGCACCACACACAGGGTTATACTGACAACTCTGGGAACAGTTGTAGCTGGCTAGCAGTCAGCCAGCCGGCTTCCATGTGACCGCAGCTGGCCCTGCCCACCATATGTGAGTATATTCTCTGCCTCGCAGATTCGTGGGACAAGAGACTGGGCCCTGGAAGTGAAGGCACAGACGACACAGGCTTGATAATGGACAGACAGGTAAAACATTAGCCATGACACCCCAAGGGCAGCCTCGTCGCACCAGGTAGCGTGCAGCCGAGGAGGAGGGGTGAGCCAGCCTGACTTGTTGACCAACCGCTAGAGCGTGCCTGCGGGCTTCAGAAAACGAGATACCACTTCCAAAAGCTATTTTGGGGTATATTATGGCGTAAATTGTTGCAGGTATTGGGGTGAAGAGTGAAAAAATAGCCATAAAAGTTAAGGAGAGCAGGTGTTGTGTTTATATGTTATTACAGCGCCATCATGGAACTTTAATTCACGTTGTAGCACTTTGGTGTACTGCAGAAGTGCACGTCAACGGAATAAACATCAACAAGCATTAGCCGCGCAGCTGCTTGGGCGGCCTGCAGGTAGTGCATATAGAGGCTGGATGGGACGAGGATACCACTAAAAGGTTGCAGTGTCCACAGTTTACAGTATAGGGTAAAGTCAAGAGACCTGCTGAGTACACAGAAAGGCAATACTCATGTGGCAAAAGAAAGTTGCCACCTAACTGGAGGCTAGGGTGTGACAGAAGGCTGGGAAAATGGACAGAGCCGAGAGGGTAGCAGTGGTTAGGTCTTGTCAATGTCTGTGCCTAAATGATCGAACCAGTAACAGGTCAGAATTGGTCGCAGATGGCAACTTTAGAAGAATAGGACTGAACGCACGTAGGATGTATAACAAATTTAGACTCACAAAGCTTACATGCATCCATTAATGCAGCTTCAATGCCCTGCATCTCAACAGTTGTTAATAGGTCTCTATGAACACTGCACCAAAAGTAACCTTTCTCCAAGCCGGTGCACAAAGTAAACAAAACAAACACTAATCACTACAATCCAAAAAACACAAGCAGCAGAGGCAAGCAATACAGGTTTTTTCCAACCATGTCCTAATGTTGATGAGGAACATGCATCAACCCAGACGGAGCCTTTCCTCTCAAGCCCTTACATACCTTGAGTTACAGAGTAAGTTAACCAAACCCCTGCCTCAAGGAGTTACTATGATAGTTCCAAATCTAAAGAATCCAGGCAAGATGTCAATGACGCAAATAAATCCAGTCATGTCAATGACAAATAGGAACTGTTGAAGACCCGTTCTCCCCTCAAGTTCCATTGATTTTACCTGTAACTAAGGTTCCTCTGTGGGCTTGGTAAGGCAGTTCGGTCTTTGATGCCTCTCAAGCACTCCTACTGACTTCGGGACTCCTCGGTACCTGCCTTGGGGTGGCCAAGATAGCTGAATATAATCATGGCGTGAAGAGAGGGGGGGGTGTCGTTTGACCAAGCTTTGGGCGAGGCACCAGGAGCGGCCAGCCCCGCAGGCCTAGTGTGCAGACACCAAGCTCCAACTGCAAGCAGCAGAACTGGCACCACTGCCGAGGTGGGCAGTAGCAGGCCAGCCCCCAGTGTAACAGTAGAGCGGCCCAGGCAGCTCCCCACGCAGTGTCACACAAGCACCAAGGTCGCGCTCTGGGGCCCGGCTGCAGTAACCATCACAGGATGCCGCATTAGGCTAGCAAACGATTGAATAAGTACAAAGACTACAGTAGTTTAGTCCTCTAAAGGAATACATAATAAAGTTAGTGGGATCGGGTGAAAAAAAAGAAAAATCTAAAATGGCAGAGAGAAGAGAGACAAAAACACTTTCCTCTGAACCATGTTTTGAAGTTTGGACAGGAAGAGAACACCTCAAAAAGGGATATAAGAAGAGAAAACAAACTGCAAAGATGTGAAGAATTGAAATGGTAAAAAACTGTAAGACCGCAAAAGTGAAAGTGATCGCGATCAAGCGCGGCGAGCGATGCGCTTAATGAGCATGACGAGGAAAGCCATATGGCGCCTCTGCTCCTAAGCGTGCGCCAGCGCACATGCATGCAAGCTGTAGGCCGTCCATGGTAGCATTTGTTAGCCCTCACTAAAAGTCTCGCCAGACCAGCGTATGCGCTGGGTCAGACGAGATCTAAAAATTCAATAACACACTAAGCTACATTGGGCAAAGTTTTAATCTTTGAGGAGGGTTCATTTTCTGTTCTTACTCCACTCTAAGCTACATTGAGGAAGCTGTTGGATATTGAGAGAAGCATATTTACTATTCCCGCTCCGATGACATCTGCACCCTCCTCGACCAAGGCCACACAGCAGCCCTCATCCTCCTGGACATTTTAGCAGACTTCAACACCGTCTCCCAAAGCACACTAGCCGCCAGACTCCATGATGCAGGCATCCAGGGAACAATTTGATATTTCCTCTCAGGCAGAACACAAAGAATAAGACTATCCCGCCCTTCCTCTCCGACCCGGCAGAGATCAGATACAGAGTACACCTCCCTCAGCCCCACGCTCTTCAACGTCTACATGGACCCCCTCGCTACCATCATCAGAAAACACAGACTCAACATAGTCTCATACAGCGACAACACCCAGCTCATCCTCACCAAGGAACCCAACATCACCAGGCGCAGTTTCCAAGAAGGAATGAAAGACGTCGCAACCTGGATGAGCAGCTCAACTTAGAGAAAACAGAAGTCTTCATCTTCGTCTCCACCCCTTCAGCATGAGACAACACCTGGTGGCTCCACACCCTCGGTAACCCACCCACCCCAACGGACCACGCTTGCACCCTTGGCATCATACTCGACTCTTCACTTACAATGTACTGCCAGATCAACGCTGTGTCCTCCACTTGCTACAACACCCTCTGCATACTTCGCAAGACTTACAAATGGATCCCCTGATGCCAGGAAGACCGTCATCCATGCATTCTTCATCAGCAGACTGGACTACAGAAATGCCCTCTACGCCGGAATCAATATAAAACTCCTCTGCAAACTCCAGACTGTCCAGAACGCCGCAGCCAGATTTATCCTCGACATCCCACGACATTACCACATCACCCAACACCTCAGTGACCTCCACTGGCTCCTCGGTGAAAGAAGAATTACCTTCAAACTGCTCACACAAGCCTACAAAGCCCTCCATAACACTGTACCGCAATACCTCAACAAACTAATCTCCTTCTACGCCCCAAGAGAAACCTCCGCTCAGCCGACCTCGCCTTAGCCATGGTCCCCCCGCATCCACAGGAACAGAGCGGGTGGCAGATCCTTTTCCTACCTCACAGCCAAGACCTAGAAAGAACTCCACCACCGCATCTGGCAAAGCCTGACACTGCACCAATTCAAAAAGGACCTCAAGACCTGGCTCTTCACATGACCTGTGAAGCTGCCGGCAACCCCCACCCCCGCCGCAGTGCCTTGAGATTCTCACGGGTGAGAGGCGTGCTTTAAAACCCCTGATTGATTGATTGTTTGATTGATTGATTGAATCTAAACTACATTGGGGGAGATGTTGGACTTTGAACATGGTAGATTTACAATTTAAACTTAAATCGAAACTACATTAGGGAAAGTGTTGGACTCTAAAGGGGATACAGTTACTATTCTCTTGCCATATAAACTACATTAAGGAAGCAGTTGGACAATGCTGGTGGTAGATTTACTATTCCCACTTCAATCTAAGCTACACTGCTGAAGGGGTTGGACTTTAATGGGTTTAGGTTTACTATTCTTACTCCAATCTAAGCTACATTGGGGAGGTGTTGGACATTGAGGAGAATAGATTTACAATTCCCACTCTATTTTAAGCTAACTTAGGGAAGGTGCTCGACTTTAAGGGGGTTAGATTTACTATTCCCATTCCAATCTAAATCTCTTTGTGGAAGGCGTTGCACATTGAGGGTGTTAGATTACTATTCTCACTACAATCTGAACAAAATTTGGGCAGGTGTTGGACTTTAAAGGGGGTGGATTTACTAATACCACTCCAGTGTAAACTACATTGTGAAAGGTTCTGGAAATTGAGGAGCTTTCATTTACTATTCCCAATCCAATTTATTGGGGAAGGCGTTCGATGTTGAGGCTGTAGATTTACTATTCCCACCCTAATCTAAGCTATATTGGGGTCGGTGCTGGAAGTTAAGGGTGAACATTTATTATTCACACTCTATCTACTTTTGGAAAAGGGTGCGAAGTTGAGAGGGCTAAATTTACTTTTCCCAGTCCAATAAAGCCACAATTAAAACACTGTAATTTTAACTAATATTGCACCTAAGAAATGATGTAAACCAGTATTTATTAATCTTTGAACACATCTAAAAAAAATGAATTGATAAACAATCAAAAAGATAATTACATCATTAACATTAGATGATCTAATATGATTTTAATAGTTTTATAAAATTAACAAAATATTATAAAATAATTTTAAAATATTACATTTAAATAAATGTATTTAATAACAAACCTTTCTAATACTTTAATAAAAACCTACCATAAGCATTACTACTAAACATTATTTGTCTAAACACAGAATTACATCATAACAAATAAAAAATAAAAATGATTTACTATTACTTAAAAAAACGTAATTACAGTACCAATTTACAAGCTATTTGGATTAAAAATATTTTAATGAACAAACTTAGAATATTTAATATGCGATGTTTGCAATCTTTTTCATAAATATGGAGAACATCTAAATACTAAGGGCCTATTACGATGTCGGGTCGACAACACAGTTTCGGAAACGGGACGACTGACCTCCAGTTGGCGGTCTCGACAGCCTCATCATGTAGCGACTGAAAACTGTTCGGTCGCATACTGCCATTCCTCTACGGGAGCTCGTGTTATGGCCGTAAACTGGCCGTAACACAAGCTCCCATAGAGGAACGGAGTCTGTGTTCATCCCTGCCTTGTGTGGCAGGCACCTTAGGGTGCAGGTATAAATAGATGGGTGCCGTAGGTGCCCCCTCGGCCCCCAACCAAAAGCCGCAGAGGCAGTGGGGCCCAGGGCCCCCATACTCGCTCTCCAACAAGCTTTCCATGTCGGAAAGCCCGACATGGAAAGCCTGCGGGAGACCGAGTATCGTAATCCCAAGGGTGGTAAGGCCACCCTTTGGGGTTACAGGCCTGCCTCCGACTGACTGACAGGCTCATTAAGCCCGTCGGAAGACAGCCAAAATGAACGGGCGGTTTAATTTCAGACCGCCAGCACTGTAATACGGCCATCAGAAATTAGACTGAGATGCGGCCCGGAAAGTCTCCGACCAACGGTCAGTAACTTTCCAGGCCGCATCAGAATCGGCCCCTAAATATTTATTTTAGAGACATATTTCTTTTAGAGACATTAAAAAATACCAAATAACAATTAATTAAAATTAATATCAAAATAAAACGTTAAGAATACTAAGAAAATAACATCACATTTGGAAATATACTTCCATAAAAATATTTAAAAAACATATAGGAAGACTTACAGAATGCACTACAGGAAAAATATGTTGGAGGATTTTGGAGACATGAGACAATAGCAGTTTCTACAGTAATGTATTCTTCTATTTCTGCGAAAATATGGGTTTTACAATTTAAGGCACTTAACTAGTCAGGTATCATCGAGACACTCACAGGTTGAAAGAGTTTTGGCCTACCTGAAGCAGGGAAAAGCACCAGACACAGACAAATTCCAGCATACCTCTACAAGAGCATTCCTGAGCACTTGTCTGACTTTATATTAAAACCGCAAATGTAATCCTCAGGACTGGTAAAACACCAAGGTCACAGCAGAGATAGTCCCCATATTTAAAACAAGGTAACACCTCAGACCAAGGACATTATTGCCCCATATACAGGGGCATGGCTTAGTAGGTAGGATTCAGAGGGTGTGAATCTTTAATCGCCCAACTAAAAAAGCAGGGGGTTTCAATGTGGAGGGGTGAGAGGACCATGGTTTGGGATGGACTGTTTCCCTGAGAAACAGGGTCAGTACTGATTTACATCTGTCTAGAGTGGCACAGTGGAAGGAAAATGATGGGTTTGAATGCTATCCTGAGCAATTGCCAGTGGTTAGACTATTTGCAAGCATTCATCCCAGCACCTTTTGGATGCTTGCTGGCCAGTAGAATGCTTGGAAATCTGAGGCTGACACAGCTACCCAAGCCTACTACTGCCAATCTTTGTGAATTCAAATAGTAGTACAGTTGCATCCATTGCGCCCATTGAAGGAGTTACTTCTCTAGGGGGAAAATGTCCTACTTTTTTGGTAAACCGGTCACTATATGTACGTAAGATCCTAATCCAAAAAAAATGAATACGGTAAAACCTCTCAGTGAAATGAGAAGGAGAAAAAATAACAAAGGAGTTGCAGACCTGACATCCCACCTTGTCTTGGTACTTCTCCATAGCAACGTATGACTATGGTCATGTACAACACAACGGCCATGTAGCATTGCCATTTTCTAGCAGCCTTATGCCTGTACTCAATTCACTCCCTCCTGAGTCTGCCTGAACTGCTTACCATCTTCAGACAAGTAACATCTGGCTCACCTGCAGACCGGCTCAAACCTGATTTGTTTCTCAAATTTCATGACCTTCTCTTTCCACCGTGTCTGTAAGTGATCAATCTCTCCCTGTCATCAGCTTGTGTGCCCAGTTCTTGGAAGCATGCCAAGGTTATTCCCCTGCTGAAAAAAAAATCCCTGGACACTTCAAGCTGGAAAACCTTCGCCCTATTTCTCTCCTCCCTTTTACTTCAAAGTTTTCGAAGAGACATGTTAATGCTATCCTGACCAAGTTCCTGGATGCTAACCACACCATGGCCAATTCCCAAAATGGCTTCAGGCCAGGGTACAGTGCAGGACAGAATCTGCGCTTCTTGCAGGCACTGAACAACTCAGTTGTGCCCTCAATGAAGGTCGGTCTGCAGCCCTGATCCTGTTGGATTTGAGCACTTCAATATGTATGGTGTCTCATAAAATTTTACTATGGTGCTTACAAAACTTTGGTCTAAACAATCTTTCCAGGTAATTTCACCCACCCACAGCTCTCAATCGTATACTGTTCCCCATGGTGTTCCGTAGGGCTCTTCACTGAGTCCAATCCTATCCAATATCTACATTCAACCACTGGCACAGGTCCTCAAATCCACAGGGATTTCACTCACTTCTTATGCGGACGATAATCCGCTGGTGCTGTCCTTTATAGATAATTATATATATATATATATATATTCAATCCACAAAGTGCCCTTTGAGAAGACGCCACCACAAGAGAGTTTTCACCTTATTTTATTGGGGATGACACTGCTGCGCAATTCACCTCTTTAATCCTCTGCCATACGCGTTTCAGACGTGAGTCCTTGTTCACTGGCTGCAGGTAGGAAACAGCAGCTGTGTAGAACGCCTTCAGTTATACACAATGTCCCGCCCCAGTGGGCGTGTGCTATGCAGCCTTCTGGTATGTGTGGTTTCTACAACAATGAATGCTGCCATGTCTTTGCTGCAATTATTCTCTCCCAAGTGGGTGGATGAAAGATTTGAACTGCTCCCATTGCCGTTCACGTCCCACAACAACGGCCTCTCTTGTCCTTTCACAGCGTCCCGTGATTCAGGGCGCGTTGGAGCCGCTTAGGATTTTGCGGTTGGGCGTCCTCGCGACCAGGCGGGCCGCTTACTATTTTCAATCCACAAAGTGCCCTTTGAGAAGACGCCACCACAAGAGAGTTTTCACCTTATTTTATTGGGGATGACACTGCTGCGCAATTCACCTCTTTAATCCTCTGCCATACGCGTTTCAGACGTGAGTCCTTGTTCACTGGCTGCAGGTAGGAAACAGCAGCTGTGTAGAACGCCTTCAGTTATACACAATGTCCCGCCCCAGTGGGCGTGTGCTATGCAGCCTTCTGGTATGTGTGGTTTCTACAACAATGAATGCTGCCATGTCTTTGCTGCAATTATTCTCTCCCAAGTGGGTGGATGAAAGATTTGAACTGCTCGCATTGCCGTTCACGTCCCACAACAACGGCCTCTCTTGTCCTTTCACAGCGTCCCGTGATTCAGGGCGCGTTGGAGCCGCTTAGGATTTTGCGGTTGGGCGTCCTCGCGACCAGGCGGGCCGCTTACTATTTTCAATCCACAAAGTGCCCTTTGAGAAGACGCCACCACAAGAGAGTTTTCACCTTATTTTATTGGGGATGACACTGCTGCGCAATTCACCTCTTTAATCCTCTGCCATACGCGTTTCAGACGTGAGTCCTTGTTCACTGGCTGCAGGTAGGAAACAGCAGCTGTGTAGGCGTATGGCAGAGGATTAAAGAGGTGAATTGCGCAGCAGTGTCATCCCCAATAAAATAAGGTGAAAACTCTCTTGTGGTGGCGTCTTCTCAAAGGGCACTTTGTGGATTGAAAATAGTAAGCGGCCCGCCTGGTCGCGAGGACGCCCAACCGCAAAATCCTAAGCGGCTCCAACGCGCCCTGAATCACGGGACGCTGTGAAAGGACAAGAGAGGCCGTTGTTGTGGGACGTGAACGGCAATGCGAGCAGTTCAAATCTTTCATCCACCCACTTGGGAGAGAATAATTGCAGCAAAGACATGGCAGCATTCATTGTTGTAGAAACCACACATACCAGAAGGCTGCATAGCACACGCCCACTGGGGCGGGACATTGTGTATAACTGAAGGCGTTCTACACAGCTGCTGTTTCCTACCTGCAGCCAGTGAACAAGGACTCACGTCTGAAACGCGTATGGCAGAGGATTAAAGAGGTGAATTGCGCAGCAGTGTCATCCCCAATAAAATAAGGTGAAAACTCTCTTGTGGTGGCGTCTTCTCAAAGGGCACTTTGTGGATTGAAAATAGTAAGCGGCCCGCCTGGTCGCGAGGACGCCCAACCGCAAAATCCTAAGCGGCTCCAACGCGCCCTGAATCACGGGACGCTGTGAAAGGACAAGAGAGGCCGTTGTTGTGGGACGTGAACGGCAATGCGAGCAGTTCAAATCTTGCGAATCGCAAACTGAAAATGCAATTTCAAGGGTGCAGGGGGGGGTCCAAAGAACCCCTCTCTGCACCCCTGAAATTAAACTTAAGTGCAATTTACACACACACATGTCCCAAGGACATGTGTGTGTGTAACATGCAACTTTCAAAAATGCATTTTTGAGCATTTTTGAAGGTTTTCGGTAAATTAGCACGAGGCTCAACCTCATGCTAATTTACCCCCTCCAAATTTAAAATTCGCAAATTAAAAATGTTCATGCATTGCATTTCAGAAATCTGAAATTGCGATTTCTGAAATGCAATCGCAATTTTAGAAATCGCAACATGATTGCGATTCCTAAAATTGCAAAATACATGATGCATTCCAATTTTGATAATTGCATTTGCAAACGGCCGAAAATTGCGATTCGCACCGTTTGCGAATGCAATTATCGTTGCTGCATGTGCCCGTTTATCTCTACCACAAGAAGCTTTGATAGTAGAGTTGTCAAACCAGTATATTTGGGCAGGGCTCCATGTTTCTAGTGCTCTTCTGTTACAAATCATTTTATCATGTGACTGATGGCCCATTGCACTAAGCCAAAGTTGAAACTATAGGATGACGTGCAGGCAAATTAATAGAGCAAGCTAAGTCAAACCTGAGCCATGAGTCTGGCTTTGCTCTAAGAGTCTGTGCACAAGCTAAGCCTTGAAAACATTTGGCATGTATATCGTGCAACAAATATAACGTAAAACTATGCTACAATCTCATCTCATCTTCTTTAACATGTGGAAGCGCTTCACCCCAAGTTTTTCAGTGCACATGTATACAAATAGAGTATGCAGTTCCTTAATGTAATGAAATCATATAAAGCAGAAGGTTGGGAGATGGCTGGACAAGCAGATTGGGGGATCTGATTGCTCTGTAGCAAGTGCCCTCACACACCCAGTTGGGTGTCATGCTTCATCATTGGGCAGCTCCTCATTGGGCCCACAATGCAATGCCCAAAGCGCCCATCAAAGGGGCTCTTTTGAATTGAGACGCCATGATAAAGTGTGAGTGGGGGTGCAGTGTGCTGGGGCAGCTGTTGCGCCTAATAAATGTTATTAACATTAACATAACATAACAGTGTGTGTAGATTGGTGTGAGTGTGCTGTAAAAAGAACTTGGATAGACCATAAGGTTTTAACATGTGAGACCTCCTGCTATATTTAAAAACAAGGGGTGGCTTCATTGGAGACAATGATCCGGCACAGTTCAGAGGAAAGTGAAGAAGTTGGTCAACATGTTACTTGCCATATGAAGTCCCTGCGGATCTGGGCAATTCGTCAGGACCATGGGCTATATGTCTCAAAGTTTCATTTTGTATTCCCTAAATACCGAATATTAGATAATCACTATTTAGGGAATGCAAAATAGTATGTAAGAAAATAGTGATTCCTTAATAGCGATTCCTACAGAATTGCAATTGCAATTAGGGAATTGCTATTAGAAAATGCTACTCCATTCGCTCCTATGGGCTTACTGGCCGATAGGTGTGAATGGTTTTGCATTACCTAATTGACGATTACCTAATTGGTAATTGCAAATTGGAAATGCAAAACCATTGGTGCCTAGGGGCCTAAGGCCCCCCTGTAGCACCCCAAAAAATACATGTGCACATGTAAAGCACACACATGCGCTGCATGGAACTTTGAAAAATGCCTTCTTGATGCATTTTCAAAAATTGCACATAGTTACCATCAACTTTGTTTGTACCTGATGATCCTGCCATTGCACCAAAAGATACATTGGCATGAACACAGACCTATCAGACCGAACACTCTCATATTTCTAACTAGTACCTCATGTACTGTACATACCTTAGAACACTACTATCAACATGGTTCGCCATCAGCGTCCTAGACTTACAAGCCCCATCTCATAACAGGCCTCTCTACCCTGAGTCTGTATCTCCAACCACACCATAGCAGTGAGACGCCTCTCATCATATTGCTGCCTTTTCCCTTCTACTTTGTGGGCTTATATATGTGATGTTTTCTAGATAGATGTTCAGAGGCACTTTACCCATGCACGCAGTTTTCATCTTTCCCTATAATAATTCGCAATGCCCATTACAATATGGATACTACTGTAGCTGGAAGTTGCCTCAGTAGGGGTCAGCACTTGCTCCACGTCTAAACGGAGCTCTGTGGCATTTCCCGCCCAAATAGCTTCCTCTGACATCAGCCAGCTGGGTATGGGATGGTTCAACACACGTAGGATTTTCTAATCCCGTCAGGGGCCACAGGTACTTTGCAGTAACTACTGATGGGGAACATTACCTATCCACTTTTCCCGCTCCAAAGATGGTGGTACGCTATCTCCATTCGAAGGCTGGTTCACGAACCAGCATAAATCTGCGAGTGATTACCCACACCCACGCTTCATCACAGCACCTGGAAGTGATAATTAACTCCATTCCATCATATATACCGACTCCTCTACTCCCTCATTACTTTCAAGGTAGCAGGGAGGGAGGGGCAGGGTGCAGCTTGCCTAGCATGCTGGACATCTTGAGTACTTTACAAAGCTTTTTCTTTATAAAAATTCTTCCCAACAATCCAATGCTGTTATTTATCTTTCTTAGTTTCACTCGACAGCTAAGCACGGTCTCTGCCTTCATCTGAGGGGTTATTTATATAATCCTAGCTGGCTTTTACTACAGTTTCTCATCCCTAGCTGGCTAACACACTGGTTACCCCCACTCATTTCTTGGGATAACGCAGTTTATATGTCCGTTTGTTAACGTCATCTGTGTATCACCTGCCTGCTTACTTGCCCTTTTGTATATTTGTGTATGTATTTACACACTCACCGACAGATGTAGTCCCGATAGAGCCCCTTCCAGGCTGTGAGGCCCTAGCTTTCTCCATGACTCTTTCTGCCCACCAATCCTTTCTTGGGCTTCTTGTTTATCGCCCCCCGAGGCCCCTTGGTTCTTTTTATGAGGATCTACAGGCAAGGGCCATGGAACTATGTTTGAAGGGTAAACATTGTCTGGTCTTGGGTGATCTTAACATCCATATGGATCAAGGAGATGAGGGTGACACGATTAAAATCTTGGAAGTCACCGCCCCTCTTGGCCTTATCCCCTACTTGGCTGTGCCGACCCATAATAGAGGTCATACTCTTGACCAGGTGTTTTCCACTCTGCCTCTCATCATGGCCCTCCCAATCCCGGTGCTCTGGTCAGATCACTTTCTGATATCCTTTCAGATTGTCGGGGTCAGTAAGCCCGTGTGTGCCGCCACTTGTCCATCGGGGCAGTCCCGTCGAGCCTATCATAAGGTCTCTCTTGAAGATTTGGGACAGGCCTGCCTGGATTATCCCTGCCGGCTGTCGGGAAACTTGGAGTCCGACCTTGTTCAGTTGCAAGATTGGATCAGGGAGCGCCTTAATGAACTTGCTCCCGAATCCTCTCCTCGTAAAATTCCTAGGCGGTCCTCTGCACCTTGGTTTACTGAGGCCCTGGTCTCGTCCAGACGCGCCTGTAAGAGTGCGGAAAGACGGTGGCGCCATAGGTACGAGGATGTGGCTAAGACGGAGTACAAGATAGCTATTAAAGCCTATCATGCAGACATTCGGCGGGAAAAACGGCACTATTTCGCGGCTCGAATAGAGGCAGCTTCTAGCTCCTGTAAGGAGATCTTCGCCATTGTGAAGGAGTTCATGTCACCCAAAGCTATTGCATCTCAGCACGAGTTCTCTGAACCGTGGGTGACCGCATTGGCCAGCTTCTTTCATGATAAGATCAAGCTGATCCAGGACTCTTTCCCAACCCCTGTCATCGGGACTAGGGTGTGCCAGGAGATCCACGGGAATTTGGTGGAAGATTCTGAGTATACTCTATCGGAATTTCCACCTTTATCTATTACTGCGTCGCTTGATTTGCTTTCTCAGCTTAAATCTGGTTCACCTGCTGACCCGTGTCCTGCCAGGTTCTTGGCAAGGATGGCGGAGGTGGTCAATCCACTTGTGAATCCTGTGCTGAATTGTTCTTTGACCAGTGGCGTTGTTCCTGGTATCTGGAAAGAGGCGAGGGTGGTTCCGCTTCTCAAAAAACCGGGACTCGACCCTGACCTTCATGCGAACTATCGCCCGATCTCTCTCCTACCTGCTTTTGCTAAAATCGTCGAGAAGCATGTCCATAGGGTCCTTTCTGCCTTTCTTGAGTCACACAGCCTGCTTCATGCCTCCCAGTCTGGCTTCCGTACCAACTTTAGCACCGAAACGGCGCTTCTCGAAGTCAGCGAGGCTATCAAGGAGGTGCTGGACTCAGGGGGTAGGGCCATGTTGGTCATGCTTGACCTGTCGGCGGCTTTCGACACCGTCCCTCATGAAGGTCTTCTCCGCAGACTGTATGAGATAGGTCTGCGTGGGACGGTGTTGAGGTGGTTTCAATCTTACCTGGCTGGTCGCCGGCAGGTGGTCTGGGCCCCCCCTACTCAGCCGAAGTGCCGCCGCTGGAGGTTGGAGTACCGCAGGGCTCCGTGTTGAGCCCGACACTCTTTAATATCTTTCTGACCCCTTTGACGGTGCTGGCTGAGTCCTTTGGGGCCCAGATAATATCATACGCCGACGATACCCAGCTCCTTTTCACGTGTGCAAAGGGGGCTGAGTTTGATGGAGAAAGTATCTGTGGCTGCCTAGGAGCTGTATTTGAATGGTTTCAGGGTAATAGTCTTAAGTGTAACCCTGGAAAATCTGAGGTGCTCTTCTTTGGCTGCCAATCTGACCGGAGTTGGCAGGAATGGTGGCCGCATGACATGTTTCCACCGGCATCTTCCTCCACTGTGGCGAAAAACCTGGGGGTTAAAATTGATAACGGCCTGACCATGAAAGCCCAAGTTCTTGGCCTTGTGGGCGTCTGCTTTGGCTTGCTTAGGATGCTGCGGAGGTTTCTCCCTCTGCTCTCTTTTGACCATCGAAAGATTACCGTCCATGCCCTCATAGGTTCGAGGCTGGACTATTCCAATGTTCTCTACCTGGGTTTGCCTGACTACCTGCTGCAGCGTCTTCAGGTAGTCCAGAACTCGGCCGCCCGCGCTATTTATGGTCTTCCCCGCCGTGCCAGTGCCTCTGACCTTTTATCCACCTTGCACTGGCTCCCTGTCAGAAAGCGAATTGCCTTTAAGTCCCTTACTTTGGCCCACAAGGCGCTCTATTCTACTGGAGCGACCTATATCCGGAAAAGGCTAGCCTTCTATAAACCTACCAGGGCTCTGAGATCAGAAACTCTCTCTCTTGCGGTGGTGCCAGTGGTGAAGAAGGCTCGGACTGGTGGACGCTCCTTCAAACGTCTTGCTCCTCAGCTCTGGAACACTCTCCCCCTGTCACTCCGCAGCACTGCCAATCTGCTTGCTTTTAGAAAGGGACTTAAAACCTGGTTGTTTTGTCTCTAGTCTTGTGTTTTACTTTTCCTACTGATTCTTTTTTCTGTTGTGTTATGTGTTAGCTGCTGGCTGACCTGTTGGTCTGAAAGCGCCGGGACACTCCTTCGGAGTATCTGAGCGCTATATAAAACCCCCCCATAACATAACAGATGTGATTCTACCTTGGCATGAATTTCTCTATAAATTGCCTAATGCATTGCCATGTTATAATGGGGTATGATTTACTCTTATACCCCCATGTTTTTAAACTTATTTTCCACTCCTTAAATATTTCTTATCTATTGCAGGTCGGATCTTAGGTATTTTAAGGGCTGCCTGTTATAGTCAATGTATAACATGTACTAATGTTAAGGCAGTTGGCTTGTGGTCTGTCTGGCTTGTGATACTTTTACTCTGCATCTCCTCTCTGACATTTGCTTGGAATGTTGAGGGGCGGTGTGATAGTTGGAAGTGCCTGGGAGCTGGACGTGTCGGCGAGTAGTTGCCCGCAAGGAACTTGGATTTGTCTTGTATAAAGCATCTTTCTTCACATTGAAGTGTGTCAAAGCTTCTATCTCCCTGCAACTTTGGCAACAATCTTGAAAATGAACCTATGCTGTCCTTTCTGTGTTGAGTTGAGATCACTTACCGATGGGTGGCAGTGATGAGAAGATGGCGCGATTCCTTCACGTCGGGTTGCAATTGTACATTTTCTTGTAAGTGGCTGCAGGAGCATTTTGTGGGCTGTAAAGTTTTTGTAAACTAATTTATGTGGTCGCACCCTCGCTTATATGTGCATGGTCCTGGAGAGCATTACTGGATAAGCGCATGCGTGGCAGGCCATCTTAAGTTGCCTGTCCTTAGTCCCAGTGGGGGTTAGGCATCACAAAACAAGCACAACCAGATAAAAAATGTGAACGTTTTGTTCCACATGGCAGCCATTTTAGGGTAATGTGGAAGAATTAATTCCCTTGAAGGTACTATATGTAATTTTCGATTATGCAGCCTGTTACTGATGTATTTTGTGGTAACAGGTACATCTTTATTTAAAATTAATTTGCGGTGACAGGCACAACTTATTCAGAATTCTTTTTTTTTTTTTATAATTTTTTTTATTGAACATAGCAATGGATAATCAATGGTACAGAACATCTTTTCATTTTTCATTTTCAATAATCATTTCAATAGTTAAAAAAAATATATATATATATCAGACATGAGACACAAAAATTAGGAAGAGCCGAAGAAATTCATCAAGCACAAAAAAAGGGAATACAAACAACAATTTTATCAAGAAGGGTCTGTGAAAAATCCGCAATCTATAAAGTGACACTGCAAAAAAAGTGCAAAAACCTGCAATAAAGTGCTACTGCAAGTGCAAAAAGCTATAATAAAGTGAAATCTAGAAAAGTGCTAGTGCAGTCGAATGTATAGACCCTTTCCTTATCTCCATCCTTCTTTTTCAGCTCATCCCTCCTTTAATTGTTCCAAATCCCCAAAATACTTCCAATTCCTTTCAAACCTCCTAATAGAACCTACTCTGCCCGCGTATGCTTTTTCAAAAAGACAAGTTCTCCTCATCTTATTGAACCATTTTATCAGTGATGGAATTTCCCTTGATTTCCAATTTTGTAGTATTAAAGAGCGAGCGACCGCACATGATATACATATAAATATCTCTTCAGATTTGTTAAACCTGCTCCTATCCTTGCTTATACCAAACAAGGCCGCTTCTACCATAGGCGAAACTGATTTTCCAATGGCCAATTCAATTTCCGCAAATATCTCTTTCCAGAAAGACTCCAGCATCGGGCAGGCAAAAAAGATATTATACCATCCTCCCTGACCATGTGCTAAGCATCTAAAACACTTATTTTCTGTTCCAGGAAACATTGTTTCCATAGCCTCAGGCGTATAATAAGCTAGCCAACGGGACAAGAAGGCCATCCTCTTATAGTTGGCAGCGCGCAAAGATTTGTTTCCCAGTAAACAGAGAGCCTCCCAATCTTTCAAGGAGAAAAAGCACTGGGTCGAGAGACTTACTTTATTCAAATGTTTATCGATCAATGGGGATTGACCCGAGCAGTGGAGCAATTTATACCACTGCCCTATCCCGCTGCTCTTCCTTCCATAAAGGGTATTTAGTAAGTTATTAGGGGCATTCAACAGGCCACTTACATCCTTTTTAATAAAATAAATAACCTGTAGATATTCAAAAAAAGACGGTTGTCTTAGAATGTTCGTTCTAGTTATCACCTCTTGCCAGCTAATAACCCTATTTTGGACTAGCAAGTCTCTCAACTCCCGAAACCCACACAATTCCCATTTTTTAATCTTAGACAAACTTAATGGAAGGCCTATTTTACTACATTCAGACAAACGTAGATACTGGGAACCATCAGAACCATCTTTTTTAAAAAGCAGCAGCAAGCGCGTTGTATATTCTTTCAACGTCTTATACCTCGATTTTTTAGGAAGCTTTGCGGTCTTTAAAAAAATTGGGATTTGGGAACCTGCTTCTTGTACCATTTTCTCCCCAAAAAAATTATCTCTTGTCTGATAAACCCTCAAAAGACCTGCCACTATGTCAAAAAAGCAGCTTCGTAATATGTCTTTAGGTGGGGTAACGCTAACCCTCCCTGATCTATTGAGAGTTGTACCGCTGGGAGCTTAATTCTAGGAGTTTTATTACCCCAGATAAATCCTCTTAACATTGTTTCTAACTCTTTAAAAAAAGACAAATTAATTTTTATCGGTACATTAGTAAACAAAAATATAAGTAAAGGCAGAACTGACATTTTAACCATCGACACCCTACCAATCACTGACAATGGAAGCAAAAGCCATTTATCTAACAGGTGCTTGATTTTATTTTTCATTCTGATGTAATTCAGGTCAAAAAGCCTATCATACTCTGCAGTTACAAAAATACCCAGATATCTTATTGGGTCTCTTCTTGCAGCTTGGACCTGCAAGAAACTAGGGAGAAACCCTATATCTGTATTTAAAGCAAGGACTTCAGTTTTTTTTAGCATTTTTCTTATATCCCCCGATCTTTTCATAAGCTTTAAACTCTCAATAAATTCTCAACTACCTTCTTTTCAGGAGCTAGATAAAGGATAATGTCGTCGGCAATAATTTTAGTTTAGACATGCCGATGATAGGGGGCAGAATAGACGCATTATCCCTAATCCTTGCCACCAAGGGCTCAATAAAAAAGGTAAAAAGCAAGGGAGATAAGGGACAGCTCTGCCTAGTGCCCCTGGTTACATTAATCCTCCCAGCCTGTTTCGCATTAATTATTACCTGAGCAGATGCTCCAGTATATATATTATGTAGCATCTTAACTATTTGCGCCGGGAATCCAAATTGGCCGAGAGAATAAAATAGTGCTTCCCAATTCACCAAGTCGAATGCCTTTTCGGCATCGACCATTAAAATGCAAGCTGGCACCAAATTGGCATTCAGATAGTCCAATGCCTGAATTAGATATTCCGTATTTGTGGCCATATAGCGTCCTGCAATAAACCCAGTCTGATCATGATGGATTACTTCCTGGGCTGCCAGAACAAATTTATCTGCCCATATCTTCATGAAAATGTTGTAGTCTGAGTTCAAAAGGCTGATTGGCCTGTATGAATTTACATCATCCTTATTTTTATCTTTTTTTACAAAGCATATACTTGTTGATTCTTTAAAAAACCCAGGAACGTGACCACCTATCTTAATATGGTTAAATAATTTTTTTAGGGGTTGGTCTAGTTCTGCAAGAAATACCTTATAAAATTCAATAGGGTACCCGTCCTGGCCACAGGCCTTGGCCCCAGCAGTTGCCTTGACACTTTTACGAATTTCTGAAACAGTTCATTCACTACCTATTTGAGTCTTCCGAAGTTCTGAGATTTTAGGAATCTCTATATTCGCGAAATACTCATGAATCCTTTCTTCCTCTGCCTGATAGTTTGTGGAATAAATTCTCTTAAAGTGGTCCAGGAAAATCCCGGAGATCTTCTCACTTTCTACCTCTTCAATCCCACTCAGAGGGTCCTGAATTTTTACTATATGTGAAGATTCGTGTTTTTTTCTTGCAGAGTTGGCTAGTAATTTCCCAACCAACTGACTGTCTTCGTAAATTTTCTGCTGGAAAGTTTTTGAACTATTTATTTCTTCGAGAATAAAAAAATCCCTTAAACATGCTTTTGCTTGTTCCAATTGATTTGGCTGAAGCTGAAGCTGTAATACGTACTGCTCCTTGACAGCAGATTGTAATTTAGCTATTTTTAGCTTCCTCTCCTTCGCCTGGGCGCTTGTGAAAGCAATTATCTTGCCCCCGTGCTGCTGCTTTAAACCCGCCCCAGACTGAGAAGGGTTCAGCTGAATCTTAATTTATTTCAAAATATTCCACAATCCATGATCTAAATCCTGATACCCAGGTTTGGTCTTGAAGCAAAGTACGATCCAGCTGCCATCTTGGGCGCTCCCTATTGACCCCTCCCAAAACAAGTTCTAATTCGATTCTGCCATGATCGGAAAAAGGATTGCATCCAATCTGATTTTTTGAGATCTGCAGAGATCTTGATATCAAGAAAAAATCTATTCTGGATGCAGTCCGAAATCGATGAGAGTAACATGTAAACTTATTCAGAATTCATCATGCTCTGATTTTGAATATAGGGTACAGTCTTTGAAAAATACAGTATTGCCTGTTCCTGTGTACTTGCCGGTAGCGGGTATTCAGTAACTTTTAATGTTGAGCCTGTTACGTCTCCTGCGCAGTTGGTCGTGGGTATATTCAGTGGTGACAGGCACACTTATAACTCAAAGCTAGTGCTCTTTACTAGGGCCTATTAAAGTGCAACCTTTTGCTGGCAACTGCCACACATTCACCATGCATCGTTTGCTGGGGATTCGCTGTACAGCTTGTTGCTGGAATACATTGCGGTGAGAAGTACCCTTTTGGCATGTAAATTCTGTTACAGAACATTACTATTGTAACGCTAGTTAGGGCATTAACCCTCCTCCACCATTTTTACAAAGTCCAGGGCAGCCCAACATTACTTGGAAAAAATATGTTTGAGTTTTCAACGCATTTCTGTGTGTAATAGATGGATTTAAAATCAAGCCTGATAGGAGAAAGGGGTTTCTAGAAAACTGCTTTAAGCAGGCTTAAGGTTTTGACGCAGTGACGTCCTAGAAGTGGCACAGTGTAATCTAGTGGATTTCACAGCGTTACTTTTACAAGGCTTTCCTTCGTGGGAATGCCCACCATGCATACATTATAATGTGACACAGGGCTTTACAATGTGAGGCATCACCCTAGATGCATCACTTTGTAAATGGGCTGCATTGTTTATGCCGCTGCTGTATCACAAAAGTGATGTAACGGCGGCGCAAAAGTGTCGCAAGAACTTTTAAATCTGCCCCATAATATTTTAACTTCAGCTGTTACTGGACTGTAGTCTTTTAAAAAGAAGTTTGGTGGTTGTGCTTTCTCAGCTGCTTTGACTGTGTGTAACAGCAGGTGTCTCAGCAGTGCAATATATGGGGCTGAACTATGGGGCCAGTGCATAGTAAAATGGTTGTCTATCATAGAAACGTTTTAAACTCCCTAAGACTTCTGTCTCAAGCTACTCACATCCTCTTGTGGCACGAGCTGCTAGGCATTTTAAGTATTTCTCATCAAGCCCATCTGGGCCTCTATTCTGGAATTAACTCTGGACTAATCCCAAAAGAGTAGTATTCAGAGGTACTATGAGGCTGATTGTGATGTCTTACGGTCAAACCACCGACCACTATCGCGGTGGTCAGGAGACTGCCGGACAAGCAGGTAGCGGTTCGACCACCATATCACTTTGCGACTGCCGGGATGGCAGTCCCAAAGTACTCCTTTTCACGGCGGCTTGAGCTGCATCCCAGGAAAGGGCTACAGCACAAGCCACTGTGCAAAGGAGCACTTTTTGCACATCCACGGATCGTGTGCCATGCACCATTTGGTGCATGGCACATGGAGGTGATTGGGGGCACTACATGTGCCCCAGGGCCACTTTGCATTGGCTCAAGAGGGACGGAGCCCTGTTTTGGGCCCGAATATCCCTTTCCAATAGCCTATACATGGCGGAGGTTCCCACCATGAACAGGCTGTCGGAAAGGGACGTCCAAATCCTGGCTCGGCACCACCACAGTTAAGGGCCACAACTCAGACCACCACCCCATCTGTATCTAAGAATCTGTTGGAGGCGGCAGTGTGGACTCCGAAAGTATAGGGTTCGAGTGCCAGCATCATAATGTGGCAGTCCGACTGAGGCGCTCTCGGTCAGTCGGACCTCCACTGATGGCCTGTCGGTGGCGGTCCGATCGACATCGTAATCAGGACTTTTGAGACATCACCTTTCCAGAGAGGGCATTGTTTCACTCCCATGGTTTAGTTACATAACAGACATATCCTACAAGTTAGGTATTGAGATCTGGCTCTCCCCAGACACGCTATGCACTAGAGCTTTGCATGTAGCCAAGAAGTGGTATAGAACAAGGGTCTCCCACATTTTCTGTAATAAGAGCTACTTAAGATCAATGAAAATTATCCTGAGCTGCTGATAGTATTATTGTTATAACAGTGACCACATCAGGCAAGATTACATTAGTAGACGTACTATTCAAGTATACTAGCCATGATCACCTCAGTGCATCAGGCAGGGTAGCCAGCAGTAGTACAACAATCATTTGCAATGCAATAGGCCTCGCATTTGCAAGAGTTTGAGCTATTGGCATTGTAAATGACAATGCCTTGTATTTATGTGTTTAGAAAAGCTGCAAATGGTGCACAAACACACATTTTGTACTTATAGTCCTTGCTTATGAGAAGCAAGGCGGGCAGTAAAAGTGACATAGTTACTGCCAGCATTGCTTCTCGTAAGCAACAAGTGTAAGTACAAAGTGTGTGTTCATGCACCGCTTGCGGGTTTTTAAAATACATAAATAAAAAGCATTGGTATTTACAATGCCAATAGCTCAAACGCTCGCCACTGCAAGACCTATTGCATTGCAAATGCTTGTTTTTATTGCTGACGGGAGGCAACACAGAGGGCAAGTGGGGAAAAGGAAAAAAGCGCTGGTTCTTCCAGCAATGGCAGAATCAGAGTTATTCTTCTTTTTTTTAAAATATGGTAGGGATTAGCAACAAGGTATTTGTAGCACTTGTAACAGAGCAGTACCAGCCCTTGTTACAAGACTGCAGCACTTTTTGCAGGGCAGCACCAGCACTTCTCTGAATGAGTGGTGCACTTTTAGCAACCCAGAATTGTCACTTCGTCGCTTTGCAGCACTTTCAACAGGACAACAGCAGCATTTTTTTTTGCATGAGTAGCACTCTTCACAGAGCAGCGCCAGCACCTCTCGGCGAAGCAGTTACTTCTCTTTTCAAGGGCCTCTGGGTCCTGCTCAGAGTTCCCAGTTCCTAAAAAGTCATGAAAAAAGCCAGAGTCCTTGAGTCAAAATGTTTTCTTGGTCCATAGCGACAGCAGGCAGTTGCTGGATTTTGCAGTATTCGTTCCCATTCCAACAACCACAACACAGTTTTTCGCAATTTTTGCTAAGTGCCTAATTCCAAAGGAAAATATATATATATTTTTTTGACGTGAAGGGTTCGCTTTCTCTCGAAGCAGTGTAATATCGTCAAATGTCTTTCTTTAGTGTTTAAATAAAAAATAAGCTTGTGTTGCAAAAACAAAGTCTGAAATGGAAAGTTAGCGAAACACTGTGCCTTTTTCGGGGTGCAGTATGGTCCGGCTCCCCGGCGATGGACCCCTCCGTTGGCATACAGGCTGGCATGATCTCACGGCGAGGGCTGAGGAAAGGTGGTGTGTGCAAGAAACGCACTGCTCCATCTGCCTGAACTTTCCAGCCTCCTGTAATGCCCAGTAGAAGTCAGCATTCTAGTGCTGAAGCCTGTAACTACACTGAACACCCACCCACCACTGATGTCACTGGTCAGGTGACACAGAAGTAATAAAAGAGGCCGAGCCCACGTGCTCTGGGCCAGATGCACCAGACATCAGTGTGTCCTGCGTCAGCATGTGTGTGCCTGCCAGCATGAGGGCCTAGGGCCCACCCCAGCCCTTTACAATGGCGACGGGAGAGGAGCTGTGCCCATGCGTGCCAGCTAAATGAAAAGTTGAGGAGAAAGGGGGAGAGAGAGCTGCCTGCTGCGAAGGCACACCCCCGAAGAAAGCAGCCAGCCGCCGCGAGGCACACGAGGCGTGTCAAGAGCCTCGGGCCTAGAGGAGAATGAAGAGGTGATCTCACCCCGTGCCCAGCGTGTGTGCCCCCCTGCCTGGAGTGAAGAGTGAGACAAGCGGTGCCCACCCGCGTCGAGGTTACCATCAGCGGAGCCGGAGGTGAGCTCGGGCATTTTGAATTCCTGGGGGGGGGGCGCGCTAGCCTGAAGCGACCCCCTGTGACTGTAATGATAAGCGGTGCCCACCCGCATGAATGTGGTGCCCCGCCGAGTGGCCAAAAATAAACTGAGTGGTAAAGCGAGAACCAGCGGAGCCCACCCGCGGCCCGCATGCAGCGTCCCTGAGTGCCCGCAGTGTGTGAATAGCTGCAGGGCGCTGAGTAAGTGTAGCGGAGCCTACCCGCTGTGGCCGAAAGGAAAGCGACAATACTGCACGACCAGCGTCTGCTGTTCCCCCGCCGCGCCGCGTGTGACGAGAGGCGGCTGCGGCGAGGGTGAATGACATTTAAGCAAAGCAGCGCCAGCGGAGCCCACCCGCAGCCTGCCCGAAATGTCCCCTGTCCCTTGCCCAGAGCGGCGAGCAAGGTGAAGAGCTGCAGCGGGCGGAGGGGGGAAAGTGAAAGAAAGTCAAGCGGAGCCCACCCGCGATCGCAAGGGCGCCCAGGGAAATGGACTGAACTGTCAGCGGAGCCCACCCGCAGTGGAGCGCTAATCGCTCCCCACCCCGCGCCGCGTGTGATGTGTGGCTGCAGCGGTGGGGGAGGGGAAGCGGTAACGTCAGCACCCGGCCGCAGCCGGTGAAACGGAGCTCCAGACGCCCACGTGCAGCGTGTAAAGACTGCAGCTGCGGCAGCGGGGTGAAGGAACTGGTGCGCCCGAAGTGTGCAGTAAGCTGCTGGGCGAGAGACCGACGGAGCGGAGCTCACCAGTGGTAAATGCTGCCCCGCCCGTAGGAACATGGCCCCTGCCCGCGCGCGGAGGGAATGAGGCTGCCGCGGGCAGGGAGCGAAGACAAGTGACAGGAGGAGGGGCGGCAACTGGAGAAGGCACCACTCAACCAGAGGACAGTTGAAGGGAGCGCAAGTGGTATGAGAGCAATCAGGCTGTCCCAGCAGCGATAACGTGCCATCCAGGTCAGACCCACAGCGTGTGTAAAGCTGTCCTGGTCGACCGAAGTACTGGGAGTTTTTGCAAATTGTGGCAGCAAGAAAGCAAAAGCTGTGTATGTACACCAATCAGACGCTAAGCCAACTCGAGAAGGAAAACTAAGTGAAAGCACTCACCGGGAGGTAACTCCAGCCCCTGTGCAAGCCCGAGGGAAGCAGGCCCTGCAAGTGAAAATACCTGGCCCGTCGAGGAGGGAACTGTTCAAGACAGGGATCTGAAACGGAGTAGAGGTAGCACTGACATCTAGTGGCTGGAGGGAGCAATTGCAGGCAAAGGAAGGTTCCCAAGAAATAGGAACAAGCATTGGACGAACCAACAGAAAGGACTACAAACGAGAAAGCCTGCAGCGACCAGGAACGCGACAGGAGGCTGTGCCAGAAGCACAGAAGAAAGGAACGGTGTTGTCGACTAGCCAACCCTGAAGGAAGGGCAAGGAGACAGGCAGCAGAGGACTGGCACAGCAACGCCACGCAGCAGCGGAAAATTGGCGCAGCTACGCCCCACCGCACCAAAGAAGCAAGGGGAGGATTGAGAGTGCGATACGACCAGGAGCTGCGCAAGTGAAAAGACAGTGACAGTAGTCAAGCGCAAGAAAGCACCAGGAGTGCCCAAAGTGCTCAAAGAAGAGGGCGAGGGACGAAGGTCAGCACTGCGACGCAAGAAGCGACAGGAACTCTCCAGAAAGCGCAAGGAAGACGCCAGGAGACAGCATAGGAATGCGACAGGAACTCTCCAGAAAGCGCAAGGAAGACGCCAGGAGACAGCGCAGGAACGCGACAGGAACTCTCCAGAAAGCGCAAGGAAAACACTAGGAGACAGCGCAGGAACGCGACAGGAGTGCAAGAATTCCACACCCGCACGACAGGACCGTGCAGCACTGCGCCGGAACGTGCCAGAAATCAGGAGCGCCAAAGTGACGCGACGCGCCAACGCCAAGACACCGGGACGGTGAATAGCGACCAGGAAACGATAGCACAGCATGACGACTCATGCCGAAGGTGATTAGCACCAGGAAAAGATAGCACAGCATGTCTACTCATGCCGAAGGTGAAAGCCGACCACCCAGTATGGTCGCCAAGGAAAGAAAAGAAGCAATTAAGAAGATAGCGACAACCGGTCCAGTCACTAGAAGAAAAGACCAATGTCTGTGAGCCATGCCCAGAACAGAGAGAAACAGGTGGAGTGCACGCTACCTGGAGAAGACTGGCTGGGAAGGCCAAGGCAGTACAGTGATCAGATCACGTCGCAAGAAGGAACAAGGAGAAGAAGGGTGTGACGCCAAAATGAAAAGGAAGAATGAACAGTAGAAAAGGTTGCGACGCTAACCCTGGAAGTGAGTGACAAGAAGACAGTGTCCTAGGACTAGGACAAGACCAGGATGACACGTGCAGAGTGCGCACACTGCATGGGGAAGACTGGCCAGAGTAGATGAAGAAAAGGGGACCAGGGTACGTCGTGAGAAGAAGAGAAGAGAAGAAGGAAGATCGGAGTGGCACACCGTCACCCAGGAAAGGAAGAAAGGAGAAATCGGAATGGCACGCTGCCACTGCAAGAAGAAGCCGCCCCTGCGGAAAGAAGCAAGGTGACAAGCACTGGAACACCTGAGTGCAAGGGAAGACAAGCCTGGCAAGAGCACCGGCAGCGCAGACCAAAGACAACCACCTACAAGCCATCCATCCACATGGCGATCACAGGAGAGAGCAAGCTAGACGGTTGGCGACATCTACCTCTGGGGTTTGAGCGGAAGATTGGATGGCGAGACTACTCAGGACTCCGGAAGTTAAGGACCTGACCACCTCGCACCAGCCCGTGGCAAACCAGAATCAGAGGCCTCGAGGGACTCTGGTGGCAGCAAGTCCCGCATGGGAGACAGGTCTACAGAAGCACGTCTGCATGACCCAAGAGGATGAAAGCCTCGCGAGCAATGAAGAGAGTCGACAACTCAACCTTCAGGTGGAACTAGGACACGACGGTGAGGCTCGTGGAGCGCCCCGCTCACGGCCCGAAGGCTATGGTGGAGCAACACGACCGAAAACACCAGTCCAGTGGAAGCCTGGCAAAGAGGTCCTCCCGGATATCTGGTGAGAGAGGAATACCGGAGAGAGGGACATCCTAGTGAGAGGGATGTGTGCACTTACTCTATTCACCTGCCAAGAGTCAACACTAAGTGTTGACTCTTGGCAGCCGTGAATCACAAGAGTAGAGACAACATCCCTCGACACTTGGATGTCCCTTCTCCGGTATTCCTCTCATCACCAACAGAGCGAAGCACAGGCAGGGCTGAGAACAGCGGACAGCCAGCACAGACAAAGAAAGAACCCGCCAAACATATGCGGACTGTGCCTCCGAGAACTGCAAGTCCAGAATACAAGAACTATACTGCCTGCGTTTTGCAAGCAGCCAAAGAGACTCATTTTGAAAACGCAAGTCCAATGTTATTTTCTGAGTTTTCTGTCCCCCACAGGTTTGTGGACTTTTTCGGTTTGGTTTATTTTTTTAACCAATTTGGGAAGGGATGTAATGCCCAGTAGAAGTCAGCATTCTAGTGCTGAAGCCTGTAACTACACTGAACACCCACCCACCACTGATGTCACTGGTCAGGTGATACAGAAGTAATAAAAGAGGCCGAGCCCACGTGCTCTGGGCCAGTTGCACCAGACCTCCAGTGTGTCCTGCGTCAGCATGTGTGTGCCTGCCAGCATGAGGGCCTAGGGCCCACCCCAGCCCTTTACACCTCCGACAGAAAACACAGCAGCGTCCTGGATCCTGGAGTCGCCTCTGCGCCTTACTCCTAACAATGACCACCTCCATTAAACTTCACTGTCCTCCCGGGGACTTCTCCGGCTTCGGGTCCTCATGTGAGCTGAGACAACCTACTCCGGCTGCAAACTTACGAAGCTCGCCTCCCAGCCGGGTGGTTGTGGAAGAGACCAAACAGCAACACCAGGAGGATGACACAACTCAAATAGCGCCAAACTCCGGGGTGCGCAGGGCGCGTAACTCGGCAGGGAGGTCCTTTTAAAGAGCCATGTGGCTCAGTACACAATGGTGGCCGGAGAGAGCTGCAGACGGGAGCTGTGTGTCCGCTCCTGCTGGCAGGCAGAGCACGCACACACTCACACACACACTGTTGGAGCCCCGCTAGCACAGCAGCATGCTCATGCAGTGGGCGGTGTTGTGCTCAGACTGTCTGCACAAACACAAGGACAGATTACATTTTAAAAAAGCGATGGGAGAGGGCTGCAGTCAGGGAAAACAAATATTTGCAATGTAATAAATGCGAAACCTATGCAGCTATTGTCCCGGCTGCTTCAAAAGCGGAAGTGAGCATGGCCCGCTTAATGTAGGCTGAGCACGTCATACCTACAGCAACTCAATAAAGAAAATAGTTCTTACAGACAAAAAAAAAGACGTACCCTGTAACATCCGATGTAATAGGTCCAGTCCCCATGGGAGGGTACACATGGAGACAAGCTGGTATGAAGTAGGGACTAACAAGCCTGTTTACAAATCAGACGCCAGCATTTAAAAGGACACTGACACAAGTCAATGGCAAATATGGCCAGAGAGTGGGCGGAGCTTCCATTACATACTTGTTAGACCCGGCATCCTGGGCACCAGGGCACTCAGGGGTAACTGCGCTCCAATCGCATCAACTGGAGTGTTCCCTCACTGGTGTCCTGAGGCCTCAGTACTAAGGGACCCAAAACTGGATAACCAAGCACTCCTCTCCAGCACTTGACTCTCTCAGGGTAGCGAGACAGAGCAGTCCAAGGCTTACTCAAGGAGGAGAGGTGGGGTTAGACATTCAGAATACAGTGTAAACCGTACCACCAGCTGATTAACTCCATGTCCAGTCAGTGCTTTACTTTTTATAAAAGAAAAGTACTTTAATACACATAAGATAATTATACTACACATAAAACTAGGATAGACAGTGAAAACCAGAAGTCTCTACAACCCTCTGGGACAGAGTTCTGACCCCAAACAGTATTATAGCACCTAGACGCCAAGCACTATAAAAACACAGTCAACATGAAAACACACAGTAAGCATTGCATATTACAGATCATGTTGCACAGGGCTGCTCTCATTCACTAGAGCCTTGATACTAAACTTTGTATTGAAAGGATATAGTTTCAGCATATGATGTGAAGTCAAATGTTCGTGATCAGCCCCATAACCCCCCACCCAAAGCAACAGAAGTGCCCTCCCATTGTGAGTGAGGACACCGCTCTAGTGGTGTCAGGGATCTGATCACAGGTGCCGGATGTCTTGGCACAGTTTACTGGAGTCCCACTAGTCCAGTAGCCACTGGCTAGCTGTAGGAGGGTAGTGGCTGGACAGAGTGCCAGTTCACCCTGATACCCTCAGAGATCACAAAAAGAAAGGTGGGGGCCTGCTTCACTGGCCTCTATTCCCAGTGACTGCTTGTACAGGCTCCCACAGCGCAAGGGAGGAGCCTAGAGGGGATTTGATCTCACCTTCAAAGACTAGAATCAAGCATCCTCCTCTCTGGCTCTCGTCATGTGCTGCAAGCCTCTTTCCACCAGCTTTTCTTGATGTGCCGCAAGCTTCTTTCCACACCTTGGGTGATGTGCCGCAAACTTCCTTTCCACACCTTGGGCAGCTGTCTGTAATTTCCTTGGTCCAAAGCGCAGGCTCTGCCAAGCCTCACAAAACAGCTGGTCCTTAATGTTGCTGATGGCTTCCTTCCAGACCGCAGTGAACAGAGTCTTATCTCCTGCCTTCACACTGCGGGGTCACGGCTGACTAACTTCAGAGGGCTCTGGTGTGGCCGCTCGTCAGTCATAGACCAGTCTTGAACAACAGCTGACCACTCAGGCCAGACTTTTATCACCTCTGATTGATAGGCTCATCCAATCAGAGGGTCTGCTACTTTTGCATCTTGAATACACCTCCAATCACAAACCATTCACCGCGTGTTCAATGCATGGGTAAAGCATGTACGAGGTCCTGTTCTGGTATCAGGCTGTGCAACTCCCTAGAGAGGAATTTTAATTAACTCCAGCCCAGGAGGCCCTGACCAGTGGGGGAGGGTCCTCTCCACACAGTTAGTGCAGCTAAACTCAGATAGGAGCTGAGTGTCTCCACCAGCCCACCAGGCCTTTCCAAGGAAATAGGGAGGGGCACGGGGAGCTGGGATGTCCAGCAGAACAGCTCGCATTCCTCATGCTGGCTCAAATCACCATTCTTCCCCTGTACACCCACGGGCTCTCAAACACACATCAGTCAGACAAAGGCAACAGGCCCACAGGCATGGCAAACTGCACAGACTTGGTCAGGAGGGTGCCTAGGGACTCACCCCTCCTGACTATAGATTTATTGCTGCCAACACTGTCAGTCTACCACAGCCTTAATAGAGAGGGCAGTAGCCACTCTTTGAAAAATAGGGGTGCACTAGGCATGCCCCCTCGACCTCAGAGCCAAGCTCTAGGGTCTCAATCCATGTAAACAGGGAGACCCTCAGTGGACATGTATGATTGTCATGCTCACTGAGGTAGGGATCTAGAAACTATACAGTAGCTTTTGAGTGACTTGCCTGGAGATTAGCATAAGGCAGGGGAAGCACTCTCTCCAGAGACATGCAGGAGACTTCCCGTCCCAACAATACTCCGCTACAACAAGTCTCCCCTAGAGCAGCGCATGCGTGCTGACTCTAGGCTCGACGTAAAAAAGTCTTTCTCAGTTTGGAATTTCTTTACATAGATAATACAAAATAGCTATAGTATGAACAACGCTGCTGGCACCAAGGTAACACTATTACTGAGCTTTAAACATATATTGGAAATCCATTGTCCTCCAAACAGCAGCTTATGAGTTCTGGAAATACAGTCTTCTTTGTCTTGAATACGCAATTTTCAAATTTGTATATGTATATTAGCCAAG
Source organism: Lissotriton helveticus (assembly GCF_964261635.1). Taxonomy (NCBI): domain Eukaryota; kingdom Metazoa; phylum Chordata; class Amphibia; order Caudata; family Salamandridae; genus Lissotriton; species Lissotriton helveticus. Next base: position 896,608,910 of record NC_136072.1, on the reverse strand, counting down.
CAAAAACATTTAATTTACTAGGCTAAGCTGGACACAGGAGAGCTACTTACAGATAGCCGGAGAGCTACCAGTAGCTGATGAGATACTCGTTACAGAACCTTGGTATAGAGAGTGGATAGTCTTTAAATATGGAATCTCTTGTATTGATGTCTAGAGGTAACATCTACCTAATTTAAAAAAACGCTAGGGGCTTCCAACCTTATTTGGAGACTAAGGCCCTCGTTACGATGCTGGTCGGACCGACATCCGTGGCAGTTGGACTGACTGCCGAATTACGATGCATGCTGAATGCAGTCTGACCAACCGCTGGAAGACCGCCAATGCCAACAGCCTTTCACCGACCGCTGAGATGGTGGTCGGAGAAAAGCAGCAGCCAATGAGCTGTACCAGGAGTACTGACCGTCATACGGATTATGATGTGCATTTCTGATGAGCCAACCTTGGCGGTCGGACCGACTGCATCAACTCATCTGAAACAAAGGATTTGAGGTGCATATTTACCCAATTCAACTTCTCCCCAACAGTCTCCAGCATGGATTCCTTTCTTCAGGCCCCCCTACACTGCAGGAGCTGAACCCCGAAGACTATGACCCTGTGGGTGCCAGAATGCAGGTAAATCTATAGGTGGTATTTATCCCATTGACTGGACTGTACAAAGATCGCTACACTCCAGCAATGGGGTACATGCAGTACCAGGCATAGCCCCACATATAGCATGCATGTGTGTACATATCAGATGTTTTCTGTGAGTTTGTATGCACTTGCAGTGACATATTCGGGGATATGTGCACCACCATCGATGAGACTGCATCATAATATAGTGGTGGTAAATTTCCCGCCCTCGGTGTTCAGAAACAGATTGTGGCGTTGGCATTCAGATAGTTGGTCTAACCAACATTGTAATGAGGCACCTATGTATCACCCTGTATACATTCACAGTATTCTAGGAGTATTATCAATTGATGGCAAGACCAGGAACTGCAGCAGGGCTCTTTCACAGTCCGAAATTTGTTTCTGGAAAAATAATGTGATCACAATTTGTTTTTACCTATTATTATTCTGTCCTTTCTATATTTCATTTCATCAACTTTTATTCGATTATAGGTATGTATAATCATAAAAAGTAAATTTTTCCAAAAAGAAGAAATTTTTAAACATAAATCAGAGATTAAAATCATTAAACAGAGGGTCACAAAACTTGAATCACTGTGAAGAAAAGAGTTTCGAAATGGTGATACTGTTTCTACGGAAAATGGAAGAATACAGGGTTAGGTAGAGATTTTGCTACGGGTTGATATTACTGTTTTAAGAAAAATTGCTATCAGTTTTGCTTCATGCGGGGATTTCGGGGATTGTAAGTGGGAAAGTGCTAGATACGATTGTCTTATTCCGCTAAATCGGAGAATAGGAAGACTCCATGTTTTTCTTGCTGGTCTGTAGTATTTGCAAAAAAGAACGACATGGATCGTAGATTGTACAGAAACTCCATCACAAGGACAGCTCATCAAATTTCGGGACCAGTTTTTCGTTTCCGGAAATGAGACCAAACGATGAAAGAGGTCAAACCGGAATCTTGTGATTAAAAATTTTTCATGGTTCGACAAAAAGTATGTCAGGTAGGGCTGAATGAGTTTCCCTGTCTGCAATATGCAAATTTTTTCGTTTTGTGTTTTGGTAATCTCGGCTTGATTGCGGAGTTCCCTTAGATGGCCCATACATATTTGCTTCAGCTGTCTCTTCGAGATGTCTTCGATAGAGGGTGGTTCGAGAAAGTAGTGCTCACAGTCAATGTCTACAAAGAATTTGTGGATGTAGGTAAGCCACGGAATTTTCCGCCAGTGCACTAGGCCAAGACAGTCTGTGATGAGGGAACGGGTAATATGACTTTCGGGGTTGCACCATATACGCTGCCACAGAAGGATAGGCTGGCATCGTATGGTGTCAATAATGTACTCCATGCCAAGCTCCCGGTGTGAAGCTGAGGTCGGGGAACTTTGGGGAAGGGCTAGGATGTACTTGATGAAGGCGTTTTCAGTGACCTGGAGTTGGTCAATACATCCATAGCCCCAGATACCTGCTCCGTATGTAGCCATGCTGTGGCATTTCGCATAGTATATGGTTAACAGTTCCGCTGGAGCTGGTTTGCCTAGTTTCCTTGAAAAGGTAATTAGTGCTGATGTAGCACGGCGGAAATTAAGATTTCTGGCTTCCACTGCCTTACGCTAAGTCATTGTGTCATCCACTAGAATGCCCAGGTATGGGTACACCGATGTTTTTTCTAGTGTGCTGTTGTTAATGAGTATGGGCTTGGAGACTCTTTGCCTTGGGCCGATGTTCATTGTAAAAGTTTTTTTAATGTTAACTTTAAGGCCTAGAGAGTCCATGAAGGTCACATATTTGTTAAGTTGCCGTTGGAGTTGATTCGGGGTCCGTGCCAGAATGACCGAGTCGTCGGCATACAGGAGAATGGGTATCGGGCGGTGATCTATCTGTGGGAGGTCCTGGCTCCCTTCCAGCATAGCCTGTTCAAGCCCATTTGTGTATAGGTTGAACAGGAAGGGAGCCAGTACGCATCCCTGTCTTACTCCTCTTGAGATTTTAAAGGGTCGTGATAGTTCACCGCCAGTGCCAAATCGAACTCGGCCTTCTGCATTGGTGTATAACTCTCTTAGGAAGGCTAATATGGGTGGGTCCACTCCGAGATGTTCTAGGATCTGCCATAGCTTTGCATGCTGTACGCAGTCGAACGCCGCGCTTAGGTCTACATAGACCAGGAAGATGTTGCCTCCTTTAGCGCGCACGTACTTTCCAGCCAAGAGGACAAGATTTAGGGCCTGTTCGACCGTTCCGAGCCCCTTCTGGAAGCCATATTGCAGGTCAGTGATGATGTTGTTCTCCCGGGCCCAGGATTGTAGTCGGTCCAGGAGTATTCGACCTGCAATCTTGCCCAAGGAGTCCAGAAGGGAGATCGGCCTGTAGCACGCTGGGTCGTTACGGTCCCCTTTTTTGAAGATGGGCAAAAGTGTCGATGTCCTTTCTATAAAAAACACAAGTTGCTCATCCCATTGTATACAGTCTTAAGTGCAACAAAGGGAAAAGATGAGCTGTAATAGTCTAATGAATGTTCTGACTGCTTTGAAGCTGTCTAACTTTTTAAATGGTGTCTAGAAGATTAGAGGGAAAATCTAGACACTGTAAACATGTGAGAATGTGAGAAACATGTGCCCAGGTGAAGCAATATTTTACGTAAGATCTGTATTGAACGGCACCTATATTTCTATATGTTTTTAATTTTATTTTGTATTATATATTGATGTCATATTGGGTGGTTTTCTTGGTTTTTAATCTGATTAAATTACAAGTATTCATTGACTTTATTCCTATCTTTGACTCTATAGAGCATGGGCACTCACAAACTTTCTTTCGGGGGCCAAATTTACAGTGTGGTTTGTGTCCGAGGGCCACACTGGTGGGGGCGGGGTCAGTGGGAGAGGGGGCGGGGCTAGAGCAACCAAAACAATTGTGACCATGAGGTTAAACATAGGTCCCTGCAGCGGACGCTTTCGTCCACTGAGCCACCAGACCCGGCATACACACATCTCTCTCTCTTTCTCTCTCTCTTTCTCTCTCTATCTCTCTCTCTCTCTCTGTCTCCCTCCCTCTCTCCGTCTCTCTCTCCTTCTCTCTCCCTCTGTCTCCCTCTCTCTGTGTCTCCCTCTCTCTCTGTCTCCCTCTCTGTGTCTCCCTCTCTCTGTCTCCATCTCTCTGTCTCCCTCTCTCTCCCTCTATCTCCCTCCCTCTCTCTCCCTCTGTCTCCCGCTGTCTCGCTCCCTCTCTCAGTCTCCCTCTCTCTGTCTCCCTTCGTCTCTCTCCCTGTCTCTCCCTCTGTCTCTCTGCCTGTCTCTCCCTCTGTCTCTCTCTGTCTCTCCCTGTCTCTCCCTGTCTCTCCCTCTGTCTCTCATTCTGTCTCTCCCTCTGTCCCTCCCTCTGTCTCCCTCCGTCTCCTTCCCTCTGTCTCCCTCCCTCTGTCTCCCTCCCTGTCTCCCTCTGTCTGTCTCCATCCCTCTGTCTCCCTCTCTCTGTCTCCCTCTGTCTGTCTCCCTCTGTCTGTCGCCCTCTGCCTCCCTCTTTCTCCCTCTCTCTCCCTCTATCTCCCTGTCTCTCCCTCTGTCTCCCTCCCTCTCTCTCCCTGTCTCTCCCTCTGTCTCCCTCTGTCTCCCTCCCTCTCCCTCCCTCTCTCTCTCTGTCTCTCTCTGTCTTCCTCTCTCTGTCTCCCTCCCTCTGTCTCCCTCCCTCTGTCTCCCTCCCTCTGTCTCCCTCTCTCTGTCTCCCTCTCCCTGTCTTCCTCTCTCTGTGTCCCTCTCTCTCCCTCTCTTTCCATCTCTCTCTCTCTCCTTCTGTTTCCCTCCCTCTCTCTCCCTGTCTCTCCCTCTCTCACCATCTCTCTCGCTCCCTCTGTCTCTCTCCCTCTGTGTCTCTCCCTCTGTCTCTCTCCCTCTTTCTCACTCTCTCTCCCTCTCTCTCTCCCTCTCTACCACTCTCTCCCTGTTTCCCTCTGTCTAACTCACTCTGACTGTCTCACTCCCTCTCTCTGTGTCTCCCTCTCTCTCCTGCCCTCTCCCTCACTCTGTCTCCCTCACTCTGTCTCCCTCTCTCCCTCTCCCTCACTCCGTCTCCCTCTCTCCCTCTCTCTCTGTCTGTCTCCCTCTCCCTCTCTCCCTCTTCCTCTGTCTGTCTCCCTCTCCCTCTCTCGCTGTCTGTCACCCTCTGTCTATCACCCTCTTTCTCTCTCGTCCCTCTGTCTCCCTCTCCCTTTCTCTATCTCCCTCCCTTTCCCTCCCTTGCTTTCTCTCCCTCCCTTTCTCTGTCACCCTCCCTTTCCCTCCCTCCCTCTCCCTCTGTCTCCCTCCCTTTCCCTCCCTCCCTCTCCCGCCCTTTCCTTCCCTCCCTCTCCCTCCCTCCCTTTCTCTCCCTCCCTTTCCCTCCATTTCTCTCCCTCCCTTTCTCTCCCTCCCTTTCCCTCCCTACCTCTCCCTCTGTCTCCCTCCCTTTCCCTTCCTCCCTCCACCTCCCTCTGTCACCCTCTGTCATCTCCCCCTGCCTGTGTGTGCCCGGGCTGAGACAGCTTCCCAGGCACACACAGCCTCACCGAGTACTTCACAGGTCTTTAATGACCATTTGCATGTTAATGAGGCTTTGTTGTATTTCACCTCTTCACCCTTGGAGCTCCACTCTGACTATCACTGTTCGCCCGGCCCCCACAGAGCAGCAGAGTCTCTCAGAGTCGCACTGCTGCAACTGGCAGTGTTTGCAGGTCCGAGGTCCGCCAAGGAAGGCTAGTCGGCCCGCTGGCGGCCCGCGGGCCGTACTATGAGTACCCGTGCTATAGAGCAACTTACTGCCTTTTGGCTAGGTTTGCAGGTTTGCAGTACACAAATGCCACATAAATACATGTGCAGACCTGCCAACTCACACAGTACCAGTGTGTCACATGATTTTGACTCACTTCACATGGTCACCCAGTGAGCACCAAAAACACACAGTGGCAACCTGAAACAACTATAGGCAGTATGAAACCAATGTCCATTAAAGGTGTGAAACCACCCCAGGACATTGGCGGCAGCCTTGATAAACATTTGTTGGTATTTTCTTTTGGGGGGGGAGCGGTTGGGGGCTTGGCGAAGAGCAGAGCCTCGTAATTAGCTCTCAGCACCAGGCCCGCCCCCTTCAAGGCCTCACCCCCTCCTCACACTATGAAAATATTTTGTAAGCTGGCAAGTAAGGATATGGCAAATGCCATTTTAGCTCTCCCATCACAGTCTAGCCCACGATGCCATTGTATGACATCATGATATGTTAACAACAAACCCATTTGTGGACACAGGACTTTGTAGATCCAAGTACCCCAGTGCATCCTCTGCAGACCTTACCTGATCAGTCAGACTCGCAGCTTTTTATTCTGTATGAATTTCTCTTTTTGATACCTTATTGCTGAGCATTTCTTCCATATTTGTCTTTTTCAAAAAATATCACTAATGATCATGCTGCACCTAGTTCTCAACCAATGCTGATGGATCTTGATTGGATCTTGCTTCTGTCAGCCATGGTGTCCTCCCTGTCTATATTTCAACATTTTAATGCTTTTTAAAAAATTGTATCTACCTGGCTTTGGTTGCATATTACATACCACAAAGTTTGGGGCTCAAACCATACACAACTTTAAATGCATTACCTTGAATTTCATCCCTTAAAACTTCCTACACTTGACATTGTTGTGACATTTACTTATACACTGCCGGTAACTCTAGTGACATTATGTCACTATTCTCTTTACACTTACCCTCACGCTAAGCTAAGAATATTGTATGTGACACTGTTGATGTTATGTTATGTTAAATATCCTTAATTAGCTCCCCATCCCTGGAGTATCATGGTGTGTTTGGGGCAAAACATGCAACTGTACAAGAATCATAATCAGACATTATCTTTTGAGCTATAAGTTGGGCTTTTAAAGATTTTCTTAATGTCTGATGATTGTTTTTATCTAGGAAAGTTAGCAGAAGACCGTCCGCAACCCTAAAGGAAGTTCAGTATAATTTGAAATTCCAAAATATTGGGATTCGGCATATCAGATCATTGCAAGATCTTGGTTCACAAACACATTTTTGCTACAAATCAACTGCACAAGTCAGAATTTTGTGGGTTCACCAGAGATGTCTGATGGTTGTTTTTTTCTTGAAAATTTAGCAGGTCACCGTTTACAGCCCAAAAGGATCTTCACTATGATTTGAATTTCCCAAATTGTGGGACTCTGCATATAAGATCATTACAATATCGGAGTTACAACTTGGCTTCATTCACAAACATATTTTTGCTAAAAATGAACTTCTTGAGTCATATGATTTTGGGGGTTCAACAAATATCTTTGACCTCAAAATGTTTCCCAATTGATAACAGTAGCGATAAGCCAATGCCTCGTGTAAGGTAAAGGTAGAGCTTTTATTTCAGAAAGAAGCTTGATAGGTTCTGTGCAGTTGCCATTACGTCTTGTGGTATTGAAGTCATGTTTTGGAACTAGAAGTCAGATATCATGGTTTACTTATTGCAGGAGATTATTTGACAAGTTTGAGTAGGTTTGGTTATTTTGGGTAGAAAAATACAGCACAGTAACAGAGATACCTATATGATTTATCCAGAAGATAGCGTTGGCTGAACTTTCTGAATCAGGGACCTGCTTTAGATTATGGGATCGCACAGGTGACATGCAGTCTGAGCTTGTGTAATAACGGGGAATTTAAATGCTACCTGTCTAGAGAATGAAAGTTTACCTTTTGGGAAAGAGCATTGACAAAGTCAACAGGTCTAACTTCAATGTGGTAAAATCATTCAAACAACATTTGATGCTAAGCCTTTTGACTTTGCACTGTCACAGTTAAGCCAGACCTCTGTGTGAGAGACGGTTAGCTCTTAAGGGCCTCAGGGGAAGGGATTGCCATTCTTTTCAATGGTGTAACTGGTGCTTGGTGATGCTAGCAAACACACAACCGGTTGTGCACATGATAATAGGGCACTCTCAGTAAGCACAGATGCCGTTGAGGCTCACAAGCGCAGGAAGAGAAATGCACTTGGAAATTATTATGAAAGTGTGGCTTTAGTTGTAAGACTCATCCATTAATAAATATGTGCACAACATAACTTCAGGCATACTCTCATGCTGGATAGGCAAAACATCCTAAATACAGACAGCACTCTTACACAGCTTACAGACAAGCTGACACATTCTGACAGAAGAACCCCCATCTCCCCGCAAAGAATACAAGTCACACACTACCAGAAGCATTCTTACAGCCCTAACATATTAACAGCTATGCTAAACTGACAGCCCTCCCACCCCCATTTGAGTAGCATTCACACTTTACCAGAAGACCTCTCACACCACAGAGTAAATGACTTAATGCATGCCTGGTAGGTCTCCATACCATCAGGCAATAGTTGGAGCCCATAAAAGAGTCATGAATTGACAAATAAAATAGATCTCCATTGTATTTTTATGGATAAGCCAGGCCTATTGGCATAGCCAATGCTCTTGAAACTATTAAGATTAATGTTTATTCAATTCCTAGTAATTGGCAACATTTTCTACTAGTATCTTGGGCTTCCTTCCCCATGTTAAAAGAAAATAGCATGCACTCATAAACAATGAAAAGTGTAAGCTTAATTTTTTAAGAGTAAGCAGTGGTCAATGGGACCACTGCCTACTCTTAAAAATATGTTTTTGTCAATATTCACAAATGGGAGGGGGTCCCTTAAGTACCATTCCCAGTTTGCTAAAGGCTTACCACCTTCTTTGAGGAGATAGTAAAAGGTTAATGTTTTACGATTGGAAACTTTGATACATTCATACATAATATACCAATCTGATTCAGTATTTGAAAGGGACGCCCTTTGGTCACAAACCTAACTGGGATTCAATAACATGTTATCAAATCATAATTTGGTTTTGTACATAGAAAAAGGTATTTTTGTGGTTGCAAGTGGCCCGGTTCTGCAAATGGGACCCTTTGTAACCACACAAAGGTTTCATACATCTGGCCATAGTCTCAAAGGCACCTATAGAATTGGATTTTAGTTGTGTGCAACTATAGTGTATCTAAAGTTGTCAGCACCAGCTACACTTCCTAGTTCAGTCCGCTTCTTTTCGTTTGCTTCTCACTCCTGGCACAGTGGCTGGGCTTCTTCTCTCTAGGCATTCTCTTCCTGCACATTCAGGTGTACCTTCTCCACACTTAGAGCCTGAATATGAGTTTTCCGGTCCGTGGACCACCAAACTAATGATGGTGCTGCAGTCAGGCAACCACCGCACTGGAGGTCTGACCACCCTATTACAACTTTGGCAGTCGGGCCGGCATTGGATCGCTGCAACCGCCAGGGATCCGTGTTCCCTGGCGGTGGCGTGGCAGTCAGGGGCTCACAATATGCTGGTGGTGCCACTGTGACACCGCCATGCATATTATGATTTTCATGACAGCCAGCTGTCTCATGGAGGCTCTTCCTCCATGACCTGCTGGCGGTCATGAAACAAAGGGGGCCCTACAGGCCCCCCTTGCCTCATGCATGTTGGTGCAGGCAAGGGGGCACATGTTGTGCCCCCCTGTGTTCATGCACCCCCAGTTCCAGCATGGCATGGACTTTAGCGTCCATGCCATGCTGAAATATGCTGTGGCGGCGTCACAGTGGTGCAGCATTAAGGCTCACATTTGAGCCTTTGTACTGCACCGCCACAGGACTGCCATGTCACCCGCAAGACCGCAATTCAACTAGAATCATACAGGTGGGTGGAGGCCCTGTTTGGTAGTGTGGGAGAGGGCAGTGGTGTGGCGGCCCACTCCCACACTGAAAAACTTATAGCCGGGCCCTTAGTAGGCAAGGACATAGGCAAACTCACAGCTCTCCAACGCAATGCACAGACTTCAGCTGAAGTCCCCTCACCTTTGGGAGACAAGCTATCAAAAGATAACAACCCTGCATCACACCAGTCATTTAAGTACCTTGCAGAGCCATTGGTCAGTGACGAACGTGCAGCTGGAACAAAGTGGGATAGTTAGGGTTCCACTTTTGTACACGCGTTCCAGACAGATAATGCTGATTCTCTGTCAATGTCCAGGAACCAGTTTGGAGTGGTTCCTTTTCACAGTTCTTTTTCCTTCTGCAGAGAAGACACATTGGTTGTCAAAGCTGATGGCTCTGGCACCAGGCAGTGATGAAGCTGGCTACAATTGCTTCACTCAAAACATAAGAAGTATGAAGTCTCTGAACCTGGTTGTCACCACAGTTCTGAAGTAGCACTTAGGGAAGTAGAAAATGAAAAGACACTACCTAGAAGATTCCCCCTCCTTAAGAACTAGGATGACCATCTAACTCTATGCCACTTCCAACACTACTTGCAGTCCTAGGCTTTTAACCTACAAATCATTGGTATTGGGTGTGTTAGTCTAATTAGCTCACTGGAAAGAAACCAAAACCACAACACCCAGAATACTTGCAGTTGTCATATGAAAGTTCAGGAAAGAAAACAGTTCCTTAATCTTATGGATTCAGGTTTCCACCCTATTAATAAGAGAATCTGCAGACTCAACCACTCTCCCCCACTATCAGGAGTGGTCAGAAAAAGGTAATCATTAGAATCCTGCTAACAGGTGACAACTGAATAACTAATGGAGTTCTGTCTCCAGTCTCTCACACTTCATTGTCTCAGACTATGCCTTCTAGCTCAGGAAGAAAAACTGGGGTTAGTAGCCAACCGGCTACCTGGACAGAGGTGCACACTACATGGAGGATATACATATTATTAAACACTAATTCACAATGAAATAATTTAACATTTCTCACATGATTTTTATTGCAAATCTGAATGATTTCAATCAAGAAAGTCTTTCGTTATTACAAATTATTACATTCACCTCTGTAGGTATCAACCTAGTTGAAAACCTAACAACTGAATTTTCATGTCATTTAAACAAACATATCTCAAACAAAAGCCCAATGCATTTCAGGACTATCGTCCCTTCATCTTGATTGAAATCATTCAGATATGCATTAAAAATCATGTGAGAAATGTTAAATTATTTCATTGTGAATTTGTGTGTAGTATAAGTATTTCCTTCATGTAGTGCCCACCTCTGGACAGGTAGCCGGTTGGCTTCTGGACCCAGTTTTTCTTGTTATCACAGTGTGAGGTAAACACTAAGGGGCATATTATCAAGCCCAATTTCTCCTCTTTAGTGGCCATTTTTGCAAGTGGGCCTTCCTCACTAAAATGACATGAATACTGTCGCTAACACAACTTCCCTCTATTATCACTCCGGCCCCGGACCCGCGTAGCGATGACACAAGCTTTACAATAGCGCAGTGGAAATAGCGCTTGTTTTCTCACGCTATTGCTGTTTCTCGCTGCTATTGCTGGATTTTGCATTGCCTCTGAGATAAGCGTTGATAATAACGCGCCATCTTGGCGATGAAATCCAGCGATAGCCGGCAACAGAAAAATTCGAGCTAAGCGTGCTCTGCGATATTTATCGCAGTTTGTCGATAATATGCCCCTAAAAGAGGTACAGCATACAGATCAAAATAACCATGTTTACCACAAGTGTAATCAGAATTATTTAGGTGTGCATGGTCCACACCAAATTTCTAGTTCTAGCTCAGGAAGACACACAATGCACATCCACTGTACTGGAAGGCTGTACGTAAACCTATATCTTGTGTTATGATTGACCAGGGTTATACAGAATGAATCCACTGATCTCAGCTGCCACACATGTGCAAATAATATGGAATTATGCAACCAATCACCAGTCACACAACACACATATGACATGCAAACAAGGATGTCAGTGCAGAGTCTGGGAATTACATTCAAATGGTACTTTATATGTCTGATGGAGCTTGTAGGCACAACGCTTATCTCTGAACAGAAAAAGCTCTGGTCAATACTATAAATCACAAAAATTATAGTTGTCACCACTGCTTAATGTGGACTGAGGACAGGGACAGAAGTGCCATGTCGACTAGAGGCAACACTTGGTGTATATCTCCAGACCACATGATCTGAATCTCTGAACCATGATGAAATAAAAAGCCTAGGCATCATTTCACACAAATGCTTGTTGTGTGTGCTGGACCAAACAGAATCAGGATACAGGATCGTTCACAGCTGGGATTTCTGGGGACAGGGGAGCAGCCCTAATACCATGCGGAATAAATTCTCATTCCAACTGTTAGGCTGATTTAAGTCCAAGCTGCACAGATGAGGACAGGCTTTCAAAAACCTCTTATTTGGTAAGAGTGCACTCTGAGAAGTGAACTGCAACAAATATTCTATGGGTGGCTTGCAGTTCAACATCATGATAATGGAAGCAGGACATTTGAGGTACACCACCAGATGTCTAGCATCCATCACAAATATTATTCCAACGCCCAATTTTGAGATGAGTAATTGCTTTGTTTCCAACTTTGGAGCTTCAGCTGGATCCACCATAGGAACTGACCTGTCAGCTGCCAATCTGTGCCAGGGCCACCGACTTGTCAATGTCGGAAGACACACCTTATGCAGGACATGCCTTGTGATGCTGCTTTTTCCTCACTGACTCCACCAGGCATGGTGTTGCAGTCCCAAGCTGGAAGTAAATTAGCATTGATCGCTATGAACTGGATAGGAAAACTCCAAGCGTGTCTTTTTATTATTATTGCATTTATAAGGCGCAACAGCTACCCAAAAAGGGTTTCCCGGCAGCGTCTGATGAAGTGCTATTTTGTTTCACAGAAACAAATCCTTGTTGAACGGTTGTTTCAGTGAAAAACAAAACTGTGCCAAGTGGTGTTTCATATTAAAGAAATTGTATTTTTGCTGTGAAGCCAGAAGCACATTTGGAAAACATTTCCTCACTGTGACAGCAGAGAATTTTAAATTCGGTGGACAGAGGATGGGCCTTTCCCACTACAACTGCCTACATTACATTTCGGCTCGTGTATGTTGTTCTCTACCCTGCAAATGTTATCCTCTTTCTTGCCCGATAGAGCCCATTGTTTATCGTTCCTTCCTTTTACCATTCAAACCCAATCTCCCTTTATACTGCTACCTTGATTCACCAGTTGGCTCCTCTCTCATGTCTCTGTTCATTTTCTTCTCACTCTTGCCTCCCCATGTATGTCTATCGCCTCTCCTCACTTTCTACTGCATTCTCTACCACATTCTCCTAATTATGTTGTCTCTCCTATTAAACTTCATCCTCTCCACTGGTCTTTCTTTTCTCAGGTATTATCCTACTCTTTTGCCTTGCACTACCTCTAAGCCTCTCAGTTCTTGATGTACTTTCCTCATTTGTCGTATCATTAATTTCTGACATTCTGTCTTCTATCCTGCTCTCGGAGATTCAAGGCCGATTGCTTCTTTTGGTGGTGCGGGGCAGGCATTACGCCACCACCACGCTCCTGCGGTTCGCAGTGCGATGGTGACTGGACTGCCACTGCCACGCACCGCGAGTCTGACGGTCCTCGGACCGCCAGGGTTCACTGACATAATATCGATCACAAAAATATTGTGATACAGAAATATTGTGTCCGAAATATCATTTACAAAAATATTGTTTCCCTATACTTATAATGGCAAGTACAAAAAAATATTGTTTCACACTAATATTGTTAAAAAAACATACAAAAATATAGTTTTTTAATATATTTAGTTTACAATTGTAAATCTTAATTTTTTGAATATATAACTTAAATATCATGTGAATTAAATACATTTAAGTAACATTTAATATAGCCTTATAGCTCGTCGTAGAGGGCTATACCGGCTATCTAAGGCCCCTCTTCAGCGTTAAATATATATATTCATTCACTGAAAAAACCACAGGTTTCAGGGATGTCATAGTTAGTTGGACATTTCACTCGTACAAAACCAGAGAAATTCAACTGTTATAGTTAGTTCAACTAAATATAACTCGCGCCCCCGCAATACATAATTCATGACATGGTCAGTGACATCACTGATGACATCTCAAATGACATTACTGATGACATCATCCAGTGAGTGTGTGGTTCTGTCAAGTTTAAATATGTTTTATATATAGGTCAAGGTGTATTGAAGAATGAGTGAGTGTATGACTGTCTGAATGGATGATTTAATAGGTGTGTGACTGACTGTATGAGTGAGTGATTAAACTTGTCTCACTGAATGCATGGGTTAGTTACTAAACTGTGAATGTCTGTATCAGTCTGTTAGTTGGTGTGTAAGAGGCTGCATGGGATGGCTACATGAGTGTCTATATGGGTTATTGAATGGTTGTCCAAGTGTCTGAAAGGGTGTCTGATTGTCTCTGTGGGTTGGTGGGGGTGGATGAGAATGTGAATAGATGTGTGAGTGCTAATTCACTGGGTGTATGGGTTCAAGAGTGCATCTGTGAAGGGATGTATGGGTGGGTGAGTGTGTGTATGGGTGTGTTGATGAGTGAATGGATGTCGCAGTGGTACATGTGTGAGTAATTACATATGTGAAAGGCAGTATATGTGAATGTTGGGGCATATAAATCATTCTATATGTGAGAGAGAGTGAATGTGAGAGTGGCTGTATGGATGAGTATGTGATTGTAACATTGATTGTATAAGAGAATAAGTATGTGTTAGTATCTGTATGAATAAGTGAGGTGGTGTGTGTATAACTGTATAGGTGAGCTAATGGGAGTGTGAATGATTCTTTGCATGATTGAGTAGGTCTGTGAGTATCTCTATGGATGAGTGGCGATGTGTGTGTGTCAGTATAGGTGTATGAGTGCAAACGATAGTGCTGTATTGATAAGCGACTGAATGTATGAGTGACTGTATGGCTGAATGAGTGGACGTGTATAGACCTATGAATCAGTGAGTGGGTATGTAGTAACTGGTATTGGTGTGTCTATGATTTCGAAAATGGTAGTCTGTATTTTTGAACGGTTGTATCAAAGGTTATACTAGGGTGTGAGGAGGTGCATCAGATTTTCACGTGGATGATGTCATCTGGGATGTCATCAGTGATGTCACTGACCATGTCATGAATGATGTAATATGTGACATCATCAGCAGTGCATTGCGGGGGTGCAAGTTATAGGTAGCTGAACTAACTATAACGGCCGAATTTCTCTGGTTTTGTACGAGTAAAATGTCCAACTAACTATAACGTCCCTAAAACCTGTGGTTTTTTCAGCAAATTTCTTCGGTTTTTTAAATGCTAATTTCTAACTATAATGTCCCTGAAACATGTGTTTTTTTCAGTGAATTTTGAAGGTTTTTTAAATGCTAATTTCTAACTATGCCTACAAAGGTAGGACATGTACAGAAAGAGGAATAAAGGTACAGAAAGAAGTAAGAGAAATGCAGAAAGAGGTAACAGAAGTCTAGAAAGACGGAGAAAGGTGCAGAAAGAAGCAAGAGATGTGCACAAAGAACCAACAGAGTATCAGAAAGGGGCCTTGTTGCAAAGTCATCCTGAGTCCCCAACTTTTTGCTGATGGGTATGAGGTTCCGTGGTTTTCGGGACCGGACTCCATTTTGTTTGCATCATCCGAAGACACCATTTTGTGTTGCCCTCACGTAGGCCTAGGTGGTAAACGAACGAACGAAGTTGCATGGGCCTCGTTGTTCATGTAAGCATTAACAGGCCCTTTTCGACTTGCGAGTGAATTGCAAAGATGCTGACCCCGTCACCTGAAACTGACCCTTTGCGAAGCCAATTTTCCTAGCTGATTGTTGTCTGAATTCCCAATCAATGTTCAGGATATCGTTAACTTTTAGTTTCTTGCTCATATCTTATCCTACTCAACATCTGAATTGTTTCTTTCCTTACGATTTTTCATTACATGGGTAGTGCTTTTCAATTATGGGTTTGTCCGGCTTGTGGTAATCGAATTTGGGACAGTCCTAATAATTAACTTGTGGGTTGGTGCGATGTAAAGTGAGCTTTTTGGAATGTAATAATGTATGTGAAATGTATTCTATTGGTCAGAATTTGCCGCAGTGGGTGTGCATTTGTAATTAATTGAAAATAGTATAAGAAGAGATGTCTTGCTCTATGAAAGTTGAGCAGTCTCCTGAGTTGTACACCGTGTTGTATTGCTTGGTTTACTGTTACTAGCTGCAGCTAATAAATTTGATCTCTGACGCCACCTAGAAGTATTCCGTGTCTCTGTATTCCAAGACAGCGGTACTCGAAGACTTCGGGTGTGTCCCTGGCAACCATGGATTCTAAGAAAACCCGGTTCTTCAGTTGGCGCCCAACGTCGGGCGACTTCGGCGGTACTGGTCCAAGCCCGAGGATCGTGAGGAGCCACGTGAGAAAATTCTGGAGGAAGGCCGCCACTTCATCGACCCCTGTATGTCGACATGGACCGAAAGTCTTTACTGCGAGGCCTCCTGCTTTCAGACGGCTACGAAGGACTGCTGCCCTGACTGTCGCCCTGTCTTGGACCCTTGATTGATCCTTTGTAGAGCGAGACGATAGACGGTCTTCTGGTGGTGTGACAGATACTTTGGTTAAGTATAAGTGGGTCGCTCCCACGATTTTGTTTTGGTTCTTGGTTTTGATTCGGATGTTGCAATAGCCGAAGCCGAGGGGCTCGTATATTTACGAGTGTATCGATAGTTGATAACCCCTTGAAGTTTGAAGCTAGATTAGTGAGCTATAAGATGCCTGGCCTTAGCAAAATTAGGAAATGATTTAATTGTGGTTGCAACAGGGATTCCCGGTTGCAGGACTCGTGTCCGATACCTCCGGTTGGAACTCCAACTTATGAGCTCTATTCAAAACACGGAGTGGGTCCTATCGCTTATAATGCTTCAGCGCACCATCCACGCACCCAACCGTCGAACCAACGCCCCCCACCACCACCCTCCGCACCTGGACCACGGTGACCACCGAGGACACAGCCCGCACGATGAACACCATCCACTCCAGATCTCTGACCGACCCCTGCCCCCACCAGGTCTTCAACAAGGCCGACTCCACCATCGCACCCTAACTCCGGAACATCATCAACACCTCCTTCAACACCGCCACCTTCCCGGAGAGCTGGAAGCATGCCGAGCTCAGCGCCCTACTGAAGAAACCAACAGCGGACCCCACCGACCTCAAAAACTTCCGCCCCATCTCGCTCCTCCCTTTTCCTGCTAAAGTCATCGAGAAGATCGTCAACAGACAGCTTGCCGCCTTCCTCGAGACGAACGGATCCCTCGACCCCTCGCAGTCCGGTTTCAGAGCCAACCACAGCACCGAGACTGCCCTCATCGCAGTCACCGACGACATCCGAGCCCTGCTCGACAACGGGGAAACAGCGGCACTCATCCTCCTGAACCTCTCTGCAGCATTCTACACTGTCTGCCACCGTACCCTAGTTCAACGCCTCAGCGACATCCGCATCCAAGAGAAGGCACTGGAGTGGATCATCTCGTTCCTCGCCGGAAGAACACAGAGAGTCCGCCTCCCCCCGTTTTGATCCGAGGCTACCGAAGTCATCTGCGGCGTACCGCAAGGATCTTCACTCAGCCCCGCCCTCTTCAACGTCTACATGAGACCTCTTGCAGCCATCGCACGCCAACACAACCTCAACATCATCTCCTACGCCGACGACACCCAGCTGATCCTCTCCCTCACCAGAGACCCCGACACCGCCAGAACCAGCCTACACAAAGGGATGAAAGACGTCGCCGAGTGGATGAAGAACAGCCGCCTGAAACTGAACTCAGACAAGACGGAAGTCCTCATCCTGGGACCATCGCCCTCCGCCTGGGACGACTCCTGGTGGCCCCCCCGCCCTGGGCACTGCACCCAAGCCAACAGACCACGCACGCAACCTGGGCTTCATCCTGGACCCCCCACTCTCGATGACCAGACAAGTCAACGCCGTCTCCTCATCGTGCTTTCTCACCCTGCGCATGCTCCGAAAGATCTTCCGATGGATCCCGACCGAAACCAGGAAGACGGTCACCCAAGCACTCGTCAACAGCCGACTGGACTACGGAAACACCCTCTATGCTGGAACCACAGCCAAGCTACAGAAAAAACTCCAACGCATCCAGAACGCCTCCGCCCGACTTATCCTGGACATCCCCCGACGCACCCACATCTTCGGCCACCTGAGAGACCTGCACTGGCTCCCCGTCAACAAGAGGATCACGTTCCGGCTCCTCACCCACGCACACAAGTCTCTCCATGACCTGGGCCCCAAGTACCTCAACGACCGCCTGACCTACTACACGCCCACCCGCGAGCTACGGTCTACCAGCCTCGCCCTCACCGCCGTACCACGCATCCAAAGAGCCACCGCCGGAGGAAGATCCTTCTCCTACCTGGTGGCCAAGACATGGAACTCACTCCCCATCCACCTTCGGCTGACCCAGGACCATCTCGCCTTCAGGAGACAACTCAAGACCTGGCTGTTCGAGCAGTAGCGGACCCCTTCCCCCAAGCGCCTTGAGACCCTTCCGGGTGAGTAGTGCGCTATACAAGTGTTATGATTGATTGATTGATTGATTGAATGAAGTGTGGGTCCACTATACGAAGAAAGATGGTGTTTTACGATGGCCCCAACATGGTAGTTTCGAGTTAAATATTTTAGATAATCTGGAAGTTGCGTTATTTAAGAAGAAAGCCCGGCCGGCAATGTTTGACTCTTTCCGCCTTCGGCGAAAGGAAGCCAAACAGGGAGAAATTAAACAAGCAAAAAGAGATAGGAAAGATAAGAATATGTCAATACTACAAGCTGCTAGTCAGTTTAGGGAAGATGGAGAAGAGCGTGCGAGTTAAGTTTCAGATAGACAGCGTTGCATGGCCATAGATAAATGTTATCCGGCCTTGCCGTCTTCTCCTCCGAAACTAATTGAAGATCTTGAAAAAGATCCTTTGATCTCTCATTTACTGAGATTGCCACCCCCTTCTGTGCAGGGTGCTACTGCGCCTCCATTACCCCCGGTTGTTCCACCCTTTGTTGTTCAACCTCCTGCTGTTGTTCAGCCACCCGTTGCTCCACAGATTGTTTTGCCTCCTACTGCGCAACCCACTCTAGGGTCGCAAGCTTTGCTACCAGCTTTGTCTCAAACTCCTTTGCCTTCTACTTCTGCATCTCAGACTCTTACTGCTCTTGTTCCTACTTTGCCTCAAGATATTCATTTTCCAGTTTTTAGGCCTACTTCTTCTCCTTCTGATCGAAAGCGAATGCCTGAGACTGTTGTTAATCTGTTGTTTCCATTGTTTGGGCCACTGAGTATTATCCCTGTTTCGGAACGTAAGCAGAGTCGTAGTCAGCTTCCTAGTTCCGAAGAGCGAGCAGTGTTGGATTTATTGGCTCGTAGATGGATTTTAGATGCTTCTAGGTATAATGTGGCAGCGGTTATGAATGTTTTCTTTCAGTGGGAACTGCCTAAGAAAAGGTATGTTTTTAATGTAATGTGTACGTTTCTTCGTCAGGAAAGGGAAGATAATGAGTTGGGTCCGATTCCGCAGGAAGTGCTTGATGTTCAGTCAGAGTTTGCTAAAGGGACAATAGTGGAATCTGATGGTACTGATGCCGTAGAGATGATACTTGCTTTTAGGTCTAGACTACCGCCTCAGCCATTGTACGAACCTGATCCTTCTGTTAGGAGGAAAGTGGAGCAGTATCCTATGAGAGAGGTTCCCCCTGTATGGTTGAGAGGCAGTTGCTGCTAATGTTAATCAGGGTATTCAGGCTGAGCCTGCACATTTTCAGCGAGTATGGGTACATGTCCCTTGGAAAAGAGCAGAGGTCTTGCCTCTTAAGCAGACCTTACCTGACCCCCGTAAGAATCCTGCTGGTTATTATAAGGAGTTGTCCCAGACAGTTGAAGCATGTATTATGAATTTAGCTGACATAGATATGTTGATGGGTAATGTAGTTCCGCAACCTTTGTGGGCGAAGATTCGTCATGAGAATCATGCGGCAGAATTAGGTGATACATGGGCTAATATTGTCGCTGCAGATGGTCGACAGGTTGGAGGTGCCAAACCTGAGCCCTTAGTTGCAGAATTACCAGGTAGAATTATTAATTTAATGAAAACTATGATGCCTGCTTTGCGAGTGAATTGGGATAAGTTGGCAGCATGCAAACAAAAGAAAGACGAGAGTGTGTCTGATTTCTTCACAAGGTTTGAAGAAACGTTTATCGATCATAGTGGTCAGGACATGAGTACGGAAGGTGGTCAAAGGTTGTTCGTGGACAAATTTGTCTTTAATTTGCTTCCCGAGCTTTCCAATAAGTTAAAGGACTCTGAGAGTTCATGGGCTGTTTCTTCGTCGGCCCAGATATTGGCTACTGCACAATATTATGAGAATAGGGATAAAGATGAGAAGGATAAAGTAGAGAAGAAGACTAGAGATTTGAAGACGAAAGTTCTTTTGCAGCAAGCTTATCCGCCTCGTCAGAATCAGCCTCAGTTTCAGCAACAACCACAGTTTCAGAGATTGTTACAGAAGCCTGAGCCTTATGTTCAGCGATTCTTACCTGGTCCTAATCAGTGTGCTTATTGTAGAGGGGAAGGTCATTTCAAGAATAATTGCCCAGTTCTGTTGCAGCGTGCGAATGGCGTATCTAGTCAGAGAGGTCGTGGTGGTTTCCAGCAAGCTCCTAGAGGTAGGGGACGTGGTGTGTTACCCCAGAATGAGCGTTCATCTTCCCTTCAGAATTCTGCGAATTATTTTGACAGACAGAATGTCCCGGGTGGTCAGTCTGCACAGTACTATGTTGATGATTTCTATGTCGAGAGTGAGAGTGCTGGTTATAGTGATAGTTAGGACAGCCATGGACAAAGAGAGGGAGTAGTGTCAGTTCCAGTAGACCAGAGTGGACCTTATGTTGAAGTGATTACATCAGGTGTGGCAGAACCTTTGCTTTTGGATACTGGTGCGACAAAGAGTTCTATCATGCACTCTAAACTTCCTGGCTCACCTTTGTCTGGCTTGACCAATGTTTCAGTAGGATTTTCAGGTGCCCCAGTTTGTAACCCGGTTTCTAGTCCTTTGCCCCTTTCTATTGGCCCTTGTAAATTGGAAACTCCTCTTATTCTAACGACTGGTTGTGGTGAGAATCTGTTGGGTTTGGACTTGCTGAAAAGATTGTATGCGACATTACATTGTTCTCCTTCGGGAGTACATCTTACCCTAGGTAAGAAAGTGATTTCTCCGATGTATTTGTCTAAAGATTGTCTTCCACTGGAATTGCGTTCTCTTCCTGATACACTTTGGGCTACAGGTCCCAATGATGTTGGTCTCTTGCAGATTCCACCTTATGTTGTCACCCTCAAGTCGAATGCTAGGCTACCTCGTATTCCACAATATAAGATATCTAGCGATGGCGAAAGAGCTCTTTTAGCGATTGTATATGATCTGGTTGAGAAGGGTGTAGTTGAAGAAACGAGAGGTAATGTATGTAACAGTCCTGTTTTGCCTGTCCTTAAGCGTACTGATGCTTCTCAGCCACCTGTGTACCGATTTGTGATCGATCTTCGAGAAGTGAACAAAATTGTGGTACCACAGTTTCCTGTTGTCCCGGATATCACTGCTTTGTTGACTCTGATTCCTGCTTCGGCAGCCTGGTTTTCTGTTATTGACCTAAAAAAATGCTTTCTTTAGCATTCCGATTGCTGAGGAGAGTAGAGATATTTTTGGCTTCTCATTAGGAGGTCGAAGCTTCCGGTTTAAGAGAGCTCCCCAAGGTTATTGTGAAAGTCCCTCCATCTATAGTCAGGCGTTGAAAACTCAGCTTGATAGTTTTGTGTTGCCCACTGGTGCTACCCTTATCCAGAATGTTGATGATTTGTTGGTTACTGCTGATGATGAAGAGATTTGTAAAGAGGCTACTCTTTCTTTGTTGCGACATTTGTCTGACCTTCATCATAAAGTGTCACCTTCGAAGTTACAGTATTGCCGCCAAGAAGTAACCTACTTACGTCATCTCTTGTCGAAGGAGGGAAGAAGGTTGACCCCAGAACGAATTCAGGCGATTGCACAAATGAGTGTGCCATCCACACAGAGAGAAGTGCGTGCTTTCTTAGGTATCACCTCGTATTGTAGACATTGGATCACTAATTTTTCCCTGCTAGCGAAACCTTTGTAGGCATTGACTCTTAAAGATACTCTGCATATTCTCCCTTGGCTTGTTGAGTGTCAGAAAAGTTTTTCTGAATTACGTGATGCATTGTGTTCGCCTCCTGTGTTGGGTACTCTGACCTACAGTAAACCTCTCACGTTGTATGTGCACAAGAGAGAAGGTTGTGCATTGTCAGTTTTGACTCAACGATTTGGAGATAAGCAACGCCCATGTACGTATTTTTCAGCGACGTTAGATCCAGTAGCTAAAGCGTTGCCGAGCTGTTTGAGAGCTACAGCGGCAGCGGCTGTTTCTATCCGACAGTCTGCTGGTTTGGTATTGGATAATACGTTGATTGTGATGGTCCCACATGCAGTGGATACTTTATTGAACAGAACCAAGACACAGCACCTTACTAGTGCACGTCTGTCAGGTTATGAGCTGACTATTTTGGCTAGTCATGTGCACATTAAAAGATGCAATGTGTTGAATCCAGCTACGTTGTTGCTGATTTCTGTAGAGACAGATGCTCAAGAACAGCATGATTGCTTTCTTCGAACAGAGGAAGAAACGAAGGCTAGAGTTGATTTAAAAGATACTCCTCTTACGAATGTTGATGCTACCTTATGGGTAGATGGTTCGTGTTTCAAGCTTCCGAATGGTGAGACGACTGCCGCATATGCCGTCACAACTTTGCATATAGTTGTTGAAACAGCACGTATAGCACAGAATTCTGCGCAAGCAGCAGAGTTGATTGCATTGACACGAGCGTGTGTGTTGTCAGAGGGAAAGCGAGTGAATGTCTATACCGATAGCCAGTATGCGTTTGGTGTTGCCCATAGTTTTGGACGTTTGTGGAGAGAAAGAGGATTCCTTACTTCCCATGGTATGAAAATTCAGCATGGGCAGTTAGTGAATGAACTTTTGGAATCACTTACTCTCCCAAAGCAGATTGCAATTGTGAGGTGTAGTGTGCATAAGAAAGTTGTGGACGATGTAGTTCGAGGAAATGCGTTTGCGGATGAAGTTGCGAAGGAAACGGCGAGAGACATGATGAGCCGTATGTATGTTGCAGGCCCTGCTAATTGGGTCATGGCTAGTGGAATGTGTGAAGACACAATAGAAAGTGTGAAGATGATTCAGGCTGAAGCTACGGAAAAAGAAGTGAATGTGTGGAGAGAAACTACGGGTATGTTGGATCCGACGGGTTGTTGGGTTGAGTTGTCAGAACACCAGCGATGGTTGTTGCCTGATGCGTATGTGTTCCCGGTGGTTACTATGGCTCATGGAATGGCTCACATCAGTTCAAAAGGGATATGCAAGTTGTTGGCTCCAGTATGGCAGAATGCTGGAATTCCGAAATGTGCTGAGAATGTGGTGAAGCATTGTATGATTTGTCTGAAGTATAATCCTGGAAAGGGAACTCCAACTCCAGCTGGTCATTTTGCTCCTCCGACGTATCCGTTTGAAGTGATACAGTTAGATTACATTTACATGGAGAGATGTAACAATCTGAAGTATGTCCTTGTGGTTGTTTGCGCCTTTTCCAGATGGATAGAGGCTTACCCCCTAAAGGATAATACTGCCTTGTCTACAGCCAAGGTTTTGCTCAAAGAGTATTTTACCAGATATGGTTTGCCGAGAATTGTATGGAGCGACAATGGGAGTGAATTTGTGGGCCAAGTGATGAAGAAAGTGTGTGCTGGTTTGGGAATAAATCAGAAATTCCATGCTGCGAATCACCCCCAGTCAGCTGGTCTGGTCGAGTGCTATAACGGTGCGTTGAAGCTGAAACTAGCTAAGATACAAGCGAGCACTGGTCTTACAAGGCCAGATGCTTTGCCGTTGGGTCTTTTGTCAACAAGGATGACAGTGCATTCTCGTGTGGGACTTAGCCCATACGAAATAGTTTTTGGTCGTCCAGCGAATGTTTGGGGTGTGCCTCGTCCTAAGAAGTACAGCGAAATTGAGTACCCTATGTTGGTGGATTACTTACATGACTTGACTGCTAAATTACGTGTTCTCCACCAACAGGTCTATGACAGTTTGCCGACAGCTACTGCAGATCCAGGCCATACGATTTAACCTGGAAACTACGTGCTTACCAAGAATTTTCAACGATCCAAGAATTTGGAACCGAGATGGACTGGACCGTACTTGGTGTTATTGGTCACTATAACTGCTGTTAGAGTAGCTGGTAAAAAGAATTGGGTGCATGCCACCCATACGAAAAAAGTTCCTTTGCCCTTACTGTATGATAAGTGGGTGAAGGATGGAATAGCTGACTCAGAGTGTGAAAGGATTCCTAGATTTGTACCTTTTAGTGATGCACATTTGACATGGACTCAGTCAGAACGCGAGGAGGATGACGTTCTGCAAGCTGCTGTGCCTTTACAGTTGAAACTTGACACCACGAATCCAGAAGCTCTTTTTAAGGACCAAACTGTGCCTGGCAAAGAGCGTTACAATCTGAGATCGAAAAAAGATGCATAAATGGACAAATAAAGATTGAATTTTTTTATGTAGTGAATTATACCTTGTCAGATCAAGAACATTTTTTGCTTTTTCTTTTTCGAGTCACCATCCGGACTCAGCTGCAGGGTCGCGGTACAGCCTTAAGGGGTGAGCCGCGTATTGACACAAGGTCTGTGGTTCAGGGTCGTTAGTACGATCTTGGCGCACACTTAAGTGAAGAAGGTAATAGCCGTGAGCAGCACGTTAGAGGATGGAGTTTTTTGAGTCTGATAAGTGAGTTAGGAGAGTCGATTTTAGAGAGAGAATGTGTACAATGATTCGTAGCAAATGTTTTTTAATACTGTATTTTCTAATGCTTTTGAATATTACGTTAGCTTGTGTGGGTTGGGTCTTCTATGTTACACAACAGACGCTTGCATCTACCTCCCAACCTACTCTTTCTTTTTCTACTGTTTCCCCATATGAGTTTCACACGTTGCCTGAACATACACGAAGACTAGAATTTGTGAACAATTCGTTTATACAGATGTTGCATCAGCATCAGCTAGTCGTAAATACCACGAATTGTTGGGTGTGTGGTCTTATGTCACATACGACTGATAAGGGAATGCCATATTTGGTTTTGCCTTTTTCGCCTAATGGGTCAGTATGGGCACTCCAATCAATGTTTATCTATGTGAATGAAGCATCTCCTGTACGTTCCGTCAAAGATAATGCGAATAATAATGCCTTGATACAGGGAATAGTAGATATGGTCAGAGATATTGATGCGTATAATGCTATCCCTAAAGATGAGGTATGAGCATATGTTGGTTGGAACAAGACGAGATATAGTATTAGTCTGACAGAGAAAGAGAGACAGAAAAGGTCTCCTCCTATTTGGATTGTACCCCACCAAGGTCATCTTTGTCTGCCAGGTAATGGTCAGAATCCGAGAGCTCAGCTTGGTAAGAGTGTGTGTGTTCACAGCTATGTCTATACGTCCCAGAAAATCTCCACCATTCATGCCAGCTAAAGGCACGTATTTTGTTTGTTACGACAGAGCATATACATGGTTGCCTTCTGATTTTTCAGGTACATGTTATGTGGCATTTTCGCTTCCACCTACATACATAGCTTCTTTCAATTACCATAAGACAAGATATGGTAGAGGTGTTATTGATGCGAAAGATACTGTTGCACAAGAAGTTGGAGACTTCTTTAAGGGTTTCCTACCCTTCTGGGGTCCTATGGCTAATAGTAGGACTATTCGTCAGCTTACGAGAGTGGTTGAGGCCACTATAAATGAGACTGCAGGTGCCCTTAGTAATATTACAGCTGAGCTTCAAGCGGATCGCCTTATGACATTACAGAACCGCTTTGCTTTAGATATTATACTTGCAGATAGAGGTGGAGTATGTAAATTGATCGGGTCTAGTTGCTGCCTTTTTATTCCTGATAACGCCGCAACAGTGTACCAAGCCATCTTGAGGTTACATAAGTCCGCTGAGTCTATACATGTAGACGAAGGGAACTGGTCGTTGATAGAAGGGTTTTGGGAACTGCTGTCCAAATGGGGATGGAAGATTCTGATGTTTCTTGGTATAGCTTTAGCAGTCCTTTACTCGTGTTGCTTATGCATCCAGTGTGGTCCTGCCATTTGTGGCCTTTGTGGCCTTTGTGCTGCGATCTGTGTGAGAAGACCTGTCCCGAGAGAAGTGAAGGATAATAAGATGATGTTACAGCAACACCTTAATGACCTGATGAGAATAGATATAGACCTGGATTCAGATTGACGTGAGTTTGGGTTATTGCCTACGTAATGGCAAAAGGAGGTCTGAGGTTCCGTGGTTTTCGGGACCGGACTCCATTTTGTTTGCGTCGTCCGAAGACGCCATTTTGTGTTTCCCTCACGTAGGCCTAGGTGGTAAACGAACGAACGAAGTTGCATGGGCCTCGTTGTTCATGTAAGCATTAACAGGCCCTTTTCGACTTGCGAGTGAATTGCAAAGATGCTGACACCGTCACCTGAAACTGACCCTTTGCGAAGCCAATTTTCCTAGCTGATCGTTGTCTGAATTCCCAATCAATGTTCAGGATATCGTTAACTTTTAGTTTCTTGCACATATCTTATCCTACTCAACATCTGAATTGTTTCTTTCCTTACGACTTTTCATTACATGGGTAGTGCTTTTCAATTATGGGTTTGTCCGGCTTGTGGTAATCGAATTTAGGACAGTCCTAATAATTAACTTGTGGGTTGGTGCGATGTAAAGTGAGCTTTTTGGAATGTAATAATGTATGTGAAATGTATTCTATTGGTCAGAATTTGCCGCAGTGGGTGTGCATTTGTAATTAATTGAAAATAGTATAAGAAGAGATGTCTTGCTCTACGAAAGTTGAGCAGTCTCCTGAGTTGTGCACCGTGTTGTATTGCTTGGTTTACTGTTACTAGCTGCAGCTAATAAATTTGATCTCTGACGCCACCTAGAAGTATTCCGTGTCTCTGTATTCCAAGACTGGGGAACTCGAAGACTTCGGGTGTGTCCCTGGCACCGCTGGGTTCTAAGAAAACCCGGTTCTTCAGGTACTGGTGGTAACTGACTCTGACTAACCAGGCCTTGAGCAAGTGCTATGCTGAAAGACACTTAGAATACCGTGAAAACACCTTCATACACTAGGGTAGACTATTGGTTGGAGTATCCCTGTTTTTGGCATGACCTCCCCTGTATGGCCCTAGTACATAATAGAGCAGGGGGATTAAAACTACCTCTAAGAGGTGCTGAAGGAGGCAAAGAAGTGCAGAAAGAAGCAACACAGGTGCAGAAAGAGGCAAGAGAAGAGCAGAAACAGCTAAGACAAGGACACAGAGAGGCAAGAGAATTGCTGAAAGAAGCAACAGAGGTGTAGCAAGAAGACAAGTGAGATGCAAAAACAGGCAGGAAAGTTATGGAAAGAGGGAAGACAAGTACAGAAAAAGACAACAGGGGTGCTGAAAGAAGCAAATGAGGTGCAGAAGGAGGCAACAGGCATGCAGAAAGAGGGAAGAGAGGTGCAGAAAAAGGCAAGAAAAGTGCAGAATGAGGCACAGGAGGTTCATAAAGAGACAACAGTTGTGCAGAAAGAAGCAAGGCAGATGCAATAATTAGCATGGAAAGTGCAGAATTCAGCAACAGGGGTGCAGAAAGAGGCAAGAGAAGTGTAGAAAGGAGCAAGTGAGGTGCAGAAAGAGCCAACAGAGGTGCAAGAAGAGGCAAGAGAGGTGCAGAAACAGGCAAGAGAAGTGCACAAAGAGGCAAGAGAATTGCTGAAAGAAGCAACAGAGGTGTAGAAAGAAGCAAGAAATGTGCAGAAAGAGGCAAGTGAGATGCAAAAATAGGCAGGAAAGTTACAGAAAGAGGGAATACGAGTGCAGAAAGAGACAACAGTGGTGCAGAAAGATGCAAATGAGGTGCAGAAAGAGGCAACAGACTTGCAGAAAAAGGGAAGAGAGGTGCAGAAAAAGGCAAGAAAAGTTCATAAAGAGGCAAAAGAGGTACATGAAGACACGATAGTGGTGCAGAAAGAAGCAAGACAGGTGCAGAAAGAAGCATGAAAAGTGGAGAATGAAGCAACAGGGGTGCAGAAAGAGGCAATAGAAGTGCAGAAAGAGGCAAGAGAAGTGCACAAAGAAGCAAGAGAATTGCTGAAAGAGCAACAGAGGTGTATAAAGAAGCAAGAAAAGTGCAGGAAGAGGCAAATGAGATGCAAAAAAGGCAGGAAAGGTACAGAAAGAGGGAAGACGAGTGCATGAAGAGAAAACAGGGGTGCAGAAAGAAGTAAATGAGGTGCTGAAAGAGGCCTACAGACATGCAGAAAGAGGGAAGAGATGTGCAGAAAAAGGCAAGAAAAGGGCAAAAGCAGTACATAAAGAGACAACAGGGGGGCAGAAAGAAGCAAGACAAGTGCGGAAAGAAGCATGGGAAGTACAGAATGAAGAAAGTGGTGCAGAAAGAGGCAAGGGAAGTGCAGAAACAGGCAAGAGAAGGGCAGAAAGAGGCAAGAGATTTTCTGAAAGAAGCAAAAGAGGTGTAGAAAGAAGCAAGAAAAGTGCAGAAAGAGGCATGTGAGGAGCAAAAACAGGCAGGAAAGGTACAGAAAGAGGGAAGATGAGTACATAAAGAGACAACAGAGGTGCAAAAAGAAGCAAATGAGGTGCAGAAAGAGGCAACAGACGTGCAGAAAGAGCGAAGACAGGTGCAGAAAGAAGCGTGGAAAGTGCAGAATGAAGCAACAGGGGTGCAGAAAGAGGAAAGAGAAGTGTAGAAAGGTAAGGTAAGGTCATTTTATTATGCATGAGTAATTAAAACCGTTGCATACATTAAATGGTCATTAAAATCAAAATACACTATTACAAAAGAATTGACCAGTTTTAAAATAATTCACATTAGATGTTACATAAAACTGTATAAAAATGCAATTAATATTAAATCAGGTTAAAAATCTGTCTCATGTGGGTTGTGTTATTAAACAATCAGTCCCCTAAATTCATTATCAAAGTTTTTTTTCTGTGGGTTAATATTTTTCTCCGAAGGATTCTCTTGCCACTCAGGTTGTTCAAGGCAACAAAAACAGCTTCAAGATGCGCCTGTTGATGTGGTCATGTTGCTAAGCTTACATTTTTAAAGATAACATTCCTGAGCTGAAGGGAATGGCACCCAGGACCATCATGTGGAGTTAGTTCGTGACCAGCAAGGATATGTTTTTCAGTCTGTGTTCGGTTTGATCAAGGAATTTTGTAAGGTGACAATTCAACTGTGCTAAAGTTGGATTAAAGCATAGGATTACCGCCTGCCTGCAGGACCTGATGCTGTGCCAGTTATAGGATGGCTTTAGTAAAGTTTTCCTTATGTACTTTAATTTTTCGCAGATGCAAATGATGTGGATGAGGTTCTCAACTCCGCGAGTACATAACCTGCATAGCTGGTCTCCTTCTCTACTTTCCCAAGTGGGTAAGAATGGGTTAATTGAACCAACTCCCAAAATAAGTTTAAAAAAATTTTCTTTAGTTGTTATCTTTATTCCTGCGTTAAGGTAAGGTTGGGGTTTGCAGGCCTCATAATTGTTGAGCACAACCCAGCCATGGCTCGTTTTGACAGTGCTTCCTTATCCTCTACAATAGATTCAAGTCTTGTTGATTTTGTAACTAGTTTTTTTAACACACACTGAGCCGTTGAGGTATTCCAAAGGTCTGTCAGACCTAGAGCTTTGATGGATTCCAAGAGATACTTTTTAGCTGGTGATTTCCCAGTACGCATTAGCTCTACCCAGAGATGGTTTTTAGGGAACCATTTTCGGCAGCTCTGATTTCATGCCAGCTTTTTACATAGGCTCCCATTCTCTATGTCGCCTGATTGTGTAGCCCAAATTCCAGCCGAATTTGGGCCGGAGAAATGTATTTAGGAAGCTGAAATATCACTCAGTAAGAGGTTGTTATTATGCTGTTTAAAGTTGCTGCATCTCTTCCTCTCATTGGTTCGCTCCCATAGGTGATCGTGGGCTGTAATTTGGCTCGCAGGAATTTTAAGAAAGGGTCTAGTGACAGGTCCGGCAACATCTTTTTCAAAGGTTTAAGTGCCAGGTAGGTCATAGCACCCTTCTCCCGCAAGGATTCCAGCTGTGGCTTGAAAGAATTGTTTTTATCTAAAGGTATCCCCAGATACTTGTACCTTGTTACTTGATTTAGACGTTTCCCGTCAAGATACCAGCTCGGACTTGTCTTTTTATGGAAGTTTACTGTCATGATTTTAGTTTTTGTAAGGTTTATTTTTAAAGCGTTCCGTTGAGAAAAGTTGCAAGTTGTGTCCAAAAGATGTCGAAGGCCAATGGGGGTCCGACTGATCACGACTAGATCATCAGCATATAACAGGTTTGTCAGCTGTCCAGTTCCCTCGGTAAGTCTGCTAGGGAAAGGTTAAATAGCAGTGGGGCTAGAACGCATCCTTGTTTTAGTCCCTTAGTTGTGGGAATTCTATTTGAGAGATGCGTCCCACCACCTAGTTTTATTCTGATCCACGTGTTGGTGTGCAAGTGCCTAAGTTGTTCTAAAAGAGAAGTTGGTATCCCCCAGCTGGCCAGCTTGTCCCAGAGCTTAGTACGGTCAACATGGTCGAAAGCTGCTGTGTAATTTATAAAGCAGAGGTACAGGTGGTATTTGCCCTCTTTCGAAGCATCCATAAGCGTGGTCAAGGCCATGATGTTGGTTGTTGTACCTTGACCTTGGCAGAATCCTGTTTGTGTTGTGGGGATGATATGGTTCTCGGAGGCCCAGTTGGCTAGTTCTTTCAAGATGATCTCTGCGTAATATTTAGCCTCAGTGTCTATAAGGGCTATCAGCCCGTAATTGTTTGGGGTGGATCTCTCGCCTTGTTTCTATATTGGGCTGATAATTGAGCCTTTCCATGATTCTGGGAGTGTGAGAGTTCTTAGAGCATATCTGAAAACTGGTACCAGTGTGTTGCTCCAGAATTCTGGGTCTTGTTTAAACAGCATTGGTGGAATGCCGTTAGGGCCGGGAGCTCCGTCCGTCTGCCTTTAGCTATTTGTGTCTTTATGGCCAGTGCTGCAAGGCTGTTATGCTCTTCTGCTGCAGTGGATAGGCAGTTTTGGCTTATTGACAAGTCTTTCTCCGGCTGCGTCAGCCAAGTGTTGCTAGTGTACTCTTTGCTGGGACGATGTTGATTAGTTACTTCTATATTTGGACTGATAATGCTAGCGTTACCCTGGTAAATGAGGGTGGTATGTATTTTTTGATTCATTCATTGAAGTGATTAAATAGACATTCATTCAAAATAGCTTCTGTAATGTTAGAGTCGATACCTGGATGGTTGGGCCACTGTTATTTATTAACTGCTTGCCATAATTTGGCACTGTTTTTCTGTTTAGCGTCATGGAGAAGTTTCACCCATGTTTCATTATCCTTTGCTCTTTTAATTGCCCATCTCCTCTGTCTTAATGATTTCTTCCCTTCACGGGGGGAACTTTGCTTTTTATCAATTTAGTAGGAATTTGTGAAGCATTCCTCTGTTTCGGACCTTGCCTATTTAAAAAAGTTTCTCTGAGTGATGTAACAAAAGTGTCCCAGTGTTCCATGGGCTGGGCTGTCGTTTCTCCCCCTTGTTTTTACAGATCTTTGGCAGTAGATGATATTTCCTGTAAATTCATGGAGTTACACCTTATCTTATTCTTTTAAGGTTGCTGGTTTAATTTTGCACCATAGTTTTGCACAATGTCTGAACTGAACTTGCTTTAAGACTTATAGCCATATGTATCAAGCTAATTAGCATTCGCAAAGGCCGAAATTCCACGAATTTCGGCCTTTGCGAATGCTAATTTGACAAATGGTATGTATCAAACATGTTTGATGCAAAATAAGGAATAGCAAAATTTGCAATTCGTTATTTTGCGATTGCACTCAAGAAATCGCAAATTTTGCGATTCCTTAAATGCAATGTATCAAACAAAAAATATTCAAAAAATGCCATTAAGGAATCGCAAATTACCACCAACTTCTAGTTGGTGGTAATTTGCGAATTATTTTCAAAAAGCTTTTTTCCAAAAAACAAAAGGTGCCATATGACGCCAATACATGCCCTTAGGGCATGTATGTGCGCCATATGCCCCCAAATGTCTTTTTCAGGGGCGCAGCAGGGTGTTCTTGAGACACCCCTGCACCCTTGAAAAAATTCCTAATTTGCGATTAGCTAATTGCTTATCGCAAATTGCCCCTTCATTCCTATGGGCCTACTGGCCCATAAAAATGAATGGGTAATTTGCGATTAGCAATTTGCTAATCACAAATTAGGAATGGTAATGAATCGCTATTAAATAGCGATTATGTACATACATACCATTTTGCGAATTCCAAATAGCGATTCCTTAAAATTCGCTATTTGGAATTCGCAAAACGGAAGTATGATACATATGGCCCTTAGTTCTTGTGGCATATGGTCGCTAACTTCGTTATTGCTGATCTCAAAAGTGGCTATGTAGTTAAACAATGTTAGAGTTATAAGGTATAGTCTAAATGGGACGATGCTGTGGCTGAATGTTACATGGAAGCTGGTGGGTTATCGTTCTTAAAGCGGCCATTTACAGCTCTCATGTTTAAAAGCTCCAGTTCACGTAGTAGGTATTTCGCGCTTCGCACTGGTTCGATGGATTTACTTTGGGCTTGCGTCGGAATTCCCCATGTGCCTTATAGGTCCTGGATTAGGTCATCATCTTGAGTGTTACCTAAAAGGTGCATGTTGAAATCTCCAGCAAGGATAACGAGATCTGTTTCTTCTTCTTCCATCAATCTCATTAACTCTGTTTAACTCCTTTGCTGCTTTTAGCTTTTGTTTTGGGTGTACATAGATATTTATTATTATTACTTCCTGTGTGAGCTGGTTGTTCTTGAGCTTTACTTTTATGGATTGAATGCAGCTTGGAGATGATAATTGAATTTTCATTAGAAAAGTCTTGCCTATTTCTGTTATAGAGGTTAAGAGCAATAAGCCACCCGAGCGACGGTCAAAAGCAGATCCCTTGGTTGCCGGAAGTAAGTGAGAGATGTAACCCTGCAATTCAAAGGAGTTATCTTCCCAGGTCTCCTGGAGCAGGATTAAATCAAAGGATTTCAGATAGTTTGGAAACTCTCGGTCGCTTGTTTTGGAAGCTAAGTCGTTAATATTCCAGACACATGTTGTAAGTCCGTCTCGCTCAGTTTGGGGTGGCTCATTTTCGGCCAACTGTTGTCAATTTGTGCATACTAATGTAATTACACCCTGTATGCCCGACCAATTGTTATTTGCTGGGGATTGTATTAGGGTGCAGTGGGTCTCAGTTGGTAATAATGTGTTTGTCAGGTGTGCCTCAATCTTTGTGCCTGGAATTCTACTCCTTGCTCCTTTCAGGACTGAGAGCATCGTCAAGCTTAAGCTGTTTACATCATTATTTAGGAAAGGAGTCGGATATAATGGTTTTGGGACTGATTTCGAGATTATCCCCCAAATTTGGAGATGGTCACTTTCCTGTAAGATTCTGCCTGCGACCTCAGAATTTATCCGTCTGGTTCTAGTAGCTTCTGAGTTTTGGCTATTGTTGTTTGGCAAGAATTCAATTGACAACAAGTCAGAGGATGCAATGTCAGTTAAAGTTGGAATAGAGTGTAAGAGCCGTAATCAGATTTGTCTATTTAATATATCCATTCGGCCGCGTGATTTATATTGAGGGAGTAGTATAATAGTATCAGACTCTACCACTTTTAGCACTTTCTGGTTGTGAAGAAATGTTTTGTCACAATTAATTCCTGTGTGAGCAAAGGACTCCTGATTTGGGGCATATGTGCCAATACTATTAATGACAGTACGGGCTGGGAGCCCCAGGGGAGAGTTGTTAGCCGTATTTGTTTCCCAGTTAGTGTTATTATGAAAGGATATCAGTTGGTCAGTTTAAGTCCGAGTGCGTGCTAGGTACTTGATCGAGGGTTTGGCTCGACATTAAATTTAACTCTTTATAATTCTCCTGAAAGGTTAAACCCTGCTTCCGCCTTGTGGTTTGTGTCCCTTCGGTTGGAGTCTTACTTTCTGAAGGTGTTTTAAGTGGTTCTTTGCTAAGATTGATTTTTACAGAGTTACTGTCCTTGGTAGAGGGGGTCGGTGTGAGGTTACTGTCGAATAATCTCCTGGTTGGTTCTTGGTTGCCTTGCGGGTTGTTAGTAAGACTAACTGTAGGATTTGAGCCTCTCATGTTCACTTGTTTTTTGTTCAGTTATATTCTGTTCATCCTGCTGGTCTGCTTTGGATGAAGGATCATGTTGGTACTTTAAAGCAGGTCCCATGTTTGATCCTGTTTGTTGTGAGTAAAGTTGGGTGTCTGTACTAGAAATAGTCACCGCAGATTGAGGGAAGGTTTGATGATGCTTGGAGTTTGGTTCAGGAATTATTTCCCCTTGCTTGTGGGGTATTATAGTAGCTGTCTCCAAAAAGCCTTCATGTTGTTTCGTAGGCGTATGTGAAGACGGAGGACATTTTTTGAGCATTGTGTTTGGTACATAAACTATCCGGTGAAATATTTTATTAGAATTGTAGGTATGATTTGAGAGTTTGTCATTTGGGCGATTATGTTGTACTTCTGATAAGCAGATTGATGGTCTTGTTGACCCTCTTGAACATAATCATGACATGATATGTTCAAGTTTTCAGCTAACTGTATCCATTCGAAGTTTTGCCGGTGAAGCGACTTTTCCTCTTTGGTGCTCCCACTGGTTCTTTCCAGAAGGCAATCAATAGAATGAATCAATGCAGCAGTTTGTGAGGTCGTTATGGATTGCAAGATTTGATCGGACCAGCTTGGTTGTAAGGGCAGGAGAGGGGCTTGCAGCCCTTCTATAGTGCCACTTTTGGGTAAAATTGCAGTAGTGAGGTCCTTTAGAAAGAAGAATTATGTATATATTTTAGGCTGGAAAGAACAGGGCTTTCTCCTTAATGGGGACCCTTCTAGTCTAGTTAAGTCCTGATCTACTGGACCCTGAGCTTCTTGACCCCTCTTTCTATTGACTGTTACAGTTGTTGCAGTTGGTAAAAAGTTACTCCCTTCCTGGCTAACAAAGTCATAATTGGCTGTAGCATTGAGCGACAAAGTGTTATGGGGATTGGAAAGCATGCTAGTCAATGGCTTTTCCTTTATCTCGTCAAGTTTTTCGCGTTTTATCTTGTGATTGTCTGGACTGAAATCAAGTGGGCTGGCGTCTCCATGCGTGCTCTCGCTATAATTCTTCAGTTTTGTTGCTTTGGCCTGAGGTCTTGGCTTTGTTGGGGCCTTTCCGCACTCTGCCTGACCTCATGGCGCCCTGCTCACTGATTAAAGTCCTTAGTGATAACCGACTTACAATTCAGGATTATGTTTGTCTGTGTTGTCTGTGTTTTCTCAGTTTAGCTTGATTGCACACAATGGCGCCGCAATTGCGCCTCAAATTGTACCTCAGGGAGCCTTAATGATGTTGTCCCCACTAATGGCGTGCAAAGACTTGTTTGGCTTATTTATTTGCAGTTGGACCGTGGCAGCTGAAAGTTGACTGAGGGTTAGATCATGTGGGGTCGTGAGGGGCCTGTAGCAGGAGACTGCGAGGAGGTTCAGGTCTGGGGTCCGAAATCCGGGATCATAAACCACCAGGCTCACCGACAACCCTTAAGCACAACACCCCCAATCCGGCCGAGGGTTGCCAAGCCAAAGCCAGATTACGGAGGTCTGAGCTCACGAGGGCTAAGTACTGCATGCCTTTAGTTTAACAAAGCACCCCTGATGTGGCAGAACATCCCTCCTCATCTCAAATCTGCTCACCTTAAACCCAGGAGACAGCAGTCCGGAGAGTCTGGAGAATCAGCTGTTTGTAACTGTATGGTAGTTGAGTAATAGAGTAATAATAAGGCAGTCAGGCAATTGGGGCTATAGTAACAGATGCAACAGGTGTCTGCAGTAACGCTCAGGGTGTGAAGAGAGTGAAATGCGATGCAGAAGATGCTACTGAGAAGCCGGCCTGGGTTGGGAGGCGGCCTGGGCCTCGGCGACCCGGCAGCTCCCTGCCTTCCGTGGGTCCAACCACTGCAGTTTCCTAGTGTTCCTAATGTGGTGTTCTCTCAAAGTTCCTCGGGTGCCTCGCCCGCACCTCGTCACTCATTCACCCACCATTACCGTCGCATTGGTGTTGATTGCTTACTGCTTCTGCAGCGGCGTTGGCTGTTACTGTAGGGACGGCGACCGGGAACAGAGGGAGCAGAGGACCGGTGGCGTACACAGAGAACTGAGGACTGGAGAGCTGAACGACCTGGAACGGAATAGCAGGATAAGTGTATAAAGGAGCAAGTTTGGTGCAGAAAGAGCCAACAGAGGTGCAAAAAGAGGCGAGAAAGGTGCAGAAACAGGCAAGAAAAGTATACAAAGAGGCAAGAGAGTTGCTGAAAGAAGCAACTAAGGTTTAGAAGCAAGAAAAGTGCAGAAAGAGGCAAGTGAGATGCAACAACAGGCAGCAAAGGTACAGAAAGAGGGACGACGAGTGCTGAAAGAGACTACATGGGTGCACAAAAAAGTTAATGAGTTGCACAAAGAGGCAACAGATGTGCAGAAAGAGGAAAGAGAGGTGCAGAAAAAGGCAAGAAAAGTGCAGAAAGAGGCAAAAGAAGTACATTAAGAGACAACAGAGGTGCAGAAAGAAGCAATACAGGTGCAAAAAGAAGCATGAAAAGTGCAGAATGAAGCAACACAGTTGTAAAAAGAGGCAAGAGAAGAGCTGAAACAGGCAAGAGAAGGACACGAAGGGGCAAGAGAATTGCTGAAAGAAGCAACAGAGGTGTAGAAAGAAGCTAGAAAAGTGCAGAAAGAGGCAAGTGAGATGCAAAACCAGCCAGAAAGTTACAGAAAGAGGGAAGGCGAGTGCAGAAAGAGACAACAGGGGTGCAGAGAGAAGCAAATGAGGTGCAAAAAGAGGCAACAGACATGCAGAAAGAGGGAACAGAGGTGCAGAGAAAGCCAAGAAAAATGCAGAAAGAAGCAAAAGAGATACATAAAGAGACAACAGGGGTGCAGAAAGAAGCAAGACTGCTGCAGTAATTTTCATGGAAAGTGCAGAATGAAGCAACAGGCGTGCAGAAGGAGGCAAGAGAAGTGTATAAGGGAGCACGTAAGGTGCAGATAGAGCCAACAGAGGTGCAAAAAGAGGTAAGAGAGGTACAGAAAAGGCAAGAAAAGTACACAAAGAATTGGTGAAAGAAGCAACACAGGTGTAGAAAGAAGCTAGAAAAGTGGGGAAAGAGGCAAATGAGGTACATAAAGAGACAACAAGGGTGCAGAAAGAAGCAAGACGGGTGCAGAAAGAAGCATGAAAAGTGCAGAATGAAGCAACAGGGTGCAGAAAGAAGCAAGCGAAGTGCAGAAACAGGCAAGAGATGTGCACAAAGAGGCAAGAGAATTGGTGAAAGAAGCAACTGCGGTGTAGTAAGAAGCAAGAAAAGTGGAGAAAAAAGCAAGTGAGATGCAAAAACAGGAAGGAAAGGTACAGAAAGAGGGAAGATGAGTGCATAAAGAGACAACAGGTATGCAAAAAGAAGCTAAAGAGGTTAGGCAACAGATATGCAGAAAAAGGTTCAGAAAAAGGCAAGAAAAGTGGAGAAAGGGGCAAAAGAGGTACACAAAGAGACAACAGGGGTGCAGAGAGAAGCAAGACAGGTGCAGAAAGAAGCGTGGAAAGTGCAGAAAGAAGCAACCGGGGTGCAGAAAGAGGCAAGAGAAGTGTAGAAAGAAGCAAATGAGGTGCAGAAAGAGCC
The DNA here is from genome assembly GCF_964261635.1 of Lissotriton helveticus. Taxonomy (NCBI): domain Eukaryota; kingdom Metazoa; phylum Chordata; class Amphibia; order Caudata; family Salamandridae; genus Lissotriton; species Lissotriton helveticus. The sequence continues at coordinate 896,571,483 of NC_136072.1, read as the reverse complement.
AACTGAGGTGCAAAGAGAGGCAAGAGAGGTGCATAAACAGGCAAGAGAAGTGCAAAAAGACGCAAGAGAATTGCTGAAAGAAGCAACAGGGGTGTAGAAAGAAGCAAGAAAATTGCAGAAAGAGGCACGTGAGATTCAAAAACAGTCAGGAAAGATACAGAAAGAGGGAAGACAAGTGCAGAAAGAGACAAAAGGGATGCCGAAAGAAGCAAATGAGGTGCAGAAAGAGAAAACAGACGTGCAGAAAGAGGGATGAGAGGTGCAGAAATTACTTGAGATTTGTAGAATGAGGTCAAGAGAAGTAAAACAGAAAAATGAAACATGCAGAAAAAAGCAACAGAAATACAGAAAGAGAGGCGCAGAGGGAAGCAAGAGTGGCTTGCACACCATTAGAACCAATTTAACACCCATATATAGCAATAAATAACACTTGACCATTCTAGGTTTGCAAAAGGCCTCCTACCACGCTGTAACACTTGTCACTGCATTTTTGGTAACGTTTGACCCGTTGCAGCTAGAAACAACGCTTTTTTTGTTCAAATCTGCAGATTAGGGTGCAGATGATGAATTATGTGGCTAATGCAGAAAATGTATAATTGTGCGAAAGTCGGTGCAGCCAAACAGTCACATAATTCCATTGGCCCTGCTCATACCTCTAACTAGGTCCACAAGTGCTCCTCAGTGATTCCATCTTTGTTTGTTTCACTGAGTTAGTAGTTGAACTTCTATGGAAACGAGGAAGACTAAACTTGAGGTTACCACTCCACAGCACAGACAACCATATCACATAATTACTCTCCATAACACATAATCCCACTCCACATAATTCCTACACACTAAATACCACCTACTTTCCATCCACATAATTCCCCTGCACAACATATCACATAATTCCACCACACACAACGTACATCCACTCCACTCCAAAAAACATTATTAAAAAAGTTTGTATTTTCAACGCCAATAGCTTGGATTCTCACAAATGCAAAACCTACTATATTGCAAACACTTTTTTAACTAGTAGTCGTGTTTGCAGAGTGGTGGAGAAAGGGTGCTGGGCCTCCGACCAGCGCTCAATCAGGAATTCTGGTGCATAGGGCTTACAGGAGATACCAGTAGTTCTTCTTGGCCCCAAAATCCCTCAGGAGTAAGTTGGACTTCATCCCGTATTCTGCCAAGAGGCGCGTTTGCAGAATGGTGGAGAAAGGGGAGCGTGGCCTCCGAAGATGTCTTAGCAATCCCACTATGCGGAACTTACTGGAGGTAACAAGAGGGGTAGTTGGCCTCCAATGATATCCTTGGGGGCCAACTACCCCTCCTATTACCTCCAGTAAGTCACACACAGCAGCATTGCTAAGTTCGAAGAGCAGGCCACAACCCCTCTTCCCACCACTCTACAAACGCGCTCCCTGGCACGCTCTTGGATGGGGATTGAAGTCCCCGTTGCTGCTTGGGGTACTTTAGGGGCCAACTAGCCTACCTCTAACCTCAAGTAAGCCCCACACAGTGGGATTACTGAGAGGTGGACAAAGGCCACGCCCCCTTTCTCCACCAATCTGCAACCGCACCCCCTAGTGCGTTCTAAATTGGGAGATTAAGTACCCTTGAATACTGAGGGTCCCTGGGGGCCAGCTAGCCCACCAGGTACCTCCAGTAAGCACCACACAGCTGGTTTGCAGAGAAGTGGTCCAAGGGCACACTCCCTTTTCACACCACGTTCAGCTTCTCTTGCTGTGATCCATCTGTTGTCTCTTGCTTCTTTAGTCATAATGGAGATGGTATGAGTGATCCTCTCTGTAGGGTCCTCATGTTATGGGTGGTAGGATGCAGTCATATTCAGTTGGCGTAGGCATTCAGACCTATAGGAGACCGTGTCCATAAGCACAGTCGCCCCACCCTTGTCAGCAGGCTTGATAGTGATACTTGTATCCATGCTCAGGGTGCACAGGGCTTGTTGTTCACACTTCAGGATGTTGTGAAACACCCTCGGTGGTGTAGAAAGTTTGGGAATCAGGTCGGCCTTCTCAAAGGTGGCTACCTCAACTAGTACTGAGCCCACGGGGGCATTAAATGTCGATTTTGGTTGTATATTGGTGTTGGTGGTTTCTGGTTCGCTTGTTAAGGAATTTTTTGTCTGCGATGAAAAAGTGTAACCTCACTTTCCTGAAAAACTGATGAACTTCCTGCTTGAGTTGTAAAGGATCACAACTGTTAGTGGGGACGAAGCCCTCCCACCGGTTAAGTACAGCAGTCTCATCAGGGGTGAGCAGACGTTGGCTCCGATTGACTACGAGGCCGGTACCCTGCTCGTTCCTGGTTGCTCATTGTATACATGCATACCCCAGGACCAGACCTTAACAACGATAGAACATATTTTGACCATGCACCCACCGGACAGCATTTCACCGGTTTCTTTTATAATAAGGTGTTCATGAAAGAAAACTACTTTGATTTGAGACCCAGCTCTACCTACAGGTGTCTGGTACCTCTATGGGCAGCACCTTTGCCCCCAGCTTGGCAAACCTTTTCATGCATGTCTTCGAAGAGGGTGTCGCCCAGGCTAACAACAATCCAAACCTACCCCACATTGTACTGTGGAAGAGATATATCGACGGTATCCTCGTGATATGGCGAGGAGACGATGTCACTATCAACGCCTTCAACGAGCGGCTCAACACCCGCAATGACCATCTGCGGTTCACTTGTGAATACAGCGAGGTAAAACTGGCTTATCCATCTATCCATCAGGGGGTACCCTCGAGACTGAACTGTACCAAAAGTCTATGGCCTGGAATGCCGTGTTGCAGTATGAGAGCCACCACCCCAAATCTCTGGCCAGTTTTTAAGGTTGAGGCAGAATTGCTCTTGTACGGACAAATACAGGGAACATGCCTCAATACTGAAGAGTAATTTATTAGACAGGCATTACCCGACTGCCCTAATCAAGAAATCGGCTAAACGTGCCGTCAATAAAAACCGTGAGGCTCTGCTTGATTATTCATCCACTAAACAACCACAGACGAGACTGGTGGACGTCAATACTTTCAGCTCTCACTCCAACACTGTGAAGAAAACCATCCTGCGCAATTGGAACATCCTGAATAAAGGACAACTGTCCATTGACAAACCTCTATTCGTCTTCAGAAGAGGCCGCAGCCTGAGAGAGACAGTTTAGTCCACACAAGACCCCCACCTATATTCACACCCCGACTGAATACCCTCTGGCACCTTTCAAGTGTCTAAGGCCACTTTCCATGTGGTTCTTGCACAGCCTGCCCTCAGAGCAAGGTCACTAAAACTGTTGATATTGGGACATCCAGACCGTGGGTTCGACAACACCATACTAATTGAAATAGCGAGCGTGTCGTATGTCTGATTATCTGCCCATGTGGTCTCAGATATGTTGGGATGACCTACTAGGAAGGTGCACACACGTATACTCGAACACAAGAGCCCGATTAGGTGTGCCAAACAAATGACCAAACTCATGAAACACTTCTTTGACATGCTCCACCATGCAGATACTTTACACTGGATAGTCCTAGACAAACCAAATCTCAGTCCAATGACACCAGGCCTCAAGACGAGACTTCTCAGACTTGAGATGGGTGTTCAGATTTGGCACTTCTAGTGCGGGACTGAATGATGACATCCCTTAGACTGACCATTTATTGCATCACATGGACACATTGCGCTGAGCATGGCATCACCTACAGCCGCCCACTTATCTCTTACCATCCAACATGAATATTCTGGCTTGATTTCCCTTCCCCACCGTGTGCCCGAGGCGCTAATCAAGCCTGCATCGCTTCTAGCCACACACTGCAGGGCTTATACTAACTAGTATTCTATCACCCACGGTGTACCAACAGAGTTGATATCCCCCTACCTTATTTGCGCTCCATCTTTGGGCCCCCTTTGGGGTTCTATCATTGGAGTGTCTCACAGCCGGTTCACTTACCTCTACAACAGGCCTTACTGGCCTCCCCGTGTTTAGTCATGTTCACAGCCCTTTTTAACCTATTTCTAACCTTTTTTTACTCACGCCAGACCCCCTCTGACCCTGTGCCCATGTTCAATCGTTTTACTATCTCACTACCGCTCTGTTAAGGTGGTCAGGCACTGCTCGCCGCCTGCCAGACTACATTTCCCATAATGCCGACACTTCCGGTGGAAACATGTCCACCCAACAGTGCTCTCTTCCTTCCTCACGCCTCCCAGGGGAGAGGTGGCTGCCTAGCATTACTTACAGGTGTGCCGTCCTTGCTGCTACAGTCCCTGTTCCTAGGACGTGTGCCCAGGACTCCACGCTACGTTCGAGCTGTAAGTCACTCGCTGCTTGCAGCTTTCACCATTGGGTAGCACCCCACACGACCTGCTGGTCAGCCCCAACGCCAATACCCAAGGACCCCCTGGGTATGGTGAACCTTGCACGCCAAGCGCTTCTTGCATAGCGCCTGTAGTTACCACTGAACATTCCTATCAGTCCTTGTGCCACATAACCCCCTGCTCGGCCTCCACCAAAGCCGTCAACCACGGGCTCCGCACGCTAGTCACTTTAGCCCACCAGTGGTTCCAATCCGGGCTCCCCTGCCACGTGTCCTAGTGCGGCCACCTTTCCTGTCTCAAACGGCGGGCTTAAGTCTTAGTAGACGAGGCCCCCAACGTGGGTCATCCCGAGCCGTTTACTTGCCATGCTCCCGTGTCAGGCTTCTGCCCGCCACAGCTTTTTTAGTTACACCAGCAAGGGCGTACATTGCGGGATCGCGCCACGACCCGTCGAAAATTGTCCTTTTGTTAGCACTCCTCTGGATGTAGCTTCGACTGGCACAGCCCCCTCCCAGCAGCTTTTGCCCTGCAACAGCCGGGTGCCTTCGTCATTGAGCCAAGCTCCAGATCCTTCTCTGATTAAAGACTCTGCACCACATTGTCATGAATGTGAGAACGGGCCATACCTCGGTCATCTCGATTAGTATAGATGACTGGGCTATACGTACCACCTGTCTCCTGCACATACAGCGTCAATTTGCTATGCTTCTCAGCTTGGCACATCTTTTCTTTATATATTAAACTCTACAGAATGTGTTTTTGCTCATAGACACATACTTTTCTTCTTGAATGTTCTCATCTTTACCCTAAAGCCACCACCTTTTCTGTTAGGTTGGATCGGCGCATGTACCTTTTGGCTAGTAAGCCAGGACAGATGTAGTGAATTCATTAACCTAATATGGTGAGTCACGCATCCCTTACTCATTTACATATGAACTAAGTGGTTAAATGTTGTCCAGTGTTTTGACTATTGAGCGGATACACTGTGCTTTTACTTAACCATGTCTTTCATGCACTGTTTCCAATGTACTTACTTGATTGTAAATTGTGCACAATGTTTTTGTCTCACCACAGGTTCATACAGTGGACATACTGAACAACAGGACCACTAGTTCAGTATAACACACCGTCGATATTGCACATTTTTTTCACATATGCATGTACTTCACTTTGTTGCAGTAGCTGTATGCTCGAACCTGATGAAGGCCATGACACTTTGACAGGTCCTTAGGCCGAAACATGTTGGTTATACACTAATACAGAAGCCTGTAATGACGGCAGCTGTTTTTTCAGCTATTTGTTTTTAATCCTGTCACAGGGTAGCTGATTAAAGTTGCCACATAGCTAACCTTGTAGCCAGTTTTAACCACGTTCACTTTAGCCCTGTACCACTCACCAAACACACCACGCTCACATAGGGTTTTGGTTAACGCTCCTCACCTACATCAAAAACATCCCTGTGCTCCTCCCTCGTAGCAAGGTGGTCATAGACCGCATAGAGACTAGGTCTACTTACACGAGGAGGCACCCCTATGATGAAGCATGACACCTTTGGTGTGTGAGGGGAACCGTCCTTAAAAGGGATCCCCCCTCAAGTACATGGTTGGTCGAATTTCGTTGCACTTCATACTGTCTCTTTGGACCTGTGGCCTTTTTTGTGAATTGATATAATGAGTGGGAAGGTGGCCCATGCAGGTTCTTAAATCACCTCTAGCCCCCCTAGTGAGTTTTAATTTATATTCTCAACCCATATCCGATTGTCTTTGTGAAATGTAAAGAAGCGGTCAGTTTGTGTATATCTCTTCACTGTGACAGCCGACATCCGCACCCTCCGGGACTAAGACTAGACTGATGCCCTCATTTTCCTGGACCTCTCAGCTGCAGCAGCGGATCCTCTGCTAAGGCGGAGGAGCGTCGCCCCACTGAACAAAACAAAAACTAACATGATAATAACGATTGTTATTATCATGTTATTTTTCCTATAGCTGTCAGTGACTCTCGGACGGGGAGGACTCCTAATGTGAACTCCCAAAGTGTGTATGAACTGTTTGGCTGGCCCACTTGGGTCAACCAAACAGTTCATGAGCACTTTGTATGTACCTACCAGGCTGCATTGCACAGCCTGGTGAGGATCATGCACAGGCTTCCTGTTGCAGTCTGAGTGCCGATCCACGGCGCTCAGACCAATCACAATGCTGCATAGACGCGTAGTGATTTGCTAAAGGAGGCCTGTCTGCCGTGTGCTTCCTATTGCCGGGAGTCTACAGGAAGTTGACTTGAAGGACACAGGAGAGGTGGTATCCAGACGGCCGGCGGGCAGGCTAGTCCAGGTGAGTGTTTTAAAAATAAAATTTGTTCCGTCTTTTGGCCCCCCGCACCCGCCACCCCACCACTTGGGACCGGTAGCAGCTGCTACTGCTCAGCCACCTTTCACACCTTTTCCCACCACTCCCTTTTCTACGACGCCAGCATTTGCGACAAAGCCCTAGAATAGATCTGTTCCTTTAAGGCCTCACTGGCCAGAAGCAGAGAGTCAGACTTCCCTCATTCTGATCAGCTGCCGAGTGCCTCAGGGATCCTCCCTGAGCCCCTCCCTCTTCAACATCTACATGGCTTTGCTTGCAGCCATCGTCAGAAGCCATGGACTCAACATCGTATCCTATGCCGCCAACACCCAGCTGATTCGCTCCCTCACAGACAAACCCACAGCCGCTAAGAACAACTTCCACAATAGGATGAAGGTAATCACTACCTGGTTGAAGGACAGCTGCCTCAAGCTTAACTCAAGCTAGACCAAAGTCCTCATCCTGAGCTCCTCTACTGGGACAACTCTTGGTGGCCAGCAACGCTCAGAACCTTCCATACCCATGGACCACGAAAAAAAACCTTGGCATCATCCTGGACTCATCGCTCTCAATAAACCGTCAAATCAACTCTGTTTCATCCTCCTGCTTGCATATGCTCTGCCTGCTTCACAAGATCTTCAAGTGGATCCCGACCAAGTCCAGGAAACCAGTCACCCATGCGCTTGACAGCAGCAGACTCGACTAGGCAATGCCCTCCACGCCAGCACCACCTGCAGAACGTCCAGAACGCCTATGCCAGACTCATCATGAACATCCCATGCCACAACCACATCACAGGCCACCTGAAAGACCTACACTGGCTACCTGTCAACAAAAGTATCACCTTCAAGCTCCTCACTCATGCCTACAAAGCACTCCACAATGCCGGACCGGCATACCTCAACCACTGCTTCTCCTTCTACACTCCCACCAGACATCTTTGCTCTGCCTACCTGGCCCTGGTCAGTATCCTACTGATCCGCAAGACCACGGCTGGAGAAAGATCCTTCTCCTACCTCGCTGCGAAGACCTGGAACTTCCTGCCTCTGCACCTCAGGCAATCATCATCCCAGCCACAATTCAGGAAGGACCTCAAGACCTTGTTCTTTGACTGAACTGCAGACCAACCCACCCACCCCCTCCACTGAGCACCTTGAGACCCTCATGGGATAGTCGTCGCACTTTATAAGATCACTAATTGATTGACTGATATTTTAGAACTGCATTGGTGGAATCTATTAAAGTCCTTAGAATTGTCCAGCAGTGTGTGACCGATCTCACCATTTACGATTCCTTACCTTTGCTGTAGTGCTACTGGACCCAAGTACTTCATTCCCTACTCATGTCCACACCGCCATAGGGACACATTCAGGGGGGCACAACATGTGCCCCCCCCTTCCCGGTCTGTATTCCCACAAAGTTCCAGCATGGCATGGACGTCAACGTCTTTGCCTTACTGGAACTTTTTTGCTGTTGCTATTGGAGTACCTGTTGAACTCTTTGAACTCGTAATACAGTGGGTCGTGTCCTTGCGTGGGTTTGGCGCAGCTGTGCCATCGGTGAGCCAGCGCAATTGTGTCAAACCCGTACCAGGGTCCTGAGTATTTTCATGTTCTAATTGTCATTATTCCACAATGCATAAAGAGCAAAAATTGTGCACGTTTGGCATTTTTCTCTCAAAAAGGTGTAAAATCAGATTTATGTCTCTACTAGGGATTCAGCAGTGTATCTACTTCGTCACCTTCAGAAAGGAGTTTTGCCGCAATAGCAACAAGATCTGGCCTGCAAGATCTCACTTCCGGATATTTTTCAGCATGTTTAGGCAGTTTACAGCAGTTCATATTTTTCTTCGGGAAACGAACGCTGTCTCTAACTTTGACACCAATGCGAAAACAAATTAGGGCACTGACAAATGACTGACAGATAACACCTCGATAAAACAAGAGGAAAAACTTGAAAGTTTGACCTCTTCGTAGTTAATATTGTGGATCGCTGCGTTGCTAGTGTCATGCTGATTAAGACTTAAGAATCTGATCTCAGAGACCAGAAGACACTGGCATTAGTGACGAGGCATGGCAATTAACCCCTGAGAAGCCGGTGGCCTTGCGAGGGCTGCAGATGAACTCTTTCAAAAACGATGACCCTGTGAGAATTCCCACTGCTCGAAGCACGCAAGGCCTGAAAGTGGTGTCGAGTCACTTTCAAACAGGCCCTGTCAAGATAACATCAGCCTCAGATGAAATACGAGACATTTTTTGATGTTGTCAAACTGTTCTCTGCCACAAGCACATACTACAGGGGTGTAATCCAGGCCTCTGCAATTGGTCCCCTATCCGTCCCCTACATGGACCCCAATGCAGCCCAAGGCATTTGAATATTTGTGAGATAAAGGAGATTTAGGGTAACCTCCTTATATTTTGCAGGGGGGCTCCATCATTTTGTCTTAGGCCCCTTCACACACTAACATTCCCTTCAGAAGACTGTTTAGCTCATGTATAAACGTGGTGTTCGAGGATATCTCTAATATATTGGGCACAGGAAATAATACCCACTAAAGCAGTATGCAAGCAAATGTTAATTTCCCTGTGAAAGTCCTCTCAAACTGAAAAATCACACATTAATGGCTCATTAAGCTTAACCCCACCACCCAACAAGAGTCAAAACAAAACACAATACCAGATTATACCATCAAACTACCTCTTAGGCTCCGATCTGCTTTGGAAAACCCAGAATCACCTGCTGAGAGACCCTGCAACCATGAACACCACAACAAGACCACCAACATGCTTCCCATATGGACCACTCTGTAAACACTGACGCCACAGAACATGTGTCATAAAAATCGTAGCCTGCTACTTGAAGATGGTAAGCATACGCTAACATGGCTGTTTCTTCTGCATCTCCCTGCTTCACTTCATGCTTAAGCGTAGCAGCGGGTTTGCCTCAACATATGTGGAGCACCCTTCCAAACATCACAAATGACACCCGGACTCTTCCCACAAAGGTCGCTCTATGAATCTAGATTTGCCACGCACAACTAATGGAGAAGCCATTTACTGGAGCCCCTGAAAGCACTTCTGGGACTCCTTGGGGTAAGTTGGAGCAAACAACCCAAAAACATAAAACATGGAGATCAGTTCAGACAAAGCTAACAGTTCGGGTTCAGCAATGGCTCCCTGGCCTTTGCTGGCAATGCCTTAATGAGCTTTGAAAGGTGAGCTTCTGACTAAACTGCGAACAAAAGAGCAAGAAAAGTGAGAAATGGAACAAGTGAACAAAATCTTCTGTCACAATATATTTCCAGGACCATCAAATGTTCCACCCCATGTTTACAACACAATACAAGAGTTACATTTGTTCTCGAGCATAGTTTGAACTATGGTGCCATCTTGCAGTGGCATAGCGTGGGCCGGCCACAGGAGCAGGTGGCCTGGCCGCAAAAATTTTAGGGCACAACATTTAGGAAGTGCTAATGGTCCACGGGTTAGTGGGCACATTACATGCCTTGCCCCAAGCCCTGGAAACCCATGCTATGCTGCTGCTTTCTGGTATGACTGACTGACTCCTGCTGGAGCTGTACAGGTAATGGGGAGTGAACATGTGTTTCTTTTTCTTCCCTGAATGTGGTGATGGTAGGGTTGGGTGCCTTGAAGCTTTCTGATTAGCCCTTACAAATCCTTACCCGCAGTGGGTGGGGAGGAGAATACCAAGTGAGGGAAAGGATTTCTAGCACTAAGGCAGAATATTTTCATGTCATGACTAAGTAAGGTAGCCTTGTGGAAAACAGATGGCATTCCTGAGGATGAAAATTCGGCACCACAATTCTACCTATTTCAAGTCATTATTGTCTCAGGAGAGAAAAATGGAAAGTGATGTTCCCAACATTCGTGCCTCACTGACGCAGTGCCAACCTTCAGGACTTTTAGAGCTGATGGAATTTGTGCCACGACTGCTGTGCTTCCCTGTCTAGAGTTGTGGGTGTTTAGGAAGCTAAGCATCACTCTGGAGATCTTCCTGTCGAAGGCTGTATCTCTCTGTTGTGGACGTGTTGTTCCATTAGGACGTTCGGTTGGACAGAGTGGCCAGGATCAAGAGAGATGGACACCAGAGTCTTTAGGAAGATCTCACACATGCCCAAGTTAGTTCCTGGTGTGATGGTATGGCAGGTAAGGGATGGATATGGAGGCAGCTGTTTCCAGTGAATGTACAGTTCCAAGTAGCTTCTTTTGGCAGGTGAAGTGTCAGAAGAGGTACAGCAGACCTGTAGAATCATATAAGGGGGCATGGCTTTGGTGCAGGAAGTGCTCCCCCTCATGTAGGCAGATCCATAATGTCAGAAGAAGTATAGGTGGAGGATAAAGGTTCTTGGCACTTCATAGTCAGGCCTCTTTGCTCATTATCAGTCTTGCCGAACAGTGCGTTCATAGGTCTGGATTGACAGGTCAGCTGTCTGCAAGATGGTAAGCCAGATTCACAAAGAAAGTTTACACTTGCCAAAAAACTCTGATTATAGTTTGCATCCTGATAAATGTGTTTTTAAATGTACTAATCCCATTTTAGGAATCAGTAAACTTTTACTCCTAAAATGGGACTCTGACTCCATAGCAGTTTGGTATGTGGAAGATGTGTGTTGTAGGCATCCCTTTCAGGCACTGGTAGGCAATGTATCTATGTTGTGTGATGACAACCTAGTTGCAAAACATTGAAAGGTTACCGACTTCAGAGTTGGACTAATAACCCATTCTCAAAAAAGGAAGGGGTCCTTTGTGGATGAGTAGGATGTGGTCCAAAGGACCACTGCCAGCTCTTAACAAACTATCAGGCAGATGCATCAAAGAAAATACCGGGAGCAAACGGGCAGATTCTCAGAATCTGGCCGTTTGCTCCCGGTATTTTTGCAATTGGGATGCATCATCCCAAATGCAGAAATCGCAATTTAAGGAATCTCTAAATAGCGATTCCTTAAATTGCTCTTGCATTTAAGGAATCCCAAAATGAGATTCCTTAAATGCAATGCATGAAACCCAAAAAAATAGCGAATTCGCTAATAGGGGGAGCAAATTACCATGAAGTTGAACTTCGTGGTAATTTGCTAAAACTTTGAAAAATGCACTTTTGTGCATTTTTCAAAGTTACATGTTGCGCACACACATGCCCTTTGGGCATGTGTGTGTAACATTTGTGCACAGTTCCATTTCAGGGGTGCAACAGGGTGTCCTTTGGACACCCTGGCACCCTTGAAATAGCGGAACATTAGCGATTCGGTAATAGCTAATCGCTAATAAGGAATGGCTTTCCCATTCATTCCTATGGGCCTTTAGGCCCATAGGAATGAATGGGAAAGCCATTCCTTATTAGCGATTAGCTATTACCGAATCGCTAATACGGAATATGTAGGAATCGCTAATAACATTGCGATTCCTACATGCATCCCGTTTTGCGAGTCTTTAATAGCGATTCCTTAAAATTCGCTATTAAGGACTCGCAAAACATAACTTTGATGCATCTGCCAGTATATATATATAAAAAAGCTTTTTCCTTTAAGTAAAATGGTTGCCTTCAAACGAAGTTTATTTTATTGAACGGTGATGACAGACATACTGGCCTGCTGATTTTAGCAGGCCACCATCCCTGTGATGGCCTCTAATCAGAGTTAGTCGGTTTTGCGACCAACCTCATTAATATTCATGATGTATGGTGGATTGCATCCCACTACGATTCGTAATTTTATGAACTGACCTATTAATACTTACAGCCTGATTCATGTACATGCCGTTTTGCGTGTCCCTAATAGCGAATCATAGCGATTCGCTATTGTGGACACGCAAAACGGCATTCATGTAGGAATTGCTACTTAAATAGCGATTCCTACATGTTCTTTATTTGCGAGTAGCAATTTGCTACTCGCAAATACTCCCCATTCATTCCTATGGGCCAAGGGGCCCATAGGAATGAATGGGGATTTGCGAGTAGCAATTTGCTACTCGCAACTAAGATAGCGATTTTAAGGGTGCCAGGGGTGTCCAAAGGACGCCCTGTAGCACCCCTAAAATGCACTTTTGGACAGGTGTTGCGCACACACATGTCCAAAGGACATGTGTGTGTGCTACATGCAACTTTGAAAAATGCTTGTAAAAGCATTTTTCTGAGTTTTTGCTATTTACCGACAGGTCTGACCTGTCGGTAAATAGCGGCCCCAAAAGTTCAAATTCGCTATTTCTTGATGTTTCATGAATAGCATTTGAGGAATCTCTATTAGAGATTCCTTAAATGCTATTCCTCGCATATTTGCGACTTCTTAAATAGCGATTTTTGCATTTGGTATCATGAATACCAAATGCAAAAATCGCACTCGCAAAGGGCCAGATTCTCAGAATCTGGCCCTTTGCGAGTGCAATTTACCTACATGAATCAGGCTGATAGGTCGGATCTTAAAATTCTTTACTGGTCACAAAAATAAAGGTTTCAAATTGCGATCAGTTTTGTTTTTAGCAGTAAATAGTGCATCTGGGCCTTTTTTAGCAATCCTTTAAACTATGCATAGAGCGGGTTTGGCTCGGCTCAGAACGGTATTTCTCTTTCATCTCGTTTTGTTAGAAGTTAGATGTACAATTTCCCACTCCCCCATCGAGTTCTTGAATTACACAATGTATGAACAACTGTTTTAGGTCTAGTGCTGTTTTTCAAGCACTGCTTGTTTGTTTTTGTGTGTAACCATTGTTATCACAGCTATGGATTCCAATTGTTGTAAACTTTAAATAATTTGACATGTTTCCTGATGCTAGCAAATAAGATGGACGTAGAATGCTTTTTAAAGGGTGAAAAATGTATTGCAAGCATATTTTCTTTCGGTGTACGCACGGGGCTGAATTTAACACAGATTGCAAGCCTTTCACCAACGGTGCACTGTCTTCAACAAAAATTAAAATGGCAACCCAGACCGAATACCTCTGCCAGTATTTGTACAGTATGGAAGGACAGTCTGTGGAGCAGTGCTCAATTACTAGGAAAGGTAGCTGGGACCATTTTAGCGATGACATCAGTAACTTCAAGCACATCAGCAGGCTATCAAAAGATGTCCAACCCAACGCTGGGATTAAGTAGCCGGTCAATAGTACTTACAGGCACAATGTCAAAGGGCACTGTCACAAGGACGCAGACACCAGTTTTTTTTTTATTTACAATCTGAGATGGACTGGTAAATTGAAGAAAAAATGTAAATGGTAACACGAAGGCACTTTTTAGAGCCATGGGCTGCAGATATTTACTGCCTGGTCGTCCCCCCGACCTCTTAAAAAAAACAAAAACATGGTGGGTTTGGGGTGGGGGTTGAGGAGGGGGGCGGGGTCAATGGCGAATGGCGAAAACACCAGGGATTGGGGAGGTGAGGGGAAAAGTACTACATGACGGAGAGCAACACAATGACAGGGGAGAAAAGCACGAGTGAGAAAGCAACACGGAAAGCAGGGGGGCAGGGTGTTTAGGAGGCAGACAGAAGCACACAAGAGAGAACTTCAAACGTGAAAGAAACAGCTGGGTATTTGGACATGAAAAAAAACACACAGTGGAGAGAACTGGGAAACATGTGCACTCTCATAGAATGCTTCAACAAAAATAAGTTGTTCCTTAAAAGTGAGCAGTCAAAGGATAAGAAGACGTAAATCAGAGGGAAGTTAAAGAGACTATGCTCCTGAGTAACAACCACAAGATCGAAAAGGTGGGACAAGGAACGGTAAGCAATGGGCTGACTTAACTCCTGTCCAGTCCCAGAAAACCCACAGTATGTATTTTGCAACCAGACAGCTTGCTCTGTCTGGTAGGTACGACCTACAAATGACTGTGAGCATGACACAACCAATCAGCTGCAAGGGCAATTGTTTGAAATGGGTTCACCAGTAATGACAATGCAACCATTCTTGATCAAAACACAAGCGTGTTTGATCAATTGGGGGAGCTTCTTGTTAAGATGTTTGAACATTTGCCTCTACGGACCTGAGGCTCAGACCCTTATTACAAAATTGCCACAATTCCACTGAAGATACCAATAGCATCAGGAACAACAAGTTGTGTGGGAACTCCCAGCTCCCAAAGTTTTCCTCACACAAGTTTCAGTCAGTAAAACTGTTGAAATGTTCACAGGGAAAAGCGTCCAAAATGTCAGAAAAACAGGCAGCAATCAGTGCAGACCGTCACCAGTTCCCTTGGTTATTTTCCATTCATGGCCCTGCAACTTGTAATTAAAGGGAATTCTCAAACCCTGGATTGACGTATCCCTAACATAGGGAATGTTCATTTCTAGATTCAGGCTTACGCGGCCTTGTGTAATGGGAATATAGTATCATTATACACTCATTTGTTGCTTTGTGTAACTGCTTGCTTGTAGGTTTACAGCTATAGTGTTGTGCTTGTTTTTGAATGAACAATAATTAGGTCCTTCGTGTTTTTGCTTACTGTTCAAATTTCACTAACTTTCCTCCTGTAGCTTCCTCTTTAGTTCTCTTCTTCAGGGAGAGCCTTAAACTTATCCCAGCTACCATAACGGAGTTGTTTGTAAATTTTAGTAACCCCGTTTTTGAGCTAATCTCCTCCTAGTTGCAGGCGTCCTTACAGTCCCTCCCAGGTCTTGTGAACATAAGACGGGGGAGGAGGTAAAACATGTATGAAGCTGTTAATGGCAAAGTAGTCTGAGTAACTATAGAATGATAGGTATGAGATATTCAGCATAAACCCTGATGTGAGGATGTAAGCGATTATGAATAGCAATCAATGTTACTAGGGACCTGGAGTTCCAGTAAGCCCAGGCAGTTGATGAGGTTGGCCAATTGATTGGTTCATTAGCCCCTGAGATGCACATGTTAGTAGCGGGGAGTAATGCCCTTACGCAGAAGGCATAGAGATTTAATTGAGAAGCTATGAGTTCAATTCACTACTGAAATATTCTTTGAGATGGATCAAGCCCTCTCTGTTGTTAAATTTGGAAGATCAGCTGCTTGGGTTGGCTTGCAGGAAGCATTGGCTGGCAAGTTGGCCTTATGCGTTCCTCATCGTGTACGCCTATTCCCAATTGTTCACCTACGACTAATGTTATTTTCTGCCTCAGATAATGAAGAGGGAGCTGAGTGATCAAAATCCCAATCAGAGGATTTCTTCCGTGCCTCTCTTATGTGTGAGCGCATCAGCGGCGGCCTGGCCTGCTCTCCTCGTCTATATATAACTAGCCTGCGCTCGCTGTCCGCCGCCCTGGGCTAGCCATGCAGCTGACAGTAGCGGCACGAAAGCTAATGAATACTGATTATTTAGATCGGCCATTAAACTAATAAGCCCATCTCCAAATTAGCGAAGCTGCCTCCGCCAGTGAAAATTTAATCAAATCTGCTTCATTATTTCAGGCGTGCTGCACTCGGCGAAAGTGACTGCAGAAGAGAGGGGGCTTAGATCTGCCCTATTCCACCTTCGCTTTCACAGTCATTCGACAACCTCCCCTGCCCACCTCTATTCCAGAAACACACACACTTTTTTTTGTCACTGTCTTGCAATGCTGCCACATGATTACTAGACTGTACACACCGAGGTTATCATTGGGACATGTGAAAGGCTAGGGAGGGTTTTACATGCTATGTAAAGTGGGAGGCAGCTATATAGCTGGCGGTTTCTGGTATTACTCCACCCATGAGTCATTCAAATGTTTATTTATTTTTTTACCTGACGAAAAGCTCAGTGTTAGAAATATTGCAATTAATCTTTCAGCTGTGTAGCATCTTGGAAATGCCCAGGAAAATAACAGCACGGCAATGTTGAACTAACATTCAAATAAGGTATATTATTAGGCCTTTACAATGGGGTTAGAAAGATGGATAGTGTATAAGAGCAGCACACTGCGCCAAGAAGGATCAAATGCACATCACACTCGGCCCATTTTGAGTGTTTCTGCTTCTCTAGGCAAAGTGCCAGTGCAGTCGCATTCAAATTTGATTTGCTGCAGAATCAATTTTGATCTAATTAATACTGTGTTCGGCTGCAGCTCCCGTTTTATTTTTCTGCGTTTCTATTAAAACTACATTTATCGTTTGTTTGTTCAATATTTCTGGCTTTATGTTGACTATGTGGGTTTATAGGAGTTATCAGAGACACAGAATGTTGCATACTATCCAGTAACAAGAGCCATAGATTTGTCCCTGTAGGATCAAATAAGCTATCCTTGAACTTTTTGGATGACTCGTGATAATTCCACTCCTAAATCTGCTCTTAGATACACTTAGATACCCAGGGCCTCATTTATGAGGCCTTGCGTCAGTTTTGCGCTTCCGATGCGTCACTTTTTGTGATGCATCGGCGGCGTAAAACATGCCTCCTGTTGCGCTCTATTTACAAAGTGACGCATCTAAGCAGATGCGTCACTTTGTAAACCCCTGCGCTACATTATACCTGCGTCAGGTATAATGTATGCAGGGGGGGCGTTTCCCAGCAAAAAGCTTCGTAGAAGTGACGCAGTGAAATCTATGAGATTTCACTGCGTCACTTCTAGGACACCGTTGCGTCAAAATCTTGCGCCTGCCTCACAGCAGGCGTAAGACTGACGAAAGCCCTTTCACATGGGGCTTGCCCCATGTGAAAGGAAGCATTGCTGGAGTTGCGTCACTTTAGGGACACACTCCAGCAATGCGTCACTTTTGCGCTTACAGATACGTTAGAAATACTGACGTATCTGTAACTCCTTGCGACATGATGCGTCATACATTAAATATGACGCATCAGGTATGTCGCAAGGAGTGCGCACCTAGAAGTGACGCATCGCTGCTTTCACGCAGCTATGCATAATTTCTCATGAATGAGGCCCCCATTGTCTAAATGAATACCGAGGCTAAGCATGTCGAGAAAAAAGAATATCGTCGGCAAAATGTCGACGACCAAAATATCGGAAGGTAAGTGGATCTGTAGGAAGTATAAATTACCAATAGCTAACTCCACATCTATGTATCTTACAGATATATATATCGTCAAGGTATATAGATGTGGAGTTAGTTATAGAAAATCTATACTTACTGTTCGAAATTTTGGATTTGTTATTATGTCATTGATATTGGTATAGCTCAATATTCTAGGTTAGTACTTCAGGTGCATAACATAGGTACCTATTCACGATGATATGTGAGAGTACATAAGGTAGTACTACTCTAGTACTCTTCTATGTACTCTTACATGTATGTGTATGTGGATTTACCCTGTAACATCTAAAATGTGAATAAAATGGCAATAGCCTGGAAAAATTTGTATACAGTTAGTAGAAACAGAAAGAATGGCGTCCTCTTTGCATTTTTACTAAAAATGAGTAAAACGTTTCGGGTCGAATTCAGAAAGGCACGTAAGAATACGTGAAATAGTTCTACTTCCCATTGTCATGAATGTGTTTATAATTCTGAAATAGTATGTTTTTATTTAACTAGTATGGAAGAGTTAGATAAAAAAAACACCTTCAAGTAAAATTTGTGGGTAGAATCCACCTCAAGTAACCGCAAATTTAGTGGGGTTGGTAGAAACTTAAGTTCAGCCCAGTCCCAATTAAGATGCGATAAATTTCTAAATAACTATTTTACCTTTAATGTTAAAATGGGGAATCCACTATTTTATTTATGTTTAAAACTTGTAAATAGTTAACCATTATGAACTAAACCTGTCACATATAGACTATGTAAACTGGAGCTCCCTGTCTGCATGACATTATTCTAGTTGGTCTGTGTAATAGGAGCTCCCTGCCTTTTTGGCATTATTCTGGATGGCAGAGACGCATCTGAGTAGAAGACAGGACCTCTAGAATACACTGTGCACTAGTAAGTTCAGTGCTTAGATTTTCCTTCCTGGATATGCCAAATTACGGCTAGGTTGTTTTTAGTAGCCATGTACTATTTAAATATTTCGAGGTACTTCTTTTGGTGACCTCTCCTTAATAAAACACCTTAAATAAAAAAATAAAAAACGAATATCTTATACTGCATGGTTAATGTAATTGGAATTTTTTCAATAGTCTGTTGGTACAAATGACAGTGCAATTTTGAATAAACATGGATGCAAAATTGAGCTTCATAAATCCAGCCTTTTTACTTCGGCCCCACACATTCAGAATTGAAGGGCATCATTAAATGATATTGCCAACACCACAAATGTATTTATATATGTAGCAGTTTTATATAGCGATAAATACCTTGAGGGATGGGAGTGCTCAACAGTAAAACATAACAGCGATGGGACGATCTAACAACAAACAAGGACCAGAATGACAAATACCAACCTTCACACAAGAATTAGAAGAATCATTGAAGACAAAAGGCTAATTAGCTGTAAGAATAATGGGTAAAGTGGGGTTAGGGTACTGGTAGGGTGGACTTAACACAAACCGGAAAGTGGGGGGGGGGGCTGCGGTGATAAATGAAGGGAGAAGATAGTGAATATGTAGTGTAGGAAAGAAGGAATATAGTGGCAAGTGGAGTGGGAGAGGGGTGGGCATGGACCAAAAATGGAGTAGGGTTGTGCAGAGGCAGAGAAAAAGGGAAATGAGGAGGCCAAAGTTGGAGGAACTAGGAGAGGCAGATAGGGTGTAGGAACTCAGGGGAAAGAGGGGTGAGTAGGGTGTGGAGGAGGATAGGGGGCTCAAGGAAAGGTTCATGGTTAGTAGAGGGCTGCGTTATGCAGCCAAAAAGCAGGAAGTGGAGAGATATACTCTGGTGTGGGGTTGCAGTCTAGTATTGCTGCATCTCCCGGAATTGGCCCACCCTCCAGGAAGCCCATGCCTCTTTGCTAGGATTTTCAAGTGCGGCAGTACAAATGCAGCAGTACAAATGCTGCACTGGAGAAGTCCAAGTTGCCAGTAATTGCATATAACATTAGAAACTTACCTGTCTTCATGTCGGCCATGTCCTTGATTATCTCTTGTGACTGCTGTGAGAGAGTTTTTTTGGCATTTATTCCATTCTTATTCCTGTGAAGCTGGATTCTTGGCATTTTGGCTTCTGCTTTTCTCCATCTTCATGAAAAGACCTGCTGAGGAAAAAGAACATAAATAGGTTTACCAACAGCTGACTGCTCTAATGAGTTGGTAAAATGAATGCTTACAAAATGTTGTGGCTATACACTTAACATGTGGATGGTAATCTTCTTATTCCGCAAAATAAGGAAATGGCTATTATCTGATGTTTACTCCACTGTTCTGCTAAGAAAAAGAGTGAGGTGAAAGATATCAGTCTTGAGAGGTTTATGGATTAACGAATTGTATATCATGCACACTACCACAATTGTGCAGAAGTTGTGAGCCCTGAAGAAGTTATGGTGACGTGAAACTGTGATTGTGTTGCAAGAATAATATATGACTATTCAGATTGGCTGTGGCTGTAATTGTGTCTAGTGAAATTAATGACTATTTGGATCAGCTATCGGAGAAGTGAATTTCCTCCAATTTTAGAGAATTACTTATATTAATATAGCATATATAGCTCAGAAAGTGTAGCATTGGGGGTTAGAAGTGCCAGTGAACGTTTCCATCTTGGTGTTTCTAGAAATGAAAGGCCTCTACAATGGCACATTCCTAGATTCTGACAGGAAACGGCCCCAGCATGACAGATGTGATACATTGTTTTTCTTTTCTTCGAGGTAAGGCACATTCTTTTTCTATGCTTCTTGCTAAATACTTGAATCTAATACAGCGTTTGTACTTATTTAAATGAAATGAATTACTTTGTGCTTCCAGGAAACATGTCATTCAACAAATAGTTCTAATAATTACTAAGAGGCATTTAAACTTGAAAGCATCCCTATCTCGAAATCCTGTTCCCTTGTAACATGAATCAAGAATGCACTGTTAGTGCTTTTTGTGATCAAACACACAAAAGGTGATGAGAGGAATCCTTGCAATAAGTCTAACCACTGGCATTAGCTTAGGGTCGCATTCCTGGCCATCTTTCTTTTGCCCACCATGCGACCTTAGTTTGCAACCATCCCTCAGTATGGACTCTGCACCAAAAGGAACAGTCTAGGTCAAACTGCCAGGCCTGGTCATCCCTGAACCAGAACACAAGCAACCCAAGATCAGTTTTGCCCTGTTTGGGGTTCACCATTTCTGTGTAGCTTGGTTCTAGTGGCACAGTGAGCTCAGGATCCATGTCTGGGCATACTCATACCACTTAGTGCAGTACCTCAAACACACAAAAGGTGATAGGAGGAAGGCTTGCAGTAAGTATAGCTGCTGGAAGTTGCTCAAGCAACATTCCAGCTCATCATCCTTTTGCCCACCATGCTGCCTCAGTTTGGACCAAGCCATATGCAAATCAGCCTTGACCCTGCTCCAATGGGGACAATGCAGCAATTCTTTTTTCGTGATGTCAGGCAACGTTATGTACAATGCAATCTGGAGGGCATGGGAGAGATGGTTATGGCCAGATGGCTTGAATATTGCGGGTTTAAGTTTTAACTTTATTCAGTAGTTTTTTTTAGATAAAATGAATATCAAGGAACCGTGCGTGCGTACATTGAAGTGTACTTGTGTACTGAGACCCTTCTAAATGTGGTCATTCATCTAAAACTCCTTTTACCAATATTAATAAATAGTCCCTTATTGTGAGAATTTGAATCTCTTTCAATCACCAAGAGTACTCAGAATGTGTATAACAAAAAAATTACAACTTCCTGTAGCTTGTCATTGAACCTGTCAATATCCTACACAATTGTTTTTGAAAAAATAGATTAATGTGGTGTGTGCAGTGCTGTACATTTCTATGCATAGCCATGCTTAGTTGCATCAGTTATGTCCATCACACCATGGTGCACAATTCACATATTAGAAGGATCTGCCACATAAGGTCTATTCTACTGCATGTTGTTCCTTTTCCTGAATTTGCATTATACCCCCAGCACTATGTGTGTGACCCCAGAGAAAGCAAAATTGTTGTTGAGTACGAGAAAGCTCTTGTGCTAATCTGAACACACGTGCATTTACAGAGAATAGCGTGCGTAATTTTACAAAAGTTATGTATATGCATCTATGATATGTAATACGGAATTCACATTCTTCTGGAAGGGAACAACTACATTAAAAAGTCTCTCTTGGATCATTCATGATTTGTTACTCAAGCAGTGGGGTTGTCACTCTAGAACCAACAACATAGTCTATGCCTCCTACATCATCAATGAGTTTACAAACTTAATGAGAACGTACCACAGGACAGAGGCTGGTATCTTTCCGCACTGTAATCTTTTAAGTACAGGTGAAATTCTGTGCTAGGATTTTATAAAAAAATGGCTTAAATCCATTCATATGGGACATAAAATTCTGCAATAGTGAATATTTTTACAAGTCGTCTATTGTAGTCATTGAAATTGGCAGATTCCCTAATAAGGAAGTTTATGGAACATGTCTGTAGTCGATGCCCATACATGATTTAACCCTGTTTCCATGGTCTAATACTTGCCCAAGTGATCTGCCCACTTGCTAATTGCTTCATAGCTAATAGCCTGGTCAATTTCCTAGGGCCATTGGTTAAATAGCGTACACTAGACGGCACTGCCCCGCGAGATCTCTTTGTCACAGATGCAGATTTTCCAAATAAACTTGTCAGTGAGAAAAAATATGAGCTCTTCTCATAACTCGTGGCTTTTTGGCTACAGGCATTTTTTGGCAATGCAAAATGTATTGTGCAATCAGCACCCCTCGTTGTGGTAGATTAAGGGAACGGATCCCTTTGTGATCGTTTTTTGTTCCTGGTCACCTCCTACCAGATATGCACTCTCTCCAAGCATACTTTCACACTACAGAAGTAGGGAAGCCGGCCTTGTAAAGCAAAGGGATGTAGGGTAGCCATCCTCACAAAGCAGAGGGCAGTAGCATTCATGGTGACCCCGTTCTAGCATCAACATCATCTGATTCTGAAAAGAACGGCACAGCAACAAAATATGTTTACTATGTCTCATTTATTTGTAAAGCCTGGAGCACTGGGCAAGGGATTGAACGGGGTCGGAAAAAGTTTGTTGAGAATCAATTAAATAATTGCCCTTTAGTGCTTTTAGAACAATAATATTTATTATTACAAATCCACCACATTTTTTCACGGTTTAGAAGCCAACTTGTCAAATTATTTACCATGGGACATTTGTCAGGATATTGTTGACATAAATTTCACCTAACAATATACTCCTTTTGAGTGTAGAATTCCTAATATTAACTCAACTGAGGTTATATTTTTGTAACAATATTTAGAAAACGATGGGTCATAAGTACATGCCCCTATCGTCACCACAATGTCACTTTTACGGACGTTGTGGTGGTGAGAGGGGCTGCGCCTTATGTACAAGGCAGCATTAAGCCACTAAACAAGGCTTAACACTGCCTTGTACATAAGGCACCCATTCACGCTATGGTTAGCGTGAAAGGGGCATGCAGTGGGTGTTGTGGTAATCGTTCCACTGCAACACCCATTGTATTTGACGCTGCCACATATGTAAAAGGGTGGGGTACATAGGAGGCAGCCCCAAAATTAAGACCAGGAAAACACTGGTCTTAAGTTGGTGAAATGAGGAGAAATGCATTATTTCTCCTTGTTTTTGCTTTTTCCATATGTGCTTCCTTGTGCAGCACACATGTAAAAAGCACAATGCCCTGGTTTGTTTATGCATAGGAAGGTGTCCCTTCATGTACATAAACAAACCTTTTACAAAATGCTATTTTGTAACTTTCATATGTGCTGCCTGAAGCAGCACACCTGAAAGTTACAAAATTGCATTTCAGGATTGGTTATGGGGAGGAAGGGACACTTTCCTTCACATAGCCAATCCTCCCCTGCACACAGACACCCTTGCACTCTGGTGCAAGGGTGCCTGCGTTGATGCTAAGTTGTTAAACTTAGCGTAATCGCTGGGGGAAATGCAAGGCTGCACCACATTCTTGTAAATATGGTGCAGCCTTGTGCTTCAGAAGTGGAGGAGCGTGTCTTTAAGCCAAGGAGGCTAACAACACAGCCACTTCCTAGTACGTATCCCCCAATATTTTTGCCAGGCAATGTTGAGCCCACGATATTCTTGTACTATATCCAGGCCTTTAAGTGGAATGAAAAAACTGGAGGGTCTCTCAAAGGGGCGTGACCAATGTTATTAAGGGCGTGGCTTAAAACACGTAAACCAAAAATCTGTGCTTAGCATAGTGTGCCGCCCGACTTGTATTTTGCTGTTTCTGTCATTGCATCCAGATATATGATAGAGGTAACATCATACCTACAACAAGTCAGATATACTGGCTCTGTCTTTGTTTGTTAGTTGCATAAGATAAATAAGCCGCGACTATGGCTTGTGTATAATATTGAAAAAGCTTCCACTTAAAGCCCTGGTGACACCACGACAATTTTGCTGCTCCTGAGCTTCAAAAAGAGAAGGGAAATCCAGAGAGAAAATTACTCTCTTTAAAGGATTTCCCTCCCCTACACCGCCCACCTGGCATGACGTCATGCCGTAACTTCTCCACTATTGAGAAGTGAGCACTGTGTGCACGTGCACATGGATGTGCCTGCTGTCATTGCAGTCGGGAAAAAACGGATCGCTTGTGTCAGGGCACAAAACAGAGCCCGATAGAGACCCGTTTCGAGGCCTTCTTTAAAAACTGCTGGTGGTCAGCACCGGTGAGACCCGGCCTAATTAAAGCCATTTAACCTCTTTTGAACAGCGAGCAGCTGGCTGCAGCTTGATATGAGGTAATTTGATGGAGAAAATAGTAGTAGACACTGCTGGTTGCATGTCACAATATCAATTTCAACAATATCCACAAGCAATAATTTCGACACCTCAGTATCGCGTGCTACTGTATTGCCAAAGTAGTTACTAAAGGGAAGTATAGATGACATTGGTAACTCCACATCTACTTACCTTGGCGAGATTGTAGATTCAATAATAGTAGATGTCGATAATTCAACCATAGTATTGTGACACCCTTCCATCTCCATCTCCTACTGTTACTATATTCAGCGTTGTTCTCAGTGGCAAAAGTGTACAATGAACAATGTCTTACCGCTGGCCAGTAGAGCCATTGCAGCACTGCAAGGATGTGCTCCCGCCTAGAGCCTTTCAATCTGGTCCTACCCACAAAGCTCTGAATGATTTGGGGATTTTGGACCAGTTTGTGTGATTTGTCAGCATACAACACATTAGAGTAATCAACTGATGCTCCAATTATTGCTCTTGCAGCAGTGGCTAGGTTAGATTCAGGATGAAAGGAGCCAATTCGCAGCATTGATGTTAGATGGTAACAGGATGACCCGGTGACCTCATTAATTTGCCTTTCCTTGGACGTGCATGAATCAAGAGTGACACCCAGCATCTTGACCTTCTAAAGGTTGGGAACCGAAGGTCAAGAGTGATTATATGTAGGTGTACACGCTGCATTTCGTAAGATTGTTGCAGAGATCAGTAAGGAGAGCTATGCTTAAGGACTCTAATCAATTCCTGAATTAATTTAGCAATGTTGTGTGTCAAGAAATTACACTGTCATTCAAACAAATAATTGAATATATCCTGCTGATTTATAAGAATGTTTGTGCATCGGTTGGACGTAGTATTTCAACAACAGAGGTGAAAAACTTGAGCCTTGAGCAAACTGGATATAAAAGTACGAAATCAATGACTTTGCTTGACTCTCTGACCCCGTGTTAATTTAGAATTGGTCAATCGCAGCCCACAGCTGTCGGTCATCATTGTCATTGCCCGACATGCTTGTCATGTATATGGTGAGGGTGGGGAAAGCAGTAGGCACAATAAAAGCAGAATTGGCCTTTCCACTTGGGCCAGAATATCCAGATACTTTTCAGGTGCGGCATGACATCGCAGCAGACTACACGACATACCTGTAACAATTCTTCGAAACATACATAGAGCGGACCATGCCTCTTCCTGAAGGAGTATTTCTCTGTGACCCCGTTTGGTGTATTTTTCCCCATCATTTGGGGTTCTTTCACTGCTATGAACGAGGGACTATTTTACATCTCAGAAGAACAAAGGTTCATGTTGAATTATTTATCTCATGAATGCCTTACATGCACAAAAAAGCTTTTTCTTTTTTTCATTACAACAGTCTTTTTTAAATGCAAAACACAAGCCATAGCTAGTGGCTTTGCTAGTGCTTCTCTGTAATTCTAACATAATAGTGAACATCCAACCTGAAACAAAAACCTCACTGCCATTCCCTACAGATTGGTGATTTTACAAAAATACGTTGACATTTCTGAAGGTGATGTTATCTAGAGCCATCAATCAAAATGAATATTGCCTGTTGCCTAGCTATTTACACACACTGTTGGGTCAAACCGCTTTATTTATTTATTTATAGAGTTTTATATAGTGCGGACTAGACCCAATGAGGGTTTCAGAGCGTTTTACAAAAGTTACATCATAAGAAAAATTGCACGCTAGTCACAATTAATTGAGTATCTAAGAAGAGATCGTATATGTTGTTAGTTCTTGTTGAAGGTCATGATTGTGTTAGTCATTCTCGAATAGAGATCAACACGGCTCTTGGTTGATGAGTAGCTTCTGGTTGGTATCAACGTGTAATCAGGGCTGGGATCAGGAAAAAGCTTTATTCATCAGAAGTAGTTTGACTTAATTTTTGAATGAGGTGTGTGGAGGGGTTCATTCTGATTGCTTGGGGCAGGGCGTTCCATATCCTGGGTGCTAGGCCAGAGAAGGTGCATGTGTAGGTTTTCTTTTTCCTACATTTTTGTGGTTTCAATAGCACGGTGTTGGTGCTTCTCAGAGTTCTGCTATTGTCTGCTAATTCAAGTTTATTGGCTAGATACTTTGGTGTATTGAGGTGCAGGGCTTTGTGTGTCATGCATGCAATCTTTAGCTGCACTATTGCCTCATAAGGAAGCCAATTCAGTTCCGTTAGATCCGGGGTGATGTGGTTGTTCTTTCTGGAGCTAGTGACGAGTGTTGCAGCTGCATTTGGTGAGGCTCTTAAAGGAGACAGACTGGATATCGGCAAGCCATATAAGGTTGTATTCCCATAGTCTATTCTGGGTAGAAGTAGAGAGTGAATGGCTGGTTTTAGGTTGTCGTAGTTGAGGAAGGGTTTTAGTTTTCTGAGAATGCTCATATGAAAGTTGGCTCCTCTGGTGGTTGTGCTGATATGTTCCCTCATGTTGAGATTCTTGTCTAGTATTATTCCCAGTGATCTTGTGGAATCGATAATGTGAGGTTTGCAATTGAGGGCTGTTAGGTGTTTCGTCCAGTTTACTATGACACCTTGTCCTTGTGGTGGGGAGATTAGAAGAAAGTCAGTTTTGAGTGCATTGAGTTTGCATGCAATAGGGATATTCACAAATGACTGAAGCACAGATGGCTAAGGAAATTAAAGAGGCTAAGGATAAGAATAGAGCTTTCTAATGGTAAAATGATTACTTGGATTTTTGGGTAGTGATGTTTAAGTTGAACTATGCTTTTAGATTTTTGCAAAGTAACACAGGCAGAACAAGGGTCTCACAATGCTAAATACTTGCATGGTACCTTATTGCTAAGTTGTCAGTGTGTCAGTCCACTACTGCTGGCTAAGAGTGGGAGCTGCACAGCTCCAGATGGTCTGCATCCTGCACAGCCCACCTGGACAAGATGCACTGTCTCAGGCAGTGCTTAATGTTTAAACAAATTAGTGCAAGGGTCCTCATCAGGAGCACACTACAGCTTGCACCATCCATTGCTCTGCCAATGCTGCCAATGACAGTGCTAACACAACAATTAACCATCACACTCTTACCAGTGTGACAATTCATACTATTCCAGGCCCCCAAAGATTTAAGAATGGCTTGGAAGGCAGGTATTAGTCATTGTAAATGTAAATTGAATTAATAAACAACTTTTGTTGTGCTCATACCTAAATTAGGCATACTGCACCATCAAGAGGCTGCCTATCATATGCGTCAGTGCTGGCAATTAAGTGCTGGTGCTGTGCACCGGAAACCACTGGCTCAAATTAAGCCATTAACTCAGCTCTGGATAATGCTACTGGTGTCTCAGGTTTCATGTGTGCACTTGCAAACAAAGAAGGATGCCGCATGCACAGAGCCACACTCTGCCAGTGCTACTAGGGAACAGGTAGAGCCTTGCAGTCCAAAGCTAATGCAACACCAAAACAAAGTGGAAAGCCCACCCAGTTCACAGCGGTGAGCCAACAGACATTGGTGAAAAACACTAACTTCAGTATGTGATCTCATTTAGCTCCAAACCCTCTTGTCACTTTAGTTTCAGTTGTTCTGACTGCTTATGCAAGTTCAATTCAATCTACGACAGCATCAAGCCATCATGGGAACTCCATTTTCTGCGCACACCATAGGAGTTACTGGGTTGTAAGGCCTCACCACAAGGTTTAGCAGTACAGATCCTTGGCAGGTGGTGGTGGAACTTCCAGTTTCCTGTTCCTAAACCTGGTGAAGGAGATCCAGCAGTTAACAACCCTAACCTTGTATCAAAACATGGTTTCTTGCTCATCCCTATTGATTTGCCCTGGTTGGCACTTTCTTCTCCATACTTATGCAAAGTTTGTGTGTTCTATAAGTCCAACCTACTGACTGCTCTCATTCAATTCTTGACGTTTATTTATTCCTAATTCCACAACAAAGAAGGGAAGAGAGATTGTGCCTTCCCTCGTTCTCCCATCAAACCTATATAATTCACGAAACAAGAAGGACCTCTACTTTGGGGTATTAAAAACTAGTATAAATCGCCCACTTTAAAAGTGGGCCAGCTGGCCCCACATGGGTTAGAAGGAAAAAGAGAAAGAAAAACCGATAAAAGGACCCTAGAAGGGGCCCGGAAATTATAGTGTTGGAGTTACCTCTTAAAGTAAAGAACCTCTTTGGGAATCCCATAGGGATGTATATACTGCCCTCACCCTCTCAATGAGTCGCATGCTTCATCATAGGCCTGCTATGACAGACTGATGCAGACCAACGTCCATGGAGGAGCGGAAGGAAAAATACAGACTATGGAAAGGAAAGAGTTTTGAAGGTAGGGATCCCTATTGCAGAGAAACATCTAAAACTGTCTAAGTGGATATCCGAGACCTTTATTATGGTTCCACTTGGCAGGATTAAAAAGGAAATTAATACGGAATATGGGAAAAGTAATATCACTATTACCCTGTCTGCAGTATCAACAAGTTTCTGCACTCGATTGCCGCCCAGTAGGGTCGATGGCATTCATCAAGATACAGATCCCTAAAAAAAGTCCTAGTAATGTTCCCTCCTAGTCTGATCACTAGGTGTGGGGGACTTATTGGTGGCAATACTTGCCCTTTTCGTTGACACACATCATCTGCGTATCCTAGTTTCATCAATGATGATCCTAACTCGGGGACAGAGAGGGGACACCGTCCTATAGTCACACTTACATCAAGGTATGGGTGTTTCCAAATTGGCCACTCTGCTACCGCCAACGATCTGGTTTGTGTATTCCTCCCAGATTGACCCCACCATAGCCTTCGTCTCACAGTGTCAGCAGTAAGGTGAGATGGATTTGGGAGTCTTATGTCAGGAGAGACTGCATTAAACACCAAAAGAGGGAGAGGCTTTCTCCCTTAACTACCTCTAAACTTGTTGTGGGTAACACGTCTGAGAAAGAATGAAGCAAGTAATGGCAAGGGTTTTCCTTATGCTACACATGGACCCTCTGTCTCCTATTGAAGAACCGGGCTTTTTAGTACCCAGCGGTGCCAGGGGCACGCCCAAAGTCTTCGGGTTCACCTGTCTTAGAATACAGAGACACGAGGTACTTCTTGGTGGCGTCAAAGATTGAATTTTTTTGGCTGCAGCCAGAAACAGAAGTCCACGAAGTACAACACCGCGTATATTCGTAGGAGACTGCTCAAATTTGCAAAAACTAGTCATCCCTTTTATGCCAAAAACCCACATTCTGGACAAACACCCATTATTGACAATTTGTCCAATCATAGGCATTATTACAGAAGGTATCGCATAACGACAAACCCACTTTTCGGTTGTCCAGCCCACCATCAATTATACAGAAAAAACACAACATTCCTTCTTACACAAGTCAGTACCCATAATAAAAGGACCACAACCCATGTCATAAAAGAGGCCATAAAGGAAGAAAATAGAAACAGATACAGAGCAAGATAAGGGATGTGTGTGTATATCAAACTTTACAATGTCCTGTGCTCTGATCCTTAATCTTGATCAGCTATAGGGCAAGGAACTGGTTCAGCAAGGTCAGCTTCAGGCAACGAGGTCAGTTCAATTGGTTCATCCAAAAGTTAGCACGAACTCGAGCCGACGTGTACGTGTACCAAGGACTCGTTCGGCCGCAGTCGACAGCCTATGTGAGGGCAACCAAGAAATGGCTGCCATGCACAAAATGGAACCCATGGTCCGGAACGAAATCTGCGAATACATAGTGAATCTGTAGGTCTAGTAGTACGAGATCACTCGTACTTGCCGAACTCACTAGTTACGGTTTGCTACTATCAAATTTGTAACAAAACCATGCTATTTATAAAACGGGTTCAGAATTCACGGAACCACACTATCTTATCTAGTGTCTGTTTTGCTACAATGGACCCCAGAAGTCTTTGGGAGAAGTCCTGTACTTCACATTGCTGTCTGGGGCTCTCTCCAACCCCCATTGTAGGTGCTACTCAATTTAGGAAATTCAAATTGGATTCCCTTGTGACCAAACCACAAGTAACACACACACACTACACCATACTTCAGCTCACTCACACGTTACACTCACATGCATTATCAGCAGACATGCAGAACAATAAAAAAAAGAAAAAGGAGTGACCAGTAGACAACTCTCCTTGACAGACAACAGGTAAAAAGGCCTATTGTGCTGCTATATCCAGTTGCTGCTTCCACTGTCACAGTAGTTGCGCTAAGAAAGAGTATGCATATTGTGTGTGCAGCAAGGCCACAGTGCCCAGCTCTGAGTCCCATTCTGTGTCACAACGAATCCTCAATCCACATGCACAATTGTCTTATAAAATGAGGTGAAAATCAAGAACCCAGAGAAATTTTCTCTGGGAAACTCACGGCATGTGCGAACACCCTCCAGATCTATGTAGATAATCTTTCCCTAAATTATATAACACATTGGTTAAGCTCATACATATATTTAGGACTAAGCCCACATGCTCAAATGCATTGCCACTTGTCAGTACCTTTGTAAACACAGGTTGGTAAAGCATAAAAGGCTTGGAGTTGGCTGTGAGCCGTTTGATTTTCCAGTGCTTGTTTGTTTTGTCATGGTTTTCATAAAACGTTATTGTTGGAGGAGCTGCAGGGCCCTAATCAATATTTAAATAATGCTACAATTAAAAAAGAATTTTGGTCTTAAAAACTACAAATTGTCATATGGGACAAAACTGAGCTTATTTGTGTGCAGAGGTGCTGCGCTGATAGTTAAGATAGGTAACTGCTAAAGTGTGCTGATCTTTTGGGCCAAGCTGTATGCTGTAGTGGGTGTGAAAAAATTGTGAATGACACAACAAAAGACCGATTGATGAAAAGAACTGGTTGAAAGCATCTAGAACTGAGTATATTATACATTGAATTTTAATAATATCAAATGTTTGTGGCTCACACTGGACCTAAAAAGGTCAATTTTATCAACACACAGCTCAACACTATACATTTTCAGGCAAAATCCACCCTCTGGTGCTTATTTCAGCATCACCTTTTATTTGCATTTTCTTTATTGTAATGACCGTACAGGAAGACTCTGCACCTTTCAATAACAGAAAACCCAATAAAATAGCAAGAGCAAACACGCATTGGTATAGACAATAGGTTGGCTTTGCCAATGTGTTTTAGCCGTGATGTACACACCAGCATAGCTGCTGTTCAACATGGCTAAAAGTTAGTCGCATAGAGGAGCGTGGAGTTGAATGTCTTAGAGTGGGGTAGAGTGGTGAAGAGTGGAGTACAAAGGTATAGATTAGAGTGGAGTGTGTGGAGTTGAGTTTCGTGGAGTGTCGTGGAGTGTCATTGAGTGGAGTAGAATGCAGAGGAGTAGAGTGTTGTAGAGTGGAGTAGAGTGGCATAGAGTTGAGGAGTGCAGAGTGGGATAGAGTGTCATAGAGTGGAGTGGCATAGAGTGTCAGAGAGGAGTAGCATGGCATGCCATACAGTGAAGTGGTGCAGAGTGGCGTACAGTGGAATGGTTTAGAATTGAGTAGAGTTGAGTAGTGGGTTCTAAAAGAGAGTGGAGTAAAGTAGTATAAAAGGAGTTGTGTGCAGAGGAGTAGAGTGGAGTGGCATAGAGTAGTGCAGAATGTTGTAGAGTGACATAGAATCAAGTAGAGTGTCCTACAGTGGAATGGCATAGAGTTGACTGGAGTGTTGAGAGTGAAGTGATGTAGAGTGAAGTGTCGTAGACTGGAGTGGTGTAGAATTGCTTGGAGTAGAGTGGCATACAGTGGAGTGGTGTGGCACAGAATGGAGTAGTGTGAAGTAAAGTAGAGTGGAGTTAAGTGTTGTAGAGTCGAGGGACATAGAGGGGAGCAGTGTACTGTGTAGGGGCGTAGAGTGCAGGGTTATTGAGTGGAGTAGAGGGTCATATAGTGGAGTGACATAGAGTAGAGTGTCATAGAGTTGCATATAGTGGAGTGGTGTAGAGTGGTGTATGGTAGTAGTGTTTTAAAGAGTGGAGTGGCAAAGAATGGTGTAGAGTGTTGTAGATTGGTGTGGAGTTTTGTATTGCAGACGTAGAGTAGAGTGGAGTAGAGTTGAGCGGTGTAGAGTGGAGTGGCATTGAGTGAAGTAAAGTAGTGTGGAGTGGCTTAGAGGTAATTGTGTAGAGTGGAGTAGAGTGTTGTAGAGTGGCATAAAGTGGTGTAAAGTGTCGTAGAATAGACGATCATAGAGTGGAGGGTTGTAGAGTGGATGGTCGTAGAGTGGAGGGTCACAGACTGGTGTGGAGCACAGTGGCGTAGAGTGGAGTGTGTAGAGTGTAGTGGAGTGTCATAGAGTGTTGTAGAGTGGAGTGGAGTATAGTCATAGAGTAGAGTGGCATAGAGTAAAGCAGAGTGGCCTAGAGTGAAGTGTCATAGAGTGTTGTAGAGTGGAGTGGCGTAGAAGGGCATAGGGTGCAGTAGAATGTTGTATAGTGGATTAGAGTGGCATAGAGTAGAATGTCATTGAGTGGAGTGGGGCACAGAGGAGGGGAGTAGAGTGTTGCATAAAGTGGAGAAAAGTGTTGTATAGTGGAGTTGCGTAGACTGAAGTACCGTGGAGTGGAGTGTAATGGCATACCGTAGAGTGGAGAAAGTGTCAAAGAGTACAGTGGCTTTGCATGGAGAAGCATAAAGTGGAGTAAAGAGGCATGAAGTGTCATAGATTGGAGTGTCATAGAGTGGAATGCTGTTGAGTCGACTGTTGTAGAGTGAAATGGTACAGAGTGAAGTGGCATTGAGTGAAGTGGCATGGACTGTTGTAGATTGGAGTGTCATAGAGTTGAATATCATACTCTGAAGGGGCGTAGAGTGGTATATAGTGGCCTAGAGTGAATGGGTATAGAGTGGTATACAACAGAGTAGAGTGGAATGTTGTAGAATGGAGTGTTGTAGAGTGGAGTATTGGCAAAGTGGAGTGTCATAGAATAGGATAGAGGGGAGTGTCGTAAAGTGGAATAAAGTGTCGTGGAGTGATATGAAGTGGAGTACGCAAGGTGTGGTAGCTTGTTGCCATTACAGACAACACATTTTCCATTGAAATGACCCTTACATTTGTGCATACAGTTTTACTGATAAAACTATACAGCTCACACATAATGTGTGGAAATGGCATCACCTAGTATAGTGATTTGTTTAGATCATATTAAAATATTTGTTTCCAACACAATTCAGAAGTACCAAAACATGTGCTTCATTTGTGCTTTCCTAATTCTGATATATTCTTAAATATTGGCCCAATGCATTGACAGACATTTCAATTTTGCAGCATGCTAGAAGAAAAAATTTCCTTTCCTATCCCAATATTCAGCAAGATTGTCCCATAAATCCTCTTGCTTTGAAGTCAGCAAAACAAAAATAAACACCAAGCTCCCTCGGAAGCCAGAGCTTAACATTTGACTTCTGACTTGGAAAGCAGAGCAAATATGAGAAGAAGAGAAAAAAATGTAAAGCCCTGTTTACAGAAAGCAAGCACTCATGTAAGATGTCAAGGAGCGATGATCAACAGTTTGTGATCCTCGGGAGGGACAAAGACAAGCTAGACAGCCTCTAACAAAAATAGCCAGCAAACAGAAAGAAAGCAAATGTGAGTTACAAACCAAAAAACAAATGGTAAGTAATGGGGGAATGCATTCCAAGTGAAGGTTTCAGAATGTCCCCAAGAATTCTTCTCGCAACCAGGCAGCTACAATGATGGTAGGCTTCCTCCTCAAAAGAAAAAAGTAATATTAACCGCAATGGTATGTATATTAACATAGTAAATAAACCTGGTGTATTATGCTACAGATCAGGGCTTCTGCAAGGTAGTGTCAGAAATTAAGTCTATGTAGGAATTTTTACTCAAGAGACTAAATGGCAAATTTAAATGGTGCATTGGTAATAGGGAGCTTGAGACTGACATGTTTGAGTTAGAGAGAGGAAAATAGTGATTGTCTGCAACACACAGCAAGTAAGAAACAGAGGGATGTGAATGACAGAAGGTGGCAAAGAGTATGAAGGGTTGTAGTGTGTGAGAGAAGAGAGAGCAAGAGTGTGTGGTGTCTATGTGTGTGGGTTCAAGTGAGTGAGCGTGGGTACAAGACTGTGTGTGAGTGAGAGTGGAATGGTAAGAGGAGGAGGATTTTCTAGAGCGAAGATTCAGAAGAAGGTAAGACAAGAGGATATGTAAAAGAAAACTGTGACAAAGGCATGGGAGGCCATAGTACAATCATGGTGAGGAAGAAATTAGGCTACTTCTTTTTGATGTGGCAGAGGAAACTGACAGGCAAGGAGGAGAGGATGGTGTGAGAGGATGAATGATTAGTATAAGAAAGGGTGAGAGAGGAGGAGGAAGCATGCATTTAAGAAGAGTAATAATACATCTATACTACTATAATAAAGGAAGAACTTTCAGCGTTTGAGGCGGGTAAACTCGGGAACCACAGTGCCAATCCACACACCCGATACACCGTTGAAATTGTCAGGGTGTGTAGATGGTTATAGGCTATATAAATCTTTTAAAAAACTTGATTTAGAAAATGTACAGTAAAAAAAAAGTTTTCCCTCCGAAGAAGCGCCGGCCGCGACGTGCGTGCTCACGTCAGGAGCGCGGGGAGGAGCGGCGTCCAGGAGCGCGGGGAGGAGCGGCGTCCAGGAGCGCGACGAGGAGTGGCGGACATGGCGTGGGGGAGGAGCGGTGACGTGAGGAGCAGCGGACAGGCCAGCGGCGGTGCGAGCAGTGGACAGGCGGGAGGAGCGGCGGCTCAGGTAAGGGGACCCATGTCGGGGCAGGCAGGGGTCGGGGCAGGCGGGGGTTGGGGCAGGCTGGGGTCGGGGCAGGCGGGGGACGGGCCGGGCGGGGGCCCGGGCTGCTGCACAATGTCGGGGCGGGCGGGGGTCGGGGGAGCCTGTTGCACCTGGACAAGGTCGGGACGGGCTGCTAGTATTACATACATTTGTTAAATTCACACATACTGAGAGTGCTTACTGTGCAGTTGAAGTAAGATTGAATGATATACTACAGTTCCCAAAATACAAAGTGCGAGTAAAGGTCTGAGATCATGTGAATGTTTCATCTGACTTTTTCTATTCAAACCAAAGCAATAAGTAAGAAACAATGAAACACCCACCTGCCTTTCATTTGACATATGTTCCACATCATTTATTTTGGGATTTTGTTTTCACTTACCTGGTATGTTGGCTGGTTTGGTCAAGACGTGTCAATGACATTTCAGATATTGCTTTCTGCAGTAAAGTGCTTTCTATGACTGCATCCAAATGTGAGGTGGGCGACTCTGTCAATGGTGCCCATCCACTCCTTTCTGTAGAGTAATATTTTTAGGCCGCCACCTACCAGACAGCACAGCTGTCTGCCTATGCAAAAGACATATTGGGGACTTTCAGAAAGGTGACCTAGGAATATATTCTGCCCATGGCGTGCTTTTGGCTTTGTGGTTTTTAACTCACGTTTTCTGCCTGTTTGGCATGAGTTTGTACCTCCCCATGCTAAAGCTGTGTTTATAGTATTCTTCCACAAACTCGTTTTCTGTAATAAACAGGCATTTAAACCTTCTTCTTATCTCGTCACATTTGTTAGGCATTCAAAGACTAAGGTCAAATGTCAAGCTATTTTTTCGTGGGATCCTGATGTTTATTTTGCTTTCTGCTGACTTCAAAGTGAGAGAGTTTATAGGAAAGTGGAATCCAATGTACTTTATCCATGAAGCTTGCTGGTGCCTCCTTTTTTTATTTTAATGTAGACATAGCCATCTCAAAAGGTAACTCATTCTTCAGCTGCACAAAACATTTGCACGTTTTCTGCAAACTTCTTCTTCTTTGGTGAGTCCATTTAATTGGTGAAACTGTTTAAAAATGCTTGGTTTTCACTTTGATGGGTAAAGCATATGCTTTATGTATGACAACCGTGGTAACTCGTTTTAGATAGTTGGATAAGTTTAAAGTCACTTTGTATGAGAGCTTTTGTATTCATGTTTAGTTACACAATAATTATGTATTCCATCAGCAACTGTGCCTTTTTCTAAACAAATATACTACTGGATATAAACGATTTACTTCAAGCACTGGGGCCATGAATGATTTTAATGGCGCAGCAGGTGCAGTGGCTCAGGGCCCAAAAAGTTTAGGAAACCCACTGAACACTGAATATTGCGATATTTTACTACTAAGCAAGCAGTCACAAGTGCAGTTGCATTGCAGGCACTAGGGTCATGATTTGAATGGTGCAGCAGGTGCAGTGGCACAGGTCATAAATGTCTAGAAAACCCACTGATCATCGATTATTGCTATATTTTACAAATAAACAAGCAGTTACACATGCAGTTACCTTGCAGGCACCAGGCTCATTATTTCAATGGTGCAGCAGGTGCAGTGGCACAGGGGCCAAAATATCTAGGAAACCAAATGAGCACCTATTATTATTATAAGTTACTACTAAACAAGCATTTACTCATGCAGTTATCTTGCAGGCACAAGGGTCATTATTTGAATAGTGCAGCAGGTGCAGTGGGACAGGGGCAAAGGTCTAGGAAACCCACTGAACACCCATTATTGCTATATTTTACTACTAATAAAGCAGTCAGAAGTGAACTTACCCTGAAGGCACTAGGGTCATAATTTGAATAGTGCAGCAGATGCAGTGGCACAGGGCCAAAAGCTATGAAACCCACTGAACACTGATTATTGCGTTATTTTACTACTAAACAAGCAGTCAGAAGTGCTTTTTTGGTTCTTTTGAAACCATTGCACCCAAAGTAACACATAGCAAAAAACTAGACTGTAATTGTAGAGGTAACCTATTGGACATTTCTGTCTACCTACAACTCATGTTTCATTCAACGATTTATATGGCCTATTTTCACCGTTTTGTATGGTCCTAAAATTCTTCTGAATCTAGACGCACTAATACCTTGGCAAAGGCATTCTCCATTCTAGAACATTAGCACTTCAACGGTTATAAACATTATAGAAATACTTATAACTCACCATATAGTATTTCATACCATGCATTGGCAAAGCCAATAGTTCTCGTGTGTGAGATATTTGATATTTGATATTTGAGGGGGTATTGACTTTGTCAATGTTTTTAGCCATTTTATACAGCAGCAGTAGCTTCAGTCCAGCGTAAGTGAAAACATTTTTCCAAAATCACTATCACATGGAAAAACCCTGGTTGTGTCATTAAGCTTTTTTACATTCCTTTCGTCCATTTGCAACCTAGCTACAAAACATAAGCACAGCCAAGAAAGCTCACATAGGCAAGACCTATTAGTTTTGCCAATTCTTGTTTTTCTTTGGTAAAGAAGCACAATTCACACCGTCTCTTTCTCATTTCTACCACACTCCTAGAGGTCACAGGCAAGGCACTCATTTGTTCCTGGATTCTGTTCCATATTTCCCTTCTTGTTGTCTTAGGCACAGTAATAAATGACTTGCGAAAAACTGCTCATTATGGACCTCACACTCTTCAGCCAAACCCAACTCACTAAACGTGTGCGTTTTTTGTGCACCACCTCCTTCCTTTTTTGGTCTTCAAAAATAATTTCTCAATGTATGGCTAATTCTTTTGCATTCTACGTGTTTCTTTTCCTGCTGTCAGCACTCAGAAGTGAAAATTCTAACTCACTTTCTGGTTGTGAGGTCATCAGTCAAAGCCAGCGCAATGGTCGCACTTTACTGTTTCGCTAACAGCAATTCTTCAAACGAAGAAATCAGAATTTGTGAATGTTACCAATTTGCTGATTAGAATTTACCAATAATGATAATAATATTGTGAATCACATTTTTAACTTTGGACTCTTAAGTACATCATGATTTGCATTTCAGAAATTGATGTTTATTAAAACTCACAGTTTTCAATTCGCAAAACATTATGCTAGTACGTCGGGCCACAAAAGAGGAGGTTTGAGAAAGAGCAAACTGTGTATGAGACAGGGGAGAGGGCAGGGGCAATTTATGGGGAAGAGAATATTAGGCCCCTAAAAGAGGAAGTTGAGAAAGAGCAAACTGTGTATTAGGCAGGGGAGTGGGCAGGGGAAATTTTTGGGCAAGAGAACACATGTATAAGATGCTTGTATCAAACCCAATTTCGTGATTCAAAAACCTGTTACCGAATTGCAAAATGGGCTTGTGATTCTGTAATTGAAAGGGGTGTGTTAAGGGTGTCCCTTCTAAATAGCGAATCGCAGAGGTATGTAAGAATGTTTTGTGACTATGAATGCAATCACAAAACATTTGCAATTTAACACCAATTTCAAGTAGGTGGTAATCCATTCGCAAATGGGAAGGGGTCCCAAGGGACTCCTTCCCCTTTGGGAATGGTGGCGAATATGATTTTTAACAACAGGGCTGCATTAAATGCGCTGCATTAAAAAAAAATGTTTGCTTTATTTTCAAGCGATCACAGACATGGTGGTCTGCTGATCCCAGCAGGCCTCCATCCCCATGATTTTAGCGGCTCCTAGGGTGTCACAAATTGCTACCTACCTCATTACTATTAATGAGGTAGGTTGATTTGCGAGGCCCTACTGATTGCTAAATTTAAACTCTTGGAATTTCATACATTTGGAATTGTGGAAAATTGCAATTAGCTAATCTCTATTCCAAATCCCCTAAAGGAGGAGGTTGAGAAAGAGCAAACTGTGTATTAGACAGAAGAGAGGGAAGGGACACCTTCTGGGAAAGGGATCACTAAATGGAAGCCTAGGCTGCCACCAGACGCTAGCATGTAACTAGTAGAGACTGATAAAGTGGCTACATATTTTAAGTGGTGAAACAGAAAGCTATGCCTTAATATAGGGTGGCAAAAATCCTGGCACAGGTGATGATGTGGAAGATGACAGTTTGGAGACAGAAGGAAGTATGAGAGAATGTAGGTGAGAGATAGAGGGAGTGATCAAGGGAAAAAAGCAAAAACAAATGTGTAAGAGTACCTGTAAGAGTGTGGTGGGAAAGAAGAAGGCAAGTGAAGCAGGTGTGAATGAAGCATGTGGAAGCAAGGGCAAGAGAAGAGGGTAAAAGACAAATGAAGGTTAAGCAAGAGATTGTTAAGATGAGATGATACTGAGAAGAGAAAGAAATTAAAACAGAAGAGGTGAGCAGGAAGAGAGCGTTGAAAAAGAGAAAGAATGGGAGGAAAGGAGATAATGGATAGCGTGTGAGAGAGAAAATGTATAGGTGGAGTATCTAGTAGACAGAGAACAGAATGGTCAGGGAAGGGGTGTGAACATAAGAGCAGCATAGATGAGCATTTTTTGTTTTGCCATTTTGTATCTAAGTGGTACTCCTAAGCACTGACCACACTTCTGCCCCTTTTACACAACGGCCTCAGCCTGTAAAAGTCTTATGTTCATAGACAACCATGCATGTGAGTTGCAAGATTATGCACTGTAGGGAGTGACAGCAGTAAGACTGCAGGATATGACAACACTAGGAGTTGTAGTAATGACGCAGGACGACGATCACAGCAGGGCTTTTAGAATATGGCATAAACCTCACATTAAATGGAAACATAGCAGGCAAGATGCTCAATATAATTTCTGACACCTTCAGCCAATTCTAGCTTTTTAGCCAATATCGCTTAGCATGTTGGGATTTCTGATCTGACATTCCCAGTGTGAGATGCAAAACTACAAGCCCCAGAATGGAATATGGTTTTGGCTGAAATGCCAGGACTGGCTCATTGTATCCTGCCATCAAGTCAATTGGCATAGATGTGGAAAGCAAAATAAAATTCAAAATGTGGTTTATTGCCCTTTTTCCTGGGGACGGGGACCTAAAGAGTTCAACAGTCAAGTGTGTGGGAAGGCAGAGATACTGTGAAGTCCAAATAAGAGGGCACACCCAGTCCAGATGAAGGAAATCCACTTTATTAAGAAGGTATCTGTAGAGAACCCATCCACATCAAGGTAAGGAAGCAACCGACATCCACCCGAAGCACATTCCCCATTAGCAACCACCCTACCTTTTATATCTCTATATCACAACATAGTTACATAGTATAGCTAGAGAACACCACATCACCTCCCTCACCCAATATGACATCAACAAAGAACAAATTAGAACCCCTTTTTACATAAGCCAACTCCCCCATAAAACCAAAACCAGTTGCTTTAACCCCTTCGCTGCGGTGGCTATTCCGCCGCAGCGCTAAGGGGGAGGCGGGGCCGGGCGGCGGTCCCGTGCTCGTGACGGAACCGCTCCGTCACGGCCCTCGGGTGAACTGTGCTTGTGACGGAACGGTTCCGTCACGGCCCCGCCCGCCCATTAGAATGTCAGCACAGGCGCGGAATTCGCGCCGCGCAGGTGCGGCGAGCGGGCCGTGACGGAACCGTTCCGTCACCAGCACAGCCCACCCGAGGCTCGTGACGGAACCGTTCCGTCACGAGCATGGGAGGGGTTAAAAAATTACAACCAACAACAATATACTTATACTTATATGTAGCCACTAGAGCTTAATGTCTGCAATGCTATTTATCACCAAAGCTGTGTTCCCACCATGGGCTATGAAATTACACTGCTGAAGGTCCAAAAATGGGGTACTTTACCCAAATTCTGATGCGCTTATCCATGTTAATATTTAATCAATGTCCCTAACAAATGTTGCAATTTATTCATGTTTGTAAACATGTTTTCGGAAACATAGAGAGTACAAATGCCAAGTTATATGCATGCATACTATACTTTACTGCTTTATTGCTCATCTGTTTAATCTATATAAAGTTTTCTTCAAATACCATGTAACTTTACTGAGAGCAGTATACCTAACACTGAGG
Source organism: Lissotriton helveticus (assembly GCF_964261635.1). NCBI lineage: Eukaryota > Metazoa > Chordata > Amphibia > Caudata > Salamandridae > Lissotriton > Lissotriton helveticus. Next base: position 896,530,333 of record NC_136072.1, on the reverse strand, counting down.
TTCCGTGATTTTGAACCAGACTCCATTTTGTTTGAGTTGTTCAAGACGCCATTTTTGTGTTGCCCTCACGTAGGCCGTGGAGGTAACCGAACGAACAAAGTTGCATGGGCCTCATTGTTCATGTATGCATTAACAGGCCCTTTTCTGACTTGTGAGTGAATTGCAGAGAAACTGACCTCTTCACCTGAAACTGACCTCGCAAAATCAATTTCCCTTAAGTTTGATTCTTGTCTAAAATTGCCAATCAATGTCCAGGATATCGTTAACTTTTAGTTTCCTTGCACATATCTTATCCTAATCAGCATCTGAATTGTTTCTTTCCTTACGACTTTTCATTACATGGGTAGTGCTTTCAATTATGGGTTTGTCCGGCTTGCAAAAATTGAATTTGGGACAGTCCTAATAATTAACTTTTGGGTTGGGTTACTGTAAATTGGGTTTTTGTTAATGTGATACTCAGTTAGAAAATGTGTCCTATTGGTCAGAATTTTGCACAGTGGGTGTACATTTATAATGAGAATATGGGGCCACATGCATCAACCTATTTAGGAAGTGCAAACGGTGCGAATCGGTAAATTCGGCCGTTAGCGATTCCTAAATACGTTTTTGGGATGCATCATACATTTTTGTGAAAATCGCTATTTTTAGTGATTTCCAAAAATGCGATTGCTTTTAAGGAATCGCAAATTTGCGATTCCTTAAAAGCCATGCATGATTGTTTTTCAAATTGCGAATTAGCAATTAGGGGGTGCAAATTACCACAAGGTTGAACCTCGTGGTAATTTGCGAAAAGTTATGAAAATGCTCAAAAATGCATTTTTTAAACTTTCATGTTACAAACACACATGTCCTTAGGACATGTGTGTGTGAAACATGCACTTTAAAATACATTTCAGGGGTGCAGGGGGGGTCCTTTGGACCCCCCTCTGCACCCTTGCAATGCATCAAACAAATGGGATTCGCAAAATAAAAAAGTGCAAAACGGCATTGATTCCTTTGGGCCTCTAAGCCCATAGGAATCAATGTAATTCCATTCCTTAATTGCGATTCGCAATTAAGGAATCGCAAATACCGAAATTAAGAAATCCTAAAAACTTTTAGGATTTCTTGATGCATAGGATTTTGCAATTCCTAAATTGCGATTCCTTAATTTTCGCTATTTAGGAAATGCAAAATCCTACATTGATGCATGTGGCCCCTGGTGTATAAAAAGTGATGTCTTGCTCTATGAAAATTGAACAGTTTCCTGAGTTGTACACCGTGTTGTATTGCTTGGTTTACTGTTACTAGCTGCAGCTAATAAATTTGATATTTGACGCCATCCAGAAGTATTCCGTGTCTCTATATTCCAAGACAGGAGAATCCGAAGACTTCGGGTGTGTCCCTGGCACCGCTGGGTTCTAAGACAACCCGGTTCTTCAGTTGGCGCCCAACGGTGGGGCGACTTCAGCCGTACCGGTCCAAGCCTGAGGATCGTGAGGAGCCACGTGAGGAAATTCTGGAGGAAGGCCGCCATTTCATTGACCACTGCATGTCGACGTGGACCGAAGGTCTTTTCTGCGAGGCTTCCCGCTTTCCAACGGCTACGAAGGACTGCTGCCCTGACTGTCGCCCTGACTTGGACCCTTGATTAATCCTTTGTAAAGCGAGACGATAGACGGTCTTCTGGTGGCGTGACAGATATTTTGGTTAAGTATAAGTGGGTCGCTCCCACGACTTTGTTTTGGTTCTTGGTTTTGATTCGGTTCTTGCAAAAATCGAAGCCGAGGGGCTCGTATATTTACGAGTGTATCGATAGTTGATAACCCCTTGAAGTTTGAAGCTAGATTAGTGAGCTATAAGATGCCTGGTATTAGCAAAATTAGGAAATGGTTTAGTTGTGGTTGCAACAGGGATTCCTGATTGGAGGATTCGTGTCCGATACCTCCGGTTGGAACTCCGACTTATGAGCTCTATTCAAAACACGGAGTGGGTCCTATTACTTATAATGAAGTATGGGTCCACTATACAAAAAAAGATGGTGTTTTACGATGGCCCCAACATGGTAGTTTTGAATTAAATATTTTAGATAATCTGGAAGTTGCGCTATTTAAGAAGAAAGCCTGGCCGGCAATGTTTGACTCTTTCCGCCTCTGGCGTAAGGAAGCCAAACAGCGAGAAATTAAGCAAGCAAAAAGAGATAGGAAAGATAAGAATATGTCAGTACTACAAGCTGCTAGGCAGTTTAGGGAAGATGGAGAAGAGCGTGCGAGTGAAGTCTCAGATAGACAACGTTGCATGGCCATAGATAAATGTTATCCGGCTTTGCCGCCTTCTCCTCCGAAAGTAATTGAAGATCTTGAAAAAGATCCTTTGATCTCTCATTTACTGAGATTGCCACTCCCTTATGTGCAGGGTGCTACTGCGCCTCCATTACCCCCGGTTGTTCCACCCTTTGTTGTTCAACTTCCTGCTGTTGTTCAGCCACCCGGTGCTCCACAGATGGTTTTGCCTCCTACTGCGCAACCCACTCTAGGGTCGCCAGCTTTGCTACCAGCTTTGCCTCAAACTCCTTTGCCTTCTACTTCTGCATCTTCGACTCCTACTGCTCTTGTTCCTACACCTCTTTTGCCTCAAAATACTTATTCTCCTGTTCTTATGTCTGCTTCTTCTCCTTCTGCTCGAAAACGAATGACTGAGACTGTTGCTAATCTGTTGTATCCATTGTTTGGGTCACTGAGTATGACCCCCGTTTCGGAACGAAAGCAGAGTCGTAGTCAGCTTCCTAGTTCCGAGGAATGGACAGTGTTGGATTTGTTGGCTCGTAGATGGATTTTAAATGCTTCCAGGTATAATTTGCCAGCGGTTATAGATGTTTTCTTTCAGTGGGTGCCGCCTAAGCAAAGGTATGTTTTTGATGTAATGTGTACTTTTCTCCGTCAGGAATGGGAAGATAATGAGTTGGGTCCGATCGTGCTGGAAGTGCTTGATGTTCAGTCTGAATCTGCTAAAGGGACGATAGTGGAATCTGATGTTACAGATGCCGTGGAGAAGATACTTGTTTTTAGGTCTAGATTACCGCCTCAGACATTGTACGAACCTGATTCTTCTGTTAGGAGGAAAGTGAAGCAGTATCCTATGAGAGAGGTTCCCCCTGTATGGAGAGAGGTAGTTGTTGCTAATGTTAACCAGGGTATTCAGGATGTACCGGCTCATTTTCAGCGAGTATGGGTACATGTCCCGTGGAAAAGAGCAGAGGTCTTGGCTCTTAAGCAGACCTTACCTGACCCCCGTAAGAATCCTGCCGGTTATTACAAGGAGTTGTCTCAGACAGTTGAAGCGTGTATTATGAATTTAGCTGACATAGATATGTTAATGGGTAATGTAGTTCCTCAACCTTTGTGTGCGAAGATTCGTCATGAGAATCATGCGCAAGAATTAGAAGATACGTGGGCTAATATTGTTGCTGCAGATGGTCGGCAAGTAGGAGGTGCCAAACCTGAGCCCTTAGTTGCAGAATTACCAGGTAGGATTATTAATTTGATGAAAACTATGATACCTCCTTTGCGAGTGAATTGGGACAAGTTAGGAGCATGCAAACAAAAGAAAGACGAGAGTGTGTCTGATTTCTTCACGAAGGTTTGAAGAAACGTTTATTGATCATAGAGGTCAGGACATGAGTACTGAAGGTGGTCAAAGGTTGTTTGTGGACAAATTTGTCTTTAATTTGCTTCCCGAACTTTCTAATAAGTTAAAGGACTCTGAGAGTTCATGGGCTGTTTCTTCGTCGGCCCAGATAATGGCTACTGCACAATATTATCAGAATAGGGATAAAGATGAGAAGGATAAAACAGAGAAGAAAACTAAAGATCTAAAGACGAAGGTTCTTTTGCAGCAAGCTTATCCGCCTCGTCAGAATCAGCCTCAGTTTCAGCAACCTCCACAGTTTCAGAGATTGTTACAGAAGCCTGAGCCTTATGCTCCGCGATTCTTTCCTGGTAGTAATCAGTGTGCTTACTGTAGAGAGGAAGGTCATTTTAAGAACAGTTACCCGGCTTTGTTACAGCGTGCGAATGGCGTATCTGGTCAGAGAGGTCATGGTGGTTTCCAGCAAGTTCCTAGGGGTAGGGGACGTGGTGTGTTACCCCAGAATGAGCGTTCCTCTTCCCTTCAGAATTCTGCGAATTATTTTGACAGACAGAATGTTCCGAGTGTTCAGTCTGCACAGTACTATGTTGATGATTGTTATGTCGAGAGTGAGAGTGCTGGTTATAATGATAGTTAGGACAGCCATGGGCAAAGTGAGGGAGTAGTGTCAGTTCCAGTAGACCAGAGTGGACCTTATGTTGAAGTGATTACATCAGGTGTGGCAGAACCTTTTCTTTTGGATACTGGTGCGACGAGGAGTTCTATTATGCACTCTAAACTTCCTGGCGCACCTTTGTCTGGCTTGACCAATGTTTCCATAGGATTTTCAGGCGCCCCAGTTCGTAATCCGGTTTCTAGTCCTTTGTCCCTTTCTATTGGTCCTTGTGAATTGGAAGCTCCACTTATTCTAACGACTGGTTGTCGTGAGAATCTGTTAGGTTTGGACTTGCTGAAAAGACTGCATGCGACATTACATTGCTCTCCTTCGGGAGTACATCTTACCTTGGGTAAGAAAGTGATTTCTCCAATGTATTTGTCTAAAGATTGCCTTCCACTGGAATTGCGTTCTCTTCCTGATACACTTTGGGCTACAGGTCCCAATGATGTTGGTCTTTTGCAGATTCCACCCTATGTTGTTACCCTTAAGTCGAATGCTAGGCTACCTCGTATTCCCCAATATAAAATATCGAGCGATGGCGAGAGAGCTCTTTTGGCGATCATTTATGATTTGGTTGAGAAGGGTGTAATTGAGGAAACGAGAGGTAATGTGTGTAACAGTCCTGTTCTGCCTGTCCTTAAGCGTACTGATGCTTTTCAGCCACCTGTGTACCGGTTTGTGATCGATCTTCGAGAAGTGAATAAGATTGTGGTGCCACAGTTTCCTGTTGTCCCTGATATCACTGCTTTGTTGACTCTGATTCCAGCTTCAGCAGCCTGGTTTTCAGTTATCGACCTGAAGAATGCTTTCTTCAGTATTCCAATTGCTGAGGAAAGTAGAGATATTTTTGGCTTCTCTTTAGGAGGCCGAAGCTTCCGGTTTAAGAGAGCTCCTCAAGGTTATTGTGAAAGTCCCTCCATCTATAGTCAGGCGTTGAAAACTCAGCTTGATGATTTTGTATTGCCTTCTGGTGCTACTCTTATCCAGTATGTTGATGATCTGCTGGTTGCTGCTGATAACAAAGAGATTTGTAAAGAGGCTACTCTTTCTTTGTTACGACATTTGTCTGACCTTCATCATAAAGTGTCATCTTCCAAGTTACAGTATTGCCGACAAGAAGTAACCTACTTAGGTCATCTCTCGTCAAAGGAGGGAAGAAGGTTGACCCCAGAAAGTATTCAAGCGATTGCGCAAATGACTGTACCATCCACACAGAGAGAAGTGCTTGCCTTCTTAGGTATCTCCTCGTATTGTAGGCAATGGATCCCCAACTTTTCCCTGCTAGCGAAACCTCTGTTGGCATTGACTCTTAAAGATACTCCGTATCCTCTCCCTTGGTCTGATGATTGTCAGAAAAGTTTTTCTGAATTACGTGATGCATTGTGTTCTGCTCCGGTGTTGGGTACCCCGGACTACAGTAAACCTTTCACTTTGTATGTTCACGAGAGAGAAGGTTGTGCATTGTCAGTATTGACTCCACAGTTCGGAGACAAGCAACGCCCATGTGCGTATTTTTCAGCGATGTTAGATCCGGTAGCTAAAGCGTTGCCGAGTTGTCTGAGAGCTACAGCGGCAGCGGCTGTTTCTATCCAACAGTCTGCTGGTTTGGTATTGGATAATACGTTGATTGTGATGGTCCCATATGCAGTGGATACTTTATTGATCAGGACCAAGACTCAGCACCTTACTAGTGCATGTCTGTCAGGATATGAGTTGACACTTTTGGCTAGCCATGTGCACATCAAAAGATGTAATGTGTTGAATCCAGCTACATTGTTGCCGATTTCGGTAGAGACAGATGCTCAAGAACAGCATGATTGCTTCCTTCGGACAGAGGAAGAAACGAAGGCTAGAGTCAATTTAAAGGATACTCCTCTTGAGAATGTTGATGGTACTTTATGGGTAGATGGCTCGTGTTTCAAGCTTCCAAACAATGAGACGTCTGCGGCATATGCCGTCACAACTTTACATACAGTTGTTGAGACAGCACGCATAGCACAGAATTCTGAGCAAGCAGCAGAGTTGATTGCATTGACTAGAGCGTGTGTGTTGTCAGAGGGAAAGTGAGTGAATGTCTATACTGATAGCCAGTATGCGTTTGGTGTTGCCCATAGTTTTGGACGTTTGTGGGGAGAAAGAGGATTCCTTACTTCTCATGGTGCGAAAATTCAGCATGGGCAGTTAGTGAATGAACTTTTGGAATCACTTAATCTCCCAAAGAAGATTGCAATTGTGAAGTGTAGTGCTCATAAGAAAGTTGTGGACGATGTAGGTCGAGGGAATGCGTTTGCAGATGAAGTTTCGAAGGAAACAGCGAAAGACATGATGAGCCGTATGTATGTTGCAGGCCCTGCTAATTGGGTTATGGCTGGTGGAATGTGTGAAGACACAATAGAAAGTGTGAAGTCAATTCAGGCTGAAGCTACGGAAAAGGAAGTGAGTACGTGGAGAGAAAGTACGGGTATGTTGGATTCGACGGGTTGTTGGGTTGAGTTGTCAGAACACCAACGATGGTTGTTGCCTGATGCGTATGTGCTCCCAGTGGTTACTATGGCTCATGGAATGGCTCACATTAGCTCGAAAGGAATATGCAAGTTGTTGGCTCCGGTATGGCAGAATGCTGGAATTCCTAAATGTGCTGAGAATTTGGTGAAGCATTGTATGATTTGCTTGATGCATAATCCTGGCATGGGAACCCCAACTCCAGCTGGTCATTTTGCTCCCCCAACTTATCCGTTTAAAGTGATACAGTTAGATTACATACACATGGAGAGATGTAACAATCTGAAGTATGTCCTTGTGGTTGTTTGCGCCTTTTCCAGATGGATAGAGGCTTACCCCTTAAAGGATAATACTGCCTTGTCTACAGCCAAGGTTTTGCTCAAAGAATATTTCCCTAGATTTGGTTTGCCGAGAATTGTATGGTCGGACAATGGGAGTGAATTTGTGGGTCAGATTATGAAGAAAGTGTTTGCTGGTTTGGGTGTTAGGCAGAAAGTTCACGCTGCGAATCACCCCCAGTCAGATGGACTTGTTGAGTGCTATAATGGCACGTTAGAACTGAAACTAGCTAAGATACAAGCGAGCACTGGTCTTACATGGCCGGATGCCTTGCCGTTGGCTCTTCTGTCAACAAGGATGACAGTGCATTCTCGTGTGGGACTTAGCCCATACGAAATAGTTTTTGGTCGTCCAGCGAATGTTTGGGGTGTGCCTCGTCCTAAGAAATACAGCGACATTGAGTACCCTATTTTGGTGGATTACTTACATGACTTGACTGCTAAATTATGTGTTCTTCACCAACAGGTCTATGACAGTTTGCCGAGAGCTACTGCAGATCCAGGCCATACGATTCAATCTGGAGAGTACGTGCTAATGAAGAACTTTCAGCGAGCCAAAAATTTGGAACCGAGATGGACTGGTCCCTATTTAGTTCTGCTGGTAACTCGGACTGCTGTTAGAGTAGCTGGTAAAAAGAATTGGGAGCATGCCACCCACTGCAAACGAGTTCCTTTGCCCTTACCTTATGATAGGTATGGGCACTCCAAGCAATGTTTATCTATGCGAATGAAGCATCTCCTGTACATTCCATCAAAGATAATGCGAGTAATAATGCCTTGATACAAGGAATAGTAGATATGATCAGAGATATTGATGCGTATAATGCTATCCCTAAAGATGAGGTACGAGCATATGTTGGTTGGAACAAGACGAGATATAGTATTAGTCTGACAGAAAAGGAGAGACAGAAAAGGTCTCCTCCTATTTGGATTGTACCCCACCGAGGTCATTTTTGTCTGCAAGGTAATGGTCAGAATCCGAGAGCTCAGCTTGGTAAGAGTGTGTGCGTTCACACCTATGTCTATGCATCCCAGAAATCTCCACCGTTCGTGCCAGCTAAAGGCACGTATTTTGTTTGTCACGACAGAGCATATACATGGTTGCCTCCTGATTTCTCAGGCACATGTTATGTGGCATTTTTGCTTCCCCCTACATACACAGCTGCTTTCAATTACCATAAGACAAGATATGGTAGAGGTGTTATCGATGCGAAAGATACTGTCGCACAAGAAGTTGGGGACTTCTTTAAGGGTTTTCTGCCCTTTTTGGGTCCTATGTCTAATGGTAGAAATATTCGTCAGCTTACGAGAGTGGTCGAGGCCACTATAAATGAGACTGCAGGTGCCCTTAGCAATATTACAGCTGAGCTTCAAGCGGATCGCCTTATGACATTACAGAACTGCTTTGTTTTAGATATTCTACTTGCAGATAGAGGTGGGGTATGTAAATTGATTGGGTCTAGTTGCTGCGTTTTCATACCAGATAACGCCCCGACAGTGTACCAAGCCATCTTGAGGTTACATAAGTCCGCTGAGTCTACACATGTAGACGAAGGGAACTGGTCATTGATAGAATGGTTTTGGAACTGCTGTCTGAGGATGTATGACGTTACAACGCAGGCTATTACAACCCCTGCCTTTACAACGCGGTTTTTACATCGCAGTTGATTACAACGCATAGTGCTTTTGGTTGTTGGATAGTGAATAGTTTAATTTACTATTCCAACTCCAGTCCCCGTGGACACTAGGGAATGTTATTAGATAGTAAATTAACCTATTCCTATTCCCTGTAATAGTTTGCGTTGTAATGACCGCGTTGTAATGGTAGTGCGTTGTAAAAGTTTCGTTGTAAAGGTTGTTTGCCGCTGTCCTAATGGGGATCGAAGATTCTGATGTTTCTTGGTCTGGCTGTAGCAATCCTTTTCTTGTGTTGCTTATGCATCCAGTGTGGTCCCGCCATTTGTAGTCTTTGTGCTACGATCTGTGTGAGAAGACCAGTCCCGAGAGAAGTGAAGGATAATAAGATGATGTTACAGCAACACCTTGATGACCTGATGAGAATAGATATAGACCTGGATTCAGATTGACGTGAGTTTAGGTTATTGCCTACGTAATGGCAAAAGGAGGGGCTGAGGTTCTGTGATTTCGAACCAGACTCCATTTTGTTTGAGTTGTTCAAGACGCCATTTTTGTGTTGCCCTCACGTAGGCCGTGGAGGTAACCGAACGAACAAAGTTGCATGGGCCTCATTGTTCATGTATGCATTAACAGGCCCTTTTCTGACTTGTGAGTGAATTGCAGAGAAACTGACCTCTTCACCTGAAACTGACCTCGCAAAACCAATTTCCCTTAAGTTTGATTCTTGTCTAAAATTGCCAATCAATGTTCAGGATATCGTTAACTTTTAGTTTCCTTGCACATATCTTATCCTAATCAGCATCTGAATTGTTTCTTTCCTTACGAATTTTCATTACATGGGTAGTGCTTTCAATTATGGGTTTGTCCGGCTTGCAAAAATTTAATTTGGGACAGTCCTAATAATTAACTTTTGGGTTGGGTTACTGTAAATTGGGTTTTTGTTTATGTGATACTCAGTTAAAAAATGTGCCCTATTGGTCAGAATTTTGCGTGTGGGTGTACATTTATAATGAGAATATGGTGTATAAAAAGTGATGTCTTGCTCTATGAAAATTGAGCAGTTTCCTGAGTTGTACACCGTATTGTATTGCTTGGTTTACTGTTGCTAGCTGCAGCTAATAAATTTGATCTTTGACACCATCCAGAAGTATTCCGTGTCTCTGTATTCCAAGACAGGAGAATCCGAAGACTTCGGGTGTGTCCCTGGCACCGCTGGGTTCTAAGAAAACTCGGTTCTTCAACACCATGCCAACCATGCATAATCTATCAACACTGTTGGAAGATAAATGATGAGCGAGTCATTGTCCGGAGACTGTAATAATTTTATCTTTTCTTCTATGTTCATTAAATGTTGCTTCATGTGTGACGCTTAAGTCTGTACCTTTAAGAACTCCTTGGTCATATGTTATGATCATGTGACCAAGACCACGGCTGTGGTCGAAACTCAATATTTTCTCTGCTTAAAATAAATAACTCAGTACTGCTCGTCGGTGTGGCTCAAGGATTTTCTTTCATCTTTCTGGTAAGTCTGGGAGGGGAACTCTGCTCCGCTCGCCAAGTGTGCAGAGATTTCCACACTCCGAGTTACACGGAAGTCGCGGAGTTTGAAAAAAGAAGCAGAGTTTTTTTCCTCGCTAGAGTTTGTCAACAACAAGCAAACAATACTATTTAAGACAGCTAAATATGATTTATTTTTTTTCAAATATCTTTATTTGTTTTTTCTCAACAATTACCCACTTCCCAACCCCACCCCCTTCCTCAAGGTCAGACAAGTAAACATACATTATATATTTGTATATGCTCATGATATCCACATTTCATCATTTTCAAAAAAACAGTTTACAAATTAACGTTCACATTACCCAAAGGATGCATACAATGAAATAATCTTCCTCATGAATCATAAGGTATTATAAGGTATAAGTAAAAATCTCAATATTAGCATTTACTCGAAGAGTGTTCCTAATACCTATAATTAAGGAGTCTGTCGAAATTTTAGAATCACTACACTATCAATTTTGTATTTATATAATTACACTTGCACCTATATATTGTTTGGACATTTATGTATCAACGTGCACACAGAAGTTATCAACAGTATCAATCAGCCTTAATAGCAATGCAAAGAGGAGTAGGCTGTAGTCTGATAGTAATATACACGGAAAGTGTAATTGAGCACGTGGAGTATTTTACTAGGATGTATCAATTGCTCATAAGTCTAATTATTAGTAAAATTAAGGCACAGTATTTTATACTATCTGCACTCAAACAAATGAATGAAGTGGAAAGAATATTTTTACTATGTTTATTATTTTGCACGTACAATGAATGTCGTTACGTATGCACTTGTCACTTTGAATTTTTAAAGTTTCGTCTTACCTGTGTCATGTGATCAAGGCTCGTCAAGGGCCGAAACGTTATGCCGGCACAAGCAATAATAACAAAGTATGGGTCCGTGTCCGTGTTTGCAGCGCGAGCATAACCACGCAGAGTGTTTGTATATATATATATATATATATTCACTGAAAAAAACATAGGTTATAGACCATATATAGTTAGGAATTAGCATTTACAAAACCTTGAAAATTCACTGAAAAAACCATAGGTTATAGACCATATATAGTTAGGAATTAGCATTTAAAAAACCTTATTTTACTCACACAAAACCATTGAAATTCCATATATAGTTAGTTGCACTAACTATATATCGCGCACCCGCAATCCACTGCTGATCATGTCACATATTACATCATTCATGACATGGTCAGTGACATCACTGATGACATCACTGATGACATCTCAAATGACATCACTGATGAGATCACTGATGACGTCATCCAGTGACTGTGTGTTTCTGTAAAGTTTAAATATGTTTTACATATTGAAGAATGAGTAGATGTATAAGTGTCTGGACGAAGGATTTAGTAGGTGCATGACTGAATGTATGAGTGAGTGATTAAATGTGTCTCACTGAGTGCATGGGTTAGTGACTAAACTGTCTTAATTTGTGCATCATTATGTCTGTTGTTCTGTAAACTGCTGCATGTGTTGATCATTAGCTATACGAGAGGCTATATGTGTTATTAATTGGTTGCCCAAGTATTTCTATGGCAGATTGAGTTTGTGTGGGGGTGGCTGGAAGGTGTGTGACTCTATGCATAGATGTGTGAGCAGTTTATTCACTAGGTGTATGAGTTCAAGAGTGCATGTGGAAACAGCTACATGGGCAGTTGACTGTGTGCATGAGTGTATTGATGAGTGAATGGATATCTCAATGCTACATGTCATAGTAAGTACATATGTAAAACACAGTACATGTGAGAGTTGGCATATATAAATAACTGTGCATGAGAGCCACTGAATGAGTGAGTGGTTGTATCGATCATTGTGAACTTGTATCAGGGATTGTATAAGAGAGTAAATATGTGTTAGTATATGTTTCAATAAGTAAGGTGTGTTTAACTGTATAGTTGAAGAAATGGAGGTGAGATTGTTTCTTTGCATGACTGACTGGGTGTGTGAGTAACTCCATGGATGAGTGGCAGTGTGTGAGTGTCTGTATACACTGAGTGTATCTAAGGTTATATTAGAGTCTGAAGAGGTTTATCGTATTAGCACAAGAATGATGTCAAATGAGATGTCATCAGTGATCTCATCAGTGATGTCATTTGAGATGTCATCAGTGATGTCATCAGTGATGTCACTGACCATGTCATGAATGATGTAATATGTGACATGATCAGCAGTGGATTGCGGGTGCGCGATATATAGTTAGTGCAACTAACTATATATGGAATTTCAATGGTTTTGTGTGAGTAAAATAAGGTTTTTTAAATGCTAATTCCTAACTATATATGGTCTATAACCTATGGTTTTTTCAGTGAATTTTCAAGGTTTTGTAAATGCTAATTCCTAACTATATATGGTCTATAACCTATGGTTTTTTCAGTGAATTTCAATGGTTTTTTAATAGCAAATATCATAAGCTGTCGAATGTCAAGTACGTGGTAAGTGAAAACATTTTCGTGTTTATGCACACTGATCTGCTTTGAATGGTGCCCCCCCCCCCTCATTTCTATTAGGAGTACTCTCTCTTTGCAGATAGTGAAAGGTAGTTAACGCAGGCCTTTGCCCCCGTTGTAATCCGTCGTGCCTGCTTCTCTCTCCATTTGATTGATTGTTATCCAAGTATTTACTGTTTTAGAATTAGTTCTCTTTGGTTCATTCTCTATTTACAAACAAACACAGAGTCGCAATACTCTGTTTAGTCTTTGCAGATAACGAAAAATCGTGTAAAAAAAAAGAAAAGGAATCGAGCAAAATCAGTAGGCCACTAATGGGATCTCTTTTTGACCTCGCTAAAATAGAAACATTAGGAACAACCCCTCATGACAAATACAAAACTAGTGAGATGAACTGAACTCCACACAATGATGGCTGCAAAACAGCTCGGCTCCGCCACCCACCCCGCCCAAAATAACGATAAAGAGCGGCTGCCATGATTGGTTGCGGAATGGCCACAACGGAGCTACGAAATGGTGGTGCTCTCATGCTAACCCCAGCTTCAGTCTGAAACATCCAGAAACACTGTAGACTACCAATTCGATCAGTTCCGGTAGCGCCCCAATGTAACCCGGTAGAGAAGAACTAGCCCCCCCCTCTTTGACTGATGGTTCTTGTTGCCTGTCCCTTCTGTTGTCATTTAACAGAACTATTTAGCCTGCTGAAAGGGGTTGTGTTTCGACCGCTGGTTGGTGGAGACATTTTGACTATATTCTGGACCTGCGTTTTCGCGTAATGCGTCATATGACGCGCCGCGTTAGCGCATCCGGAAGTCATCCGGGGCGCGCAGCGCGTAATGTAAGCATAACAAGTCATGTGACTTGTTAATAAAACTTTTCATTGGTTCATTTTACTTTTCTTATTCTAATGATGAAAGCCTTGGTCATATCACCTAAAAATTACGATTTTAATTACTTCCGAACATTATTTTTTCTTAAATATATGTTATAATGTTCCAGGCTAATGTACTTTCCCGGAAATTTTACAACTGTCCTGCAAGTAAAATATATTATTTTTTCGAGAAAAAGAGCGTTTCTTCGTCCCATGACGGAGCCGTTGAGCAAAAGAGGGTCGACCTGCTGTCTTAGTCGTCGATACGCCTGAATATGAGATTCTTATCGATCACTTTATGTTGCAGGAATAGAAAACACAACAGCCCTTGACCATTTATCTTTACTGCGTTCCTTCGTATTATACCTTTTACCCTTCATGTAATTGGTCTGCTTTATTTCACTTGCCTTTTAATGATTCTAAAACAGTGACTATTATTAAAAACTTTACCAATGTATATACTACTACCATGTTTTCTTTTAAAAACCTTTATTGTGAAAATTTCATTATACAAATACGAGCCTATAACCACGTGGGCCTGCCACGGAGAAAACTGTAATCGTATATGATGAATAGACATTTACACTGTAGAGGAACGTAACGGGCGGGCCATTAGGTTGCAAGAACTAAGGTGTCTAACAGTTACGGAATCGGTGGACGTACATTTTATAATTAAAATACGACAGGGCCAGTTACAATAAAATTATCTAGATATACATTTGCGGGCAAGTACCATGGGTGACGTTAATTCGAATTTTCAACAGTACAGTAATCAATAACACATCAGAACTTAATATCAATAGGGATGTCGAAATATTCAATCAATTCTCGTCCCCGCCCGCCATGTGCTTCAAAACTGCATACGTATCTCGTGATTTCAAGGTTCTGCAACCAGTACACGACAAGGAGTTACGAGTCCCATTTATTCCGGCGCCATTTTGGGCGAGGACGGGCAGGTCCAGGATATAGTCAAAATGTCTCTACCAACCATCGACTATGATGATGTTCATATGCTGTATTTATTAGAGTAACACTCATCTGTCCACATGAAATTAATTTACCACAATCTAAACATGTCATTTTAATCTTTCCAAAGTTCTTCTAAATATTTGGGACCGTTTCCCTTGCCTCTGAAGCTCTCAGTGCCACTTCTTTGATGAATGTACTAGCAGGTCAGGGGTTCTCCTCCAAATCTCTCTTTTATGCAGCACTATAATTAATTGGTGCCACCTCTCCATATGACGATGCATGGTATAGTTACCACAACTATATTTTTTTTCGGTTCCTCTGGAGAGTTCATCGTGGCAGATGAAGCGTGTAACGTACCGGGCATTTACCTTTTTTTGCATGTACAGGAAAGGAAAAAAAAATCGAGCGTCCGAGTTCTAAGGTGTCCCAGGGCCATTTTAGTGGACCAGGCCCAAATCCAAAGAACAGGCCGCCATTTTGAGAGTCCTCTTGCAGCCGCCTGTCGCTGTAGCATCAAGAGCAGCCGAAACTCAGCTGAATGGCAACTGAAACGGTAAATGGGCGCCCCACTACATTTCAGCATTGTAGGATGACCACACCAGTACAGCAACTTGCTAGACATCACCTCGGTGCCATCCGGATCTCGGCGCCCCACTGCAGATGAAGTGCCTCTCAACTATGAAACCACCACGGTGACATCCGGATCTTGGCGCGTTGTGCTGCCTTCAGCCTATTCGCACATCGGTCCGCTACTGACGTCATCTCACAGGCTAATGGGGCGACCCACGCCGAGTTTCAGCATTGTAGGATGACCACACCAACTTGCTAGACATCACCTCGGTGCCATCCGAATCTTGGCATCTCAACGCCTAGTGGTATCTTCCATACAGAAAATATTGTTACCCTGCCTTTGGCCCCATTCGCACATCAGTCCGCAACTTAGACATCACCTCGGTGCCATCCGGATCTTGGCATCTCAGCGCCTTGTGGTGTCAGTCAGAAAATATTGTTGCGCTGCCTTTGGCCCCATTCGCACATCAGTCCGCTACTGACACCATCTCACAGGCCAATAGGGCGCCCCACGCCGACTTTTACCATTGTACGATGGCCACACCAGTGGCACAACTTGCTAGACATCAGCTCGGTGCCATCCGAATCTTGGCATCTCAACGCCTAGTGGTATCTTCCATACAGAAAATCTTGTTACGCTACCTTTGGCCCCATTCGCACATCGGTCTGCAACTTAGACATCACCTCGGTGCCATCCGGATCTTGGCATCTCAGCGCCTTGTGGTGTATTCTCTTCAGAAAATATTGTTGAGCTGCCTTTGGCCCCATTCGCACATCGGTCCGCAACTTAGACATCACCTCGGTGCCATCCGGATCTTGGCATCTCAGCGCCTTGTGGTGACTTCTACTCCGAAAATATTGTAGAAAATATTGTTGCGCTGCCTTTGGCCCCATTCACACATCAGTCCGCTACTGACACCATCTCACAGGCCAACAGGGCGCCCCACGCCGACTTTTACCATTGTACGATGGCCACACCAGTGCCACAACTTGCTAGACACCACCTCGGTGCCATCCGGATCATGGCATCTCAGCGCCTTGTGGTGTCTTCAAATCAGAAAATATTGTTGCGCTGCCTTTGGCCCCATTCGCACATCGGTCTGCTACTGACGCCATCTCACAGGCCAACGGGGCGCCCCGCGCCGACTTTCAACATTGTAGGATGGCCACAGAAGTGCGACAACTTACTAGACACCACCTCGGTGCCATCCGGATCTTGGCGCGTTGTGCTGCCTTCGGCCTATTCGCACATCGGTCCGCTACTGACGCAAACTCACAGGCCAACGGGGCGCCCCACGCCGACTTTCAGCATTGTAGGATGGCCACACCAGTGCGGCAACTTGCTACACACCACCTCGGTGCCATCCGGATCTTGGCATCTCAGCGCCTAGTGGTGTCTTCTATTCCGAAAATATTGTTGCGCTGCCTTCGGCCCCATTCACACATCGGTCCGCTACTGACGCCATCTCACAGTCCAACGGGGCGCCCCACGCCGACTTTCAGCATTGTAGGATGGCCACACCAGTGCGGCAACTTACTAGACACCACCTCGGTGCCATCCGGATCTTGGCGCGTTGTGCTGCCTTCGGCCTATTCGCACATCGGTCCGCTACTGACGCAAACTCACAGGCCAACGGGGCGCCCCACGCCGACTTTCAGCATTGTTGGATGGCCACGCCAGTGCGGCAACTTACTAGACACCACCTCGGTGCCATCCGGATCTTGGCGCGTTGTGCTGCCTTCGGCCTATTCGCACATCGGTCCGCTACTGACGCAAACTCACAGGCCAACGGGGCGCCCCACGCCGACTTTCAGCATTGTAGGATGGCCACACCAGTGCTGCAACTTGCTGGACACCACCTCGGTGCCATCCGGATCTTGGCGCGTTGTGTTGCCTTCGGCCTATTCGCACATCGGTCCGCTACTGACGCCGCCTCACGTGCCAACGTATTTTCTCCGCATTTTACACCCTATGCCGCATAACAGGTCATGTGACTTGTTTATAAAACTTTTCATTGGTTCATTTTACTTTTGGTTTCCTAATGATGGAAGGCTTGATCATGTGACCTAAAAACAACACTTTTCATTGGATGAAAACTTTTTTTTTTCCCAAACGATGAAAGCCCCACCTTGTTTCTGGATGTTTCAGACTGAAGCTGGCGTCAGCATGAGAGCACCACCATCTCGTAGCTCAGTCGTGGTCATTCCGCGAGCAATCATGGCAGCCGCTCCCCACCAGAAGCCTGCAGGAGTCGGAGCCCCCAAAACTTTTGATGAATTCTCAAGGCGGAGGGGACGCTTTCGAGAATGGGGTCCAAGACCTAGCAGACAAGCGTCCGATTTCCAAGGTGTCCCAGGGCCATTTCAGTGGACCAGGCCCAAAAAGGAAACAGCCTGCCGCCATTTTGAGAGTCCTGTGACAGCCGCCTATCGCTGCACCGCAAGAGTGGGCGCAACTCAGCTGAATTGCGGCTTTTGACACAGTGGACCAAAAACGGACGGAATGGCAACTGAAACGGTAAAGGGGCGCCCCACTACAACAGATGACACTCCACCTGGAGAGGCCCGTTCACGCCGCCTCCCCCGGGGCGCCCCACGCCGTTATTCGGAGCAGCATTGTAGGATACCAAAACCAGTGCGGCAACTTACTGGACATCACCTTGGTGCCATCGTTCTGCTGCCTTGGAACTATTCGCGCAACAGTTTGCTACTGATGACCCACCCCCCGCGACGCCCCATGCCGTTATTTGCTGGGTGGCAACTTACTAGACATCACTTTCGTGTCATCTAGATTTCAGCGCGTTCTGCTGCCTTGGAACTATTCGCACAACAGTTTGCTACTGATGACCCACCCCCCGCGACGCCCCACGCCGGAAATCTGGACGTTGTGCTGCGTTGGGACTATTCGCACAGCCGACCGCTACTTCGTTGTTTTTCCCTAAAAATGTTTATATGTTATTACTATTTTTGTTTTCTTGTATATATTTATAAATTATTAAAGTTTTATAATCTTACTACTTTGTCGGAGTGCTATATATTTTTAATGTGACACATAATTGTAAAAACTTTGATGTACAAAGAGTCATCCCTGGAATCTTCCGCTTCAGGCTCGGTCCCCTCCCCAATCACAATACAGGATGGTTTTCAGATAATAGCAACGCTTCTGCTGTGACGGATCTCATCGAGTGTGGGCCTTGATCTACTATAACTCCTTTGAAGACGGGTGATTCTTTACAGCTGTGGCCATAAACTACATCTGCAGGGCTAGCTGATACCCTAGGACCAGCCTGGACAATCGGACACAGAGGAAAAGGAGTGTCAGAGGGTGCGGTAGTGAATAGGGCGAAAGGGAGGTGTCAGGCGGGCACAGGGTGTGATTCTCAGGGAAGAGCAGCGCAGATGGGGGGAGGTTTATTACCCATGCATAAGACAGAGAGCGGGGGTGACCACTGCCTGGGGGAGATGCTTGCGAGGGTGGGGAGCCATGCTAAGGATCGACAGCGTGCACAGAGTGGGTCTGGTCAAGGCATCTAAAATGGCTGCCGTGCACGACAAAAGTGTGGCATTTGAAAAAAGACAAGATGGCGCAGACAATGTTTTTCAACACTTCCTGATTTCCTTCGAATCGAACGTTAACAGACGTTGGGGCATATTACCAAAGTTAAGCGATATTTATCCCTAACGATGCTTAGCAACGATTTTTTTACCGTCAGAAATTATCGCAGATAAACCTTGCTATTATCAAGGTTTATCGGAAATACGATAAAAAACGACCGCAATGCATTAATATCGCTGAAAACTCAGCGATATTCATGCATTACCGAGCTAATGCTCTTAGCCATGTTATCCACCTCCCATTGGATAACGTGGCTAAGAACTGCTCAGGGCAGGTGGTAGCTTTTGGAGATATTCGCGCTTATCTCGAATATTTCCAAAAGTTGATAATAGGAGATAGCGATGTTAGCGACTGTTTCCAGTCGCTAACATCTTGGCATGCCCACTTTGCATGTCATTAGTGATAAATATCACTCACATGCAAAGTGGGGCCCAAGATGGTCGCTATCTTCTACTAGCCGTCGCTAACTGGTGTTAGCAACAGCTAGGTAATACACATATAATTTTATCTCCGCGAAGCGGAGCGCTGTTACAGATATATATCTTGTTTCTGAACGTTAATTTCTCAAAATGCACTGAAGCACATATATTGAGACCTAGCAAAGGCACATCGGGCTACCAGTCCCTACAATTTTGCCAAGTTTCGTGCAAATCCATTCAGCTGTTCGATACTACCGAGAGACAAGATGGCGGCCGCTACGGACTGTTTGGAATGTTTACAGACACCGGAGAGCCAATCAGCTTCGCTTCGCAAAGCTCCGTAACGCGAAAAGTACGCGAAGCGGTGCGCTGTTACAGATATATATCTTTTTTTGAACGTTAATTTCTCAAAATCCACTGGAGCACATATATTGAGATCTAGCAAAGGCACATCGGGCTACCAGTCCCTACAATTTTGCCAAGTTTCGTGCAAATCCATTCAGCTGTTCGATTATTATTATTTTTATTTTTTTTTGCCCCGCGGGGCCCTTTTAAAACCTCCACATCAAACCTAGGGGGTGAGCGACAATGTACTATGCCCCCTTATGGTCATTTGCCCCTTCGCTTTGGCCTCCTCTTGTCTCTCGATCCTACCGAGAGACAAGATGGCGGCCGCTACGGACTGTTTGGAATGTTGACAGACGCCGGAGAACCAATCAGCTTCGCTTCACAAAGCTCCGTTGCGCGAAAAGTACGCGTCCTGGGGCGCTGCCCAGTCCGCTGTTACAGATATATATCTTTTTTTAAACGTTAATTTCTCAAAATCCACTGGAGCACATATATTGAGACCTACAAAAGGCACATCGGGCTACCAGTCCCTACAATTTTGCCAAGTTTCGTGCAAATCCATTCAGCCGTTCGGGCTAAAAGTGAGGCCAACCGCCCTATGGAAATTAACATGGGAAAAACGCGTTTTGGGACCCCCCTTTTTTCTCGGCCCCCCCTTGACGAAACCCCCCAAAATTTTCAGGGGCTGCTCAGAAACAAAATGTGCCATTTTCCTGAAAATTTCAGCCAATTCCGTCCACAAACGCCAAAGTTATTAGACATAGAATTTTCAAAAATCCCATAGGGAAAAAATCCTAACTATATATACCTACTGGCGACCGCCAGTAGGTAATAAATACATATATATATATATATATCTATATATATATATATATATATATATATATATATATATATATATATATATATATATATATATATATATATATATATATATATATATATATATATATATGTATATATATATATATATATATATGTATATATATATATAATATATATATATATATATATATATATATATATATATATACATTCACTGAAAAAACCATAGGTTATAGACCATATATAGTTAGGAATTAGCATTTACAAAACCTTGAAAATTCACTGAAAAAACGATAGGTTATAGACCATATATAGTTAGGAATTAGCATTTAAAAAACCTTATTTTACTCACACTAAACCATTGAAATTCCATATATAGTTAGTTGCACTAACTATATATCGCGCACCCGCAATCCACTGCTGATGATGTCACATATTACATCATTCATGACATGGTCAGTGACATCACTGATGACATCACTGATGACATCTCAAATGACATCACTGATGACATCACTGATGACATCATCCAGTGACTGTGTGTTTCTGTAAAGTTTAAATATGTTTTACATATTGAAGAATGAGTAGATGTATAACTGTCTGGACGAAGGATTTAGTAGGTGCATGACTGAATGTATGAGTGAGTGATTAAATGTGTCTCACTGAGTGCATGGGTTAGTGACTAAACTGTCTTAATTTGTGCATCATTATGTATGTTGTTCTGTAAACTGCTGCATGTGTTGATCAGTAGCTATATGATTAACTATATGGGTTATTGATTGATTGTCCAAGTATTTGTATGGGAGACTGAGTGTGTGTGTGGCTGGCTGGGAGGTGTGTGACTCTGTGCAGATCAATGTGTACTTGTATCAATGATTGTATAAGAAAGTAAGTATGTGTTAGTATATGTTTGAAAATGTAAGGTGCTCTATGTTTAACTGTATAGACAAGAAAATGGAAGTGTGATTGATTCTTTACAGGACTGACTAGGTGTGTGAGTAACTCCATGGATGAGTGGCAGAGTGTGAGTGTCTGTATAGGTGTATGAGTGCATATGATAGTGTTGTAAAGATGAGTGATTGTATGTATGAATGATTGTATGGGTGAATGAGTGAATGTGTGTGTAGACGTAGGAATCAGTGAGTACGTATGTAGTAACTAGTATTGGTGTGTCAATGGTTTCAAAAATTATACTCTGTATTTAACACTGGGTGAAACAGAGGTTATATTAAAATGTGAGGAGATGCATTGTATTGTCACATGAATAATATCATCAGTGATGTGGCCATTGATGTCAAATGAGATGTCATCAGTGATGTCATCAGTGATGTCATTTGAGATGTCATCAGTGATGTCATCAGTGATGTCACTGACCATGTCATGAATGATGTAATATGTGACATCATCAGCAGTGGATTGCGGGTGCGCGATATATAGTTAGTGCAACTAACTATATATGGAATTTCAATGGTTTTGTGTGAGTAAAATAAGGTTTTTTAAATGCTAATTCCTAACTATATATGGTCTATAAGCTATGGTTTTTTCAGTGAATTTTCAAGGTTTTGTAAATGCTAATTCCTAACTATATATGGTCTATAACCTATGGTCTTTTCAGTGAATTTCAATGGTTTTTTAATAGCAAATATCAAAAGCTGTCGAATGTCAAGTGCGTGGTAAGTGAAAACATTTTCGTGTTTATGCACACTGATCTGCTTTGAATGGTGCCCCCCCCCTCATTTCTATTAGGAGTACTCTCTCTTTGCACATAGTGAAGGGTAGTTAACGCAGGCCTTTGCCCCCGTTGTAATACGTCGTGCCTGCTTCTCTCTCCATTTGATTGATTGTTATCCAAGTATTTACTGTTTTAGAATTGGTTCTCTTTGGTTCATTCTCTATTTACAAACAAACACAGAGTCGCAATACTCTGTTTAGTCATTGCAGATAACGAAAAATCGTGTAAAAAAAAAGAAAAGGAATCGAGCAAAATCCGTAGGCCACTAATGGGATCTCTTTTTGACCTCGCTAAAATAGAAACATTAGGAACAACCCCTCATGACAAATACAAAACTAGTGAAATGAACTGAACTCCACACAATGATGGCTGCAAAACAGCTCGGTTCCGCCACCCACCCCGCCCAAAATAACGATAAAGAGCGGCTGCCATGATTGGTTGCGGAATGGCCACGACGGAGCTACGAAATGGTGCTGCTCTCATGCTAACCCCAGCTTCAGTCTGAAACATCCAGAAACACTGTAGACTACCAATTCGATCAGTTCCGGTAGCGCCCCAATGTAACCCGGTAGAGAAGAACTAGCCCTCCCCTCTTTGACTAATGGTTCTTGTTGCCTGTCCCTTCTGTTGTCATTTAACAGAACTATTTAGCCTGCTGAAAGGGGTTGTGTTCCGACCGCTGGTTGGTGGAGACATTTTGACTATATTCTGGACCTGCGTTGTCGCGTAATGCGTCATATGACGCGCCGCGTTAGCGCATCCGGAAGTCATCCGGGGCGCGCAGCGCGTAACGTAAGCATAACAAGTCATGTGACTTGTTAATAAAACTTTTCATTGGTTCATTTTACTTTTCTTATTCTAATGATAAAAGGCTTGGTCATATGACCTAAAAATTACGCTTTTTATTACTTCCGAACATTATTTTTTCTTAAATATATGTTATAATGTTCCAGGCTAATGTACTTTCCCGGAAAATTTACAACTGTCCTGCAAGTAAAATATATTCTTTTTTCGAGAAAAAGAGCGTTTCTTCGTCCCATGACGGAGCCGTTGAGCAAAAGAGGGTCGACCTGCTGTCTTAGTCGCCGATACGCCTGAATATGAGATTCTTATCGATCACTTTATGTTGCAGGAATAGAAAACACAACAGCCCTTGACCATTTATCTTTACTGCGTTCCTTCGTATTATACCTTTTACCCTTCATGTAATTGGTCTGCTTTATTTCACTTGCCTTTTAATGATTCTAAAACAGTGACTATTATTAAAAACTTTACCAATGTATATACTACTACCATGTTTTCTTTTAAAAACCTTTATTGTGAAAATTTCATTATACAAATACGAGCCTATAACCACGTGGGCCGGCCACGGAGCAAACTGTAATCGTATATGATGAGTAGACATTTACACTGTAGAGGAACGTAACGGGCGGGCCATTAAGTTGCAAGAACTAAGGTGTCTAACAGTTACGGAATCGGTGGACGTACATTTTAAAATTAAAATACGACAGGGCCAGTTACAATAAAATTATCTAGATATACATTTGCGGGCAAGTACCATGGGTGACGTTAATTCGAACTTTCAATAGTACAGTAATCAATAACACATCAGAACTTAATATCAATAGGGATGTCGAAATATTCAATCAATTCTCGTCCCCGCCCGCCATGTGCTTCAAAACTGCATACGTATCTCGTGATTTCAAGGTTCTGCAACCAGTACACAACAAGGAGTTACGAGTCCCATTTATTCCGGCGCCATTTTGGGCGAGGACGGGCAGGTCCAGGATATAGTCAAAATGTCTCTACCAACCATCGACTATGATGATGTTCATATGCTGTATTTATTAGAGTAACACTCATCTGTCCACATGAAATTAATTTGCCACAATCTAAACATGTCATTTTAATCTTTCCAAAGTTCTTCTAAATATTTGGGACCGTTTCCCTTGCCTCTGATGCTGTCAGTGCCACTTCTTTGATGAATGTACTAGCAGGTCAGGGGTTCTCCTCCAAATCTCTCTTTTATGCAGCACTATAATTAATTGGTGCCACCTCTCCATATGACGATGCATGGTATAGTTACCATAACTATATTTTTTTTCGGTTCCTCTGGAGAGTTCATCGTGGCAGATGAAGCGTGTAACGTACCGGGCATTTACCTTTTTTTGCATGTACAGGAAAGGAAAAAAAAAACGAGCGTCCGAGTTCTAAGGTGTCCCAGGGCCATTTTAGTGGACCAGGCCCAAATCCAAAGAACAGGCCGCCATTTTGAGAGTCCTGTTGCAGCCGCCTGTCGCTGTAGCATCAAGAGCAGCCGAAACTCAGCTGAATGGCAACTGAAACGGTAAAGGGGCGCCCCACTACAGCAGACGAGCCTCCACCTAGGAAGGCCCGTTCACGCCGCCCCCCCCCCTTCGGGCACCCCACGCCGTTATTCGGAGCAGTATTGTAGGATGGCCACACCAGTGCGGCAACTTGCTAGACATCACCTCGGTGGTAATCGAATCTCAGCGCCTTTTGGTGTCTTCTCTTCAGAAAATATTGTTGCGCTGCCTTTGGCCCCATTCGCACATCGGTCCGCTACTGACGCCATCTCACAGGCTAATGGGGCGCCCCACGCCGAGTTTCAGCATTGTAGGATGACCACACCAGTACAGCAACTTGCTAGACACCACCTCGGTGCCATCCGGATTTTGGCATCTCAACGCCTAGTGGTGTCTTCTATTCGGAAAATATTGTTGCGCTGCCTTTGGCCCCATTCGCACATCGGTCCGCTACTGACACCATCTCACAGGCCAACAGGGCGCCCCACGCCGACTTTTACCATTGTAGGATGGCCACACCAGTGCCACAACTTGCTAGACACCACCTCGGTGCCATCCGGATCTTGGCATCTCAGCGCCTTGTGGTGTCTTTTATTCAGAAAACATTGTTGCGCTGCCTTTGGCCCCATTCGCACATCGGTCCGCTACTGACGCCATCTCACAGGCCAAGGGGGCGCCCCACGCCGACTTTCAACATTGTAGGATGGCCACACCAGTGCACCTTACTAGACACCACCTCGGTGCCATCCGGATCTTGGCGCGTTGTGCTGCCTTCGGCCTATTCGCACATCGGTCCGCTACTGACGCCATCTCACAGGCTAATGGGGCGCCCCACGCCGAGTTTCAGCATTGTAGGATGACCACACCAGTACAGCAACTTGCTAGACATCACCTCGGTGCCATCCGGATCTCGGCGCCCCACTGCAGATGAAGTGCCTCTCAACTATGAAACCACCACGGTGACATCCGGATCTTGGCGCGTTGTGCTGCCTTCGGCCTATTCGCACATCGGTCCGCTACTGACGCCATCTCACAGGCTAATGGGGCGCCCCACGCCGAGTTTCAGCATTGTAGGATGACCACACCAGTACAGCAACTTGCTAGACATCACCTCGGTGCCATCCGGATCTCGGCGCCCCACTGCAGATGAAGTGCCTCTCAACTATGAAACCACCACGGTGACATCCGGATCTTGGCGCCTTGTGCTGGTTCCGGCCTATTCACACATCGGTCCGCTACTGACGCCATCTCACAGGCAAATGGGGCGCCCCACGCCGAGTTTCAGCATTGTAGGATGACCACACCAGTACAGCAACTTGCTAGACATCACCTCGGTGCCATCCGGATCTTGGCATCTCAACACCTAGTGGTATCTTACATACAGAAAATATTGTTGCGCTGCCTTTGGCCCCATTCGCACATCGGTCCGCAACTGACACCATCTCACAGGCCAACAGGGCGCCCCACGCCGACTTTTACCATTGTAGGATGGCCACACCAGTGCCACAACTTGCTAGACACCACCTCGGTGCCATCCGGATCTTGGCATCTCAGCGCCTTGTGGTGTCAGTCAGAAAATATTGTTGCGCTGCCTTTGGCCCTATTCGCACATCAGTCCGCTACTGACACCATCTCACAGGCCAACAGGGCGCCCCACGCCGACTTTTACCATTGTAGGATGGCCACACCAGTGCCACAACTTGCTAGACACCACCTCGGTGCCATCCGGATCTTGGCATCTCAGCGCCTTGTGGTGTCTTCTATTCCGAAAATATTGTTGCGCTGCCTTTGGCCCCATTCGCACATCGGTCCGCTACTGACGCCATCTCACAGGCCAACGGGGCGCCCCACGCCGACTTTCAACATTGTAGGATGGCCACACCAGTGCGGCAACTTACTAGACACCCCCTCGGTGCCATCCGGATCTTGGCGCGTTGTGCTGCTTTCGGCCTATTCGCACATCGGTCCGCTACTGACGCAAACTCACAGGCCAACGGGGCGCCCCACGCCGACTTTCAGCATTGTAGGATGGCCACACCAGTGCTGCAACTTGCTGGACACCACCTCGGTGCCATCCGGATCTTGGCGCGTTGTGTTGCCTTCGGCCTATTCGTACATCGGTCCGCTACTGACGCCGCCTCACGTGCCAACGTATTTTCTCCGCATTTTATACCCTATGCGGCATAACAGGTCATGTGACTTGTTTATAAAACTTTTCATTGGTTCATTTTACTTTTGGTTTCCTAATGATGGAAGGCTTGATCATATGACCTAAAAACAACACTTTTCATTGGATGAAAACTTTTTTTTTTCCCAAACGATGAAAGCCCCACCTTGTTTCTGGATGTTTCAGACTGAAGCTGGCGTCAGCATGAGAGCACCACCATCTCGTAGCTCCGTCGTGGTCATTCCGCGAGCAATCATGGCAGCCGCTCCCCACCAGAAGCCTACAGGAGTCGGGGGCCCCCAAAACTTTTGATGAATCCTCAAGGCGGAGGGGACGCTTTCGAGAATGGGGTCCAAGACCTAGCAGACAAGCGTCCGATTTCCAAGGTGTCCCAGGGCCATTTCAGTGGACCAGGCCCAAAAAGGAAACAGCCTGCCGCCATTTTGAGAGTCCTGTGACAGCCGCCTATCGCTGCACCGCAAGAGTGGGCGCAACTCAGCTGAATTGCGGCTTTTGACACAGTGGACCAAAAACGGACGGAATGGCAACTGAAACGGTAAAGGGGCGCCCCACTACAACAGATGAGACTCCACCTGGAGAGGCCCGTTCACGCCGCCTCCCCCGGGGCGCCCCACGCCGTTATTCGGAGCAGCATTGTAGGATACCAAAACCAGTGCGGCAACTTACTGGACATCACCTTGGTGCCATCGTTCTGCTGCCTTGGAACTATTCGCACAACAGTTTGCTACTGATGACCCACCCCCCGCGACGCCCCACGCCAGAAATCTGGACGTTGTGCTGCGTTGGGACTATTCGCACAGCCGACCGCTACTTCGTTGTTTTTCCCTAAAAATGTTTATATGTTATTACTGTTTTTGTTTTCTTGTATATATTTATAAGTTATTAAAGTTTTATAATCTTACTACTTTGTCGGAGTGCTATATATTTTTAATGTGACACATAATTGTAAAAACTTTGATGTACAAAGAGTCATCCCTGGAATCTTCCGCTTCAGGCTCGGTCCCCTCCCCAATCACAATACAGGATGGTTTTCAGATAATAGGAACGCGTCTGCTGTGACGGATCTCATCGAGTGTGGGCCTTGATCTACTATAACTCCTTTGAAGAGGGGTGATTCTTTACAGCTGGGGCCATAAACTACATCTGCAGGGCTAGCTGATACCCTGGGACCGGCCTGGACAATCGGACACAGAGGAAAAGGAGTGTCAGAGGGTGCGGTAGTGAATAGGGCGAAAGGGAGGTGTCGGGCGGGCACAGGGTGCGATTCTCAGGGAAGAGCAGCGCAGATGGGGGGAGATTTATTACCCATGCATAAGACAGAGAGCGGGGGTGACCACTGCCTGGGGGAGATGCTTGCGAGGGTGGGGAGCCATGCTAAGGATCGACAGCGTGCACAGAGTGGGTCTGGTCAAGGCATCTAAAATGACTGCCGTGCACGACAAAAGTGTGGCATTTGAAAAAAGACAAGATGGCGCAGACAATGTTTTTCAACACTTCCTGATTTCCTTCAAATCGAACGTTAACAGACGTTGGGGCATATTACCAAAGTTAAGCGATATTTATCCCTAACGATGCTTAGCAACGATTTTTTTACCGCTAAGCATCGTCAGAAATTATCGCAGATAAACCTTGCTATTATCAAGGTTTATCGCAAATACGATAAAAAACGACCGCAATGCATTAATATCGCTGAAAACTCAGCGATATTCATGCATTACCGAGCTAATGCTCTTAGCCATGTTATCCACCTCCCATTGGATAACATGGCTAAGAACTGCTCAGGGCAGGTGCTAGCTTTTGGAGATATTCGCGCTTATCGCGAATATTTCCAAAAGTTGATAATAGGAGATAGCGATGTTAGCGACTGTTTCCAGTCGCTAACATCTTGGCATGCCCACTTTGCATGTCATTAGTGATAAATATCACTCACATGCAAAGTGGGGCCCAAGATGGTCGCTATCTCCTACTAGCCGTCGCTAACTGGTGTTAGCAACAGCTAGGTAATACAGATATAATTTTATCTCCGCGAAGCGGAGCGCTGTTACAGATGTATATCTTGTTTTTGAACGTTAATTTCTCAAAATCCACTGAAGCACATATATTGAGACCTAGCAAAGGCACATCGAGCTACCAGTCCCTACAATTTTGCCAAGTTTCGTGCAAATCCATTCAGCCGTTCGATTATTATTATTATTTTTTTTTTTGCCCCGCGGGGCCCTTTTAAAACCTCCACATCAAACCTAAGAGGTCAAGGAGGATCTACTATGCCCCCTTATGGTCATTTGCCCCTTCGCTTTGGCCTCCTCTTGTCTCTCGATCCTACCGAGAGACAAGATGGCGGCCGCTACGGACTGTTTGCAATGTTTACAGACGCCGGAGAACCAATCAGCTTCGCAAACCTCCGTTACGCGAAGCGGAGCGCTGTTACAGATATATATCTTTTTTTTAACGTTAATTTCTCAAAATCCACTGGAGCACATATATTGAGACCTAGCAAAGGCACATCGGGCTACCAGTCCCTAATATTTTACCAAGTTTCGTGCAAATCCATTCAGCCGTTCGATTATTATTATTATTATTTTTTTTTGCCCCGCGGGGCCCTTTTAAAACCTCCACATCAAACCTAGGGGGTCAGCGAGGATCTACTATGCCCCCTTATGGTCATTTTCCCCTTCGCTTTGGCCTCCTCTTGTCTCTCGATCCTACCGAGAGACAAGATGGCGGCCGCTACGGACTGTTTGGAATGTTCACAGACGCCGGAGAACCAATCAGCTTCGCTTCACAAAGCTCCGTACCGCGAAAAGTCCGCGAACCGGAGCGCTGCCCGGTCCGCTGTTACAGATATATATCTTTTTTTGAACTTTAATTTCTCAAAATCCACTGGAGCACATATATTGAGACCTAGCAAAGGCACATCGGGCTACCAGTCCCTACAATTTTGCCAAGTTTCGTGCAAATCCATCCAGCCGTTCGGGCTAAAAGTGAGGCCAACCGCCCTATGGAAAACTCAATGTTAAAAACATGTTTTGGGACCCCCCTTTTTTCTCGGCCCCCCCTTGACAAACCCCCCCCAAATTTTCAAGGGCTGCTCAGAAACAAAATGTGCCATTTTCCTGAAAATTTCAGCCAATTCCGTCCACAAACGCCAAAGTTATTAGACATAGAATTTTCAAAAATCCCATAGAGAAAAAATCCTAACTATATATACCTACTGGCGACCGCCAGTAGGTAAGATATATATATATATATATGTGTGTAGCCACTAGAGCTTAATGTCTGCTATGCTATTTATCCCCAAAGCTGTGTTCCCACCTTGGGCTATGAAATTACACTGCTGTAGGTAAAAAAATGGGGTACTATGCCCAAATTCTGATGCGCTTATCCACGTTAATATTTAATCAATGTCCCTAGCAAATGTTTTATTTTATTCACATTTGTAAACATGTTTCGGAAACATAGCGAGTACAAATGCCAAGTTATATGCATGCATACTATACTTTACTGCTTAATTGCTCATATACTATACTTTACTGCTTTATTGCTCATCTGTTTAATCTGTATAAAGTTTTCTTCAAATACCATGTAACTTTACTGAGAGCAGTATACCTAACACCATGCCAACCAGGCATAATCTATCAATACTGTTGGAAGATAAATGATGAGCGAGTCATTGTGAGGAGATAGTAATAATTTTGTCTCACTAATTTACGATTCACTCATTGAAAAGTAAGCATAAAAAAGAATTGTCTTTTTTGTTAATCCTTTTTTTCCCCCCTTTTCTTCTATGTTCATTAAAAGTTGTATCATGCGTGACGCTTAAGTCTGTACCTTTAAGAACTCCTTGGTCATATGTTCTGATCATGTGGCCAAGACCATAGCTGTGGTCGAACCTCAATATTTTCTCTGCTTAAAATAAATAACTCAGTACTGCTGGTCGATGTGGCTCAAGGATTTTCTTTCATCTTTCTGGTAAGTCTGGGAGGGGAACTCTGATCCGCTCGCCGAGTTTGCAGAGATTTCCACACTCCGCTTTGCGCAGAGGTCGCGGAGTTCGAAAAAAGAAGCAGAGTTGATTTCCTCACTCGAGTTTGTCAACGTCAAGTTGGCCTGCGCCAGCTTGGAAAATCAACCTCCTAGTGAGATTTCTAAAACGCAGGCGGTCAGATTTCTCATTGTGAGTGGTCGCAACTTCTCACGTTGAGAATCTTTCCGCTCGTGTTGAGAAAGCTGTTGCTCAAGTAAAATCTACTGGAGCAACAGAATGGAAGCAACACCCCCTTGCATGGTGCATGGTGGCGTTTGTGATGATTGCACAGTGCAGACAAGCACCTAGCACTGAAAATTACTGCGAACAGCATTTATCCAACGCACTCTGCCGCTTGCGGCTCTCCATGTCACGCGGGTGAGGTTTTTTTACACAGAACTCCGCAAACTCCACCCAGGCTTACTTTCTGGACAAGATCCTGATTTGGGAATATATATATATATATATATATATATATATATATATATATATATATATATATATATATATATATATATATATATTCACGCTCCAAGGTTGTCCACCTTATGAGTAGCACGCGAGCAGCAGCTTTATTTATGTGTAGGTGAGGACGGGGATCCGCTCATAGACGCCGCTCCGTAATGGATCTGCCCGACGCGTTTCGAAGCTCCATCTGCTTCTCTTCAGGGGCTTTAACGGAAGCGGTGTGCGCACCCGTTACACTTCTCCAATTTCATATAACTCACCCGCCAATGGGAGGCTCCAATGAGACTTCTGGGAAGTGTAGTGCGGAAAGCACACAATCAAGTCCTGTATGGACTCCACGAGTGGGCCCGTCCTCGATCCCATGTACGGCTGCTACTTCACTGCCGTGACCCCCACGTTAACGGGGTGGTGCATACTCTGCGGCTGGACTGCCGCATATAGATTCACGCTCCAAGGTTGTCCACCTTATGAGTAGCACGCGAGCAGCAGCTTTATTTATGTGTAGGTGAGGACGGGGATCCGCTCATAGACGCCGCTCCGTAATGGATCTGCCCGACGCGTTTCGAAGCTCCATCTGCTTCTCTTCAGGGGCTTTAACGGAAGCGGTGTGCGCACCCGTTACACTTCTCCAATTTCATATAACTCACCCGCCAATGGGAGGCTCCAATGAGACTTCTGGGAAGTGTAGTGCGGAAAGCACACAATCAAGTCCTGTATGGACTCCACGAGTGGGCCCGTCCTCGATCCCATGTACGGCTGCTACTTCACTGCCGTGACCCCCACGTTAACGGGGTGGTGCATACTCTGCGGCTGGACTGCCGCATATAGATTCACGCTCCAAGGTTGTCCACCTTATGAGTAGCACGCGAGCAGCAGCTTTATTTATGTGTAGGTGAGGACGGGGATCCGCTCATAGACGCCGCTCCGTAATGGATCTGCCCGACGCGTTTCGAAGCTCCATCTGCTTCTCTTCAGGGGCTTTAACGGAAGCGGTGTGCGCACCCGTTACACTTCTCCAATTTCATATAACTCACCCGCCAATGGGAGGCTCCAATGAGACTTCTGGGAAGTGTAGTGCGGAAAGCACACAATCAAGTCCTGTATGGACTCCACGAGTGGGCCCGTCCTCGATCCCATGTACGGCTGCTACTTCACTGCCGTGACCCCCACGTTAACGGGGTGGTGCATACTCTGCGGCTGGACTGCCGCATATAGATTCACGCTCCAAGGTTGTCCACCTTATGAGTAGCACGCGAGCAGCAGCTTTATTTATGTGTAGGTGAGGACGGGGATCCGCTCATAGACGCCGCTCCGTAATGGATCTGCCCGACGCGTTTCGAAGCTCCATCTGCTTCTCTTCAGGGGCTTTAACGGAAGCGGTGTGCGCACCCGTTACACTTCTCCAATTTCGCTCGCGTGCTACTCATAAGGTGGACAACCTTGGAGCGTGAATATATATATATATATATATATATATATATATATATATATATATATATATATATATATATTCACTGAAAAAACATAGGATTCAGGCATGTTATAGATAGGAATTAGCATTTAAAAAACCTTAGAAATTCACTGAAAAAACCATAGGTTTTAGGGGTGTTATAGTTAGCTGGACATTTCACTCGTACAAAACCATTGAAATTCCACCGTTATAGTTAGTTGTACTAACTATAACCCGCGTGCCCGCAATCCACTGCTGATAATGTCACATATTACATCATTCATGACATGGTCAGTGACATCACTGATGACATCACTGATAACATCTCAAATGACATCACTGATGACATCACTGATGACATCATCCAGTGAATGTGGTTTGGTTCGATATTTAAATAAGTATGATATATATATATAGCAATATGCATTGAAGACTGAGTGGATATATAAGTGGATGGAGGATTTAGTCGCACTGTGATTGACTAAGTGACTAATTTAAAGTGTCTCACTAAATATATGGGATAGTGATTAAACTGTGTGAATATCTGTGTCACTCTATCTCTTATTGTGTAAACTACTACATAAGTTGTTGGTTACTAGCTATGTGAAAGTCAATATTAGTTATTAATTAGTTAAGTGAGTATTTGTATGGGATAGTGAATGTGTGTGTGGTTGGGTGGGAGGTGCGTGACTAGGTATATGAGGTTAAGACTGTATGTGGAAACAGTCGTTTGGGTGAGTGAATCTCTTTATGTGTGTGGTGATGAGTAAATATATTTCTCAATGATACATGTCCAACAAAGTAGAAATATAAAAGGCAGTGATTGTGACAGTTGTTGTATATAAATAAGTATACATAAGACTCAGTGACTGTATCAAAAACTATACTTGTAATAGTGATTTTATAACACACAAAGTATGAACCCCCCCACACTGGGTATTTTTTTTTTTAAAACCCCGGGGGTGGTGGTCCCCGGGGCTGCGGAGGAGCAGTGTGCCCCCCCACAATCAAAATAAAATTGAGCTCCAGGGGGTGCCGGTTCCCGGGGCTTTGGGGGCCTGAGAGCCTCCCACAACTAATGTAAAGAAGGCCCGGGGTGGCCATCCCCGGGCTGGGGGGGCCTGAGAGCCTCCCACCTAATGTAAATAAGTCCGGGGTGGCAGTCCCCAGGGCTGGGGGGCCTGAGAGCCCCCCCACCTAAATCAGAGAAGTCGCGGGGGTGGTGGTCCCCGGTGCTAAGGGGCCCCTCCGGGCCCCCCTTTACACAATAAGTATTGCCCCCAGGATCTGGCCCCTCCGGGGGCTAACTAACAACGAAGCACGGGAGCCCGAGCTTTTTTTTTTTTATTTCAGCCGAAATTCCCACTGGATGTGCGAATCTCGACGATTTTTTTTTAAAATGTTTTTTCGGCCCTGGGGGTCCTTGTGGGAACCCCTGAGCAGGCCTAGGGGGTCATGGTGTTTCTACCCTGCCCCTTTTTTGTGTTCTGCGTGTTTGTTTTTCTGATTTCATGTGGCTCGGTTCTACAGCTCGTGCCCGGCAGGGTGCGCAGATCCTGCGCCGCCATACATATATATGTGATTTTGATTTTCTCAGGAACTTCTGAACGGATTTACATCATTTAACCAAAAGACACGACTCTGAACCAAGGTTTACCTTTTTGCCAAATTTGGTGTAATTCGTTGAGCAGTTCGGGCTGTAGCTGTGACTAAAGGTTTCTATGGGAAATTGCATGGGGAAAACACGTTTTGGGACCCCCTATTTTCTCGGCACCCGCTTGACAAATCACCCCGAGTCATTCAGGATAGGAGCGGACTGGAGCGCCCCACCAGTTTTGAAAATTTCACGAAGATTCGTCAACCGGCGCCAAAGTTATTCTAAATAGAATGTTGCGGATTTCCCATGGATAATAGGTCCTAACTTTAACTACCTACTGGCAACTGCCAGTAGGTAACATATATATATATTCACAGAAAAAAACATAGGTTTCAGGGGCGTTATAGTTAGTTGGACATTTCACTCGTACAAAACCAGTGAAATTCCCGAGTTATAGATAGTTAAGCTAACTATAACTTACACCCCCGCAATGCGCTGCTGATGACGTCACATATTACATCACTCATGACATGGTCAGGGACATCACTGATGACATCTCACATGACATCACTGATGACATCATCCAGTGACTGTGTGTTTCTGTAAAGTTTAAATATGTTTAATGTATATAGGGAAAGGCCTATTGAAGAATGAGTGGGTGTATAAGTGTCTGAATGGATGATTTAGTAGGGGGTTGACTGACTCTATAAGTGAGTGATTAAACATATCTTACTGAGTGCATAGGTTAGTGGGTTAGTGACTAAACTGTGTGAATGTCTGTATCTGTCTGTCTGTTGGTGTGAAGTGGCTGCATGGGTTTGTGTTGTGAATAGCTACATGAGTGTCTATATGAGTTATTGATTGATTGTCTGAGTATCTATTTGGGTGCCTGAGTGTTTGTGTGGGTGGGGTGTGTGTGACCCTGTGCATAGATGTGTGAGTGGGTGATTCACTGGGTGCATGGTTTCAAGTGTGCATCTGTATGGGTGGGTGAGTGTGTGTATGGGTATGTGTATGGGTATGTTAGTGAGTGAATGTATATCTCAGTGGTACATGTGAGAGTAACTACATATGTGAAAGGCAGTATATATGTGTGTTAGATTATATAAATGGCTATAAGTGAGAGTGTATGATTGTGAGAGTGGCTGTAAGGATGAGTGTGTAATTGTATCAGTGATTGTATAAGAGAGTAAAAATGTGCTGTGGCGCTTACTGGAGGTACCTGGTGGGCTAGTTGGCCCCCAGGGGCCCTCAGGATTGAAGGGGAATTAATTCTCCAACTTAAAACAGGCCACAGGGCGTGTTTGCACACATGTTACCTCAGGCCCGCCCCCTCCCTTCAACACTGTGCAAACGTGCCTCTTGGCATGTTTTAAGTTTGGGGATTAAGTCCTCTTGAATCCTGAGGGTCCCTGGGGGTCAACCTACCCCAACAGGTACCTCAAGTAAGCGCCAAAGAGCTGCGTTGCAGAGAGGTATCAAAAGGGGCATGGCCTGGACCACCTCTCTGCAATGCAGCCCTGTGGTGCTTACTGGAGGTACCTGGTGAGCTAGTTGGCCCCAAGGGACCCCAGTATTGAAGGGGTATTAATTCCCCATTGTAAAAAGCACCACAGGGGGCGTTTACAGAGTGTTGCTTGGAGGGGGCGGGCCTCTGGCACGATCGTGGTGTTTTGTATTATTATGTTTTTGTAGAAGGGGGCCTGTGTGGCCCCCCTTCTTTTACTTTTTTTGGGGACCCCATCCCCCAGGGCCTTACCCCCATTTAAAAAAAATATTTAAATGGGAAGGGGGCCGCGTGGGGCCATCCCATGGCCATTTCTGGCACCAGGGACCCCGTTCCCCAGGGCCTGGCCACATAAATATTAGTTTTTTTATGGAGGGGGCTGCGTGGCCCCGCTCCTGAGGCCTCCATTCGCCCTGGGGACCCCATCCCCAGGGCCGGGCCTTTATTTATTTTAAATTGGGGAAGGGAGCTTCTTGGCCCCCCTCCCAGGCCACTTCTAGCCATGGGGGCCCCACCCCCCGGGGCTGGCCCTCTCCGTTGGGGACCATGGGGGGAGCCCCATTGCCCCCACGGTCCTGCCGGCTCCCCGCCTCCTGCAGATGCCAGCATTGCTTTTCCACATGGGGAGCTGCTGACATGCAGCTCCCCTTGTGGAAAAGCAATTCTGCTTTCCTTCATTGAAGCAAGAGCAGGTTTCCTGCTCTTCCTTCAATAAAGCAAAGCAGAGTTTGCAATGACAGGGCAGGAGCTGCATGGGATCTGCACTGCAGGAGACTGCCCTGGGGGCTGGTGGTCCCCAGGCCATCAAGGGTTCCAGGAGGGGGGCCGCGCAGCCCCCATCTCACCAATTGCACAGCCCCGGGGGGGGAGTCCCTGGGCTGCGGGGGGGCTGTGAGCCCCCCACAAATATTTAATGTAAGCCCCGGGGGTGGCGGTCCCTGGGACTAGGGGGAAATAAAACAAGCCCCGGGGTGGCGATCCCTGTGACTAGGGTTACCGAGGCACAAGATGGATGCCAACACTTCCTGGTTTGGAGTGTTGTCAGCCAATTAGAATAAAGCTTGTGGTCGGGAGGGTGCGCGGATACTCCATTCCACTATATATCGAAACTTTTATTTTTTTATTTTCTCAGCAACTACTGAACTGATTTACACCATTTAAAGAAAAAGGGCGCTTTCTGAACCAAGCACTAGCTTTTTGTCAAATTTGGTGTAATTCCATTCAGCAGTTCGAGCTGTAGCCGTGTCTAAAGTTTACTATGGGAAATTCATTTATTGTTCCCTTTTTTTTACATTTCTCAGGAACTACTGAACAGATTTACGCCATTTAAAAAAAAAAGTTCTTTCTGAAACAAGGGCTACCTTTTTGCCAAATTTGGTGTAATTCAGTTCAGCAGTTTGGGCTGTAGCCATGTCTAAAGTTTTCTATGGAAATTAACATGAAGAAAGTACGTTTTGTGACCCCCCTTTTTTCTC
Organism: Lissotriton helveticus; assembly: GCF_964261635.1. NCBI lineage: Eukaryota > Metazoa > Chordata > Amphibia > Caudata > Salamandridae > Lissotriton > Lissotriton helveticus. The sequence goes on along the minus strand of NC_136072.1, from coordinate 896,493,162 downwards.
GGCCCCCGCCTGCTGAATCACCCCAAAACTTTCAAGATAGGAGTTGACCGGAGCGCCCCATAAGTTTTGGAAATTTTGCGAAGTTTTATCAACCGGCGCCAAAGTTATCGGGAAAACAATAAACGCTTTTCCGATGGAAACTAGGTCCTAACTATAACTACCTACTGGCGACTGCCAGTATATATATATATATATATATATATATCCTAACACACCCTACTCCACATGGAAGAGAGTACGCACACGAAGAATGCTGGGTACTGTCAGAAACCAAAACATGAGTAGACTAACCTCTTATAGGCGGGATACAGCAGGAGTGATGTCAGACGCCTAATTCCGACCTCCCCTATATGCAATACCTCCCGTGAGTAGCAGTATCTAACTCCAACAAGGGTATCACAAAAGGGGAAGGGGAAAAGTGGATAAATAAACCATAAAGATGCAGCAGTGGAAATCAGCAAGTCTGGGAAGGTTAGGACAACAGAATTACTTCTTCCTAGCCAAGGACCCTGCAGAGAAAGAAAGAACAGTCACCTCACACATACACCAACTGCAGAAATACAATATCAACTATGTGTGAGTGACTAACTTACATTATAAACTGCTGCAGATGGTATCACTCAAAAAGTCACAAAAGAAAAAATAAAGAAAAATGCAAAGAAAAAGGTGAAGACAGAGGTAATTACTAATCTCTTATAGACAGAGAGTAATTACGTGAGTGGGATACAATCTCCACAACATCAATTTGTTAGTACTTATCTGCACCCGTGAGTGTCCATTCAGATTGTGTGTCCAATGAAGCAGTAGCCTTTCCGACTGCTAATGCACTTGTTATGTCACGAGTATGAGCCTCGCTAATCCAGCGCGGCATGCGCTACAACTAACGACAAAGTTTCAAAGGTTCTGTGCGACCCGCTTTAATATTCAGCGCGACCGTCTTTCCGCATGGAAAAGTGTTTCCTCACGCTTCCGGGATCCAGCAGCAACAAAAGTTAGCCCTGCGCAGCAAACACGGATACAATCTTCGCGGTATGAATCCAGCGCGTCATGCGCTACCGCATCAGGTAGAAAAACAAACCTTTCCTTCACAGGCTCCAGAACACGAGTGTGAAACTCCAAGACTCGGACACTCACAGAAATCAGGTGACAAGCACCGGAGCACAGGAAAGGGAATGCCTAAGTAGGCAAAGAGAAAGAGAGAAGGGCCAACTCACATAGCCCAAGCATTCTGGGAGTTGAAGTCCAACATTCACACCAATTCATCCAGGAGATCGCTATCACTAACTAAATCATGACAGAACCCCCTCACAATGACCGACGTCCCGGCGGTCCACCAGGCTTCCCAGGAAACCGCGCATGGAAACGCCGCAGAAGTGCTGGACAATGCAGATTGGACCGAGGTTCCCAAGAGCGATCTTCAGGACCATACCCCCTCCAATCCACCAAGTACATCACCCTTCCTCGAACCCTTTTGGAGTCAAGAATGGCCCTCACCTCATACTCTAACTCCCCTTCCACTTCCAGGGGGCAAGGTTTCAAAGGCAACCTAGTACAAGGAGTGCACGGCTTCAAAAGGGAAACATGGAACACAGGGTGTATGTGCCACGAAGGGGGAAGAGTAAGCTTTATGGCAACAGGATTTATTATACTGTGCACAACATACGGCCCTACGAACTTAGGCTGCAACCTGGTGTTTCCCTTGAACTTCAAATGCTTATTGTTCAGCCACACTTTATCTCCAATTTGATAGGAAGGCTCTTCCTTTCTCCTTTTGTCAGCATAATGTTTGTCTCTATCTCTTGCCTCTCCTAAGTGTTGCTTAGCTTCCCTCAATACTGCTCGTAAATGTGCATGATGACCTTGTATCGAGGGATGAGAAGAAGTGACAGGATGGGCAAAAGGCAACATATTGGGATGATAACCCAGCAAACAAAAGAAAGGAGAACAACCTAAAGAAGAGTGGGTGGCATTATTGTAGGCAAATTCGGCAGTCCATAATAGGGTGCTCCATTCATCACAATGCTGGAGGGTGAAACATCTAAGATATTGTTCTAGAGTTTGGTTTAACCTCTCCGTTTTACCGTCTGTCTGAGGGTGGTAACTTGTGGACAGACGGGCATCTATCTTCATACTGGTGCACAACCCTTTCCAGAACCGAGATGTAAATTGCGTTCCTCTATCAGTTATCAGAGCTGAAGGAAGTCCATGCAATCTGACCACCTGTTGTAAGAACGTAATAGCCAATTCTCCTGAAGTAGGTTACTTAGTCAAAGCAACAAAATGTCCCATTTTAGTCAGGTGATCAATAATGACTAAAATAGTAGTGCTACCGTGGGAAGGGGGCATTTCAACAATAAAATCCATTGAAACCGTGTTCCACGGAGATGGAGGCACCGGTATCGGCCGCAACAACCCACAGGGAGATTGATGACTAGACTTGGCTTGAGCACAAATGGAGCATTTGGAGACATATTCCATAGTGTCTTTTCTCATCGATTCCCACCAGAAAGAGCGAGACATATTCTGCAATGTTTTCTGTTGTCCTAAATGACCCCCCAACGAAGAATCATGAGTCCATTGTAAAGCTTGTTGACGTAATGGACCAGTGGGAACGTACAACTGCTTGTCATAAAACAGCAACTCATCTTTCTTACACCGATGATGAGGGTCTGCATCCACCCAGACCTGGGCATCCGGAATGTTACATTGTCTCCTCACGTCATCCAAAAAACTCTCAGATGTAATCACAGCTGTTATTCCATTCTGATAGGATGCTTTATGCAGAATTGATGGTGGCTCCTCGTATTCTTCTCGTAGATGAGCATCCACAGGAATTACGGGTCTAGACAGGGCATCAGCCTTCCCGTTCTGGGGACCTGGGCGATATTTGATTAGAAAATCAAAATCCGCAAAGAATAGGGACCATCGAAGTTGTCGAGGTGTCAATGCCTTTGCACTTTTCAGAAAGAGGAGATTACGATGGTCCGTGTAAATCTCCACTGTGTGTCTGGCCCCCATTAGATGATGTCTCCACTCTTCACATGCTCTTTTTATTGCCAGCAGCTCTTTATCTGTAATGCTGTAATTTATTTCAGAAGGAGTCAATTTCTTAGAGTAAAAAGCGACTGGATGAATCTGCCCAGTATCAGGATGTCTTTGAGAAAGAACTCCTCCCAAGGCGTAGTATGATGCATCTGTTTCCAGCACAAACTGTAGCTCCGGATCTGGATGACGCAAAACAGGAGCACAAATAAAGCATCTCTTCAGTGACTGGAAAGCAGCCTCTGCTGCATCATTCCAACAGTAAGTAATTCCTTTCCGCAACAGTAACGTCATAGGTTGTATGATGGAAGAGAATCCTTTGATAAATCTCCTATAAAAATTAGAGAATCCAAGGAAACTCAGCAGACTTTTCACGCTGGTAGGAGATTCCCATCGAATGATGGCATCAGTTTTCTTTTTGTCCATGAATATACCCCCTGGGCCGATCACATATCCCAAAAACTCCACCTCTGTCGCATGGAACAAGCACTTTTCGAGTTTCACGAACAAGGTATTTTGTTGTAAACGTTGCAACACTGCCTTCAAATGCTGGACATGGAGGTCATTAGTCTTGGAGTATATTAAAATGTCATCTATGTAAACCATACATGAGACATCCAACAATACTCGTAAAACCTCATCCATGAAAAACTGGAAGGCGGCAGGGGCATTGCATAGGCCGAAAGGCATTACACGGTATTCATACAGGCCATATTTCGTTCGGAAAGCAGTCTTCCATTCATCGCCCCTTTTTATTCTCACCAAATGGTATGCTCCCCTGAGGTCCAATTTCGTAAACACAGTGGCTCCCTTCAACTGGTCCATCAGCACAGGTATCAAGGGTAAGGGATACCTATTCTTCTTCGTGACTCGATTTATCGCCCGATAATCAATACATGCCCTCAATCCGCCTTCCTTTTTCGAAATAAAAAAAAGCGGTGAGGAGGCAGGCGAAGTAGAAGGACGGATAAACCGTGAAGCCAAAATCTTTTGCAAGTACGATTGTAAATACACATTCTCCGGCTCTGTGAGTGCGTATATCCTACTACATGGTATGCTTGCGCCAGGTTCCAATTCTATCACGCAATCATACTCCCGATGGGGAGGTAGTCGACTCGCTTCCTTCTCACAGAATACGCGTTGGTAAGCCGCATATTCATCGGGTAAAGTTGTCACCAGGCACACCGTCTGTAAACCACAACTAGAGGCCAATAACACCGCCGGATTCTCCTTATTTGAGTTTTCTGTTACGTATCGTGCTTTTGTACAGTGCTCAGCACAAAACGTAGAATTCATTTTGATGGTTCTAGCAGCCCATTGCACGTGAGGATCGTGCGAAGTTAGCCAAGGCATGCCCAATATCAATTTGAAGTTCAGGGCATCAATAAGGTCGAATTGAATTTTCTCTAAATGCGTAGTTCCCATTTGCATTAGAATGGGGTGCGTATGACAACACACGGGCCCAGAAGTCAATGCTGTACCATCTACGGCTTTAACCGGTTCTGGCTTCAACTTTCGGATCCAAGGAATACCCAGGTCATGAGCATACGTCTGGTCAATAAAGTTCCCAGTGGCTCCACAGTCCAGAAGAGCATGGACCAATTCCTGTTTTCCTGCAGATACTTCCAAGGTTACACACACATTCATGTGTGCCACAGTGTTTTGTATGGTGTTAATCAAAAAAGAAGAGACTTCGTTATTCTCTGACCTCAAACAAGGCGTCTCCATGATGTTTGAGGTAATCAGTTTTCCGCCGGCTCATCTGCCCACTCCACCACAGGCACCTTCTTCCCTACTTGCCTCTCTTTATAGGGGAGCTTGGTTCTCACAGAACAGTTCTTAATGAAATGGCCCGCCTTCCCACAGTACATACACAGCTTCAACTGTCTTCTTCTTTGCCGTTCTTCAGAACTAATAGGCCCTCTTATGCCTCCAACTTGCATTGGTTCGGTTCCATCTGAAGTGGAAGTATTATCATCAGCCGACACCCTGGGTCTAGTGTACAGAATTTTGGAGTCACCACGTTGTTTATCCCCCTTTCTCTCCTGCAACCGATGATCCGGCTGGACTGTCAGGTCAATCAGGGCCTCGCAAGTGGCTGGCATAGGAACAACTGAAGCCAAAACATCTTTTAATTCGCTGCGCAGCCCCTGATAAAATAGTGAAGTGCGTTTTTCCTGAGGCCACTCCGTTTCAACCACTAATCTATTGAAATTCGTTATGTAAGGCAACAATTCTTGCGTGCCCTGTCTCAACGTGATAAGTTCCCTGTCCAAGGATAGAGAATGAGCCTTCCTATCAAAAAGCTTCCTCATTTCATCACAAAACTTAGAAAAATCAAAAGAACATGGTCATTTCTTTCTATCAACAGGAAAGACCATCTAGCAGCGTTGCCCCCCAAGTACGACATAACAAACGCTGTCTTGGACTGATCATCTGGAAAGACAGCCGTCTTACACATAAAGTGTAGCCTACATTGTCCCAGGAAGATGTTAAACTTTTTTGGATCCCCAAAAAATCGTTCAGGGGGTGAAAGAGGAAGCTGAAGAGGCTGTATAACCTGGATGGTTGAAGGGCTAGCGCCCCCACTCTGCCCCTGTAGAGGATCCCTAGTAACGGGAGGGGGCAACGTCCAACCCCTGATATAGGAACCTCCATGATTACCAGTAGGACCACCCCGTGAAAGGCCTGCGACCTCCCTCCTTACTGTAACCATCTCGTTGCGCATATCAGTATGTTCCCCTCTAAACGCGTCTACCTCCATCCGGAGGGCAGTCAAAGTTTCCAACACCGAGGTTAGAACGGTGTTAGTATCCATCGCTCAGGCCGTATACAATCCGTGGGCTTGTCACTCTGTCAGAAACCAAAACATAAGTAGACTAACCTCTTATAGGCGGGATACAGCAGGAGCGATGTCAGACGCCTAATTCCGACCTCCCCTATATGCAATACCTCCCGTGAGTAGCAGTATCTAACTCCAACAAGGGTATCACAAAAGGGGAAGGGGAAAAGTGGATAAATAAACCATAAAGATGCAGCGGTGGAAATCAGCAGGTCTGGGAAGGTTAGGACAACAGAATTACTTCTTCCTAGCCAAGGACCCTGCAGAGAAAGAAAGAACACGTCACCTCACACATACACCAACTGCAGAAATACAATATCAACTATGTGTGAATGACTAACTTACATTATACACTGCTGCAGATGGTATCACTCAAAAAGTCACAAAAGAAAAAATAAAGAAAAATGCAAAGAAAAAGGTGAAGACAGAGGTAATTACTAATCTCTAATAGACAGAGAGTAATTACGTGAGTGGGATACAATCTCCACAACATAAATTCGTTAGTACTTATCTGCACCCGTTAGTGTCCATTTGTGTGTCCAATGAAGCAGTAGCCTTTCCGACTGCTAATGCACTCGTTATGTCACGAGTATGAGCCTCGCTAATCCAGCGCGGCATGCGCTACAACTAACTACAAAGTTTCAAAGGTTCTATGCGACCCGCTTTAATATTCAGCGCGACCGTCTTTCCGCATGGAAAAGCGTTTCCTCACGCTTCCGGGTTCCAGCAGCAACAAAAGTTAGCCCCGCGCAGCAAACACGGATACAATCTTCGCAGTATGAATCCAGCGCGTCATGTGCTACCGCATCAGGTAGAAAAACAAACTTCTCCTTCACAGGCTCCAGAACACGAGTGTGAAACTCCAAGACTCGGACACTCACAGAAATCAGGTGACAAGCACCGGAGCACAGGAAAGGGAATGCCTAAGTAGGCAAAGAGAAAGAGAGAAGGGCCAACTCACACAGCCCAAGCATTCTGGGAGTTGAAGTCCAACATTCACACCAATTCATCCAGGAGATCGCTATCACTAACTAAATCGTGACAGGTACAAAGACATTTTTTCTTTCATAGGGCCTCTTCCGACCCGGCAACACAGAGTGATGCATTTCGGCTGTCACAGCAGCCTTCTTCAATCTGGTAAGCGCCATTTTACTGAAACCATTTTTACTGTGTCAAAATCATCGACATACAAAACATCTTTGATTCCAATTAAAAAGCATTATATACAAGCATTAAAAACAGGCACATAGATGCATTCGGATGGAATGAATAAGATAGTTAGGGTGGTCACAATGGTAACTTAATGAAAATGATAATGTTCATCATAATCAAATTGCATTGTGCAATCCTTCTATTTTATCCAAAATTTGGCTGTGATGGCAAGACGTGTATCGGCAGTCTCAGCTGCCTTATTATACATATATATCTTTTCAGAAAATAGCTTCCCCTGCTATGCCCGAATGCATCCACCTATCGGGGCTAGTGACTGGTGCTCGGCGGCGGGAGCAGGACCCGCATTCTATATTGCATGAATTCTTGATACCATTCAACCAAGAAATAGCCGGCACTCTTGGAAAATACTTCACTGATTAATTAATTCAGCTGGCTGACACGTTTCGACTTTACGGTCATCAGCCAGTTGAATAAATTAATAGGTGAAGTTTTTTCCTGGAGTGCCAGCTATTTCTTAGTTGAATGGTATCAAAAATTCATGCAAATGCAGATCTGCAATGCTGAATAGATAAGGATTACAACACTACAAGGAGTGCCACTCGTTTCTAACCTTAAGGAAGTGTTTCTAATATATACATATATATATATATATATATTCACTAAAAAAACATAGGTTTCAGGGACGTTATAGTTAGTTGGACATTTCTCTCGTACCAAAACCGGAGAAATTCTGCCGTTATAGGTAGTTCAGCTAACTATAACTCGCACCCCTGCAATGCACTGCTAATGATGTCACGTATTACTTCATTCATGACATGGTTAGTGACATCACTGATGACAACATTGATGACATCTCAAATGACATCAGTGACAACATCATCCACCTGAAAATCTGATGCACCTCCTCACACCCTAATATAATCTTTGATACACCCACCCTAAAATACAGACTACCATTTTCGAAACCATAGACACACCAATACCAGTTACTACATATGCACTCACTGACCCCTAGGTCTACACACACATCTACTCATTCACCCATACAGTCACTCATACATGCAGTCACTCATCAATACAACACTATCATATGCACTCATACACCTATACAGACACTCACACACTGGCATCCCCGGGGTTTAGCCAGTCTTTTTTTTGTATTTAAATAATACTTTGGAGGGGGGCCGCTAGCCCCTCTCCTCAAGCCAAATATGGCACCAAGGACACCATCCCCCGGGACCGGCCTTTCCTTTTTTAATTGTTTTAATTTATTTGTTTTGCCGGGGTGGGGGGCCTCTTTGATGCGGACCGTGGGGAGAGCACCAATGCGCCCACGGTACCACGGAACTCGGAAGATTTTTTTTTTAAACAAATGCTTTTTTAGACCCTGGGGATCCCTGTGGGGTCCCCTCAGCAGGCCTAGGAGGTCATGGTATTTGTACGCTGTCCCCTTTTCTTGTTTTTCACCCTTTTGTTTACTCTTTTCTTGTGACTCGGTTACCGAGTCACAAGATGGCTGCCAAAATTTTAGTTTGGAATGTTGGCAGCTATTTAGAATTGAGCTCGTGCTAGGGAGGGTTTGCGATCCTGCTTGGTGCTCAGATTTCAAATCTTTTCTTTTTTTAATTTCTCAGGAGCTACTGAACGGATTTACACCATTAAAAAAAAGGTTGCTTTCTGAACCAAGCGCTACCTTTTTGCCAAATTTGGTGTAATTCCGTTCAGCAGTTCGGACTGTAGCCTTGGCTAAAGTTTCCTATGGAAATGAACATGGAGAAAACGCGTTTTGGGACCCCCTTTTTTCTCTGCCCCGACTTGACGAATCACCCTGAAACTTTCAAGACTGGAGCTTACCCTGAGTAAACCTTTGTTTTGGGAAAATTTTGTGAGGATTCGTCAAACGGCGCAAATGATATTCGCAAATCAAAAAAACGCTTCTCTTACGGATAATAGGTCCAAACTCTGACTACCTACTGGCAACCGCCAGTAGGTAATATATATATAAACAATTAAACTTATAACAACAAAGCACATCTAAATCACATTCTTTACACAATCCTGCAGGTGAAGAGGCACTCTCCTTACATGCTGAGGTCTCACAATGCACTCACATTCATCTAGTGTTCCATCCCAACATGGAATGGCCATCTTATTGGGATAGTACTTAGTCACCTACTACAGGTTCCAAAATTCTATAATCACTTGTTTTCACAACATTTGTACACACCTTTATAACTTTGATAGGTTGGCTAATCTTAGATTCTTTACCATCCTTCTTAGGAGACTTACTTTTTACCCCAGTCACCCAAATGTACAACAGTGTTTTGGCAGCCTTCATCATGCCATACCACTTCTTCCTCTTCAACATTTTCTCTTTTTCTTCTCCTTCCATCCTTCAGTTTTCCCAACTTAGTCGTTCACACCATCCTTTTCTCAGAAACCCACATGGCATTCACCTCCGTATTAGCCAATCTGCCTTTGAATAACTGGAAAGGGGCTACCCCTGTCGAAGAGTACGGGGTGTAACGATACTCATGCACCTTTTTCCTCATTGCTGTTTTCCAGTTTGCACCAGACACCATGGCTTTATGTAAAGTTTCTTTCAGCACTTTTATAAACCTTTCCACCACACCATTACTCTCTGGATGGTACAGAGCCGCCTTCTTATGGTTTATTCCTCTACCTTTCAAAACTGCTCAACCACACCAGAAGTGAGTTGCACACCATTGTCAGAGAGCATTTTCAAAGGGAAGCCTTCTTTCTCAAACAATTCCTCAAAAATCTATGACCACTCCTGATTTAACTGAACTTACAGCCTACATTTTAGACCAGCATGAAAACATGTCCACACATAAAAGGACATAGCAATCAGCAAATATAGGACTTTATCTTCACTGCACCCAGAATGTCAAAAGCAATATTAGACCAGGGACCACTCACCTGCTCCCTCAACACTATGGGTTGTGACCTAAACTTCAGCACTTTATTGCTGCGTGAGCACTCCACACAATTGCTTACCTCTCTCTCGATACTCAGGCCCATTGCAGGGCACCAATAGCCTTCCTTGACCCTCTCTTTTGTTTTGACAATGCCTATGTGGCTAGCATGAGCACTATCAACCAACCTCTTTCTAAGTCTAGATGGGGTAACTAACGTATTACTCCTCACCAGTAAACCATCCACAACAATCAACTCATCCTTGACCTGCCAGTACCCTTTTACTTCATCATCACATTCTTTTTTCACAAACCAACCAGTAGAAACCATCTTAATGACCTTCTGCAACACACCATCAGGCTTCGAACCTTCTGTTCAATCTTCTTCTGAAACAATACCCTCAGTGATCAAACAAACATTGACCTCTTCATCACAATTCTCTCCACCAATCCAATCACTTTATTCCAGAACATCACTCTCAATGTCCCCCATTCTAGATAAAGAGTCTAACAATATATTGTTGGCACCCGGCAAATAGGAAACAACAAACTCACATTTTTGCAAGGTGACAACCCACTTGAGTATTCTGTGTGAGTCAATGTCCATGCCCTTCCTCATAAACACTTACTTCAGGGGCTTATGATCCATTTGTATTTTGAACATCGTTCACCAAAGAAACCTCTTCAATTTGTGCAGAGGCCAGAAAACTTCCAGCACTTCTTTTTCTGCCACCAAGTTATTAAGCTCTGAGCCCTTCAAAGCTCTAGAGATAAATAAAATAAATGGTCCTTTCCTTCCCAATCACCTTTTGCCCAAGAATGAAATGAAATGAAAGAAATTTTTGTTCAGCGTGAACAGCTGCCCTGAGGCGTCCAGGCGCTAGGGAATAGAATGGACCTTCTACTGAAGTTGATCGCAGGGAGTAAGTTTGTTTTTAGTTAAAGAGGAAGGTTTTTAATTGTTTGCAAAAGGTTAGTAGATTGGAGTTAGACCTTAGATGTAGGGGGAGAGAGTTCCACAGTTTGGATGCATTGTAGGAGAAAGATCGACCTCCTGCTCTGGATCTTCGTATCTGCGGGACAACGGCTAGGAAGGCTTGAGAGGAGCGAAGCTCTTTCTTTCGGTGGTAGGGAGTGACCAGAGAGTGGTTGATTAAAGGACTGGTTTTCCAAAAGGCTTGGTGGGTGATGCACATGGCCTTGAACTTAATTCTTTCCCTGACAGGAAGCCAGTGCAGAATTTTTAATCCCGGCCCTATCGGAGTTCTGCGGGGGATTCTAAGAAGTGTACGGGCTGCACAGTTTTGGATCCGCTGTAGTTTGTTCAGGCAGTATTCAGGAGCCCCTAAATACAGGGCGTTACTAAAGTAAATACGGGACTGAATCAGGCCTTGAATGACTACCTGTTTGGCCTTAAAAGGAAGAAGTGGGAGGATTTTTTTCATCATCCTGATGAGACCAAAGCATGTTGCTGATAGTTTGGTGACTTGTGTATTGAATGTTAGGGATTTGTCTAGCCATATTCCGAGACTTTTTATGTTATCTCTTGGTATAGGGGGGGCACCTAGGCTGGGGGGGCCACAATAGCTCTAAGGTGGAGGGGGCAGATGGACCGAGGAGCATGAGCTCGGTTTTATCCCCATTGAGCTTTAAGCATGACTTCGTCATCCAGCTCTTTACCTGCTCCAGACAGGGAATCAAGCTGGTCTGTGCTTGCTGACTGTTATTATGCACAAGGGAGACCCCTAGCTGGGTGTCGTCCGAATAAGTGACGATCTTAATGCCATGCGGACGGACAATCCCTGCCAGTGGTCTCATGTATGCGTTGAATAACGTGGGGCTTAGTGAGGAGCCCTGCAGTACCCAACATTCCAGAGGCTTGCTTGAGGAGACTGAGGCTCCTTCAAAGACTCGGAAGGTACGGTCTTTTAGAAAGGACTTGAGCCAAGCTAGGGCTTCTCCTGATATTCCCAAGCTCAGGAGGCGGTGAAGGAGGATTTTATGGTTCACCGTATCAAAGGCGGCGCTCAGGTCAAGGAGGATCACTGCCACTGATCCCCCCTGATCTAGGATCCGCCTCGCTTCCTCTGTGACTGCCACCAAAGCCGTCTCCGTACCATGTTTGGGACGGAAGCCCGTCTGGGCGGTGTCAAGCAGATGGTTGCTCTCTAAAAACCTGGTTAGAGAGGTGTTAATGTGTTTTTCGAGGACTTTGCTTGCCCAGGCGAGCAATGAGATAGGGCGATAGCTGTTGAGGTCGCCAGGATCGAGGTTGGGTTTCTTCAAGAGTGCTCGGACCCTGGCATGTTTCCAGGTTGATGGAACTGTGCTAGTCACTATCGAGGAGTTCAATAACTCCAATAGTGTGGGAAGAATCACCTGACTAGCCGAGACCAGCGTATTCGGTGGTGCAGGGTCGCATGGGGAGCCAGATTTTATTTGGTGCATCAGAGACTCAAGTGTTACTGAGTCTAACTGTGGGAAGTGGGCTAGGGTGTTGTGAGGCGAATCCTCCACTTCAGCTGCTGGATAATATCCTTGGGGGAGTGGGTCCGAGTCAATGTACGGAAAAGATGTGTAGATTTTGTTTACTTTAAGGAAGAAGAAATCAGCCTGATTGTTACATCGGGAGGGCACATTGGGGATGGCGATTGGTGGGGGTGGAAGCGTAGTTAGGCTTTTTACCGTTTGGTACATTTCTTTGGGTTTACATTTGGCCGACATTATTTTGTCATTGTAATAAATCGATTGTGTCAGTTTTATTGCCGATTTGTAGGCTCCAATGGCCTCCCTGTAAGTGGCTTTGTCCGTAGCAGCGTAGCTCAGGCACCACTTTCTTTCCAGCCTCTTACAGATGCGCTTTTTGTCTCTGAGTTCTTCTGAGTACCAGGGCGCTGATTTCTGATGTCTTTTTGAGCTAGTAGTGCGGAGGGGTAATATGGAGTCTAGTGAATTCATGATCCAATTGTCGTATTCACTGTTACCTTTAGAGGGATCGCCGTTGAGCACAGGCCTAGTTTTGGTAAGAATGTTGGTCCAGTCGTCCAGACATAGGGGCCTATTACGATGGAGGATTTTCCACATCCTCCGGGCCGGCGGAAGCCACCGACGGCCCGGAGGATGCGGAAAATCCTCTGCGGACCCACCAAAGACCCACCGCCACATTAGGATGGCTGGTGGGTCCTGGTTTCCGTCCGCCGCTTTTCTGCCGCGGTTGGCTTACAACCGCGGCGGAAAAGCTCTAATATGGTGACGGTGTCTCTCAGACACCGTCAGCCATATTAGGGTGGCCTGTGAAAAATGCTTTTCCGCGGCGGATTTTCCGCCGTGGAAAAGCATGTGTAACTTAACTGCGGGGGCCCGTTGCGGGCCCCCTGGGTGAAGTGGGGGTGGGGGGTGCACATGGGGGGTACCTATGGTATCCCCCTGCATTTGTATGCAAAAATCGGCAGGCACCACACGGTGCCTGCCGCTTTCTGCATACAAATGCAATGTATGTGTTTTTACCATTGCGGCGGATGCAGCTTGAAGCCGCACCCGCCGCAATGGTAAAAATAGAGGATGTGACCGCCAGGGTGGCGGTCACATCCTAATTGCACAGGAGGGAACTCCGCAGGCCATGCGGAGGTTCCCTCCTACTCTATGGTGGCGGACGGACTCAGGTCCGTCCGCCATCATAATCGGCCCCTTAGTTTGGACCAATTCCTCGTTCTGTGGGGGATGTGGGAGGGTGGGACGCATTTGTGCGTAGTCCAGGTAAGTGGGATCAGGAAGTGATCAGTCCATGGAAGACGACTGATAGTGCCAATTGTTAACTCTGTGCAGTTACTGAATACAGGGTCTTGTAGGTGGCCTTTTATGTGCGTAGGGGAGGAGACAAGCTGTTCTAGTTCGACTGCCGCTAAGCTGGCCGTTATCTCTGTGGCGACGCTGTCCTGTGTATTATCGAAGTGTATGTTGAGGTCGCCCAGTAGTGTGAAATTTGCCGGTGAAGTAATTCGTTCAGCCACAGCAGAAGGTAGCGCTGTCTGGAACTGTTTAAGTGCTCCAGGAGGGCGGTAGATGAGAATGCCAGTGAAGCTTTTGTTAGGGGAGAATTTGATGACAATGTGCATGCTTTCACAGTCTGCAATGGACTCCGGCGGGCAGTAATAGGAATAGATGTCTTTATAAATGATAGCAAGCCCCCCGCCTGTCCCCTGGATGCAGTCCAAGCGGGCGATCTAGTAGCCTGGTATAAGGGCTTGTACGAGGTCAGGCTCTGAGTCCTGAGTGAGCCATGTTTCAGTCAAAAAGACTATGTCCGGCATGTGCTCACCCAGCAGCATTGATATTTCCAAACTGTGTTTGGGTAGGGATCTGCAGTTTAAGAGAAACATGTGGTAGTCCCGCAATTCATCTTTGTGAGGAGGGCTGATGAGCTCTGTCTTACAATGAGGGCACAGGTGAGGGATCTCCAGGGGGTGAAGCTCTTGGCAACATTTAGTTGTTGCAATGTTCCTCAATTGGTAAAGAGAATCAAAGCTATAGTGCCTCTTTATTCCTAGTGAAGGGGGGGAAAGGGTTGGGGGGGTGGACCCTAGCCCCGGCCTGCCGCGGACGGGCGCAGACGGGCTCGCCTTCGGGGCGCTGGCGGCGCGCCCGCTGCACGCGCCCGCTGCACGCGTCCGCTGCGTGGCCGGGGGAGGCACATTGTTTTACGGGAGGGGGAGGCGTGGCCTCACGGCAGTGGGCGTGGCCTGTGGGCTTCCCCAGGAATGGCGGCAATCGATTCTCCGACCCGCAGCAGCGCTTTAATCGGGTGCGCGGGGAGAACCGAACATGTTAGGAGGGGGAGTGTCCTGGGGCAAGTGAAACACCACACAGATTAAAAAGCGGTCACAAATACAATTTTTTTTTAAAACGAGCGTTACTCCCGGCTTTCCGCCTCAGGAGTTGGTTCCAACTAATGCGCGCGTTGAAGAGGAGGCGTGACTTATATAGTTAAGAAGGGCATGGCCTCATGGCAGTGGGCGTGGCCTGTGGGCTTCCCCAGGAATGGAATGGGGGCAATCGATTCTCCGACCCGCAGCAGCGCTTTAATCGGGTGCACGGGGAGAACCGAACAGGTTAGGAGGGGGAGTGTCCAGGGGCAAGTGAAACACCACACAGATTAAAAAGCGGTCACAAATACAATTTTTTTTAAAAACGAGCTTTACTCCCGGCTTTCTGCCTCAGGAGTTGGTTTCAAGTAATGCAAGAATGGCTCTTGATCCCTTCCTGCTTGCATCTGTTATGATGTACGACTCATCTCTTCAGCCATAGCTTCCTAAATTGGGCATATTCAAATACTGCTTCACACATTCAAATTTATTGTTGCATTCCTGACTCCAGATGAATTCATTCCCCTTTTTCAGTAAATCCCTCATGCTGCAAGTTTTCTCCACAGATTTTGGGAGATTTAGCCATTCCAACGAATTTCACCAATTCATCCTTATCCTGAGGTGCATGAAGACTACAAATAGTTCCACCAGAGCAGACTTTCATTTGATTCCAGACCTCATTACCAAATTTCCCAAATATTCAATTTCCTGGACATCAAATTTTCACTGCTCAGCTCTCAACGTCAGGCCAACATCACATAGCCTAGACAAGACTTTTCTTAGCCTGCCATCATGTTCCTTCAGATCGATACCAAAAATCCAGACATCATCCTGATACACTTTGACATCTTCAATCCCTCTAAGAATACACTCCATTGTCCTCTGAAACACAGAGGCAGCTAATATCAGTACAAAGGGCATTCTTAGGAGCTTGAAGGTGTCAAAGGGTGTCAGGAATGCCGCCAACTCTTGAAACTAAAAGGGCACCCTTATTTGATGGTAGGCAGACGTTAAGTCCAGGATGAGAAGTGCCTATCACCATCAAGAGAACTATATTGGGAAGTAGATAGCGGTCCACCACTACAGCTTTGTTGAGTTCTCTTAAGTCCACACAGAGTCTGGTCTCCCCATTGGCTTTCCGAGCCATCACAACTGCGGATAACCATTCTGTAGCCTCCACCTCGTGTATGATGCAATTATCAATTAGTTGGTTCAACTCAGTTGTCATACTTTCTTTCAACAAAAGTGAAACAATCATGACCTTGGCCACCTTCTGTGAAATATTAGGTTTGATCTTTATAAAATTATAATCATTTTTCAGACAACCCAGCTTATTGATAAATACGTTGGAAAACTCTTTTGTCCAAATCTCGCTTCCCACTGAAACAGACCTGACAAGTGGAATTTCATTAACACAAAGAGATGGACTCTCATTGGGATCCAAGTATGCATACATATCATGCTGGTGGAACCAGCTAATACGTGAGTCTGCTTTTACAGAAATATAGACTTTCCCCAAAATAATTCTATCTTGGAATTCAATCAAACCCCAGAAGTAACCCAACAAATCAATGGGTTTTCCACTATTCCCTTTTGGCTTTATGTCTGGTTTCATCAGTCTCACTTTGCCAAGCAGGTACTGCTCATCAAAAGTCTCCGAGATAAGAATTATTTTAGAGCCAGAATCAGACAGCCTTTGTACTGGCTGATTGTTGACCATGACCACCTCCAACAGACCATCACCAGATGACTCCTTTACTTGGATAATATTGATCTCTTGAACATCCTCATCGCTGAACTCAACTTCCCTCTATTCTTTAAATCATTTGTTGACCTACAGTACCTGGCAAAGTGACGTATATGTCCACAGTTCTTACAAGAGGCCTTCCAGCCCGGAGAATCTTTGTAATTTGCAACATGCCCATACCAAAAGCACTTGCCCTAAAACAACTTTGTGACGGGCTTCACACTAGTGGAGAAATTATCCTTTGCAGATTTTTCCTTAACAACTTTTACAGCCACACTATCACTCTTGTCTACAGCAGCATCCTTACGTATGACATCCACAAAGGATTTAGACTGTTAATGTTTTTGGCAATAGTAAGGACCTCTTGTAAGGGCAGATTGACCTTTTTCCACTTGCTTTTTTGAACCTTGTCCAACACACATCCCAGCATCAGGTGATCCCTCAGGTGATCCTCCAGGGATGGCCCAAAATGACAGGTTGTGGCCAACATGAGCAACTCTGTGATTAACTGTTCCACTGTCTCAACTTGGCGTTGCATTCTCCTCTCAAAGTAAAATTGTTCAAGAACAGTATTTACCTTGGGAAGAAAATGCAAATCCAACTTTTTAGCCAAATCTCATACTTATTCAAACTTGTTGCATTCCCGACAGAAAGATCAAGGAGGTGCTCAAAAACGTCCTGCCCCTCTGGTCTAAGGCAATGCATTAGCTAGGAGGATTTCCTCTCAGCACTGACAGACTTCCCACACACACAGGCATAATGAGTGAACATCTTCCTCCATGTTTGCCATATTGTAATAGGTTGCATATTAAGAAACTACACCCACCCACACTACTACATACTAAAATAAAAGCTGTAATGAGTAACTGAATATGAAATAAAAGGTACCACAATAAAAATTCCAACAGAAATACTCAAAAGAATATACACTGTCATATAATGAAAGGCACTGTACTAATGGTAAAGCCCCCCAACCTGTGCCTCACAAGAAAGTCAGTGTGAAGAACTAAGACACAGTTATTCCTAAAGTGAGGATAGCGATGGGGTGTGCACATCACCGTGTGCTAATAGTCAAAGCATTAATCAAACTGACTTTCAAAAACTGTAATCCTTCAATAAATGTACCACATATCCAAGCTAAAGGCTTGCAAGTCACACAATATAATAGTGAGCGAAGAGGTGAGCATGTCACCCTACAACTTCAGGAGCCACCGACCCACACGCTTTACAAATAACACGTGAGCATGTCACCAGGTAGCTTACAAGTCCCAAAGGGTGAACGTATCACCACAGATGCGCCCGAGTTGCAGGAGACTTCAGGCCCCAGAAGGTGGTCATTCTTGCGAGCTCAGTTTCTGCTTGCAGATTGAAGTGCTTTAAATGCTGTGCCTCGCATATTCCCCACTTGACGCCCTTGCAGGGCAGCACCTGCAGCATGTTTTGTACCTGTTTAAGGCAGGGCGCTTTCGTGCTGTGAAGCGCCCTGCCTTAAACAGGTACAAAACATGCTGCAGGTGCTGCCCTGCAAGGGCGTCAAGTGGGGAATATTGGGATATTGGAGCTTTCACTTAGCATGCAGGGTGCAATTTGTTAATGCAAAATTTGGTGAACACGTTGCAAAATTTCATGTAAGGAAATTGGCAGTATCTCACGTTAGAATGTAACACAAGGGCATACATTGGGTTCAAAATTGAAACAAGATAGTAGCTAGGGTGCTGGTTCAAGGAGAAAATGTCTACCGCAAGTCTTTTCTGATCTCTCCAGACGTTTTCTGTTTGGACCACTCATTGATGAAACAAAATTGTGTGATATTTTGTCGTTGCAGAAAACAGAATTTAATGAATTTTGAATAATGGGAGCTTAAAAAAAGTTTCACACAGACCTAATGCTTGCCTTGTGGAAATGGCGTAGGCCTCTTCTTCAGAAGTTTTGACCCTCCACGTGTCTAGTATTCCTGTTTTAGATGAATGTGGCTGTCAGGCTGTTTCTTCAATGGGAATTTTGTTATGTAATTTTAATGTCCCTTTCTGTAGACAATATATTGCATGGGGACTCATGACAGAGACACTTGTGTCTTGAGCTTGAACCCCTCTTGTACTGAGAGTCAATTGGGATTACAGACAATGGTTGTTGTGAGGAAGCAATAATCAGCCTTGCCTCCTTGGATTGGATTACTTGCAAGGACATTATTTGTCATCATACCAGTCAAGGCATAAGGAATTATAGTTCAAAGAGGCAGAAATGCACACATGGACCTTAAAGATAAAGTATCATAAGAATAAATGGAACAGTGACTTCAGCTGGGAGATATATGTTTCTATCTCTCTGGAATCCAAAATAGTCTCCATTGCAAAAGCTTTGGTTTTGCATAAGTTTCCTATGCACATGCTTTGTCTTCCGTAACTTCTCATATGTGCCTATTACCACATTTTGTATATTACCCAGCTTTGGTATCCCAAAAATGTGTTTATACACAAGCTATGACACTGTCTATGATCTCCTATGCCCAAGCTTTGGTATCACACACATTCACCTAAGCATAGGCTCTGACATTATGCACACTATTCTATGCACATGTTTCAACAGTGTTCACATTCTCCTTCTTTACACAAGCCTTGGCACCCACCACGTTTCTAATACACACACGCAGGCATCCACAGCATTAATCTATGCACAAACGTTGACATCATTTCCATCACAACTCGCTCTGCTCAGGCAGGGGAGAGCCATCCCTTCATTGGCCCTCCCCAGTAGCTTTTAGCTCATTAGGGAGAGCCCGGTGATTCCCTCGCTGGCCTCTCCTCGGTGATTAGCTTTCCCTGACAGTGAGCGACCACACCGAAAATACCTCATAATTGAAGAGCGAGAAAAGATGAGACCTCTGCTCTGCTCCATGCACTTGGAACAGAACACTATGTGTTAGAGATAATAAGTACGGCGTTGACCTCAATCACGGATGCACACGTCACAAGGAATTAATAGAGTTGTCATCATTAATGGCACAACTTCACAGTGCTTTTAGAAATGGGGATTTTCCTGGGTAAACCTAGCACCACATAAGTTTTTTTTGGGCAAAGAAGTTTTGTGAAATCCCTCATTTGTTTTGCTTCATAAAGAGGGACTAGTTTCCCAGTCTTCTTCTGCCTTGACCATTATGAAGCCGTTCCGTGCATGACATCAACTGCATAGAGAGATCATTTTCACCTTAATCGAACCCTAACAAACTGTAAATGTATGCATTCTTTTTCTAGGTGTACTTTTTCCTGATTTTTCATTTTTCATAATGATAATGTGCAGGACAAGCCCACTAACGCGCTCATTCGGGGATATGCGAGAGAATCGTACAGTAAAACTGCCGTGGGCAAATACCGGTGCTATTGCCTTGTGGCTATGGTATTAGTTTGATGGCTTGCCTCCCAAATCCCAGGTTCGCCGGTTCTAAAGAAGAAAAAAAATGCGGTGTTTAGTTTTGCTGGATGATAATACCATACTTACAGAATGCGCAGCACTCCTCCCCCTGCTCTGTGAGCAGAGCAGCCCCGCCCGCCCCGCAAAGCTGATGTAGCAGTAAAGAATAAACTGATTAAAACAACGAAATATTATCATTGTATTTACACTGCTGCAAAGCAGTGGGGCGACGCTCCTCCGCCTTAGCGGAGGAGCTGCCACTGGTGTACGCTCAGTTCAGACCGTAAAACCTGACACAAAAAACATTTGGGCCTATTGCAATGCCCCCTGCATGGCACTGGAGAGTGTGCACCCAGACTTAGATTTCCCATGTAGCTAATGTATGGTTAGTTTTGAGTTTGCTTCAATGCACATAACAGTCATGGATGCATGTTTTGGGGCTGAAGTGCAATGGATGAGACCGAGAGCATGGCGTTGCAGTCTAGAGAGGAACACCAGATGCACACCTCCTTTTCTGAGCATGGCTACTGTCATCTAGTGTCATCAACTGATTAAAATGCTAGGGACAGGCGTTGCCTCTTACGGGTGAGTATCCTACTGGCCTCTGTGTTAAAAAGGGTCTGCCAGTTCCTCTCACTGAGCAGCAATGTGAACTGCAGTATTCCTCCAGAGAGTCCCTGAGTCTCTTTGTAGTGCATAACACTTCATGGTGAGGAGTAAAGGAGAGAGAGGCCTTCCAGGACAGGCAACGTCCCTGCCTCCTTTCTGCTCCATTCTTCCACAGAGATGTTGCCTCCGGCACTTTTGTGTAGTAACCGCGTGGAGAAGCCCATCCTTCTTGTGTGCCTTTTTATGTGTTTATATAGTCCCACATTATCGACAATAACATAACTGCTAAATCCCATCTGTCTACTTAAATACTAAGGTCTGTATCTTTTCAATTTGAATATAAACATAAACCAGCAACTACAAGATGAAAACACATGAAATGTATTTTGAAGCAGACGAAACTATTCCTAAATATTGATAATGCAAACAGAGGCAATATTAAAGGAAAATAATATATAGGGTGTTTTGCACAAACAGCTATTCAAGTACCATCTACTAGCTATTACGTAATCTCTGTCTACACAAAGGAAGGTGGCAACCCTCCTGCAGGTCTTCAAAGAAGATAGAAACATCCAGACAGGTATACAATAGTTGTTGTAAAAATTGCTTCTGAAACATAAGAATACCAGCTTCCTTTCCTCACAGAATAGGTACAGCACAACATCAGCACTGCAGCATCTTCAGAGAAGTAGTACACCACAGCATCCTTCGCACAGCAGGTGCAGCTGGGCATCAGCAGTACAGGCTTCCATTGGCTTTGCCAATGCTTGTTAGCAGTATAACATAAACAAGTAAAATAATGATTTTGTTGTTAATAATAAGAATTGAAAATACTTTGAGGTTTTTCCTCCCTCCACCTTATTGGTATGGACACTGCCACTAGCAGAAGATTACCTCCCCTTCAATCTTACTACCTGAAGATATACTAGGCGTAGCATTCTTTCCGTCGACTGATCAGATTGAGAGTTTTGGTGTTCTTTTCCTTGTTTTGTGCATGGTTATTCCTGTCCAGGTTTTTCTCTACTTCAGAATGGACACAATACTCTACACTGTACTGTATCTGTGGTGCCACATTGCACTAATTTTGAGACAAGTACAGCAAATTACGATAACTATATGCGATGAAGTGGCTAAAATCAGTAAAGAAATACTGGGAAAAAAATCTGTAAAAAAGGAAGGTGGTCTTCAAAGTGTCTCAGTCACTGTCTTTCAAACCGCTTTCTTTTGCCGCTGCTCATTTTGTTAGACACTTACTACCCTTTCTTCCCACATTTTTCTGAAATGATCCATATACATATTTCACATATCATAATTTTCCTCTTCACACCATCTTTCCACTCTCTTCTTTTGAATGTACTTCTGTGCATCTTCTCACTTCAGCTTGCCCCCGTGCACACAACCCACTAATTCTGCTTTAAGGACTGCAGGCCTCATTTATAAGCCCATTGTGCTGCAGTTGTGTCACTCTTTTCACGCACCAGCAGCGTAGTGTGCCTGCCCATATTTACAAGGCCACGTAAAGTCACCCTGCATGACTTTTCATTGCCTTCTAAATATGGGCCCCTTTCTCGCTTTTCTCTGCGTGAAAGGGGCATTCCCTGGGTGTTGCTGTTGATTTTCCCACATTACACCCTTGGAACCTGACACATTCCCAGATTCACAAAGTGTCGTAAATCTGGGGATGAGTCAGAATCCTACGTCTCCCCAAGGGAGGCATAGGAGTGACTTAACGAGGAGAAATACTTTTATTTGTCCTCGTTTTTTTCTCTTTTTATATGTGCTGCATTTGCAGCACACATAGATGGAGCAAATCACCTTTAATGATTGTTTATGTGCAGGAAGGTGTCCCTTCCTGCACATAAACAATCATCCCTGCAACGCAGACACCCTTGCACCATGGCTGCGTTGGCACACGGCTGCTGTTTGTGTGCCGGCCCAGGGGAGAAGAACAGGAATGTGCAGTATGTTGTAGATTTGGCATATTCTGGCACTTTTATTTTGATGCTCAGCAGCGCAGCAGGAAGGCTTGCTGTGCTGCTGTGCATCAATATATAATAAATGAGGCCCTCCATTATTTTCCTGTGGCGGTGTCAATATTTTTTGTGTTTGGTGTCTTCTTCATATACTTTAAATATATGTAACCATGGGTAAGTTCACTTTGCTGAGGGTCAAGGATTGCATATGCATGAAGTATGGATGGATACCTTTATGACACATTGACTGACAGGTCCAGTTAGAAATATACACTGCCTTCGAACTCATCTTCAGACCTCTCACTCGTGTTCCATCATGACCACTCACCCACAAACTAAACTCATCCAGACAGCGGAAGGCGACTTGGTTCACATGAAAGAGTCATATGTTGCCTGCAAAAATTAACTACAGAAACACAACATATGGAAAAAAAATCAAATACTCTTAGGGAATGCAAGGTCAAGTTGAATTGTAACGTAAAAAGGGTCTGCATTGATGTTATGGATTACCTCAAAATGTTCGAATTGTTGTTAGGATTTCGAATATTGTTTTGCCTGCAAAAGACATGAATTTAGGAACTGATAGGGACTTGTTACAAAGATTTTAATTACTGCTGCATCTGAGCCCAATCAGAACTTGACTCACTTAAAGCCCTGCAGGCAGCATACTGCTGCGGAAAGAGTGACAGGCCGGGGTCCAATCATATCCATGCTCTTGACGCTGCCTATCCATCACACAAATCTTCATAGGTCAAAATCCCATGCCCAGTCTTAGAGGTGGGTTAGCACCTGAAATCTCAAGAAAGCAACCTGGCTCTAGCTCATTTTGACTTCTTCTTAGCACCTTTGCTGGACAAATCGTTTTGGGACCAGAGACCTTAGCAGGACAAATCGTTTTGGGACCAGAGACCTTACCGCTTGAAAGATTCTAACGGAACCGGGCAGCGCTCTGCATTGCGAGTCCTCCCGCCGCCGCTCCTAACACCCTAGCGGCCGCCGAGCGGAGGACTCGCTATCCCATCCACACCTGCGGCGGCGCACCCTGACGCCGTCACAAAAGCGCCCGGAGGCGATTTAAAAAGACTATCAGCCCCGGCGGAAGCGGGCACCTTTGCTGGACAAATCGTTTTGGGACCAGAGACCTTAGCAGGACAAATCGTTTGGGACCAGAGACCTTACCGCTTGAAAGATTCTAACGGAACCGGGCAGCGCCCTGCATTGCGAGTCCTACCGCCGCCGCTCCTAACACCCTAGCGGCCGCCGAGCGGAGGACTCGCTATCCCATCCACACCTGCGGCGGCGCACCCTGACGCCGTCACAAGAGCGCCCGGAGGCGATTTAAAAAGACTATCAGCCCCGGCGGAAGCGGGCACCTTTGCTGGACAAATCGTTTTGGGACCAGAGACCTTAGCAGGACAAATCGTTTTGGGACCAGAGACCTTACCGCTTGAAAGATTCTAACGGAACCGGGCAGCACCCTGCATTGCGAGTCCTCCCGCCGCCGCTCCTAACACCCTAGCGGCCGCCGAGCGGAGGACTCGCTATCCCATCCACACCCGCGGCGGCGCACCCTGACGCCGTCACAAGAGCGCCCGGAGGCGATTTAAAAAGACTATCACCCCCGGCGGAAGCGGGCACCTTTGCTGGACAAATCGTTTTGGGACCAGAGACCTTAGCAGGACAAATCGTTTTGGGACCAGAGACCTTACCGCTTGAAAGATTCTAACGGAACCGGGCAGCGCCCTGCATTGCGAGTCCTCCCGCCGCCGCTCCTAACACCCTAGCGGCCGCCGAGCGGAGGACTCGCTATCCCATCCACACCAGCGGCGGCGCACCCTGACGCAGTCACAAGAGCGCCCGGAGGTGATTTAAAAAGATTATCACCCCCGGCGGAAGCGGGCACCTTTGCTGGACAAATCGTTTTGGGACCAGAGACCTTAGCAGGACAAATCGTTTTGGGACCAGAGACCTTACCGCTTGAAAGATTCTAACGGAACCGGGCAGCACCCTGCATTGTGAGTCCTCCCGCCGCCACTCCTGACACCCTAGCGGCCGCCGTGCGGAGGACTCGCTATCCCATCCACACCTGCGGCGGCGCACCCTGACACCGTCACAAGAGCGCCCGGAGGCGATTTAAAAAGACTACCACCCCCCGCGTCGCGGGAGCGCGCGGGAGCGCGCGGGGGCGGCCGGGGCTAAGCCCGGGCAAAGGGCGGGCCCTCTGTAGCCCTCAGGAGCCGAGGGAGGCCGGGCTGGGCCTACCCATTGACATCTCTCCTTAAGGTATTATGACTTCTGCTCCCTCCTCCTTTGTTATGCCCTGCTCCCTGTCTACCTGTTCGAGCTAATATTCGTTTTGTTCCTAGTATTCTGGGGCTATACCTCATCATTGTTCTGCCTAAATTTACTCCTGGTCAAGTGTAATCACCTGTTATGGCTTCAGACAACACCAAAGATTCCAGTTCCCTCAATAAAGGAACATTGGATAATTTTGTGTATAGGATTCCCTTGGATGCCGACAGGGAGAGGGCGCTAGCAGAACGTCGCGCTGAGAGACGGCGATTAATTGAACTGATAAAAAATAAGCGCCTCTCACCTGTGAGGCCCCAGAGAGTAAACATATCCAATAACAGAGATGTAGCTGAAATAGAGGACCCAGACACTACTGCCAATAGCATCAACAGCATCCCTATTCTGTTACGAGATGTCACTCCCACCCTTGATATAGTTAATACTCCACCTAGTCCAGTTCCTTCAATTCATGCTAGCCAATCACTAGAAATTGAACCTATCCCAGATACGCCCTTACCTGTACAAAAGGCTACACGGAAAAACAGGGAAAAAAAACAACCCTCCAGAGCATATGGCTCACCTCCAAGGAAACGAAGGAAACAAGGGTACGAAGGAAACAAGGGTACGAATCACACAAGAAAAAACTAGCCAAACAGATCCCAATAAAGCGGCCAAACCCCACACATTGAGTACCCCGACGAAACACGACTTAGGTACTCCTCCTCCACGCTTGACACTAGAAACCCCCTCAAAGGACCTAATAGGGACAATAGAGCACTTAATTAGAGCATCTACACTCCCAATAATAGAGAGACTTAAAAGACTAGAAGCTAGGCTTGGTTCCTTAGAGGAAAAATTAGTCACAAGCGCAGGGTTACTTAATCTCACCACCAAACAGGTCATAAATAAACAAACCATAGCATTGCCCAAAAATCGCACCACTCTAAATAACTCAGTTAGTATAGAGTCTGACAAAACAAAACCACCTAGGGCAGACACTGGCACGATAACAAACCAGACTAACCAACATGTAGTCGGCGATGCACACAAGGCAAAGACAACTCGCAACATGGGAAACTTACAGAGTAATTACGACAAAAACAATCCAGATAAATTAATAAAGCCAAGGGGGCGCCAAGTGGATCTGCCACCGGAATCAGTTCCACTAGTGGTGGTCTTAACAGGAGTCCCGCCCCTAGAAGAAGGAAAGAGGGAAAATCACTCCCAGTTAAAAAACAAAACTACATATTGGCTTAGACAGAATCGCCCCCTCCCTCCAAACCTAAACGGAGAGATTCTGCATGTTCGACGCCTCTCATGGCTTGGTGCCAGAAAAAAGGAAAAAAGGGTGATATAGTCGTTATTAACTTTAGAAATCACAGAACAGTAAGTTACATCCTAAATTGGTTGCCAGAAAAGGGGAACACGTCCATTTCACCTTGTGACCTGACCTATTTTTACCCTAGGTCCCTAATGGTCGCTCCTCCCAATTTTAGATCACTTAACTATAGAACTATGAATCATCTTCAGGACAATTATCCAATTCTCCTTCAAAACCGTTATGGGAGTCTTTCCGGTCTTGAAGGAGTTGATTGACTGTATCATACCAACATCACTCCCATGATCCTTCCCCTCAAAAACATCGAGACAAAATTCGAACTAATCCCACATGAGGGGCAGACAAACCAAAAAGAACCCATGGCTCGCATTAAAGACCTTGCGAACACCATTACCTCCATTAATCAACCGTCTGATATAAATACTGTCCCTCTGGACCTAAATACTTCTTTTTCCCAGGACATAAATTCAACTCAATTAAGTTCAGGAAAGAGGATACTTAAAGGGAGAGAATCTAGAGCTTTCCTCCTTACCTCATTCTGGAATATAGCAGGGCAACGCACTAAAATTCTATTCGAAGATTGGACGCGACTTATCTCCAACTTCGATATTATCGCCCTACAAGAAACTTGGTTACTTGATCCTATACATATTATGGGGTTCAAGACCTATTTTACGTCAGCATTACCCTCGCCTTCAGGACGAGCAAAGGGAGGTTTAACCATCTATATCTCCAACCTTCTGGTGGCGACAGATATAGAAATAATAAAATCTGAGTGTAGTTTCCAGATCCTTGCCCTTACCCTAAATAATGTGGATAAGTTCCTCTTAGTGAACTATTATAATAACTGTCCAGAAAAAGAGGCAACAAATTTGGTATCCTCGATCCGTTCCACCCTTCGTACACTAACAGAAAAGATCAACACTGAAATAGTGATCATTTGGGGGGGGGGACTTCAATTTAGGCCCATATCTAGCTGGCAACACATGTGGAATCCTTGATGAATGGGAAAATCCTATATCCCACTTTAGGCATAGTACACTTGGTAGCCAACTTAATGAAGTATTGTTTGAGCTAAATCTTGTTCACGCCAACAACCTCCATAATGACAAGGCAAAACTGGCCCCTACTTTCCATGGACAGGGACATAACACTACTATAGATTACATTTTGGTCTCAAACGGGGCATGGATAGGGGATACTCTATTCACAAGACATGATAGCGCACTCAGTGACCATTATCCCCTAAGTATCTCATACCCGTTATCCTGTAATCCTAAAATTAACCCTGGTACCATTCTAGACCAAAACAATCTAACATTGAATAGACTAAATGGTTATGCCCTGAAATGGGGGAGAGTAAACCCACAAGAGCTAACATCAAAAGTGGTCATAGGGGCCTTTCCTCATATACTGAAATGCCTTGATCTTGATACCACAGATGAGGAAATAATTTTTAATTTTGAAAGGATAATTAAAACTATAAATGATGCTTTATGGAGAGAACTCAAAAAAAATCAAAGCTAAAAAAGGGTTGGTTTAACCACGAATGTACAACCACATATCAAGCCCTAAAAAATGCTCTAAGGAAAGAGGTGAGAAACCCTCCAGAAATTAGAGCCCTTAGGAATAAATATATTTCAGCCCTAAAAAATAGGAAAAAAGAGCTAAAGTCCCTCCTTTGGGAACAACTCCGCGAAAGCTGTGCTATGAAAAATTCAGCTGCCTTCTGGCAAGTGATTAAGTCCCCCTTCTTAGCAAATAATATAGATCACCCTAAAATAGATGTGGTAATAGAAGAAAAGGAGTGGGTCCAGCATTTCACAATCAATCCAACTGATTCGGAGTATCACGACTATCCTATTCAGGATACCACGCACACTGATAGACCTGGAAACTCGTTCCCGATCGATCTTTATTTTTCAATGCAAGAAGTTGAATTAGCCCTACGTACAAGTAATAATGGTAAAGCACCGGGTCCGGATGGTGTGCCAATTGACCTTTTTAAAGCACACATGGACATCTGGACCCCACTTTTAACCAGAGTGCTCAATGCAACATGATCCGTAGGCCTCCTGCCTTCTTGGTCAAAATCAATATTGGTACCCATTTTTAAAAAGGGAGATAGGGGGTCGGTAACCTGTTATCGTCCTATCTCACTCCTGGATTCGTTGGGAAAGGTGGCAGGACGACTAATACTCGAACAACTACAGGTGTGGGTGGACGATGGCAGGATTATTTCGGACCTACAGTATGGCTTTCGCCAGGGGCTGGGGACCATAGAGCAGGCACTGAACTTCACCCTATTAATAGATAAATATGTTCATGTCAAAAGGGGCGACATGTACATGGTCTATGTGGACCTCTCGTCCGCGTTCGACTGCGTGTCCCACTCGAAACTCTGGATTCTACTGAGGGACATGGGCATTCCACAAAACTTGCTTAAGATTCTAAGGGAACTCTATTCTAACGCCACAGCTAGAGTGCGCTATGGGGTGCAGGGGGAACTAACAAGGGAATTTTCCGTGGAAAAGGGAGTCAGGCAAGGATGTGTCTTGGCTCCCCTCCTCTTCACTCTCTACACCAACGGTCTGGAGGTTGCAATGAGCAGGGGAGCCCAAGACCTTCCTATGGTGAATGGCCGATCTATACCAGCGCTCCTCTATGCGGATGACGCTGTCATCTTAGCCCGCACCCCCCTGGAACTGCAAAAGAGTGTGGACAGATACTCGGCTTTTATGGCTGGGCTCGATATGAAAATTAACACAAGTAAAACCTTTGTTATGAGCGCAGGCACAGGACACAAACGAAAAATGAGGGACATTCGACTATATGGGCAAAAACTAGAGACCACCCAAAACTATTCCTATTTGGGCGTAGCGATAGATAACAAACTAGCTTGGAACACAGCTGTAGAAACCAGAAAATTACTTTTCCTAAGAACTACAGCAGCTCTAGCAAACTTTTCCAGAAAGCTAGGGAAAAGACCTCCTTGTGAACTTATAAAGATTTACCAAGCCAAATGTCTATCAGTGGCTCTCTACGGTGCCGGCCTCTGGGGATTTGCACTGACAGACGAGATTCAGAAAGTGGAAAACTCCTTCCTGAGATACCTTTTGCCGGTCCCGAGAAGCACGGGTACTATGGCGTGCCACATAGAGTTGGGTCTGCCACATGTTACTGATTTAGCAAAAGCTGAACCAATATTATTATGGCATAGAACCCGGAGGAACGAGAAAACAACTCTTACCCAGTCCATTTTAACAGACTGCCTAGCACTGGATAAGGCTCACAACTCCAGGTGGCTGTGCTACATAAAAATGTTTTTGCAAGATCTAGGGTGGGTAAGGTACTATTACGATCCCTCTTTTATGTCTGAAGTCTCAAGAAAGGAACTAAAAATGAAATGCTTATGCCATTTACAGGAATTGAGGCTAACAACAGAGGTAACAAAACCTTCAGTAATACGTTCACTACAAATACAAACGACCACCTCCATTCAGCCATACCTTACAGTAAACACTTCAGGTTATGAGAGGTATCTCCTGGTACGGTTTAGGCTGAACCTGTTCCATCGATTGGTCACATTCCCTATAAGAAATAACTGGGCCAAAGACCTTCCGTTGCGTCCATGTGACGACATTTCCCCTCAATCGACCATGCACACCATCCTCTTCTGCAAATTTTTCCATGATTTCAGGAAAATGTGGTTGATCCCACTACTAAAACAGACTGGACTCAGACAATGCCGCCTAGCTTTTTTATTTCTGCAGCAGTTGGATGGTGAAAGGACTACTTACCTTGTCGTGAACTTTCTGAAATGCACGGTCAGACATAGAGCGTTCTTAAGCTAAATATCTGTTATTTATTTTTTATTTTTAATAATGAGTCATCTATTGAACTTTCGGCGAACTTTTAAAAGTATCAATTAAGTTTTAAAACTTAAAAGCGAGAACTCTCACGTATAGTCTCGTTTCTTAACATGATATAATTGTATTATTTTTTTAATGAGTTTTGTACGTGGAAGACTTAGCATGATGGTTTTTATTTGTATATATTGAATTTATTGTAAATGAAATGTATTGTCATATGATTGTTGTTCGCTTTTTATGATTTATACTCTAAATCGAAATAAAGCTCAATTGATTCGATTTGACTTCTTCTTAGACTCTCATGCCCAAAACAAGCTGACCTGGTGTCTTATCCTGCCCCCATGGTCTTGCCCCTTGCACCAAGAATTAACATAAAAAGCAGAGATCTTTGATATAAAACGGGTGAGTAAAAGAGATAACAATCAAGTAGCTGAATTGCAGAGTGTGAAAATAAAAAACCTGGGCCAATCCCAGATTTCTCGCTTGAACAAATTGTTTAATCTTAGGCAGATATTTTATTTCACCGGGTCTCCTTTTTCTTCATTATTACAAGTGAGAACATATTTCAATGTGTGAACTCAGGATGTGCGCTGTAGAGAAACCTATGGTGTGTGATTTAACACAATATAATATTGCTTCTTCTATAATAAGAATCTATGTCATATATGGGGCGAACAACAACTGACTTGCCTCTGAATTTTAGGTCTCGCCTAAGCCAGCGTGCATGCGCTGCTCTGCGAGGCTTTTAGTAAGGACTTTAACCTCTGAACACATGCTCGTGCGTGTGCTTTTTTTTTATGACCCGCTATTGGCCTTTGCATGCGTCTTTCTAAGAAAGACAGCATGCAATTGGCCAAAGGCAGGTGTAAGTCCTGCCTTCTCTCTCCCCTGGCCTAGGGAGCTTGGGAGCGAGCAGCAGCACAGACGTGTGCCATATGTTTTTGATTATCAGCGATGGCGCACAGTGTGCCAGATGAAGGACAGGCTGCATTCCAGTCTCAGGTTACTTGTCCTTCACAGCAGGTGCCCGCTCTTATAAACCTAGTGGCACTGTGTGCAAATTATTTCCACAGACCCCCGTCACACAGCTGAACACAGACCATTTGGAGCACTGATGTGGTGAACACAGACCCCTTTCACACAGCTGAACACAGACCATTTGGCACACTGCTAAACATGCCGCCTGCTGTGTCGCACTGCCGAATTAAGACGACTCAGCTCTCTAGTGGGCGCAACAACAAATTAGCAGAGAGCCGAACAATGGGTCAGCTCTGGCTCTGGAAGCCAGTGCAGAAGCCGAATCTTGAAAATAATGTAAAATATGATAAGGAGTCTTTAAAATTCGCTAACGTGAATTTCATTAACAGTAAGGAACATTTCACCTCAGCAGAATCAGATTATTTACAAAGTCTTTATTAAAATCGAGTGCTTTAAACACTCCCGCGTAGTAAAAATGCTACCAGCGAGCTAACAGGCGAGTCAGTTGTCACGCGTGCCTTAGAAGTTGCTTAACTTCTTATTATAGAAAGGGCAATATTATATATAAGCTATTAAACACAAGACTTTTTTTGTACAGCACTATCCAAAGCTCACGTATTTGAAGGTTCTGTCTTATCTGATAATGAACAGAAGGGAGGCTTGGGGAAATAAAGCATTTGCCTACGATCACACAGTTTGATCAATCTGGGATTGAAACTGAATGTTCCCGTTAGGTGGGTGCCTCTTTCTGGCATCAAAGGGTTATGCTTTCTTATTGTTTATTTGAGGAGGAGGTTTAGAGTGTGGGTAACAGGCAGACTCTGTGTTTTATTTTGGGCAGTTTTACATAAAGGGATCTTGGCAAAGGGCACAACGGTGCTTCACAAAAGACACAGACTAAGGTCCATTTTTCAGCACAGGAAGTTTTGCTAGGATTTAAACCCGGGTCCCTATAGCAGATGTGGCCACTGAGGCACAACAACTCCTGTGTTGCTGGCGGGCCCACGCTGCGGAGCGGGGATGTCCACCGTGCGCCATTCCTGGCATCTGCTCTTCGTATTACATGCTGATCTGCCCAGTTGGGGGTGTCATTTCTCTCAATGTGATATGGCCTCGGGCGGTGTTGCATAGCCCGGCATTTCCTAGGGAGGACAGCATTTCTTCTTTGGCAGTTGCGTACATTAGCGACCCCTGTAATATCCCACTGTGCTGCACTCCTCCTCTTCCTCGCACAAATTATCGATGCAGCACAGACATCTCTGGGCAGCCAGATACTAGAAATACAGAGGTCAATATTAAAAAAACAGATACAGCAACACTCCTCTCTCCTCCCCCTCAATAAAAATATGCCCCCCCTCGCTGTCCTTTTCAAAGTCCCCCTCCACTCTGACAGGATTAAGATCTGCTAATTCACTCACATGGTGGTGTGACGCATGATCAGGGCCAGCTTTAGGGCTGGTGGTGCCCGGTGCAACAACCAATGTTTTTGGTGCCCCCCACCCAAAGACAACCTCTGTCACGGATTCCCTCAACACCACTCTTTAAGGTGCCCCTCAAGTCTCCATAACTACTCTCTCTCTGATGCATTTATTAGTTTTATAGCGCATCACATACCAGTGTAGAGTATCAGAGCACTTTACATCATACACATTACACCGAGACAATCCATCATACATGTGTAAATCAGTGTATAGGAAATGTTACATAAGACAGAGGACTACAATGTGTTGGAGTCACATGTCATCCATACTGGTAGGCAGTATCATTTGAGTGCTTGTTCTGGAGAAACTATGAATTGAACATGGCACACCATGGTTGGAGGTTCACTTTAACTGTAAGAATTGATTTCTACTCAAATAACTCCATTTTGCAACATTAGGATAATGAAAGGCTTGTAAAAAAGCATAACGCTTCAGCCTATACCTTGCACTTTTCATGCAGCTCTTTCATGACAGTTAATCACTTGTTATTCTATTTTTATTGTTGGCTGAAAATTGCTGGAGGCAAAGAAAGCAGCAGCAGGTGCTCTTATAACCATGTTGTTAGGCGCCCCCACTAGAAGTCAGCTCCGGTGGCACGGGTCCCACCGCCCTATAGCTGCCCCTGTCCCTGATATCAGCTCTTATCACACTGCACAGTCCACATAATACCACTCAGTGAGACATAGTTACACACCACATAATTACACTCTACTCAATGCAACATAAATACACCCCACATACCACTCTGTACCACATAATTACACGCCACATAATTACACTCTACTGAATGCAACATACACTCCACAAAATACCACTCAGTGCCACATTATTACACACCACGCAATTACACTCTACTCAATGCAACATAAATACATTCCACATAATAACACTCAGTACCACATAATCATATGTCACGATTACACTCTATTCAATGCAACAGAAATACACTCCACATAATAACACTGTGCCACATAATTACACATCACATAATTACACTCTACTCAATGCAACATAAATACACTCCACAAAATACCACTCAGTGTGACATAGTTACATGCCACATGATTACACTCTAATCAATGCAACATAAATACACCCCATATACCACTCAGTACCACATATTTACAAGTCATATAATTAAACTCTACTCAATGCAACATAAATACACCCCACATATTACCACTCAGTGCCACATAATTACATGGCACATAATTACACTCTGCTCAATGCAACAGAAATACACTCGACATACCACTCAGTACCACATAATTGCACACCACAAATTTACTTCACTCAATGCAACATAAATACACTCCACATAATACCACTCAGTGACACATAATTACATGCCACATAATTGCACTCTACTCAATGCAACATAAATACACTCCACATAAATGTACTCTATGCAACATACCACCAATCAACATAAATGCACGCCACACCATGACAAAATTTCACTAAGCATAATTTCACTCAGTTCCAGGACACAGAATTTAACCCCACACATTTCAAATACACACCACATAACTACACACTAAGAGGCCGATTAGGATGGATGATTTTCCGCCTCCTCCGGGCCGGCGGAAGCCACCTCCGGCCCGGAGGAGGCGGAAAATCCTCTGCTGAGTCACCAAAGACCCACCGCCGCATTACGATGGCTGGTGGGTCTTGGTTTCTGTCCGCTGCTTTTCCGCCGCGGTCGGAAAACAACCGCGGCGGAAAAGCTCTCATTTGGCTGGCAGTGTCTATCAGACACCGCCAGCCAAATTAGGAAGCATTAGTAAACATGCTTTTCCGCGGCGGTTTTTCCGCCGTGGAAAAGCATGTGTACTTTTGATTTTGGGGGCCCGTTGCGGGCCCCCAGGGTGTAGGCGGGTGGGGGGTGCACATGGGGGGTACCTATGGTACCCCCCAGCATTTACATGCACAAAGTGGCAGGCACCGCGCGGTGCCTGCCGCTTTGTGCATGTAAATGTTACACATGCCCTTTTAACATTGCGGCGGGTGCTGCTTGAAGCAGCACCCGCCGCAATGTTAAATATCCAGGATGTGACCGCCAGGGTGGCGGTCACATCCTAATTTGCACGGAGGGACCGCCGCAGCCCATGCGGACGGTCCCTCCACCTCTGGGA
The DNA here is from genome assembly GCF_964261635.1 of Lissotriton helveticus. Lineage (NCBI taxonomy): Eukaryota > Metazoa > Chordata > Amphibia > Caudata > Salamandridae > Lissotriton > Lissotriton helveticus. The sequence goes on along the minus strand of NC_136072.1, from coordinate 896,458,473 downwards.
TGGCGGACGGACGCAAGTCCGTCCGCCATCCTAATCGGCCCCTAAGTATTTTTCAACTCTACAATCCACAACGTATCTCCAATACACACTATATAGTGGCACCACCTGAGCACCAAACATCACTCACCACCACCATTTTGCATCAGTGCACCACCTAAGCATCACCTAAACATCACCTAAGCATCACGTCAGTATGCCCTCGGAATCAGGCATCTGTTGATTCTCCCCGAGTGTCCATCCGCTGCTCGTGTTCTAATTAAATTACTGTTTTACTACCTCCACTCCCCCTTTATTTATGTCCTGCTCCGCCATAACAAAAAGAATTATAACAAACAAGCATGAAAACAGGCAGGAAGAAGTTGCCAGCAGTGCAAGTACAAAAAAACTAGAAGACATTTTTTATGTTAAAATCTTTTTTTCATCAGGTTGTTCAGTTGTATATAATGTTGTCTTGGTTTGTATAAAGGTAACAAAAATGCTTAACACTTTTTATTATAACTTTTCAACATGCAGCCATAATGCACACAACATAGCCGAAAGTTCTGGCTAAATACATAAATCCCAAAGGCGAGACCTATTGGTTATGCCAATGCTTTTTCTAGTGGCATTGTCATCGGGATGGGAAGCGCATTAATAATTCAGTTTAATTGTAGGAACTATCACTTTTAATAACTGGCTCTCCATGGAATTATATAATCTGAAGTACTAGGGTGAAACGCATCCACATGTTAAAGGCATATACTTTTTTGGAACATAACTTTATCATATTTTTAAATGCTATTTTGTTCATGATTTGTCTTGGCTTGTGCACGACCTTGGCTCAGTTGTGGGTCAACTCTACCTGGAAGTATGTTTGCTAGTCCACCTTTATCTTGTCTGCAGCAACAGTGACGCTATGTCACTGTTGCTGCAAGCTGCTGAGTCAACTCATACTGCCAGGTCTAGAGCGACTAAGAAAATATTAGGGGGTGTCCCACCCCATACATACACACACAAACTCAAAGCTCTATCCCCTAAGTTTTCTGAGTGAAAATCTCTCCCACAGTGGTCGGGATCTCCACACTTGTAAGCCTAAGTTTAAGGAGAAACTGTGGGAGGGGCAAGAGGGAGCGACTGTAAAACTGGATTTACTTTCTACAAAATTGTAGCGTTTAAGGAAAAGATTACAACATACACCCCCCCACACCAGCAAATGTACCCCAGCTCAGCCCTGTAGTAAGTCAAGCACCACATATGGTCACTCACAGGTACGGCAACACACCACTATTAGAAATAACATGAAATAAATATAATTATTTTGATTATGTATGTTTATACAAATATATATATTTTTCAATTAAAATAACTAAGGTTGAAGATAAGCCATAATTAGGAAAACACAACTTGTCATTTCTGTACTAAAAGAACGTGAACAACACAAACCCTAGCAATTTAAAAGTTATAGTCATAACTTAAAGTTATAGTGTGTGCCCCACTCAAAACTTTCAATAACTTGCGCACTTTGGTACAGAGCGTTCTCAACTCGCTAGGCAGACTAAATCAACTATAACTCGCCCTGCTACCATTCACAGTGTTGCCATTTATGATGCAATTTGAGATGGCATGAGTGTTGTTATGAATGCTATCTTTGAACATGCTATAACTGATATAAATAGAAAGGGTATAAGCAGTGCATGGTGAAGGTGCAAGTTATAGTTGATTTACTCTGCCTAGCGAGTTGAGAACACTCTGTACCAAGGTGCATGAATGATAGAAAGGTTTGGTGGGGGGCAAAAATTATAAGTTTACGTTAACTGTAATGTTTTAATTTCTAAGGTTTGTGTAGTTAGCATTCTTTTTGTATCGAAACCTTTGTTTTTTCATTGAATTTCTATGTTTTTGGGGTATAAATTGGTTTCTAATTATAAAATGTTGTTTATTTTGGTATTAATTATTTGGTGTATAGTACAGTGGTGTAGGGTAGAGTGGTGTTGAATACAGTGGTGTAGAGTAGAGTGGGGGAGAGTGAAGTGGTGTAGAGTGGGGTGGTGTAGAGTAGAGTGCCGTACAGTAGAGTGTCGTACAGTGAAGTGAGACAGAGTGGACTGGAGTAGAGTGAGGTACAGTATAGTGCCATAGAATAGAGTGGCATAGAGTGGAGTGGCATAGGGTAGAATGGCATAGAGAGCAGTAGTGCAGTGGCATGGAGCAGAGTAGAGTGGAGTAGGTGGCGTAGAGTGGAGCGAAGTAGAATGGCTTGGATTGGCATAGAGCATAGTGGCATAGAGTAGAGTGGTGTAGAGTACAGTGGCATAGAGTAGAGTGGTGTGAAGTGGAGTAGTGTGAAGTGTAGTAGAGTAGAATAGACTGGCTTAGAGTATAGTGGCATAGAGTACAGTGGCCCAGGATAAAATGGGGTACCATGTAGGTGTAGCGAGAAGTGGGACAGAGTAGATTGTTGTAGGTTATAGTGGTGTAGAGGAGAGTCGCATTGAGTGAAGTGAAGTGTGGTAGAGTACAGAGCTGCTGGGTACGGTGGCATGTAGTACACTGGCCTAGATTGAAGTGGAGTAAAGTTAAGTGGGGTAGATTGGGGTGACATAGAGTAGTCTGGCATAGAGTGAAGTGGAGTAGAGTGAAGTGGGGAAGAGTGAAGTGGGGTATAGTAGAGTGGCATAGAGTAGAATGGCATAGCGTAGAGTGGTGTAGAGTGAAGTGGGGTAGAGAGAAGCGGGGTGTTCTCTGAATCTTCATACAAGGGAGAGAGGAAGAGAACCCTACATTGCCTCTGATATGTTCCAATAACTGAGGAACCTTCTCTCTTCTTATGCACTTGGCTGAAGATGAAGTAATGGGACTGCGAGAGTCTAAAGAAGGGGATGGATCCACCAGATGACTGCTAGATTTGTATAACTTTGGACCCCTTCCATTGCTCTGGACTTTTCCTCCCTGAGCCCTATGAACTGTTGCCTCAATTCTATAATGCCCTTCTGGAGCAGACATCAAAGTAGGACTCCTGTAGTTAAAGATGAGGACCCAAAGAGGATATAGAGACATGCTTCCTCTACATCTGCCTAGTGTCCTGCATAGTGAGAAAAACCATAACCAATAGCACCCAAAGAAGAACCCTGGAATTAAATACGGGACAAACCCCTTCAGAGTACTCAATCTGCAAACGGGAAAACGCCATTAAGACCGCTGAGCCAACCAGGGACCTACACCACTCAGATACCTTACAGCCTACCCGTTCATTAGCAGCGTACCATTTGTTATATAATGCAATTTAATTGTAAAATGCAGGATGAGAGTGAACTCACTTCTTTGAAAGAAGAGATCTTGTTCTGCTGTCTCCTTTGACCGGGAAGGTGAGCGCCTCATGCCACTGAGTTGGCTGGACATTGTCCTACAACTGTGAGAATCCACGCGCTTCTCCATAGGAGCAACAGGACTCCACCGGACGGCATGAATGAAGGGTCTCCTAGCCTCACCGTGCTTTAACACAACCTGAGGAGGACGAGAGAGGACAACTAGATGCAGCCGGTCCCCCACACCCCTGGATGGTATAACTGTTTAGACACGAAAAAAGCAGGACACACTAAGAGGGAGAAGTGTTTTTATACCTGAAATTAAGTGTGGTGGTTGGTGGTGTCTGTGGAGGCAGGACTGACTCATAGTGTAATGACTTTTATCGAAGGATAGACCATGAGGTAATGTATATTAATACATAACTAAAGTATATGCATCAGTAACCATTAACAAATAACTTTCCTCTAGACTAGACACTGCGTGCAACTAATCAGTATATCATCTGTAATATTGTTGACTAATGTACGACTAACTGCAACACTTAAAAGCAGCACTACAAACTAACTCTGGGCTCGAGGGATTAACGTGCTCCACACCTGCATTGTGCTTCAATTGTTTTTAAGCTCAGGATAACCTACAATACAATATGAAGCAAACAGAACTGCCACTGCAAAAAAAGGAATAGGAAATAGAAAAGAAAGCAAAATCCCACTGTCATGTCCTGCATCCTTCTTCTGGAGCGTTTCTGGCTATCAAACAATTCTCCCCTAACACACTGCACAAAGAAATCTCCCACTTCGACAATTTCACTATTTTTCTTCTACTACAGCGAGAGTATTTCTGAAGCCGGCTCTTTGTTCCCTCACCTGCCCAACCCCCTGCACGCCCTACTTGTTGGTACTGCCCTGCAGGAGGCATGGACATTTAGCTGCTCCATGGAGAGAAGCAGGAAGACCTTTAGAAATGACAGCTGGGTTGGGAGGTTCCAAATGAGGAGAGACAGGTACACCGGTAGTGTGCTCCACTCTCCCTTTCAGCCCTCCAGCAGCAACTAAAAACACAGACATGACCTATCCCTTTCCTGGTCGGAAACAGAAGGTCTCGCTACAGATCGGTGTCAACAGCGATTAAAAGCTGTTGGGCAAGCCCGGCATTTGCTATTTGTTAGGCCAAACATGCCGGGGTCGGTAATGTAAGCTGAAGCCAGCACCGGGCACTTCCGGGTTAAATGTAGCACGAGCCACCTGAGAGGCGTGGTCCAAAGGCCAAATGCCTGCAGCTTTCGGCCAGAGCTTGACCTTGCCCAAGTACACCCTTCCGCAATTGCTGGCCTTTTCCTAGTTCATTACCCTCTCTCATCTGGAGACCAAAGGTTGAGACCTCCGTGTGCAGCCAGACCAGCAAAGTAGTACCAGAAAGCGGCTTAGGATATTGGAAACAGGCAGACCATAGCAAGAATCTAAGAATACCACTCTCCCGGCGAGAAGAGACAAGGAAATCTGTTGCCAATATTTATTTGTTTGTTGGTTTTACAAAAGTTAAATGTTTTTATTTCCAAACCGGAAACCATGTTACAGATATTGGATACGATTTATTTTTCTCGAATAGTCCTTGTAATACATTTATTTTTGCTCCCATTAGAGCCAAAAAATCCACTTGCTGCCTCTTTACCAAAAATAAGACACTACAGCTAAACAGGAGGGGTCGAGCAATATCGCCCCTACTGAAGAGACTATAATAATTAAATATGATACACAGCCCAGGTGAGAAAACAAAACATTTTTCCTTTGAGGCCTGGCTCCATGTAACCAATGTCTGATATAAAGGACCAAACACAACGTATAGCTTAGGTATTTAAGATACCATGTAACTCTTTCATAGCCCAAGAAAATCTATGACTCAATTTTGTTATTCCCTGGTCTACAATTCCACATATCACAAAATAAAACACGTATGACACAAGTCATTAGATACTACTTGGTGGCCTGAGCCATCATCTGTCAGTTGTGCAGCCTAAAGCCCCATTTTTGTCTGAGATTCCTTGGACACCAGGCATCACTTTTGTGGCCTAAGACAATATCCCTCAATTGTCTGGACCAAAACTCCACATATCACCTCATTGACCCAGTACGGTACTAAAGCTTATGGGAGACTTTAGGAAACTTGTGTTGCTTGGGTGGCCCAAGTGATCATTATTGTCTGTGAGACATAGAAAACATATATCGGTTATGTGACCTAAGACACCATGCATCAATTGTTTGTCTCAAAATGCCATGTATCACTTCTGTGGCTGAAGACTCCAATAAAGCTTCTGAGACCTTATGTGGCCAGGGTGGCCCAAAGTGCCATGTATTGTTTGCATAGTCTTTTCTTCCAGGTCTCACTTGTGTAGTGTGTAATACTGTTGCTTTTGTGACCTAAGATCCAATGCATCACATGGGTAGCCTGTCAACTATTTCCTTATGTATCCTGAAATATTATGTATTGTTTGTGTAGCCTAAGACACCGCAATTACAATACAATACAATACAATATATTACATGTGCACCTAAAACACAGTGAGACACATGGGGTGGAAGAAATCATGGCCAACATTTACCTCGATTGGAACTATCACAATGATAGCAGTGGGAACAACATTGAGAGAGCGCAAACTGATCTAAATGTATGAGTGCATCACACTTATCTGTAGTAAGCACAAATCATGAGGAGAAATGCCATGAGTGCTAGTAGTATCTGCAATTATATTCTGAATGTATAGCTAATGTAGAGATTTAAGTAGAAGTGGAACTAATACAGAAATGTGTGGCACTATATGATTTTATTAGATGTGATTATTCCTGAATCCATGTCGTGTAGCTGCTAAAATGAGATGGCATGTGGTTAAACGCAGAATGTGGTAGGCCTCAGGGCCAAAGCTAGAAGGTGTTTCTTTTCACGACATAGATTGCAATAATGTTTTGGCCATTGCATTAATGGGCCATGATTTATAGATGTGTTTACTGAATAATAGAATAAGAGTATTAACATGCTTTAATTAATGAAGAAGTTGAATGCTATAATCATTATGAGAAATATTGTAGGCCTGAATTGTTTTAACATTGATTTACACGTACATGTCTGGGCTGAGAAATGTTGCAAACCTTTTTGGAAGTCTATGAGAGTTGGGTTCTTGGCTGCAGATGTCTGTCTGCAAGAGAAAGGGAGGATCCGATTATAAATAATATGAATAGAGGTCTGTTCAGTAGACGGCCCAGACATGGAGGAGGGTTCTGGAATGTTTAAGGGGTATCAGCGGGCCGGAGAAGAGTCTGAGAAGCAAGGTCAACTCCAACGTATGAGGCCCAATACAAAGCAGCATGGAAAAAGCCAGAAGCTACACCACGTGAGAGGCGTCTCATGAGGGGCGTCTCAAATGTTGTTGACTGTTTTGTATTAGGGACAGCACCCCTGGGTGGAGTTAGAGCAGATTCCTGAGGACCCTTTAGAGAGCGGATGGGTAGGCAGAGAGGGGTCATGACTGGAGAACTATAGGTTTTCACCAAGAGACTTAGAGTGAGTGACTTCCCTTGGGGGTCATTCACTGCTGACACCTTTGTTAGGTTGGGATTTGGTTAAGTAGGGATACCATCTAGAGCAGGGTAGGGACAGCCTAACCTGTGTGTTTTCCTCCAACTTAAATGAAGGAGAGATATGCGTCAATGCTGATAGCTTTATTATTCTTAGAACTTGTGTTAGTAATTTCCGTTGCTCGTCTGAGGGCTTTCAGAGAGCACATGTATGTAATTGGACCTGTGTATCTCGTGAATCTCATTCTGAGATGCCTGTATTTGCAGCTTATCATATCTTTACAATAAACTTTTGAAAGCTAGAAGTTGTTTGTGATCTTTGGGAGCAGAGTCCTTTATTGGGTGAACTAACTTGCTAATGGATGCACTTTCTTCCTCAAAGACAGGCAACAAAGGTTCAGTCGACCAGATCGAGGTTTAGGTCAATAGTGATAAGGTATCGATCAAAATCTCGCCCTTCCAGTTGGTAGCTATAGAGGATGGTTGCCTTCTTGAGGACGGTGACCTAGGCCAGGTTAGCTTACCCCAAGGCCCCTAGAAATCGATGATCGGAAGAACCGCCCGCTGAAGAAGATCCGGATGACGTGAGACAGAAAAAGCAGCAGTATCGGTCGAGAGTGAGTATAAAGGGTCATGCGTGTTAGATTGCGGTGTTTTTGTATTGTATCTATGTTGTAATGTCTGGCGGAGTTGAATGTCTGTAGAGTGACTGAGGAATAGGTTGTGAGCGCGCGCAACCGGTGGAAATCTTAAGTTCAAGGAGAGCTTAAGTGGTTCGGGTGTATCGGACACCCAGAGTAATTGTCAAATAGTGTGAAGGGGGTCATGAGGTACCATTGATCACCCGAAAGACCGAGATAGGGGGAACGTAAGAGTGAGTGCGTGAGTAACGGACGCTGGTCGGAAGTTACTGTGTGTGTAAGCAACCTATCAGAGAGACGATAGACATTTCGTCAGTTGTGTTGACAATTACATATAGACTGTGGACGTACAGTCGAGGGAAGTGACCGCTTGGTCGGAAGTAGTCATTTTTCGGTGTATGAATGGGACGCATGCATGACCGGGAGACGAGTTGAGAAAGGAGGGGTGCTGCTGCGAAGCGGAGAAAAGTGACGTCAGGAAGTGTCGCGACGTGATTGGCCGACAGGAGAAAGACCGCGCTGTGATAGGCCAGCTAGCAAAGACGTCAGAAGGTGTCGCGACGTGATTGGCCGACCGGAGAAAGACCGCGCTGCGATAGGCCAAGTTAGCAAAACCGCGACAGGATTGGTGGATCGTCATCAGGAAGTAAACAGAGTAGCGAGGCTGGATATTGTGCGCATAATTATGAAGTGTTTTAAATGGCTGAGAGCGGTGTTTAAAAAAGAGAAGCGGGGATCGTATGAAGGGGAAGAAGCCCCGCCGGAGGGTACGCCAGCTCGTTACATGGCAGTAAATGTTGGGTTGCATACGATCCTTTGGATATCAGAGTGGAGTAAGATTACTGAAGGAAATGAGGAACTGACGTTCCCGAAGTACGGGACGTTCAGATTAGAGGTGTTACATCGATTAAAATCAGTCATGACCTCAATGAGACCCTTGCCTAGACCGACCCAGTTTGAAGCCCTTGATGCATGGATTAGGGCAGCGCATGAAAAGAATATGAACAGACGACAAGAAAGGGTGAAACGATCGGTAAGGGCAGTGCAGGATGCCAGGTGGGATGCGGATGCTAAAAGATGGAGAGTGCATAACATGGAAGTAAATAAACTGTACCCAGTGTTAGAGGTGCCCGTAAATAAAAGCCCCCTAGAAGAAGATGATGAGAGCGAAACAGAGGACAGCCTGATAAACAGATTGTTGACAGACAGGCCACCCCCGTATAATAGAGCAGGGGGAGAGGTCGAGCATAGTGAAGGAGAAAAGGGGGGCAATGCAGGAGAGCATAGACCGCTTCCCAGTTCAGAGTGGGATCCTGAGGCAAAGAAAGAGCTGTCCCAACCTAGTCAGGTGCAACAGGTAGTCGGGAGGTTTGTGGTACAAAGAGCGCCGGAAACGGAGTGCGCCACATCCTACGGATTACCAGCTGCACTACAGGTACCTGTTACCATAGGTCCTATAGTATCGATATATGACCCAGAGAGAGCAAGAGGGGAAGAACGGGTACGGAAGGACAGAGAAAGAGCAGGGACGGCAAGGAGGAACGATACGATCAATTCCCCAAGACAGATGCCGATACCCAGAGAGTGGAGCACCCCGATGCACGCAGCAGGGGATCCAGGAGAGGACCCTGGGGGCCCTAGATGGCCAGTGGATCTGAGGGGATCTGGACGAAAATCCTTTCAAGAGCTAAATGAGTACATGAAGAAGTGGGATGAGGCAGTGGAGGCTCACAAGAGCATCATAGCTGCAGAAGCTGAAAGGGAAAGTCAGGACAGCAGAGCTCGGACTCACTGCGGGGCTGGGGAGAGCAGCCCGGAGTGGGACTGTAGAGAGAGAGATAGTAGGGGAGTCACCCATTGGGCCCGGAGTGGAGGTAGAACAGACCTGGAAAACGGGGGCCCCGGGAATGGGAGGGTGGCGCGCCCAATACTCAGTGAAGAGGAGAGGAGAGCGCAAGAGTACAGAAACAGCTTTAAGTGTCCACACTGTGTGCCCGGCACCAGAGAACAGAATGGGAGTTGTGAGAGGTCGCACCATAGTCCCTGTGATGACGGAAATGAGCGCAGCCCAGGGAATATGGGGAACCAGGAAGGATCGTATCGGATACTGAGCGATACTAGGCAAAGGGAGAGTAGCGACCAGAGGGAAAATAACAGAGAGGCGTACGGTGAAAGGAGAGAAGCAGAAGAGAGTGGGCAGAGCAAGAGTGGGGGTAACAGGCCCGTGTTCCATCACCTTCCAAGATCGGATGGCCGAGCATGGGACCTGGAGAGATGGGAGCAAGGGAGAGTACTCATTAACTCTCCCGAGCCCAAACGTAGAGCTCGAAGTTGGGATGGTAGGGAGACCAGTGAGCCCCCTTCGAAAGACATATTGCGAGCTGAGATAAAAGCTAAGAGACTCGATGTCGCCAGCTTAAGGTCAGACCTGGATGACATGATAGATGGTACCCTGCCTTTAGAAAGAATGGAAATGTATGAGCAGGATGAAATACTGTATATGGCAAAGGACATCACTCGAAAGGCGAGAGCAATCCATGAGAAGTTAGTCGAACTAGCAGGCAAATATATGGTGGACCTGTCAAGAACCAAAGCATTACAGGGTAACCACAGGCTACATTACACAGATCGAGACCTAGATGAGAGGAGAACGATTGGGCTGAAAACGCATATAAGGGAACTGATCACTGGAATAAGGACATGGAGGGCACTAGATAAGTGGGAAGAGAGGTGGTCCAAGAAAGGGACCGGCAGGAGAAGCACGCTTGGTATGACACCAGGAAGGCTGCAGGGAATAGAAGCATACCCTTTGCGTGAAGTCGCCAATGGGAACTATGTGCATGTCCCTTGGAGTAGGGGAGATTTAGCTGCTTTTACCACCTCCTTCCCCAAATTGCGGGAAAACCCAGTGGAGTGGTACAAGCAAGTCGAGAGATTTGTAAAAATCTCAAAGGTCCTATGGATAGATCTGAACACGCTGTTCGACATTGTAGTACCAGGAGATCTGTGGACAGCATGCAAGGTTAGCGCTGAGTGGCCCACAACGGAGCCGGAGAGAGATGCTAAGACTAATGGGCCGTCCGAGATTGTGATGGCAAAATTCGAGAGAGTGATGACTTGGCTGAAAGAGAAAGTGCCAATGCAAGACATAGATTGGGTCAGAATAGACCGAACCAGACAGGAACCCAAAGAGACCGTCCACGAATATTACGAGAGATTGCTGAAGGCGTTTAAACAGTATAGCGGCCTGGATGTAATGGATCCAAAAGACATAGGGCAATTCGTGTCCAAGTTCGTCCTGGGACTGAGACCGGATATTAGTTTAATGATTCAGCAACACTCGATTTGTTGGCAAAGTAAACCCCTAGACGAAATACTGAGATATGCCAGGTACTGCTGTGATGAGATAGACTCCAAGGCTAAGAAACTAAAAGAAAAGTTGATGGTGGTACAGATGCAGGCAGCAGGGAAGGGGGGACAGCAGCAACAGCAGCAAGGAACAGGTACAGGAGGAAAGAAGCAGTACAGTCAGAACAAGGGCAATGAGGAGAGTTCCACCTTTAGACCCAGAATAGACATAGCTGCCTTGAAGAAAACGACTAGGTGCCACCAGTGTAACGAGGTGGGGCATTGGAAACGCGAGTGTCCCTACAATGTAGAGATAGGAGAGCAAGAGATAGAGGAGGAAGAGGTCCAGAGCGCGCCTACAAGAGGGGTGACGCCATACCAAGGAAAGGTGCTCAAAGGGGGGGGGGCTCCTCCCCGAGCCCAGTTCCCGCAACCTCCTCGAGTAGGGACTATGGGTAAGACCTATAGACAGATGCCCCTGTTTGTAGAAGGAGAAGAGTGCTATTATGTGGACCCATTAACCGGACAGAGAGTGGAAAGAGAAGACTGCACCCTCGGGGCAGCCTTGGAGGTGGACCAGAGGGGACCCTATGTTGAAGCAGAAGTAGCAGGGTGCCCCACGACATTTCTGGTGGACACAGGAGCCACTAGATCCACGATCAGATCAGCTGCAGTTCCAGACCTGCCCATGTCTGGAGAGACCATACAAGTGGTAGGGGTCGCAAACAGGAGAATAACCAGCCAATTGACAGAACCGGTACAGGTGAAAATAGGGAAGTACAGCGATGAGCACCAGTTTGTGGTTTGCGATTCAAGTCCTGTGTGTCTGCTAGGAAGAGACCTGTTGTGTAAATTGAATTGTACTATATACTGTACACCTCAGGGAGTGGAGGTATTGACCAATGATGATGATGCAGACTTCAAAGTTGCAAACTCAAGAATATGCGTGGAGCTGTACCCTACTTTAACAGTAGATGAGCTCCCCTGGGACTTGAGAGAGACAGTGGCACCAGAAGTATGGGATTTCACTGGGGAAGAGATAGGATTGGTCAAAGGGGTGGACCCAGTGAAAATTGTAGTGAAACCGCATGCTGAGTTCCCAAGAACACCCCAATATAAATTGACTCCAGAGACGATTGCAGGCATAAAGCCCGTGATCGAGTCCATGATTAAACAGGGAATACTGAAAGAAATCGTGGGTAGTCCATGCAACTCCCCGATTATGGGTCTGCAGAAACCAAATGGGAAATTTCGGATAGTACAGGACCTTCGAAAGATTAATAACATAGTCGTTTCGTGTTGTCCAGTGGTACCGAATCCATCAGTGATACTGTTTCAGATTCCATTCCAAGCTGAGTGGTTCACTGTGATTGATCTTTGTCAGGCTTTCTTTTCGATCCCTTTGGACGAAGAAAGCCATTTTCTTTTCGCATTTAAGCTGGAAAATCGCGTCCTAACATGGTGTCGTATCCCTCAGGGGTATACAGAGAGCCCATCGATCTTTAACCAGCTTTTGAAGAAAAATCTTGAAAGTCTAGTGCTGCCCCAGAAGTCAGTTCTGGTCCAGTACATAGACGACCTCCTTGTGGCGTCAGAAACAGAAGAAGCTTGCAGGGAGGACTCTATTGCTTTGTTAAATCACCTAGCTGCCAATGGGCACAAGGTGTCCCCGGGAAAGTTGCAGTACTGCCTGACAGAAGTGCAGTACTTAGGACACCGAATAGAGAAAGGCAAACGAAAGGTGTCACCAGACAGGATAGAGGCGATCATGAAAATGAATGCGCCTAAGACACAGAGAGAGGTCAGGATGTTCCTAGGGATGGTGGGTTATTGCCGACAGTGGATCGCGAACTTTTCACTGAAAGCAAAGCCCTTGCAAAAACTGACGCACAAGGAGGTGAGCGATCCGGTACCATGGGACAAAGACTGTTTGATGGCATTCTTACAGCTGCGAGAGGACCTGTGTCGTGCTCCGGCATTGGGAATGCCTGATTACAATAAACCATTTTTTTCTTTACTGTTGTGAGAGAGAAGGTTGCGCGTTGTCTGTGTTAGTCCAAATCCATGGGAATGCCCGTAGACCAGTTGCTTATTTCTCGGCTACTTTAGACCCAGTAGCCGCAGCGTTGCCCGGATGTCTCAAATCCGTTGCTGCAACGGGTGTCAGCATTGAGAGATGTGAAAATATCGTCATGGGGCACCCGTTAGAGGTGTGCGTGCCCCAATCTGTTGAACTGTTGATGACCAGGACCAAAACACAGCATCTGACCAACAGCAGGCTCACGCGCTATGAGCAAGTTATTCTTGCTGCAGAGAATGTGACCCTCAAGAGATGCTCTGTTTTGAACCCTGCCACCTTGATGCCACTCCCAAATGATATCGAGGATGATGATGAATGTACAGACCATGACTGCCTCGATGTGACTGAACTATGCACCAAACCCAGACCCGACATCGTAGATGAGCCACTGACTGACCCAGATGAAATTTTCTTTGTCGATGGCTCATGTGTAAGAGACGAAGTTGGGCAGTTGAGAGCAGCTTATGCTGTTTGTACAATTACTGGAGTTGTAGAAGCTGGGTGCCTGGAAGGAGTACACTCCGCTCAGGTAGCCGAGATTATTGCCTTGACACGTGCTTGCTTGGCAAGCAATCAAATTCGAGTCACCATATACACCGACAGCCAATATGGTTATGGGGTGGTTCATGATTACGGGCAGTTATGGTCTCAAAGAGGGTTCATGACCTCTTCAGGCTCTCCCATTCGCAATGGAGAGTTTGTGCGCCTGTTGTTAGAGGCGTTGCAATGCCCAGCAGGTATCGCAGTTGTAAAGTGCACCGCACATACCAGAAATGAGGACTTCGTTTCGAAAGGCAATAGATATGCTGATGAAGTTGCGCGGTATTGCGCAGAACAAGGGTACTCTTTCACAGAGGTGGAAGTGGGTGGAATAAATGTAAGAACTGAATTAGCCATGATATTGGAAACTGTTGATACTTGGGATGAACTGTCAAACATGCAAGAAAATGCTCCTGATTTTGAAAAAGAAACATGGGAAAAGGCAGGATGTGTAATGGGTGAGTCCCATTTTTGGGTCTCAGCAGATGGCAGAGCAGTGTTGCCCAATGAGATGGTGAGTCCAATGGCCAGACTCATACATGGTCCCGTACACCTAGGGAGAGACGCTATGCTGAGAGTGTTTAGACAGACTTGGTACAATCCTAAGTTTAGAATAGCAGCAGAAGCAGTGTGCCAGCGTTGTGTGACCTGTCAGCAGCTGAACGTAGGGAAAAGAACACCAGTTGCACTGAGTCACATAGGAAGGTCTGGAGGTCCATTCAATCGAATGCAGATAGATTTCATTGAAATGCCGAGATGCAACCGCCTCCGCTATGTCCTGGTGGTTGTTTGTGTGTTCTCCAGATGGGTTGAGGCATACCCTACACGTAGGTGCGACACCCTCACAGTGGCCAAGTTACTGCTTAGGGAACTCATTCCGCGCTTCGGGGTGCCGGCCTCTTTGGAATCAGATAGGGGAACACATTTCAACAGCGAGCTTGTGAAGATGATTTGTGCAGCTCTAAATATCGATCAAAAGTTGCATTGTAGTTACCGACCAGAAGCCTCAGGAATTGTGGAGCAGATCAATGGCACGATCAAAGCCCGAATTGCCAAGGTGTGCTCCTCAACGACCCTGAGTTGGCCTGACGCCCTGCCATTGGTTCTCATGAGCCTTCGTAGTACCCCAGACAGAAGAACGGGGTTGTCACCCCATGAGGTGTTAATGGGGAGAGCAATGAGGCTGCCATCTGTCCCAACTACTGCACTGTTAAATATCACAGATGATATGATCCTGGACTATTGTAAGGGGCTGTCTGACGCCATTCGTTCTGTGTCCCTTCAGGTGCAGGCTGCCGAGGTTCCATCGTGCCAGGGCCCGTGCCATGACCTGTATCCTGGGGACTGGGTCCTGGTGAAAAAACATGTGAGAAGAAGCTGCTTGGATGTTCGTTGGCGTGGGCCCTTCCAGATCATCTTGATTGCGAATACGGCTGTGAAGGTGGGAGGCCTGCCCAATTGGATCCACGCGTCACATACGCGAAGGGTTCCAGCACCTCGGGAAGAAACAGCTCCTCTCTCGGATAGACGTCCAGCAGAGGACCGAGAAGCCATAGAGGGGGCTAGCCAAGCTGAAGAGGTGCCAGCGGAAGCAGGGAACGAGTCTGACCAAGCTGAGGACGGTCAGTACAACAGCGAAACAGACGACGCTACAGAAGGAGAAAGTAGCTGGGAGTACGAGTCAGACACTGACAGGTCTGACAGAGAGCGAGAACAGACAAGAAGGAGAAGGAGTAGAAGGGCACGTGGAGAAGCTAATTGGCCGCAAAGAAGGAGTTCTAGCCTGAGGTCAACTCCAGAGGTAACCCTTCCTCCGATATCAGAAGACTCAGACCCGGAAGAAGGTGCTCAGGGCGCTGAAGCACCGGACCGAAGAAGGTCAAGAAGAGTGCGTGTGCCTAACAGAAGATACTCCACACCTGAGTGGACATATCTGGCGACAAATGTCTTTGAAGCAGGAGACAGGGAGGATTCGAGCGGTGGTGGTGTCCAGTTCTGAGCCCATCGTCACCGTGGAAATACGACTGTTGGTACCCGGAGTCGAACAAGAAGGGTCACTAACATTCATGCTCCCCAGACCTCCCCGCCTCAGCAAGTTAAAACACATGTTTCTTTCAGAATTGCAATTCCCCGACTTTGGTACAACGATAACAGCACATGAAGAGCACAATCTTCGTTTGGAAATACTGAACTTTGCTATCGAAGCTGCAGGTATAAACTTGATAGTAGATTGTTAAAGGACTTTGTAAATAAAGCGAGCAGAAACAAAGAAGATTACCTAGCGCCCAGGAAGCAGAGAATATTAGGGAATTTCCCTTGAGTTGATGGAGAAGGGCTAGGGTTGTCTTTATTGAACTGTTAAAGGACTTTTGCGAAGAAGGTTGTCAGCTTCCAGTTGTGTGGATTCTAAAGACAAAAGGATTAAAAAGAGACTGTAAAGGAACGAGAGGAAAAGAACTTTTTGCTAAGATAAAAGAGAGCCATATTGTCTGACGAAATGGAAGCCGGCACCCAGAACCGCAGAGCTAAATGTATAATAGGTACACTAATAGTAGGAGTGATAATATTAATAGCTTTAGTGGTAACAATTTCTTATGTAAAGGGACATGAGGAAGAGGCGAAGGTAACTGATGTGAAATCTGTAGAAACGCTTACACCCACTGTTGCTGGTGAGAAAAGGGAAAACACTCAAAAGAAAGCGTTATTAGCTGCAGAAGCCCGCAGGTTACACGTAGATGAGTCCCAAGGAGACTTTAGGTCAAATGCTTATGCTAAACTCTTATATGAATACGTGGATGCCATGGAGGTTAAGGACTGTTACGTCTGCATGCAGTTGCCGGCGTCTGTAGATGAAGGCATTAGATATCATCACCTCCCGCTGACATATGGCATTACATGTAGCTTATTGCTTAGTATATTTTATGAGAGAGACAGTTTTGAATACTATTTCTCCAACTATGATTCAGTGTTGCCAGAAGTCCCAAATTATAAGCAGATGAACAAATGGGACTACTGGAAGAGTGAAGACAGATTGGCCAAATTCTTCATTCCTTGGATTACCTTAGATACTTCACATGCCCGTAGAAATAACCTGACATGCAAGGTGTCAGAAGTCGAGAAGAAGTTCATAGGGCAGGTGGATGATCGTTACAGGAGACAAAAGATTTTGAAAAAATCAGGACAATGGAAAACAGATTGGACCGAGGAAGAGAAGGCCCACAAGAGAAAGGGTAGTAGTGGTCCAATAGCTTTAGATAAGACGCAGAGAGGAAAGCTATGTCTTCACCGAGCCAAAACGTATTATGAAAATGTATACGTGGGAGAAGTAGACTGTGAACATGCTTTCAATATAGAGTACTATACTAAGGATTTCCTGAAGGGAATGCAAGTGATTCCAAATGTGTATTTTGTATGTGGAAGAAATGCTTACGTGAGACTACCTGACAACTGGTATGGATCATGTTACCTAGCAATTGTCTTCCCCAAAATATATCATGCACAAGACTTAGTGATCATCGAGGGCAAGACATCATCGAGGGGAAGGAGAGATATAGGAGATGCAGAAATGGTTGGAGATGTCTTTGGAGCTATGTTCCCTCTTTTGGGAGTAATCCTTAATGATGTTAAAATTAGACGACTGGCAACAGTCGTCGACAGGTTGTCTGCCAGCACTGCTCAGTCCTTAATGCTGGTAGAAGGAGAGATGCAATCGATAAGGGCTATGGTTCTTCAGAACCGTCTTGCGTTAGATGTCCTACTAGCAAAAGAGGGCGGAGTCTGTAAGGCTTTGAAGGTCCAGGAATGTTGTACTTACATTCCAGACAATTCAAAGCCCCTTGAGAAAGTTATTAGGAACATAACTGATATTCACAAGGAGATCGAAGACTTGAGTAGAGAAAATGTCTGGGAAAAGGTGGGCCACGGAATGAGTGAAGTTGGAGGGTGGATTTCCACCTTAGGCAAAAGCTTTGTGTGGTATATACTAAAACCTATCATCATAATATTGATCTGTGGGATCATATTGTGGGGATTGGTGAGGGTATTCAAATGGTACAGAGCAAGAAGGTCAGAAAGAGCCCAAAGAGCGCAGCTGCAGAGATTGGCTGCCATACAAGATAATCAGTACAGGAGTCTGAGGGCTCTGGAAGCGCAGAGACAAATTATGCCAGCAATAACTGCAGTTTAAATGTTAGTGATGACCCCGAGAGGTCATCAAAGGGGGGAACTGAGAGAGCGCAAACTGATCTAAATGTATGAGTGCATCACACTTATCTGTAGTAAGCACAAATCATGAGGAGAAATGCCATGAGTGCTAGTAGTATCTGCAATTATATTCTGAATGTATAGCTAATGTAGAGATTTAAGTAGAAGTGGAACTAATACAGAAATGTGTGGCACTATATGATTTTATTAGATGTGATTATTCCTGAATCCATGTCGTGTAGCTGCTAAAATGAGATGGCATGTGGTTAAACGCAGAATGTGGTAGGCCTCAGGGCCAAAGCTAGAAGGTGTTTCTTTTCACGACATAGATTGCAATAATGTTTTGGCCATTGCATTAATGGGCCATGATTTATAGATGTGTTTACTGAATAATAGAATAAGAGTATTAACATGCTTTAATTAATGAAGAAGTTGAATGCTATAATCATTATGAGAAATATTGTAGGCCTGAATTGTTTTAACATTGATTTACACGTACATGTCTGGGCTGAGAAATGTTGCAAACCTTTTTGGAAGTCTATGAGAGTTGGGTTCTTGGCTGCAGATGTCTGTCTGCAAGAGAAAGGGAGGATCCGATTATAAATAATATGAATAGAGGTCTGTTCAGTAGACGGCCCAGACATGGAGGAGGGTTCTGGAATGTTTAAGGGGTATCAGCGGGCCGGAGAAGAGTCTGAGAAGCAAGGTCAACTCCAACGTATGAGGCCCAATACAAAGCAGCATGGAAAAAGCCAGAAGCTACACCACGTGAGAGGCGTCTCATGAGGGGCGTCTCAAATGTTGTTGACTGTTTTGTATTAGGGACAGCACCCCTGGGTGGAGTTAGAGCAGATTCCTGAGGACCCTTTAGAGAGCGGATGGGTAGGCAGAGAGGGGTCATGACTGGAGAACTATAGGTTTTCACCAAGAGACTTAGAGTGAGTGACTTCCCTTGGGGGTCATTCACTGCTGACACCTTTGTTAGGTTGGGATTTGGTTAAGTAGGGATACCATCTAGAGCAGGGTAGGGACAGCCTAACCTGTGTGTTTTCCTCCAACTTAAATGAAGGAGAGATATGCGTCAATGCTGATAGCTTTATTATTCTTAGAACTTGTGTTAGTAATTTCCGTTGCTCGTCTGAGGGCTTTCAGAGAGCACATGTATGTAATTGGACCTGTGTATCTCGTGAATCTCATTCTGAGATGCCTGTATTTGCAGCTTATCATATCTTTACAATAAACTTTTGAAAGCTAGAAGTTGTTTGTGATCTTTGGGAGCAGAGTCCTTTATTGGGTGAACTAACTTGCTAATGGATGCACTTTCTTCCTCAAAGACAGGCAACAAAGGTTCAGTCGACCAGATCGAGGTTTAGGTCAATAGTGATAAGGTATCGATCAAAATCTCGCCCTTCCAACATTGCCTACACAACACCCCCCTCAGCCCCGAAAATGTGGTCAGTGTTTAAAATAATCAAGTAAGGAAAGACGCTGCAACAGACTACACTCCTGCTACCACAGAGTGTCAATATGGACATTGCTAGGAGCAAACCCAAACATGAGACAAATTCGATTTTTCATTAATCCAGATTTGCGCAAGACTACTCTGTACAGAAATCTGCGTCGTGTTGTGAAACAGCAAAAAATGATGCAGCAGCATATATACCAAGGTGCCACATGTCAATGATATCATCAGTAATGCTTGCACTGACAATGCAATCATTTACCAACACCTGATGTTTTTTTTAACATGGCACCACTGTACAAAGGTGAGCAAGCAGTGCCTCGGGTGAATTTCATACTCTGGGCACACCTTTCTGGATAAATTGCATAATCTGTGCAGTTTCATGGTAATTACATGCATTACTCTAGGAAATATCAAGTGATTCACTTTTAGCCCACTGTTTGCACTTGTTTTCATTTGACGCTAGGATACCATGCAAAGTCATGTCTCACACCTTTGTGTGACTTTAGATGATCTGGCTTTACTTGGAATCCTATGAGTCTATGTGCTGTTCCACTCCACTGTCAAAGCTGCCGGCTTGGGAGCTGGGGACCCAGGTTTGCATTTAGTCGACTCAGCAACCTGTAGTTCTGGACAAATCACTTATTCTCCCTGTGCCTATGGACAGTGCCTGGATACCCTCCAGGGTGATAAGCTGTGCTCTACAAATCCAAATAGTTATTTAAGCATAGAAGATTAGGGATCTTGTGCTATGTGATGCATCACTGCAAAAGTCCATTTGCGTGCAAAAGTTAATTGACTCTTTGGGGGGAGATTTATTAAGATTGTATGGTATGTTTGCGTCACAAAAGTGAAGCAAATCGGTGCAATTTTTTTTTCTGATTTATTTTAAAGTTAGCGCTGAAAATAACGTGAAAGTAGTGCAAAGCAGCGCATAGCATAGTGCTGCTTACTTAGAGCCAAGGCGGCGTCCCATGGGTGGAAAATGGGAGTTCCCATGCAACCGTCCAAGGTTTCTGACACTAAACCCTATTTACTAAATAAAGTAGACAAGGACTACCATCAGAAAACTGTGCCCTTTTGAAGAAGGCGCAATGAAGGAGAAATGTTTTCATTTCTCATTTATTTTCTGACTTTGTACATGAGCTGCACTTTACAGCACATATACAAAGAGGGAAAAGGGTTAAATTCAGTCTATGCATATTATTTTGTGCTCGAAGGCTATCCTTCAAGTACAAAACATATGCTTGACTCAGGGAGATACCCTTGCACTATGGCACAAAGGTGTCTCCGTGGTGCACGGCAGCATTCCCCAGCAACTCGCATTGCTACTTCTCAAAGCAACTGTGCTTTTGGCTTTGACCTTTTTATCTGTGCGTGGAGCAGTGGATCAGCCTAAATTCTGCTGGGGGTCTACACACAGGTGACCTCGAGGCTGGGGCACTGAGTTAGTCTCTTGGCTGGGAGTCTAGGACGCTCAACATCCTGTGATTCTGGGCAAATCACTCAATGTGAATGTGTCCTTGTGTAGTGTAGTGTGATGTAAAGCGCTCTGATACCTTTGGTCGAGCTCCCAAAGAAAAAAAAATATTGACTATCGCGTTCCCTATTCTCTTTGCCTGTGCCATCCCTCGTCTAGGGTTACCAGATAATTCTATGCGCATGGCACAATTTTCAAGTTCTAGTTTTTTCTTTCACACATTATTTCTTTCACGTGTGTTAGTCCAATAGGTTCGATTGAACTGAATCAAAAGTATAACTCTTATAATGCACTGAATTGTTAAATGAAAGCCCAGAACTGGACCATAGGTCTCGCGAGGATTAGGACTTATTTGTTTAACCCCTTGGCCGCGGCGGTAATTCTGCCGCGGCACTAGAGGGTAGGGGGGCCGCGCGGCGCCACCATGCTCGTGACGGAACCACTCCATCACGAGTCGCGGTGGCGCTGTGCTTGTGACGGAATGGTTCCGCCACGGCCCCGCCCGCTCAATAGAACGTGCCATTCAGGCGTGAAATCAGCGCCGCGCAGGCGCGGCGGCCGGGCCGAGACGGAACCATTTCGTCACCAGCCCAGCCCCACCGTGGCTCGTGACGGAATGGTTCCGTCACGAGCGCGCAAGGGGTTAATGGCATTTCTCTGGTCCCTATTCAGTTGTCATAGACAAAATCTGAGCCTGGAAGTAGGCAGACTTGCCTCACATGAATCCTTCAGGAGGGCAAGGAGCTCTGCATAGACTCCCCAGCAGGTACTTGCTCTGTCTCCTCTGACAATCTAATAAAGCGGGCCGACACCATAGTAGCATTACAAGTGTGTTTCTTTATTAACACCCACCGGAGAGCCACCGCATCATTGCAAACGAAGCATCGGTGTCCGCCTCCAAGTGTTCCCAGTGTTCTCTGTGATGCACCTAAGATTCCTACAGGTGCATCACACTTAAAGGGCAAGATACAACACAATCCATTCCCTGGCAGAAGTTGCCCCTTATTCTGGATACAGCCGTTTCCAGTGAGGCCAGTGAGTGTGAACACCTGTTCCCCTGCCCGCTTTCCCACCACTGCCCAAAACCATGTTTCGTGAACATAACTCTTTCAAAGAACACTTTTGTGAATGCACAAGTGGCCGTTGCCCAACTATTCCTAAATAAGCATTGCACAGAGTAATATAGACGCCCAGCAGTTGAGATGTGTCCAGAGTTTCTTATAGCCAGACATTTAACAGTAAAGTATTTTTCTCTGAGAAGGGGGGAAACTCTAGCACTGTATGTTTCTTCAATGAGCTAGAAAGTTGTATCAACCACATTTTGTAGGCATCCCCCATCTCCTAGCTCCGTTACTGTCACATGATTTGTTCCTTGTGTGTTCACAGCCAAATTTGGCGTTTGAAGAAGAGGAAGCGAAAATAGGCACGTGTCCCCGATATAAGGAAAAGGAGGCAGTGTGGGCAGAGTCCCAGTCCTATTCCCTTGTCGTCTATGGCTATCAGCTCATTCCTCTCTATCCCCCCGGGGCCTGGACCCACCCTCCGTCCGTGGGCTCTAGTGGAAGCAGAGGTCTCCCTGTTTGTTCCAATCCGCAGATGTTTGAATTTATATACATTGAAACATCAAAATCTTCTCTTTACTGCCGGACTTACATGCAATGAAACATTATTTGGCTCCATTTAAGAGGCTATTTTTAACTTCTGAAGGCCGCCTGAGGGATGTGTGCCAGATTCAGGTTGTTAGCGGCCTGGGGAGGGGGGAGAAACTCTGAAGGGGCTCTTGCGGTGAATAAAAGTCTATTTAACAGAAAGGAGAGTACGGTCGAGCCTACAGTAAGCTTGTGAACTTGGTGCATTTTCCAAAACGTTTACCAAAGGTCATTAAGCCCCAGGTATTTCCGTGGAGTCACTCAGGACAGGCAGTGGCACGAAGAGTCCACGGGCGGCCGTTTAATCAAAATGCTCGGGCCAGGACTAGGAGTCTGGAAGGGCAGGGGCCGGGCAGGGCAAGGCCTTTAACGTAACCCCGGCCCAATCGTAATGATATAATCTATTTTGTACGGCTAGACCAGGGCCCTGGGCAACACCAATTCTTTAGATTGTGGAGGCGGAGCTACCACGGTGACCGCCATGCGTCGCCATCACACTCAAGAAAAAAAAGGCAGCGTTGTTTGGCAATGTCTACTTAGTTAGTACTTACGGTTACTGGTAGTGGGCTGCCGGGCACTGCCTTTATTAACTGATAGGCTTGCTGCTGCCTGCCCAGCCTCAACGTCCTGGGACTGACCTGAACCATGGCTGATGACTTGTGGGGTGCAGGCGTGCCTTCGGGTGGCACTTTAAAAAAACATCTACGCATGCTGCCTGCCATACAGCCCCTACCCCAGCAGAACCAAATCCAGCCCAATCAGTGCCCCGCCCACCGGGAACACTGAACTAAGGGACTAAGGCAAATTTGCAAAGTGCATCAAGGTCAGATCGGATTTATTGATATTGAATAAATTAAGGTTGGACGGTCTGGACTTATAATGAATAATCATGAATCTTTTTATTATTGTCTTTCATATCGGCAACACTCTTCCCCGGGACTCAGGAGAGGAACAACACTGTCTGCGCTGAGTCAGTGATGCAATTATATTTAACTATGCTACAATACCAAATGACGTGCAGATACGTAGTGTAGACCCGGCCCTGATAAATAAGTGCTGGTGCCTAGCACCGAAAAGCACTGGCACAAATTAAGCACTGGTATACTGGGAAATGGGCGTTTAAAGGAATCCCGTAGTTTAAATATGGATTTCCGAGCTGCCAGCATTCAATGGAAGCAGCTCCGTCTTGCTAGTGTATGTAGCGCGACCGTGCCCAATTTGAACAGTAAAAGTACATGGTGGTGTGCGACAAAGCCCGTTAAAAGAAAGGCGCCTCCCATGGGCGTAGGAAGTGTGGGGGGCGCAGGGAATATATCCCCCCCCCAGATTTTGGAGTGGGAGGGACAAGGGGGACAATAGTGGGGGGGACGAGGGGACAAAAGAATTTCCACTCTCCCTTCTGTGATTCTCAGGGCCATTAGCACGCCAAAGAGCTACCGTTAATGACCCTGTGATCTGCCTCTAGTCACAGAGGCCACCTGCCCTCTTCCCTTTGTTATCCTGCAGTAAGGATAGGGCAGTCTGGGATGGGCAGAGAAGTAAAAAACCCTGTCTCTTTTCCTTCCTGCACAGAGAAGTGTCCATTTCTCCTGCTCTGGCTCTGGCAGCTGCCCTCCTCCTCTTTCTCTCTCTGTATTCCTCCCTCTCTTTCTGTCTCACTCCTCCTCACTTGCTTTTTTCAAGAGACAGCTCTTACCCTCTCTTGCCTCTCCTTTCCTTTATTTGTTCCCCTGTGAATTGGTTCCAGAAAAAGAACAAAACACTTTGGATTGAAATGTCATTATTTTCTGACTTTTTTCTATTTCAAAGGGCAATCTCGGAAGGATGAGAAAAAAGTATCAAAATACGAAAAATAATTAAATAACTAATTAAAGCAATAAAGACTGGTCACAGACAGGCCAGATTGGTGTTATTTACACTCACACACATTAGCGCCACTTTAGAGAGTTTGCCAGTGAAGTGCTTTTTACCTTCTTTTTTTGAACAACATTGTGTTCCCATGGTGGGGAAGGGCACCATTCCTAGAGGGGATGCAATACCTGGATGATGGGTGGAGTGGGAAACGTTTGATGTGATCTTTTCCAACTGTTTTAATTATTTTAGATTATAAAATGTGTACAACTGCTGTGTGTTCAGGGATGTGGTATTTTTAAAGCAAACTGCTTAAGTTTTGTAAGAATATAAGCAATGGACATTGAAACAGGCCCCTTCCGGGTCTTGTAGTCATGTCCGCAACTTTTCAGGCACAATCACTCACTGATGTCTGAATAATGAGCGTAAAAGCGTTAAGGTACCATGTTGTTCCTGCTTACATTTCACATGCTTTACTTATCCTTGCATTCCCTATGAGTGTTTGCTTTATCCAGGATGTTATTACTTTTTTCCACGCAGCATATTACTCTTGTCTAGTGCCTAGTTTGAATTGAGTCGCAGCACAATTGGGCTGTAGCTGAAGGCACTGCGAGTTTCTCTCAGTGGGGCAGCATGGTGTTCAGTGGGGGAGAGGATGTGGCACTCTGACCAGAGCTGACGAATTTTGAACTGGAAAACCAAGCTCAGCCTTCATGACCAGTCCACCAGCCCACTCTCTTGAAAGAGCACATTCCCATGATACACCTTAGAAGGTCCCAATAAACCTTAGAAACCCTGGTTTCTTAGCACCAGCAGGAGGACCCTTGCGGTGGCAAGTATGGCTTAACCTTAAAGGCCTGTCCACCACAATCCATACTGAAGTTCACCTACAGTTTTGCGGGCAGGAATACAAAGAAGCACACCCTAGAGCGACAATGCCTCTGTCACTGAGGTCACAGGACCCTTGAGGCCAGTCCACCTCACGCTTTGGTACCTCCATTGGCCTTTTACAGCAGTAGTAGTGCAACTTACCAAGGATTGTCAATGTAGGATTCGCATGCACACCAAACTAATTTCGTAAACTTCATGGTCTCTGCTTCATGCACAAGCACTTTTAACATGTGCTGCCTGCTTTTGGGCCACTGGAGTTATGCAGCAATAGAGGACAAAATTATGGCGCAATGTTGACTAAATTATGCAGTAAGAAAAGGCTACAGAGTAATGTGGTACATTTTATGATACTTTATTTTGAGATTTGTATACATACTAACTAGCCTCTGCAAAGCTTATGCCTCATTAGTACCTGTGTAACATACAAATGCAGCAGTGAGAAAGGTGACTAGTCAACCTTTGCAAAGGGCCCTCCACTTCGCAGCAACATAAGTCACATTATTATAGTAATTTTTGATCTGTTTGAGCTACAAACAATTTTGGGGTGAAATCGTTAGATTATGCAGCGGATGATGTATTATGTGGCAAATATGGTACAGCCATAATTAAGTGGAAAACATTTGCAAATTAGGATATTTTGCTATTCATGTTTGAACTGCTGTTGTGGAAAAAGGGAGAAGTGCTGATGAAAGAAACTCCATGGCTCAGAGACAAATGGCTTTTGATTCTACTTTTAAGCGTATTTGGCACATTCTGTGATTGAAAACATATCCCACTTTGTGAATGTATTTTAATGTCAATAACTCATATTGAACCTTAAATAAACATGTGTATATATTGGTTGAATTAACTGGTCAGTGAAATGCCAAAGACATTTTAACAATAGGGAAGTTTTGCTCTTTCTGGCCACACCTCTGACTCCGCCCACAGACCCAAATCTCAGGTTATTCTCGCCCTCTGATTCTCCGTCCACAGTTCTCCAACTTTTTTTCCCCCACTTCGACCACTGCCTCCTGCTTATTGTGTTTTGAATGTCAATGTATCACGAACAGAAGTATTATCAGAGTCTGATAAGCGCGGCAGTCACAGATCACAGTTGGCTCAGGTGGGAGCTGGGGCTTGAAATTTGGAATCACAGACTGCATATGGGCCATTCTCATGTGCCTTCCTACATCACTAAGAAGCCTTGTAAATGTGCCAGATGACACTGTATCAGGTAAAATGCTATTTTTCTGTTCCCGACTTTCCTTATACACAATAATGCATTCTGTGATAGATAGTCTTGCATTACATAAGCTTAACCAAGTGGACTAATACACCTGAGAGCAATGTCAGGAAAAGGGAAAGCCCATGACTTGACCACTGTGTCTCTGATGATATTATGGAGTCCTCTGGTAACAATAAAGGTAAGCCCCACTTATTCAGGCAGTACCACTCTGAACCCGGATTGAAATATGAGGCCCCTTTTTACAAGCACGCCAAGTGTAAACCAAGTTGCCTCATTATCAAGTCTGTATCATTAATGGCCTGACAATGTTCCCAATTTAAAACATCGTTTTTCCACTTCGGCCTGTTCTTGTGTTTGTGATTCACAAAAAGTGCAAGAGATTTGCTCACAGTATTGCACCAACAATCGAAATGTGAGTAGCACTTATGACGCCGTTGCACCAGTTGGCGCCCCGTCCACCTTTAGAAATCGCAGGCCTGCTAGGGCATCTTCTTTATAAAATATATGCCAAGTGCTCTAGCACCACATGCCCTCTGTGCTGTCTGTCTTTGTCTGTGACAGATGTAGGTCTGCTTAAATAAGGGACACTCAAGTGGGATTTTAAGGAAAAAAATATGCTTTTGTGACTACAAATTAGATTTTCAGCAGAGTAACTTTACATTTTAAAGCTCCACGTGGACAAGAATCACAGATGTGGCTATTTAGCCAGCAGCCCTTTGCATTCTGGTACTTGTAGTTTCACATTTTCTACAACAGGCATGGACTCCAGACATGCAAAGTGAAGTGGGCCATACATCCAGAATGGCCTGAAGAGCCTACATATGACATGTGGCCAATTGACATTTAGAAGCATAACAGCTCTAGGCATGAATCTGGGTCCATGTTGACTGAGGAATGATGACTCTAAAAGAATGCAATCTGTGGAATTCACTGGTCAACAACTTGGGGCCAGTATGAATACTTTCTGGATTGGATACGAAGTGCAAACTTAGCAGACAGGTGTACATTCTGTGAACGCAAACAAATGATGGACTGAATGCTGAACAAATCATACAATTATCCCCAGTCAAGAGATATGGGTTCAATCCATCTTTCTTTTACTCACCATGCCACCCCAGTTTGAAAGCCCAAAACCGGTCCTAGGATGCTCGTTTCTAGTCCAGGGAGGACCTTGCCTGGCAGTTAGGGCTGGACTGTTCCCATTGGACGCAAGGTCAAGACTGATATGGCTGGGTCTAAACAGGAATGTCATGGTGAGTGTTGGGACGGGAAGTCTCCTTCATGTCTCTGGAGAGAGTGCTTCCCCTGCCTTATGCTAATCTCCAGGCAAGTCACTCAAAAGCTACTGTATACTTCCTATATCCCTACCTCAGTGAACATGACAATCATACATGTCCACTGAGGGTCTCCCTGTTTACATGGATTGAGACCCTAGAGCTTGGCTCTGAGGTCGAGGGGGCATGCCTAGTGCACCCCTATTTTTCAGAGAGTGGCTACTGCCCTCTCTATCAAGGCAGTGGTAGACTGACAGTGCTGGCAGCAATAAATCTATAGTCACGCGGGGTAAGTCCCTAGGAACCCTCCTGACCAAGTCTGTGCAGTCTGCCATGCCTGTGGGCCTGTTGCCTTTGTCTACCTGATGTGTGACTGAGAGCCCATGGGTGTACTGGGGAATAATGGTGATTTGAGCCAGTGTGAGGAATGCAAGCTGTTCTGCTGGACATTCCTATTTCCGCAGAAAGGCCTGGTGGGCTGGGGTAGACACTCAGCTCTTATCTGGGTTTAGCTGCACTAACTCTGCGATGAGGACCCTCCCCCACTGGTCAGGGCCTCCTGGGCTGGAGTTAATTAAAATTCCTCTTTAGGGAGTTGCACAGCCTGATACCAGGAGAACATGGGGGTGGACTGGGGCATGCCTTACCCATGCATTGAACACACCATTAATGGTTTGTTATTGGAGGTGTATTCAGGATGCAAAAGTAGCAAACCCTCTGATTGGATGAGCCTATCTATCAGAGGTGATAAAAGTCTGGCCTGAGTGGTCAGCTGTTTTTCAAGACTGGTCTATGATGGAAGAGGTGGCCACACAAGGCCTGTCTGAAGATAGCCAGGCACGACCCTCAGTGTGAAGGCAGGAGATAAGACTCTGTTCACTGCGTCTGGGCCAGCTGTTTCTGTGAGTCTTGTAGAGCAGAGCGTGCACTTTGGAACAAGGAAATTACAGACAGCTGCCCAAGGTGTGGAAAGGAAGCTTGCGGCACATCACACAAGGTGAGGAAAGGAAGCTTGTGGCACATCAAGAAAAGCTGGCGGAAAGAAGCTTACAGCACATGAAGAGAGCCAGAGAGGAGGAAGCTTGATTCTAGTCTTTGAAGGTGAGACCAAATCCCCTCTAAGCTCCTCCCTTGCACTGTGGGAGCCTGTACAAGCAGTAGCTGGGAATAGAGGCCAGTGAAACAGGCACCCGCCTTTCTTTTTGTGATCTCTGAGGGTATCAGGGTGAACTGGCACTCTGTCCAGCCACTACCCTCCTACCTCTAGCTAGTGGCTACTGGACTAGAGGGACTCCAGTAAACTGTGCCAAGACATCAGGCACCTGTGATCATATACCTGACACCACTAGAGCGGTGTCCTCACTCACGACGGGAGGGCACTTCTGTTGCTTTGGGTGCGGGTTATTGGGCTGATGAAGAACATTTGACTTCACATCATATGCTGAAACTATATCCTTTCAATCCAAAGTTTGGTATCAAGGCTCTAGTGAATGAGAGCAGCCCTGTGTAACATGATCTGTAATATGCAATGCTTACTGTGTGTTTTCATGTTTACTGTGTTTTTATAGTGCTTGGCGTTTAGGCACTATAATACTGTTTGGGGTCAGAACTCTGTCCCAGAGGGTTGTAGAGATATCTGGTTTCACTGTTCATCCTAGTTTTATGTGTAGTATAATTATCTTGTGTGTATTAAAGTACTTTTCTTTTATAAAAAGTAAAGCACTGACTGGACATTGAGTTTATCAGCTGGTGGTACGGTTTACACGGTATTCTGAATGTCTAACCCCACCTCACCTCCTTGAGTAAGCCTTGAACTGCTCTGTCTCGCTACCTTGAGAGAGTCAAGTGCTGGAGAGGAGTACTTGGTTATCCAGTTTTGGGTCCACTAGTACTGAGGCCCCAGGACACCAGTGAGGGAACACTCCAGTTGATGCAATTGGAGCGCAGTTACCCCTGAGTGCCCTGGTGCCGGGTCTAACAGTGAGCAAAAAAACTATGGATTTGGGCCAATATCTCTGTACTGGGGTGAATGTATGACATTGTTCTGCATTCTGTCCATCAATTGTTCTTTTTGCGTCAGTTCTGTACACATCACTGGTGAGGCCTCAACTGCAGTATTAGGCCCAGTCATGCAGGTCACATCTAACAAAGAAGCAAAATTATCAATGAGCCAGTCAGGGACATATTCAGACACCCTCATTCAGGGGGACAAAGACATGCAAGAACCAATAAAACAACAAGGAAACAGGCCTACCCCATCCACACACTCAGGAATGCTTGGCAACTGCATTGTGTATAGCTTCTGCTGTTTCTCATTCGTGGCTCCCCCCACGTACCCTCCCATGGTATGCAAGAATACAGAGCCTCTAGAGGCAGAAGTTGTTGCTTGAACAACATCATGCCATCGAATTCGCATTCAGCCCCCACCCCTGGGACACCTTGGGGAAACTCTGGGGATACCTAATATGCCCCAACATTGGAGTTGATCGATTTTTAGGTGCCCCAAACACAGAAGTCAATTTGGGCACAATTTGCATTTTAATAGCAGTCCAGCAGCACAGGGCTGCATTTAAACTGACCTCAGGCTTCAGCAGGGCACACATGCAAGTGCAGAAAGGCTGCTGGCCTCTAAACTGCCATGCCCTATTATATACTAGGAACTTAGAGGTAATTTTAATCCGCCTGCTCTATCATGTACTAGGGCCTTATAGGGGCGGTCATGCCAATCATAGTGGTACCCTAAACCATAGTGTATGTAGGTGTTTTCACCTTTCAAAGTATTTTTAAGTGTCTCTTTTAGCATAGCACCGCCCTGGGCCTGGTTAGGCAGAGCCCAGAGTCAGTTACCACCAGTAGCAGTCGGCAAACAGTTGAGGAGGGTGCCCAGGGCAGAGGATGACTTTGCAACACTGGAAAAGCACAAACTCAGAATTTAAAACATAACACCATAGTTGGGGGTTCTCTATAGTAATCAGAATTGATTTGTATCCAAATAAACCCATTTTCCAACATTAGGCTAATGAAAAGGCAGGGGAAAAATCATAACGGTCCAATCTACACCTTGCAGTTTTCATGCAGCTCTTTGATGAAGGTTAATAGCTCACTGTTCTATGTTAGGATTTTAACTTAACAAGTAACAAAACAGGTCCCTATGTTTCCATAAATGGAGAAAAAAGTAATATGCATCCACTAATAACTCAAGAACCCATTAAGGTCACAAACACATTGCCAATAAAACACAAATACAAATTAAAATAGAGTCAAATCAATTTTAAAACATGTGTACAATGTATTACATACGATACCAGATTGTTATACACAGATAAAGTGCCATTCACTACAGTTAAAAATGTGTCAATTCACATAAAAACAATAAAATACAAGTTGTCGAAGTTTTGGCAAAGGACCAAACAGGCGATGGGTAACAGACCTTTGGGACTCCCCTTGGCCTTATTAGGCCAGTTAAGGACACAAGACTCATTCATCTTGCACACCAATTTCTACCATAGCTCCCTTTCCTTGCCCGCACTACATCCAGTAAAAACAAGGAACCAAAAAACAAGCGCTGCTAAAGATGACCATGGCTATGGTTGTGGGACCCCAGCCTGTAAGGTCATTCCTTCCTACCTGTCACTTTTCTCTGGCTGAACAGCCTGCTCTGACACATGTGTGCACCGTAAGCGGAGAGGAACACCTTACACATGGATGGAAATACAGACACTGAATTGTCAATCCTCAACACCCTAGCAAACAG
The DNA here is from genome assembly GCF_964261635.1 of Lissotriton helveticus. Classification (NCBI taxonomy): domain Eukaryota; kingdom Metazoa; phylum Chordata; class Amphibia; order Caudata; family Salamandridae; genus Lissotriton; species Lissotriton helveticus. Next base: position 896,427,218 of record NC_136072.1, on the reverse strand, counting down.
GTTGCAGATGCTGGTCACCAACACTCTTTTTGGAGACAGGTACTTAATTTTAAAATCATCAGACACTGAGGAAAACTGAAAAAGGCAGAGAAGGGAGAAAAAGGGAAGAGGAAAAAGATAGGAAAGAAAAAACAAGAGCAGGATAGGAAAACAGTGGCAAAGGCCAGACAGTAAGGATCAAAAAGAACATTGAAGATTGAAATAAAGAGACAGGAAGTGTAGGGTGGTGAAAATAAGAATCAAGGCAGCAGGCTTGAAATTCAGCGGGTATTCTGCAGCTCTGATAGCAGCCTTCACAGGCGTCTTGAAAAAGTTTGGGCCCACATACTTAGTTTTCATTATTTAAGTACTGAAGGCGACCACACAGGTGCCATAGAGGCCGGGTAGCTTCTGGGAGAGTAACAGGCTAACAGCGCGCCTGGTCTCCATAGCGCGGGCGCTGCCAGGCGGCTGTCAGCAGATCTGCCGGCGGCAAAACACACAGCGTCAGTGTCTCCCACCGAGCAGAACTGACAGGCGTGCACCATTGATTCACAGCATTAAGAGGTTTTTTATTGTAACATTGCAACCTTTTTATAGAGCACGGGCCAGTGGTTCCTAGCTGTGAACATTACAGATCGCTGTCCGGGGCGCGGAGGTCATGCGTCAAACAGCATGCAGCCCTGCAGCAGCCCGTGTCCGACCGCAACCAATCATCCGTTGGCACGGACAGGAACTTCCGCCCCAGAGAGGTGGGGACAGCCGAGTGCAGATTACGGGCCTGCAAGTCAACGGAAAGTCAGAACTGCGCTGAAATGTATTAATGTGGACTTTTTTTTTAATAGTGTTTAACTCACCAGACTCTTATTTCTATAACACTTTACACGAAGCGCCAAAGATACAGACGTCAGAAGACTTCATATTGTTATGAACATTTTTATGACTCTTTCGACCTGAGATCTTTAAAGACAATTCTATATTCTCATAGGGACAATTGAAAATAGCCATGCTATTTAGACTACAGTGGAAGATAGATATATAATGCTTCAAGATCATACAATGGTGCTGTTGGTAGGCGCAATACAAATCAACAGAGCATGTTTTAACTCTTTTGAAATTAATACAGCTTTTTGGATACGTCAGATGGGTTCATTTATTTAGTCCATTTATTTATTTCATATACTTTGACCGTAACATCCCTTTAGCACACAAAAACTGAAGTCTAAAATAATATGAAAAGAAGGACATTCCCATATCGCAAGGAAGAAACCAAGAAAGTTAGGGTAACCTTCACTAAAGCAATATATAAACTTATCCATTTTATATAGGGCCACCAAGCTCTAAATGGCATCAGAGTTCTTAAAAATGTGAGTCTAGTATAATGTGTAAATATTGAATTAACCTTTGATAAATATAGCAATGAAAGAGAACATGTTAATAGACAGTAAAGGGGTACAATGTCATATCTCCTGCAGAAAGCAATCATAGCCAACAAACTCATATATGTCAGCTCATCTTCCAAAACCCCAAAAGACCACAGATAATAAGACTGTGGAGAGGAGATTCAGATCTTTGTGTTCTGGAAGTCCTACTGCGAACAGATAAAAATAGGGCATTAGCGGATACAAACACTCATCTAGGGACTCGCTTGCTTCCTCTCAGACCTAGTGACAACTATATATATATATAAGGTATGGGAGGTAGGAGCATAATGCTATCTAACTCCTTCGATTCTTTCTCTTACTGGGCTTCCTAGAGTAGGAACAGTCTTGCAGGAGAAGTAGTGCAGTTTAGTTTGTGTGAGAGAGCTTTCCCTCACTTCTCATCTCTCAGGGAACAGATACAGACTGGGCTACCCAGGTTGCATTGCCCCAGGCCATCTAGGTTGATGCTTCATAGACTGTCAGGGTGGGTACAACTCAGTCAGGATAGAATGAATGCATATGGCACAGTACCTAACCTGCCAATTAGGTAGGTCTCTTACCGAGACATACATATTGCCTCACTTACTGCTCTTCTTTCAAGGGCTTCAGCACAACATCATCTGTCAAGTATTTGAGTCATTCCATCCATTGGATGGTCCATTGGAATAGGAAAAGGACTACCTGCCAGTAGCTCATGATACACATATGTTGGACTAGTCAAAATATCTGGATCCTTTGCAGCTCCTGTACCATCCTGGGGTGCATAGCCCTACCCAGGCTAGAGCATTTTTTTCTGTGTAGAGCATCTGCCTCATAAGGGCTTTTAGTCCTCTGGGCAATTCTAACCCCCGAAAATCACTCTGAGAGTAATCTAGCGCAGGCGAACACCAGACACACCATACGCTTACCAGATATATTTGCAGTCAGGTCATGACCCTATAGACCATGATACTACCCTCCCGTTTCTAGGGCATAAAGCCTGTAAGAAAGTTCAATCCTGCGTTATTGCTGAACTTATTCTGGCCATTGAGAGGCACGGTGGAGTCTGATTCATACTCTCGTCACATCTGAGTCTATGACTTACATGCCATGTATAATTGGTTGTCACCTTTTCCTTGTGACTAATGTACCATGCCTGCTTGATTTACTGCATTGCCTTCTGACGACTTCGCAGAAAAGGATTCAGTTCAGCAGTCCCGCATTCTCAAACTCGTACTCTTCAGCAACATACTGGCCATAAGTCTGGGCCCTTGGCTTTCCACATCCTGCATAGGGGTTTTCGATAGATGTCCTAGTCCCAAAGTGGCTGCAACTGTCACTGTGTAATCAAAATCCATTTCAGCAACAGACACCAACATACTTTCAAATCTGTTCACCAGCAAGAGAGGGTGATTCTAATTGAGGGCGACCCAGGGTTTAGTCTCTTGTAACAACAGAGTAATTGGTTCTTAGCGCTGGCTGGACAATAACTGGTGAAACAGGAACTTGATATTGGCACTGCTTCGATTTGAGTGGCCACCTCTAGTTCCCGCAATAAAATGCTGCCTCTAACTGCAGCGTGCTCCGAATTTGTTTCACACATAGGAATCAAGCATAAGTGAAAGCCCTAATGCTCTCTCATAACTGTTTAATCTACCTTTCAGCCCTGCTTGTTTGTACTAGGGGGCAACATTTGGTTGACTAGTGGGGAAACATCCACACTCATAACCCTTGCTCTGAAGCCACTACCTGTTAGAAATGTGCTTCTGTAGTTAGGTTGAAGGCCTCCCCTGAGAGTTGAAATCAGCCCTTGTGTGAGCAACTGATTCCCCAGCACCTTATCCAGTGCAAGCTTCTAAATGTTGCCAGAAGGTTGGCTGGTGTCCCCTGAGCCTGGAGCAATGGCGACTACAACATAAAAGCAAGAGTCTCCCCTTTCTGAAAGGGAGTGGCAGTCGCAGGTTCATGTCTATGAGCTGAAGCCGCTGAAGCCGCTGAAGCCACTGTAGCCAATAAAATGACTGATTCTGTCTTGTCCTCACCTTAGCAAGAGGTTTCCCCAGGTGTCCGCCTATCATAGGAAGCACCATGCAAGGTGCTGAACATCTGTCTCAGTGAAGTGTGCTGTCCTGTCAGAAGCTCCTTAAACATTGACCCATGCTCTCCCTACATTTTGCCCCAAACAAACTTCAGGCATACCTTTTCCATCAACCCAGCCAATTACTCACTCTCTCGATGTACATTGGCAGTCAGGTCCTTCCCATGCAAAAAAATCATACCTCCTCACCCACTCCCCATTGCTTGGAGACACCTGCCAGGCAGTCACTCAAACACCACTAGTCAATGTGTAGCACTCCTACCTTAAGGCATTAAAAGCATCATGTACCCAGTTATATATACCCTCCTAATTCTAGGGAACCATCAGTGGCTTAGTCCCCGCATGCACTTACTCTATAGTGAGAGAAAGTGCATGGTTGCAAAAGTACTATATGTAGATCTAAAAAAGGGGAACTAAATGCATAAAACTCCCTTCAAGCAGGATTTGAGAACAAAGTTGTTAAAGGATTTCAAAATACATGAGACAGATAAAGGGGGTCATCATAGTGCAAGGGCAAAGATAGATCAAGTATGTAAGTCTCCTGCAGTAACACAGACAGAGAAATGAGAAGAATACATGAGCAAATTGGCTCTCACCTGTCACTAAAATGTATCTATCTTTGTTTTGTGCTGCTATTCTCTTCTACAAAGACTGAAGGTACAACAGGCAGTTTAATCTACACCTTTAAAACTCAAGGAGGGCAAGAGGAAATTTAAAGGCTTGCAGGGATTGATTCCGCTAATCAATAACCAAAACCACAAACGAACCCCAGGGTCTATAAGAGGATAAACATGAAAGAGTGCTAATGGGGGTCACTTTTAATGGATAGTTTCCCTCACCCACCCGAAGGTAACCTCCTCTCATTATGAACCTAGTCAAAATGTTGGCTACAACCCACTCTCTACGAGGGAGGAGCTCAGGGACGTTTCATGAGAAAAGAGGTATTCTACTTACCTTAGATGATGAGCTAAGTGTGGTGAAGGGCGCAGAGCAAAAGTGAAGATGTGAAAAGGGGGATAAAACTAGCTCCAGAGCATGCAATAGACTTTATTGGGGCATTCCTGGACTAGGATTAAAAACCAAGCCAGAACCGGAGGGACTGCCATAGAATGAATACTAGGTTGACAAGTTTCAGCTTGGTACCCTCAACAGATGGCAGCCTTCTTCAGGACCTTTTATGGAAGTTTCTGCAAGGTAATGTGTGAAAAAATATATGCACATAGATTCAGTGAAACAAAACAAGTTGTTATATGTAGAACCAGTGGTCAGAGTTGTAGTCCACGTTATCAAGGATCCACTGGTAGACCCAGGGGTTTGTTTGTGGTTTCGTTTTTTCAATCTACTCCTTCACCATCTTCATAAATCCATTCAAGCTTGGGGGCTCTCTTTGTATTTCTGTGTTAAGCGATAATCCATAGTATGCAATTGATAGATCTGTGTTCCCAAATTTAACGCTTCTTGGATCACATCCAAACCCAGTAATGCAGATTGTCCAACATCTTAAAATGCTTTTGGGTCCTGCTTCCTTTTGTGTTATTTGTGTGCAACTCCAAGTTTTCCATATTTAGATCTTATTCCTACAACTATAGTCCATCTTCTTGTGCATTCTGTGTAGTTACAAAGAATGCCATTACAGGAGCCAGGACCAGAATGGGACGGGCCGCCATTATGGCGGTCCCCCCAGCCCCTATTCACAAGGAGGGAGGGGGTGAGGAAACGCGTCATCTCCGACGCTGCCCTCGCGCCCCCCCTCCCCTTTCGTGGGATCCAATCGCGCCCCCGCATTCCAGCCGCGAACCGGAAGCATTTTAGTGCTTCCGGTTCAAGAGTGTCCACCCCGGAAGTCCTCAGGCTCGCTTACCCCCTTTAAATGGGCGAGCCTGTGGGGGAGAAAGCCTCTTTGTTGCACGGCTGCCTCCCCCGTAGCATCTGCGCGCTATCCTTGTCCTGTTAATCGTTTGCCCACCCACCATCCCCTAAAAGCAGGTTTCTGGGTAGTTATGTGTCGATCCATGCTGTATATAGTCATTTATGGCCACAGAATTGTTCTTTTCCACAGGTTGTGATAATGTAAATAAAGTTAATGTGTATTTTGCATGCTGAGCTGTTTGTCGTATTTTACGTGTCCTTGGTTAGGCGGTAAGGTCAACACTGGTAAGCATAGTCTGCGGTCTTAGCGGTCAGTACCATGTAATTCCGGGGGTAGTGACAGCCGGTAAGTAGGCTGTCGGGGTATGGGGGCCGGGGGAGTCATCTTCCCAGTGGGCCTGGGGCCACCCCCGTACGAACATGCGCAGCAGTCTGCACCCCTTTTATGGAGTTCAAGGACCGGGCGTAGGGGGGACCCGGGGGAAAAAGATCCGTCCGTTAAGCTGGACCCCTTGCGCAACCTTGCTCCAGGAATAATAGTGGCAGTACCCTTAGGACTGAAGGAGGGAGGAGAGAGAAGCTTGCCAGACGTTGACTTTGCCGTCAGGCTCAAAGGGACACGCAGAAAGTCATATCCTACGTTGTTAGATTTATGGTAGGAGTGCCTTCTGTATTAGCATGTGTTAAGGTTAGTTCTGTCAATAACATGTGTCTACCAATGTAAACTGTGCTTTCTGCGTTTTTAATTTTGTAAACTAATGGTTTGAAATATTTGTTTGTACTGTTAATAAATACGGCCACGGGGGGTCACTCCCCCTAATCCAAATAACTTTCAAACTCTTAGTTTCGTTGTCCAATCCCTGGGGAAAAGGAGGGAAGAACAGGGTGGGGCTAACCTTTACGCTAGGGAACTGCTAAAGTATTGAGAAGGGGCCTTAGGGGGTACCCGACCATATTGAGGCTTGAAGCAAGGACCATACGAGTCTTGCCATGATCACATTTATTGCTTGCCTCTGCTGGTCTGTCCTGATCTCGGCAATAGGTATTCCTTCAAATTAAGGTACCAATTCTTTTTGCTCCTAGCGACAGAGTTGAGGCAAGAGGTATCCTTTTTCCATACCTCTGTCAGAAACACTGCTCCACTTCACTTTGCAAAATTGTTGCAGAACTCCGTGCTGTGTGCGGGACTTGGAGTGGGCATAACTCTGTGAACTCTGGCGTGGAAGCAGAATTCTTCACCCCCCCATATATTTATTTACAGAGTTGCAATTAATAGGTGATTTTGGAGATGACTTTCCACAGGACAGTTGTTCTTGGAGTGGAATATTGTTATTTCAATTGTTATTGGATTCAGCAATAGAAGTTTTCCAGGTGTATGTCGATGGGGCTTTATTTTTGGAAGCTCCAATGTAAATCTATGTATCTTTGGCATGCAAGGTAAAGTTAATCTTCCCTGGCTTTCATGCGGTTGATGAGGGGGATGATACCGATTGATGAGGAGGAATGAAAGGAAATTGAAGAACTCTACAACTAACTTTTACGGGGGCAGTTGAGGGCCCACCCCGTAAGAATCTGCAAATTAAAACTGACTTCTAGAGGAGCAATATATGTATTCTGTGAACCGAATGTGTTAGAACATCATAAAATGAATCGAGCCATTATGCACGTATTAGAGGTGGTGCATGAAGATCAAATCAAATCACCCAGGTGTGTTTTGCAAATTCAAAAAAAGAAGTGCAGAAGCCCACATTTTCCCTACGAGCTCAATACTGGCACTACCAAATGTCAGCATTTCTTAATACCAAGGCTGCTTAGTCTTAATTTCAGCTCATGCTTCTTTCTCCCACAAACCTACACATCCTGTCAATTAATGTTACTCTTGAAGGATCCTTTTTATTTCTGCGTTATCCTTTTGTCACTTTTTTCCTGTACTTCTCTTTCTCCTTTTTCCTTCTTTTCTACCTGACTCTTGATCAAAACCTGTCAATGAAAAATAATCGACAGTCATAGAGTAAAATGACTGTCTGTGTCCACTACATCATCCACCATCGCAAATTAAACACTGGCATATCTGCTGTCAAAACAGTGACCTTAAACCCCATGTTTATCACTGACATTGCTAAAAATGAACAGTGAATAATGCTGATACCATAAGCACATCCTCTGTTCCTTCACACAGTTTGTGCAAGAGTCATTGTAAAGGTTTTTGATCTTCCTCGTTCTTGTAACTTTCCACACATATACGTCAAATGTAGGTATTTAGATCTAAGGATGGGCGGAATGATTTAGGTGTTTTCTGTATATGTGTTAGTCGCCGCTGCATTGCTATGACTCCCTCCACCCTACTCTTGACCCTCGCCGCCCGGCTTCCTGTAAGCTCTCTCTTTGCGTGATCCTGCATGTACATCCCTTCCATGCATCCCTCAGCCAGAGACAATGGGCTCCTCTGACCCACTTGATATATAGCTAAAGGCGCTTCCGTATGCAGGCGCTGCTGGCTCCTTCCACCTAACACCATGTGTTGTCTCCAGACTATTTAAAGGGTAATGGACATATTTTGTATTCACGTAAAGGAAGGGAGGAACAGAAATCACTTGAGCAGACAATTGAAGCAAAGCTTTGGGAATTTAGCATGATGAGCGTAGTATATACATATATATATTTTTTTGTTAGCAGTTTTATATAGCACGAACTCCACCCGAAGGTATTGGAGCGCTTTACATGAGCACCAATTTCTAGGCAAGCTTCTTTTACTGTTATTGTAATGCGATATCAGACTTCTTCAGGGTTCTGTAAAGGAGGGCTTCTCATGAGAGAAAGTGTTCTGATTTAGTATTGGGTTTGATTCAGACTCACTTTACCCCTGGCCAAGGAATCTTTATGCCCAGATCTCTATGAGTGAATGTATTGCCTAACGGTAGGGTCGCTCACCATGCTAGATTATCACACTCCAGCTGTGATTTTCTTGCTTCATTTATTATTGGTTTATGCATAGCACCTCACGCAGCTTGTAGCAGTAACAGACCACATTGGGTAGATGGGGAACACAGTCGTAGTAGTGGTATTGGAGGAGAACCAGAGCAAAAAAGCTTTGGAAGAAAACTCCTTCCAAACACCAGCATGTAAATTGGTGGAACAGTGTTTAAAATTGACTTTGGTGTTCAACTAGAGTGTGCCACATTCAATAAGTTTTCAATAAGACGTTGAATTAGAACTCTTGATTGATTCATCTCTATTCTTCAGAGTGACCCTCTCCGTACCTTCCATCCTATGCACCCCTCCTCTTTCTGAGTATAGCCTTCTCCGAGTCACGCCTGTCTACCTTCATCCCTGTTATTGAATTTCTACAAATGGCTCACACCTCATTTCATTGATCACAACCTCTCCTTCTTTAAAACACCTGAGACTGCAAGCTAACAATACTGTGTCTTCCCCAGCCTATTCATCTCACCAACTATTTGCATGAATCCACATAGTCCCCACTAATGATCACTCTGAACTTCGACTATTTAATCAAAGAACTGAAGTAAATGCATGGAATGTTTTTTTTTTTCTTGAGGGCACATGACTAATCCAACAAACTACAGAAATCATTGGATTAACCACTAACCTTGGGCTCCAGAGTAGTGTACTCCTTGCAGTAAAGTGCTTCAATGCATCACCAGGGGTAGTAAGTGCTTTATAAATTCAGTTACTATACAATACAATACAATCATCTCCATAGAATGAGTTGCTTTTATAGAGTGCGGTCGAGCCACGCACAAGGTGTTCTAGTGTAGTTGGAGGAGCAGTTTTCCCAAAGAAGGATGCTGACTGCAAGTAGCCGTCTTAAAGTGTGTCTAGAAAGCCATGCAGGTTTTCCATCTGGCTTCAGTGCCTACAGCAGCGTTCCTTGTGTGGGGAAGATTAGGTCCTCATGTCATTATTTCTAATGATTGAGAACAGAGAATGCATTGTTGGTGGAGGGCAAAAAGTTTCTGCAGATTAAAATTCTACATGCCCGTTCTGCATGTCACAAAATCATTTGTTTTTAAGTAGGTGGGATTATTGATAAGGATAAAGACTTTGAAATCTAAGGGCAAGTTATTCAAAGGTGGAAAGTGATGGCTGGACATTGTCTTTGGAGCTCTGGTTGCTATATTTTGTGGGGAGATGCAGTTGAATAATCAATTTATTTGCAGTACTTTATATTATTGGTTACAGTGTTCTAATCATAAAAGGACCACAAAGTAAATCACAATATATGGGTGGTTCTGTATGTGGGTTGTACTGCCAGGGTCCACCCTAGAAGTTTATTCAAGTGTTTTAACCATTTATTGAATGAGGAGCTTGTAAAATATGATAAAATGAGTGCCTTGGCTAGCTAGGGCAGACATGTACTCAGAACAGGACCAACTCCAGACGCACTAGTCCCATCTCATGGAGAAGGAGTCATTTACCTCCAGGGTACTCAAGGCAGCGTTAAACCACGTTAGGTGGCTTATCGCCGTCATGTAAATAAGGCAAAGCCCCTATAGCCATAGGATTGTAAAAAAAAAGTGATGTTGCTGTGGCGATAGGGGCTTGTACATATGCTCCTAAATTTGGGAAAGGGGACTTGTTGCAGGGCTTACCTCCACATTCTTGAAATGGCAGTTAATGCTAACTTTCGGGCGATAAGTGGTGGGAGCAGATCGAGTTAGTTTAAGAGCCTCAGGGGCATATTACCAAGCCCCTTTCGCCGCCACAACGTCACTTTTTGTGTCGTTGTGGTGGAGATAGGGTCTGCACCCTATTACAAAGGCAGCGTTAAACCCCATAACGTGGCTTAACGCTGCCTTGGTAATAGGGCCCCATTCAGGCTAAAATTAGCACGTAAGGGGCGTGTAGTGGGTGTTGCGGTGGGCGTTCCACTGAAACACCCATTCACTTCAGCACTGCCACCTATTATCAAGAGAGGCTATAATAGGTGGAAGCGCCGAACTTAAGACCAGAAAATTCCTGGTCTTAATGTGGCAAAACGAGGAGAAATACCTAATTTCTCCTCGTTTTTACTTTTTCCATGTGTGCTGCCTTGTGCAGCACACATGGAAAAAGCAAAATGCCAAGGTTTGTTTATGTACAGGAAGGTGTCCCTTCCTGTACATAAACAAACCTTTTTTTAAAATGCCATTTTGTAACTTACATGTGTGCTGCATGAAGCAGCACACATGTAAGCTACAAAATGGCATTTTAGGTTTCTTTATGTACAGGAAGGGACACCTTCCTGTACATAAACCAACCTCCCTGCTCGCAGACACCCTTGCACCAGAGTGCAAGGATGTCTGTGTTGGCGTTAGGTCGTGAGACTTAGCGCCAGCGTAGGGGGAAACGCCAGGCTGCACCATATCCTTGGTAATATTGTGCAGCCTGGTGCTTCCGAAATGGCAATGAGAGGCGTTAAGCCAAGTAAGTAAGTAAAAATTGTATTGTGTATGGTTAGTTAAAACCTTTACATAAAGAGTAAATTTCAAAAGAGCTTATTCCATTAAATAAATAATTAAAAATGCATCTGCAGACTGATGTCCTTTTTGGAGAGATAAAGTCTGACTTTTATTGTCTATCTTCATAGTCACTTATTTCACTGTGTCTTTAGGTTTTGACCCATTAATCGCCTCTTTTTCGGTTTTCAGCAGTAGGAGGCTCGCTTTCTGAAAAAATCTGGTAGCCCTGCAGGCTATCTGCAACTGTTGGCTGTTCAGAACTAACATGACTGCCGACCGGCATGTTCTAATTTGGAAAAGGCGAAATGTTTGAAGGAGATAATACCATCTCAAGTTACTCAGAGAGGGACAGATGCACAGGACGTGGATCTAAGTTTCTTTGGAGAGACCACAAAGTCTGCACAGTGCTGTTGGCCATGTTTGCCGCCATGCCGGGATCTGATCTTTTGAGATATAGATTCCCAGCCGTAGTCGTAGTAGCATTTGTTGTGTGGATGGTATGTAATTAATTAGATATGGTTGCGGATCGCATCTCTCATACGTGGCCAATACCATCCAGCCGTGTTTTTTCTTGGCCAATGCTGCTTTATCAGCAATCCATGATTTGTGTTTTGCCGCACCATTGGCTACTTTTTTGAAGGCCGCGAAGGTGTGTTTAGTGTTCCACGTCTCTTGCATATCTAAGTTTTTCAATGCTTCTTCCAGTGTTGTTTTCCATGTCTTTTTTCCTTTTGTTTGTTTGTTAATTTCAGACCACCAGTGACCCATCAGTGTGTCCTCCTGAGCTGCTCTTAGTTTCCAGCACGTTTTTATTAAGGCGGCTTGTCTAGCTTGGTGCTGGTTTAGTAACCCAAATTCAAGGCGTACCTGCGCCTGAGACGCAAACTGCGGGATTTGATAAAGATGTTTAAACAACGCTGACTGTTGGAGATTCAGGAAATTAGCGTCTTTACCTCTGTATAGCTCGGAGCCATACGTGAGGGAGGGTAAAAATTTGGCAGCAATCACTTTCAGCAGATATTCATTGGATGGACATTTTTGTTTTGTTTTTAGTATGTTTAAGGCGAACCGCAATTTGTTAGCCTGGGCTTTTCTGTGCAGGGTGTGTTCTCTTAATAACCATCTCGAGTCGACCAGTACTCCCAAATACTTATAGATGCTACTTTGCTCTATGTTGTTTCCAGCGATGTACCATCTGAATGTTTGCTGCCCTGGTTGAGACGCAAAGCAGACCACTTTCGTTTTTTTGCAGTTGAATTGCAGCCCATGCGTACAGATGTATTTGTGCAGCCCTGTTATAGCACGTTGGAGACCCAGCGGGGTCTGGCTGCAAAGGACTATGTCGTTGGCGTACTGCATACTCCTTATTTTGTGTTGGGCTAGATTTGACGGGTCTGTTTGGATCTCTGAGATGCTCTTATCGAGGTCCGCAGTGAAGATGTTAAAGAGGGTGGGGGCCAATACGCATCCCTGCTTGAGGCCAATGTGGGTGGGGATTTTTGGTGTTGTTCTGTCCCCTTTGCCAAGTTTTATCTTAACCCAGGTGGATGTGTACAAATTTATGATGGCCCGTAGCAACTTTCGGAGGGATGCCCCAGCTGGCCATCTTTTCCCATAGGATCTCCCTTGGTACTGTGTCGAAAGCCGCTTTTAGATCGACAAAACAGGTGTACAGTTTTGTAGATTTGGCCATTGCTTTATCGACAAGAAGATTCAGCGTTAAGCCAAGGAGACTAACGCCTCTCACCGCCACTTCCTAGAAAATATGCCACTCAGTTTTAGAAGATTCGAATATTTAGCATGAGTAATAATAACACCATCCAGAGCCAGATGGTTGAGAGATGGATACAAGCATGTGAAGGTTCGGTGAAAACCTGCGTTATGAAAAAAATATTTGGCTGTTGTTGATGTGAAGATGGTACAATTCCTCAAATAAGGAGATAATTACACTGGGGGAGATGGTGTAGAGTGAGGAAACGAGCAGCCAAGGGCAGAGACTTGAGGAACACCAATTAAAGGTGGGATATGCACTGATAACTTTGAAAGAAGTACCCAGAAAGGTATGATGCAGTTTATTTTTGTGCACAGCACATGATGCCAAGTAAGTTAATCGATGATAGTGGTGTAGAGTGGTATACCCTACAGAGGGCAACTGAGAAATCTAGAATTATGAAGATAGAGGGAAGTTGGTTATGATAGGCAATGGAGATACAACTGGATATATATTTGCGTAAGGGTTAGCTCCAATGAGTGAAGTGTACAGAAATCTTATTAGGGGGGGATTAAGCAAGTTATTACAAAGTAGATTTATAGAATGGCAATGTTGACATTTCACTGTAGATAGAAGCATCTCCAGCCATGAAAGCGAGATTCACTCTGGCGACAAAAAGGCTGGCAAGCTGGCAGCCAACCCAATTTGTTGGAATGGCTGCAAATGGGCAGGCAGTGAGCCACATTTATTGGCGGCTGGCATGTCAAATTCTAGATGAATTCCAGAGTAAATAGAAAACATATTCCAGACACGATACGACAGTGAAACAAATATGCTACAATAAGTCTGTACCATGCTCTAGTTTCAGTAGCAATATAGGGTGTAAAGCTGGTTCATGATATGCTACCATTGTTTTGGCAGCCTTACATCAGGAGGCATTTCATCACAGTGATTAATTAATGTGCAGGATATTTAGCTTCACTAAACAAATAAAAAAGGTAAGCATAGCATTTCCTCCTTTAGGTATGGTAACAAAAATGCTTTCACTTTGACAGTGCTGCTCCTTGACCATTAATCAACACACCTGACAAGTTCACGGCCACCCTTAATGCACATATCTACCAATTACTTACTCCCAGTGTGTGAAAATAAACATTGAAAATGCAGAACCCTGTCGACAAAAAGGTACATTTCCCCATGTTGCAATTATCTTTCTTTCTTTAGATATGCCTTGTTAAATATAATATATAGTGTCAATGCACTACAAAGAACAGCCTGTTTTAGAATTCATGTTTTTCACTTGCTTACAATGTGCATTGCATTTAAAAATTGATATATAATAATACACTGCTACATAAAACACATTTTAAATATTAGAACATACTCCTCAACAAAAGCACACATTTTTCAAAGCATTGTCAGACATATCTACAGACTCAGATTATGAATACTAAACAGATAACACTCAAGTGCTCTAAATCTTTCTAAAGAGTACTAAAATCAACTAGTAAATCATATAATATAAAAATGCATATTGAGTGACACATGTAATATGGTCCTCTGGGTTAATGTGACATTCATAAACCATCTATGCATGCATATATATTTAAACTGATGATATCACTGATGACATCCCAAATGACAATACTGATGACATCACTAATTATATCACTGATGACATCATCCAGTGTTTTCTAAAAGCTACTGAGTGTAAAGCATATATACTAAGCTATGTGGCTGTAGGAGTTCGTATATGGGTGAGTGAGTGGGTAAGTGGTATGTACAAGAATGAGTGGGTATGTGAGAGACTTTATACATGAGTGAGTTGGTGTGAGAGGTTTGGTGTGGGTGAGCGAGTGGGTGTGTGACTGGGTGTATGAGTAATTAAGTGGGTGTGTGAGTATCTGTATGGGTGAGTGAGTTGGGAAGTAAGTGACTGTAATGGTGAATCAGAGGATGAATAAGTGGCTCTATGGGTGAGGGTGTGGGTGTGTCAGTGGTTGTAAATGGTGAATGAGAGAGTGCATGAGTGGCTGAATAGGTGTCTGAGCAGGTACATACATGTCTGTACGGGTGAGTGACAGGGTACATAAGTAACTCTATGGTTGCATCAATGGGTTTGTTAGTGGGTGTATGGGTGTGTGAGTAGTTGTGTTGGTGACTGAATTGGAGTGTGAATGGCTGTATTGGTGAGTAAGTGAGTGTGAAAAAGGTTGTATGGGAGAGTATGTACTTGTCTCAGTGACTGTATAGAAGATGTGAGTAGAGGTGCTAGTATATCTGTGAATAAGTGAGTGGATGTGTGAGTAACAGTATGGGTGGGTGAGTAGGTATGTGAGTATTTGTATAGGTGACTGATTGAGTGTGAGAATGGCTGTATGACTAGATGTGTTAGTGGCTGTATTGGTCAGTAAGTAGGTGCATGAGTGGCTGTATATTTGAGTTAGTGGTTGCATTAGTGGCTGTATCGGTGAGTTGATGTGTGATTGGCTCTATGAATTACTGAGTAAGTGTGGGGTGTAGATGATGTCACAAGAGATGTCATCAGTGATGTCATGAGTGATGTCACTGACCATGGCATGAGTGATGTAATATGTGAGTTCATAAGCAGTGCATTGCAGGGGCATTAGTTATAGTTACATCAGCTAACTATAATTGCTGAATTTCTCTGGTTTTGTATGAGTCAAATGTCAGCCTAACTATAACGTCTCTGAAACCTTTATTTTTCAATGAATTTCTAAGTTTTTGTGAACATTTTATTTCCTAACTATAACGTCTCTGTAACCTTTTTTTTTTTCAATGAATTTCTATGGTTTTTAAACTAGTAGGAGTGTTTGTAGAGTGGTGGAGAAAGGGGGCGGGCCTCCGACCAGCTCTCACGAATCCTGCTGTGTCACACTTACTAGAGGTAACAGGAGGGCTTCTTGGACCCTAAGGACCCTCAGCTTCCAAGAGGACTTCATCCCTTAACCAGTAGTGGTGCACTTGCAGACTGGTGGAGAAAGAGGGCATGACCCCCAAAGACCTTTCAGAAAATCTGCTATGTGGGATTTACTGGAGGTAACAGGGGGGCTTTTTGGCCCACACGGACCCTCAGCAGACAAGGAGACTTGTCCAGTAGTGAAACAGGAGGCGCTTGCAGACTGGTGAAGAAAGGTGGCGTCGCCTCTGATGACCTCTCAGCAATTCTGCTTTCTGGGACTTACTGGAGGTAACAGGAGGGCCTGTTGGCCACCAATGACTCTTAGCATTCAAGGAGACTCCATCCCCCAACTAAAAGTGTGCCAGAAGGCTTGTTTGCAGTAAGTATGGGTGAATTTTGCGGATCTGCGGTCCGCGAATTCGCGCGAAATTGCAAAAAAAACATGAATTTGCGGATTTTTTGCGATTTGCACTCTACTCAACTGGAGTACTTTCTACTGGCTAATCAGTAAGTGCTATCTCATTGGGTAAATGTATAGTGCTTTTCCTACACTGCAGCTCTGTAAAGGACCAGAAGATTTGTCTCCACTGACCATATGTGCCTGTAACTTTGCCACCACGCCAAAAGGCGCCGAGGTCCTTTGAGTGAGCTGTCCATCATAGTTGGGAAAGGGCGGGAAGACGTTTGATACCGCTAGTGTGTGGTGCGGGGCCAAACGGGCGGGGCTTCTATGCGTGTCAACATGCCTCTTGTGTATAAAGGTCAGAAAGTGAGCAGGGCAGCAGGTGAGGAGAAAGCAGCCTCCTGGTTACAGGAACTACACGGGGATTGCGCTCGAGAAACTCAGGGATTCAAAGACCTCCCTCGAGTATTACAGCTAATTTTCGACCCCATGTTAAAGCACACTTGCCCAGCCTCGACCGTGCTCACTAATATTTTGGGCTGATTAAAACGTTACTGAATTTGAGCTTCAACTCGGGCACCTGCTTTATTTATATCTGTAAGTGCTTCCTGTTGAGGTTTAATTTTTGGCCCACAGGAAGCACTTACAGAGTTAATGCAGGTGCCCGAGTTGAAGCTAACTTTGTAACCATTTTAGAATGGTGCCGGCAAGCTGCCAGAGTTGAAGTTGCAACTTGCAAGTAAGCAACTTCAACTCTGGCAGCTTGCCGGCGCCTTTCTAAAATGGTTACAAAGTTAGCTTCAACTCGAGCACCTGCCTTAACTGTAAGTGCTTCCTGTGGGCCCAAAAAAAATCTGCCCGCGAGCGGATTTGCGGATTGTTCGTCAAATTTGCGAGATTCGCGGATTGCGAAATTGCCGAAAATCCGCAAATTCCGGGAGCGGAACGGATGTTTGGCCCACAGTTAGTTTGCAGAGTGGTGCAAAAAGGGAGCATGGCCTCCAACCACCTTTCAGCAATTCCACTGTGTGGGACTTACTGGAGGTAGCAGGAGGGGCTCCTGGCTCCTAAAGACCCTCAGGAGGCAAGTGGACTTCATCCTTCAAAAAGTAGTGCACCAGGAGGTGCATTTGCAGAGTGGTAGAGAAAGGGAGCATGGCCCCCGAAGACCTCTCAGCAAACCCATTGTGTGAATCTTACTGAAGTTAACAGGAGGTCTTGTTGGCCCGCAAGGACCCTCTGGAGCCAAGGGTACTTCATTCCACAGCTAGCAGTGCCCAGAAGGCATGTTTGCAGAGTGGAGGAGAAAGGGGGTGTGGCCTCCAAAGTCCTCTCAGCAATTAAACTGTTTGGGACTTACTGGAGGTAACAGGAGGGGTTTCTGTCCTCCATTGACCCTCAGGAGGTAAGTGGACTTCATCCCTCAACAAGTCAAGCACCAGGAGGTGAGTTTACAGTGTGGTGGAGAAGACCTCTCAGCAATCCCATTGTGTGGGACTTACTGGAGGTAACAGGAGGTCTTGCTGGCCCTCAAGGCGCTAAAACTTTTCAGACACTCACTCCCAGTCACAGATATGGGTTGAGTGGGTATGTCAGTAACTGTGTGGGTGTGTGACCAGTTTTGTGAATAGCTGTATGGGTCTTTGAGTGGGTGTGTATTCAGCTGTATGTGTCTGTATGTTAGTGTGTGACTGGCTTAATGGGTGTGTTGGTTGTGTGAGTTACTGTATGGGTCTGTGAGAGTATGTGTGTGATTGGCTGTATGGGTCTGTGAATGAGTGAGTGAGTGGCTTAATGGGTATGTGAGTGGGTGTGTGAGTAGTTTATGGGGTGTGTGAGTGACTGTATGGGTCTGTGAACGGGTGTATTAGTGGTTGTGTGGGTGTGTGAGTGGCTGAAAGGGTGAGTGAGTGGCTGTGTGAGTGGTTATATGGGTCTGTGAGTGGGTGTGTAAGTGGTTTTATGGGTGTGAGTGGGCATGTGAGTGACTGTATGGGAATGTGAGTCAGTGTGTGAGTAGCTGCGTGGTTCTGTGAGTGGATATAAGAGTTACTGACTGGGTGTGTGAGTGGGTGTATGAGTATCTGTGTGGGTGTTTCAGTAGCTGTGTGAGTGATTGCACCAGAACAGAGCCTCACCTGTCTTTCTGCATGGAACATTTTGGGGTGATCCGTCAAGTGGGGCGAGAAAAAGAGGGGTCCCAGAATGTGTTTTCCGTATTCATTTTTCCATATGAAATTTTGACACAGCTAAAGCCTAAAAGGCAAAACAGATTTACACCAAATTTAGCAGACAGCTAAATCTTTGGCCAGAAACAGTCCCTTTTGTGGTTTGGTGCAAATTTGTATGTGTTCTAAGAAAAAGGTGGAAGAAAAACATAAGGCAGCAGGGTATGGATACTCTGACCCCTAAGGCCCAGAGGTGGGGTCCGAAAGTGACCCCACCTGGGACCGAAACAGTCTTCTAAAAAATGTTGCAGCAAATACATATAGAATCTGCAAATCCATGGAAAATTTAAAGCAGCCTCCTGTACTACTATTAAAAATAACCTCTGAAGTGGCCTTGCCGCAGGGGGGATCAGATACCATATTTAGGGTAGGAAGCATGTGGACCACCTCCCTGAGCCTTTTTGCACCCTGGGAACTAAAGGGGAGAGGGGTACGCAGGATGAAAAGGCTCTGTGGACACCATCCCCCGGGGAGTCCCTCCCTCGAGGCCTTAGAGAATATAAAGGGGAGTGGGGAATGTGCCCTCCTTCTCAAGCCTTAATATGACCAGAGGATCCCAACTCCCACGGCAGAACTAAACTGTAAAGGGAGGGGTGTTTTGTCCCCCCTCCCTGAGACTCTTAAGGCCCTGGGGACCCCATCAACTGGTGGACTCCCTGGAACACAGCTGTTTCCCTGCCCACATTAGTGCAGGCAGGTAAACAGAAGTCTGGTCCCACCCAGTAGGAGCATTTTTCAATCTCACATCGAGGCAAATGTGCTTCTACCCAACGGGAGCTTTAAGAATACCCCTGCCAGGTGGGAGCAGACTTCTGTTTCCCTGCTTGTGCTCTTGAGAGCAGGGAAACTGAAATTGCTCCCGCCCGGGGGGAGCAGGAAAAAACAGTTGCTCCTGCTGACGGGAACAAAGCCGGCACCTGCAGCACTCAGGATGGGTGTATTCAGGGAGCCGGCGTGGCCGCAGGAGCTCCCCCGCAGCCTCCTACATAGAGCCTCATGGATGATCCTGGTGCACCAGGTCACCCACTAGTGGCCCCATGGAATATGGGTCCTGGGGCTCAAGGAGGCTCAGGGAGCAAGGCCGCACACCACCTACTCTTAATTAATAAAATAGGAGGATGGATTTATGTGGCTATAAGAGAATGTTTCGATGCAGGCGGCAGAGTAGCCTTGATTTTACTGCATCTCTCTGCCGCCTTCGATACGGTGCCTCATCGCCAACTTCTGTCCTGTCTCTCAAACATTTGAATTTCAGGCTCTGCTTTGGATTGGCTTAAATCATTTCTAGAGGACAGAACACAGCAGGTTTGGCTGCCCCGTTTTCCTCGGCCCGAAGAAAGGTGACCACAGGAGTTCCGCATGGATTCGAATTTGAGCCCCCTCTGTTTTAATGTGTGCATTACGCCTCTGATCTACCTGGTGGAGGAGCTGTGAGCCAAGATCATGGCTTACGCAGATGACACCCAGCTCCTCTTTACGTGGATGGAGAGAGATTTGTCTCCTGATTTAGCCAGGAACTGCCGTTCAGCCATTTTTAACTGACTTGCAAGGGCTCAGCTCAAATGCAATGAGGACAAATCTGAGGTTCTCCTGTATGGCTCTTCTCCCCCTCAATTTAGGGAAGAACTTTGGCCTGCAGACTTTCCCAGGCCCAACTCAGTTGGCAGTTCGGTCAAAAATCTGGGGGTCTGGTTCGGTGAGGAACTCGGGCTCTCTGTGCAGATAAAAAACTAGCTGGAGTGTGCTTCGGCACACTAAAGGCACTTAAGAAGTTCATGCCACTTCTGCCAAGACCGGCCAGGGAAACGGTGACTAGTGCCCTCATTTTGTCGCGTTTTGAATACGCTAATGCATTATATATAGGCGTGCAGGGATAACAGCTAAAAAAGCTGCAAACCATTCAAAGTGCAGCAGCAAGAGTGTTGCTGGGAATCCCCAGGGATCTAGCACAAAGCAACATCTTCGGGATCTGCACTGGCTCCCCGTGGAGCAACGTGTCCAAGTTCAAGGCCGACATTCTTGCCCATGGGGCCCTATACAAATTTGGGCCCCCTTATCTCGGGAGACTCTTTGAATTCTACTTGCCTGAAGACAACTCAGATCACCCACATTACGTCTTGCAGTGATCCTCAGATTTTGTCTCTCATGTATGGGGGGCAGTTCTTTGTCTTTTAGGGAAGCTAAAGCATGGAACGCCCTTCCCTATGAATTGTGAAACACTCAGGATCTTAGGCTGTTCAAAAAACAACTAAAGACCTTGCTTTTTAACTAACTTGGACTTCCCCCTTGCTTTCTGCAGTTGATTTCTGCGCCGGGACACTCCTGAGTATCCATGCGTGTTACAAGTGCTTTATAACATACGTAATCACTGAAATTCAAGACTTATAGTTCTCTCAAGTAACTATAATTCATGCCCTAAGGTAACTATAACTCGTACCCTTGCACTGTTAATTTTCCCACGTATTACATCACTCATGATATGATCTATGAGATCAGTTAAACTATCACTGCAACAATTGCAATAACATTATTGATGAGAAAACTGTGCAAGTGGGGGTGCACGTTTTAGTTACCTTGGGCAAGAGTTACAATTACTTGAGATAACAATAAAAGGTGAATTGCAGTACATATAAAAGGCAAATTTGAGTGGTTTTGTACATTTAGAAATTTAAAAAAGCATGTTTTTTTTTTTTGTTTTTTTTTTTTATTGGAACACGACAAGAAGAACAAAAAAAGAAGCCCTTAAACATACAAAATACACAAGATAACCATTACAGAGTTCATAATTCAAAACAATTTTACATCCTAGGCGGAATGGAACATACAAGCACACCTACTCAAATAAAATACAACTAACGGATAAGAAGAGGGTGTAGCACAAAATAGGAGAAATACATAACTGTAGCCGCTTCATTATACATACTTAAGTCTCATAAAAATCGGAAAAAGCCCCCCAACTTTTCAATCCTAATCTTTTTTTCCTTCTTGATTCAGATAGCGAGAAGAGACTCCACTCTAGCTTATACAGTTTGTATAATCGAGCTTGCCATTGTTGAAATAATGGAGGTTTTTCTTGAAGCCATTCTGCCGCAATACATAATCTAGCGACTGTCATTATAACAAAAATAAACTGTCGACAACCTGTGATTTCCTTATTTTGACCATCCTCCGGCGTCCTTCCTAACATCATCATTGAAGGAGTGATTTTTAGATTAACCTTTAGGATAACGGATACAAACTTTTCGATATCTAGAATGAATTTCCCTAATATGGGGCAAGAAAAAAAAATATGTATACAGTCGGCATTATCCATTTGACAACGAAAACATTTGCCATCATGGCCTCTTCCCCACTTTAGCATTCGAACCGGTGTATAATATAAGTCAAAAAGGCTTTTGAAAAATTGCGCTTTCAAGTTAGCGGACATCAGTAAATCTTTAGACATCAAAATCAGATTTCCCACCTCAATATCATTATCTCCCAATAGTTCCCTCCATTTTCCTTGTACTTTATCCAGATCATCAGTTTTGTCTTCTAAAAACATCCGATAAAGAACCCCTATCTTAACTTGTTGTGTTATACCTTCTACGATTTTATGTGCCCTTAAAGAGATTTTGTAATAATTGCCATCTAATTCATTAAAAAACACTTGTTTGGATTGTGACCCCATCAAAATCTCAAATATAGAGGGATGGTTATGCATATCCTCCTGAGCATCTCTTATTAACAAAAATCTCATTTTTAACAAAAAACATACTACATAATACAAGAAAAAATCAGGTACCCCCATTCCGCCCCTTTCAATTGGTAATGTAAGATGTTTCATTGCCCGCCGGGGTTTCCCGGGATGCCAAATGAATTTACCACAAAGAGATTGTAGCGCCTGCAATTTAGATTTCGGAAAATCCAGAGGTATTGATCGGAATACATACAGAATTTTCGGAAGAACATTCATTTTGATAACGTTAGTCCGACCAATAATAGTCAAATATAACCGCTCCCATTTCTCCAGTGAAGTTTTGATTTTATGGAAAACATTACTCCAGTTAACATTGACCAACTCATCCATGTCCGTTTTGATACGTATTCCTAAATATGTGACTTCATCAACCACCCTTTCGTCCCCCCAAGTTATAGCACTGGAACAAAGTATTTGTGTTTTAGAAGCATTAAGCTTATAACCCGTTATCATGCCGAATTCTTTAGCTAGCCTCTCAATTTCCAAACTGGCAGTTTCCGGGTTTTCCGTCACAACTGCAATGTCATCCGCATATGCGAAGACAGAAAAAGAAAACTCTGCAACTATAAAGGGGGGGATTAACCTATTCTGACTTAGTAACTCAATAAAAGGGTTGATATATAATGCAAATAAAAGAGGGGAGCATGGGCAACCTTGACGGGTCCCTCTAGTGATATTAATCACATCGGACAGTCCGCCCAAAGTGGATATCCTAGCTTTGGGTTGGAGATAAAGTGTTTTGATGGCCTTAACATATCTCTGACCAAAACCCATTTTTTCCATTAAGATCCATAAATACTCCCATGCCACCCGATCAAACGCTTTTTCCGCGTCTAATAGGAAAATCGCTAATTTTTTTTTGTTAACTGCAGCCAAATCAAACAGGGTAATAACTTTATTGATGTGCTCAGTAGTGCTTCTTTTAGGAATGAACCCGTGCTGATGTCTGGACACTAGAGATGACACTACCCCGGACAGTCGAATAGCCAGAATCTTAGAATAAATCTTGTTGTCAACGTTCAACAAGGAAATAGGTCTGTAAGACCCTACCCTATCCGCTGGTTTATCTTTTTTGCAAAACACTACAATTGTTGCTTCGGCCCATGTAGCAGGGGGACTGCCACTTTGAGCAGCTAAAATTACCCGGTGTAGCTCATCCTTAATGTTAAGCATAAAACGTTTATATACTTCAGCAGGCAGCCTATCGGGCCCTGCGGCTTTGCCCAGTGCTAAACTGTTCACTGCCATTTCCACTTCCCCCAGAGTTATCGGTTGCTCAAGTTCATCTACTATGGCAGGATCTAATTTTTTCAAATCTGTGAATATCCTATCATACCATTGTTCCTCAGGCGCTACAATGTCTTCCCTCGCATACAGTTGTGCATAATAAGTTTGGAAAATTCCCAATATACTTTCTTGATCATGGTATATATTGCCATGAGAATCTTCCATTGCCTTTATATATTCAACAGACTGTTTCATTCGGATTTTTGTCGCCAAAATCCGACCTATCCTTTCACCATATTCATGGCTTGTCACTTTAGACGTTAAAAACTTTCTGGCGATTTCTTTGTCCCAAAATCCCAAGATGTTAGACCTAGCTTTAATAACCCCATTTTCCTCTTCCACCAAATCCGCATTACCCAATGCAATTTTTCTGGTTAAAGAAATCTCAGCATTTCTCAGCACCTCATATAGCATATCCATTTCCCTTTTTAATTTCTTGCGCTGGCCAAAAGCAAAATTAATACATTCTCCCCTAAACCCTGCTTTGAATGTATCCCATACCACGGAGATGCTAGCCGTACCACGATTTTCATTGAAAAAGGTTTGGATCCAACCCTGCATGTGTGTAATAAATTCAATATTTACACCCAATTTGCGATCATATGAAAAACTAGTTTGTATCTTACTTTTGGGTAAGTGATGTATATCTACCACTAATGGAGAATGGTCCGAAGAAATTCGGGGATAAGTTCTAATCTTCGTACCTTCAATCAAGTTTCGGGGTAGAAAAAAATAATCCAATCTTACTAATTTCTTGTTTGGATAAGAGTAGAATGTATATCCAGAATCCATATTTCTTAGGAACCCCCAAGTATCCACCAACCCTTGATCTTGTAATAAATTCTTAAGGGCAATATAAACCTTGGGCTTGCGACCCTTATATATTATTTGTGGTTCTCCTAGTGCACTCGTACTCAAATTAATATTAATATCCCCACAGATCACTATCGGGTGTTGAAAGTTAACAAGCTCCTGATTGATCTCTATCAATGGCTCAGGGTCATCCAAATTTGCCCCATATACCGAAACCAACGTAACCTGTCTGTTTCCAAACTTCAACTCAACAATGACCCAGCGCCCTTTCTTGTCTTCCAGCTTGCGCCCGACAACCACTGAGGTGTCTCTAACCAAAATAGCCACCCCCCGTATCATACTCGATTGTTTAGAGACGGATACAACTCTATAGCCTAGATCCTTCAAGAGATCCCTCTTGCTCCATGGGATATGCGTTTCTTGTATACAAGCCACATCAGATTGTATATATTTTAACTCCGCTGCCACTTTATGTCTTTTTATTACATTATTTAAACCAGATACATTCAAAGAACAAATCCTTAAGCAATTCCCCGCCATATTGATTTCGACCGTCTTATCCAAGATGGTTTAACCAGGCTTAATACAGAAGAAAAATTAAATGATAACATATCTAAGTCCAAATTCCGCTCACTATATCTTGTGTCAATTTTTGCAACGCTCACTAGTCGTGTTCCAGATTTTTTCCCCCTTTTAATTACACCCACCCGTGCCTTAACCCCCCCTAGGGCCCCCCCCCCTCTCTGGCCCCCCCCACCCCCCCCCCCCCTTCGCTGAGGCTTTGGGACCAATGGTCCTGTGATGAAAAGTTTGTCCCCCCTCCCCTGCCGTCCCCCAACAGTGTTTTCACGACCCTATAATTGAACAACCAATCAGTACTGCCGGCGAGAGAACCCCAAAAAAAAAAAAAACATCCAAAATTGTTAAACATTGGTATAAGAAACTACAAATCAATACTGCTGATAGCACTACCAGTAGTGTAAATCCAGACGAGCAAAATTATTTAGCCATTTTGCAACTCATATCCCAATATCAAATTGAAAGCAGAAATTCTTTGGCGGCAGACTCAGTGGTAAAAAATCTAGTGCGTTCCTTGTGCGTAACCTTAAGTTTTGCAGGGAACATTAGATAAACCAACGCACCCTTGCTTTGAAACTGAGCTATAAGTTGTCGAAACTGCCACCGTAATTCCACAGACTGCTTACACAAATCAGGCCTAACAAAAAATTCACAATCAAGACCTTTGCATTTTTTATCTGGGCGAGCCTTTAAAAAAATCTCCTCCCTAGCTTGAAAACTATTAAACGCTACTAGAATTGCACGAGGTTTTTTATCTCTAGGATTCACCCTGAATGGAAATCGATGGGCCCTTTCAACCTCCCTATCCCAATCCCATCTCTCAGACTGCAGCATAACAGATTTTAACAATGCAACTATAAAACCTCGTGTATCAGAGCCTTCTTTTCCTTCTTCAATTTGCAAAAATCTTAGATTGTTTCTACGGGCTCTGTTTTCAATATCGGTAAGTTTCCAATTAATATCTTGTTTAGTTGCTAGATGTGTTTCAATAGTTATCCGCTGTTGGCCCATCTCATCTTCCAATGAAGATATACGCGCTTCAGCTTCAGTTGCTCTAGTAAGAAATTCATTATGTGACTTGACCAGCCTCCTGACCGAATTTTGTAGTTTCTTGCAAGAGTTTTGAACCTTCATACTGTCCTCTCGGTTCTCCTCCCTATGTAACATCATGGTCTGATATATCAGATCTAATGATATATCCTCAGAGCACTCTCCATCTTTATTGCTGTTGACTGTGTCTCCTAAATACAGCTCTTTATCATTTTTGTCCAGTCTAAGCCTTCGAACAGTGCTTGCGCCAGTGGACTCTTTATCCATATTCTCCTCCGGGCTACTGTGAGGACTACAGCCAAGTTCTTCATCCATCTCATCGTCCGGGCCCTCATCCTCCATACTCATTCGATTTGCATACAGTTCGACCAGGCTTTCCGATGAGGACATAGAATGCTCTGATAAAGAAAAGAAATCCGCAGAATCATTGTCTCCAACCATTAAGCGAGTCGCCTCGACACAGCCTGCTTTCTCATGTATCACTTCACATAGAAGCCCTTTATTCACCTGTGCCTGTGTTTGTGCCTGTGTTTGTGCAGCCGCTTCTATTACATTCAAATCTGCACCGGTGCTCGCAGATATATTAGAATCTGCCACAGACCCATTCTCACTTCCCACAGCCACCGCTATTAAACTCGGAGCCTGGCTAACGTCAGAAGCCTTTTCTCCGGACTCGGTTGTCGGTGCCTCCATTTCTGCAGAAGCTGCTCGTGAAGTATTAGAATCACACAAGTTTTTGGAAACAATTAAATCCCCCGCTTTCGTCTTCAAAGCGCTGAACATTTGAGGTATCTTTCTGCGCACACTTAACTCCCCCTCTCTCCCCTTTGATTGCGCCAGCACTGCACTGCTCGTACTCACTGTAGGAGACGGGGGGGGGGGGAGTTCCTCCAGCAATGTCAGTCTCAGTCGTATTCACCGCCGTGGCCTCTGGCGTTTTCCCTGCCGCTTCAGTGACATTCGCCGCTTCAACTATAGCGCCTTGTCCTCGCGCTCTCCTTCCCTTCGGCCGCATCTCATCCAATCTGGAAGCAGCAGCTCTCTCAGCGTTTAGCACCGCGGCCCCAGACTCCGTGATGTCGAAAGCCGCTCTGTCCTGCTGCAAGCGGGAAACCACCTTCCACCAGGTGCGCAGGGTTTGATATCTAATCCGGGGCAGTAGCCGAGCGCTGTGTGCTCGCTGACCAAGCCGCTGAAAGAACCGCTGCCACGCCCAGGTAGATACTACTCCTTGTACCATCCTAGGAATCCAGTGCAACAGCTACAAAAACTATTTTAGCGGATTTTCAGACTCTCAGTCTACAGTTTTTTCTCGCCGTATTCTCTATTTCTGTGGGGTCCGGCAGGAGCAACAAACTCACAC
Organism: Lissotriton helveticus; assembly: GCF_964261635.1. Classification (NCBI taxonomy): domain Eukaryota; kingdom Metazoa; phylum Chordata; class Amphibia; order Caudata; family Salamandridae; genus Lissotriton; species Lissotriton helveticus. The sequence continues at coordinate 896,400,311 of NC_136072.1, read as the reverse complement.
GTCCGACTCGGACGCCATCTTGCCTCAAAAAAAAAAAAAAAAAAAGCATGTTTTAACTGACATTTTCATTATGACATTAGTTTCAACTTTCTTTTTTAAGTGAATGTATGTATATATATATATATATATATATATATAGATCCATATTTTTGCCCTGGCTGGCTGTTGTTTTCTTGTGATCCTTCATCTTCAAGTATATATATATATATATATATATATATATATATATATATATATATATATAGGTCACCATTTTTTTTGTTTTGCCAATAACGTTGGCGCCGCTTCACAAAATCTCCATGAAATGTTCACAAAGCTCCTCCTTTGTGGTTCAGCTGCTGTGTTGAAAGTTTCGGGGTGATCAGTCAAGCGGGGCCGAGAAAAAAGGGTGGTCCCAAAACAATTTTTCCCCATGTTAAGTCTATGGGGATTTTTAATTTTTTGAACACGACTACAGGCAGAACTGCTGAACAGAATTACAACAAAGTTGACAGAAAGTTAGATGATAGTCCCAAAAGTGTGATTTTTGTTATTTGGTGTAAATCTATTCAGTAGTTTTTGAGATATCTATCTTTAAAAAATATAGATATCTGTGGGCTTGAGTTCTTGCAGTGGACTCACGAATCCTACTAACATTTGATTGGCAGTCAACACTTCAACCAGGAAGTGTTGGCAGCCATCTTGGGACTCAGCTTGACGCTGAGTCCCAGAAAAAAAGTTTTTTTAAAAAGTGGGGCAAGTTAGGAATACCCTGACCCCCCAGAATTTTGCAGCAAACTCACCGGTGGATACACAAATCCATGGCAAAAAAGTTTTAAAAGCAAGCGCGAACTCCAGTGCTTGCTTTGAAATAATCCTAGGTGGGCCAGTTCCCAGAAGCAATGATAAATTTAGGAGAGGGGTGTACTGGGCCCCCACCTAGGCTTATCAAAGCCCCAGGGATCACCATCTCCCCAGGGCACTTTTCATTATGAATACAGGTGAGCCCAGAGGACCCGCCCACAGCCCCAGGGACTGCCACCTCCCGGGGCTAATTAAAACAATATGGGGGACCTCTCAGACCCCCCGCCTCAGGGACCGTCACCCACCCAGGGCTAATTTCAATAATAACGTGGGGCCTCAAGGACCCCCGTGCCCTGGGGAGCGCCACCTCCCCAGGAACACAATTTTTTTTCTTCAAGTAATGCCGGGGAGCCCGTAAGGACTCCCCACTGCCCCAGGAACCCCCACTTCTCCGGGGCACATACTTTTTAAAAAAAAAAGCAGGGTGGCTCTATGGAATCCCCCGCAGGCCCGGGGACCACCAACTCCCTGGGGCACAAATGCAATAATTGAGTGGGTCTGTGGCACACCCCTGGCCCCAGGGACAACCACCTCACTGGGGCAAATGTGAACAAAATAGGGGGCCGTGCAGGCGCCCTCCAGGAGCCCAACATAGCCATGGGGACCACCACCCCCAAGGGCTGGCTCCAGCAATGCCCCGCGGTGCCCACTCTCCATGCCACATCAAAAAGTGTGCTCTACTTTGAGCAAGCAAGAGCATTTTGCTCAAACTTGCTCAAAGTAGGGCACTTTGCTTTTACAAACAGGGAGCTGCATGTCAGCAGCTCCTTGTGTGTCAAAGCAATGCTGGCTCCTGCAGGAGGCAGGGAGCCGGCAGGGACCGTGGGGGCCTTCAAGCTCTCCCACGGCCCCAAACGAAGTGACTGGGCTCCGGTGGGATGTTAGCCTTGGGTGAGTTGCAACTTAAAGATAGAGCATTTTGATTGGCCAAAGGGAGCCATTTCCCCCTAAGGCCATCGTAGGAGTCAGACTCCTTTAGGAACAAGCGCTCTAATTGACTGCCAGCAACATGAGAAAAATGTTGCTGGTGGCCATTACAGGTCTGAGGGACTTAGTCCCCTGTCCTCAAGTAAGTAATAATATAAGGGACTCCCACTTAAGTCAAAATAAAATCTAAAAATGGCAGATTTTGCCATGATTCCTCAAAACCCATCTTCCATGTGCCATCGGGGGCAAAAAAAAGAAATAAAGGGCGGCCACCAATTTGTTATATATATATGAGGAGGGGTGCATCAGTAGGACCCCACTCCCCAGCCCATTTAGGGCACCAGGGACCTCATCCCCCGGGACCAGGTATATTTAAGGGGAGAGAGGCATGCAGCCCCCTCCCTGATCTGTTTTTGGACTAGGGGACTGCTTCCCCTGGGGCCCAATGTATTTATTAAAGGGAGGGGGGTGAGTGTCTTCCCCTCCCTTAGCCGTGTTTGGCCCTATGAGACCCCATCCCCAGGACCCAATTTACTTAAAAAGGGGAGACAGCCAGGACCCTTGCCACGAGCCTTAAAAAACCTTGTGGACCCTTTCCCCAAGGTTGTCTGTTCAATTGACAGGGGCGAGTCACACAGCTCCCCTCTCTGAGCCTTTAATGGCCATGAGGACCACATCCCCTTGGGCCTGCTCACCCATGCAGGCAGGAAAACAGAACAACATATTGCTCTAGCCTGGAGGGAAGAGCATAAATAGCTGGTCCCTCCAGGTAGGGTAGGTGCAATGGAGACTCCTCTAACAGTCAGCTGGTGCCTCGGGGCCCTGGGTCTCCCCTGATGGTCCCATAAATTGTGCTTGGTGAGGACATTGGGTGAGCACCCACCCATAAATAATGGAGTCCCTGGGAGATGGGGACCCCAGGGCAAAAAGAGGAAAGATAGCTGTAAAGTCCTCCTCCCCTTTTAAAAATGAAAGCATGGTCCGGGGGGGGGGTGGGTCCTTGGGGTCTGAGAAGGCTTGGGTTGCGGCATGGCCCCCCTCACCTTTTAAAATAAATTCAGCCCTGGGGGATGGCGTCCACAGGGCCTGAGAAGGCTTGGGGAGGGGACTGCACTGTCCCCTCCCCTTTTGCATGTTCTTGAGATTTTCCCCACTTAAGTACATCCTGTAATTCTTTTTCAGATTCTTGGGCAAATCAACCCCAAACTCTGTAGCTATTACCTCAAACAAATTAGTGAGTCTGACAAACCTGCCTATAAGCAGCTTTCCACAGGAACAAGGGTTCCTCGTAGTTGTACCCATCTACGAACAAGTCAAGATTTCCCTCACTAACTTCTTCAAAATCTCTCTTCAGGCTCAAAATATCCAACGCCTATGAAATTGCAACCCTTCTTTGAGATCTGAGGCTTAGTACTACCCTCAACCTCTATGACAGGTTCACTCATGATGGGAGTTATTCCCATTTGGGACCTTGCTCCCGGATCTAAAGTAGTACTAGGACTTGGTGTAGATGGAACTGTTGTAACTGTGTATGTACCTATGATAATAACAATAGCACTAGAGGCTCCTAATGTTAGACTTGGTGTTACAAGAGGCAAGCTTCTCTCAGGGGGACTCTGATCCTCAAGCACACCAGCACCTGTATCTGCAGGCTATGGAGAACCTGTGAGCTACTGATTCACTCCAGCCCTCGGCTCGATATTACACAGAGGAGATTGGGAAGTCAATATCTCATCTAAAAAGTAATTGCTTGTGTCACTATCACTCATCTCAAGTTACTATCACTCATCTCATCTTTCTTTTTTTGAATTCCATCACCTTCAAATACTTTTTTCTTTGTTCTCTGTCGCTTATTAATGCAGGATGCTTCCCAATAACTCCAATTACATTCTCCCTCAATTCTTGCTGTTATGCATCTAACCTCACTTCCACCCAACTACAGACCTTATTCTTTGTTCAGGTCTGATATTTCTCCTTCTCTTTTCTCCATGTGCGGCACACTCCAAAGCATTCAAAGCCTCATATTGAGCTGGCTTGTGTGGGGGCTTAATGTCATGCAACACTCACCTCAAGTTCTCAATTAAATCTCAAATTATAGGTACTACGTAGGGAAACGGCAAGAACCCTTCATTCGCTGTGATCCTATTCCATTATATGGGCCAGATACCTGTGTGTAAATCAACCTTGGTTGCCATGTAATGTATGAGCATGCCCTCTGGAGGACCCTCCTCAAATTAATGACAGGTATTCTGACATCATTGCTAAACAAAGCTCTCAATTTCTTTAAACATTTCATCTTTACTCTATGTGCGGCGCAACACAAATCAACAGACATCAGTTAAAATAACAAGCAATTCTCAGCAAATCAGAATACAAATACTAATGGGGCGTGGCTAAGCACGCATTTGGGAATGGCCGCCTCGGAGTAGAGCTCCGCACCGAGCTTACCTTCCCGGCACATTTATCCGCTCAACTACCGCCTGCAGACGGCGGAAAACCGTCGGCGCTGCCGCCGGACCTCATCGCGATCACCTGGCCGATTTTGGAGCGGATCGAGGCACCCGCGAGGCACCGCGGACGGCGCGGACTGGTGGCCGCGAATGTCGCTTCCTGTCCTGGGCACAGCCTAAGCGAGGCCGCGGCTCCTGGTGACGGCGCAGGCCCGATGCTGAGGCCTGCACCAACTGAGACTACGCGACGCTGCGCAGGGGCGCGAAAACAGACCGTGACGCCCGGCCGGTCTGCTTGGTGGATCTACTGCCTGGCTGCCCCCTCCCTGAGCGCTGAGCCGTAGAACAGGTTGCGTGTGGCCAGCTGTGACCGAGCTGGTGGGGCCCGCGCTACACACAGCAGGGACGGCGCCGACCCCATCGACAACACACACAAGAAAGCCCCCATCGTACTGGCCGAGGCCGGCGAGCCACGCAGAAGCCCTCGGCTCAAGAGCTGAAACATCCACGGCTCCACACACGCCCAAGGTGAGCGGTGACTACACACGTGGTCCGGCACAGCGTCTGGACCATTGCGGCGCGACTCGCGCTGGACGTCCGCCACGTTCTAGCCCTGCCACTCCAGCCTGCCGGACACAAGACGCTGTGGGCCGCCGCCCGCACACACGCACACCCGAGGGCCGTGGACACCGTGCGGTGATCGCCTGCCCAGCACCTGGAGAGTCCTCAGACGTGCCGTGACACCTTACGCGGCCCACCCCGGCGCGTGCCCGCTGCGGGGCGATGCGTGCTGGACCCACGCATCTAACCAGCCCCACCGAGCCGACCCGACAGACGTGGGATGCCACGGGCCGCTGCCCAGGTGACGGTCCGCCCGGGAGCCACGGACACAACGCGGCGACATTCTCCTCCGTACCTGGCTGATCCCAGAGAGGCCCACGACAGCGCCCTCCACATCGTAGTGCGACATGCGCTGACCCTACGCCACGCTCCAACCCCACCATACCGCACCAGCCAGCCAGCCTCCAGACGCCACAGGCTGCAGCCGAACACACTCCCATCTGGGAGCCACAGACGAGGTGCGGCGGCCACCTACCCCGCGGCTGCGCGGTCACACCTATGAACTGATCCACTGTGACTGCGACGCATCGCTGGACCAGAACCGACGTGGAGGCTCAGATGTCTACCGGGCCCAAAACAAGGACTGGAACCGGCAGCACTAATCCGAAGGCCAGGATGGACAAAACCGGGAAGAACGCTGACCCGGACCAGACGGCGGCCAAACTGGACACCATGTTGGCGGCAATGGAGCGGCTCAAGGAGTCAATCAACCTGACTCGCACCTCCTTGGCCACCAAAATCGATAGCGTGGTAATTGACATCACACACCTAAGGGCGGATCATAAAAAATTAGCGGACCGCACCACCACCCTGGAGGGCACATTACAGACACTCCAGCCTCAGACCGACCAGTCGCATAAACACATACAGGACTTGCTGAACAGGGTGGAGTTCTTGGAGGACAGAGTTGAAGATGCGGAAGGCAGGACCCGAAGGAACAACGTGCGCCTGGTCGGGGTTCCGGAGAAATGGGAAGGGAGATCCCCAGAGGAGCACATGGAGCAATGGTTGAAAGACATCCTGCCGGAAGGTTCGCTTTCCCCACACTTCGTGATAGAACGGGCTCACAGGGTCCCCACCAAACCTCTGGCGACGGGCTCCAACCCGAGGCCAATGCTGCTTCGCATAATGAACTACCGGGACAGGGACTCCATCCTACGAGAAACACGCAAGCTTCAGGAGGTACGGATCGAGAACGCAGCAGTGATGTTCTTTCCAGACTACACTGTCCAGGTCCAGCGGCAAAGACATGACTTCATGGCAGTGAAGAAACGGCTAAGACACATGGGCCTCCAATACTCACTGCTCTTTCCCGCGAAGCTGAGGGTCGTAGCAGGTGAACGGACTCATTTCTTTACGGACCCCGCAGAGGTGGAAGCCTGGCTGGACAGCGGAGTCGATAAGGAACCCAAAACGACTGCGGGTCCCCTACCTCGGCGGCAATCCGGTAATCACAGGCGAAGACGGAGACCCCGCCGGAGTTCTCAGCCGGAACCACAGGCAACGACCAGACCTTCCCCTCAAGCGGAAGCCAGACGCCAGGAGAAACAAGACTCCCTCCGCCTGGTGATGGAACTCAGCGGATCCCCTGCGCTGAGTGAGGTGGCGGGCGGCAGCGCTCAGGACCTCCAAAGCGACGACGAAGCCATCTATGGAGTGCCAGACTCCACGACCTCGGAAGATCGTCTTGACGTCACTCCCCAGACGGCGGACTACATCAGCTGACCACACGACGCCCACACCATTCTACAGAGCTGTTTGAAATTAACCTCCACAGCAGTACTGGAGTAACGTGGCCGCTACGAGACCTGGCCGTGACGGCGGACTACACATCCAACCCTTCGAGATACACGCATGGCATGCATGCGCCTGACACCCGGCCAATGAACGTGATCCCAGGTGCTGAAGGACGTTTGGCCCTGTCTGGTGACGGTTCGATTGGGACACGTAATGTATGAACCTTGTGCATGTACATATTGGGTTCGCTGTCTGCAGGGCGGCCTCGGCTGCCATGTTCCTTCCGGGAAGGCTATAAGCCTTCATTTGCTACCTTTATTGACACAAACTAATTGATCTCATGCGTATAGCATAACCACCCCCTTAGACTTGAACTTTGTTGCTCTCCTAGAGAGTATGGACGGAGGCACGTTTTGCATCCGACCTTTTGGTATTCTGAATGTTCATAGTGTTCACTGGCTTATTGTTCCACTAGCCATGTTTTTGTTTCCCCCCTCTATGGTCACTGTGCAGCTGCGCGCCACATCAGGCGCTTATTGGGTGGTGGGGACCGTTTACTTGATGACAACTGCCTTTGCATGGGAGGGTGGAGGGAGTACTGAATGAGAGGTTATGTTGCAATATTGTAATGTCGTCCATTAAGATCTGCACATGGAACGTGAGGGGTATACACACGCCGTCCCGACGTTACCAAATATATTCATACCTCAAACGTCACCACATACAAATCGCCCTCCTACAAGAAACACACCTTGCTAACACGGAAACTCCCACGTTACGGCGCAGGTGGCGAGGACAACTCTATGCCACAGGGTTCTCGTCGTACGCCAGAGGGACGCTAGTATGGGTTAGGCCGGGAGTTCCATGTACCACACAGGATATACATATAGATCCAGAGGGCAGGTACGTGGCAATCAACGGCAGGCTGGATGGCAATCCACTGGTAATAGCCTCCATTTACGTACCTAACACGTGGCTGGCCGATTTCCTCACACATTTGTCGCATACACTGGCCCCCTGGCATGGAACCCCTTGGGTACTTGGCGGGGATTACAATAGTTCACTGGATTTAACACTGGACCGCTCCCATCCTACACCACCCAACTCACAGGCGCGAACCACTACGAAAGCGCTGCAGGCGTGGTCCGAGCAATGGGGCCTACAAGATGCATGGCGCGTTCGCAATCCACACTCCCAGGTTTACTCGTACTACTCGGGAGCACACGCTTTACATGTGCGACTTGATCGATACATGGTCTCCAGTGAGCTCCTGCCCAATGTCGCGGACACCTGTTATATGGGACGCACACACTCCGACCACAACCCACACCTCTTGGACCTGCTATGGACCCAACCCAGACCACCAATACCCACATGGCGACTACAACCTGACCTCTTACTGGACAGTACATTTAGGAGCTCCATACACGCACAGACAGCACAGTATTTTGAGGACAACGCAGGCTCGGCTTCGTCTCCGCAGATAGAGTGGGACGCGTTTAAAGTGGTCCTCCGGGGTCAATGTCTGGGCACACAGGCCCACTCCCGGCGGCGGCTGGAGGCAGATCTCCGACGCCTAGAATCCGACTTGCTGCGGTTAGAGCAGACGACGGCCACAGACCCAAACACAGACTTATTACAGGCGCGGGCAGAACACGACAAACTGATTGACAGGCTGAAAAATATCAATTACAAAGCTCATGCAGCCCGCACACACCACGCCGGAGACAAACCCGGCAAACTGCTGGTATGGCTAATTCAACGAGTGAATCATATGACGCCAGTGACGGCGATACAACCGCTAACTGGTCCAATGGTTTACACACAGGCGCGGATCCACGACGCCTTTGTGACGCATTACGACATGCTTTACAAATCCCGTCTGCTGACCACACAACCTATCATAACTGCGTATCTAGAGAGTATCCTGTTGCCTACCATGACAGATGACCAACGGAGCGATATAGGGTCACCGTTGCTGGCAGAGGAACTCCGGGAGGCCATCTATGCCCTCTCGAATGGCAAGACACCGGGCCCCGATGGCCTGCCGGCGGAGTACTACAAAGCATACTCAGATCTCCTGATCCCAGAGCTCCTACGGGTCTATGCGGCGGCGCTAGAGGACATGGCCCTACCCCGGTCAATGAATGAGGCGACGTTAGTATCCCTTTTAAAACCAGGCAGAGATGACACACTCCTTGGCTCATATCGACCCCTAGCACTGCTAAACACTGATTATAAGATACTGGCCTCAACTCTCGCCCGACGGCTAGCAGGACTAGTGCCTGGCTTGATACACACTGACCAGAACGGCTTTGTACCCGCCAGAAATACCTCCCATAATATACGGAGACTATTCCGAATACAAACGTACGCGACGCGAGACTGGCCTCGGTCGGGCTGCCTGGTCCTTGATCTAGAGAAGGCCTTCGATTCGCTCGAGTGGCCTTACCTACTAGCTGTATTACGCAAATTCGACCTTGGAGACGACTATATTGAACTAGTAGGACTGTTGTATAGACACCCAACGGTGCGAGTCCGCACAGGCGGGCTACTATCCGATGCCATCAAGGTGCAACGCGGCACCAGACAGGGCTGCCCCTTGTCCCCGTTGCTCTTTTCACTAGCGATTGAACCCCTAGCCGCAATATTGCACGATAAAGGCATGCACTGGGGAATCCCGCTGGCGGATGGCACGCATACGGTCTCGCTGTATGCAGATGACCTCCTTTTGTACATCAGAGACCTTGCTCACATACCGCCAGACCTTTCGGCGATCTTCAGGACCTTCGAGGCCATGTCGGGTCTCAAGGTTAATTGGGTCAAATCCGGGGCATACTCGTTTAACCCAGACATCCCTGACCCTGGCATTGAGATCAATGGTGAACGACTACCATGGCACCGTACCACGTTCAAATACCTAGGAGTGCACATATACAGAGCACCACAAGACATATTAGACGGCAACCTGACACGCGCAATAACGTCAATAAGGTCCCAGATAGCCTTTTGGAAATCCTTACCGCTTAATGTCCCGAGTAGAGTGACGCTGACGAAAATGATCGTACTCCCCAGGCTCTTATATTACTTCGCCAACATACCTGTATATGTGCGGGCACACACCTTCAGGGAGCTGGCCTCCATGATCAGGGACCTGATATGGAACGCTGGGCGACCCAGAGTGGCCCTCCGAAAATTATATGCCCCAGTTGACGAAGGTGGCCTCGCGGTACCGAACCTCGAACTTTACTATCTGGCCGCCCAGCTGCAATGGGTCACTGCCTGGCTCGCAGGAAGCCGACTGGAAGACACGGCCACGACTGTGGATGTGCTCTCCTCCACACAAATCCATACCCTATTCCACCCCCTGACACACCCGAGGAAATCAACTCAACTACATGTGGGTGTAGCGATACGGTGCTATGCCAGAAGCCTGCGGCTTACGAGACTGACTAAGCCGTATGCCCCGGCTCTCCCACTGTTGGGTACCCCCATGACTGCCTCCATAGTCACGGAAATAGCGCTGGAACACTGGACGCGCACTGGAGTAGATACCATGGCGAACCTTTACGCTGACGGAGCCCTGATACCGTTCGTGACATTATCTGCTGACACAGGTCTCCCACCAGGACAGTTTCTACAGCACACCTCCTTACTATTAGCCTACACGAAGCGATGGGGCAGCATCACTACAGAACTACCAACACATCAATTGATTCAGAGCCTCCACGTCATGGAAAACGGTACACACGTGGTGCACTGGCTTCATCAAGCGCTGTTGTCACACACTCAACATTCGCTGCAACAGCTCCGAGATAAATGGGCGACTGACAGGGGGAGGGCCTGGACAGATAAGGAGTGGAAAATGATACTGCTAGGCCCTAGGCACGTTCCCCGCAACGCACGCTTCAAACTGATTCAGTTCTACATACTGCACAGAGCGTACCTCTCACCCAATGAAATTAACCAATACTTCCTGGGTGCTGCAGCCAGTTGCCCGAGATGTGCACTAGAAGGGGCAGACCTACTACACATGCTGTGACAGTGCCCACAGATTCGGATGTACTGGGGGACGATACTGATGACACTAGATAAATGCACAGCCATGGCGATACCACACACATGGGAGGCATGCATACTGGGCCTTTATCGGCGAACTTCATTGAATAAAGTCCCCTCACGATTCTGGGACCTTGGCCTACTCGCGGCAAAAAGATTGCTCACGAGACACTGGAAACGGACCACCCCACCACTACCAGACCACTGGCACACATCAGTAGATACATGGGCGAAAGTGGAAAGCACCACCCTCCATAACGAGGAAACAGCAGGCCTACGACAGTTTCCGATAGTGCTCTGGGATGTAATGCTTGATTCCTTTCATAAGGAATACCGACTGATGCGGAACCCTGTAGAGGCCGGCCACCCGGATAATGCCACCGATGCACCCCTCACTGATACACCGTGTAGACAGCCTAGATAAGGCTCCCCCTGGCACCACACCCACTCGGCGCACCTCCCACGACAGACACATTGTCCCCCCCAACGAAAACATGCTTGCTCCCTTAGTCCATTGTGAGCGACACCCACACACCCCCACACGTTGACACACCCTAGACCAGCTGCAAATGTAGCAGCTGCACATCTGATGACCACAACCAACCCTTCCCATTCCCCCCTTTAGTTCTTTGTTCCCCCTTATTCCCTTCTTCCCTCATTGTTTATTCCGGAATGTTATATCCTCTGCAATGCTAACATGACTTGGTACGTTTGTGAAGGGGAAAAATTGCTGTGAAATATGAAACGGAGAACCACTGCATCGGGTGACAGGCCCTGTAACCATGACAGACATCCCAGAGATGTAATGCTGTATATGTTGTAAACTTCATGTTTCATTTCTCCTGTGTTTCTAATAAAGGATATTCAAACAAAAAAAAAAAAAAATAATACAAATACTAATAGTATGGTAAAAATTAATTTCGGAAAATTGATTGCATAAAACTTGCAGACAATAAAACAATCATTGAAATCCAGTATTTCAAAATTGTTATGGCCAGATGAAATCTCTTCAAGCTTATCATAAAAAGCTTTAAAAAGTATAAAAACATTCTCATAACACAGCAAGAAGTAAAAACATGTACATGTGCAAAAAATCAATCAGTGCATGCAACCAATTTCTCTTGGTCCAGAATTTAAGTCCATTAGCTTTCCTTATCAGTCTTTCCATGAAAAGGAACTTGCTTACAGCAAATATAGTGTAAATTGATATGCCACCCTTCAAGATTCTCAATGCCTTCAAATGTCTCTGAATGCCATAATACTTGCACGGTGGACATATCCATTTCCCTCTAGGCTTTGCATATGCAGCACTGAAAAATAGCACATGGTGTATAGTTTCATTTGCTGACAGCGAATACACAGAGTACATACAGATAAATGGATGCCTATAATAATATCCAAACTCTGGGGGTCATTAGCATGGCTGGTGGACTTTGTCCGCCCGCCATACCCCCAGGAAATGATACCGCCCGCAATGCATGTGGTGGTCCCGCACATCCCATTAGGATGTGCCCTCCACACTGGCGGGCACATCCTGCATTTCTGACATTGCGGCAGGTGGTGCTTTCAGCACCATCTGCCAGATTGCCAGAATTGCAAGTTGTGCATTTGACAGTACAACGTGGCAGACACTGCACGGTGCCTGTCACGTTGTACTGTGAAATGCAGGGGGGTACCATAGGTACTCCCAATGTGAACCCCCCCAGAATCCCTGGGGGCCCATTATGGCAAAACCCCACATGCATCTTAATATGGATGGTGGTGTCTACCAGACACCGCCACCATATTAACAGCTTTTCCGCTCAGTAGGCAATCGGGCAGATTGCCTACCAGCAGAAAACCGTCGGACGGTCCCCCCGCCATAGTAATATGGCGGGGGAATTGTCATGCGGGCAGGCAAAAATGTCTGGTGGATCGCCACTACCATGCGGGTGGTGGCGATCCGCCCGACATACCTATGGGCCCCTCAGTGTGGCACCACAGGACCGACTACTCACAGAGCATCACTCTCTGACGTAAAGACCAATTCCAGCTTGGCACACACACTGACCGACCTACACCAGTGCTGCACCCGATGAAGCAAATCGCTGTACCTCACATCAGCTCTCACTTGACAGTGATCTGCTTCGCAATAGCAAATTCTTAAAAACAAAAACAAAATACATCTTGTCTGTTCCACTAAATAAAAATTCAAAGTCTCCTCTCTAGCTCTAGTGGAAGAATGGGGGAAATAACACCCTCCTGACACTATCACACACACAAAGTGAATTCTCAACCGGAGTGAAAACACCCTGACTTTGTGCGAAAGGATTGACACTAGTTTCAGTTAGTACATCCTCAGAATAGATGATTAATAAGTCCCTATCTTTAGTGCGACTGATGGCGCTTCATGGTCTGACACCACAAAGCTTAAGCGACAAGTTACAACTCCTTATAACTCAATATGAATCCCAGAATATTAGACTATGAAGAGTATGATAACCATGAAGAGTCTGGAGTAAGCACATTTCTGTTCATAAGCACAATCAATATGCAGAAAACAGCATTTAAAATCTCAACTTCAGCACAGAGCCCTACTGGACCCAAACAGATACCAGTCAGACCGCAAAAAACTCTACTTCATCGAAACGGCAAACACCACAGCACTCAACAACACACAGTCAAAGACATATAATCTTACTTACACTCAGACTCATAAGACAGTGCAACTATCCCAGGAATGGTGGATCACTGCCAATTCTCATAAATGGGACCATGGAGCCTCGGGACGCGTTTTGGACTTTGAGCAGATTCTAATTGACTCTGCCAAACTATAATTCTCTAAACCCCATCAGGAACCATCCTCTGACACCAACATTTTGTTGCATTCTGAATGGGACTTGCACCATGTAGATCGTTGGTGCAAACTCAATTGTACACTGAACGAGTGGATGGATACGTTTGTCTTAGGCTGAGGCTTAACGTCAACAATTGTACAATATATCAATGACAGTGAAGCACATTAGGCTCCTCCAAAAGGATGAGAGACAGCAATAGATTTGCAAGTCAGAAAACTTTATTAACAGATTAGCAAAGTTACACATTCAAATCATTCAAATTATTAATACCAGCAGTTGTCCTGAGTTTATGTGATTTTGGAGTTGGAAGAGTAATTCTTGGGGGTTTGTTATCCAGCACTTTCCTTGAGTTTATTTGGTTTTGGAGATAGAATAGTAATTTATTTGTGGTTTATTATCCAGCACTTGCCCTGAGTTTAATTAGTTTTGTGCTTGGAACAGTAATGTATTATGGTTTATTATCCAGCACTTTCCCTGAGTTTGGATGGTTTTGGAGTTGGATTAGTAATTTTTTGGGGTTTATTATCCAGCACTTTCCCTGAGTGTATTTGGTTTTGGAGTTGGAAATGTAATTTATTATGGTTTATTATCCAGCACTTTCCCTGAGTTTACTGGGTTTGGGAGTTTGAATAGTAATTGTTTTGGGTTTATTATCCAGCACTTTCCCTGAGTTTAATTGGTGTTTGATTTGGAATAGTAATTTATAATGGTTTATTATCCAGTACTTTCCCTGACTTTATTTGTTTTTGGAGTTAGAATAGTATTTTTGGGGAGGTTATTTTCTAGCATCGTCCCTCAGTTTAGTTGGTTTTGGAGTTGGAATAGTAATTGTTTTGGGTTTATTATCCAGCACTTTCCCTGAGTTTATTTGATTTTGGAGTTGGAATAGTATTTTTGGGGGGTTATTATCCAGCGTCTTCCCTGAGTTTAGTTGGTTTTGGAGTTGGAATAGTAATTGTTTTGGGTTTATTATCCAGCACTTTCCCTGAGTTTAGTTGGTTTTGGAGTTGGAATAGTAATTTATTAGGGTTTATTATCCAGCACTTTTCCTGAGTTTATTTGGTTTTGAAGTTGGAATAGTAATTTATAATGGTTTATTATCCAGTACTTTCCCTGAGTTTATTTGTTTTTGGAGTTGGAATAGTATTTTTTGGGAGGTTATTATCCAGCATCGTCCCTGAGTTTAGTTGGTTTTGGAGTCGGTAGAGTAATTGTTTTGGGTTTATTATCCAGCACTTTCCCTGAGTTTAGTTGGTTTTGGAGTTGGAATAGTAATTTATGATGGTTTATTATGCAGCACTCCCCTTGAATTTAGTTGGTTTTGGAGTTGGAATAGTAATTTTGGGGGGTTTGTATTGTACAGTACTTTTTTTGAGTTTACTTGGTTTTGGAGTTAAAATAGTAATTGTGGGGGTTTATTATCCAGCACTTTTCCTGAGTTTATTTGGTTTTGGAGTTGGAATAGTAATTTATAATGGTTTATTATCCAGTACTTTCCCTGAGTTTATTTGTTTCTGAGTTGGAATAGTATATTTGGGGAGGTTATTATCCAGCATTGTCCCTGAGTTTAGTTGGTTTTGGAGTTCGAATAGTAATTGTTTTGGGTTTATTATCCAGCACTTTCCCTGAGTTTAGTTGGTTTTGGAGTTGGAATAGTAATTTAATATGGTTTACTATCCAGCACTCTCCTTGAGTTTAGTTGGTTTTGGAGTTGGAATAGTAATTTTCTGGGGTTTATTATCTAGCACTTTCCCTGAGTTTAATTGGTTTTGGATTTAGAATAGTATGTGTATTGTGGTTTGTTATCCAGAACTTGCCCTGAGTTTAGTTGGTTTTGGAGTTGGAATAGTGATTTTGGGGGTTTTATTTTCCAGCACTTTCCGAGTTTATTTGGTTTTGGAGTAGGAATAGTAATTTATACTGGTTTATTATCCAGCACTTTCCCTGAGTTTATTTGTTTTTGGAGTTGGAATAGTATTTTTGGGGGGTTATTATCCAGCGTCTTCCCTGAGTTTAGTTGGTTTTGGAGTTGGAATAGTAATTGTTTTGGGTTTATTATCCAGCACTTTCCCTGAGTTTAGTTGGTTTTGGAGTTGGAATAGTAATTTGATTGGGTTTATTATCCAGCACTTTCCCTGAGTTTGGATGGTTTTGGAGTTGGATTAGTAATTCTTTGGGGTTTATTATCCAGCACTTTCCCTGAGGGTATTTGGTTTTGGAGTTGGAAAAGTAATTTAATATGGTTTATTATCCAGCACTTTCCTTGAGTTTATTGGGTTTGGGGGTTGGAATAGTAATTGTTTTGAGTTTATTATCCAGCACTTTCCCTGAGTTTAATTGCTTTTGGAGTTGGAATAGTAATTGTTTTGGGTTTATTATCCAGCACTTTCCCTGAGTTTAGTTGGAGTTGGAGTTGGAATAGTAATTTTAGGGGTTTATTATCCAGCACTTTCTTGAGTTTAATTGGTTTTGGATTTAGAATAGTATTGTATTGTGGTTAGTTATCCAGTACTTTCCCTGAGTTTATTTGTTTTTGGAGTTGGAATAGTATTTTGGGGGGTTATTATCCAGCATCTTCCCTGAGTTTAGTTGGTTTTGGAGTTGGAATAGTAATTGTTTTGGGTTTATTATCCAGCACTTTCCCTGAGTTTAGTTGGTTTTGGTGTTGGAATAGTAATTTATTATGGTTTGTTATCCAGTACTCTATCTGAGTTTAGTTGGTTTTGGAGTTGGATTAGTAATTTGTGGGTGGTTATTATCCAGCACTTTTTTTTTTAATTTAGTTGGTTTTGGAGTTGAATAGTTATTTTTGGGATTAATTATCCAGCACTTTCCCTGAGTTTAGTTAGTTTTGGAGTTGGAAAAGTAATTTATTATGGTTTTATAATCCAGCATTTTCCCTTTTCATACGTTTGTTTTTAAAAAATTGTAATACATATTATATAATTTAATTGTTTTTATAGAATTATATATTATTATTTTACACATTTTATTTAATATTTAGTAAATTGAATATTATTTTGAATAAAATAATATTTAATATATTAAATGATTTACAATTTTTATAACAAATATATTTTGTAACATATATTTTATAATTAACTTTTTTTATATATATTTCTTGTACATTTACAGTATATGAAGTAAACATACATTTTCATATATATTCAATATTTTAGTTTAGGTTTTTTGAGAAAAATATTTAATATATATTTCATGTTTCTTCTTTCTTTCAACATTTGTAAAAAATTTACAATTAATAGAAATATACATTTACATTTTTGATATTTTTTAAATATTTCTCAACTCTTTTCTATGGGGAGTCACTCTTTTATTACACTGCTATTTTTTTCTGATTTCCTCACTTTTCTGTCTATCTGTTTAGTTGTTAGGTCATTTAGGAAGACGGAACATCGCTGTTAGGAGCTGTGTTTCATCAGTTAAAGTAAGCTTGATTTAATTGACTTTTTAGACAGTTTTAGGGTAGGGGAGAGGTAGAAGTAGTGCAGTTAGGTTTGTTAGGATAATATTAGTCTGTTTCTTGGTGTAGTTGGGTGTTGTTTTGTTAGTGTAATGTTTTATGTGTTTGCCGTAGTTTTGGATAAAAGTAGAGTATTATGTAGTGTTAGGTTAGTTATGTGTTGTTTAATTATGTGATCTTGTTTTTAATGTTAATATCAATGTTTGTGGGTTTGTATATGTTATTTGGGTGGGTGTCTTTTTTTTGCTTTACAGGTTTTCTGTTTCGTGAATGGATGGTGGTGACAACGCATTTATTTTGTTAAAAAAAGGAAAATGTATTTTGTATTTTTAAAACAAGTTACTTTACATTTCCTTTTTTTGGGGGTTTGTTGGAGCGTTTGTTTTTTAAAGTACTATTCGGGTTTTTGAGGGTTCATTATTGAGAGGATTGCATCAATGGAGCCTTTCTTTTAACAGTTCTATTTTTGCAAGCTTTTAAAAATAATTTTCGGGTTTTTGAGAGTTTTGTTTTTTAGAGGATTGCGACGTTAGAGCCTTTTTTATTACAGTTGGATTTTTTCATTTTTTAGGGGGATTTATTTTTGTATGGATTTGTTGTTTCGATTTATCTACTATGGACTTATTGGTTTTCCAGGATTGTCTACTGCTAGAAAGTTGTATGTTATTTTTTATTATTATGGGTGGGAAATGTTTTTGGTTACATTGGTTTGTTTGTTTCTTTATTATTTAATAATTATATCATGTCATATATTTTTGTGTTCGTTTTCAAATTTTCGTGTTATGTTGTTTAAATGTTTTGTCGTTTAACTGTTTATGATGTTTACTACTGTTTTTTATTTAAAGTATGGATTTAGCTATCATGTCTAGGTATTCTAGCCCTTTGGCATTCGTAAATAGTTGGGTTTTGTGTTGTTGGTATTCATACATTGTTTTAGTTTGTTTACTGAGTTTAGGGCCAATTTTATTTAGGGATTGTTCTAGTCTTAGCTCTTGATAGTTGTTTTCTTTTTTGATAGCTTCTACAAATTTATGTAGGGTTGGTTGTCCTTGTCCTATTGTGGCTTGTAAGGCATTATGCTATCCTTCCACTGCGTTGTTGGTTTTTGCTTTTAAGCAAGAGTGCTTTTGTAGACGTTCCACAAGGGATTTGGAATTTGGGTTCTCTACGGTGCCCTGACCTATGTAACCTTCCCACCCAAGTGTCTTCAAAGTAGTCTAGGAAGGGAGTTAGTTTAGTTTTGTTTGCTTGATAGAAAGGGCTTTCAAGAAGTATGTTATAATGGTTGACTACTACATTTGTTGGTATATAGGCCAGGGCTATTAACTATTTAATTTGGTAGGCAAAATTGCTATTGGTGGTGTAAACTGTACTTCAAGTAGATTTTTGTACGTGTCTCCAGATACTTTGGTTAAAGTGGTAATAGCAACCTTGCATTGCAGTGTGTGGGTATATTATTAAAATTGATTAAATCAGTGCTTGCTCAAAGTCAATGTTAATTTTTTTGTGGAAAGTAGCTGTCAGTGTTTTCTTCTATTATTGTTAGGAGCTCTATGTAGGTGGTATTTTGTTTATTAGGGAGTAGTGCGTGGTAGTGCGTATATAAAGGGGATGTTAGTCTCTTCTTATTCACTGTGGTTGGCATATAATTGATAAAAAGGCTTGGTGCAAACTTTGAATAAGCCATCCATCATCCACGTTTCACAGTTGTTTTGTTTTTGTAAGTTGTTGTTGGTGACAAAGATGATAATCATTTTTTCATGACTTTTATTGTCCTGAAGAAGGAATTTTTCATCTTTGTGGGTGATGGTCTATTCTGGTAACATTTCTATTTCTGCAAAAGTTTGGGGGGTGGGTGGTGTTTGAACTATAGCCCTTTTAGTTCTGGCTATTAATCTTTTCAGAATGGGTATAGATCGTAGTTGTCCTTTGACATGTTCAGGTGCCCAAGTAGAACACGTTTTTCAGTATTTGGGTACAGGTCTGTTGGGAGCTGGTATTTGCTTCTCGTATTGTTTGTAGTGTATCTCTGACTTCTATTTTAGTCACATTGCATGGATGGTTGTGTTCTCTGATCTTAACTACATTTGTTTCTACTGTAGTGGCTCTCCCATAGCAGAAGCTGTGAAGAGAAATGTATATGTTAGTAATATTCTCTTTTTTTAATGTATCTTTCTTTAATAGGTAGCTCTATTTGTTGGTTAATTTATATACCTACGTTGTATTATATTTATTAATGTTGATTTTGTACTTGTTTTCAAATGTAATTTTTGTTTTGAGTTTTTTTGTTGGAGTTACAGTGAAGTATTATCTGTGATACATAAAGAAAATATTATAGTTTGGATTAATTGGATTTTTTTTATTTAGCCTATTTTGTTTTAATTTGTAAATAGAAAATATGCTTACTTTTTTTAGTTGATGAAGTGTCTTTTGTTGATGTGGTTTTGTTGATTTCTGAAGAAGTTGTTAAAAAAACATTTGTTAGCTATGTTTTCTTTTTTATTAAATTAATTAGTTTTAAATAGTTTACTTTATTTCTTGGTTAAGTTATATACTTACTGTCTGATATATTTTTTATAATGTTGATTTTATTATTGTTGTGTTCGTATATCTGAGTGTGAATTTTCTAGGTGGAGTTTTAGTGAACTTAAATCTGTGATATGTAAATGAAAACATGTAATAGTTCTTTTTAGTATTCATTTTATTTATTTAGTTACAAAGTTTTGTGCCTACCTTTATTGAGGGATTTTCGGAATAGCTGTATGTGTAGTTGTTCTTCGTCCTGTGTTGTTCTCTCTTTCTCTGTGGTTGTCTGTTGTACGGTAACATTTATGGAAATTAATTGATTGTTTTTTTAGTGTGTATTTAATTAGTTTGTGTTTTCTATTGGTTTGTGTTTGTTTAGTTTACATTTATTGGTCGAGTTAGCTTTTTTGAATTTTTTAGCTGTTACCATTTCATTGGTTTCACATTTATTATGTTTACTATTTGATGTATTCTGTTAATTGTTGTTATTTAAATTTATATGTGGATGAGTGTGGTATATCTTTTATATATGATATATATTTGCGTTTGTTTATTTTCAGTAGTTGTGATATATATTTAATGTTGTATTGTTTGTTTATGTATCTGTTTTCAGATTTTTAATGTATTTGTTTTAATTAATTTTATTGGTTTGTAATTATTTATTTGGTTTGTTTACAATATTATAATAAATGTTATTATATTATTGCAAATGGTATTTGTTATGTTTAAATGTAATTTTCGATGTAGTTGATATGTATTTTATCGATGTTTGTGTTGCCGATATTGTTTAGATCAATGTTTTTGATGTGTTTAATGTTATTTTAATGTTATTGATATTTTTGTTTTCTTTATTTTTGTTGTCGATATTTGTGTAATCGAGATTTTTTTAAACAATATTTTTTTACTATCGATTTTATCGATAGTGTAATTTCTGTTTTGCTTATTGTGTATCGATATTTTTCTATACGATATTGTTTTCTCTATATTTTTGTAGTGAGATGTTTTTGGAGTCGATGTTGTATCAGTGATCCCTTCTGTTTGTTACTTGTTGAGAGTTGAGTCTCTAACTACACACCCTCTATTTGAGTAAGACTTGGGCTGCTTAACTACCCTTTCAGTCAATTGCCATAGGGGTATAGTTGGTGATCATTTTTGGGTCCACTAGAACTTTGCGCCCTTCATGGAGTTTTCTGCATTTCGCACACCGCTGAGTTCGCGGAGTGCAGAAAACTCCACTACACAATGTGCAGCAGAGTTTTTTCCCCGCTTCTGATCGGGAACGGTAAGTTTGCAAGCGCGTACTGTAAGTTTGTGAGCTCGAGCTGCCGCTTGGGTAGAACTTCTACCCGAGCGGCAGGAAGACCAGCACAAACTGCAGTTCGCACAGCACGCCACCACTCGCTGAACTTCGTGGAGTTTTTTTGTAACTTCACTGAATTTAAGGTAGCAAAAACTCTGCGAACTACGCCCAGGGCTGTATGATTCTCATGCAGGCCGAGTGACCCCTCATTGCAACTGGACAACTGAAAAAGTTCCTGTCACAATCATTTCAATCAGGCTTTCAGTTATGTCCAAGATTTTTAAGGGATACAAAAGGGGGTGGTGATGGACGGAGCATCTGAACCAATCGAACACTCACACCCAGTCAACAGATCTGGGTTTAATCCATCACCGTTCTTTAGCCCACTCTGCCACCCCAGTTCAGACATGGCCATATGCAAATCAGTCTGACCCTGTGCCTCATGAGAACAGTCCAGCCCGAATTGCCAAGCCATGACTTCCCTGGACCGGAAACAAGCTTCTGAGGACCGGTTTCTGGCATTTCAGCCGTCTTCAGCCCGGCTTGCTTGAATCCAGTGGAAAAGTGAGCAAGGGACTCACGTCTGAGCATACCCTGCCAACTTATGGCGAACAAAGCGGTACAAAAGGGGGTGGTGATGGACGGAGCATCTGAACCAATGAAACACTCATACCCAGTCAACAGATCTGGTTTTAATCCATCACCGTTCTTTAGCCCACTCTGCCACCCCAGTTCAGACATGGCCATATGCAAATCAGTCTGACCCTGTGCCTCATGAGAACAGTCCAGCCCGAACTGCCAAGCCATGCCTTCCGTGGACTGGAAACAAGCTTCTGAGGACCAGTTTCTTGCATTTCAGCCGTCTTCAGCCCGGCTTGCTTGAATCCAGTGGCAAAGTGAGCAAGGGACTCACGTCTGAGCATACCCTGCCAACTTATGGCGAACAAAGCGGTACAAAAGGGCGTGGTGATGGACGGAGCATCTGAACCAATAAAACACTCACACCCAGCCAACAGATCTGGGTTTAATCCATCACCGTTCTTTAGCCCACTCTGCCACCCCAGTTCAGACATGGCCATATGCAAATCAGTCTGACCCTGTGCCTCATGAGAACAGTCCAGCCCGAACTGCCAAGTCATGCCTTCCCTGGACCGAAAACAAGCTTCCGAGGACCGGTTTCTGGCATTTCAGCCGTCTTCAGCCCGGCTTGCTTGAATCCAGTGGCAAAGTGAGCAAGGGATTCACGTCTGAGCATACCCTGCCAACTTATGGCGAACAAAGCGGTACAAAAGGTTTTTAAGGGACCAACCGCAGAATGACTGACTGAGGTTATGTCTAATACATCTGGCTGGATGTAACTCTTGTTATATTGGAATTTCATTTTGTTTCAGAGCTTCTTTTTAAGATATTCCTCTTCTGTTCTTGTGCTCTAAGGGGGCCTTGGTAACAGACAGTATTTTATAAAATTCTCACATAAATACCAAGGGTATCATTACAATGGCAGGCAGATTTTGTCCGCCCGCCATCCAGACATGATAAGGGACCGCCCGCCATAAGTGCGTCGGTCCCGTGGGGGTGATTAGGATGCGCCCGCCTTACTGGCGGGCGCATCCTGCATTTTTAACATTGCAGCGGGTGGTGCTTTCAGCATCATCCGCCGCAATGCCAAAAATGCAGAATGTGCATATGCATGCACAACGTGGCAGGCACCGCATGGTGCCTGCCATTTTGTTCATGCACATGCAGAGGGTACCATAGGTACCCCCCATGTGCCCCCTCTCACCCCCAACATCCTGGGGGCCTGCAACGGGCCCCCAACTTCAAAATCTGCATGCCTTTCATTGGTGGCAATGCCCCAACGGAATGGCTGCCTCCCGCCTGCATCCTGATATGGATGGCATGTCTTGCAGACACCGCCACCATATTAAACCCTTTTCCGCCCGGTCGACTTGTCGACTGGGCGGAAAAGCGGGGGACGGTATTCCCGTCCGCCGCTGAAAATGGGTGGCCGGCGGGGAAGGATTTAGGGTGGATCGCCACCGCCATGCTGTCGGTGGCGATCCGCCCTACATCCTAATGGACCCCCCAGTTTGGCATCATGCAACACGAGCCACCATTCCCCCATAATGGAGAATGTTAATGACCCTAGCGTCACAGATTCCAAAAAGCTGAACACAAATGTCAGTGTAGGAGATAAGCAATGAGTTTCTCCATGAGATGGTAAGGGGTTGAATTATGCAGATCTTTTAATACTGAGGCACTGAAAGTGAATTCGTGCTTCCAATAGAAGCCTTTGTAACCAATGTCTAATCGTAGAAAATGGGTTCACTTTCTTTCCCACCAAAAAATCCATAGCTCTGCATTCTGTGACAGATTAGATTTTCCCAGAGATTGAAGAGGAAGAAGAGGGTTGTGGTAGACCGTTATCATATTGCTGTTCTGACATATATATATTCATCATTGTGACACACACAATCCTTCACTTAAGGGCATGATTGAAAACATATTTACTGTACTCCCACTTACTTATGGTGAAGCAGAGCATTTTCCTGGTTTGTGAGCGATACGGAAATGTCACTGATAGGCTTCCACTGAGGTGCTAGCAAGATAGAATTAAACAGCTTGACGGGACTGACGCGTGAAACGCCCGTGCTGGGAGTGCCCTTGCCGAGTGCCCACGAGCAGGAAATGTTGGAGAACGCGGGCCGCTGGCAAACTGCGGTAAGTGGTATTTCCTAAGCATCTGTGGCGATTACACGTTTTCAGTGCCCGATATTGCTTTAAGCCAACTAGGGGACGATAGCTGCCAACACTGCAAATATAACAATTCTTTGCTTCGTAGCAGCGCGCAGTGCTTTTGAGTATCAATTCACAACAAAGATGGCAGCAGGTCTGGATGCGAAGCAAAAGGAAACTGCCAATAAACTGTTTTTTACACAAATGGGTGGTGCAGGCAGAGGCACGATTAGCTCAACAACATGTACTACAGATGAATTTAAGGCACAATCATTGTATGTACTATTGGAAAAGATCCACAAAAAAGAAATTCATAAGGTAACAGCAGACTTAACTAAACTGGTATCAAAAGAGGCCATAGAAGAATTCATGAAAAATCTACTAATGCCTATGACCAAACTGCAAGAAGAAATTACAGCTAAAAAACAGCTAAAAAACAGCATAAGTTCCTTCGCGATTTCAAGGACTATCAAGCAGGCCGCACGCTAACTTTTCAAAGAAATTTTGATCATCTTTTTAAAAATAAAACAGGGCAAGTCGAACAAAATGTGATTGTTAGCCATACCGTGGAAATAAGTGAAAGTGACGCTTCGGAAGGAAGCTTATCAGATACATCAGTTACAGCTTTAAGTCAAAATACGAACTTGGATATCCCAAAAAAGAATTTGTGAAGACAATTCCACGTACTGAATCAGAGAAGGACAGAACAATTTCACAACCACAATGCTCAGAGAGGTCGAGGTCGCGGAAACAGAGGTAAAACCAGAGGAACAAGCAAGCAAAAGAAAGAAGGAAAAAACGAAGACTCAAAGCCCGTGGGAATGTTGAGAAGGGGCAAAACGGGACGACAATGAATGTTGTAAATTTATCAGCAAAAATATTGACCATGGAGAAAGAGAATTTACTTTCTTTAGGTTTGTCTTTTTGTCCTTCTTCTAATTTTACATTTTTCCCAAACTAGGATTGATCTGTTTTACTTCGCCAGAAAACTTAAACTTAAAAAATGGTTTGAAACACAAGTTAAGAATAGAATTTCAGACAAAACTGTTAAAATATTGAGCAATTTAAATACTGACGATGCTGAATTGTTGCACTCTATAACATCTATGAATATGTTGAAAGACCATCATGATGATATGATTCTTAATCTTGACGGTTGTAACCTAGAACATGATATCAATCCTGGTAGCAACTTGAAACCTAAATCTACTCTTACCCCCAACTTACAATGTGACGCTATTGAAATTTTTGAGAAGGCAGTCTTAAAATATTTGAAGAAAATCAGGTACAAACGTTACCGGTATATAATAAAAACATCTCGACTGCCCAATCATTAGCTTTAGAAGCTTTGAAAAATGATAACAACATTGTGATCCATCAATTGGACAAGGGCAGGAATGTAGTTGTACAAGATAAGACTAAATACTTAGCTGAAGGTTTACGTCAGTTAAGGGATGTCAATTGTTATCGTACTTCAAGTCTCACAGAGATCACTAGTTCCAATAAGAGATTTGGTGAGATGTTTATAAACTGGAGAGGGAAGGGACTTCTGGAGTAGGAAGAATTAAATTATCTCAAGTGTACCCACCCGAAGATACCTGTCCTATATCTCTTACCAAAACTTCACAAGGATGCTGAAAATCCCCCGGGGAGGGCCATAGTGTCATCCATTGGGTCCCTCTTGGAAAATACATCGAGATTTATAGATCATTATCTCAGATCATTTGTGGTGGGACTCCCAGCATATCTCCGAGATACTACTAATTTTTTGACAATCATAGATGGTATTCACTGGAAGGAGGACTACACACTAATAACTATAGATGTGCAAAGTTTATACACTTGCATTCAACATGAAAACGGCATACAGGCAATACGACATTTTTTAAAATCACGGTCACTGTCCTTACTTTGCCACTCTGAAATGTTGGTTGACATGATCTACTTCTGTTTGACGAACAACTTTTTTCTATTCAATGAATCATTTTACAAACAGTCACAGGGCACTGAGATGGGCACCTGCTTCGCCCCAGCTACGCAAATTTATTTGTGGGCTGGTGGGAGGAGCAAGTGTCCACCCTAATTGAAGAATTTGACAGCTGCGTTGTCCTGTGGCTAAGATTCATTGATGACGTTTTCCGCATTTGGAAAGGGGATATTACCTCCGCCAAGAACTTTGTGTTAAAATTGAAAAATAATCTGCTTAACTTTGTCTTTACTGAGAATATAAGTAGAACAAGGATTGAATTTCTTGATGTGTTACTAGAAGTAGAGAACGGGAAACTGCTGACTAAATTGCATAGAAAAACCACAGCAGGTAACAGCCTGTTAAATGCTAAAAGTGCCCATCCATCCCAACTCGTCTATAGTATTCCTTACGGGGAATTACTACGGGCAAAAAGAAATTGTAGTGCAGAAGGCGCTTATACAGTAGAGGAAAGTATTATGTGTGAACTCTTTGCAGAAAGAGGGTACAGTAAGAAAATCATCTTACAAGCCAAGGATAGGGTCAAACTGAAGACTAGAACAGAACTATTACACCAGCAGAAAGTTAAGGAGGATGACAATAATATGAGATTTAACACTCAGTTATCAGCGCAAGCGCAGGATATAAGAAAAATATTTAAGAAACACTGGCATGTGCTGAGGACCGATGATACACTAGCTAAAGATCTCTACGATAATCCCCAAATAACAATTAAGAAATGTAAGTCTCTACGGAATGATCTTAGCAATAACATGAGAACAGACGTAGAGACACCCAGAGGAACAGGCTGCAAAGTCTTTTACTGTTGCAGAAATTGTAAAGTGTGTAGTAACAGTATACCAGATACCCAACTCTAAGAGAACATTTAACATCCAGAAACATCTGAATTGCAATACTACCCATTGCATTTATGTCCGTATTTGTCCATGTGACAAAATGTATATAGATAGCACAATCCACCATGCTGAGAAACGTGTGTTGGAACATGTAAGGGCCATCAGAAATCGTGGCAGGCATTACCCTGTGGCACGCCACTTCTTCGAGAGTAATTTCCGAAATGAAAAATTGTTACGCATGATGGTTATAGACTCAGTAACTGTGAGTAGTAGAGGTGGAAATCGTGAGTTAGCCCTGCGCAAATTGGAATCTAGATATATAATAGATTTTGAGACCATGGGGCCTATGGGCCTCAATTCTAGTGAAGAATTATCCATTCATTTGTATACATAATTGTGTTATATGTAGTTTATGCAGTTGAGTAGTTTTCTTTCGCCCAGCAATTCTTTTTAATAATAAGTGTTTTAACCCTGTTTTTTTACTGGTGCAGGGACTGCTTTCGTCTATTGATTAGTGATTACTACTGCCTTTATTCATCAGGATAATATGGGCTTATGCCCACTTGGGCTGGACTATGAGTTTTTGTTTGGGTTTTGACATTTCAATTCAAAATGTCTCTTTGAGATTGAATTTACATCGATCTTCTGGCCAATATAGATTGCACTTGCCCATTTGGGCAACATTGTGGATGTGCTTTATTAATAGCGGTTGCTGTTAGCAATGATTCTTTGTTTGGTCAATAGAGATCGCACCGCCCACTTGGGCGTGACTTTTGAATGTGCTTTATTAAGAGCGGGTGCTCCGAGCAATAACTCATGTATACCCTTGTAAACCCATTCCAATCTGGTGTGAAATTTAATATGGAGGCATTGATTCCACATGGGCATGAATTACGGAATATTACGAACGTATGTTTTTGGTACTTACTATTGTCATGTTTGTTCTAATTTTGACAAATTGTATTTGACAAATGAAATCAAAATATTCAGTAATTGACTGTTTATATTATTTTGAAAAAGATTTTTGTAATAACATCGTAGGCATGTAAATATCTTGATTATTGCATTTTAATACTTGATTTTGTTTCAGCCATGTATGACAGTGTAAGATGGCCGCCAAAATCAAGCTCTGTGGTAATACTAGTGACGAACACAGTCCCTTCTCTGTTTTGATGTGATGTATTTTAAAAATGCATTTTGAGAATTAAGTCTATGACCGTGAAGAAGGAGAAATCCGAAACGCGTCGTCATCTGCCATTAAATTGAACACTTTTACAGCACTCTGTGAGTCTGGTTTCCTTCAATGTCTAGGAGGGAATTCATTTGAAATATATATATATATGCCCATGTGCTGTTAGTGCAATGAGCATTTTGCTATGGTTGTAGCATTCTACCGGCCTTGTACCAAGAAAAAATTCCAGGGCCTTCAAACCTTTCTGATGTTCTATGCTCGTATACAGAGCCTCAATGTCTAGCGTAATTAGCAGAGAGTCATCTGTCCAGGTGGTATTATAGATTTTACTCAGGAAATGTCCCGTATCTTTGATGTATGTGGGTAATTTAACCACCAACGGTTGCAAAAAGTGGTCTATATATTGAGCAAGATGTTCACCCATACTTTCTATAGCTGAAATAATTGGCCGCCCAGGTACAGGTGTTACTTCCTTGTGGACTTTGGGTATTAAGTAGAAACGCGCCATGATGGGCGACTCAACATGCAGGAATTTAAACTCTTGAGTGGAGATTAAACCCTCCCTTTTGTACTGGAGGAGGAGTTTTCTCAACTTTTCCCTTGCCACGTCGTACTGCTTGACATCTGTTTTGATGTAGCATGCAGGATCCGATAATTGTTTGGTGGCTTCAACAATATATTGTTCTTGTGGCCATATAACAATATTACCGCCTTTGTCGGAGCTGCATACTATATTGCGATGGTCATTTTTTAATCTAGATACCAAGTCCCAGTATTGTTTTTCTTTGTCTTGCTTTATTCTACCACGGTATTTGACCTGGTGGTGTAACTTTTTAAGATCTGAGACTACCACATCATGGAATGAGTCAATTGCATCCTTGGGCATGATGGGCATGAATGTAGATGATGGTTTAAACGGACTTGATCCTGCTCCAATCTGTAGGATTTCAGCAGCCCTTAGTTCTTCCTGTGTCGACAAATTGCCATTCGTGTCATTTGTTCCTTGATCCAACTGACAGAGAGTGAGTAGACCTCTCGCATCACTGGCTTGGAGATTAGGAATAGAAGGTATTGCTGAGTCTGATTCCATCGTGCTTGGGTTCTGCTTGATTTTAAAGAATTTGGACAGTTTCAATTTTCGGATATAGCGGAATATATCTATTCTTGTAGTCGAATAGTTAAAGTCCGTAAGAGGACAATAAGTAAGACCAAGACTAAGTAATTATACATATATATGCGCACCATGGCACTGCCACCACTGTGACTCCAGGGATCAAGGTTCAGACAGGTGGTATCATTCAAGGAACTGAAAGAAATTGTCCTGCCAAACTGTCATCAATCACCAACATACTCCAATGGTGTGGCTCACAGTACAATCTGGCAAGCACCTCCTAAAATGTTGTGCTCTGTTCTGCGAGCATGGAGGAGATCATAATTCCATTTGCATGCAAATGGTACCAAAGAGTATTTGTATTCATTCAGTTGAGAGAGTTGTGATGTGTGAGAGCTGGTTTGCTATCAGCGACTCCTGGGAAAGCATGACCTGGAACATAACTGTGGGCTTTCGTACAGCAATTCTGCCACCATTTTGCACCTCAGAACAAATAAAAGTGTGACCAAACTTTTGCTTTTGCACTAAGCTGAGCAGTTCTCTGAACATCACCCTGCTTGTTCTTAGTCAGGGATTGGCATAATTTACGTCATTTGCTGTGATGTAATTACACGAAATTACAACAAAATTACGATAGATTGCATGGAATCACACGGGGAGGTGAACCCTGCTTTTAGTGCTATTTTCTCAGCATGAAATGCAGCCGCTATTTTCAATACATGAGATGAATTCGAACACAAGCAGAAGCAACCAGCTGTTAATCATGCTTGCAAAGTTTGGTGTTGCTGTGCTCCTGCTGTACCATCTTTCTGCCAAATTACGTATAATGAGATGAACAGTGATAATCACGAAATTTAAAAGAGGTATAGAGACACCGATTTTTAGGTCCAAGGGAAGGCATTAGAGCACTTTGCAGGCAACCAAATGCTAGCTGGACATACCCAAAATAATATGAAAACTTCAGAAAGGATCTTCAAGCCATGTTTAGATCCTGATGGACGGTCTACAGAAGGTCAGAGGTCATCAACTTAGAATCATTAGACCTATTTAGAGAAGCCTCTCTGTGTTAGGTATCTCTATGCTGTAAAGTGATCCCGCGCAATGTCGGCATCCTAAAGGCCCTTATTACGAGTAAATGTGGTATTTATCGCCAATGATTTATAACGATACCATGGATACGATATTTGTCGAGTGTGATAAAAACCACCTATTATTGCAGGTTTTTGAGGAATAGAATGTGGATTTTGGTATTTAACGCACCAACATCCGCATGATACAGCAAATACCATATAGATTTGCCCCGTTAAATTTCAGCAGGTATTACCAGCCGAAATGTAACTAAGGTTGACCTATTTAATACATTTATAGGATGCTTTAAATACCTAACAATTCGTAATTCCGAGCCATGCGTAAACAGCAGTTTAGGCACAGGTCAGAATTAACTGCCCAACTCATAATCAGGTCCTTAGAGTACTGGACGTTTGCCAAAGGGCAACTATGTTCACCCTGCATTTTCGCTACAAAGCAAAGCAGTGGGTAAGAAAAACGAGTGCTGGTTTCCACGCTTACAATTGGGAGTCATGATCACCTCTGTGACAGGGTGGCATGTTGGTGGATGTGCCATGAGGCCAAAGATGTAAACTAGACAAGCAAGCGTCATCCACCACACTAAACAGAGCTTGCTACCAGGAGTTTGGTGGGGCAGGAAATCCATCGATTTATGGCAGTGCTGTGACTCCTCCAAACTCTGAATGAGGCACTTAGCTGGAAGGAACCATGAATGGTGGAGGATGAATGAGGAGAGGCCCCTCTCAGATGTTAGGATATGAAAAATGACAAATTGAAGAACAGTGGAATGACTATGCTGAAAATATTACCAACTACGGTGTGCAATATCATTGCTTGTTATATACACTGCTGTTTTTATCCTATGCCATTGTTGTAAAGCGCTCTGATACCCATGGGTCTAGTTCGCGCTATAGAAAACTGTTTATAAATAAATAAATTATAAATAAAAACATTATTTTCTCTTCCGGCTAATTTGAAAGGAAAAATGTACCCAAATATTTTAAACAGGGTACGTTTTTAGGAATTGGGGAAGGAACTGTGTAAACCTCTGTTTTGCTCTCCTCAGAATGAATTCCAGATTCAAATTTTAACGAAAAGCAACGGCAAGAAGTTGATTTTTTATCAAAGTTTAATTTTCTTGGCTTTTCCTCTCCATGACGGTTGAACCAAGCAGTGTTACTGCAGGCATTGCATTTATATCGGGATTAACAAACGTCTTGGGCGGTGGAAGTTAGGAAGGAGCCTGCTACAAAGCCCGAGGTGTGGAATAATCCCCCGAAAAGAGGTTGCCGCTGCCAGGTTCGTTTCACATCGCAATTATAAAACGGGCTTTATCATTGAGACATGTGATTGGTTGGTGGTTAACCCTGCAGGATAACCGCGTCGTCAGAGCTGGTTTGACAGCAGTTTGTGTTCAGCAGCCAACTAGTATTTGTCGTCTGACAAAAATATTTTGTTTTTCACACTCTTGTGATCCGATTATTACCAGTTTGGCAAAAACTGTGAGGAAATGGTGTGTTAAGTTATTCCCTGTAAACGATCAAGGAACCTTGTCATTCAGAAGTGTAGTGTAGGAGGAGGGATAATGTCTACATCGGATCAGAGTCCCACAGCCGGCTGCTTATGTAATACTATGTGCAAGCGCAAAAGTACCTTAATTCACTACCACAAGCATGCAATTTACGAATGCAAAAGGAGAGTTTGCACTCGTAAATTGATTTACCCAAATATAATATTACCTCATCTCTTGCACATGTGAATCCTGTTCTCCGAGCCACAAGTGGATGTTCTTGGTTGAGGATGGAATGAAAAGTGAAGCAAAAACTACAAGCCTCTGAGTTTGAGAATATTTACAAACTTCCTTTCGACTCCTATCCACCCTGGAAATGGTGAGCGATTTACTCATGTCAAGGGCAAGAGTTATTCTTTCTCAGGTAGGAATGGATCTGAAATGCTATCAAAATTGGCACATGTGCAATAGAAGGGATTTATCAACAGGGTACTTAAAATAAGTAAAAGGAAAAAGTACAAGTGCACAAATGTGAAGACATTTTTCACACGTGTAATTGTAAATTAGGTACAATTATCAAATCAGTACTACTACTGCAAAGACTAAAATTGCAGGCTTTCCGGGATTCCACAGACTTCTTTGCACACATTTACAACCTACTCTGAGCAGATCGTAAATATGAGTGGGGAAGGGGAATAGGATTGGAACTGTACTAGGATGTGAGCTAGTAAAGCTCAGGAGCTGGCTGTATGTTCTCTCAGTCCTTCAGGAGAGGGTCGGGCATTGCTCGAGTCGGGGTACCACGCGGGTGGACGGCGTCCTCCCCACTTATTTTACCGGGGGGATGCCGTCCCCCCTGCAAAACAGCTGGACTTCACTCTTTGGCCTCTCTGGGACGAGGAGCTCGGCACCTTTCGTGACGTCACTTCCTGTCGTGATGTCACTTCCCGTGACAGCGTCTCCCCACTTCTTTTTTTACGACTTGTGCCCTGGGGTCGGGTCTGGAAAGTTGTGCTTAAGCCCTGTATCCGTCCTATTAACGATGCTGAAGAAAATCTTTAAGTGGCTCCCAGTCAATACCGGGAAAATGGCCACTCAAGCTCTTATCACCAGTAGACTTGACTATGGAAACACATTCCATAAGGTAAGCAGGGATTACCAACCATCTCACCAGAAGACTGAAGAAAGTCCAAAGAACACCAGCCAAACTAGTCCTCAACCTCCGACACCGAGCCCATATCACACCACACTTTAGGGAATTCTACTGGCTCCCGACAAGTGCACCCAGTTTAAACTCCTCACTCATGCCTACTAAGTTCTTCACAACACTTGCCTTGCCTTCCACCACCCTTTGAGATACCTCCACTCTGATGGTCTCTCACTGGCACACACTCTACACATACACAAAAGCAGAGCATGGGGCCACCTCTTCTTGTACCTGGCCCCTAAAGCCTGGGAAGATCTTTCACAACACATCAGAGCCTCATACTCTCTTCTTGACTTTTGCAAGATGCTAAAAACCTGGCTTATTTAGTAGGCCCCCAAGGCTGGCCTCGCATACCTACCACAGAGCGCCTGGAAACCTTCATGAATGATGAGTGCTCTATAAAAAACACCGATAACATAACATAACATAGCATAACATAACATACCACAACATGTTTTTTCTGAATATGGATTCACACATGGAAAAGTAGGTCTAGTACCAAGAAGTCTTTTTTGCCATGATTCTGGTATGAGTGATAGACCACCCAATTTAAGTATAGCAACAGAGAAGTAACACATGTCAGAACCTATGCATGGATATTTGGATGTTGTCACATCCAGTAATTTTTGTCACAGGAACAATTCTGCTCTGGTCACAGTTGACAAGACCAGTGTACTATGGCTCCTTTTTTGTCTGCTTTTTTTTCTAGGACAACTCATAGGCCCTTTCCCATTCCAACAATAGAGAGAGGGGTGGCAAAATATGACTGCATCTAATGCAGCAAACATTCTGGCTCATGGTGTGGGTCAAATGCTAACTTTACTCCTCCATGATGTTCCAGTAAGTTTTTGATGACGTTCTGTAATAGGTCTATTTCTCCCCACAAATGCTAACAGTGCCGAGCGATTAAAAGTTAAGTCCTTGTTTGTTTTTTCCTGACTTTTAATGAGTTCTGATTTGTATGTAGCCTGGTGCACAGCCTAGTACGAAGCTCCCTTTTATGCACTTAGGCCACCGAGTTTATAGTATTTACAAAGGCAGATTAAACACACCTGCAGTATTTGAGCTAGACACGAGACAGTCTTGAGTGTTAGTTGCCATCAGGTGTTAAGTCCACGTGTACCTCTCCCTGCATAAAAAGATCATGAGGGCATGATAAAGAATCTAGAGAAAATGGAATAGTGCTCAACGGTGAAAATGGACTCAAGAAAAGGAAACCCAAAGCCTGATGAAGTCTACAGTAAACCTTCAAGTAATACTGTATTTACTTTGAGTACATTACCATGGAGAATCAGGGATTGCTATTAAAACCCCTGTAGAAAAAATACCACTATAGGAAATAATCATGTGCGTTGCAACACTCATACACAGAAAACATGCTGCCCTAAATGCACAGTGATGATTTCTGCATTAGCCTCTCTCTCGGCACTCTCATATGCAGAAACACACAGAAACAAGCAATGGCATGCACATGCATTCATAAGTGTGCACATACAAACGAACAGTAACACAGATGCAAGCAAGGGTACGCCTACAGACTAATGAAACATGTCTAGGCACAAATACACAAACATAAAATAATTCACGCACAACACACACACATGCAAAAACCAGTGCACACACAAGCACTGATGCACATACAACATGTATGGAAAATCGTGTAAGGCGTGCATGCTTGTGCATACACATACACACAAACACACATACCTTTGAGGCCTAAATGGCATCACTGCATTTCATATGTGTTGCCTGGAAACTGGAAAATGTTTCCCTCTAAAATTACATGTTTTCTTGTTCAGTTGGGAGAGCTGATTCATTGGGTCCCAGTTAAATCAGGGTTTTCAACATTTGGGGATATTTACCTCCATTGTCTTGAGGCCTTTTTCTTTTGGACCCCAACTGATTACCAAGTACACCTCACGTGACCCTCAGACTGCGGGGCAGAACCCTCCAAGGTGGTTAGGTGGGCTAAACACTCAGAACTTATTAGGGTGGAATAATATCACTCAGTAATCAGAAATCCTCTAGTCAGTGTCTTATTTTAAAAAATAATTCAATTTAATTAACATACAGCTAAATGATATACATGCTATACAGATACACAATGAAAAAACTGAGGATCTCAGCCCCTCAATTGCTAGAGATCTGTGTCCAAAATGGATTTACCAATGATGAAGAATTGTACTACCTTACAGTCTTTCTTATGTTGTTTACAAAATATTATCTCACTTGCTAATGTTATTATTAGGTCTGGGCGTAATTCAAATTAGAGGTCCCTTACCATGAGTACATGGGTGGTGCAAAATGTGCCAAGCCAACATCACTGGTTCTTTACTGAAAAATAAATAAATAAAACACATCATTTCCTTCATGTGACTCAGTGTTCAGATTTCCAAGCTGACACCGAAGTCCCAATGAGGGCTCAGGTGAAGCTTGATCCCCAGTCAGAGCTCCAGGAAGCAAGCAGGAAGCCCCCAGCCCTGGGCTCTGCTCCATGGCTCGCCATGTCACTTGGAGCCTGGGGCGGGGACCTGCAGGCCCAGGGAGGCCTCTCCTGCTTGCCTGGGATAAGAAGCTCCGATTGGGCCCTGGGCCAGAGTTCTGTGTAGCCCAGGGGTAGAATCCCCCAGCTCAGGGCTCCTTTCTCTGGCCTAGTGTCACAAAGTGTCCGGGATAAAGTCCCATGGGCCCAGGAAAGTCTCCACTGCTTGTCTGGGTTCACAAGCTCTGACCAGGCTCCGGGTCGAAGCCCTAGTAAGCCCTGGGGTAAAAGCTCTCAGCCTTGGTCTGCATTCCCTGGCTTGTTGTCTCTAAAAGTGCCACAGATGGGGACCCATAGGCCCATGGTGGCTTTTCCTACTTGTTCAGGTCCAGACTCTCTGACTGGGCTCCAGGACAGAACCCTGATGGGCCTAAGGGTGGCAGGCCCTGGGCTCCTTTCTCTGATGCACCATGTCAAAAAGTGCCACGGACAGGGTCCCACAGGCCCAAGGAGGTCTCAGATGCTTGTCTGGGTTGAGAAACTCCGACAGGCCCCATGTCGGAGCCCTGGACAGCCCTGGGGTCGAAGTTCCAAGGCCTGAATTCCATTTTCCAGGCTGCCATGTCACAAAGTACCCAGGCCGTGGTCCCACAGGCCTAGGAAGGTCTCCCCTGCTTGTCCTGGTTAAGGAACTCTGATCGGGCCAAAGGTCAGAGCCTTGGCAAGGCCCGGGGTGGAAGATCTCAGCTCTGGGCTCCCTTTCCTGCCTGTCATATCTCAAAGTGCCCCATAGAGGCACCTGAAGGCCTAGAGAGGCCTCCCCTGCTGTCCGGGAATAGGAAGCTCTGACTGGGCCCCAGGTCAGAGCTCCAGCTGGTCCTGTGTTGAAAGCCCCCAGCCCTGGGCTTCCTTCTTCAGCCCACTGTGTTGCAAAGTTCATGGGATGAAGTCCCACAAGACCGAGGAGGTCATCCCTGCTTGTCTGCGTTAGAAGCTCCGACGGGGCAAAGTATCAGAGCTCTGTGATGACCCCCCCCCCATTGCCCATTGCTGATATTTAGATCAGGCTCGAAGATCTCAGGTCTCACGGTCCCTGCCCTCTCCAGGAGCAAACAGACTCCCTTTTTCTAGGACACAGCGCAACTAGATGGCCGTCTTTTGAGTTTGAGCACCTGGTTGCATGCCAAGCATTGCTTTGATGCGCCCAGTTGTCTGTGCTGCCCTGGAAGTAACGATTAGGGCTCATTTGCCTCCCAGCCTTGGCTCCAAGAGGTCAGGGTGTTTTCTGTGATGTCCCAATATGTTACAGATTATAAGAAAGGGGGTAGCCTTGCTCAGGATTAGTAGGAACAGGCTACTGAGGATCCCGTTGTCATCTGGTGATTCTCACCGGGTGCTGCCTGAGTTTGCAGCTGCCTTTCAACCCTGTACGGTAAGCTTCTCCTCTGAGTTTTGCTTCCCTGAATGCAGCCAATGATATGAAGCAGACATCTTCGTGCAGGATGGCTTGCTCAGGGGTGGTTAAGTCAGCAGTCTGTGATTGTAAAGGCCAGGCTGACCTGAAAGTCCTGATGAAGGCTCATTTGACTATCCAAGCCCAGCCAGGGATCTAGGAGGTCAGATGTGTTTGCTCCAATGGCAACCTTTCTTTCAGTGTGCAAGAATTACAAGAAAGGAAGGTATCCTCCCTCTGGATTATCAGAGACAAGGTATAAGGGCCTTCCTTGTCCTCTATTCTTTTTCTCCAGATGCTGCAATGCCTGGGGTCCAGGGGCCTCAGTCTGTGACTCCCTTCCAACCCTGTCAGGTGGCCAGGGCCGGACTGAGAACCAAAACCGGCCCTGGCAAAGTGCTCGGCCGGCCCCCTGGGGGTGCGACCGAGCTCTTTGCCGGGGCCGGTTTTCTGCCGATTTTGTTACAGGGCCAATTTTGCAGCTATGCTGCAAAAACGGCCCTGTAACAAAAACGGCCCCCAGGGCCCAAAACCGGCCCCCACCGTCCCGCACACCGGGGGATTGCCCGGTGCCCGCAACGGCCAGTCCGGGCCTGAAGGTGGCTCTTTCATCTGAACCTTGCTTCCCAGAGAGCAGAAAGGGATTCAAAGCTGACTTCACCATGCAGATCAGTCTGTTTGGGGCTGGTTTAGCCAGTACTATACTCCGATTGATTGGGCACACTTGGCCCTATCAGGAAAGGATTGCATTGCCAGTCTCAGCTGTTGTTACTAGCAAGAAGCTTTGATGCTGCCTGGACTGTCCGACTCGAGAGTCTGCCTTTTGTGGCGGCCACTCAGCAGAGCAAAGGTCAACCAGCCAGGCAGCTTATTAAGTGGTCTGACCAGAGTGGATAGGGTTGGGTGGTGCTTGCCACAGATGCTGCCTTGTGAGCTGGACCCTGCACATTCATCTGTTGCCCTTTTCCAGCCAGTGCACCCCTGTGTCTTGCTCAGGCCACACCTTGGCCCTCCTCTCCATTCTGTTGCCATGGAGCAGGCTGGACCTGCCGGTGCCCATATGACTGGCTTGTCCCTTCAGCCCCCTGCATGCACGCAGGGCCTCCCAATGCAGGCTCCCAAGGGGTGTGAAGGTTGAGCTAGGATGGGCAAATGGTTCCTCCTCTCATCCAGCAGGTGTGGCTATCTGGTTGATCCTGCCAGTAGAATATGCTTGTCTAAAATATCAAGCCATGCATGTAGAGGTACAGATGGCTGGAACAATGAAACTGCAAATGGCTCTTTAAATCAGCAATGGTTCCTTTGATCACTCCATCTGTTACTTGGATAACTGGTAATTCTAGAGCTAATACATGCTGACGAGCGCTGACCTCCCGGGATGCATGCATTGATTAGATGAAGACCAATCCAGACTTGTCTGGCCGCTTTAGTGACTCTAGATAACATTGGGTTGATCGCACGTCCCCGTGACAGCAGCGATACATACAGATGTCTGTTCCTTTCAACTTTCAATCACACTTATTATTCCTACCATGGTGATCATTGGTAACGGGGATTCTGGGTTTGATTCCGGAGAGAGAGCCTAAGAAATGCTATGACATCCAAGGATGGCAGCCAGCTCACGAATTACCCAATCTCAACTTGAGTAGGTAGTGACGAAAAATAACTTCATAGGACTCTTTCGAGGCCCTGTAATTGGTATGAGTACACTTTTAATCATTTAACCAATATCTATTGGAGGACAAGTCCAGTGCCAGCAGTCGTGATAATTCCAGGTCCAATGGTATATAACAAAGTTACTACAAAGAAATAGCTCTTAGTTGGATCTTGCAGTCAAGATGGCGGCCCACCGTGAGACAAGCTACTGCCTGTCTCAGCCACTGCCTCTCCTTGCCACCTTGATGCTCTTCACTGAGTGTCCTGGGGGTGCGAAGCATTTACTTTGAAAACATTTGAGTGTTCAAAGCAGAATGATTGCCTGAATAATTCAGCTAAGAATACTGCAATAGGACTTTGGTTTTATGTTGTTGGTTTCAGAACTGGGACCATGATTAAGAGGGTAGCTCAGGGGCATCTGTATTGTGCTGCTTAAGGTTAAATTCTTGGAGAGCGCATGACAAACCAAGCAAAAGCATTAGCCAAAAATGTTTTCATTAATCAATAATGAAAGTTGGAGGTTCAAAGACGATCAGATACCATCGTAGTTCTGACCATAAACAATGCAGACTAGTGATCCAGCGCCATTATTTCCATGACCTGCTAAACAGCTTCCAGGAACCAAAGTCTTTGGGCAGCAAGATCCTGGCAACCGCTGGGTGCAACCTGCTCTGGAGACAGTGGAAGGTGAGGAGTTTAACTGGAGTGGTACACCAGTCAAAAGATTATGCTTGTGTCTTAAGATGAGGTTAGGGAGGACAGAAACCTCCTCTGGAAAATAAGGGGGGAAGCGTACTTGATTTTGATTTGATCTGCTTGACTTTTTGTGTGTCAAGCAGGAGGTGCCAGAAAAGTTACACAAAGATAACTGGCTTGTGAGAGCAAGCATTCATAGCAATGTGTCTTTTTGTTCCTTCAATAAAGGCTCTTTCTATCATGGTGAAGCAGAATTCACCAAGCGTTGGCCTATTCACCTACTAATAGGGAACATAAGCTGGGAGTAGACTGTTGTAGACAGTTTAGTTTTACCCTTCTGATGATGTGTTGCTGCAATAGTAATACTGCCCAGTATGAGAGGTCCCTCAAGTTCAGACATTTGGTGTATGTTCTTGGCTGAGGAGCAAATGGGGCAAAGCAACGATGGGAAACATCCTTTACAACGCAACTTTTACCACGCAGTGCCTTTACGATGCAACTTTTACAACGCAAACCATTACAAAGCATTGCGCTGGGGGGCGCTCTAGGATAGGGAATACGTTTAATTTACTGTCCAACACCTTCCCTAGTGTCCACGGGGACTGGAGTTGGAATAGTAAATTAAACTATTCACTATCCAGCGCCCCAAAGCACTATGAGTTGTAAAGGTATTCGTTGTAAATACCGCGTTGTAAAGGCATGCGATGTAAAAGTATGCGTTGTAACGTCATACATCCAGCTACCATACTTGTGATGATGATTAAATGCCTCGAAGTCAGAATCCCCTCTAAACCATAATGATACTAGAGTGCCCTGGAACCTCAGTTGGCCTGGGATAGCCAACCTATGGACCGGTGTGTTTAGCCACTCACTCGGGCTAAAGTGCGGCCGGAGTGGGCTGCCTCCATCACCCTCAGTCGTTCATGGGGCCCCTGGTGCTAAATTATTTGTAGACAACGTGATTCTAGGTCTGGGTGAGTAGCAGAGCAGCTACCTTGCTACGATCTATTGAAGGTCATACTCTGAGCCAAACTTTGGTCTCCGTACAAGAGTGCCCATGCCCACCTAGGGTCCCTCTGCCCCCAGGCTGGTGGGAAGGAAAGGTGTGGGTCCATGAGAGGCTACCTCCACCACATGCAGTGCGGCGCAGGGGCATCCCTCTCCCACCCGGCTCCACCGGGTGCAGGAATGGGGGCATGATCCCTCGCAAGACAGCAGAATGACTAGATGGCAGGCGCAGGCACCAGCAGAGTTGCTTGGAGTCAAGAAGCTGGTTGGTGGCTCGAAGACAGAGCCTCCTGTGTGCTGGCCTCATTGTTGGCTGTTGTCTGAGAATTCAGGCCACCAGGTTGACCTGAGACATCTGGTTACTGGGCTGGCCAACCAGATGACCAGCCGATGGCTTACTGATCAGATGGAGGGGATGGAGACATGACCCAATGTGAAAGTCCAGGCAGATCCAATGGTATGGTGGCATTGGACTGGGAAGAGTCAGGGTTAGTGCGATACAAACAGCAATTTCCAGGAGAGGTGAGTTAAGCCATGGCTTTTGCCTAGGAGTTCGTGTAGGCCAGGGTTGCAGGCACCAGGCAGGACCACCTTCCATACACAGGCAAGGGTGGCATTGGACTGGGGAGGAGTCTGGGGCTTCTGCAGGCTGAACAGCTCCCGTAGTCCCCCATTGGATATCTGGTCCATGCACGCCATTTGTGTAAGCCAGAACCTCCTTCCCCTCCCAGGTTATGGTGGTGCACCACTCGCAAGAGTTAGTCAGGTTTCAAGATGTCCATCTGTTAGCTTGTCAGCTTCATGTGCGTAAAAACATCACCATTCACGTTTCATTCTTACGGCTGATCCAGACAATGGACGAATATCGGTGTGCCACCTCAATGAATCACGTCACCAGTACAGCCTTCCTAGTTTAAATTACGCTAAGGCATAGTTATTAATTGGCACTTCTGACACCACGGTCTTGCTAATCTGAACTGTGTTCCATAGTTCTTAGCAGGCAAAGCGCACACCGTTTAATTTCAGAGTGAAGGTAGCGTCACACGGAGCAGTCGTGGTGGGCATACAGAGGCGTCCATGGCATCTTTAAGTGCTCTGGTCGTGTCACACACTGCCTTAAATCTTCGGGGAAGGCTCAAGTTTCCTGCATGCTCTGCAGAAGTCTTGCTGGCTCAAATACAACCTGCTTCCCAAATCGAATCTGAAGAGCCCGCCACACTGAAGAGCTGATCCTTGGCACACAAAAGAGAAAATGACAAAGGGGACACAGTCGCAGCGGTCTCCACACTATGTGAATGAAAACAAATATTATGATGCCCAATCCCTGGGATGAAAGGTATTGAAGCATGTGATGTGTTCGAGCACAATCACTTGGTAACTGCTGACTGGATTTAAGATGGTTCAGGGATGAAGGTGCCCAAAAGAGCTTATTTCAGAAACCATGAACCATAGTCAATGTTTTCCCATGCCAACGGGTTTCCACAGCTCCGAGGACATGGGTGGTGGTGGGGAAACGGTGGGAAACAAAGCAATCATGAGTCGGTTCGTCAAGAGCTCATAACTCCGCAACCATGCATGGACAAAGTCACAGTCTACGTCATTCACCTCAGTACAAATACATCAACCTACCTCGTTGATACTCTCTAGTCCTGGAGAGAGGAATAAGGCTAATGGCAAGGCCCTGAGAAGACAACTAGGGGACGCTACAGCATCCTGTGATTAAAAGGGATCACCACAGACCTTGAAGTAGTTGATCCTTTCCTTGGCCCCAGGAAAAGTAAATTTAGATGTTTTTCTGATCTTAGTCCACAGTTTTCAATATGCTGCAGACTACTGAGCTGTTTATCACTTATAGGCAGACTGGCCTCTGCAGGGTCATATTCCAGCACCAGTCGCCACAGCAAGAAGAGCCCTTGCTGCATCAAGTACAGCAGCAGACCTTTCAGGAATCAGTACACCAGCTCAGTTCCCAGCGTAAAAGGCAGCGGTCAGTGATACGGCTAATGCAAACAGCAGTTTTCTCAACTACGCTGGGGTGTAGTTTCTCTTTGGTTATTGAGGGAATTTTTTAGCACTAACTGAGAAAACGACCCAATATTTATCCCGAAAGCTGGCCCATCAGCCCTCGTGCATAGTTCATACTTTATGGGGCTTCTTAGTCAAATGCTGAATGGCCTTTCGTAATCAGCACATGATGCTGGCAATGCCAGAATGGTGTTCAAAAGGAACTCTTCTTGAGCTCCTTCTTACCAGTTCAGGTGGGTTCAAAGCAAGGCAAGACCTTTTGTGACACAGATAAGGCTGTAAGACAAAAATAAGTAGGGGCCCTCTAGAAGGGAGAGCAGGAGACAAACGTTTTAAGGAGGAATCTGGCAAGTCCACCCACCCAATGGAAACTACAACACAGTGTAACACTACAAGAAGGGACTAAAATGTTTCATACAGTGCAGGCTCCCAGGTTAACAAAGGAAATTGACAGCCTCACCATCTTGTTTTTCTAGTGTCACAAATTGAAGCTGAAAGTGGATTCCACGCTGCAACCCGCCAAAAATGCACACAGCCTCCACACTCACCCTGTGCCATACATAAAACGAACATATAAATTTCCACAGATGGAAGGTAAAGATCAAGTGGGACTGGTAGAACCTTTGAAATATGGAAAACCGTCAAGCACCTCCCCCTGAACGAAAGAAATATAAAGGCTCGTTCTTTACACTGCAGATCATGTTGCCATCACTTCAAGTCTCATAAAGCAAGAGGGCAGTAGCCACTGTTTAGAGGGCAGTAGCCACTGTACATAGGGCAGTAGCCACTCTTTGGGTGTCTACTCGATCTAAGAGCAATGCTCCTGGCTCCCAAGTCATGTAACTAGGAGATCCCTCAATGAGCACAGTGATTGTCTTGTTCACTAAGGTAGCAACAAAAAGCCTAGCGACTACACAAAGGGAAATAACTTGAGGGAGCATAGAACACTCCTCAGAGCCATGCAAAGGAGATATCTGTCCCAACATGGGGTATTTTCCTTCATTCATATTATTGTCGACATGCTCCAACCCCATTTTCCAGCTCTCGCCTTCTGACACTTTCTTATAGGACACTTTACCCCCCATTGACATGTATCCCTCCTCCATTTCATTTTCTTTCTTTTCAATTGGTGCATTCTTACATTTGTCTCTTCTTTTCCAGTCATACTTTGATCATTACTCTGCTCTGTCTCTCTTTG
This sequence comes from Lissotriton helveticus, assembly GCF_964261635.1. Lineage (NCBI taxonomy): Eukaryota > Metazoa > Chordata > Amphibia > Caudata > Salamandridae > Lissotriton > Lissotriton helveticus. The sequence continues at coordinate 896,357,365 of NC_136072.1, read as the reverse complement.
CTCTTTTCTTCTCTATTGGCTTCCCCTGTCTTCTGTCTCTGATCATTTGCGATTGTTCTTTTCTTGGACCACTCTTCTTGTTTAGTGTCTGTCACATTTTGTGAGCTCCACTCCACCACAGGGACTGACTTTCCATTATTTCTGGAGATATTGCAGCGTTCTCTTTAGGGCCTCATGCATGCACAATTACCATCATCATCTCGCATACTTCGCAGATACAACCATACTCTCCGAAGATGTTTTCTCTTGTAATCAAATGCTGTATTGCAGTCGCTTTTCCAACACTAGTCTGTGAGTCTCAAACTTCAAGGTAACCATTTGGGGAATATTTTGACAGATTTGTTCAGGGACAGGAATTACTTGCACTTAAAAGACTTGCTGGTATGTAGGTATGATGCTCAACAAGACCTTCTGAAATTACTTAAATTATTCATAATATGCTTACCTTTTGGGCCTTTCACCCAGCCCTCTTAATCAATGAGTCTGCTGGCGTTGGCTAACTTAAGTGGGAGTGACAGCATTCGGGCCTTTTCCAAAGAGCAGATCCACACAAAGTACTGGAGACTGTTAGGGCAAAGGGTGCTTTATGAAACCAAATATATTCCTGCTTTTAGCCAAAGTTTATTTTTTATATTAGTGTAGAATGACATTTCCGAAGAAAAAAAGTTTTTCAAAAACCATCATAAAACAAAACAAGACAAAGACAAATGGCTAGCAGTCAATCCAGAACTATTGGTTTTGCCAATGCTTGCGTTTTTTGTGATTTTTGTGTGTGGGGAGAGGGGGGGGGGCAAGATGTATCTCCAAAATGTTTGACACCATGTGGTAAAACTCATTTTACATAGGAAATGCTCTTAAAAAAGAATTTCACAGACAGGAGACTGTCTCGTTCGGCATTGTTTTTATTAACATGAGATTTGTTTTAATCTTAAGTAACTGTTTTATACTTTCTGTTACACACTTTGTATAACAGTTATTGGCATAATGGCACTGACACCTCTGCGGTTAGGGGTGGAAGCTGTGAGCCAAGCTCATTATAGCACTGATTTTTGTGTGATCAGAGTTTGATAATATTCTGTTGTATCAGTTTGTATAGGATAGAGTCCATATGGTTTCAATTTAAAGGTCACAGTGAGTTTAGTGACCTTTCACCGGACTAATCTGTATAATGTAATATTTAAAAAAAAAAGTAAGTGTAGGGTTTACTATGGCCGCATGTTGTCTCATTGGGATATATTTACTACTAACCACCTCGTGGTTTATTATGTCACCAGAACACCTTGACGGCAACAGTGAACCATTTTACACAGTTACCCCTTGCTTATCATATATTTGTGTGTTTGTGAGAGCCTGTAGATCTGTGCATGGTAGATAGATAGATAGATAGATAGATAGATAGATAGATAGATAGATAGATAGATAGATAGATAGATAGATAGATAGATAGATAGATAGATAGATAGATAGATAGATAGATAGATAGATAGATAGATAGATAGATAGAGAGATAGATTTCTTGCAGTGTGTATGTCTGTACCAAAGATGTACTTAGAGTGCCAGCAGAAAGGACAAACGGAGAATACTCTTAGATGGTTGTTTTGGAAAAGACAATTATGAGAAATTGTTCTACTCGTTGAAGTGCCTGTCTATCAAATTGATGGCATTATAGCTAACCTATCACATGCTCTTATACATTATTTCTTGAAGAGGGTTTCCAATAAGAAAAATGTACTGTCTCTGGCTATCTCCAAAGTAACGTCAAAATCCATAAACCGCTATTAAAAAAACAAAGTTCATGTTTCTCCTTCCTCTGAAAGTGAGTTCAGGCTTAGCCGGTTGACTTTGGAGGTCAACACACACACGCCTAGGCAAAACCTCCCTGAGGGCTACCACCTACCACCTCTCTGCCTGATGCTTACATTTATTGGATTGGACAAAGGAGGCCGGCTGCAGCTATTTTGCTCAACATCTGGAGGGCAATGAAAGTGAATCCCCTACGAGGGGAAGTGCAGAAAGAGGGCAGTCACAAACTAACCTGTGGAGCCATTCTGCCCCTCTCGGATGTCACCGGTGGAAGAAGGAATGGGGAGGAAGTAAGATTAGAAGAAAGGGTCACCTGGCTATACTTACCAGATCAAGATGAGCCCAACCATTCCCAGATGGGCCCAGATGTCACAACCAACATCTGGCCCCTTCACAACATGTCAGTGTTCACAATGTTTAATTGATGCCATTGACAGTGCCTCACGCACCACACACATTCCTAAAATCACAGCCATTCATGTCTGGAGGAGCATTTCCGTTCTGTCTCAGCACAGTCGTGTCCTATTGCCCCTAGGAGCAGTGCCCATTTCGCATTCAGGCTTCAAGTCTTTTTGAGGGGAGTCTCTCTACCCCCTCTCTATTGAGGAGACTCCTTTCCAAATTTCTCTCTCATGAGCCAATGAGTCTTTTTTTTTTTAGAGGTGGTGTCCACCTTCGATCTATTCCTGAGTGACTCATTCTTCAACCTCTCTCTTTTCAAGTGGTCTTCGTACCTATCTCTCAGTGAGACAGTCTCACACCTCTCTATGAGGGAGTCAGCATTTTACCTTTGTCCAGGGCATGCAAGCTTCTACCTCTCTGAGGCCTCATTTACTACAAAATGACACTGTGCAGCGCCACAAGCACTTATGCTGCACCAAGCTATGTCCTTTTAAAAGTACAAGTATACATCTATTAATATTAATATGTCAGAATTGTGTGCAGTTCCCTGCGCTGGTGCACAATTGCTGCCATGTGCCAGTGTGGGCACCCTTGCATCTTGTTGCAAGGGTGCCTGATTTGCGGGGATGGTTGTTTTTGTGCAGGAAGGGCAACTTTCCTGCACAAAAACAATCATTGATGGCATTTTCCTCTTTCTATGCATACTGTAGAATGCAGCATGCATAGAAAGAGCAAAAAATGAGGAGAAATAAAAGTATTTCCCCTCGTTGCGCTACTCCTATGTCTCCCATGGGAAGGAGTGGGATTCTGACGCATTCCCAGCTTTACAACACGTTGTACATCTGGGAATGTGTCAGGTTCCAAGGATCTTATGTGGGAACGCCCACAGTAACGCCCATGGAACGCCCCTTTCACGCAGAGTAATGCGTGAAAGGGGCCCATGTTTACAAGGGCATGAAAGGACGCGCAGGGTGACTGTACATGGCCTTGTAAATATGGGCAAGCACACTGCGCTGCCAGTGCGTCAAAAAAAGTGACACATCGGCTGCTCAATGTGCTTGTAAATGAGGCGCTTAGTTTTCCAGATCTCAACTTCTATCTCAGGGTGTGAGTTTGCCACCTCTCTCTGAAACAGGTAGGCTTTCAGCTCTCTCTGAAACAGTCTTCCACTCACATGGCGGTAATCCAATTTACATCTCTTTAGAACAGCTGTTCTCAGTGGGGCGGCCTAGGACCCCTGGCTGTCTGCAAAGTCTACTCAGGGAGTCAATAACTGTTGAAAAATAAAACAATACTTGCACAATAATAAAATATATTTTCATGAAAAAATTCAAAATGCTCTATGCCTATGTAGGAATATAAAATTGGAAGTAAAAACCTTTGTCTGTTTGCTTGGCTTTATGTGGGAGCAGAGCAAGTAAAGATTACAAAATCTAATCTGGATGATTCATGGTGTCAACTGAAGCACGAGTGTGCGCTGACAAAAAGACAGCATGCAATATGAAAATAAAAACAAATTATGAAAATCTTCAACATTCCCGTTAAAATGTTGATTGTGTATTTTTTGTTAGGGAAGTAAATATTCCACAATGTGTGTATTTTTGTTTGACGTTTACTTGTTTCTGTATCTTTGAGTATTATTTTGAGAATCAGTTTGTAGCAAAAGCTTTCGCCCAGTTCCTGGCTTGCAAAAAGGATTCAGTGGAGGTTCAAAGAGGTCTAAGGTTCAGAACATCTGCCTTAGAGTCAGTCATGCTTCCACATTGAAAGAGTCAGCATCAAACATCACTCTTTAGGGGTCAGGTTTCCCCCTGCAATGCCTAGTAAAATTCAAATTGTTCTGTATAACTAGAAACTCTTCGCCAGCTCTGTACATCTAACATTGAAGGGCTTATACACAAGGGACCACTTGGTGAGTAGGCGGTTATTTCTCTTTCTTTTCTAAGGAGAGTTTTCCTTAATTTTCGAAGTGAAGCTGACAGGGCAAATAGGGTGGGGGGGTCGGGTCACTGGATTACCAGTAAAAATGTTGACCGTTGAACCAGTTAGCAGTTGGGGAGATTCGATTATATTAATTAAATTATGCGACTGTTTTCCAGTGTGCACACAAATCTGACATAAGAATATATTTCATGTTTGATATTTGACTGTGCTCTAAAATATGTGGCATTTCAAGACTGAGCGCCAGGATCATCCTGTGTTGCTTTTATATAACGCCTCGTCAGCTGTGTTTAGCGCAATATACATGCAATGTCAATACTTTTTTTATGTACCAAAACTATCCAGAAGCAATAACAGCAAACTTTTATCCAATTTTATTTTAGTGATGCTATCGAACCTAGAAGTGTGAAAGGCTGAGTCAGCCCTCCCAGAGATAAAAACCTATGAAATATAGGTTGCACACCAATATCCACAGCAGGTGCGTTTTAGCAGGGTGTCATGGTAGCGACAGAGTCAGTTGTTCTCATAAACCATTGTCCACGTAGGTGGTACAAACATTAAACATTTAGGGCGGGGTTTTATCTGACTTGCGTCTGATGCACAGGGATGCAAAAGCGACCCGGAAATGATTCCTACAGTTTTTTTGTAATGGATTGTTCACGCCAAAAAATACCCTTTCATACCCTGGTTCACAACCCTTCTCTTCCCTCCCCAAGGTGTTGATGGAAGCTTGTAAAACATTGTTTGTGTAGACTTGGAAGACTGATTTGTTTGTTTACCACAGAGATAAGGAAAAACAAACACCCTTGTCTTCCTATGGCGCTGTTGATTTGCTAATCTCTGTCTGTGGTCCGCTTGGTTGGGAGAGAGTCGCCTTCCCTCCCCGGGCGGAGGGGGCCGAAGTGGACAGGCCGCATTCTTAGCCTGTGGTCTGTTGTTGTCAGATAGCTGTCAATCAATCACCGAGAGCCTAAGAGCTCTCACTTTCTGTAACATAACCCACGCCGCCGTCCCCGCCCACAATCACCTCCGGGTCTCCCACAGGGCCTTCACTCCAGGCCAAATCCATGACTCTTTCGCCTCCTGACTGACAGCTTTGAACAGGGCTGAAATGCTGCATTCTGAGAGTCGCCATAGCCGGCCGGGCCGCCAAGCCCCTCTCCACAACCCAAAGCAAACACCGACCTGAGAAAAGCGACAGAGTCATCATGGCCTGGGAAACACAAAATTAAGAGTCGCAAAGCATTCCTTCCCTGCAAGAGACTCCAGCCCCACCTCACACAACCTTCACAATATTAGGACAGGGGCGATTTCTGCTAGCTGAAGATGGGCTCTTTCCAGACAGGAAGTCAAAACAAGCATTTGCAATGCAATAGGTCTCGCAGTAGAGAAAGTTAGAGTTATTGGTGTTGCAAATGAGAATGTTTTTTAGTTAATTTATTTTGTTTGCAGTGAAGTGATTATTTGACCTCTTTATAAAGATAGGCGAGAAAGAGAATGAAGAGAAAACAGTGGAAAGTAGGGGTGGTGGGAGTAGAAGCTTATACTCTACAGAAGCAAAACCCCGAAAGCACATAACTGGTGTTGGAAGAGAAAAAATAATAGCAACAGTTTGGACTTGAAACACCACAGTGAATACGTCCATATAATTACAAAACGTACTTACAAAACAACAAGAGAGCAGTTTTAGACAGAGGAAACATGACTGCATAGGTAGGAGGGACACCCGGTGTAAATGTTAGAAATAAGATGTACTCCTTTCCTATTAATGTTTTTGCATAAAATATAATGTGCCAGTGGGAGCAGAAAGAACATGCGAAAAGTGGAGGCTTATACCCTGTACAAAACTAAACCCTAAAAGCAGATCACTCGAGTTGGAAGCGATAATCTTGACTATAAAGAGTAGGGGAAGAGCATAGCCAATAGGTCTCGCCTTCGGGAACCTTATGTGTTTAGCCATGCAGCACATTATGCTGGGTGCTGTGCCGACAGAGATTGAATAGCTGTACAATTACTGCACACTGGGTCATGCAGTCTGTTTCTAGGTTTTCACTACAGAAATAGCGCATAGATATAATAATTATGGGGTGGGTGGATCAGCCAAAAAGCTTGTTAGCAGCTGCACCCGTTGGCTTGCATGTGTGTGGTGGGAGTGGCTTCTTTTAAAATAAGGCATGCAGGTTTGTGAGTGAGAAGCAAGGGTGAATGGAGAGATGATGTGAGAGCTCAGCAGAAGGTGACCGTGCAGTATAAAAAGCGTATTTGCTCCGAATGCACAGATTGGTAGTAGAAGATTGCTGTAGGAGGAGTGGGACCCCACACAGGAGCGTCATGTCATGAACCCCACGTTAGCAGCTTGAAGGGTGAGAAGGGGTATACCACTGGGAAGTGTGTGTAAAATACTAACTTTAAAATACCCTGTGTCTCTTTTGATTGAGGCACGGGTCTCTAAAAAGTAGGTCCTTAACCATTGCAAGGAATTTTTATGATGAAGTAGTAGGTAGAGGGAACAAATGAAACAGTCTATGATGAAAGAACATGAGGATGGAAAGAAAGATGGAGGGAAGGCTGAATGTATGAAGAGAAGGATGAAAGCATGATGGGTGAATCAATGGGTGTGTGGGTCTGCGGATGGATGGATTGATGGTTGAATGGAGAGGGGTGAATAGATGGATGGATGAAGAGAATGAACGATGGATACTGAAAAGAAGGAACAATAGAGGTCTAAAATTGTTGAGGAAGGGCACCTTTTGTTGGAAGGAGATGGGGAGGGATGGAGAGACAGGGACAGAGGGCCACCGGGAGATATTGGTTGAGACATGCACAATGAGGGGAGGGATAAATAAGGCAGTCAGTGGGACTGTCAAAGGTACAAAATCAGAGGCAAAAAGATTATGATCTCCTGACCTGCAGGAAAACATTGTGGGAAAGGCATTATAAATACCAAAGAAAATAGGGGAAAAATCAGGCCGAAATGCTAGTATACTAGTTTACCAAATCAGAATCTGCTGTGATGGGTGCTTTTGCACTTTGAAATAACTCTAACCATCATCACTAAAGTGTGGCATCAGCATTTTGTGGTACATTGCATTCCGTATGATGTTTTCCTAGATAAAATGGAGGTAAGTCCCATGAAACCGTATACATTACACAGCAGAAGGGACGGTTGTTCTTTATATATGGAAGATAGTTATGAACTATTATCTTCCAGGTCAGCAGGACTGATGTAAATAATACAATCTGTGTTTGAATATTTGGAGTTATTAGAAGGAATGATTTGTTAATAATTATCCTAAAACTGCTGTGTGTGTTGCCTCGTTTAATCATATCATAAAGACCTCTCAAGTGCTTTTGATATTTTTGTGTTTTTGAACGATTTCAAGGAAGGAAAAATCCTATATGCATTTTACAGAATATATTCCATTTATGAACTTACATTACACTTATCCAAGAGCATAAAATTAAATTTCAATGTTTCCTTTGTGCATTTGGTTTTCATGTGCTCCTTTGACAAACGAGGACTTAAAATGCAACAATATAAGACCTGGTGCTTAACTGTACAGTCACACCAACATGAGTTTGTATTAGGGAGAAAAAAGGCTGACAAAGAAACAAGTATGTTTATAGAAAGGGGAGAGGGAGTGTTTCACTCAAGCTGCTTAAAATGCCACCATTACTCACAACTGTCAGCCAAAGACAAATGTACTTTAAATGCAAATCAACAGCAATCATTGGAATGATTTGTCACACACTAAGCATGTATTTCATATAGTTATTAAGGGAACTATTAGAACTTAACTTTTTGAGTATAATGTGAAGCTACATAAACACACATAGCCCTTTACAACTGCAAAAACCACTTCAAGTTGCCCAGCACACCACCATTCCTTTTGTGTGGATGGGATGCTTTGTGTGCACAAGTGTGTTATGAGCAAGTATCAAGGTATGTAGTCCTTTCGCAGCTTTACACAGCCATGCTCACACAATCACAAAAGCAACTACAAAACCACAATTGATTTGTTCATAGTGTTAAACAGCGGCAAATGAAATGTTGCTTTTTGCAGTGCACTGTACAATAAAGTGCTTGTTCCTTACACATGTTAACTTCAAGTTTGCCTGCAGTCATTCCCCACTATATATAACAGTGTTTGACCTAATTAAGGTAAGTTGTTTGTCCGAAACCTACTTTTCCCACTCCCCAAAAGGTCCCTTCCCATCGTTAGCAACACCTTCAGCAACACCTTCAGCTAAGTGTTACATCTGCCCGCCCGCACCTCCATTACACTCATATAAAGCCACACTGTGTGGGAGAAGATATGGGCTGCGTGCTTGTTTAACAAAAGAATCAAGCATTACCAAACACAAGTGTTGATCTGTTAGCCATGGCAATATTCATTTGTAAATCATCGTTTAAAACAATTAAAATATGTCGCTTTTAAATGTTTAAATCAAACATTTCAAAGTATCCTGGCTGTTTTTCAATGGCAAATTCATATTGTAGCACAGGGGCTTTTTAAAAAAACAAAGAGGAGAAGACCTGGGTTTCCTGACTCCCATGACTCTCCCAGATTCCCATGTCACTTTTGCCAGTTTCCTGCTTCCAAAACCGGTGCTCCTGTGTCCTCCACTCCTCAGCAAGTATGGCCAGAGGTTCTCTTCTGCTCCAGGTTTTCCTAACCTGTACCGCAATCTATTCCATACGACCTATTGTCGTTGTATTGTAGTGTGTTTATCTAGGAACCTGAATCGATATTCCTATTTTATGCCCTTGTCCGGCTATAATCAATAATATCCATACAACGGCATAATAATCATACCCATAATTCAGTCGTAGCACATGCTCTCACATTAAGCAAGCCTATTCCTCCAGCCCCCTAGAAAGCACACCGAGTTCTCTAAACAAACCAAGCCTCCAGCAACCTGGGAAATCCCCATTGCCTTTGTTTTGATTTAGTCCGAGAACTCCTGTAAAGCACTGTAAGAACGGGCAGTTCTTAGTGACATCTTTATTGACGTCTTATGTCCAACCTTACGTCAAACCCAGGCACCTTTCAGGTATAAATATACCAACGCTGCCTTAAGCAAACACATGGTGGTAATCCTGGAGCAGAGCAGCTATCTACTTCCAAAGAGCCCAGCTGATGCGAGAGCCCACGGACGCTGCCCCTCCCTTTTGACGCGCTGAGAAAGACGCTTTTTTTTTCTCCTGTCGAGAAATCCAGCTCCGGCGTTTCCAGCCTACCCTCGCGGGTTGCTGGGATATCGAGTCCTGAGAGAGAGATACCAGACCTCCTGCTTTCTATTACCCAGGTACTGAGCTGACTAAACCCTTACAGAGAATTCTTGAGTCAGATTCTTGGCAAAACAAACTTAACTTAAACTGCTACTTACTTACTCCTTCCCACGTATTAGGCTTAGGTCAGGTACACCGGGGTAGGCGTAGTTAGAAGCACCAGTTGAGTACGATTAGTCAATGTATATATGTATGTATCTATTTTATCTATCTTAAAGTATCATATGGCTAAGAAACCATATCAATGCTTTTACAGTATTATTTTATAATCCTGCTTTTACTGTACACACTTTACTTTACTATAAGTATTGCAATTGTAGCAATTCATTTCTCTTGCATGAGGAAGGAGACTGCTCAATAAATAATATCTTTTATTGAAAACGCCCGTCTCTCTTTTCTCTGCAATCTGGTGAAACTAAGTACGCACCTTTGACTGAGTGAAATAGCTGTCTTTTGTTTTCACACGACTCTAGAGATATACTCTTAATCAGGGAGAGCAAAGTTGTCATGTTTTATGGTTGTCAGAAGCTAATCCCTTCTTGTCTATCCAGGGAGGTTAAACTCCTCCTCGCTTATTCGAGAAAGTTTCTAGTGACCTCTGAGCTAGCTGGCAAAAACTTAAGTCTAATATAGTCAGTAGAGACCTAGTTAACCTCAGTCCTACGTCTACACTGCTGAATATATTATTCCAATGCGCAGAGCCTATTGGGACTATGGGAACTACACTACATGGCGCCCAACGTTTGGTAAGGCGATAAATCTAACGCAAGACGTTAGAGTAACTCAGTCGTGCTTTTTCACACAAACCCTTTTTCCCGTAAATACTCCAAAAGACGTCTGGAGTGGGTAAAAGGTTAAAAATCCGCCGAAACTTAGTAGGAAGAGATTTCTATGTATAGTTTTTAGTTTATTCAACGTTGAAGGATACAGTGTTCCAAAATATTGTGCACCTAATCTTTGTTTCCTTGAAACTTGATCTGCAAACAAAAACCTTTCTGCCAGTAAAATGGGGGAAAGTGAAGAAGAGAGGGAGACAGCTAGAATAGCAGCTCAACTCCAAGCGGATGTCACAAGTCTCCTGCAGACCGACCTGGATGCAATACTCATTCCGGTCAACATAAGAAAAACTATAACTCTTAAACTTATGGAAAATGGACTGACATCGAGAGGTGGTACAGTCATATTTGTAATTGAGGCACATGAATATCGGCAGACAGAGGTATTCTATTCATGGATAAACTTTCCAGCAGCAAACGCTGTCACACATGAATTCCACTATTACAAAATAGAGGAACCTCCGGAGGAGTACACCCCTTTCGAGGAGGTGGAAATCCCATTAAAATACCAAGAGCACCTGCTCTGGTTTAAAGGTGCCCTAAAATATAACAATCACATCACCAGGCTCGGTCCACTAGGTAGACCAGGAGCAACGTGGCCGGTTCTAGCCAGCTACACACCACATCCAGACATTGAAAAAATGTCAATACCAGAACTTTTAGTACAGCTAAAACAACTGATTAAAATTCATAGACAATTAGTCCAATATGTAATGCGGACTTCAACAGTCCAACCAGCTATTAACATTCCACAGCTGACCCCTCATCAGGGGAATACAAATAAAATAACACCACAGAACATACAATCATGTCTGGGTAAAGTACCCATAAAACGGGAACAAATTCCATTCTGGTTAGCACAAAAAATCACTCAAATAGAGGCAGTATTTCCGGATACTACCCCTACTGAGAAACACAGATTTCTGACTATCTTCCTTCCAATGGGGATCGCACCACATGTGGAGGACTGTGACACTTGGGGCACAGTCTTTGCTTCCATTTACACAAAAACACATGGTTTTCCGTCCATGGCGGTAATACCGGATGTGTTAAGACAGATTCAAAACGAATACGGTCCAGAACCTGCTTTAACTCTGGGTATGAAATTACTGAAAGACTTCAAGCAGGTCTCAGCTTTGTTATTAGCCAACATAAAAGGGGAAGCAGCATCTGTGGCGATCCACCAGAAATTAAAAGAAACAGATATAGCAGAACAACCATTTGAACTTGCCAGAATCATAGAAAAATCCTATGAAGAACTAGGAAGAGATCGTTTGGGTGGGAAACCCGTAAAACCCCAACTAACTGAAAATCCTGAAAAAATATTTATTAAAAATAATCTAAATACTCCAAAAAAGAGCTGGGATGGAAATAAACAATCCACTCCCAAATAAAAAAGACTCCAGTCCAGAGGAAGGTCTCCTCGGCGGAGAGAAAGATCTCCGGACCAAGGACACAAGTCTCCCCAGAGGGAGCCCTCTGAGAAAAGATACAACCTTAGAAATAGGGATAATTTGAAGAAACCTGATAGATATCAAGATATTGATACACGTCCCTCTCGATCTTTTCAGACTTCCTCGCAGAAATCGGAAAGAAGAGGACGGTCAGAACACAGGGAAGAGCATGTCAAGTCCAAAGACAAGGAACCTGCTCATCAAAGTAAAAAATTACAATTTCCAAAAAAGAAGGTAGCCAGCATTAAAGTAATCAAACATGCCGAGAATCCTGAGGACACAGCTGAAAAACGGAGAGTGGGCTCAGACAATGCTAGACAGCGCAGCAGAAGTGAGCATAGCTCGCAAGATCCTGATGAATCATCTGGAGACAGTGGACACGAATGAATACATTCAGGTGGAAACTGCAGATACCAGAGTTAGCAAACCTCATAAAATATACGAAATAACACTACGTATAGAGGGAGATAAGACTAGGAAAATAAGGGGTCTATTTTGGGATAACCTTTCCAAAGGCTATGAAATCCTTCTAGCTGAAAAAGACTGGCCACCAAAGTTTGTCAGGGAGTGCCCTCATGGCGAAGAAATGATTATGCCTGCCTTCTCAAATCACATTCCAATTCATAGAAAATATACACTTGCAAGAAAGTGGGCAGTAGCCCAAGCTCCTGCATTATATAAAAACCATGTAGGATGGGATGAGGACTCTCCTCCTCACAAAATCCAGTTAAAAAGTCAACCAACTGCACAGAGGCAGTACCCAATTAAACAAGAAGCTAAAAAACAGGTCAGGGAGATCTTAGATCAACTTGAATACCAGGGGGTGATTGAAACATGCACCTCACACATGAACAATCCTTTGTTTCCTGTCTCCAAGCCAGACGATTCATATCGACTAGTTTTGGACTACAGACACCTTAACTCATGTTGCAAAACATTTGCAGTACAAAACTCACACAGTGTAGCACTAATGAATAACATCGTGCGCAAAAAATACAAAACAACATTAGACATCTCTAATGGATTCTTTTGTCAAAACATTGCACCTGAAAGCAGGTATTTGCCCGCTTTCTCAATAATGGGCTCGCAGAAAAAATTCTGTTGACTCCCACAGGGGTTCAAGAATAGCCCAGGATTATTCTCAGCAAGAGTAACAGAGTTACTACAAATATATGATGATGAGGCATTATCTTATGTCGATGACATCTATCTGACAGATGATGACTTGGATACTCACTTGAAAAGAGTAAACACCATAATACTTGGGTTTGCTGCAGAGGGTTACAAATTCAACTTTAAAAAATCACGAATTGCGCATCTAACAGTCCTGTTTCTAGGATTTGAATTATCAAGTGAAGGCAAAAGCCTGGCAGACAATTTCTTAGAAAAATGCGCTATAATCCAAGCACCAAAAACGCTGAAAAACTTACAATCAATTCTAGGTTTCCTGAATTTTGGAAGAACTTACATTCTAAATTATGCGGAGAGGGTTAAACCTCTCTATGAACTAATAAAACTATATTTTAAACCAATCAATTGGACTCAAAAACACACAGAAATTTTGAGATCATTACAAACAGACATGTTAACAAAAACAAAATTGCAAACTCGCGACAATACACGCAACCTTGTAATCCGAGTCATCCCAGGAAGAAGCGGATTCACGTTCCTGACCTCTAATGAGGGAGAAAAGGTACCAATAGCGTACAAATCACACTTGTACTCACAAGCTGAAAAATCATTCAGTCTTGCGAAAAATGTTGTAAATGCGGTTCAAACAGCTGTAGCAAAAGAAAGAGCCCAGGCCCAAGGCAGACGGATTACTGTTTTAACAGCAGAATCAGCCTTTGAAGCATTAACAAGCCCATGTAATTTAACAACCGTGGCATTAGATCCAAAATGGATACAATGGGAAAATTCTCTTGCTACAGACAAAGTGAAATACTATTTTGACCCGGAAATGAAAAAATGTAAATATCTAATATATGAAAAAGAATATCCTCTGCCTAACGATATTCTGCCCATACAACTTTACGCCTGCGTAATATACACAAACAGTTATGCAGAACCCTCAGTTTGGGGAAAACAAGCCTACAACGCTACGCGCGAGGTTGTTAAAAACCGGTGGCGCGGAGGAAAATTAAGACCTCTGGTAACAATATCACAATCTGTAAAAGACAATTCAGGTCAACAAACTGAATTACTAGCATTGAAATGGCGCTAGATATTGCCGATCGCGAATTCCCAACACTAATAGTGTGCGATTCGCATTACTTCGTCTAATCATACAATGATGACTTGCAGAAATGGGTTCAAAACGGTTACAAAGATGACACAGGTGCAACAATCAAGCAAAAATCGCTTTGGGAACAAGTAGTTCTTTTACAGAAAGAACTACAAAAGACTCACGTGATACATTCACTGAGTTATGAACGTGATGGCGTTCACGTTACAGGGAATTCATTGGCTGAGACAGCCACAGCGGAAGCAACTAAACCGGCTTCCGTAGCTACAAAAAAGCGTTCAGATAAATACATAGACGGGGAAACGATGCTGGCGGTAAAAACGTCATCAAAAGGCGACTGTGCAGCATTACCCGTGACTTATCCACTCAATTATACATACATAATCGATGCAAACTCCGTTCCTTTTGCTTGGATACCTGGAGTGGGGGATAGAGTGATTCCAAACATGAACAGGAGAAACTTATTAATAGCAGACGCACACATGGGGGAAGGTCTAGGGCATCGAGGGATCTTGAAATCTTTGAGAGAATTACAATCAGAATACTGGTGGCAGGGAATGAGCCTGCAAAACGACAAATTTGCATTTTACTGTCAAAACTGCAACAGAGATCGCAGTGGCGAACTACCCGGAGTATTACCATTGCCCTTCTTTTAGATATCACAAGAATATCAATACGAAATACCCAGAAAAAATGCGTCCCATTAATATTATTTAAGACTAGATTCACTTAAAATATAGACCCCAGCTCTCGGCTGACGCCAGAACTGTTATAAAAGATTTGCGAGTCTATATCGGCAGATACGCAATTGGCATGCTACATTCTGACCAGGGTCCCGCTTTTAGCTCTCGAGCTTATAAGGAGGCCATGACCAGCATGGGCATTGCGTTGCGGTAATCTTGTCACTTCCTTCCTGAGGGAAACGGGATCGTGGAAAGAAAAAACCGAGACATAAAGCAATCTATAACGGCGAGGGTATTAGGTACGGGTGATTGGTGGGTCAAACATTTAACAAGTGTCCAACGTAGTCTTAACAATCTGCCAAGAAATTCTCTAAAAGGTTTCAGTCCGTACGAACTATTGTTCGGGGCTAGAATGCATATCCAGGACCTTGATAGTCAGACTTCAGTGGTAGAAGGAAAATGCTTTGATATCAAAGATCGTTTGGCTATTTTACAGGACTTAAATGAAACAAGAAAAGACCTGGGCAACATAAAGTTGAAACAGCAGCCAACAGCCACTGAAGAGAAACCACCTGTCCCAGCAAGGCCTGTCTGGATTCCAAAGATTGGGGATCTGGTCAGAGAGAAAATCGCGGTGAAGAAGGAATTTGGGCCTTCTTAGAGAAAAGCAGTACCTGTCATGGCTATCAACGGAACAAGATCAGTTGTACTACCGCCCCTTGCTGGTAAAAAGGAGAACCGAGTTGTATCCAACGACCTGGTTAAACCACAATCATGTGGCCAATAATAAGTAGTAGGCCCAGTGGACTCCCAAGAAATAGCAGAACACCAAAGTTTGCTACAAAACAAGAGGTTCAAACTGAGAGACTAATCACATTTGATAAACCTACAGTGAATCAACAAGGACTATGCAACGAAGCCATGGAACTTATGCCTCTTAAAACCCAAATTGCAATAGCTCGTCAAGAAACACCTGTCTACAACGATGTAGCCTCAGACTATGCTAATGAAACAAAGAAAATTCCAAAAACAAATGAAAATCCAGAAGCGATTCCAACAATTGACAGAACTGCATCAGGCTACTTCATCAATTTCGATGACTTTTCTGAGGATCCAAGCGAACCTGAAGAACAGCCAACAGAAACAAAGACTTTTAAAGACAAAGCAAAAGAACTCTTTCATCAACTCAAAGAAACTTATCTGATTTTTCCATGGATTGAATTTTGGTTTGTGTTAGGTGTACCTTTCCTCCTGCTTTGGTTCATCATGGTACTGTACTTGGGACATTTCTTTGAGGGAAAATATAGTAAAATGGACACAGCAAGTCAGAACATCAACTTGGTCCTAAAGCCACACAAGTCATCCCACATCGAGAAAAGAGAACTATCATCAGTAAATTTCACAGCAAATCCAATACCCGGTGGGGTAGCTTGGGACAAAACAGATTACGAAATCTATGGCCCGGTCGAGCTCTTGAAGTATCCACATCAATTCAAGGTTTCATTAAGTGACTTTGTAAAACCAAGCACATTCTCTGATGATTGGGACTTTGAAAGTATTAATGATATAATGTCAGATTTAGTTATGTCAGCAAAATTTACAGAACATGATTATTTACAGGGTTCATCAAATTATGAACAGATGTATTGCTACAATCACTATGCTAACCATTATTTGCATAAAACTGCTCAGCCTAGAAATGTTTTAAATTATAATTAATGGGAACATTGTGCAACTCCACCAAAAGGTAGTTCAAAAACATTTTATGAGAAATTCCCATACTTCTCAGGGTTTAACACAAGTGAAGCAGAAATGTTTTATTTTAAACTGTTAAATAAGACAGGATTGAAAACCATGCGGATAAACACTAAATTAATCTATTCAGAAGCATTTTTTGAAAAAATGAATACATTAGGTTTTGACATTTGGAAGAACAATATTGAAACAAAAACCATCTGGGGTACCAAAGATTGGCAGGTCCAAGGTATAGAATCATTATTTAGAGCCTGCATGATCCCAGAACAAATTATATTCTTGAATGATACCATTCAACAGACAACCTGTCTTGGCCTAGGCAAAATTAAAGACCTAAATAAACCGTCTATTCCAAAGCCAACACCTGACAGCAATAGCACTACAGATGTTGAGATAGACGTATCCTATATTTTTAACCAAAACAGAACACATCCTGATTGGAAGAAATGGTTGATCTGACCCACAGACACAAATAACTGTCAAGATAGATTCCTGAACAAAATACAGGGGTTCAAATTGACCAGGCCAGACTCAAGATACTCCCAGAGACAACATCCAGGGATAGTTACAACATACAGTGTAGGAAAAGTCTGCCTCGAATGGCTACAGACATCCACACTGGCAGAAATTAAGCAACACTTGACTTTACTTAAAGATGGTGCTGACTTGCGTGATTTCATAATGGGACCTCGCAAACAGCGTCAAAAACGTTTCATAGCGGCCGGTATATATGCAGCTTACAACGAAGCTTGGAAAATAATGCAAATTGAAACAGCAGAGAAAATACAGGAAATTGACCGTATTAATTTGGAAAAATCACTTTCTGTTGTGGACAATGGGTTAATGACTCTGTCTTCCAGAATATATTCACTGGACAGTATTGTATCATCTGCAATTGATATAATAGAACAGGACTTATTAATGTTACAACATGGACTGTCCCAATTACGTTCTATTGTACAGCTTGGCTGGACGTTTCAAAATCTGCGTTCAGGCTATGTGCCTTGGCGTTTAATCAACACAACGTCATTATTCTCTATCTTTAACCTTACTGATACACAAATCAGCTTGGCACAAAAAGGAGCGGAATATACAATTCTGAGCATTGAAAAACTTGAGAGATTACCATTGACAATGTCAGAACGACCTGTCATTGAATGGATAATACACGGAATAATAACTATTCCGATAACAACTTTCAAATTTAACTTCTGTCAAGAATATATACCAGCAGGCCAGTATGAAAGGTTGGGTAAAGGTACATTAGGTCATCATGGAAATTACCTTACACACACACATGTTTTAGTGAAAAAGGACAGAATGTATTTCTTAGTGGTAATAATTGTAAACGGTCACTAAGTGGTATACTTCTGTGTCAAGGTATTAATCTACATGGGACCTGTGAGGGGACTTCAAATAACCTTTCATGCCATCAGCATGGCACACCTGCAACTAGAATAGAGCCATTCTTTAGACGGATTTCTAACGGGAGCTACATTCTAATAGTGGACCACAGATGTTGTGGCTTGGTGCCAGGAAAAGCTTATCTAGTAAGCGTTTCTTCCATGGTCACTTGTTGTATGCAAGTATTGTTTCCGAACAACACTCCAGACTGGGAGGAAAAAATTTGGCCCAGTTTGAATATCTCTTCTATTCGAATTGATACTTTAAGCATAATGAAGTCTGTCCTTTTGCAGACGACTGTGCCCTTGACGTCATCAAAAGAAACGTATGATCTGCAAGTCGCAAGGACAACAGCAGAGATACATAGCCTTTTATCAACAAATTGCCCCTTACATTTCGCGGAATGTTAAGCCAAATCTTAAACATGTCCGATACGAATGGTATCCCACATATATTTAAGACAATTTTTTCGGGACTGTTAACACCCTTCAAAGCAGTCCTGGGCATTTTTCCTAATTTTGTCCATTCGGTTTTTGGTGGCCTTCCACTCCTGTTGGGACTCGTAGCAGGCATTTTATTTTTGATTCTCCTGCTTCGTTATGGCAAGCCAAAACGCAGACAAGACTCCAGCAACAATGGAAGAAACGATCCTAGCTATACGCTATTGGGACCGCATAACTAAAGTCCTTGGATTAGCCCGGCTAAGAGATCTGAGTATGACCTGGTTTCTTTCATTCAGACCCATCTGGCAGAATTGTATCTTACCTGTGTTAAGATGTATGCTGTGCGGAGAAGAATGCGTGTTGGACGTCTGTCTTACACTACAATCAGAAGTACCATTGGATACAGATACTTTGCTAAGTCCTGTAACGGCTCATGCATCGTGTTGTCTCCAGCGGTTACCCATCCTGATGACGGCATTCGTTGAGACTTCACCACTGCGATTAAAGGGTAGTGAAGTGCAAGATGAGAGCAGCATCAACCAGGTACGACCTTCTGTGAGAAATGCTGATCAATACATCGATGATAGCAATCATTCTCACGACTGCACAGTTGCGGCATTTTCCAACTTGGTCGAACTTTCACCTGAGGCGGTAAACTGCTTTTTTGAAAGTCTGTCTGTAATGATGTTTTCCCCCAAACAAAAAGAATAACTTTTAAGCAAACTAGTACACAGCGTTCCCTGAACTCTGAATTCGGCCTTCGGCTTGGTAACAAAAGCTACTGAACATATTTGGAACTATATATTTTTTTCTCTCCCCTGAAAGCGAATTTTCTTATCCCCCAATTCCAAAATATTTACCTTTTTTTTGGCACAAATACTCTGCTTGAAGTAGAACTATTCTTAGAGAACAGAGCTTCTATTTTAGGAACTCTAGAGACAATATATTACCTCAGCCTCTAGCATATTTACAAATGACTGTATTTATATGTGATGGAATGGTCTTGCACCTTTTTTTTCTGTATTAAGAGCCATTTCATGTGTAAATTTCACAAATCATTCATGCCGATATATATATGCATCCTTTTTTTGAATGATTACACTGCTTGAAACGCGTACAGTACCTATAATCATTTTCATGTATTTCGCATACACCATTTCAAATGCAAAAATTTATTTTGGGGTGGATCGGTATACACGTACACCTTTAGATATGTTTACTATTGCTTAGTTTTTAGTAATGATGGACATTAATTCGTGGGGTGGGTGTAGTGTGTTTATCTAGGAACCTGAATCGATATTCCTATTTTATGCCCTTGTCCGGCTATAATCAATAAAATCCATACAACGGCATAATAATCATACCCATAATTCAGTCGTTGCACATGCTGTCACATTAAGCAAGCCTATTCCTCCAGCCCCCTAGAAAGCACACCGAGTTCTCTAAACAAACCAAGCCTCCAGCAACCTGGGAAATCCCCATTGCCTTTGTTTTGATTTCGTCCGAGAACTCCTGTAAAGCACTGTAAGAACGGGCAGTTCTTAGTGACATCTTTATTGACGTCTTATGTCCAACCTTACGTCAAACCCAGGCACCTTTCAGGTATAAATATACCAACGCTGCCTTAAGCAAACACACGGTGGTAATCCTGGAGCAGAGCAGCTATCTACTTCCGAAGAGCCCAGCTGATGCGATAGCCCAAGGATGCTGCCCCTCCCTTTTGACGCACTGAGAAAGACGCTGTCTTTTCTCCTGCCGAGAAATCCAGCTCCGGCGTTTCCAGCCTACCCTCGGGGGTTGCTGGGATATCGAGTCCTGAGAGAGAGATACCAGACCTCCTGCTTTCTATTACCCAGGTACTGAGCTGACTAAACCCTTACAGAGAATTCTTGAGTCAGATTCTTGGCAAAACAAACTTACCTTAAACTGCTACTTACTTACTCCTTCCCACGTATTAGGCTTAGGTCAGGTACACCGGGGTAGGCGTAGTTAGAAGCACCAGTTGAGTACGATTAGTCAATGTATATATGTATGTATCTATGTTATCTATTTTAAAGTATCATATGGCTAAGAAACCATATCAATGCTTTTACAGTATTATTTTATAATCCTGCTTTTACTGTACACACTTTACTTTACTATAAGTATTGCAATTGTAGCAATTTATTTCTCTTGCATGAGGATGGAGACTGCTCAATAAATAATATCTTTTATTGAAAACGCCCGTCTCTCTTTTCTCTGCAATCTGGTGAAACTAAGTACACACCTTTGACTGAGTGAAATAGCTGTCTTTTGTTTTCACACGACTCAAGAGATATACTCTTAATCAGGGAGAGCAAAGTTGTCATGTTTTATGGTTGTCAGAAGCTAATCCCTTCTTGTCTATCCAGGGAGGTTAAACTCCTCCTCGCTTATTCGAGAAAGTTTCTAGTGACCTCTGAGCTAGCTGGCAAAAACTTAAGTCTAATATAGTCAGTAGAGACCTAGTTAACCTCAGTCCTACGTCTACACTGCTGAATATATTATTCCAATGCGCAGAGCCTATTGGGACTATAGGAACTACACTACAGTATGTCTCCTTTTTTAAACAGTTTTACATTGAGCAAACTCGACCCTAATTTACTGGGGCCCTTTACATGAGCACCAATTACATTACAAAAGGATACAATCATTTTTTGTAGGTACGGGGGCATTAAGTGATTAACCAAGAATAAACAGAATGTTAAGCCGACGCTGAGACTCGAACTTAATTCCCCAGGTAAAAAAGCGCATCTCTGGCCGTTCACACACCTTCTACCTGTTTTATCCCCAATAGCATGTGCCGTGCACCAATCCCATAACGTTCGCAATTACCAAAAATTGAAGCATTTTTCCTTCGAAAGCGAACTAAGATAAGAAAACTTTTCATCTAAAAAGTCTCACTTCTGGGGACACAGGTTGCACCTTCACTCGTCAGAATTCACAGGGCTCCTGTACTTAGGAATAGAAGGTCTGACATCGAAGAGGATGGATAAGGGAGCAGCCATATTGGAAAGGTGAAGTGTTGTCACTTATGATAAGGAATTGTATCTCTAATACTTATAGTAAACACTAATGTGAAAAGAAGTGGATCACCAGACCTATTTTTAAATTAAATGTTATACTCTTGTTATTCTGGAAAATGCATTGTTTTCTTCTGTTCCATTATGGCCTTTGAAGAAACATACATGGCTACGAAAAACGAGGCAGGGAAGGGAGAGGCTAAAGCAACATGGACACAGACACCGTTAAGTCCTAAATCATTGCGGCGCCGCAGTATTAAATGCAAATAAAGGGCACAACATGAAGAGGGGAGGGCGGGCCTAAAGCAACACGGTCACAGACACTGTTGCGCCCCAAATCATTGCGGTGCAGTTAATAAATAAAGCCACAGGGAAGTAGCACCAACACTGTGATGCCCCGAGAAACAATGCAAGTGAAAGGCATGAGAAGGAAGGGAGCAGCTAAAGGCAACATGGACACACACACACCGACAAGCCCAAAATGATTGTGGTGCAGTTAATAAATAGATAAAGGTGTAGGCCCATGCTGTGTCGGAAGGTGAGAGTGTTTTGTACAAATAATATTCGAAGCACATGAACCAGGAGAGGGAATCCAGAAATCAGCTGAGCAATCGCGCTGCTCGAAGACAGTTGAGCACCAGCGCTGCTCCTGCCCTGCTTGCAACAGCTGGTAAGAGAAATTTCTTTACGAAAATAGTATCCTCAAACTGTTAATAAAACTGCAGAAACAACACAAGTTAAAGGGCCAGTCCTCATGGGACTTTACAAAAGTAGAAAAGGTGGTACTAAGGAGGGACTACTAAGCTTATTCGTGGATCAAAAGCAACCATTTAGAAAGCACAGTAACAGGAGCCAATTGAAAATATCAATGGGAAATGAACGGACCTTCAAGTCCATACCTGAATACAGCAAGTCTCAAAGAGACAGCGCAAGCGCTGCCTAGGCGGGACTTAAAAAATGAGCAATCCAAGCAGTGAAAACTGTTCTACCTGGTGCTGGAAGCAGAAAAGAGCTGACAAACTCCAAGTTTGGGATGGGCAGTTGCATAATTTATTTTGTCACATAGCAGGCAAAAAGCGTAAGGTTTAATAGTGCAATAAAGGTGCATGACGCAGGCCCCTGCAGCCCCTGTAGTCTTGGTGGGCCTCAATCCTTCAGCCTAAGGGATCTGAATAGATTCTTGAATGCCTTCCTTTTTTGCTTCCCCACTATCCAATTTCTGTAGATTGCATGGTAAATATTGATAGTGCAGTGCACAAGGCATATCCACTTTCACTGTTCCTGCTAGACACTTCACTTTGAATAAACTGTACAATGAAGGAAAGCTATGGGTTTGGTGTAAGCATAAGGAAAATAGGAAATTAACATGAGGTACTGATTGCCCACTAATGGGGGTTGATGCGGAATTACGCATGGTTAAATAAAAATTGGGCACAGGCCTATCCATGTCAGTAATTTAAAATGTTTGTACTACTTTGTCAAGAACTGGGCTACAAACCTCTTGTGCTTATCACTGTTTGAAGAGCATACCCACGTTCTTGGGCAGACTATGAAAAAACTAGGGCCAGAAATTATTAAATCTAGAAATTCCTTAAAAGCAGAAACAAACACAGCAAAACAGGCATTCTCCTACCTAGCTCCAAGATTGCAGAACTCTTCTGGACTGCATCAGACCATATCAGATTTTACCTCCCTAAATTCTCCGTTTGTAATCCCTTCCTTCTAACACCCTTTTTAGGTTTCGCCTGCATGAATGCATGTGCACTAGTGCATACACTCTTGCTTGTGAGAGAGATGTCCTTCAGTAAGGTGCTTGGAGCTTGCCCATTGAAATCCGTGAGCTTCATTGTCACTCTCATTTGCTGTCTTCTAATTTGGTAGTGCAAGCCATCTGCAAATCATCTACTTTCTGTAGGAGTACACACCAAGTACTGATTGCTTCACATTTATTAAGGTTATTCAGCTGCTGTTGCTGTGATTGAGGTACTTTTTTTTGTTTCCCTCATCTCCCTCTTCCAGTTCTCCCCGTCCTTGTTGTTTCTTTTCCCCCAACTGCCCGTCCATGTTTCAGCTAAAGTCCCTATTTCTCTCCCCCTCCACCCCATCCCTGTTTCTTCTCCCCCACCCATCCCTGTTTCATCTCTCGCCCACACTTCCCCTTCACTGTTTCTTCATCCAAACCTTCCTTATTACAGTTTATTTTACAACAGTCCCTGTTTTTTCTCCTCCTCCCAACAGACAAGAAAAGAAAAATGCTTTGACACAGCCTGTGCTGACCACTTCAAATCGCGTTTTTAACATACTTCTCTCTCCACACATCCGGCCAATCACCACATCCACTTGATTGCCAAAGCCAGTAGCTCGCCCATAGACGAGACCTATTGGCTGAACCAATGCTTTTTTCTAATGATCATTATATCACTATGTGCCAGATGTACTAAGCTACTTTGCAGTCGTAAGGGTATGATTTGTTCAATCAAAGCCTTTCCAACTGCAAAATAGCTTTACGGTATGTACCAAACCCAAATAATGATGCAGTAACATGTGACTGAATCACAATACATGTTACTGAATGACTATTTCGATTGGCAAGTACATACAAAAATCACTTTTTGGGAGGAGCATATTTAGGATGTCTCTTCCAAACAACGATTCTCTTTGGGATGTATTAAATGTTTGCGGCCATAATCCAGTCACAAAACATGAATATATTGCAGACTACAGAGTTTGTAGTAACCCCTTCATAAGTGGAAAGGGAGTAGGCAGTGGTCCAAGGGTAAGCATGGGCGGACAGATCCGCTCCGCCCCGCTTGCGGAGTGTGCAGAGTTGTGCCTACTCCGCGTTCCACAGAGAACGCGGGGTAGGCACAACTCGGCACACTCCGCGGTTGAGCGGAGTTGGCCAGCCCCCGCCTCCACCCCCCTCTAGGAAGAATTACATTAAATATACATTAAAGGTAAAAACAATCAACACTAACCTTGACTGCTGCAAACCCGGGCTGCCGTCCTCCCCTTCCTCAGTTTCACGATAATCTGCACTTGCACGCATGCCCGCGCATTCCAGAATGCGCATGTGCGTGTGCCCGCGCATGCCCAGATCATCGTCATTTTCCTATCGAGCAACATAAGACTTTTCACATTGTAATCGAAACTTCCTATCTAAACACTCTATTCCTTTTTCTATTTTCTCTCTATCATGCGCTACAGCTTTCTAAGCCAATGTCTGCATTCTCCCTTTCCAGGCCTCTTTCTCTGCTTCCATTCGTCTCTGTTTAGCCTTTTTTTGTCATATTCTGAGGGAATCAAACATCGACTGCCTACTCCTTCTCGCAAACAATTTCTCCTGTAGAAAATTAATTTTCTGTTAATCAAAAGTGCCCGTCAACGGCCACTGCAACTCTGCATTGTCCCTCGTATATTTGTGCCATAACATACTAAACATAATAGGGCCAAGACCATGTTTTACGTACATGTCAAAATTTGGAGTGCTTTCCGGAGTTGCTGGCTGACTTTCTTCTAATCGAGCATCAGCAGAACAATGGCAGCCCAAACAAAACACCGTACTAAAGCACAGCATTTTCAAAAGAAAACAACTTCACTATTTATGCAGAGCAGATATTTGCAAATATCTTCACCAAAGTCAGTCCTCAGACCTCATCAAATACAAATCAAAATGGTACCTTGTTCATAAAGAACTCAAACAAATGTAAGCGCTTTTCCAAAGAAGGTCCTTAGACTGTGTCAAATACAAATCAACATGGCGCCATATCCACAAAGAACCAAAGCAAACTCAACTGGTGCACACAGGTCAAATGAGTTTATTCTCCACTGCCAACTCTTTGGACTAAATGGTCAGATCCAATGGTTTCGCCATTCAGGACCCCAGTCGGGATGATCACTAAACGAGGCACTGCCCGGTCAGACAGATGGGGCAGCTGCGAGTACAAGACTCTCTCGTGCAGGGATCCCCGGTCCGCCCGTATGACCCGACTGGCCCGACCTCCTCACCTTTCCACAGGCAAGAATGGGTCACCATGATGGAGTTCCTTTTCAGGTGCCAAATGAAGGAAGTGACCACCCTTAGGGCCACCCGGGTCACTCGCGACCACCTCTCAGCCTTCTTCACAAACAAAGAGTCGTCAGACAGTAGAGAATACAAACCAAAGATATTTATTGAAAGTACACTCGAGTGGTGTCGGGTCTGACCAGCTTCCTTAGATTGCAGCAGAGGGACTGACTTCGATCAACAGGGTAACATGTAATGTACATTTTCAGAAACATTAAAGACACACTGAGACTGGAAATTTCCAGGTGGTAGCTGGTGAACCATGGAGATACGGAAGGATGAGTTGCAATCCCAGTACTGGGTACATGTTATCTCAGTGTCAAGGTTACTGTGCCTGCACCCTGCCACTCTAAGGGTAGGAGCAGACCTATCTAGTGAGAAAGGTATGCGATGACAAAAACAGTCTATTCATTAGCACAGCAAAGCTCATACTTGGAGAAATACATGGGGAAAAAAATTATATAGCAGCTGCTTTCACTGAGGCATACATACGAGTGAGACAGAAATTAGTTTTGATCATGGCTCAAAATGGCACCGTATGTAAAAATAGGGGTACCCCTGACACAAATTCCTAAATCAGGGAAATTATCTAGTGTGTACATATCACCATTTAGGAACAGTGAAAATGGTAGCTCAACTTAAAATGGTGCAGTGAATGCTAACTTTACAAAGAGCAATACACAAGCAAAATGAATGCATAACTGCCGCTCGTGTTGGGAGAAAGTGCTTGCCTTGTTGCTGCTGTTGGTGATTCCAGGAAACGGCCACACACCGTCCGAACTTTGACCGATTTTGGGGGCAGTAGACGGACTTGCTGGATTGTTTGCGGGACTGCGAGGACCAGCGTGCTGTGCGGCTCCTAACCTGCCGCAGCTGGTCCTCTTCCCGCTTCATCTCCCGGCTGCATAAATACTTCTCGCGACCCCCGCTCCGCGGGCGCCGCTCGTGTTGGGAGAAAGTGCTTGCCTTGTTGCTGCTGTTGGTGATTCCAGGAAACGGCCACACACCGTCCGAACTTTGCCGATTTTGGGGGCAGTAGACGGACTTGCTGGGTTGTTTGCGGGACTGCGAGGACCAGCGTGCTGTGCGGCTCCTAACATGCCGCAGCTGGTCCTCTTCCCGTTTCATTTCCTCCTATTTAGTCTACTAATTATCCGCGTACGCGGGACGTGCGCGGGCGTGTGACCGGGCTAAGCCCGGGCAAACGGCGGGCCGTCCGAGGCAGGACGAGGCTCAGCTGGGCCCCCCCCCCCCTGACACAGGAAGACTTGTAAGAACGAACTTGTAAAGTAAGACTGTTGCACCCACGGTGATATCATATTTTCAAAGGATTGTATTGTATTGATTGAGGCTGTAGTTAGTATGAAAACGTTTTAGATTACGGAACGGAGTCTGTCTGCAGAATTAACACAGAACAGACGTTCCTCTCTGGGTCTCATTCGACACCCATCACCCCCTTCGTCTGTAAATTCGCAAAAAAATACAGACGGGGACTCTAGTATCCCTTTGTTACTACAAGATATAAGTGCATCTATAGAAATACTCAGGGAAAAAACAACAAACTATACGAACATAAGTTCATCAGTAGAAATTTCCGATGAGGATGCCCCGGCAATTCCGCTAACACAGCTGCTAAGTAAGGAAACACCCAACATTCAGAGTAGTTCAGACCCACTATTGAAGAAAAGAAAGCTTAAGGGAAAGATCCAAAATGGTAGACCTGCAAAAACAATAAAGACCTCTGCATTTAACCCTGGTCCTGTTTCGGAGAAGATCATGTAAGATAATATTCCCCAAACTTCTACAGAGACACAAGTATCCCTGGGGGACATAGAAAAAATATTTAAATCACTTTTATTACCCCTAGTAGAGAGGGTCAAAAGATTGGCAGAAGTTTTGGGATCTATACAAAAGGAAACTACTGCCAATACTGCCCTTTTAAAAGAATTAGGATTCTCTAGACAGAATCAAACTATACCCCCTTTGCCACCTCTAGGGATTACAACGACAAATGTCCCAACAAATGGGAACTCCCTGATTACTTCTCAAATGAAAAATCCATCCTTAATACCCCCCAATAAGGTCTTGGTAGTATCAAAGCGATCAGGAATGAGTGGAGCCTGTAGTAATTTAGATTGCCTAAAACAAATACATATCAGGGAAACTTCCCCTCAAAAGAAAGAAAGACCTGCTCCTCCTAAAGTTGATCTGCCTCCAGAAGCGGCACCGTATGTCGTGATATTAACAGGGGTCCCGGAACTGGAAGCTGGGAAAATTGAACACTACCAAGCCCTAAAAAATAAAGTCATATATTGGTTGAGTGTAAATAGACTTTTACCACCAAACATTAACGGTGAAATCCTTCATGTCAGAAGGCTGGATTGGTTAGGTCACAGGCCAAAGGATATAAGGAGGGACATAATCATCATAAATTACAGAGATCACAGGGCCACCAGTTATATTGGGGATTGGTACATGGAGAGAGGTGGGGATAAAATTTCTATACGTGACCTTACCTATTTCTATCCACAGTCCTTAATATCAAACATGACAAGAGAATGGGTTCGTCAAGGTCCAGACCTGAATTTTAAAATCCCCACTTTTAACCGTTTTTCCACATTTTCTGGTTTAGACGGAGTAGATTGACTTCGAAATTTTCCACACAGGAGGTACTTCTCACCCAAAACATCTATGCAACGGCTGGTTACTTGCCATGACCTCCAAGGTGATTTGGTAAAGAAAACAATACCTCTACATACACCAGTGGTAGTGAAACCTATAGATATTGGGGGAGAAGTTTTCGATGTTGAGAATGATCGGATTGGCCAAATAGAACTGGACCACTATTGTCCTGAAACGGAAAGTGCTAAAATAATCCCCCAGAGAGAGGTCTCTCAAGTGAGGGTTGATATTAGGTCACTGGATATTAATAGGATACTATCTTGGAACTCAGCAGGCCTACGACATAAGGTGGAGACCAGCTCTTGGTTGGACTTTGTCCAGGATTTCAGCATAATTTGCCTCCAGGAGACCTGGTCTACCACCGTAATTCATCTCGTGGGTTTTAAAACATACTTTTCGCCGGCTATAGCAGTACCCTCCAGTAGAGCGAAAGGAGGATTAATTATCTATATCTCTAATACCCTAGGGCCTATGAAAATATTCCCAGTAAAATTAGAAGTGAATCTCCAGATACTTACTCTCTGCTTTAACAAGATAGAAACAGTAATTCTGGTAAACTTCTATAACAATCTCATGGAGAGAGAGTTGATGTTTACACTGTCTCAATTGCATGACGAACTGTCTACTCCCATTAGGGGCTCTTCAGGGTTGACCTCAATTATCTGGGGGGGCAATTTTAACCAATACCTATGTCAATCTACCAGCCCTAATTTGTGCGGGATAGTGGATGAAAAGGAGGCTGTGATAGCCCATTTCTCTCATTCGAGTGTTGGAAGCTCTCTAAATGATATATTATTTGATCTGGGCCTTGTTATCATTAATCCAAGAGACTCGTCCTCCCAACTATATGAATCGACCTTTCATGGTGATGGTAGACAAAGTACGATAGACTTCATAAGTATATCTATGAAACTAGAACAGCAGGTAACAGAGTTTGTGATTCATAAAACTGCTTTGTGTGACCATTCTGCCCTTAGTATTTCATTCCGATTGTGTCACAACTTTAGGACTCATAGTTTAACTAGCGTTCTGAAGCAAAACACCTTGACCCTGGATAAAATAAATGGGTTCTCATTAAAATGGGAGAAAATCGACCCCTTGGAAATTACTAAGAGAGTTCTCAACATAGCTGCCTCTGCTATATCCAAATGTTTAGATTTGTCTACCCAAAATGAGGAGGTATTAACAAATTTTGAGGAGATCTTAAAGGCTATAAATAAGGAGCTTTTTGTAAAACTGAAAACAAATAGACAGAAAAATCAAGGGTGGTTTAACCACAGATGCACTGTTGCTTATTCCACACCAAAACAAATACATTAAATAAATCAATTAGGGTCCCTGAAGACATAGTAAAGCTCAGGCGGGAGTACAATGTAGCACTAAGGGATAGAAAAAAGGAATTAAAAGAGGCCTTATGGGCCCAACTACATGATAGCTGTAAACAAAAAGATAGCTCTGCATTCTGGGCAGTGGTTAAATCACCGTATTTAACTGATAATAAATCGGTCCCAAATATTGATGTCGCCATTGATGAATCCACCTGGGTGGACTATTTTTCTAAGATCTTTACAAAAGGCACAGACAATAGGGAAAAACAGCTACCCGAGGGCCAAGTACAATCTGTATCCCCCTACCCCATTCCTTTAGATATTACAATTGAAGAGGTTCTTTTGGCCCTTACATCTAGTAAAAACAGGAAGGCACCGGGACCAGATGGGGTCCCAATTGACTTTTTTAAGTCCAATTTAGATCTATGGCCCCCACTGGTGACAACAGTGTTTAAAGCATCCTGTGAGGTGGGGCTATTGGACTCATGGTCCAAAGCAATTATGGTCCCCATCTTTAAAAAGGGGGACCAACAAGAGGTATCCTGCTATCGCCCGATCTCACTGCTGGACTCCTTGGGTAAGGTGGCGGGAAGAGTTATACTTGAATGCCTCCAGAAGTGGGCGGAAGATGGCGCGATCCTCTCGGACCTTCAATATGGGTTTTGGGAAGGTTTGGGGACTACAGAACAAGCCCTAAATTTGGCATTGATCTTAAGTAATCTTGTCAGTGCGAAAGGGGGCTCGGTATATATGGTTTATGTAGACCTATCCGCAGCTTTCGACTGCGTTGTACATAATAAGCTTTGGGCGATTCTCGTGGAAATGGGCGTAGAAGAACCCTTGCTGAATTTCCTGCGGTAATTGTACTCAAACGCATTAGCAAGGGTGAGGTTTGGAACCCAGGTTGAGCTAACCGCATCGTTCAGAA
Source organism: Lissotriton helveticus (assembly GCF_964261635.1). Taxonomy (NCBI): domain Eukaryota; kingdom Metazoa; phylum Chordata; class Amphibia; order Caudata; family Salamandridae; genus Lissotriton; species Lissotriton helveticus. Next base: position 896,327,061 of record NC_136072.1, on the reverse strand, counting down.
TAGAGAGAGGAGTGAGACAGGGATGTGTCCTGGCCCCATTCCTCTTCACGCTTTATACCAACGGGCTGGAGAGGGATATGATTACTGGGAGCCGGGACCTACCTTTAGTCAACAATCGTTCAATTCCCGCTCTCCTCTACGCCGACGATGCGGTGATCTTCACAAGAACGCCCCTTGAACTACAGAAGGCATTAAACAGATATGCACAATTCATGAGCAACCTGGGCCTACGCATAAACATTAAAAAAACTTTTGTTATGACGGTGGACCCTGGGAAAAACAGGAAAATCAATACATACCTAGGGAAAGAGAAATTAGATTCTACAGACCAATACCCATATTTGAGAATTATCATGGATAATAGACTCAATTGGAAACCGGCCATAGAGTCTAGAAAACTTCTCTTAATGAGAGCAACAATGGCCCTGGTAAATTTCTCAAAAAAATTGGGCAAAAGACCCCCTTCTGAACTCCTTCAGATATATAAGGCAAAGTGCCAATCAGTAGCATTATATGGGGCAGGTCTTTGGGGGTATGCAAAAACGAATGCTCTACAATCTGTAGAAAATGCTTTCTTGAGGTTTCTTTTGGTTGCACAAAAGACTACTTCTACATATGCCTGCCATACTGAGTTGGGCATTCCCTATCTGATTGATCTAGTAAAAATGGAACCACTCCTTCTATGGCATCGTATTTGGTCATCGGATAAAATTGTTCTTACACAGGGGATAATTCTTGATTGTATGTCTCTTGATCATTGTTATAAAATTGGATGGTTGACACACGTTAAACGTTTTTTAACTGATTTAGGCTTAGAAAAACATTATTTTCTGCCGTCCTCTATCCGCTCCATACCAAGGAAGACATTGAAGGTTCTGTGCTTAGCACACTTAGACGAAATAAGACTGGCAAAAGAGATCATAAAACCACCTGTGCAACAGTCCATAGCCATTCAATCCACATTCTCTCTTCAGCCATATCTAACTTTTAACTTTTCTGTGTTTGAAAGATTTCTTTTGATTAGATTCAGATTGAACCTCTTCCATTGTTTGGTTGCCTTCCCGCAGACCAAAAATTGGCCAATACAATTGCCTTTATGCCCTTGTGACGATATTTCGGTGCAGGCAACAATGCATACCCTATGTTTCTGTAAATTCTATACGGAATACAGAAAGATGTGGTTGATACCGATATTAAAATTTATGGGCATTAGAAGATGCCGTCCGGCCTTGCTCTGTTTACAGTTTTTGGAAGAGGAGGAGATATCGAGGCACATAGTTAGATTCCTGAAATGTATTGTACGACATCGTGTTAATTTGTAAAGAAGTTTTCTTTTTTTTTAACTTGTGCGGTTTACTTTTTTTCAAAAACAATGTTTTGTGTCCCAATCATTAACTGGAAACTATCATTGTTATATTACTGTACTTAGTAATATTGTACATTCAATCCTATTAGCGATATATGAGTTAGCATATTCCATGAATATCTTTTAATTAGTAGTAAATTATAAAATGTATTGTATTTATAGATGATTCCTTTTATGGTTTTTTCTTCTGATAAAAAACCGAAGAAAGAAAGATTTGATTTGATTTGATTTGAATGCATAACTTTTACATTTCAACACTTGAGGTTCCTTGGCGTCCACCTAGAAATATACACAAAATTTGACATCTATAAGCATAAGTAAAGTGGTGCATTTGTAAGGGGGTGTGCCCACTCAATATCCACTAACAGGACCTAGGTTCCAAGTATACTTAAATACAGCCTTATTGCACATGGTACAGAAAATAAGAAGTCCAGTCTTTGAGTGTAGTACATGATTTTCAATGTTTGAGAGTTGCTTTATTCAGGGATCAACTATAATCCAACTTTTGCCAATCCAACTTTAGCCAACACTTTGTGTGTCGAATTCACAAATTCATCAGGGCAACAAGTACCAAAAAATACCCCAAAATAATAATACATTTACTTATCCGATTCTCATACGTATATACAGTACATGTTATCACCCAGTGACATCCAAGGTGACATAGTAACTATGCATATATGCAGTGAGAGTTGTGAAAATGTGATATTTCCAAGCTAAACGTTCTGAATCCATTTAACATTCAAATATGCATGCTTATCTTAAGGAGTCAAGGCTAACAAAGTTTCCTTCATCAAATGCACCTCCTGATCTTAAAACCGACATCACGTGGTCATAAGAATAATTAGAGACCTAAGCCCATTTTTTCCATAGGACACCAGTTGCTAGCTAGTTAAATTCTCAATATATTCCGTGAACAACACTGGCTTAAACTGTGGTGGTACACGAACGAAGTGAGACAAAAAAGGAGAGAGAAAACAGAAAAGAAAAGGGGAAAACAGGGGAAAAAGGATGAAATGCCATGTGAAAGAACCACTATGTCACTCTATGTGCATAAGGGATAATCCAACGTATGATTACCTGCATATCTGTATAGGCATGTCTTTTAATATTACAATTTATTAGGTATTTCCACTGTCAACCTAAAAGATAACATAATTTAACCTAAATTAGTATCTAGTCCTAATTATTGGGTTACTCTAACACCCGGACAAAGCCTGTTCTACTAGAGACAGGCATCCAATACTTATGTCGGTGCCTTCAAATTATTCAAAAAGGATCTCAATTCTTCTATGAGCTCCATGACTTCACTAAAGTGGTACTCTGATATAAAGCTCTCGAGTAGAGGTTAGCCGTAATTCTCACGGACAGAGTCACGTCACAGTAGGATAGCACATTCCAATTCCTAAAATCGAAGCATAAGGGAATGGGAAGTGCATGTTAACCTACAACTAAGTAAATATCACAATGTAGACCAGTATTATTAAAAAGCAAAGCGTTAGCTCAAAGGGAGAAAAGAGCCTAGTTTAAACCTTGACTTCGTTGATTAGCATGTTGCGAGTACGCGACGGTCCATGGCATTTCATGTAGGCGCCATGTTCGAATCTTATTTAAGTCGATCTCAATTACCTAACGATGGACTACAAATTATGAACTCCTTACATGGTGCTGTAGAGTTCACTCTAGCCACCATATTCAAAAGGTATTAAAGATAGATATTGAGCCATCATGAAACTATAGTTCACCAACAGACCCTACATTATTGGTAAATTACCACCAAATATACATTTCTTGAATGGTACAGTCGAATGAAATCTTACAATGTCAATATAATTTAAGCTTCAAGTCATCCCGATAGATTGGGAGAGGAGGCACTTCCGCTGACACTGAAGGTCCCTGCATGCTGAGAAATCACCATGAACCGGTCTGACATTCCGTGAGGGGTGTCCAACTCGAGACCAAGACAGATATAATGGCGGAAGCAAGTTATGTTCATGTTAATGTAATGGCAATGTGTGAACCATTATTATTTTACATGTTGCCAGTAGTATATCTGGAAAGCTGTCACTGTTTCCTCTTTCCGGGTGTACTGCTGGCAATATCGTGGATGGCAAACATTAATTAAATCTATACCCATTTGCAGGAGTATTACTATGAGCCAAAACGTACTACATGTTTAGTGAGTCGCGTTCTAATTTCCTATTGAGCACCTGGGTAACAGAATTTATAAATGATGATCACCAGTAAAAAACAAATGTTTATAACTCATATGGTCCCAGAGTTATGATCCTCAACAGCCTTAGCATATATAGGGAGCTACCAGATTCTGGAAATAATGAGTCAATGTGAACCTCTAGGCAAACGTTCTGAAGGCTTGGAGAATACATAGTTAACAATGTTTCCAAAGTTATGACTTTGGGTCTTTGTCTATTCAACAGGCCAATGTTACCTTTAGTGTTACAAGAGCTGACACTGTTACAGTAGCTGACACAGATACAGTTACTTTTAAATGTAGCACTAAGTTAAAAAGATAATTTGAATGCAGCCCAGGGTCAGGCATATTAACTTTGTTATGTTATGTTATTTTAAAAATAATTTGTTAAGCGCACTGCCACCGATTAGTTTCCTGGCGCTAATGAAAGACAGAGAACGTAACTTGAGGTTTTGAAGCGTGCTGGGATTATTGGTATGCTTGTCTGAAGAGCCAGGTCTTTAGTGCTTTCCTAAATGACATGAGATCCGGACAAGTCCGGATCTCAAGGGGGAAGGTATTCCACAGGCGGGGAGCCAAAATAGCAAATCTGCAGCCCCCAGAGCGCGTGCGTTTAAAAGAAGGTATCTGAAAAAGGGCCAGGTGGGCTGAACGCAGATTGCGGGAAGGAATATGCTTCATGATAAGTTTATCAATAAATATAGGGCTTTTACAGTGAAGGGATTTAAAAACCATGCAGCCTATTTTGAAGGAACAACGTTGGGCCATGGGGAGCCAGTGGAGTTTCCTAAGCAATGGGGTGGCTGATTGCCATCTGGGTTGGGCCAGAATCAATCTGGCCACATAATTCTGCACCATCTGAAGGCGCTTCAGCAGGTAGAAGGGTAGGCCTAGATAGATAGAATTTGCGTAATCCAGGTGGGAGAGCACAGTGGCGATCACCACCTGGATAATGGCCTCCGGGGTAAAAAAAGCGTTGCACCTTTCGGATTTTCCTGAGCTGGAAAAAACACTTGGAGACCACCTGGCCCACTTGTGATTTCAGTGAGAGATCACAATTCAAGGTGACTCCAAATGTCTTTGCTGAGGAGGAGGGAGTTGAAGCTTGGCCCATATCTGATGGCCAATAGTGCGGGCCCCAGTGTTTAGCACTGTCTCCTGTGAGCACTAGCTCGGTTTTTCCCGGGTTTAATTTGAAATGATTATGGTCCATCCACGCTTGGATGAACCTCATAGTGGACTGAAAGTGGGAAATGGAAGTTTCAGAGTTGTCGATAGTAAAGAGCATTTGCAGGTCATCTGCTTAATTGAACACCGTCACCTGTTTATCTCTCAGGGCCTGAAATAAGGGGAGGATATAGAGATTAAACAGGTGGGGTGACAGGGAGGAGCCCTGTGGTACTCCGCATGTGATGGTCTGTTTTGTACCAGCCAGATCTCCGAGGCGGACTGCCTGGAATCGGTTCTCTAGGAAGGACTTCAGCCAGCTGGCTGCTATGCCCCAAATGCCGGCCTGGTTGACACGGTCGATCAGGATGTTATGGTCGACCGTGTCAAACGCGGCCGACAAATCAAGCAGCACCAAGGCCTGGGGGGAACGTCTGTCAGCACAGTCCCGGAGAGTGTCTAGTACCGTGATTACCACTGCCTCAGTTGAGTGGGCAGGGCGAAACCCTGCCTGATGAGGTTCCAGGCAGTTTGATACCTCCCAAAAAATTGGACAGGCATCTCGCTACGTGGGCCTCCATTACTTTTGCTAAGAAAGGGAGCAAGGAAATAGGGCGGTAGTTTGCCATGCAAGTTGGGTCAGCCCCAGGTTTCTTTAGGAGCGGTATGACCGTTGCTTCCTTAAATGCAAGGGGCACTAGACCCAAGGTAAGGGAGTCGTTCAAGAGAGTATAGGCCGGGACTGGGAGAACAGAGAGGCACTCTTTAAGAATATAAGGGGGTCATTTGTCCGACGGGGCACCAGATTTAACTCTTACTAGCAACTCCTGTAATTGCTCTGAGGTGATAGTAGGAAAACTATTAAGTGTGACGGTGTTGTTAGTGGTAGGAATTACAGAGGTGATAGGGATCGGGAATTTTGGGATACTAGCTTTGATGTCTGCAATTTTCTCAATAAAGTAGACATTAAGTGAATCACAAAAGATCTGAGTTGGAGTCACGTTAGGACGGACACTATCTAAGTTTGTAAGCTCATTAAGAATAGAAAAAATGTCCTTAGGTCTATCTGTCGAGTTCAGAATGCGGGAGGAGAAATAGGCAGCTTTTGTGGAAAGGATGGCCTTCATGTAGTCTTTCCTGGCCGTGGTAATTCTGTTTTTTAAATCGGGGGAATAACTGCGATGCCATTGTCGCTCCAGTTGGCGCAAGGACAGTTTCTTTGCTTTTAAATCTGGCGAAAACCATCTTTGGGCGTCTGCGCGCCTGGCCAACTTAATTTTCTTGTAAGGTAGATGAATATCACTTGCTACTTGAAGCCAACCAGAAAGGTTGGATTCGGATAGATTGATGTCAGGGTGGGGAGGTGGGACAGTGTTAGCCAATGTATGTAGAAAATCTGTTCTATTTAATGTATTCCATTTCCTTGGTCTTCCACCAGCCGAAGTGGCGATTGTCTTAATGGGGGCGCAGGTAAGGTTACATTTAAGGAGAAAGTGGTCCGACCATAGGCAAGGGATGATTGCCGGGGTTGTGGTTAGAGAGGAGTTGGACCAAATCTGGTCTAAAATGTGGCCTTTGCAATGGGTTGGCGAGGGCACTTGTTGTGAAAAATTCAAGTTCATAGGAAGCTCTGTGCGCTCACTTGAATGAGGTCCTTCCAAGGGGTCGTTAAACCAATAGTTGAAATCATCTACCAAAAAAATCCTGGCATGATCCATAGCCAAATTAGCGATTTGCTCACTTAACATAAGAGGGAAGAATGGCATGAGGTTCGGGGGTCTGTACAGAAGGACACAAGCAATAGTAGTATAGAGGGTTTCAAGTTTTAGTACCAAATTTTCCGTGTCCGGTAGATTGAGGCATGTGAGGGTGGTAACTTTCAAGGTAGAATGAATAATTGCCGCAACCCCCCCGCCAGATTTGCCTGACGCACGATCCGCGTGTATAATGTAATAATTTGGAGGGAGTGCTGCTATTAGATCAGGGGCAGAGTCTGGGGTCAGCCAGGTCTCAGTAAGTAGAAGAATGTCAGGTTTATCAGTGACCAACAATAAAAAAATGTCCAGCTGATGTTTCATGAGGGAAAGGGTGTTTAAATAGAAGATGGTCATGGAGTGTGAGTGAGAGTCAGGCTCCACCTGGCTGTAGGGGCCAAGGCTTGGTGAGTTAGGGGTTTCTCTGAAGGCAGTGCAGTCGGCCAAGATCCCTTGTCTCCTGGCTCTATTGCACGTATCCCTTGACAGATAACCCTGGCCTCCGTTGTATTTCAGAAGATCGTTACGGGAGTACGAGATCAGACGGGCAGCTTGAATGGCCCCGGGTCCCGTCTGGTCGCGGACGGGCGCAGACGGGCTCGCCTTTGGCGCGCCGCTGGCGCGCCCGCTGCGCTCGTCCGCAGCGCTTCCGAAACGGGGGAGCCATTTTATGCCTGTGAGGGCGGGAGGGGCCGAGCACTGGACCGCTCGCCTGCTCCTCACCCAATATGGCGGATGGAATGCTGGACCCCAGGCAGCGCCTGATCGGCTGCAATGGGGATGAGCAAGCTGACAAGGTGGCCAGTTACGAGTTTAAGCGGGTCAGTGCCAGCGCAATGAGCGCAATAACCCAATTTTAAAAGTTCAGCAATGTGAATGCTAAATACGGTCGCAAGGGCAATTAAAATAAAAATATTGTAAGCTCAACACACGCTCACACACAAGTCCTGGCTTCCGCCTCAGTACATCCACGTGCACACTGTCACAGTTTGAGGATAACAGTGGGCGAAACACAATTCACTTGCATATTAAAGAGAATTGCTGTAAGTGTGAGAGCTTTCCTGATGTTACTTGGAATATTGGCACCAAACAATGGGAATGAGCCGGAGCCTGAGGCCACAGTAGTCATATTATCCTGGTGATATGGAGTGTACAGAGCATCTGGCATATGGTACTCAGTCTGATGGTACTTGAACACAATACAAGATGGTATACCACAATCTACCAAATGCAGTAACTTTTTCTGATGCACTAAGGGCGCCTCGGAGTGTAATTAGGGTTAAGGCATCCAATAAAAGAAATATAGCCCATACCTCTGAACCAACGAGTCCTGAAATATACTTTCCTTCTCCTCAGGAGTCATTGAAGCTTGGGCCACTATTCCATTTGGGGCTCCATTCCAGCTATTCAATGTCAAGAATTCATCCTCCTGGGGTATTCCAAAAGCATCTGTGGCTTTTCCATCCTGGTTAATGGCTGCATGAGGAAGGGTGAGGTCTTCATATCTGCCAATTGATGTTTTTTGTGACTATTAGATCTGGCTGGTGGTTACATAGCAGAGGTTAATGGTGTAGACAGTTGCAGTCCTGTAACATACCCATATCAGACATCAAGGTGTCAATGCATCTGGTGAAACACCTGACTAAGCGAATCATGTGTCCTTTCAAAGTGGGAGACAAGATAACATTCTTCAAAAGAGGAAGAACATAGGGAACATCCTTACTAAATTGATGATGCAGAGTGACTGTGCCCTACAGGCGAGGCCACTGTACATGTTGGGTTCCTTCATTTGCCATCTTCAGTAGTCAGCTTGCAAACCTCCAGCGGTCAGTTCTCCATTGCCCACTGCTCTACCCGTCCCTCTCTTTCAGAGACTCTATTTTTGATTGTTAGCAAATTGGTCCTGGGCTAATGCTGGTGTTCTCCTTTGACTGTGAATCACTCTTTGCAGGGAGGCACCTTAGGCAGGCAGGTCAGGTATGCAATGGCTGAGGAGACATTTGCCCACATTGGTCCTGGCTTGAGAGGAGAGCATACAGGTCACTGTACAGAAAGTCACTGACCTGGTCCAGGAAGATCCTCAGGGAGAATCATGGAAAGGGCAAGAGGAGCCCAGTACTCAGGCCATCCATTGGAACGGGACATTGATCCAATTCTGAATGAAAGCAGATATTGTGGTAACTTAAGGAAGTGAGTAGTTTTACAAGCTCTTTCCTATGCATACTTGTAGAGGCTGATATTAATGCATATTCTGAGCCAAGGTAGATATCAGAAAATTAACTTAATTACTACCATGTAAGATACTGCCAATGTCCAGAGTGGAAGAGGACCAAATACACAGTCTGGCATTTAGATGGAGAGCTAAATTATGCAGGCATGCATAGTTTAATCATGGATCCAGTCCATAAATCAGAGCCATTTTACCAAATATCTAGGTGTATGATCAAGAGCTGTTATGTTAGATAACATGGATTTTACAACAAAGGCCAGTAGAAGACATTTGAGAGTACTAAGAATCACCATCACATTGGTCCCAGACAACCTCTGCAGCAGTGTGAGTAGCAATGGCACAGACAGAAACTGCAAGAAAGTGTATATTTCACTCTTCCCCCACTCAAATTGTTATGCGCCCGAGTTAGGCCCACGTAGCAACGCTGCACGTTTTCTTACATTGTCCTCTAACTGTACAATACCATTTTTGCTGTTACCATTTGCACATACTTGTGTGTGTGTGTGACAATGTTGGATTAGTTTCTCTGAAACTATTTTGCTTACTTCATCTGGCTTCATGCAACATTATCATGCCTTGAGCACTGAGTACAAGGCCTTTGTGCAAGATGTACAAATGTCATTCTATCTTCATCCATGGGGCAACTGGGCTATCTGTATATCCAAAACAATGCTGCGTATACATTGCAAGGATGCTTTTCATTATAAATAAAGAAGCATTGCAGGGGCTTAGCAGAGGAGAGACTTCCACTCACTACCATTGAAAGGTCCCACATGCTGAGGCTTTGTTAAGCAGCTGTCTAATCCCCATAAGGACATTCAGTTTGTGACAAAGACGGTGTCCTACATTCTTTCCCACCAGGTAATGGGGTTGGATCATCCAGTGGGGGGATTCTTGGCTATGCAATTACATACAATCTAGATACATATAGAGTGGGGATTGAACAGTAAGAGTACGTCTGATTACTACCTTCTTTTATATTCCTGCATATATACACTGTTGGAGCACCATGGTGGAACTATATCACTATTTTGGTGTTTGTAATCAATTTCATATGCATCTGTCTACTGGTTATCGCAGCAAATGTATTCTATACAAGAATTACAGTGGTTCAAGAAACATATTGAAAATGTCCCAGAGTGCATGAGTGAATGAGCGAAAGGGTTCTAGGTCTACCATGATCCCTGAGGGGGTGGGCCTGTCATGTTCAGTGGTTGCAAGGAACCATTCGCTCCTTGTAAGGGTTGCTTATGGTGGCAAAGTGAGCTAGCTGGTCTCTAGGCCAACATATAGTATAGGGGAGCATGGAATCAGTTTAAGCACCTCACCAAAGGTTTATGTTGTCCACACACGCACAGATTCTAAGGATTAGTGGGAACTACACCAGCGGCGGCTCCTCCACTAAGGTGGAGGAGCATTGCCCTACTGCTTTGAAGCAGTAAAAAAATGGAAAAACTAAAATGATAATAACGCAATGTTATTATCATTTTATTTTTTCCTCCTGCTGCTGCAGCTTTGCGGGAAGGGGCTGCAGAGCAGGGGAGGTGTGGTAGCACCCTCCTAAGTGTGCAATGACTGTTTTGTCGGCCCTCTCGTGCCAGCCAAACAGTCATGCACACTTTCCCTGTTGTACATCCAGGCTGCATTACAGCCCACATGGAGAACATGCCCAGGCCCCCAATCCCTAGCTGAGCTCCAAACCACTGCACTCAGACCAATCACAACACTGCTTTGTAGTGTTGTGATGGGTCAGGGGAGCCTGGGTGCTTACCAATCACAAAGTTGAATTGCAGCATTGCAATTGGTCAGGGGAGCCTGGCTGCCTAATTCCTGTTTCATTCCTGATTCGAGGAGAGACAACAGAGAGACTCTGCTGTAAGGTACATTTGTTTTCTTTTTTTTAATATTCCCTTATCCCCCTACCCACTCTACCCCTAGCCCCCCACTCTCGATCCATGCTGGCTAATACTGAACTACACACCAAAATACATCTGGTCTAGAAATTGCAACAGGTTGAAAACTCCTGAGCTGATGGCAATGTGGCTCACAGTGTAAGTATCCTCTAAAAGTGGCCCACACTTTTCAAACATTGTCAGTTTGTCCCTAGCCTGGCTATAGCAATGCTTACCCCTCTTTATATCTTCCCGCCCATATGGATCTGCACAAAGGTTGCATGCCAAAACTAAATCAGAAACACTTTTTCAATTGAAACTCTGACCTAATCATAAATATGTGAATCCACAGTCACTATTGCTGACTCTCTCTCTCTGTATGTGTGTATATGTTTATATATGTACATACAGAGAGAGTATACATACAGTTGGAAAAAGGTGCAAAGCCGAAACGCTTCCTGTTTGTTTTTCTCCGTGAATAAAGTACCGAGTTTCACCCCCAACAGAGTGCGGTCTCTGTACTTGCCTTGGCTCGTGAGGTTTGGAGCTTTGATATCTACGTGGTACCACCACCATAAATTTGGCCGGCACCCATTCTGGAGTGCTCACTGCTACTACTGGCAGACCGGAGCTGTAATCTTAGTCGCGCAGCAGCACCACCGTATGAATCGCTAAAAACAAAGCAAGAGAGAATGACGCGGACTGGTGTGTCGGAGGACGAACAAGTCCCCATTTTATTTCTCTCTTGAGCGATAATCACGCTGCATACCCGTTTGTTTGGATCTATCTGTTCAACAGCTGGGATGCGCTAGGGGTGATTATACAAAATTGACATAGTCAGATGCACTAAACATAAGACCAGTATGTTTTCCGATGAGGCACACCGAGAAGCCGCAGTTGGCATTTTCAGACGGGGCTCGATTCAGCAAGATGCTGTGAGTGATGCGACAACCAGTGCACAAGGAACTTTAAAATCACAGTTTGGGAAACTTGAATGCCTATTTGAACGCAAGATACGTAAATGGTGGGGGGCCACCTCCCTTCAGAATTACATTGAGTTCCAAGTTCAATAGAGATGCCCATGATTACGAGCAGGGCAGAGTCCTCACATTTGCCCGTAAATTTGATGCTCCGCCTAGAGCTCTGAGAAGGGATGTATGACGTTACAACGCATGCTTTTACAACGCATGCCATTACGACGCAGGTTTTACAACGCAAGTCGTTACAACGACTTGCGTTGGGGGGCGCTGGATAGTGAATAGTTTAATATCCTATTCCAACTCCAGTCCCCGTGGATAGTAGGGAAGGTGTTGGATAGTAATTAAATTATTCCCTATCCTAGAGCACCCTCCAGCGCAATTCGTTGTAATGACTTGCATTGTAAAAGTTGCGTCGTAATGGTAGTGCGTTGTAAAAGTTGCGTTGTAAAGGATATTTCCCCTGAGAAGCAGTGCATATAGAAGAAATGTAGAACAAAGAGAGACCTCAGAGTCAGACATAACCACGGACAATGACCAATCTGGGGAGGATAGTACTGATCCCCATGCACAATTGCCAGCAAGATCCCTTTTTTACAGGGAGTTACAACTGATGAGGAAAACCTGGCAAAGGGGAGGAAGGGGCAAACCCCTGGAACAAGCGCAGCAAAGAAGAAAAGAAAGACGCAACAAGGGGACTACCGCAAACCAAAATCAAGGTGTGGCCTCACAAACACGCAGCAAGAGGGGGTCAAGAAAATAGATCAAGTGGAAGATTTAACTATCATCAATTTGACACCAAAGAAATTGACAAGCATTGAGGAAATAACTTTAAAGAAGGGGCTTACTTCTTGCCCGACACAGGGCCTAGAATATACACAAACATGCATAGATCTGTATCTCTTTACCAGAAAGCTGAAATTATGTAAATTTTTCAAAATCAAAGGTCTACAGAGTCAAGAATTGGTAACTCCGACGATTGCAGGATCAGCAGTATCAACGGAAATTCTAACAGGAGACAATCTTGTAATGCTACAATTATTAGGGAGTCATCATGACCCTACCAATACAAGAGAAGATGCTGATCATGTACCAAATATTGAAAGTTTCAGAATTACACAAAAAACAGTAACGACGAATTTCAAACCAAAGTCCACTTTTGTGCCAACCACAACCTTTGATACTATTGATCTGTTTGAAGGAGTCATCAAGAAAGATCTGGTGATAATGAGACAACAGAAATCTGCCAAAACAATGCAAATCTGACAATGGAACAAAAAAGAGCTTTGGAAAGAGTTCAGAAAGATCCAGATATAATTTGCAAACCCTCAGATAAAGGAGGGAACCTTGTGCTCATGACACTAGACTTTTACTGTAATGAGGCATTACAACAACTAGAAGATACGACCTGCTATGCAAAGATTACTAAGGAGGACTACAATGTCAACATCAAAGAATACCTTGACCGATTGAAAAATGGTTCAACAAGGGTATGATTGATATAGATGAATTTAAATTTCTCAAATGCCCACATCCGGTGACATCTACGTTTTATCATCTTCCTAAAATTCATAAAGATGCAACTGCCCCACCTAATCGTCCAATCGTATCAACGTGGGGGAGTTTAACAGATTCTGTGTCTCAGTATATTAATTACTTCTTAGCTGACTTCGTGAAAATGTTACCGTCATATATCCGTGATACAAAGGATTTTATTTGGACAATTTCTAATATAACATGGGAATCTGGCATGCTTATGATGGTACTTGATGTGACTAGCCTCTACACATGCATTAATCATGTCAATGGAATTCATGCTGTAGGCATTTTTTGAAAGGAAGTTCTCTAAAGTTTGCAGAACACAATGAAATGTTAATTGAATTTCTCAAGTTCTGTTTGACAAATAACTTCTTTTTGTTTCAAAACCAACACTACAGACACTTTAAAGGTACAGCTGTGGGCACCTGCTTCTCCCCCAGCTGCGAGAACCTGTTTGTGGGCTGGTGGGAGAAGCAGGTGGCCTGGGCCGAAGACAAGAATGAATGGGTATCATCCATTATAGGATGGTACAGATACATAGATGACCTGTTGATTCTTCGGAAGGGTCCACAGAGTGAGGCAGAGAGATACATACAAGCTCTGAATAACAAAACAGTCAAACTGCATTTCAGTGGGCACATCAGTGCCACAGAAGTAACATTCGTGGACTTACAAGTCTTCATTAAAGATGGGCAAATTTGCACTTCCCTGTTTAGAAAGGCAACAGCAGGGAACTCGATCTTGGAAGCACACAGCAGTCACCTTAATTTCCTCAAAAGAAGTATACCCTATGGGGAACTTTTACGACTCAAAAGGAATTGTTCAGGAAATAGTGATTTTGAGTTGGCGGCGAATGATGCCATAAAAAGATTTAAAGTGCAAGGTTATTCTGAACAACTATTGCAGAAAACTCTGGTGAGAGTAGAAACAATCCCTAGACATTGCCTTTTGAGAGATAGGCAACACTTAAGTGAAGATGTAGCTGAAACATTCAGATTTATCACAACATTCTCCAATGATTCAGAAATGTTAGACCTTGACCCTCGGTCACTGGTCTGCTCTCTCCCCAGCACCTCCGTGATAATCTGCAACGCCGCTGAGCCTCCTGACTGGGTCTTTGAGGCTGCAGTCTGCCCGTGGCTGCCTTCGCCGGTCCCTGCTCCCTGCTTCCTTCTGTTGGCCTGACTGCCTCCAGTAACTGTATTGGCAGTATTGTTTTTGCTGTGTGTGGCTAATGGTATTGGTTTTACTGTGTATGCTCTGGTGTTGTGATCCCTTCCCCATTGGTCATTTTAGTTGTCTTGGCTTCCATTCCTGCCCCTGCTGCCCCTGCCCTGCCCGTTCCCGTCCGCCGTCTCCCAGCTAATCGCACCTCCCCTCCCCTACATAATGGCCCCTGCTGCGCGGTCGCTCAGCGGACGCGCGCAGCAGGCATGCAACTGGCGCTCCTAAGGCCATACGACCCTTGACCCTCCTGGTAGGTCGCTACCCCTCCACGCAGCTCCGACTGTGTGCCCCTGCTGCCGCTGCCACTGGTAAGGGTCCTCCGTCCTTTTTGCTTTCTGTGCCACTGTCTCTCCCTCTTGTGCCTCGTTTTCTGCTCTGTGCCACTCGTTTCCCCCCACCGTGCCCCATTTTGCCTTCTGTACCACTGTTTCCCCCTCTTTGTGCCTCTTTTCATGCTCTGTGCCACTCGTCTCCCCCCCTTGTGCCCCATTTTTCTTTCTGTACCACTGTTTACCCGCTACTGTGCCCCCTGCGTCCCCGCCCCCTGCCCACTCGCTGCTCCCACCTCCCAGCTGCTCCTCCTTCCCACCTCCCCATATATACCGTGCGCAGCGGGTGCGCCGCTGGTGCACTGAAGGCGTGCCTAAGGCAAGCCCGTCTGCGCCCGTCCGTGCCTGGACCCCGCCCAGCGCCAGAACCCCTGGACCCCGCGAACACCACGACACCAAACTCCACTACGACGCCAGCACCCTCAACGCACTCAACGCCGGCCGAAACCACAACTGCTTCCTCGCTGCCCCGAAACGGACCCACGGACCCTTCTCCTGCCATACCTGCAGCTTCACCTGCGACAGAGCCATGAAACCTCCAAGGACTGGACCCAACCACCTCCGCTGCATACTCCTCAACACCCGCTCCGCACGCAAACACACTGTCGAGCTCTAGGATCTGCTCGACACCTTCACCCCAGACGTGGCCTTCCTGACCGAGACCTGGAGGAATGACTCCTCGGCTTCTGACATCGCCATAGCCATCCCGGTCGGCTACAAGATCACCCGCAGGGATTGTGCCAATGGAATCAGAGGAGGAATAGCCATCGTCCACAAGTTCGTGCGCAAGGTCACCACCCACGCAGATGACACCCTCAACACTGCCGAACACCTCCACTTCCGGATCCACACCGACCCCAAC
The DNA here is from genome assembly GCF_964261635.1 of Lissotriton helveticus. Taxonomy (NCBI): domain Eukaryota; kingdom Metazoa; phylum Chordata; class Amphibia; order Caudata; family Salamandridae; genus Lissotriton; species Lissotriton helveticus. The sequence continues at coordinate 896,311,506 of NC_136072.1, read as the reverse complement.
ACCACCCTCAGAGGAACACTCATCTGCACCCCCCCGGGCTCAGTTCAGCGACTCCATCGCTGACCTCGCCAGCACCCACGCACTCGCCTCCACAGACTACATCCTCCTCGGGGACCTGAACTTCCACCTCGAGAACAACAACGACGCCAACTCTGCCACCCTGATTGATAACCTCGCCAACCTCGGCCTTAGACAACTCGTCAGCGCACCCACCCACGCCGCCAGTCACACGCTGGACCCAGTCTTCTCCACAGGCACCCACGTCACCTTCGACCACACCACCGAACTCCACTGGACCGACCACCGCTGCATTCATTTCACCTTCAAGAAACCAACCATGCACCACCGCACCCAACAGCTGCCTCGCTGCTGCTGGAGCAAAGTCATCGAAGACCAGCTGATCACCACCCTCGCCCAGAACCCACCCACCCACCGACACCACCAACCCAGACACCGCAGCCTGCAACCTCAGACAGTGGATCAACGACTGCGCCAACACCCTCGCCCCGCTCAAGAAACCCTCCAACAGCCACGCCAGCAAGAGAGTCACCTGGTTCACCAACGAGCTCCAGACCTCCAAACGCACATGCCGGAAACTGGAGAAGATATGGTACCACGAACGCACACCGGACAACCACGCAGCCCACAAGGACGCCACCCGAAGACATCACCACCTCATCAGATTAGCCAAGAGATCCTCCTTCAAAGACCGCTTGGATAACAACTCACACGACAGCAAGTAGCTCTTCAGCATCGTAAAGGAACTCTCCAACCCCAGCGCCAACGGCATCCCGCCCTCACAAGAACTGTGTGACTCACTAGTCATCTTCTTCCACCGCAAGATCGCTGACATCCACAACAGCTTCAACACCACGACCACCCCGACTATGCCAGACTCCACCTCCCCAGTGAACACTACCAGTGCCAACCGCCTGAACTCCTGGTCCAACTTCAACGATGACGAGACAAGCAAGGTCATGAACTCTGTCCACTCAGGATCTCCGTCAGACCCGTGCACACACCACGTATTCAACAAAGCAGACGCAGCCATCGCACCCCAACTACGGAAGGTCATCAACATCTCCTTCGAAACAGCGACATTCCCGGAAAGCTGGAAGCACGCCGAAATCAACGCCCTCCTCAAAAAGCCCAAGGCGGACCCCAAGGACCTCAAGAACTTCCGGCCCATCTCCCTGCTCCCGTTCCCGACAAAGGTCATCGGGAAAATCGTCAACATGCAATTGACCCGCCACCTGGAAGACAACAACATCTTGGACCCGTCCCAGTCCGGATTCAGACGGAACCACAGCACAGAGACATCCCTCATTGCCGCCACAGACGACATCAGGCGGCAACTAGACAATGGCGAAACACCAGCCCTCATCCTCCTGGACCTGTCAGCCGCCTTCGACACGGTCTGCCATCGCACTCTAAAGACACGCCTCCTAGATGCCGGAATCCAAGAGAAGGCCCTTGACTGGACCACGTCCTTCCTCTCCGGCAGAACTCAGAGCGTCCGCCTCCCACCCTTCCGATCCGAAGCCACAGACATCATGTGCGGCGTCCCCCAGGACTCATCCCTCAGCCCGACACTGTTCAACGTCTACATGGCCCCCCTCACACAAGTGGCCCGCCATCACAACCTCAACATCATCTCCTATGCCGACGACACCCAGCTCATCCTCTCCCTCACCAAGGACCCACACACCGTCAAAACCAACCTCCACAGGGGAATAAAGGCCGTCACTGATTGGATGAGGAGCAGCCGTCTGAAGCTGAACTCGGACAAGATGGAGGTCCTCATCCTCGGACTCACCCCCTCAGCCTGGGACGACTCCTGGTGGCCGACACCAACACCCACTGACCATGCACGCAACCTAGGATTCATCCTCGACTCCTCCCTCTCCATGTCTAAGCAGGTCAATGCCGTCTCCTCCTCCTGCTACAACACCCTCCGCATGCTCCGCAGGATCTACAAATGGATCCCGACCAAAACAAGAAGAACGGTGATACAGGCCCTCGTCAGCACAAGACTGGACTATGGCAATGCACTCTACGCAGGGATCCCAGCCAAACACCTACAATGACTACAACGCATCCAAAACGCCCCCACCTGACTGATCGTTAACGTCCCCCGCCGCAGCCACATCACCCCCCACCTGAGAGACCTACACTGGCTCCCCGTCGACAAGAGGATCACCTTCAAACTCCTCACCCATGCACACAAAGCACTCCAAAACACCGGACCAGCCTACCTGAACAGCAGACTCAGCTTCTACACCCCCACCCGCCAGCTCCGCTCCGCCAGCCTCGCCCTCGCTGCTGTCCCCCGCATCCAACGAACGACCGCCGGCGGCAGATCCTTCTCCTACCTCGCCGCCAAGACCCGGAACACCCTCCCTACCCACATACAGCAGACCCAAGACCTACTCACCTTCAGAAGACTCCTCAAGTAGCAGCACCCCCCCTCCCCTTAGCGCCTTGAGACCCTCACGGATAAGTAGCGCGCTTTACAAGTACTCTGATTGATTGATTGATTGATTACCCACAATTGGCACATTTTGAAATCTGATTTGGTCATCTGGAATACTCTGCCCGATCACCCTATAATACTTACTGATGCTGCCGCTCTTTAAAGGACACACTAGTACAAAGTAATTTTGAGACTATTCCTTATAATCAAAGAGTGAGTAATATGACTGGATTTTTTCCTTGTTCAAAATGCAAAGCATGCAAAAACAACCCGAAAACTCTAACATACAAGATCCCTGGAATGACAAGCCTTAAAGTCATGAATACATTTTTGACATGCAACACACCCTTTGGTGTTTATTGCCTATCTTGTTCTTGCAATATGCAATATATAGGAAGTACCATCCATCCTACAAACCGCAGAATATTAGAGCATGCACAAGCTATTGAGAGAAATGATCTCTCATATCCCGTTGCCAGACATTTTGCAAGATTTCAGCAAAGCAATAGAAGTCTATTTAATTGTATTATTTGGATCATGTCCCTACGCACGAACGAGGGGGGAACAGGAAACTCAAACTCCACAGTTTAGAATGCAGATTTATAGTACATTTACTAACCAAGGCTCCATTAGGCCCAAACACAGAAGAGGAGTTGACCATACACTTGGGGTAAGACCGTAGGGAACTGAATGTATGACGGCTAGTATGATCATTATTATTTAAAAGGTTTTTTAAGTATCGATAAATCTGCTACTTTTTAATTCATGTGTTAAACATAATGTAACAATAGGCGCTCTTGTAATAAAATAATCAACTTAATGATTAGTATAATATGATTTTGTTTGCCCCTATTGCAGCCTATTTACGACACAATTATATTTAGTAAATTTGAAGATGCCACTAAGTGATTATTATATGCGGTTTTGGTATGAGATTAGCCATTGATCCCAGAAATGTTCTGGTTGAAATTCATATTGTACATAATTATTAAGATTGGTGCAATTGTTGACTAATGAATTCTAGCCCATTCAGGGCATAATTATGGTTATATGCTGGTGCCTGAAATTAGGGCATAATGGATAGTTGCCGATTGCTTGCATATTGTGCATCATGAATTTCAACATTAGGCTACACTGAATATATTAGAGTGGTACAGCTTGCTTTGCACTGTTCATGAACTTTTGCTCATACAGAATATGATATGCTATTAATAATCAAACTTTGCAGGTCCCACATAAATCTGTTTACTTTGATTGTCAAATGAAATCGTTGCACGAATTACGCTGCATTGATATAAAAATGTGGGTCTTTCACCATTCACAAATGGCACTCACAAACTGTGATGTAACATCTACTTTTGATTTCAATGTAAACCCCATATCGGAAATACTACTGTGATGTAATTTAAAAGTGTGGCGGAACATCCGTCTGTGTTCACAGTTGGAAAAAGGCGCTAAGCCGAAACACGTCCTGTTTGGTTTTCTCAGTGAAAAAGTACTGAGTTTCACCCCCAACAGAGTGCGGTCTCTTCACTTGCCTTAGTTTGTGAGGTTTGGAGCTTTGATATAAAGGAGAAGGGAAAGAGAAGGGAAAAGGGGAAAATGACACATGAAAACAGAGGATAAGAAAAGAAAGAAGAGAAGATAAAATAAAATGAAATAAACGAGTGAACAAACCAGAGTTGGGAAACTAATTGGATCCATATATTCAAGACATAGACAGTGCTGGGAACATCTCATACCAGCGACTAGTTCTAAACCCAACTTCCACTTGGCAATGCAAGATGTGCTGTGATCTGCTTCTTTGAAGGGCTTATGGTCAGAATGTATGGTGAATGGGGAACCCCATTGAAAAATATTTAAATGATTTATGGCCCACTAGCACGCTAATGTCTCTTTCTGTACTGCAACGGAGTCAGATTCAGCTTTGGATCTCAACACAAAACCTTTAATTTTCTCCTTATCATCCACCAATAGTGAGAGTGACTCCAAGGCCTCTTTTGCTAGCATCAGTGGTAGGAATGTTTTTTGATGTTAACAACACCTAGTGCTGTGACAATAGTTTGCTTTAGCAAATCAAAAGCCTTTTGGCATTTACTATCCTGTTCAAACTGTATGCCATTTTTTTGAAGGTTGTTTGAATCACTGCTTATGTGTGCAAAGTTTTTTCTGTTACCTATTCTGGCATATATTCTACAAATCTTAGAAAGGACTTACGTTCTTCCTTGTTACTAGGATAGGGAGTCTTTTTACTGCATCTGCAAGACAGACTTTTGGTCTGAAACATTCATTGGATGTAGTATACACACGGTAATCCACAAAGCTGTCAGCTAGTTGACAAATATTCCCATCTTACTGTCAGACAAGCATCTCTCAATTTTCTCAGGACTTAATGTAAGGTTTGATCATGTTCATCTACACTACTCCCATAGTTGTATGTCATCCTATAAATACAATGTGTTGTTCACTCCTTTCCCAATTCGCTGCATGATTGTTAAGCCATTGGGAGATCAATGGCACTAAACAACATGCTTTAACAATTGTGAATAACATTTTGTTGATACATGGTAAGGAATGTTTCTCAACCAAGAAACTATCATTGAGAGTACACTGACCTACACATAGGCATAGTCCCTACATATTGGCTTTAGTGGCAAGAACTATATGAGTTAGACATTCCAAACACTCTACACGTTAGGTGATTTCCATGTTGGTTAATTTAGTAAGTTTCTGTTGAAGTGGACCTCTCATTAGGTGTGGTATAAGTGGTGGTATGATAGTAGGATTAACGTGGGTATACTATATCTAAGGAAGGATTCAAACAAAAAGTCAGTTTGTAGCTGCAGTAAAAAAAGGCGCCCTATCGTAGTAATAAAGAAGAACTTAAATCCTTTTCTCATTTGTGCTAATCTCATTGTCACAGCATCTCAAAAACTGAATTTATTTAGTTACTTTTGCCTAAATTGTGGCTTTTTTCTGCATTGCGTAGAGGGATTATGCATGCAGTGAACACGCTGACATTGAGGAATACATGTTCTTAAAAATATAAGGGAGCATTTTGAGGTTTACAGATACTTAACATCCATCAGAAATCAACAGATGTCCCACTCTACCACCTTCACCGTTGCCCTTAGACTTTAGAAGTGAGTGAACTGTGGCAGAGCCTCAGCAGGTACTCCACTGTTAGAAATTCTTTGGCAGCAAATGATCTGCCACAGAGCTGTTACCTTTAAGGTGTCAGAAGACCTACCATAGTTAAGGTAATCCTTCAGATTTCTTTATTCCCTATTCGTAACCACCATGTAGACTGTGCCTGTGACAAATAGGGCCAAAAACAATAACTCACCACATACCAGCAGAAAATGTCCCACACAATAGGGTCATTACTTTTCTTGATTTTCAGAAACAAACCCCTGCTTTTGGGATTTATGTCAAATAATAAAAAGGAGCTATCTAGCTTCCATTGATTTGATTTGATTTGTAGGTTTGTAGAGCGTATTGCTACCTAAGGGCTTCCCCGCACTGATGAGTGCTGTAGTGAGAGCGGAGCCCATTAGTGCCTTAGGGGAAACAACCAGGTCTTGAGGTTTTTCCTAAAGACGAGTTAATTTTGCAATGCTCTCAGGTCAGGTGGGAGCTCATTCCACAGTTTCAGTACCAGGTGTGCAAAGGATCTTCCTCCCTATCTTGATCTTTTGATTCTGGTTGTGCGGAGAAGGTGTAGATGGGAGGAACTTAGTAGCCTGGTGGGGGCATGGGTGGATACCATATTTCTGAGTTTTTCATTGCCTTTATTATTTATGGCCCTGTGTGTAATGCATAGGGCTTTGAACTTGACTCTAGCCGCAATTGGCAGCCAATGGAGCTGATTGAGCGATTCTCTTACAGAGACATAGATAGGGAGTTTGAGCAGGAGCCTTACACATATTTTGGTGAGCCCAGGTAAAGAGGGTTGCCATAGTCCAGGTGCGAGACTATAAGGGACTGCATGACGGTTTTTCTTAACTGCTCTGGAATGAGTGGCAGTATCTTTCTGAGCATTCTTAAAAGCCCAGAGCAGATTCCAGACAGTTTGTTTGCTTGGTAGTTCATTATAAGGGTACTATCCATCCAGATACCTAGATGTTTTATAACAGGTTTGGGGTCAGGTGGATTACCCATACAGGTTGGGCAACTATTCAGTGGTCTGGGTATGGCCATGTTACCTAATATCATTAGTTCTGCTTTCTCTCCGTTTAGTTTTAGGCAACAGTTCGAAATCCAATGGGACAAGTTGTTCAAGCTGGGAACCAGTTGTTGGTTTCCTTGGTTGGGGCCATTAGACAGAGAGATCAACTGGGTGTCATCTGCGTTAGACACAACCGAAATGCCAAACTCCTGCACGATAGTGGCAAGCTGTCGCAGATATATATTAAATAGTGTAGGTCTGAGGGACGAACCCTGTGGCACCCCACATTTAATTGGCAGGCGGTCAGAGAAGCAGTCTTTTTCCATCACTTGGTAGGATCGGTCTTCCAAAAAAGAGATAAGCCAGTCCATCGCTTTATCATGGATTCCTATTTCCCTTCGTCTATCTATTAAGATGGCATGATTATTGATATAAAATGCAGCACTGAGATCGAGCAAACTAATGGTGGCAGACCCTCCATTATCTAATAGGGCTTAGACATCCTCACTACCAGGAGAGCTGCTTCAGAGCTGTGGTAAGCACGAAGGCCCATCTGCGTTGGGTGGAGAAGTTTATTCTCCTCCAGATAGTTGACTAATGTTCGATTCACATGTTTCTCCAGGAGTTTGTCGAGAAGAGGAAGTAGTGAGATGGGTCGCAGATTACCAAGTATATCTGGATCAAGATGGGGGGTTTTCAAAATCGGGCTGATTACGGCATGCTTCCAATGTATTGGAACCAGGCTGGAATCTAGTTATTTAACAAGTAGCAACATTAGTGGGGAAAGTATAACCTCTATCACCATGAAAAGGGCATGAGCGAGTGCTCGATCCAACGGCGATCCAGATTTAGTGGACCATATTAGGTTGAGGATAGCTTCTTCCTTGAGCTTGGGGAATTGTGTTAGAGTTTGGGTTGAGGCTGGTTCACTGACCTTATTTAATCCCTTGTGTGTCGGTTCAGTGATGTCCTGAAAAAGATAAAGATATCTGTCACTTTCTTGTGAAAAAAGATGCTATTTTTTTGAATCTTTCTTTAGTGGCCTGAGGAAACCCATTACGTTTGTGAGGGGTGGTCAAGGTTTTGACCACTCTGAAGAGTTCTTTTGGGGAGTTTAGTGCCTGAGTGAGTTTATCCACATAACATTTAGCTGCCTTTTTTAATTCATTGTGATAGGATCTTATTAAGGGTTTGTAGTTTCCTTTAAGGTCTGGGTCGTACTGCTTTCTCCATTCCCTTTCCCATCTCTTATGTTATTTTTTCAATGCGGTAAGATGGTTGTTGTAGCATAGGGCTTTCTTAGTATGAGATTTTTGATTAGGTATTTTTTTCAGAGGCGCAAATGCGTCCAGAGACTGACCAATCCAGTTTTCCCATTGCTGGTAGTCCTCCACTAAGCTGCCTAAGAGATTAGGGATTGTGTTCTGACATTGTGTTCTGACATTGCAGCCAGCAGCATTATATTTTCAGAAAACTTATTCCTGCTGTGATGGTGGGAGCATCTTTAGTAAAAAAAAAAACTATTGAAGTGATGGAGATCTCTAGGAATGGTAGGCGGTTATTTGTTGGGCTAACAGAGATGGAGTCTCTGCCACCTGTCTGCAAGAGTCCAAGGGCTAAATGTACGACCACATGATGTTGGGACTCGCAATTTGCGGAAAATAGAGTCGCATTTTGCTAAACGCAAATATCAATCTACGTATTCAACTGTTCCCCAATTTGCAACTCACATCGCAATTTAGCGAGGAGGCAAATTGCGACTCAGTAAGCGCACACCGATAGCGTGTGCGGAGGAACAGACAGTTTAGCATGTGCAAATAGCGCACGTGGCTGAAAAAGGCATTTTGCATGCGCAAATAGCGACTGCAAATAAATAATGAAAAAAAACATTTCCTGGGAGAGCAGAAGAACCCCAAACCAGGAAGTGGTGTTCCTGGAGAATCCTGAATAAAATTAACATCACATTGCATGGTGCAGCAGCATAGTCCAACACTGCAAGCGAGGCCAAGCAAAGAAAAGCAAGATGTCCAGCAAGTCCAGTGAGAAGGCAGGGAAGGAGAGGTTGCGCAAACTCAAATTCTCTGAGAAGGAACTGGACATATTATCTGAAGAATGCTGCAACAACAACAAGCAGCTGTTTGAGAGGTCATCACATCCCGTCCCAGAATCAGAGAAAAGGCGAATCTGGTGAGATAATCAGCTGCGCATAAATGTCCTTTGTGTGGCTGTCCGGTCCCTGGACGACATAAAGAAAAGGTGGTACAACCTGCACTCCAGGGCCAAGGAGAGGGTGGCAGCATGGCTGTGTGAAGCACAAAGAACAGAAGGAGGCCCATCCACTGTTCCGGAAGCTTCAGGAGCAGTGGCAAAGGTGGAAAGTGCCCTTGAGAGAGAGGCAGTAGTGGGATTTGGTACCCTCGACACATCTCAACCTCCACCACCACCTGTTAAGTGTGAAATATGTGCCATATTAGTATGTCAAACAAAAGCCTGCTCCCCACATGTATGCCAAAGACCCAACTGCATCTACATGCTCCATCTGCATGATCCAAAAGTCACAGTTGGTGCATTATTGGAAATGTAGTATGTGACATAAACAGTGCAGTTAGGGACTGACATGAGTTTTGAACATAGTACCACCACCCAGATAGCGACTCAGAATACTGGGATACGAAAGGTGAAAGTGAGGCAACTGCAGAGGGTACGATACAACACTGATGCCTATCTGCTCTTGTACGCGTGATTTGACTTGATGACTGAAAAATAACGCTGAGTGATTTATGTAGGCGTCATTTGCACTGCTTTTAAAACTGATTACTTGTTTTAAAATTCCTCTACTTTTTAGGTCTCGTCTTTTCCATTCTGAAGGAATGGGAAATGGCGAGAATTCAAGTGCTCAAAATCCTCGTGAAACCACCGCTTTTTTCGTGCGGTTTTCTTCGAGTTCACGTGGCCACAGGCACGCGCTTTTGGCCCATAAACTTTCATGGCCATCTGTTCCCCAATGTCCCTCCCACCCTTCCTTTGATCTTGCAGGCTAATGGCCCTCCCCCCTCCCCAGCACAGAGCGCGCATCGCGGCCGCACAGCACATCAAAGGGCTTCTCCCAGCGTGTGCTGTGCGGCTTCTCCTCCCCTAATTATTCATGGCTGGCTGGTGGCCGGCCGCTCTTGTTAGGTATCCTTAGCTTTTACTGTGACAGTTTTTTCATCACTTCTTCCCTCGTGCTCTAATGGCTTTCTTTTTTTTATTATTCACTCTGTGTTTTGCTTTTATCTTTTCTCGCTATTTGTCTTATATTACCTTTTCTCACTATTTGTCTTATATTTCTTTTTCTTTCTTTTCAACGCCTTATTAACTCTACTTTGCTCGCACTGTCTCTTGCTTTTTTTTATCTCACACAGAACAAGGCAACATTGGCTGTTACTTTTTTCGCATCACTTCTTCCCTCTCTCTCTCCCCCATTCTCTTTCTCTCTCTCTCTCTCACCCTCTCCCCCTCTCTAATTCTCTCTCTCCTTCATTCTCTCTTCCCCCTTCATTCTCTCTTTCGCTTTCTCCTTCCTTCATTCACTCTCTCTCCCCTTCTCTCTCTCTCTCTCTCTCTCTCTCTCTCTCCCCTTCATTCTCTCTCCTCTAGCTCTCTCTTCTCTCTCACTCACTCTCCCACTTGAGCTCCATCTGCCATTCCTTCTTCCATTCTTTCTCTCTCATATTCGCTCCTCCTCTCTCCTCCTCTTTGGCCTGCAGGTTGTAAAAATCTACACAGTAGACAAGGAGCCTCTCGAGCGGTCTCATTAGAGTGCTGTGTAGTCATAACATAGAACTTAAAGTGTATGTCTTTTGCTCAAATCGCTAAACTATTATTCACGCTTTTCCAAGACTATCTATTGTCACACATTATTTGTTACATGGATGCATTTTAAGACAGCGGCATTAGTTATTCCCTTGTGCACTGCGGTCTCCTGAAACAAGCAGCTGTGACAGTTTTCTCATCACTTTTTCCCTCGTGCTCAGGTCCCAAAGGCGAGACCTATTGGCTATGCCAATGCTTGTTAAAATACTGTATTTCCTCACCTGTTTTCACTCTAAGGACAACTCTCCCCGGTCCACCGCGAGATCTCTCGTTTCAGTGGCGGGAGACTTGGCCCAGAGCACTACCAGTGGAGCGTGAGTTTGCGTTCTAGTGCTCAACTCCCCTCCTCATAAAATACAGATCCCAGTCCAAGTGTGCAGCGCAAGCGCGCAGCTGGTGCTCCGTCGGTACGCCAAAGGCAAGCTCGTCTGCCTCCGTCGCCGCCCGAATGGGACCAGGGGCCAGAACCCCTGCCCCCTGGACACATTGCTGGCATAAATATACCAGTATTCAGCTGAAAGCCCTGAATAGGCCTCTGGAGCCACAATGCACGCGTTCAATCTCGATCCAGAACTCCATAAATAGATGCCTTCAGTGCCAGTTCGAGATTCCCTCACCCATGGTCCCTTCTCCCTGCCGCAAGATAACATACAAACTCTTCCTGCTCAACTGCTGATCCCTTCCCAAACACACAAGCGAAATTTCCATCCTTTTAAATGACGAGGCCCCTGAAGTTTTATTTTGACAGAAACTTGGCTTAATAATAGCTCTGATCCGGACATAATCCAAACCTTACCACCTGGCTATTCAATCCAGAGAGTGGACAGAAGGACAGGAAAGGTGGCTGAATTGCCATCATATATAAGGACCACCTAACCTGCCGCCTAATGGACAGCCTGCTATCAGACTATGAGAACACCCACTTTGTGATCACTTTCACCCCCTCCCTCACACTTTCTGGTATCCTCATTTATCGCCCTTCTGGAGCAACAGGACAGTTCGTGAAAACGCTGTTAGAAACACCAGAGATCCTTGCTAGTCACGCGTCCAATTTTACCCTTTCGGGGTATTTTAACCTTTATTTTAATGACTCTACAGCTGGACTTACCACAAGACTAGCCCAGGACCTAGCAACTTACCGACTTCACCAAAAGGTTTCACTCCCCACTCATGAAAAAGGCTCTCTCCTGGACCCCATCATTTCCAACCTAGAAAATCTGGTAGGAAATAAACCCATCCCCCTTCCATGGTCAGACCATTTCTTAATACCTTTTCTCTGGACACACCCCCAAAAAACCCCACACCCCCCTCCGCTGCATTCACTAATCCGACACGGGTCCAAACTTCCCGTGGAGAGATGGACATCTGAACTGAATAAATCTCAACTTAGCGCCGCCACGAACCCTGTGATCAACAACAAGACTTTTATTAACTGGATTGAGGTGTCTCTCAACCAGGTGCTCCTTTCAGTCTCGTTTCAGAAGAAAGCGGGCCCCACCCGCTCCCAATGGTATACCCCCAAACTCTAAGGCAACAGTGCAAAAAAGCAGAGAGAAGATGGAGGAGAGACTTCGCTCCCACAAAAAAGCTACACTATAGGACATCCATACGTCACTATAAACCAGAAATTAAAGCAGCCCAGACCTCCTTCTATGAAGGAAAAATCTTAGCAGCAAGTAATTCTCCCAGATAAATTTTCCATATTGCTACTAAATTAAAGAAGAATCCTGGTCCCTTGGCACACCCAGACACCTTCAGACACCATTGCAATGAATTGGCCAACTTTTTTCTCCACTAAAATCCAGAACATCCTCAAACACTTGCCTCAAGAACACACGAACATGACAAGCATAAACACATATGACAGTTTACAAGCGGACAAACCGGAATTGAGACCTTTCCCATCTCTTACGCAGGAATGCTTCCTCTCCTCACTGTCATTATTAAAAAGTGGCTCCCCCTCAGATCCCGCACCCCCCAATATCCTAGCATTAGTCAGACCTACCATTGCCCCCATGGCCACTCAACTAATTAATACCTCTTTCACTTCTGGCACGGTACCCCCCGAGTGGAAAAGGGCAATGGTCCCCGCACTGCTAACACAACCTAACCTAGATCCCATGGATCTAGGCAACTACCGACCCATTTCACTCTTGCCGGGCATCAGCAAAATAGCAGAGGAATACGCCAACCACGCACTGTCGGCCTTTCTTGAAACTAGTGGCGCCCTACACACCTCTCAAACTGCCATACTATCAGTGGTGGAGGAAACCAGAAAAATTCTGGGCGCAGGAGGTACAGCCGCAATCATCCTACTTGACCTAAGTGCGGCAATCAACACGGTTAACCAACATGTCCTGATCCACCGCCTTAGGAGGGCAGGAGTGTCCGGAACAGCGTTAAAATGGCTGCAGTCCTTCTTAGAAGGACGATCTTTCCAGGTCTTCCAAGGCAACCTCACTCCTCGAACCATGCCATTAGGGTGCGGAGTCCCATAGGGCTCCTCGCTGAGCCCCACCCTTTTTAACGCCTATATGGCTCCACTGGCAGAAATAGTATCTCCATTTGGAATACACGTGGTGACCTACGTGGACAACACTCAACTGGTCATAGCGCTGAGCCACCCCTGCCAACAAGTTAAGGGCCTCCTACTCTGCCTTGAGGAAGTAGTAAAGTGGGTGAGTCTCTGCCACCTGAAACTCAATGAGGAGAAGACAGAACTTATGATTCTGGGTGACCATCCGAGCCCCTGTCTAAATACGCTCTGGCCAGCTTCGATGGGATCACTGCTCTCCCCCAAATAAAAAGCCTAGGAATATGGCTAGACAAGAACCACACCTTCAAAACCCAGACAAGAAAGACGGCTGCCGCGTGCTATGGTCTTCTCAGAATTATTCGTAAGGTCCTCCCAGGCCCTCATCCTGTCCAGACTGGACTATGGAAATGCCCTCTACTTAGGTCCCCCTAAAGAGGTCATTTCAAAACTACAGGTCATACAAAATTGTGCTGCAAGGCTGCTCACTGATACCGCCACCCGCTGATACCACCACCCGCTGCTCAGCAAGACCACCCCTACGCTCGCTCCACTGGCTCCAAGTACAGCAGAGAGTAAATTTCGAAGCCCTTTGCATAGCACACAAGTCCATCAATGATCATGGGCCACCAATCAACAGGACCATGATTCGTCCGTACAGAGCAAACAGGGCACTCCGTTCAAATGAACTCCATCTAGCATCGACTCCCAGGACAAAGAAGGCCAGAAGCGGTGGCAGGCTCTTCTCACTCAACACCTCCAAACTATGGAATGCCCTCCCACTACATCTTCGGAGTGAACCTAATCACCTGAAATTCTGTAAACAACTGAAGACGTGGCTGTTTATTTAGAGCCCTCCCTTCTCTCCCCTCGTATCAATGCAGCGCTGGGATGCCTCCGGGTAGCCATGCTCGATGCAAATAACAATAACAATAACAGAACATTTTCTTTATTTCCCCTTTTGTAACATAGATACACCTCTGGGAGAAGAGCCATGGGGAGATGTGATTGATGCACAGCAGGAGCAGGTCCAAATGGAGGAAGGACAGGATGAGTCAAGTTGTTTACATGTCCCTGGAAGTGCTGCACAGAGTTCATCGCAGACTTCAACGCAGGACACACCAGTAACACAACAGCAAGCACCATACATTCGCACTCTGGGCACAAGGGTCCGGGTTCAGCGTCCGACACAGCAGTCAGGAAGGCAGCTTTAAGCTGTGATGCACACTCCCACCCACACCAGAGCAGGCACTCAGTTGGCGTTTGGTGGCCTGGAGCAAGCCATGTTGAAGGTTCAGCACCTGCAACAAAAAGAGATAAGGCTTATCAGTTCAAAGCTGAGCCAGGGATTTCTTAACATCACCCAACAAATGGCTGATAACCAGGCCCGCATTAAGAGGAAATGTGATGCCCTTACAGGGGCTGTTGGCCAGCTGTGCACAGAGTTGAAAGAGGAGAGAATGCAGCACAGAAAAACGGAGCACAGCAGGACACACACAATGTACTCAATGACCAGAGCAATTGGTAGGCTGGCAACGGCAACAACGCAACACACCAAGCGCACCCTGGCTCTGCAGATCAAAATGGGGCACTACAGTGGTGACGTTGTAAGGGGGGTGCAACAAATTACAGCTGCAGTTGAGGCAATCCAGACAAACATGGTTGCTACTGGAGGAGCCACAGAGACAGCTGACAGCGAGATGTCCAGCCGCAGCAGTGTCTCTACTGCAGATACACCTATGGAGCGATGAAGCAGCAGTCAGCAGCCAATAATCCCATGTGCCAGATCCCCACATGCTGGACATAGAGGCAAAAAATGATTTTTTGGCGCCTCTGTGTTTTTTTTGGGTGGTGCGGTACCCACATGACATTTCTACTTTCATTTGGGTATGTCGATTGAGATGGACAGGTTGTCCAGCATTGTCCCTTGACATACCCTTCAAATAAAGGGACATTTAAATTGTCAGAATCACATTCTGTGGTGTCATTTGTTGTGTGTAGACTGTGAATGGTAATGGTGTACCTCAAAAAATAATGTCTGGCTATGTGGTCCCTGCACCTTCTTCCCTCTGCTGCTGAGCTTCCCTTGCTTGGCTGTTGGGCTGGTGGGTTAGGGTCTTCATCTTTTGAGTCTGAATCAGACACCTCCATGGTCAAGCCATGCCTGCAGGCAATGTTGTGGAGTATGGCACAGGTTGCCACAATTTTGCAGACTGTCTCAGGCGCATACTGCAAGGCCCCACCACTCTTGTGAAAACACTGGAATTGTGATTTTAGGATGCCAAATGTGCGCTCGATGACTGAACTGGTGCATATATGTGGCTTGTTGTACCGCCTTTCAGGTGCATTAGTGGGAGACAGGTACGGTGTGAGGATCCATGGATGCAGGGCATACGCAATGTCACCTGGAGGGAATATGGAGACAACATGCTGTCAGACATCATAGTGCAATTGCATTTCACTGTGGACATGAGAATTCAGTACCTAGTAGGTATCCTTTATCAAAGTCACCTCTCTCTAATTTCTTGTATATGCCACTGTGTCTAAAGATGTATGAGTCATGGGTGCTTCCAGGATCAGTTCAGTTCAGTTTGTCTTTATTTCGAATAAAAGAAATTCATAAAAGACGACATACAAACCATTCGCAATAAAAAGGTTCCACTAGCGGATCCCCAGTACAAATAAGATAATTACAACATGCACATAGATTAATACCGCTGGTAATCCATAAAATACACAACAAACAGGATACAGAAAGTGCATATGGTTAGAACAATCAATTTAAAAGCATATTCAATCTCTTAGCTCGAATCAACCAGGACCAACCCAAGAATTTGGCAACACAAACCACAACCGTTTCTGATCTGATTTCTTGTAATTTAGTGAGTGCATCTCGATGACCGCTACAATCCAGGGTTGCACATATGGGTTTTAGCCACTTATTACGAGGGGATCGATAGGCAGGACAACCAAAGAATAGGTGACCAACACTTTCTTCCTGGTCAGGACACCA
Organism: Lissotriton helveticus; assembly: GCF_964261635.1. Lineage (NCBI taxonomy): Eukaryota > Metazoa > Chordata > Amphibia > Caudata > Salamandridae > Lissotriton > Lissotriton helveticus. The sequence goes on along the minus strand of NC_136072.1, from coordinate 896,295,464 downwards.
GAAACATTTGCTTCCTGCTTTCGTTACCCACTTCGCTGTAAAGGAATTGACTGGCAAGGTACCTGTACGGAACTGGTGGTACAGTTTGCGGTCTAATACCTTGGAGATCAAATCCCAATACTGCTCAAGAGAAGGAATGACTTTATGCATCAAGAATAAACCAGTTAAATTTGCATCCGAAGATTGGATTACTAAAATAGATCTTTTCCAGGCCCAAAAAAGGGCCTTAAACTCAGGTTTTGATGGAAAGATACACCCCCCTGGGTTAGACCATAGCTCTGGTAGGCCCATCATATGCAGAATGTTTTTGACTTCCCTGAGCCATGGTATCTTTAGTGCGCCCCACAATGATTTTACCTCATCAAGCTCACGGGAGAAAAGACTAAGCTCTGGGGTTGTCCAGAGACGACGCCATAGTGCCACTAGGCGATACTGTGCCAGCTCAGTGATAGGTCTGCAACCAAGATCTAGCAACAGGGGTTTTATAGGTGCAGACTGCGGGAGACCTACCAGATTCCGTAGGAATCTATTCTGCGCAATGGCCAAGCATGATAAGTCCTTGTAACCCCAGACATCAGCTCCATATAGGGTTGCAGCGATGACTTTGGCATCATAGATTTTTAGGGCGGGGGTGATGCGTTTTGTGAAAGATTTCTTTTGTTCTTGGACCAAACAACCGGCCAGGCGATTAAATTTAAGTTTAGTTGTCTCCAGTTGGGGATTCCAATTGAGTTGATGGTCAAGAGTCACACCTAAATAAGTCATGACCTTAACCTGCTCAATTAAAACGCCGTTTAGTCTAACAGAACAATTGGGGGGGGTTTTCTTGCAAAAAACCATAAATTTAGTTTTCTCAACGTTAATCTGCAAGTCATTTGTTTTACAGAACTCTGAAAATCTATTCAGGGCTACCTGTAACCCACCCCTAGTTTTCGAGAGGAGAAGGGTGTCGTCCGCGAAGATTAACATGGGATATTTAAGGCCGCCCAGGGTGGGTGCGTCCGACTGTGTGTTGTTAAAATATTGGACCACCTGATTTATAAACAGAAGGAACAAGGTGGGTGCCAGGACACAGCCTTGGCGTACCCCTCGTTGAACAGGGAAGCTTTTGGTCACCTGACCCTGACTCCCCCACCTTACCTGGGCGAAATTATCCTCATGTAAACGCTGGACTAGACTTAACAACTCTAATGGAAGGCCCAATTGTCTAAGAGCCTCCCATAGTTTCTTCCTTGGGACTAAATCAAAAGCCGACTTAAGGTCGACAAATGCGGCGTATAAAACCCCACCACCCAAAAGAACCACCTTCCAAAAGAGCAAAGAAAAACGGAACACCTGATCTATGGTGCTGGTACCAGATCTAAACCCTGCCTGCATAGGGGAAAGTATGTTGTTCGAATCGATCCAGCCCTGGATTCTTAGTAAAACCATCCTTGATACTATTTTCTGGATCGAGTCGATCAGGCTAATAGGCCGATAATTATTTGGGATGGAGCGGTCTCCTTTTTTATATACTGGCAGAATTTCCGCCCCTTTCCAGGATTTAGGGATCTCAGCCCCAGCAGCAATGTTATTAGCCAGTTGCGTAATATAGGGGACCCATAGGTCAAGGTTAAGTTTAAAAAGGTCGGCTGGTATAGCATCTAAACCAGGGGCTTTACCAGACTTGACGGACTCAAGAGCGTGAACGGTATCAAATTCTAAAAACATAAGTCCGGCCCCCAATTGTAGTTGGGTGGTCTGTGGTGCCATTACAGTAGATAGGTCCAGTGCTACACTTGAGTCTTTGAATTGGGCCGAGAAAAATTCCACCCATGACTGGGCTGAGACATGGTTCTCCGGAGCTTGGGGAGCTGAGTCCCTGCCCCGTCTAACAATCAACCAAAATTCAGTTTGGTTAGAGGATTCACATGCTCTGAGGAGGTCAAGCCAGTAAGAATCGTCCCAGTCCCGCTTGGCATCCCAAAGAGTATGCTTGTAGCGCTGCCTGGCTATCCTGATATCATCAGTATTCCGGCCTTTAACAGCAACTATTAAGTTGCTGTGGGCGTCTCTACAACTTTTATTATACCATTTTTTGTGCGCCTTTACAATGCCAGACTTTAAGGGTTTGGTAAGAAGGTTTTTAAGGCCCAAAAAACACTCCTCATGGAGAACGGTGATTGTAGAATCAATGTTACCAGGGGGGGATATTGATGACATCCTACTCCACACATTGAGAACCAGCTCCTCAATCTTACGAATAAGCACTGGATCATCTAAAACCTTGGACCATTTAACTCGCCGCCTATTGTCGCACAGAACTACATCAGACGTTAGATAGTTGGTTCCCATAAGGGGGGCTCCCATACCGGAGACCAAAATCTCCAAAGAAAGAGGATTATGGTCGCTCTCTGGTCTGGACTCCACCACCATATCTTTCACACATGACCATGATTCAATATTAATCAATATATAATCGATACGGCTGTAGCTCAGACCGTTATCAAAGGTTGCTGCCCCTGAGCTATCAGAACGTGTGCGCCCATTTACTGCCCGAAGGCCCCACTCCAGACAGAAACCCAACCAGTGTAAGGCTGCCTCGGTGCCCCTGACTCCCTTGATAATAGATAGCGGGGGGATATTCCAGGCAGTATCCTCTTCAGATTCCACATCCTCTGCCAAGGTAAGGATGGGCTCGAAAGATGTATTCATATCACCCGCTATTATAACTAGCTGATCAGTTTTAGAATTCTTAAGAAATTGATCAAGGTCGTTCAGGACAGTTTGTTTCCTCCCACCCGGACAGCCACGGGCATAAACATCAATTAGGAGAAAAGCCTTTGTATTGGCTTTGCTCAGGGTAATACCTAAGAGGTCGTCATTCTCTACCAGGATTTCCTTTGCGTGAAAACCCAAATTGTTTTTAATCCAAATGGTTAGGCCACCAGAGGCCCTACCCTTGGGGCCCTGAATAGCAGGTTTAGTAAAGTTTAGATAACCCAGTCTAAAAAGGGGGACAGTTGACCATGTTTCCTGGAAAACAACGATATCATAGGAGTCAATAAAATCAACCCAATCGTCGTTGTCCAGGCGTCCCCGTAACCCTGCGATGTTCCAGGAGACCACTCTTAAGGGGTTATCCGTGCCGTTGGCAAGAGCAGAAGATGTCATTTCCAAGCCCATTTCCCCTTTCCTGATCTTAACTGGGATATTATCTGAATCTGAAACTGTACCTATGCTTTTAAGAGAGGTTAAACCATTTGTGGGTGTTGTCAATGATGTAGGTAGAGCAATCCCCCGTGGATAAGGGGATTCCACAGTAGACATTACATCAACGGACCCCCCAAGTCAATCGACCTCCTCCAAACACCCAAACATATTGGAGGTAGGTGCCCCTTGCCACCAATTGTGCTGGCTATAACCATCAACCCTACGGGTGGTCCATCTAGCATTCTGGACAGTTGACCATAAACCCTCCTTCGCTGGAAGCTGCCTTGGGGGATAGAAGAAAGTGAGAGGTCTCACTACTATTGTTGCATTAGCTTCATGGGAGGGCCATGCACAAAGGTGCTGGGCTGTGTGGGGGTCTGCAAAGGATACCACTATGCAGTCACCAGTTATGGACTTGTGTGTTGGGCCTATCCAAGGCACTCTACGTACCATTAAAACACTACTTCTTTGGTGGTCGGGGAGCTGTTTATTTGAATTAAGCCAATGGATGACTTTGTTTTTCAGGGAGTGATGGTTCTCCTGGGATTGCAGACCCAATTCAGGGACACCAGCTAATATAATAACTTAAGGGCCAGCTTCCGGTGGAAGGTCAATAAACCCGCCACGAAAATTGGGACGACTAGCCGGCCGGTGAGAGTTGTTCACAAAGTCTGGCCTTTTAGCGTAGTGTGGTGTGGTACGTGGATTAGGTTTCTGTTTGGGGTTGGCTAAACTTTGCAAAGGAAAAGAGCTTTGTACAGCAGAACTAGGAGTGGATACAACATGGTTTGCAACAGTTGTTCGGGGCTTTGGTATGGGTTTGGGTATTGGCGGAACTGCTGAAATATTTTGGGGTATTTGTGGGGATAGACGCATAGGTTCTAATGCCTGGGTCTGTGGGATTGGAACGGTTTCACGTGGGAGTTTTGCTTCCATTTCCTTTAGGCTGAGACTAGCCAGGGTGACTATGGTTCTATCCATTTCTAGCAAGTTGTTCTCTATACGAGACAGCCTAAGTTCCAAGGGGGTGAGTAATTGTTTTAGTGTACCCCAGACTATTTGAAGGAATTCTTCATCACCCCCCCCTGTCTTTCTCAGATCCACTCAACCGACCCTCAGATTCATTCACACTGTTCGGGGCGGAGAAGGCATCCAAGGAGTGGTCTTCCACTGGACTATGTGAACCAAGGACATCTTCCCCACCCAAGGAACAGGAATTAGTTTTAAAATTTTCGTCCTTCATCCCATTGGAAGCCAATGCCCTTCTGCTGTTAAAAAACTGTGCTCTAGCCATTTTTGCTTTTTTCCGTGCGTAGATGGACCTAGCAAGGCATTTCTTTTTATAGGTGGCAGCTTTCTTAACCCTGCTTGGTGTCGGGGGTAGGTTACTTTTGGGAGGGAAGCTGGTGCCTGTCACGCAGGTAGGTGGAGCAAGAACCTGGTTGAATTTCACAGGAGTAGGTAAAGAATTAAGGGGAGACTTTGGAGACATTGGGGATGCAGTTGTAGGGGCAGGATGGATAGCTGCCGTTGTTAACAGAGGACGGGGACCTGATATTTGCTCGGGGGTTCGGGCAGAAGCAATTTTCCCCAGGGATGATTTTTTTGTGCTGGCTAGGTGCACAGATAGCCTTCGTGCCGCTTCAAGATCCAGAGAGACCCTGTGCTGCATTTTACTAATTTCCTCATCAATAGCCAAGTTAGTTTTGATGAGAAAATCATCCAGAGTTCTGTTCGAATTATTCGCAGCCATAAGGGTTTTGCTGCGGCTACCCCGTGAGCATATTGTAGAGAATATAAAATAACTATAAATACAAACACAGTTAAAAAAAAAAAAAAAAAAAATGTGCAATGTACCAGACAGGGGGGGGTGGCCCAGCCCAGCCCTCTTAGTCCTCGAACGGCCCGCTCTTAGCCCGGTCTTTGCCCCGGGCTGCGTCCCGCGCTGCGGGAGAACAAGTACTGTTTATAGTAGTTTAGAAAGGGCGGGGGGGTGGAGCTGCAGGGAGAGCGGACCGGCAGCTGGGCGCGGTCTCGCAGGGACACCTGGATCTGGTAGTCCCTGCACGCTCGCAGCCCTGCAGCGTTGCTATCCCCAAGGCCAAAACAGGGGTTCCCCCACAGGAGACAGACGGCGTTGGTGAAGGTCCCTCGGCGAGGCGGCTCCCGCGGAGCGGGTGCGGCGAGATTCCCAAGTCCACAGTCCACAGGTCACAAGGTGAGCGCAGAACGAGCAATGCGCTTTTCAGCAAACAAAGTATCCCACTGGCAGGGGCTAATCCAGATGGTTATAATGACCCTCTGATGGGCGGGGGGTGGAGCTGCAGGGAGAGCGGACCGGAAGCTGGGCGCGGTCTCGCAGGGACACCTGGATCTGGTAGTCCCTGCACGCTCGCAGCCCTGCAGCGTTGCTATCCCCAAGGCCAAAACAGGGGTTCCCCCACAGGAGACAGACGGCGTTGGTGAAGGTCCCTCGGCGAGGCGGCACCCGCGGAGCGGGTGCGGCGAGATTCCCAAGTCCACAGTCCACAGGTCACAAGGTGAGCGCAGAACGAGCAATGCGCTTTTCAGCAAACAAAGTATCCCACTGGCAGGGGCTAATCCAGATGGTTATAATGACCCTCTGATGGGCGGGGGGTGAAGCTGCAGGGAGAGCGGACCGGAAGCTGGGCGCGGTCTCGCAGGGACACCTGGATCTGGTAGTCCCTGCACGCTCGCAGCCCTGCAGCGTTGCTATCCCCAAGGCCAAAACAGGGGTTCCCCCACAGGAGACAGACGGCGTTGGTGAAGGTCCCTCGGCGAGGCGGCACCCGCGGAGCGGGTGCGGCGAGATTCCCAAGTCCACAGGTCACAAGGTGAGCGCAGAACGAGCAATGCGCTTTTCAGCAAACAAAGTATCCCCAGGATATTTTGCAACAATGTCTGTGATGATGTTATTTGTGTCACAGATAACTTGGATGTTGAGGGAATGTGTGCTTTTCCTACTATGGAATATGTATTCTATGCGTGAGGAGGGACATAAGGGCACATGTGTCCCATCTATGCACCCTATAACCTGTGGAAACCTTGGTAGTCTATAAAACAAAAATGTTTTTCTAGTTCCACATCATTTCTGGGCCGGTAGATGTGTTGATAGTGTAGCATAGCATCTAGGAAATTGTGTAAGAAACGTGAAAGCGCACTCTGCCACAAACCTCCGGCCACTGTAATGATGTCTTGGTAGCTACCAGTGACCAATAGGTGGAGGGAGCACAACACCTGCACATGTGTGGTGATTGCCTTGCTGCGCAGGGTTCTGGTTTCCAATGTGGCTTCAAGGTGTCTATGAGATCTAGGATGACAGTGCTACTCAGCCTGTACTGGTCATATATCTATTCCTCTGTCTGACTCTGAAAATCCTCTCCTGTCTCCACCTTCTCTGCTGAGCAGCCGGTATCCGCATCCTCCTCGCTATCACATACAGGGAAGTCATTGTGGAAAGATCTGAGATACATTCTGAGCCTCTTTTTATAGGTTGGGCCAGTTTACTATCTGGTTCTGATTAGTGATAAATTGCATGCGCAAATGGGCCAATTTGTGCTTTTTTGCAATTTGCTAATGGTCTGTACATTGTCATTTGCGACTCGCTGATTGTGAGTTGCTATTTTCGGAACCTGAAAACCGGTCACATTTTTTGAGAGTCAGTATTCGTTCACAGCGCAGTTTTGTGATTTGCGAGTGCATTTCGTACATTGAGCTCAACCATTTCTGCATGCGCAATCAGTTTGCGACGGATTTTGCACTTTCAAAATGTTCATACATCTGCTCCTAAGTGACCCCAACAAATGTTAATATATCTAAACACATATACCACCTTCTACGTACATGAGTTCACTTCCATTGTGTGCTTTTACATCGAACGTTTGCCCATTCGAGATCTCTTCTTGAGGTTTACAAGCATGCTTCTCTCAGACTGGCCAATACAAACCCCTCTTTAACTCTTTGTAGAGGCACAGCTACCTTATTTGTAGGCAGTCTTATACTAGTAACTATGGGTATGATTCACAAAGGGCCTCTGCACTCATGGCGGAGGCTCTGCAGTCGTGCGAGCGGTCCTGAACTTGGGGCAGGACCTCTGTACTGCAGCTATCCATTGCAGTGGTCCCACCACAAGTGCAGGGCTCCTGTCATGAGTGCGGGGGTCCCCAGCCATGACTGTGGGGTCTCCGCCACGTGTGCAGAGGCCCTTTATAAAACGTCTCCTGAGATAGACAAGTCTCACTTATAACTGTTCCAGGTGCACTCGAGCACACCATAATACAGAGTGGTTAACCTGAGAGGCTGGTCGTCCGTATGCCGCACAGTTTTTCCTCTTAAAAACATTTGTGAGATCAGAGGAGTCGGGATAGTATTTTACACTGAACAGTTAAATATGTCGATCTCACGATGAAAGGGCATTTTCACATTTTATGAACTTTATTTCCCTGATATAATACGGCCTGCCTGTAGAGTCGTAGGTGACTCAATGACCACGCGGACAACTGGTTTAATAGGGAGCTTCTTTATTCATGTCTTACAGGCATGGTGGTCAGCAGTGAACTGCCCTTTCGTCCCCCAGCTTCTCCCTTTCCTCCCGCCCTCGGCCTTCCCTCGGGCTGGTCCTAGTGCCTGTCCAGTGTGGTCACTGGGCACTGTCCATTGACTACATTACATCTCCCCCCCCGGTGGGTGACGACACAAGGTGGATGATGACACAATGACATGTCCCTGGTCAAGTCATGAGTTCGTTTCTTTAAGGTTCTTAAATCAGACGCGACGGTTTCTTGATCAGTCTTTCTTTAGAATTCTTCGATGAAGCGATACGGTAGGGCCTGTTGGGCTCATTCTCAGCGGCAGTCTCCATCAATGCCTGACTGTCAGTTAGCAGTGTCTCAGGATCTCTCTGTTCTAGTTTCGTTTCGGTTTCACGTTGCGGGTGAGTCGTCTTCCGTCAGCCTCTGCAGTTCTTACAGTTCCGTTTTGTTGAAGACGCTAGACTGCATCACACTATTACATCTCCCCCTTGTTGACAAGATAAACTTAGCGTCTAACGTGTTTAATAGTTCCTCAGTCAGCCACACGGGTCTGCAGGCCACCTATTTAGGTTACGAGGATGCATCTCCATTTCTTTTGTATGGCTTTCTGTTGCTTTGACGAGAACATCTTTTGTTACAGTGGTGTATCTTTGTAATTGCGAGACGTCTCGCGTGGTCTTCTTGTGCTCAGGTTCGTGGTGGTTTCCAATCAGCTTCTGGGTGATCCACTCATTTTCAGTTTCTGAGGTGACTGTGAAAAGCTCAACTTGATGGCGACAGTCAGTCTTCATATGGGGCTCTTGTTTGATTGACGCTCGATTTCCTTCATGAGGGGATGTTGTTCGGGTTCTTTTCTGAGCACCCGCATATGACTTTACTTCCTTTTGTCTTGTCCGGTCGAGTGCACCACTGCCTTCCTGTTCAAAGTCATGTATACCAGACGGTGAGGCGCTATCTGAAAAGACCATCTTGGTTTGGTTCGGGGACTCATTCGCTGCCTCTGTTTGCCTCACCCACTCCCACTCATGTTTGGGACTGGTGTGCTCTTTGACTGTCTGGGCCTGTGCATGTTTCTCTCTCATCTGATGATGATCTGTCTCTGTTAACACGTCTTGTCTTCCTTGCGGGGTGCCTGGATATTCCTTTCCCATCCGGTTGGTAGTGTCTACTATCTTTATTTTCTTTCCGTAGGCCCTGTGGGTCAGCCTTGCTGACCCTATCCGTGGTGAAGGTATATGGTTTGTATCTTGATGTATCTGCGGTTGACATGACAGGTTGTCTTGTGAGTACTCAGGGACATTGATGTGAGACACGTTACTCTTGACGTGACTGATGTCCTTTGGTTCTGAGGTGTGTTCAGGTGGTTGACGCCATGGCCGTCGTCGGGACCATGACTCGGTCGACTCGAGGGATCGAACAGACGTGCTTTCTGAATCAGAGGAGTCTTCTGACGATGTCCTTTGATACCGTTCTCTTGAGTGTGTCTTGAATAGATGATTTTTGAAATAGGTAGGCCGTGACGAGCTGCTCCTAGAGTCGGAGTTCTCTTTGGCATATTTCTCCGGGTACCTTTCTCGAAATGACTTCGATGTCATCTTACTGGATGGGTTGTTTGATGACCACATATCTATCTCTTGTGGTTGATCTCTTGGTATATCTATCTCTTGTGGTTGATCTCTTGGCATTTCATTTCTACCTCTCTCGTGTGATGATGATGGCCTCCTCTCGGTCTCTTCATTGTCTCGGATGTCGTGGATGTGTTTGTCTTCCTCTTCCCGGTGTCCGAGTGAGTCAGTCTGTCTTTTCCAGTTTGCTTCTCCTTCCCGCTTGTTTTGTGCACTGACATCTGTGTTACGGGTGTGATCATGTACCGAATTCCAGTGCTGGCGTAACTGGTCCAGACTTCTATAATTTGCCTTTCTTGCACATTTGTTGGGCAGGCTGTCATCTGGTCCATTGGTGCGATCTGTCTCACTTGATGCTTCATCTGCTTCATAATCACTTGCACTACACGTTGAGTTTGAGGTTGAATAAGTGACACTGTCGTACTCCTGGATCATTTCGGTCTTTTGTGTTGTTGACTCAGAGTACTTCATGTTACTTTGTTTCTCTCGTTGTCTTATCTCTGATCCGTCTTCATCCTCCCCGTTTCTGGTTTTGTTTATTTCTTGTGCTTTATTCACCGACCTTAGAGATGTCTCTTTTCTGGTATCTTGGTGTATTGCACATAGGTGCGGTTCTTTTGATAGTTCTCTTGCTTTGACCCGCTCTCCAGCTTCGGCCTTCTTGATTATTTCCTTTAGCGATAAATGCCCTCGAAGAATCTTGTGCTTTGTACTAGACCTTGAACAGCCTTCGATTACCCGAAGTCGAACTGCGTCCTCATTTGTAAATGTGTTGAAGTGGCAGCGTTGTACCAGACTCTGCAAACGGGTGATGAAGTTTGGCAATGATTCTCCTGGTTCCTGCCGTGCTGTGTTGAAAACTATGAGTTCATGATCCACATCATCCTTTGCGTTGAAATGGGTGCGTAGTGTCTCTTGTAGTCTTTCATAAGTCTCTGTGTCCTTTTCAGAAAATGTTCTAATTAAACGTCGGCCCTCATGGCCCACCAACTGGAGCAGTAACGTCAGACATTTTCCATCTCTTCGCTCACCGGTGGCGTCAAGAAAGTCGTCCAGTGATTCCAGCCACCAGTTCCATTTGGGACCCAAACTCTGAATGTCAGTCTGTGTCACTGGGGGTGGCACTTCAATGTAGGGATTGGATCGTTGGGTTGCTTTCCCCACCGCCATGAGGGAGGAAGATCTTGATCTGCTACGGTCACAGGACTGTTTCCTTTTAGGTTGGCAAGATCCGCAGCTATCTCGGTATGATTCTGGACCATTTAGTTTCTCACCTTCTTTATTTTAATTTTTCTCTTTGCGTAGCGTTAAAGGTTTACTTTGACACTTGCCTTTGCTCGTGCTTGTTGTGTTTCAGACCTGCATTTGCTTGTGTTTTGTCGCATTCGAGATTTGTACTGTCTGGTGCTTGTTATGTTTCCTTATCGCTTGCTCGTCGTTATTTACCGTTGTCTTGCCAGTGCTTGTTTGTTGCTTTTGTTGTGGTTGCTAGTGTTTGTTTATACTGTTTGTTGCACTCGCCAGTACTTGTTTGTTACTTCTGTTGCATTTGCCAATGTTTGTTTGTTACTTCTGTTGCATTTGCCAATGCTTGTTTGTTTTTACTGTTGCATTTACCAGTGCTTGTTTGTTACTCCTGTTGCATTTACCAACGCTTGTTTGTTAGTTGCCAGTGCTTGTTTGTTGCTTTCGTTGCGCTTGCCAGTGGTTGTTTATACTATTTGTTTTGCACTTGCCAGTGCTTGTTTGTTGCTTTCGTTGCGCTTGCCAGTGTTTGTGTTTTTGTTTGTTTGTTGCATTTGCCAATGCTTGTTTGTTTCTACTGTTGCATTTGCCAATGCTTGTTTGTTACTCCTGTTGCATTTACCAATGCCTTTTTTTGTTTTGTAACATCTGTTGTATTTGCCAATACTTGTTTGTTACATCTGTTGTATTTGCCAATGCTTGTTTGTTACTTGCCAGTGCTTGTTTGTTGCTTGTCAGTGCTTATTTGCTGTTTCAGGCTCTTTGCCTGACTTCAAAATGGCCGCCGGAAATCCCTCGCAGGGGATTGGTCGAGACTGCCTGACTTCAAGATGGCCGCCCTGTGGTAAGAGTGCAGGATATATATTTTCCCTTTGGATGACTGTCTCTCTCCTTTGAACTTCAACCAAGTGCTCACCTTTGAGCCACAGTTACAATTTGAAGTGCCACACTGGGTCACGCTATTTAAATCATTTAAGTAAAGAAACACCACCACTCTATGAAGCAGGCTTGCTTTTTACGCAGATCCTGAAGTTGAATGGGCCATCTGGCATGGCCACAGAAAATACTACATATGTCCCTTAGGGTCCAGGGCTCGGAACAATTTGTCAAAGATGGAAAGTTGAGCCACTGAAAAACCCTTGACTCTCCTGAGAAGCTTAGTGAATCACCCAACAATGTGGTGTGAAGATTGATTGAGGAAGATTATACCACAATGTCTCCCCCTATAACACATATCAATGGCCGACATGCAGCTGTACTTGAAAAGAAATTGGAGTAATAATAACTTTACAGCTGTGGTGCATGAAAAATGAAGAGTCCATTAATTCAAGAGATATTGTGGCATATTGCTTTGAGGTAAGGGCTCTGCTTCATGGATCATAGACTAGGTTAGAGAGTTCAGTTCAGTTTGCTGGAACACCACTCATAAGAATCACTAGACCATTTTACCCAATCAGAGTCCAGCACTATTGATATCTCTAAGTCTCTCTGGATTGCACAATATATTTAACATTTAAGCCTGTAATAGTGGCACAGGGGACTGCTGCAAAATAGCAAAACTACCAAGGGGGACTCCTTACTTAGGCATTTTGAGAAATAAGCCAATATGGTACATACTCAAATTATTTTGAGAATTCTAAACCTTTCTATATTTGTATCAGTATGAAGAACCCTGTATAAATATTTATGAAATACCATCTCGCTAGCCTGGCTGGGTCAAAGGCTAAGGGATTCATTTGTAGTTTGACAGGCTGAGGGCAGCCCGTAAAATATAGTCTGCTGTGCTATGCTAAATAGATTTTTACAGTGTGCTAATCGCCCGTTTGTGTATCCAGGCACTTGCTGGTGGGTAGGTGGCGGCTTGTCTGAAGTTAATCAAAGAGTCAGGTCTTCCGCTTCTTGCATAATTCTTGCTGTGACACAGAGGACCTTATGTGGTGGGGAGGTTGTTCCATAGCTTTGGGGGAGCGACCTCCTGCTCAAGTCTTTTGTATGCGGGTGTGTGTGTGTGAATTAGAGAACGAAAGAGGAGGGTTTGTGGAAGGGGGTGAGTGCATTGAGGTAAACAGGGCCAATGCTGTGCAGAGACTTTTAGGTGTGCATGAGGAGTCTGAAGTGGATGCATTTGAGTAAGGAGAACCAGTGGAGCTCCTTGAGTTGTGGGGAGGTGTGGGTGTGTCTCAGGATGTAGAGGACGAGTATTGCTAAGGCGTTCCAGTTGGTTTGAAGTCTGCTCATGAGCTGTTTATTGATTCTGGCACAGAGTGTGTTGTCATAGTCCAGCCTGCTTGTTATGAGGGCTTGTGTGACTGTTTGTTTCCTGGTGTGTTCCTGTATCCACTTGAAGCTTTTTAGCTGCATCTTCAGCAGGTGGAAGCAGGTGGAGGTAAATGTGTTGACCTGTGCTATCATGTCCAGCTTCTTGTCCAGAATGAGCCCCAGGTTTCTGGCGAACTAGTGGCCATTTATCTGTGAAGCAACTCCCAACTGCAATGACTGTACTGCTTTTTGCGGAGAGAAAACACTCATTTCAGCTGCAGCTCAGCCATACCATGGCAACAAAACAGATGGGTTAGAACTTTTGCTTTTTCCAGAGAGAAACCCCCAATATTGGGGTATTTCTTCAGAAAAAAAGAAAAATTGTGTCTCCCAAGATGGGAAATTTCTAACAACAAAGAGTGATATTTGTAGACATTTTCTGGCCTGACTAGCTTTTTTAACATGTTTGTTCTAGACAGAAAAGACATTAACTGCAAAGGCAACAGAAAAAGGCATTAAGCCGGGTGTTGGCTCCAAATCCATTTTGACTGGTATCAAGTCTGTGGAATGGTTTCCTGGCTGCAGAGCTAGTGTCAGCTCTGCTTTTGGGAAAACCACTTTTCTCCGACATTTAAATGAGGTAACGGAACTGAGACTTGAGCAGTCAGGATATCAAACAATTGTGTTGAGTTCTCGGTTTCCGCACACCTCAAATGATTGCCAACGTCTTCAATTTAGATCAATTAATGGACCACATAGCTCATTTTCAAGGCTAAATAACAGATTGCAAGTTATGAACAAGAGCTGGCATAGCCAATAGATCTTGCCTAAAACACCTATTGGCTTTTCCAGTGATTTTAGCCATGCTGTACAGCATCACTGCTGCTGTGCAGCATGGCTGAGAAAAAAACTAAAACAAACGACATGATGATGTAATTTTGTAGGCCCATGTGCATGCATGGTCCTACAAATCGACACAAGCTTTAACTTTTCTATCTCTGAGATGGGATGGATTGATAAATATAAAGAAAGTAGCATGAAAGCACTCTTTTAAAATGAGTGCAAAAAATCTTCCAAAAAAAAGCAGATTAACACGTTACGGGAAGGGGTTCGGCAGAAGGTGAGGGCGAAGAAGCATGGGGATAGAAGCAAAATGGCAGGTGGAGGCGATGCAACATTGCAGGTAGGAGGAGAAGCAAAACCGCAGGTGGGAGAAGCAATACAACAGAGGGAGCACAGGCGAAGGAGAGCAAAGTGTGGCATATAAGGAGCAGCCCAGGAGCAAAAAACAGCTACACAAGTGCAGGTGGGGGAAAGAAGCATATGAACACGATAGAGGAATGTGGAGAGGAGAACAGTACATCAGGGAGGCAACTGGAAAACACATCTGCTCTCATGGAGTGCCTAAACAAAAAAAAAGCAGTTCACTAAAAGCAAGCAGGTGAAGCATATGTCAACCCATCAAAGAGATGGCAAAGAGGCTATACTCCAGGGAAGGGATTAGCATAAGATTGAAAGGCTGCAACAAGGAACGTCATCCAATAGAAAGGCAGCAAACAAGAGTGACAGTAGCCAAAGGTAAGCAATGGGTGGGTTGCATGCCCCACTATGTTCTGGGTAAGCTCACAATATGTCTTTTGCAACCGGACAGCTTGTGCTGCTAGGTAAGCTCAACCTAATTTCTTTACTTTCAACTGGTAACTGCATGTGATTTCCTGTCCCCCTTTGTGTGCTTGTGTTTTTCCTGGAGCATGGTCCAAGTACCTCTTCCTTTTGTTGTGTTCATCCACTGCTTTTATGCTGGAGCTGTCGGTCACCTCCATCTGGCACCCTCCTACTGTCCATTGTCCCCCTCTGGCATGATGCTGACATACTTTGGCTGCTAGGGGCTTCAATGCAAGATAGGGGATAGTGGGCACCTCTGTCTGATACCTCTTGTAAATAGGACTGGTGCAGAAACTAACCCATTTACTTTAACACACGAAGTGAGATTGGTGTATATAGTAATTGTAACCTATTTACAAAGAAGGGCAGTCCCAGGCAGCATAATATGTTAAACGCGTATGGCTATTCTACTGTATCAAGTATCTTTGTGGCATCTTGAAATACTTTAACTGCATGTAAATCTGGATCAACTTTGTGTAATAATGCAAACAGTGTGTCCAGGTTATACATCGTGGATGGACCTAACACAAAACCCTCCTGATCCAGCAGCACCTGTCAGCGAAGCAATGAAAGTATCCTTTTGGCAAAGAGTTTAGCAAGTATCTTGCCATCACAATCAATCAGTTTAATCGGTGATAAGCAGTTCTTAATTTGAGTTGGTGATTGCGTGGGGTCCACTGGCACTCATTTATCAGGACCAATACTTATTTTTTCCTCAAGCGGCTTTGCTCGAGAGCAAGGCAGAGAAAAATACAAAAATGAGAAAGAAGGAGGAAGAGAAAGACAGTGATGCTAAAAGTGACAAAGGGAGAAACCAGGGTTTCAAACAAACCTGCAAGAGTGAGATAGGGAAGCAAGGGGTGTTTGTGAAGGATTAAAGGGACATGAGGTGGACTCAAGACTAAACAGCCTTGGTATTCGACAGTCCGACTGAACATAGTGCTGGCTGCAGCCAAAACAAATTAAGACCTTGTAATAAGTGTCTAATTGAATCAAATATATCTGAGTTCTTTCCTGGCATGAGAAGGGTAATAGGGAAAGCCGCGCTCCAGGGTGGGGGGTTAGGATCTGTTTTGTGTATGATTCTTCAAATGATGTTAGTAAATGAGGGAACAATATCTCCACATATTTCTTATAAAATTCTGTCAGCCCATTGGGCCCTGAGGCTTTACCAGCTGGGATGCTTGCAATCACCACAATTATCTCCACAGTCGTGTCTTAAATTACATAATATATGTATACAAAATCTGAAAAATGTGCAGATTTTCAGAACTCATTAGCTGATGTTAACATTTGCAAAATATACATAAAGCTGATATTTAAATGATGGAATTAAGGGATGACTTAAAGAACATCTTCTCTCAGATAGTCGATTCCCCCAAGGACTGCACCAAATTCATAGATTTGGTTGTCAAGATAGATCACGAATATGCAAAAGGAAGGGCGAAAAAGCCCCGGTTGGATATTAGGCTCATTGTAGTCCGAGGAGAAAAAAGAGACATAGAGAATAAGAATCTAGAAACCTTGTTACCTATGCAGATAGTGGGATTGTGTCGCTTTTAAACCAAAGAGGAAAAGGACCAAAGGTGAAAGTTGAAATTATGTTTACACTTTGGCAAAGGGGATCCTTTCACTCGAGAGTGTCCAGCAAAACCCAAAACTCCCACTACACGAAAGGTAGCTCTGGTCTCCACTGGTCCCTCTCCTCTTGATTTGGCAAACGACTAAGCTCAAAGGGTATTGAGATCAACTCTCTGGGCACTTCTACTATTCAAGTCTCCGATTGACTTGCCATCGTAGTCACCAATATTCCTAAACATTTAATGATTTATGTGACCTTGATTCTGTCGAATCAGCATAGGAAAATGTTGCCCATCATGCTTGATTCAGGGGCCATGGGAAACTTCTTTACTCTCTTTCTCTGGCAAAGACTTTAGGGTTACCAGTGGTTTGCAAGAGTTCCCCTGAACTCATACAGGCCATAGACAGCTCAGAGTTGTCATCATGCCTAATTGTTCTTCAAACGGAACCACTCATTATGTTGAGTGATAATAACGGGCACACGAAAACTCTGAACTTGACCTCATTGACGCTACAATTTTTGGTGCAATTTTAGGAGTGTGTTAGCTTCAGTTGCACAACTCCATGATCGATTGGGCCCATCAGAAAGTAATGTTACACTTGGAAATTTGTTTACACTCTTGTAATAAGTTGGCGACTGAATGGCCCGCCCCTCTATCCTGTGGTGCCACTTCTGAGATAACCAAGACCATACTTTCTAATTATTACATCAATTTCCAAGATGAATTTGATAAGGAAAAGGCTCCAACCCTGCCGCCTCACCGCAGGTATGATTGCTGATGTGACTTGACACCTGGAGCCCCTTTGCTGTGTAGTCGAGTATATGCCCTATACGAGCCTGAAAATCAACATTTAAAGGCATATCTTGACGACCTGTTGGCCTATGGTTTTATTCATCATTCCACATCACCAGTCTCTTCTCCCCTGTTTTTTGTGTCAAAGAAAAGGTTACAAGCCTGCATAGACTATTGCCCCTTGACTCTACTATTTACACCAAGTGGATCTTACGTGGAGTTTCCCATTAAATCCAAGTGCGCAAGGGAGATGAGTGGAAAACCGCCTTCCGCAAGACATATGGATTATATGATTATTGCGTCATGCCTTTTGGCTTCTGTAACACTCCAGCAGTGTTTCAGTTTTTCATAAATGAAGTCCATAGGGAATGTCTTGAAGCTGTGTCATAGTATATATCAATGACCAAATAATTTACTGTTAGACAAAGAATGAGCAGGTTCTTCATATCCAATAAGTACTACAAAAGATATGAGAAAAACACTTATTCGCCAAACTAGAGAAATGCTTTTTTCACACAACTCAGGTGGAATTCCTGGGATTTATCAACTCTCCATCTGGGATTCAGATGGATAAGAAAAAGGTGATCGTAAACTGGCTATGATTTGCTAATGTAAAGGAAATTCATTCTGTTGGTATTCGCAAATTTTTACAGCCTTTCTTTACTATTTTTTTTTAGCTCGTAACCCCAATAATTTGTTTGCTGCACACATGGATAACCTTTCATTGGTCCCAGAAGCCGACCAAGCTTTCCAGCTTTTGATAACCAAATTCACTTCAACTCCCATTCTGAAAGACCCAGACCGATCGCTCCCTTACTATGTGGAGGCTGATGCTTTATTGTACATTGTTGGGGGAGTGTTATTGCTATTAGCTTTTTACCCCGAAAATTGCTACCAGCAAAGCAGATTTACCTGATGGCCAAAAAAGAACTCCTAGTGATAAAAATGGCCTTCCAGGAGTGGAGAAACTACCTTCTTGGCGCTAGAAATACTGTGACCATATACTCTGACCATATGAATTTGCAGTTCTTTCGTTCAGCTAAAGCCTTATCTCTCTCCCAGACAAGGTGGTTTCTATTTTTTTGTGAGTTCAATTTTGTGATAACTTATTGACCAGGGACAAAACAAGGAAATCAGACACTTTATCACATTTAACTAAGTCCATCAAAGATGGTTCACTACAAAAGGTAACCTTGAATATCCTGCCCCAAGGAAGAGCTGTTGGTGTTCGCGATCCATCCGACTTCTGGGACATGCTCCTGCCCATCAGTAAAACCATAGATGCTGCAAAGTGACAGGAGCAGCCAAACTGTTATGTCAAAGACGACTATTTCTACCATGAAGGACAGTTGTACATACCTTCTAAAGAGTTGCAGACAGAAGTTTTGGCCTGGTGTCATTCCACCCCTCTCGTCTGCCACCCTGGTGTACAGAAAACCAGACAGAACTTTTCCCACTGGTTCTGGTGGGCACAGATGTCAAATGATATCACAGCGTTCGTTCAGCGTTGCCCTACCTGCACCAGTAATAAAGCTGATCACTTGCGGCCTGCAGGTTTACTACATCCTTTTCCCATTCCTCCTATGCCTTGGCATGCCATGAGCATGGACTTCATTAATGATATGCCATCAATTGAAGGCTTCACCACATTGTTGGTAATGGTGGATATGTTGACGAAACAAGCCCATTGAGTTCCATTGACAAGGTTCCCTACTGCCTCTGCTATTGCAGACATCTTTGTTTCTGCAGGTTGTAAGATTACATGATATTCCGTCCATCATTGTGTCTGATCGAAGTCCTCAATTCATCCCAAAATTCTGGCAGGACATGTGTACTGCTGTGGGCATCGACCTCTGTTTATCCTCTGCCTATCACCCACAGACTGATGGGCTGACAGAAAGGGTATACCAGTCACTGTAGCAACTGTTGCATTGCCTGTTATGTACTCACACTTCAAATTGGGTGAATGCACTAGGCCTAGCAAACTTTGTATAGAACAATTGTACCCGCTCAGCCACAGGGGTGTCCCCCTTTTATTGTAACTTAGGCTATTACCCAAGATCTCTTCTGTTAGACTTTCCATACCAGTCAGACTTAATCCCAGTAGTCAGTATATACTACACCCATCTTCAACATGTATGGTCCATGGCAGAGGAATTCTTTATTGAGAATTAAACACAAATGAAACAACAAGCTGACACCAAATGTAGGCAGGGGCTGACTGATCCCGTAACGGATCTGGAATGGCTAGCTACAAAAAAAATGTAGTTATGAGGCCCCTGAAAGTTACAATGGCAATTTGTAGGTGCTTTCCCATTGCCCAAGTAATGAATCCAGTTTTCATGAAGCTGGGCTTGCCCGATGATTACTTCATCCATCAAGTGTTCCACGTAGACCTGCTAAACCAATCAAATAGCAGGGGATCGTAAAGCCCCTACCTCTTCCCGTCCCTTTTGACAGCCATGCAGAATACCAGGTGCATAAGGTTCTAGATTCCAAGACAATATGTGGAAAGCTTTTTTATTTATTGGATTGGAAAGTATTCCCCGCAGAGAACAGATCCTGCGAACTTGAAACCCAAGACCATGCCACCCGTTTCGTATGCTAATTCCATGCATGCTTTCCAGGCAAACCACAACCTGTTAGTGAGCCTTTGGGGGGGGAGAACTGTTGTACACCACCTCATGTGTGCGGTCTTCCCCTCACATGTTTCCCATGGCTTAGCCTCCTTGCCTCATATGTTTCCGATGGGCTAGCCGCACATGTGCTGTCTGCTTCCCACTCACGTTTACCATATGTTCCCCATTGCTTAGCTCTTTTCCTGGTTAACTTCCTTTCCCCGGGACCAATTCTCAGTCTTCCCCGGTGTCTATTCTTATTCATCTCCAAGGGCCGTCTAGGTGCAAGTTAGTCCTGTCTCCCAGAGCCAGGAACTTGGAAAGGCAACTGTTTCAGGCATTGCTCTAAAAACCATGCCCTTCCTGAAATCTTGCAAGATTTCGGGAGCATCGGCCATCTTTGGAGAGGCCTTTTAAATTCCAGACCCAAGCCGATAGCCTTGATTGCCTTACTATCGCTTGGAGAGAGAGAAACTCCAGGACCAATGCGATCAATACTTATGAAACGAAAGCAGAACAAGTTACTCAAGTTGCAGTAAGGTTCATTACTACATCACCACTTCGCTCTCTGGAAGCAAATCTTGCCAACGTTTGGTGCACTAAACCAGTAGTCAAGACTGTGTGTATGCCCAAGCAGCCAATTGTGAGGAAACAGTTAGTTCTTAGGTGAACAGACTTTTACATTGCTGAATGAGACTTTGGCCTGTTGGTGATCTACAGTGCAACTTGGTGATGAAAGTAGCTAAGGCAGTCCACTGAGAGACTAAGTGCTAGAACAGAGATCTTCTCTGAGACAAGTGATACCTGAGATATTTTAAAGGAACGATCAGTTAAAGTAGAAGGTACCTAACACACACACGCTAACCAATCCAGGGCAGAGTGGGTCAGGAGTTGGGTTATATGTATACTAGACTCTCACTCAAAAAGACATGGGTGACTGTTTATATTTATGTTTCAGTACCATCATTATTGAAGACCTTCTCCTTAAGTGTTCCCAGTCTAGGAGGTCCACAGGTCAACCCCTGACCCTGCACCCTCTAGAAACTCGACCTCCAGACCAGAGAACCGGATCAGATTTCCCAAAGACTTCACTTCCCTCTCTCATCCCAACCCCCCTTCGCCTTGCAGCAATTCCTTAGTGTCATTGTTGTTTGACGGCAGGTTGGGGTCAAGCTACAGAGGGGATAGGCGGATAATCTTCCTTCTGCAAAGACCTGGGAACACATATAAGTGGAACTGGCCTTAGCACTCATTACACTGAGCACACTGTTGACACAGTTTCAGTTGGTAACCTGGGTGCTTGGAGGCAACTTTAATGGGGTTGGGGACTGGGATTTGATAGATCCGTTCTGACTCACAAAGACAACCGTGGCACTACGCACTTGGCAGATTTTATGGAGGCAATGGGGCTGGTGGTCGGATGGAGAGCACTCTACCCCAGGAAAAGGGTTATATTTATTATTCTGGAGCATACAAAATGTTCTCACAGTTTGATTACTTCCTTTTGCCAAAATTAGACTCCCACTGAGTTCTTAGAACTCACATCCATGCTAGGAATTCATCAGATCACTTCCCAGTATAATTATTACTGCAGCTGGGCCCCTGCCAGCCCAGTCTGGGATGGCGCCTGAATACCTAGTGCCTTCAGGATGCCAAGACCAAAATTCATCTACAGACAGTCATAGAGGATTATCTAAAAACCAACAGAGGCTTGATCGAATCCCCAGAGATTCTTCGGGAATCCCTCAAAGTGATGATTAGGGGAGACGTTATAGGTCTCATGTCTGGGGTATGCACGAGACATGTGGTGTGAACTGACACACTTTGAGTCCCACATTCTGAAGCTTGAGGCAGAATATTCTCAAACACAGGTCCCCGACAAACTTAGAGACCTCCAGCATAACCAGATGATCCTTACACAGCTACACTATGATGAAGCAAAGACTGCGTGGCTCCCCACACAGAGCTGCATCTACCACTGGTAGATTCAGAGCTACTTTTTGAGCTCATTGTGTTCCCTAGTGGACTATCCAACACCTAATTTAAGGTGCGATACAGATAAGAACTATAGATGCATCTACTTACTATCACTACAGGCTATATTTCTGGCCCAGTCCTGATAAAGAACCGGCATGATGATTGTGAACTACACACATAAGGGGTTGAAACGTCGATAATAATCTTTGGTATTCCCCTAAATCTGACAAGCTATTTCCCCTTGAATATATAGAAAGGATATCTGCCTGGACAGGCATCTATTTCATTGGGATACCCTGAAAAAAATGTGTTTATCATTGTAATTGTGTATGTTTTGAGTCTATAATTTGTAAGCATTTTCATTTAGGTATATGTCTCCAGTCCTTGTTTTTCAATGTTTATCCCCCAGATACATCAATGTCCTGTTTTGCGAGTCCTTAATAGCGATTTTTAAGGAATCGCTATTAAAGACTCGCAAAACGGGATGTATGTAGAAATCGCAATATTTTTTCCGATTTCTACTGCTTCCTTATTTGCGATTCGGTAATTGCTAATCGCAAATAAGGAATGGCTTTCCCATTCATTCCTATGGTTCTAAAGGCCCATAGGAATGAATGGGGAGTCATTCCTTATTTGCGATTAGCAATTAGCGAATCGCAAATAAGGAAGCGATTTCAAGGGTGCCAGGGTATCCAAATGACACCCTGTAGCACCCCTGAAATGGTCATGTACACTGGTGTTGCGCACACACATGTCCAAAGGACATGTGTGTGTGTAACATACAACTTAGAAAAATGCACTAAAGTGCATTTTTCTAAGTTTTTGCTATTTACCACGTAGTTATACTTCGCAGCAAATAGCGGCCCCAGATTGCGAATTCGCAATTTTCAAATGGTTCATGAATTGCATTTAAGGAATCGCAAATTGAGATTCCTTAAATGCAATTAATCGCAATTTAGTGATTTCTAGATTTGCGATTTTTGCATTTGGGATGATGAATCTCAAATGCAAAAAGAGCGCTCGCAAAGGGCCAGATTCTCAGAATCTGGCCCTTTGCGAGCCAATTTTACTTTGATGAATCTGGCTGTTAGTCTCCTAACAGTCCTGTCCTGTTATGTAATTCATTATGATTTATCATTCATTTAATCACTTTATGATATATGATTATTAATATACCATAATTCCATATTCTTGTGTTTCTGTGTTTTATAATTTGTGCTCTGTACCAAGGCATGGTTGAGTCATCAGACCGAAATAACATTTGTGAATGAATTAATGTTCTTTTGAAAGAAAATACAACTCCCCCACAGAACCCATGATATTTTTTCGGGTCATCTTCAATGTCTTAAGTGTGGTTCCACCATGATTAATCTGTTTCCATTTTGGTGGCAATAGTAACAATGAGATGATTTAAGCTGTCTCTTTTACCATCGATGAGCATGAGGCTTTGCTTCATTGCCTGAAGTAGAGTTTCCATCTCTGAGTCCAACTCCATTGTGTTAGGTACAGTACTTGCTGGCCTCTCACCTTCAGCATCCATTCCCTACGACATATTGTTCTGTTTGGCTACAAATGGCAGCCAAGACTGTTTATTGTCAGATTTGCCCATCTTGCCTTCCTTCATGCCGGGTGTTGGCAATCGCCATTCCAGCCTTTTGTCATGTCGATGATGCACAGATTATATAACAGTCTGTTCCTTGGAAACTGCTCATTTGATTACAAGGGCATTACATGTGAAGGATACCCTAGCAGCAGTTATATTTACAGATATTGGCACCCTGGCTAGAAGAGCTGCACAAAGGTGCGCCATCTTAAGGCCGGCACTCTAGCACTCCCCACCCATACAATACATGCACAAGCATCACTGATTTTATCTCTCTTAGGAAGTACAAGACTTCAATACCCAAGTCCAGGGTTGTGCTACAAAAATACCTACTTATCCCCACAGCTGGTGGTTGAAGCTGACAGCCATCAAACAGAAAGAAAAATAAGTCAATATCCAAATAGGTAAAAAAATGTGAAGCTCAGATTTAGACACTATTTGCAGTCCTTTGAAATTTGTCTGCAGTTTTTGAATAGTCGAATATACCTCCCTCCAAGAAGGGGAAATATGTTGACAGAGGTGTTTTTGGTGCTCTGTGTACCTGGATGCAGTTCACAATACAAATGCTTGGACTATCAAGAAAACCAACCCCATAAGCAAGAAATCCAGAATTCTGCCAAGACCTATGCATCTGGCTATCCATCGCTGAGTGGGCACAGGCATCTAAGACACCTAAGGTTTGTAAATAGGAACCTAACGATTTCTAGTCTCAGGAATGTAATGTTTGAACTGCTTGTATCAAATCTTTCCTGTAATGTCTAATTTACTTTTCAAGCCCTTTTGTTTTGAAGGTTTAATTTGTGTTGCTAATTATTTCAAACCTAATAAAGAATTATTAAAGGCAAGTGTTTCAGAGGAAGGTGTTAAACCCAGAGCTCACTGACAAGTTCTTTTTCCTGAATCATAGGTGATGCATTTGCTCAATAGGTGAGAGCAGGAATTCATTTACACTTGTAATCACTCAGATGCCAATCTAGTTGTTCTGAGAAGAAAGTCCCAAGGCTTTAAAATAAACCTGGGTGTTACTGAGAAGCAGTGGCTCCCGAGAGTCTGGGAAATACAGTAGCTTGTCTTGTTGCATCACAAGGCACGCTATTTATGCTGCCACGGTGACTGTATGCAGCTCAAGAAACTGAGAGTGAACAGTGATTCCAAGAGTCCAATTTACTTTCTACAGTTTGCACTCCTTGCTTCCTTAGGGTCTTAGCAGCAAATATGTTGTATAGACTAAGGCTTGGAGAATGGGGCAACCTTGTGATGTCATCTACGGTCTAAGTGTGTTTGATTACATTTTCACTACCCCAGGTGATTTAATGAGTCAATCTCCATGGGTTGGCTATTGTTTTTCCTTCAATCACATAGGGGCAGAAATTCATCGAAGGGCAAGAATCTGTGAAAATTTTGTCCTGAATCCGCTCTCTCTTTGACTCCATGTACAGCCTAAAGACCAGTGATAGCTACAGGCTATTGACCTACTTCCGAGCCACAGGTTGACGCAGGCTGATGGAAACAAGACCCGCCCTGAATGCAGGGTTTCAGGACCAATAATGGGTATCTCTTATTTGCCCTGGTTGAGCTGTAACCAGCTCGTCAACTTCCATCTACTATGTACAGCCATTTTGTTATGTTTCCATGGCACTAGTGCATTCCCACAGGCTACCTCCACTGCACCGGCACAGCCCACGCTCCCTCCGTCAGATCATTACCATGCAGAACCTGTTTAACCAGTTTTAGAACACAAATAGCAATCGATTTACAAGGTTATGTGTATTATCCAAATTATTAACTTTTGCGCTTAGGTGAGACATACAGTCAAGTGTGCTCTTCCCAGTGACAACGATTTTATATTACCAAGTGCAACTCTTTGATCTCTGCATTTTACCAATAATTTCCCTCTTGGGGAGCCCTGGTTCTTGATGGTGGGTTCCCTATTGTGGAGACCTGGTTCTTGATAGTGAATGTCTTCATGGATTCCCAACAGTCCATCAATTACCCAGATTTGAGTTTATTATTAGTGTATCTAGCCCTTGCGTGACTTAGTTTATTGGGGAAACGACAACTGCCTTGAAGAGTGTCTTAGTCTCCCTTCAGACTTCTTCTGGTTTTTCTCCTGGATTGTGACTGGAACCTGTTGGCTCCCTCTGATATGGCCAGGAGAAGGGTGCTAGATACTGCCTGGTCTCTTTCAAAGAGTCATGGGGACATCGGATGCAGCAGTGGGGACTTGAGCATCAGTCTGGACCCTAGAGAGTCTGCTTGGTGTTCTTGCCTTTTCCATACTGACCACATTCATGCCATATAATCTGAGCATTACAGATACTAGCCTAGGTAGTGGCTGACAGGAGTAGTGGCGTGACCGTGGATCACACTTCCATCTGTCCAGCAGGACTCTGGGACATACTTGGTGGGGGGTAGCCTGGTGACAGAGTCACTGTTAGGGCTGTCTACCTTATTGAAGGGTCGTTTCTGGTGTAATTGGTCTCCCTACTTCACCCTACAGTAAGACATCAAAGGGCAATCACATTCCTTCTTTGATGTTCCAGTGAAAAGGAGTATACCTCTAGTGAAAGATGACCACTGCTGTCTTCTATCACCTAGTTGTAGCAGGAGAGTACGTTATCTGTGAGTTTCAAGCATTTGCAAAACCTGTGGGGAGTCTCTGGAGGAATTAATCCCCAAGATAAGTATTCCAGGGCTGCCAAATCCCCCCCCCCTCACTTTACTGCACAATGTTGACACTTACATCCTAACTGGACAAAACCTTCCTGTTGGATTGAGGCTACTGAAACCAAGGTAGGACCGCCTTCTTCCAGTGACCCACTTCAAACTGATAAACAAGGGACTAACTATACTATTGCAGAAAAAGAAGTACGGCTGCTCAAGCATGGTATTTGAACCTTAATAATTACTTCACTGCTATGATCTATGATTCCGAAACAGTGACACTTATTGTATTCGATTGTTATCATGATATTTGGACTTCGATCTACGAGGGCACATTTGTTATGTATCATTTGAGTTGAATTTGACACTTATTCCAGACGATTGTGTGTTCATAACATAATGGTCTTCTAATTTCAGTGGTGGTTGATTAGATTTGAAAGTGGTGGGCGAATATTTTGACCCATTTACAGGCACTGTGAGAAACCAGCAATGCCCATATGCTCAACTGCAAAGCTCTCAATCCTGGTTCTTTATAAACAGTGTTTATAATAGGCCACAATTGACAGCTCTGGAGTTGACGCTGAAGGCAGTGTGACATTCTCACACTGCCTGTAAGTGGGTAAAAAAGAAGTTTTAATTAAAACGAGATAGTGTACTTACCCACTGCTTCGATGTTCCTCTCTGGTCCTGCAGTTCATGGACACAAGGCAGCACAGGATCCTAGAGTCTACTCCTCTAACCAATCCCGGCCCTGCCTTTTTGCTGCTGATAACCAGCATGAGAGAAGCACCAGGATTGGTTGCATTGGGCTGACTTGCATTCATTCAGGCACTGGGGGTCTGTGCCTGCTCTTCACCCTGCTATCTAACACACCTTGGGTAGGGGGGGTTTAAAATACGTATCTCAGTCTTGTCATCTCAAGCCAGTTGGCAAAAGAGACATATGCACTTTAAACTGGAGTAGCCACCACTTCTCCCTGCTGTTGCCAATCAGCCCTGACACTCGGCTTGGGCTGGCCATATTCAAAAATAAAATGATGATAAAATAATTTTACCACAATTTTATTTTTCATGTTTGCTGCACTCATAGCAGGAGGGGTGACGTGCCTCTGCACTAATGGAGGAACCACCACTGTCTAATTGTATACTTGATAAGTATAATTCCGGTTGATTTGGAGTCTTGGATATTTATTTCAGATGATTGTGTAGCTTTAATGGTCTTATATTTGGTGTTGCATTTCATATGTACCACCAAATATAAAAAAAGTTTCTGCAAACATTTTAGCTTTTAAGAAACATTTTGCCATGTTTCTGTATTAATTTCTGCAACTGAAAATGACTGGGACACTTTAACTATAGTTCTGTCCTTTAATTTCTAACACTTTTGTGGAATCCCACAACTGTTGTTCCATTATATCTCTCATGTTCCTATCTCATAGAAGTGTTAAGTTAATGATTTACTAGTCTCAATCTTGTATTGCACACTCCGTCACAATACTGATTTTGTCTGCTTTCCCGCTTACAAAGTGTTGTCCCTGAGCTTGATGACATATATCTTTTCGCTGACTTGTCAAGAACCTCTGTCTGGCAATTTTTACAGTTGATCTTAATGTCCTCTAAATCTTGATTTTTCCTTTTTGCCGTACATTGTCTGTCTATTCTTCAAGGCTTAGTGGAGCGCTGTCTATCTCTGTCTACAAAACTGTGAAGATTGTGATATCATCTACGGATTGCAGTCTTTGATCTTCGCTTCCTAACTCTTCTGAGGGAGGAGAAGTTAATGACATCCCTCTCTCCTGAATCCCATTAATTTCTACTGACTCATCTAATGATCAACTTTTCTATTCCTCTGGCACAGATCTAGAGGCTAAATCGATTTTACACTCTCAGTTCTCAACACTACCTTCTCCCCGCAACCATAACCTCTTCCTACTGCATCTTTCTGTCCCATGCCTTATAAACATTTCACCTGTTCACCTGGCTTCCCCGCAGTCTTGCGCTCATCTTCACTGCTCAATATATTTTTTCAACATCTTCCTAGTATTTAACCACTCACCCTTATTCCTCGCTGTATCTCAACTTTATTGACCCTTCTCCTCCTCCTTAGTGACGTTGGGCTTGCTGCTTGCCTTCTGCCCCCACCCTGCCATGCCTATCAACTCTCTGCCTATGTCAAGGTGAACTACCCCAAAGAATAACTATAAACCTCATCCAAAGAGAATCCTTCCGTTCTTTACTAAAGAAGACATCGACCTCATACTTCCGAGCTATGACTCCCACACACAATCCTCTACACCAACAACTGAAAATGACACACAGCAGCATTAACATGGCAATCCCAAGTGTATCTAAATGCAAACCCTCACAGAGAAAATGCTCCAATATAAACATAATCCACAGTGACCTTGTCCAGATTCAACTAGAACTAAAAAAAAAATTATTTCTTCACAATGGTGAATTCCACATTAAGGGGGTCATTATGATGGCGGATTTTCCGCATACTCCGGGCCGGCGGAAGCCACCGCCGGCCCGGAGTATGCGGGAAATCCGCCGAGGAGGCCTGAAAGACCCACCGCCAAATCAGGATGGCTGGTGGGTCTCACAATCTGTCCGCCGCTTTTCCGCCGCGGTCGGAAGGCGACCACGGCGGAAAAGCACTAACATGGCTGGCGGTGTCTATCAGACACCGCCAGGCATATTAGGATGTCTGCAATTCTATGCTTTTCCACGGCGGCTTTTCCGCCGTGAAAAAGCATACGGACCTTCACTTCGGGGGCCCGTTGCGGGCCCCCTGGGTGAAGGGGTGGTGGGGGGTGCACATGGGGGGTACCTATGGTACCCCCCTGCATTTGCGTGCACAATGCAGCAGGCACCGCGCGGTGCCTGCCGCTTTGTGCACGCAAATGCTGTGCATGCATTTTTTACATTGGGGCGGGTGCAGCTTGAAGCTGCACCCGCCGCAATGTTAGAGATAGAGGATGTGACCGGCACCCTGGCGGTCACATCCTAATCAGATCGGAGGGAATGCCGCAGCCCATGCGGACGTTCCCTCCTCCTCAGGGGTCGCGGACGGACTCAAGTCTGTCCACGATCCTAATCGACCCCTAAGTTGTCGATTGAGCAATTACATACAAGGCAGTTACGTACAGACTGGAGAGCAATAAATATAGGCCTTACTCACTATTGCTTACAGAGACCCATTTAATAATAGATGTCACAATATCATAGATCTCCTACTTATTTCTCCATTATGCCCAGTGATCATGATGGCAAATCCTGTGGAGCCATTGCAGTAATTTATAAGAACTCTTTTTTAATGCAGACAGATTCATTTAAATCTTACTCTTCCTTCCAGCATCTGATTATGGATGTTAAATCGCCCCATTCTGCACCCATTAGGCTCAATGTCATATACCACCCCCCTTGTGGCAAACTGGTCTTTACAGAGGTGTATCTAGAACATTTCACTATTCAAACAATTCTTACCAAAACAAACAATGTCTTGCAAGAGTTCTATCTCAATTTGGATAATTCCATTGTTATGCAAGTCAATTGTTGTCTTTATGCCCTGTGGAAATTACCTTGTTCAACACTGCATTAGCCCAAACTATCAAATGATCTATCCTGGACCTTGCAATAGCTAAAGAAAATCTGGTTGTTGCAAAGACCCAGTACTTCTTGCATGATCTGACCATTAATTAATTTTTCTTTCACTGACCTTCTCATAAAAAAACCTTTGGCTAATCTAAAAAGGAATTAACATGTTTCAGTGACACTAAAGATCTTGAATCATCCTGCCACTTTGGCTATGGGCCAACTCTCTGCCATCAACCTCCACTTAATAATTCAAAGACTGCATGTCTGACTTTCTTTATTAAATAGTACCTCTCAAAACTACGAAAAAAAGATTACACTCTCTGCACCCTTGATCAGCCAGGGCCACCCATATCAAACCTCTCACCACAATTCCCAAGAATCACTCAAACAGTGCTTTGGTGTGGTTAGAGCAGCAAATAACTCCTCCTCCTCCAATTACATATGGCAATTCTACAGCTAAAGCAGAAGCATTTGCCAAGTTATTCGATTAGAAACTTAACTGGATTGAACTATCACACACTCTCCTCCCTGACTGCAGATAAATACCTCAAGCCTCATCAGTAAAACTGAGAGGAACAGGCTGTATTTTGACACTTGCGAACCAACCACTTGAAACCAACTTACTGAGTATTATTGCTAAAGTCAAACCCTCAAATCTTTTTACGGAACCTATCCCGGGGAACAATGCCAAATATTTGACCTACCAGTTTTTACCTTACTGGACCAATTTAGTGAACTTCTCTTGTGTGCATAGAGTGTTTCCATCCTGCTTGAAAATTGGCCGAGATAATCC
This sequence comes from Lissotriton helveticus, assembly GCF_964261635.1. Taxonomy (NCBI): domain Eukaryota; kingdom Metazoa; phylum Chordata; class Amphibia; order Caudata; family Salamandridae; genus Lissotriton; species Lissotriton helveticus. Next base: position 896,265,299 of record NC_136072.1, on the reverse strand, counting down.
TTTGTAAAAGAAGCTTTCAGGAGGTCCTGGGGATTTAAAGAATTTTCACTCTGTGCCTGTCTGCCTTTACTTTCTAATTTTATTGAAAGCTATGTGGATGTACAACGTACACAATGTATCACTGCTAACAACCTTTTGGATGAGTTCCATTCAATTTTCAGAAAGGGGTGTTGCGCTGAAACCACCATGCTACAAGTAGCTAATGATGCACTTTGCATCCTGGATGCTGATCATTCTTGTCTTTTGTCCTCCTTGACCTAACAGCTGCATTTGACTCATTAACACACTCTGAATGGACGATGTAGTTCTTAGATTGATCACCTCAAATCTGACGAATTTGTCCAGGACAATCAAAATTGTATATTGTTTTTCCATTGTGCCTGCTGTAATTTAGAGGATCCCCACCCCACAGTTCAATATTGGTTTCAACTCATGTTAAGCTATACATCGAACCACAAATCTATCTTAAGGTGACTACTCAAAAGATGCCAGACATCTTGCATAAATCCTGCAAAATGTCAAGAGTGTGTGAGGTTGCCTGAAACCTGATCCTCTAAAAACTGAGTTTCTCCTTACCCCTTCTTCATACTTGACACTATCAGTCTAATCCTGGAGTGTCTATTGTGGGGTTCTAGATTACAAGCATGTCACCATTGACAGTGCTAGATCTCTAGGTCTCATTCTCAATATGCAGATTAACTTTCAACCCCACATATTGTTATGGTCAAGAGTGCACACTAATAATTGAGGGTACTGTAGGCGATTTGTCAATTTATCCCAGCTTAATGCTTGGTCCTTTCTAGAATGAGCAATGATAACTCTATTTTGATTGATCTTAATAAAGTGTACCTCACTCCCTGAAAGTAGCACTGTTTCTATAATGTCCACGCAAAACGGACAGCGGCTGGCCAATACACAATCCAGCCGCTGTCTGTTTTGCGTGGACATTATAGAAACAGTAGGTCACATTTCTTTCGCTTGTCCCGTCTACAGTAAACCAAGAACGAGGTGGCTGAAATCAACCTGTGTTAATATGGGTATTAGGTCTAGCCTTGAGGCCCTCCGAATCCTTAAAACTTCTGTGGCTGTTCCGGTTGTCGTAGCAGTAGCAAAATATCTAGGATGGGTATGGGTGCTTCGATGGAAAGAGAAAAGGCAGAGGCAAAGGCTCATTTCTAGGGAAGCCTCGTCACTTTTGACTTACCATCCTGTATTATCCTGCTAGAGGAATTGTACCCTTGTAAATGCTGTGAGCCAAATATAGGTCTACAATCATGGTTTTCTTTTAACGCTTAATACTTTTAAATTATTTAATTACAACAATTTTTAAATGTCAATTAAGGTGCGAAATTACACATACTGTATCAATCAATGTAATTACCATGAGTAGCCCCGTCACTGTTTTTATTATATATTTTGTATGTTTTAACTTTTGTGATTTTATACAAATCGAAATAAAGTTATAAATGAAATGCATAGTATATTTTCTCACATGATCCAAGAAAATCCCCCCAAAAACATCAGTGCTCTTACTGTTAGAATAGCTAGGTATTAAAGCTGGGGCAATATACAAGACATCATGTATTGCCCAAGTACCACGCACCTCTAAATTCTGGTACTGAGCTCCATAACTGAAAATCTTAATTAGCTCTGATCCATTCATAGTCCAGAAACACTTCTTATAGAGCCTTTGTCTTCAAAAAAGGAATGCACTTTGGCACAACTATGTTCACGGAGTGCAACAAGAGTCTAGAATTCATCACCTCTTTGGCAACCTTCAGGAAAGAGCTGAAGCCTCCTCCAATGATACTTCAGTCTACCTGAAGATCAACTTGTTTTTTTCTGTTATTTTCTTACTCCCTGCCCTGCTTCTGATGTTTACACCCAACAGTTCCGTGGTCCCTGAGACCCTGCTCACGCTTAAATTGTTACTTCTATGATATACCAGTTTTGCTTTCCTCCATTGTATGCATCTTATTTGATTTCTCTTTAGTTCTTAACTGATAGCTTTGCTTTCCCTCCAAGCTTTTAGCGTTCAGCTCATTGTATTTTGAAACTTTTCACTATATCCATATAAAGCACTCTAATGCCTTTGGATCATATTCATGCTGTATGACAGCGCTTAAATAAATAAATTCATTTCTCTTTCTGATATAGTTCCCTATCACAGTGGCCTTTTATGTGAGCCATACTTACGGCAGATTGTGCACTATACAAACGCTAATTAACAATAATAGCAACAATGATTTAATATGGATCTCAATTTGTACCCCAGAACTATAAGCAAGACTAGCATATCCAATAAGTACAGATAATAGCTACCTAAATTCACTAAGAGTGATTCCAAAGAAGTCTCCTTGTAATGGGGTTTAGATGGTCTATATTAGCCTTCTGGGATATATATAACAATGAGAATCTTACTGTGAGTACTGAGTACTTAACAGTTTCAGTGTCTTTTCTGAGTTAGGCTTTTTCCTAAGATCCTCTGTGGATGATGCCTTCTTCTTGGTCTTAGTCTTTCTTCTTTAAGAATGCTGCAGCCTCCAATGCAAAATTCATTCCGATTAATCTTTCTATACCAAGTACAATAGAGTAAGATGGATAACATTACAGAACATCTTGAACAGGCTGATGGGAGTCAGCTCATCCTTCGCCATCCACAATGGTAGGAAGGGGGCAGAGCAAGCCAGAAGTGTTGAGGCGTTGTTCCCGCACATCAGTCACCATTTGTAGTTGATATGAAGGCAGAGGAAACAAATCATGATAACTAAGGGATGTAGTCAGAATAACAAGTAGCAATTCATAGGAGACAGATATGTCATGATAGTCAGCATAATCTACTCCCTAATGCTAATGATTCTGTATCTCTTAAGCAAACAAGAGCACAGGGTGCTACTCTGTGCAATTTGTTATCTCTTAATCATAGGAGGATGCAAGTCATGCCCAGTTTCTTGAAATCGAGCACTGTCGTGTACTTGCAGGTAGGCTTCCTCATTCCAAGCAGCAAATAGCTCTTTGTCATTACCTTAACTTGTCAGTTGCAGCATGGTTACAGCGAAGCTTATCCTTTTCATACAAAAGGCTTTATTGACATTAAAGTTGGAAAGAAAAGGGTTGTTTCAGAGTTTGGCAGATAGGGTAATCCATGGCAAAAGCATTTAGAGATGGGTGGTTCATCAACTTTCCATCGACAGAGCCCCTGTTGGCTCCGTAGATGGAAATCTCGCTCTGATAGCCAGACAGAGTAGGGGATGCTGGACTAAAGCCATCATAGCACCCATTCTATTTAGCTTGTATGGTCTAGATGTTTTCTGTATGTCACCACCAGGAAAAATGGCATTGTAGTACAGGAAAAAATAACCCCACACCATGGACAAAAACTGCAAGAGGTGTGGGGGGGGGGTCATTCGTTTTACGCTTTTCAATAAAAAAAACTTCCACTTTAGGGGGTTTGTTTAAGAAAACAAAATATGTTAAAAGTTTGGTGGACTGCCATCAAAATCAATGGCAACGTCCACCAAACTTTATTGTGCCTTGCAAGGATCTGTGGTTCCTTTCAATGTACAAAACAACCGATGGGCAGGGGTGCAAGAAAGACCCCTGCACCCCCCATGGCTCGGTGTGCCCCCCCCCAGGCTTACCCGTACTGGAGTGGGTCCCCTCAGCCCCTAATGGTGTCAGTGGCCCCTTTAGTATACCTTGCACGGGGCTCTCCCTCATGTTTTGTTACGCCGCTGCTGATGGGCTGAGGTAATCTCTAAATAGGACAGACCATTGTCTGTCAGGGTGGTGGATCTAAAGTTCTTTGCCACCCTGACGTGTGGTACTCCATCCACCAGTGTCTAAATCTGGGCTAAAGTTATAGTTCATTTACAATTGTCCAAACAAAACCGAATATACATTGCACAAATGCCTGGCATATTGTTTCTTATTGTATTAGATTTTAGCTTGAATAATGGTGAAAAGATGAGTCAAAGAAGTCTGAAGCTGGAATAGCTAAAGAGGTTAAATAAGTGACGCTCTGTAGCCTGATCTTTAATTTCTGGGTAGAGCAATTGAGATTCGTTAGGGGAGGTGCATTGGGTCTTGTGGGTAGACTTTGGACAGTGATATAATTTCACCCAAATCACCAAAAATCATAAGGGCAACAGAAGTAACACTTAGACCCAATCGTTGACACTGATTGCAGTGAAATTGTGGTTGAGGATATACAAATCTTGCTGCATACAAATGTATTGTGGATGCAGAAACAATCACCTCAGATTTAATATCATTATACCACACCTTAGTAAATGGTTCTCATACATTATGCCATGAAGACAACTCCCTCATATACATTTATTTCAAGAATAATGTGTCAAACTAGCTGGCGAAAAGCCTATTTGACAATGTTGCACAGTTCTTTTTTTATTTATAAATGAAGCATTTCTGATGAAACCCCTCAGAAGGTAAACTAGAGGACACATTCACATCAAAGCAGTAGAATGTCTTCGTAGCTTAGTGGAGGAGGTAGTGGGTGGTGAATGGGGCACTACAGTGCCATACAATAAGATACAATTTGCCACAGTACCACAACTAGAGCTAGAACCTCAGAGCCTTGGTTTAAAGGTCAGCCATTTAGCCACTTGGCCATGTATCCCCAAATGCATATGCTGCCAAATTCCTAGTGACATGTGTTGGGAAGTTTGTGTAGGGACACAGTGGCCTCTAAGTAAGAAGACACACATAAAAGGAGGTATGATATGGAATAGTGCGTTTCATTATGGAGAAGCTGGAAAGGAAAATCAACAACAGCCAACAACAGTATGTGTCCTTTGAGCAACAGGTCAAAGCTGCAATTAAAGTTATCAACTACCATTTCAGGAACTGAAAAAGGAACGTGAAATTAAACCAGAATATCTCTTTGTTCATCAACAGATTTGGACTGTTCCAAACACCACCTGTAACTCAAATTTAGAACAACATAAACTTTAGAGAGTCTTGTCTGTCCATTTAAAATACAGCTTCATTTAATGTTTTCATATAAAGGAGTTGTCCATTCAGCCCAGCCAATGCCTTCTGTCCCTGTAGGACTTCATCAGGGCAGTAAATTAAAACACATGTTTCACAAATGTATAATGTATAAATACAACATTCACCCAAAAAATGCATATACAAAATGCACATTTTTATTTCTTTATACAGTGAAACATGCAAGACTCCCTACCTATATACAACCCCCCTAACCCATATTCTCTTGATCCAATATCATACAGTTTAGGTTTACACATAAATACAGAATCCTAAATTGATCCCCATGTTTGTAAGTGCTCGCTCGTGGTGTCACATAGGGAAAATGAGTATTACCAGAACAATTTGATGAAGGACTACCCCGAACACATGGATTGGAAAAAACAACCTCAGGTCACATATAAATCTAGAGACAATGTCTAGTGTATTACTCCCTGACACTATGGGGGTCATTAGGATGACGGGCGGAGTTAGTCCGCCCGCCATCCCATCGGGGGAAAGGACCTCCCGCCATAAGGGCAGGGGTCCCGTGGGGGGGTATTAGGATGCGCCCGCCACAGTGGCGGGCGCATCATGCATGTTTAACATTGCGGTGGGCGGTGTTTAGACCAGCACCCGCCGCAATGTTAAAAATGCTTGTTATGCATTTGCATACACAAAGCGGCAGGCACCGCGCGGTGCCCGCCGCATTGTGTATGCAAATGTAGGAGGGTACCACAGGTACCCCCCATGTGCACCCCCCACCTCGCCTTCACCATGGGGGCCTGCAACAGGCCCCCAAAGTGAAGACCGCATGCTTTTCCGTGGCGGCATTGCCACCACGGAAAGACATCTGACGAAGCCCATCCTGATATGGCTGGTGGTGTTTGATAGACACCGCCGCCATATAAACCCTTTTCCGCCCCGTTCGCATTGCGACCGGGGCAGAAAAGCGGCAGACGGTCTTTCCGTCCGCCGCGAACCCCCCAGCTATGTTAATATGGCGGGGGGTCATTGCAGCAAGGATGGCGGGCGGATCGCCCCCGCCAGATCGGAGGTGGCTACCGCCAACCTAGCGGGGGCGATCCGCCCACCATCCTAATGGGCCCCTATGTGTTTATGTCTAAACTTAAACTGTATAATATGGAATCAATAGAATATGTTTTTGGGAGAGTGTATATAGGTAGGGAGCCTTGTATGGTTCACTTTATATAGAAATCAAAATGTGGATTTTGTAGAAAAACATTTTGGGTGAATATTGTATTTAGAAATCATACATTTGTGATACATATGTTTTAATTTAGAGTCCAAATGAAGTCCTAAAGGGACGAAACGTGTTGGCTGGGCTGAATGGACAACTCCGTTTATGAAAACATTAAATAAAACTGGATTTTAAATGGACACACAAGACTCTCTTATGATTATGTTGTACTAAATTTGAGATGCAGGTGGTGTTTGGAACAGTCCAAATCTGTTAAGAGAGAGATATTCTGGTTTAATTGTCATGCTCCTTTTTCCGTTCCTGAAATTGTACATGTTGTTTGTGGCCTAAAGGCAGTGGGGTCACAAAAAAGTAGAGTGTACTTGAATTGTATACTAATATCAATAACACACTGGTGCACCAAGATAGCCCACACTGCTGGTGCCTTGTTTTATCAACTACCATGTTAAAACATTTCTTTATTTTAGCTCTTCTCAACACCCAAGACTGCAGGAAGATGCATCTTGAATTGAGGAAGAAAATGTTTGTGCTTTTAAGAAAGATGCAAAGCAGGGTGATGAGTTTGACATTTGGCCTGCAATACAAAGACCGTGTCTGCTGCAAGGTCAAGGTTGGTTGCCCCCATGGGTGCCACTGTGGCTACAATGTTCCTTTCACCCATGTTCCTATTGTATGGAGCAACTATCTACAAATGTCATGCTATTCCTGCTTGATCCCAGGATGTCCTGCAATATACATCCAGATCAGGTCTGCTGAAGAGCCCAGGTGTTTAGACTGGTGTAGTGATATACCTTTCTGCGATGTCACAGATAAGGAATTCAACAAAGCGATATATGGTGCCTTCTTACGTCAGGGGTAATAAAAAAACAAGAAGTCTCTTTCTAATTACTATTAGAAGCTACAAAAGTGCAAATGTTAGAATCAAGAAAAGTGTTCCTAGATATAATGATTAATCAAAAGGAGACTAGCTCATCTATTACAAAATTACCGAAAGTAAAGGACTCTGGTATGTTTTGTCAGGGGGTGAGAACACCTGGTAATTGTGTTCATGAAGCCCTCACCCACCAACCTAGTTGGTGGCATGCTTCATCATCGGGCCCACCCAGTGACACCTAGCGTGTCCCGGGTGTGCTTCGACGCCTGATTACAGCGGAGCAGGTATGTTGCTGAGTGTGCAGTGAGAAGTGTCAGGGTAGTGATGTTAAAATGGCTTGGCGGGGGTCCCAGTACCCAAGGGTAAATTAGACTTTAATACCTGGGCCTCCGTCAGCGGTTAAAAATAAGGCTATTGGATGTTGGAGGCGGGTTACGACCTCTCACATCCAGTGGTGGGTCGACATGTTTCAGCCAGTGCCTTATGAATATGCTGGCTTTCTTCAGGACCTAAATAAAAAGGTGTAGGTGTGACTAAAACTAGTGGGTGTGTAATTCAGACTATGTGTATACACGCCCTAAAGTGTTTGTCTATGTGTGAGAGGGGGGGATTCCCTTCTCAAAAACACCTGTACATGTAACACATAAGGACAAAGACAAAACATACAGGGAGAAAGTGAGTCACTAAGATGTATACATATCTGATTGCCGGCACTATAGCGGTAGGGGTGTAGGCTATAGACGGCTACAGTGTAATGGTACTGGTGGTACCATTAAGGTGAGATTCGCATTTTTAGATCGGGCGTGGCGTGGCTAAAACACAGGTGTCACATACATTGTGCATATGTGTGAAGAGGCGCAAGAGTTGCTTCTTACGCTTGTTTTAGCAGTTTTTGGCTTCAAGGTTGAGAAGTGGCAGGGGGTTGACCCTATGGGGAAAAGAAGGTTTTGGCCACTCAAGTTAGGAGACCTGTAGAGGAAGAAAAGGTAGCGCTTACTAGTAGTAGTGATGGTTGTTTCTCATACTCACAGCTTTTCTGGGCAGAGCCTGCTCTGGACCTGTAGTGCCTCCTTCGCATACCGGTGGGTAATGGCCGGTTCTGCTGCGTGTTATATACTGTGGTTGATTGGGTAATCATGTGCACCTGCAATTAGTGTAGGTAAGGGTAGAAAGACTCGAAACGCTATGTTTCGCCGAGTCATAGTGCCTGAGAGGGCGTCTGGGCGCTGCTAAGCTGCTACGAGATATAGGCGCGCATGCGCAGTGGCCGATGGTTGTAATGCGCAAGCGCTGGTCGGTAGTGTTTTACCTGCTCATGCGCGAGTGTTGTCAATCGCCCCGGTTAGGAATAGGAGCGGTGGAGATTAACACACAATACCACTGTCTCGCGGTTATAAATGGGTTGTTCGTCAGGATAAAAATACACATGGATAGACTATATTGGGCCATAATGTGTGGGACAGTTAAACCGGAGTGGTGGAGGTTAACACACAATGCTGTTCCACTGAATAGTGGCTTAGGTAGATGTATGAACGAGAATATGCGTACAGTGAAGGGCTGTATTAGGCCATACTGTGTTTGGCAATTTAGTAAACAATAAAGAAGGTGGGGGATTCATAGTGTCTGTGGCCATTGTAAGCGCGTTATGGTGTGACTTAACATAACGTGAATGGCATGAAGTCATGGGGGGCTCCAGGATCCCTAATACTCAGAACTGTAGGGCTCTATCTCACGAAGAGATATGTTACAAGGGGACTCATTTGTAGATAGTAGAGAGTTAAGTGACAACCAGCCCAGGATGGGTGTGATTGTCACGGGTTAGTCAAGGAAGTGGTATAGTCCTGTGGTCAGGGACATGTCAGGGAGTTCCATGGGATGGCATCCTTAAGGCCCTGGGTTGCTGTTGAGAGGCGATATATCCATCGCTGTTCTTTACTCAATAGTTTTTTGTCATTGTCAATTGCGCTCTCTGGGATTTGTTCAATAACAGTCCAGGTGAGGTCGTTGGGTGTGTGGCAGTGGGTGATAAAGTGACTGGTGAGTCTACTGATGTTCTTCCTGCATCTTATTGTACTCCTATGTTCTGTTATTCTTGTCTTGACTTTGCGTGTTGTCATTCCGACATAGCGGAGACCGCACGTGCATGTGAGTAGATATATCACGTTGCGGGAGTTGCAATTGGTGTGGTTTCGTTGAGTCCAAACCTTATTGGGCTCCAAGTCCAGGGTTTTGGTGTGTGTGGTAAGGTGACATATGCTGCAGTCATTGCAGGGGTAATGTCCAGTGATCTTTGGGAGACCCCATGCATTTAGGATAGTGTTTATGGGTTGCTTGGGTTGCGGTCTGGGTCGGGTACGGAACAGTTGGTCTTTCAGATTGTTGCATCGTTTGAACGCAAATCTCGGGCTGTCCCATTTCCTCTGTCCAGAGTTGATAATTTTCCAGTGTTTTTTGATGACTTTGGCTACTTCATTGGACGCTGTGTTGTAGGTGGTGACACAGGTGATGGGTTGTTCTTGTTTGTCCTTTGTGATGTTCTCGAGTAAGGCTTCACGATTCTGGTTCCTTGCTCTTTTCTGCGTTTTTTTGATGATGGCTCTAGGGTAGCCTCGGTGTTCCAGTTTTGTGGCCAGTTCCGCAGTTTGTTTCTTGTAGTCAGTAATGTTGGTGCAGTTTCTGCGTATTCGTAGGAACTGGTCGAAGGGCAGATTTTCTCTAAGGGGGCGAGGGTGGAAGCTCGTGAAGTGGAGCAGTGAGTTCCTCGCAGTTGGCTTGTAGTAGGTTGTAGTGACCAGGGTCCCGTCCTTGACTGTGATGTCCAGGTCTAGGAAGGGTAGCTGAATGTTGCTGGCCGTGCTGGTGAATTTTAGGTATGGGTCCCTGCTGTTAAGCCAGGTCATGAATCTGTCTAGGTCAGTCTGGGATCCTTGCCAGAGTACAAGAATATCGTCTATGTATCTGTGCCAGTTCAGGATGTGGTGATGGAAGGGGTTGGTATCTGCTGCTATGTTGAAGCGTTCGAAGTGGTGGACATACAGTCCCGCCACGCTTGGGGCGAAGACGCTGCCCATGGACGTACCATTTGTTTGCAAGTAAAAGGTGCCATCATATTCAAAATAGTTCTCTTTTAGAGCTAGGGTTGCACAGGCCATGACAAACTCCCTAGGGGTGTGGTAAGGCCAGGGGGATTCCGTTAGGATGTCGTTGAGTACTGCTAGGGTGGCATCTTGGGAGAGGCTGGTGTACAGGCTCGCCACGTCCAATCCTACTAGCAGTTGTGTGTCGGTATTGAACTCCATGTTGTTTATGACCTGTAGGAGATGTTTGGTGTCTTTGATATACGTCGGTGTTCTTTGCACTAAAGGGTTCAGGAAGAAGTCACAGTACCGTGACAGTGGTTCCAGAAGGGAGTTTACGCCTGACACGATGGGTCTGCCGGGAGGTGGGGTTATGCCCTTATGTACCTTAGGTACTGTGTAAAAGTACGGAATCTTGGTGTTCTGGGGGCATAAGTAGTCTGCTTCCTGTTTGGAAATGTGCTCGGCATCAGCTGCCCTTTTGACTAGTGCGTGGATTGTTGCCCGTAGTTCTTCTGTTGGGTCATGTTCCAATCTGCGGTAATTCCTGTCATCACTCAGTAATCTGCGGCACTCTGTGTCGTAGTCTTTTTTGTCCTGTAAGACGATGCCTCCCCCTTTGTCTGCCGGTTTAATGACAATTGTGGGGTTGTTTTGTAGGCGTTGTATAGTATTCCTGTCTTCCCAGGATAGATTGTTGAAGTGGTTGGTAGGGTTGAGGTTCTCAATGTCATTGTACACAGCTTGTTCAAATGTCGTAATTTCTGGGGGGATGGCTGAGGGAGGTGGGACGAACGTGGATTTCGTTCTGAGGCCGGTGATGTTAGGGTTTTCGTTGGCTAGGTCAGTCTCGGGGGTGGGCTTCTCAAAGAAGGATTTCAGTTTTAATTTTCTAAAGAATTGGGCTAATTCTACATGAAGAGCACGGGGCAGAAGAAGATCAAACCAAAACCAACTGCACATCAGACGATCCTCAGCGTCCCAGGTGTCGCCTTCCCCCGTCCCGCCTGACCCTAAAATGGCGACTGAATGGCCTTCTATGAAACTATGCCGATGCCCCATGGGCTGAAACTATAACTGTATTGACAGCAAAGTCTGAGTACCGTTGGACTTTATCCGGTGAAGCTGTCTTATGCAGCTATTGCGGATCCTGGCTCTGGGTCACCTCCTCAGCCTCACCTACCCAGCCGGACATGGGACATTGTATTTCACGGTTCTTCCCGATTTTATCTGTCTCTGTCCTCGACTGCCTTGACTGCTTTGTTCCCCTTGGAGTACTATCCCCTTTCAGATCTCCCTGACTCTGTCTGTTTTCCTCTCCACGGTTTACCTTTTACCCCACTACCTTCCATTCCCCATCTGACGTTTGTCCTGGAAATGCTACACGCTAATATCTTATAATATTGTGTAAGCTCACATTTTTCTCCTAAGCATATACTGGTAACTGTAACTGATGTAACTATGTAACAATGTTCTGAAACAATGTCCTGTCTCATGTACAGCACTCTGATACCTCTGGGTCTAGCCAGCGCTATATAAAACTTTTCAAATAAAAATAAATAAAAAGATCTCTTCAATCCTAGGCTGCTTATCCAAATTTCGGTATTGAGTGATAAATTAAGGTGACTTGACATAGGGTCAATTATGCTTGAGTATGTTTGATAGCAGTTATGAAGTGAGTGTATGTGTGTGTGTGTGTGTGGGTGTGTGTGAGTGTGAGTGTGTGTGTGTGTGTGTGTGTGTGTGTGTGTGTGTGTGTGTGTGTACGCGTTCAAGATAGTGTTATCAGGACCCCAGGTTTCTGTACTGAATGCAGTCAGCTGTGCAACCTCTAGTAGAGTTGATTCCTTTTGAAGATTGTATACCTACGTTTTTGAACCTGCACCAAGTTACAGATGATAGTTCAGTTGTATGTAATTGGTCTCAAATCTGCATTTACAGCAAAAAATGTGATTTCAAAAGCAAGGAATCCAAATGGACCGCGAAATCGGCGATGCAGTGCGCACAATGTAAAATGTTTTATTTATTTCCTTACTTAACTCCGTTCTGCCGTAAGTTGGAGTCCACTAACCCCCCAACCCTGCCCCTCCCATACCTCGCCCCACCACCCCACAGCATCCCTCGGCAAGCCATCACTGGACATCCCTAGTTGTAGTTGGTCACTTCCGTTGGACTAAGAAATTGTACAAAGTTATCCAGATCTGCACAAACACCAGAATATCAGTGTTATGCCTCAGTGCTACAATATTGAAGAATACCAAAGACTGATAATCAACCAAGAAGGTGCATTCGGAGGGCTATGTGGGGCTGTATTATTGGCAAAGCTTGTTGAGCTTCACCTAAAGAATAAGGAACAGCATCAGTGGTTTGGACCTAACCATGTTTAAATTACACAGGGTCCTTCAATCCAGGATGAGGCTCATTCATGGCTTTTTCTCAACTAGCAGGGATGTCAAGAGAGAGTTGGACTGGCCAGTAGAGAAACTGTGTGGCTTGACTACAGGGCAGTTCCTTTACAAAACCTGTAGGAATGTGAATAAGCCAATCACATATCAAAAGCAAACCTGTCTGCTGTCTGATACATGATGTGCTCCTCCTATGCTGCTTAAGGCATGGGAGTAATTAGGTTTATATTTTTCAAAAACAAACTTCAATTTTGGAAGCTTGTGTCTGAAAAATAAGAAAAACTATGGAAGCGTTTGACGGACAACCATCATGTTTGACCGAGCCATCCATCAAATGTTCCCTACATTTACAGGAACTCTGATGATTTCTGGCAATGTCCCTGCCAATGTATAGAAGTCTGCATGTCCGGCAAACATCTCTAAATTTGGCAGGACGATTAAAGGCAGGTTGGCACAAGTTAAGGCATCTGCCACATTGTCTCCATTACTCCTTCTGCCAAACCCTAAATCAGGCCCTCTGTGTAGTGTGGCACAGTGGAATAAAAAAAGACAGGTTGGAATGTTACCCCGAGTGAATGTCAGTGCTTAGTCTATCTGTAAGCAGATATCCCATCACCCTTTGGCTAGTTGATTGCAGATACTATGCCTGGAAAGCTGAGGTTGGTGCAGCTTTCCATGCCTACTGACAATGTTTGTGAATTCCAAAAAGTAGTGAGTCTCAGATTTACAAAGGATTTGCATCATGTTTAATTTACTTGTTTGATGCACGTGCGCCACAAAATCCTTTTTAGGTTTTGCCTGGCGAAAGCTGCGCTCTGCGCAGCTTTTTCGCGCAGGCGAAAACCTAATGAGAACTGTAGTGTGGGTTTGGGTCGGCCCTCGTCATTCATTGGCTGGCTCCATAAATGGAGCCTAGCCATTGGACGAGGGGCCTGTCCGTCAATGCCGGACCAGATTCGGGGGCGTTCCCGAGATTCTTTGGCTTTTGCCGACGTCACGCGACGTCAGCCGAAAGCCGGGAACGCCCCCGAATCTGGTAAGGCACTAGTGGCACCCCGAGCGCTCTGCCGCCTCCTACTACGGTGCAAACGCTGCCTCCCTGATTGCCGCCGCTGCCTGGGGCCGAAAATAACATGAGGACCTCGCCGGGGCCGCGGAGAGCAAGAACGAAGGAGCTGCCCTCCCATTGGCTGAGGCGGTCGAGCCCCCTCAGTGCCGCCGCGCTAGGAGTGGTTCTCGAGCCGCCGCGTCATCGCTGGAGCCGTGCTGCGATTGGCCGCAGCTTTGTTTCGTCAGCCTACACACAGATTCATAGATGAACCAAACGGATGTTTTCCCTTCATAAATAGGGCAATCTGCCACCACAAGGCACATGGGACTGACACAAAATAACTTCATTTAAATTACAAACATTTGAAAATGGCATTTTACTGGGGATAATAAGACAGACCAAGGTTCTGCGTTGTTTCCATCGCACCGGCAGTCTCCGCTGCCCCGCCCTCTGCTGCCCTCCCTGGTTCGGTTTCGTTTCTTCAGTCTGCTGTAAGAAGAAGAGGAAGGGCGGGGACGACTGAAGGGAAACAACAGACTAACGGGAGCCAGTCGGAGGCACGAGCGTCCTGCAAACAGAGAGGAGCGAGAGAGTGACCGGTATCCGACCAGCCTCCCGGGAACATCAGCTGTTGTCTAGAGTGACCGGCATGCACCTGGCAAACCAAAGGCAGACCTGTCCCAGCTCCAGGAGCGACTGACAGGCACGCGGCAACCCAGGCTGTGCTCAGTGCACCAACTCTAGGAGTGACTGGCACGCACCCGGCAGCCCAGGCTGTACCCGGTGCACTAACTCTGGGAGTGACTGGCACGCACCCGGCGTCACACAGTACACCACCTGTAGGAGTGACCTACTTGTCTGCGGCGTCTCTTGAGTTTAGACCAATTCTAGACAGTGACGGGCACGCTCCCTACGGCACTCAGTTCACCAACTCCAGGAGTAATTTGACAAACCGTGTTAATCTAAAAAAAAAAAAAAAAGCACCAGCTCTACGGGTGACTGGTGGCACCGGAAAACCAAGGAGATACTTTCCACACAAGCTAGCGGAGTGACCCACACTCTTACTCAGAGAGGCGCACTGGCTTTGAAATGCCAGCCTGCATGCAGTTATTTACACTGATGGCCTCGGAAGCGACTTGTCACATGCACTGCTCCTGTTGACAGCCTTAGATAACGCAACTCAGAAGCACTCACCAGCACCCTGGGCGTACGAGGCGCTATACACGTGATTTCAGTCATTCATCCTCGCCATGTGGAAGAAGAGCACCGAGTCAGATTCGGCCAAGCAGCCCTCCATGTCCGACCTTGCCATCTCATCCTTCCTGACCCAGGTGTTGTGTGAGCGCGGCGGGTGCCTGGCCGTTCCCGAGATCCGGAAGCACCTCAGCCTCTCACCGACGCACATCACAAGCATCCTCCTTGTCTGTGGCGGAACAAATTGCAGGTAAGCGATGGTGTCTTTTGTAATATATAAATGACTGTCCCTTTTGAATGCCCCAGCCGAAATGTTTGTTGACTTAATTTTTTTTCCCGTTCTTTGCAGGTATTTGGCGACGGCACGGTGGGGGTAACTATTTTCGGTCGGGATCCTTGGCTCGCTGTCTGTCTCCGTCTCCGTGGTACAAGGGATTTCAGGTACGCGATCTTAATTTTTTTTTCCCGTTCTTTGCAGGTATTTGGCGACGGCACTTTCCGTGTCGGGTCTCCTCCGTGGCGTGACGACTTGCAGGTAAGCGATGGTGTGTTTTGTAATTTACATTTTTATGTAATTGTAATTTCTTTTATATGTGTTCAGTCTATTTTGTTTATATTCTAATGTATTTATTTTTTGGGCCTGTTCTCTCTAGTGTTTTTGTGTCGGGTCTCCTTCTTACATTTTTATGTAATTGTAATTTCTTTTATATGTGTTCAGTCTATTTTGTTTATATTCTAATGTATTTATTTTTTGGGCCTGTTCTCTCTAGTGTTTTTGTGTCGGGTCTCCTTCGTGGCGTCATATTCTTCAGAAGTTATAGGGTTTATTAAATTAATAAAGTCACTGTGCAATATTGTGCCTCTGCATGGTTCGGTGTCATCCACATGTACCTTATTAATGTTTTACAACAATACATGCACTCACATTCTAAGACCTTGACCTCCTTCTATATGGTGTTTCAAAAACTTTCTAAGCATCTGCCTGCGTCCATCTAAGAGTGGCTTCAATAAGATATATTGTACACCATTGTATAGTTACAAAAAAATATATTCTTCATAATAAAAAGTTGAAAATAACTCTCCAAAGATTTATAGAACTCTAAGGGCTTACTATACATTGCCAAACAAGGGGACAGCTTTCTGTGTGTGAGCTGGGTGGCTCTAAGTGTGGAGGGGGCTTTGTAGGAGGTGACTCGCAGTTTATAGAAGAGGCTCACAGTCTGTGGAGGGAGCTCAAAGTGTGTGTGGGGGGGCTCGCAGTGTGGTGGTGCTCGCAGTGTGTGTGGGAAGGGCGCAGTGTGGGTGTGTGTTGGGGGCTCTCTGTAGGTGTTTGTGGGTGTCATTTGCAAAAGATAAAGCTAGTGCCATTGCAAATAACAATGCCATTTAGTTATGTTAAAAAAAAAAGGTCAAGAGCTTTGCCAACAGCTCAAACTTTAACAAAGGCAAAACCATTGCATTGTAAATGCTTGTTTGTATTTGCAAAGCAACACAAATTACTATTTGTGTCACTTTGTGAAAAACAAAGTCCCACATTGCACTGTCTTGTGTTATTCTGCATAAGGGATGTGTTTTATGAATGGTGCATAGACATTCACATGCATCCACTTATGGATTCTGACACAGACCCATTTCTGCAAAGAATTGTAGACATGGATTTGCAACAAAAATTAAGCTGGTGCAACAAAGCGTAGTATCTTTATTGCTCCTCGTTATTTCCTCTTTGGGTGTGTATTGCAGTCTGCAGGATCTCCTTCCTGCACAAAAACTAACCCCAGACCAAAACACAGGCTCCTTGCACTGTAACACAAGGGTGCCTGCATTGGTGTTAGAGAGCACAAAGAGAGCCAGCACATGGAGAGAGCAGATCTGTGTCATTTCTTTAAAGATATGGAGCAGTTCTGCTCTCTGTGCAGGTGATGCAACACAGCGCTGTGTAGTAACTTTCCTTGCTGTACTGCATTGTGCCACATGTTAGTAAATCTGGTCCTAAATTTGCACCCATTCCAGGAGAACTTGTATAGGTAAAGATTTACTACTTTGCAAACTGGTAAAAAAACAAATATATATATATATATGTGTGTGTGTATATATATATATATATAATATATATATATATATATATATATATATATATATATATATATATATATATATATATACACACACACACACATATATATATATATATATATATATATATATATATATATATATATATACACACACACACACACACATATATATATATGTGTGTGTTACCCATCCAAAAAATGAACAAGTTAAAACTCACTCTGTGTGAAATCAGAACAACAAGAAAATCCAGCACAGAAATAGCAGCCCCGACTCAGGACCCTCAGACCCAACTTTCAGGGGGTGTCACACTGCAAACACCCTGGCCGCCTGAAGCGAGTCTCTTAATGAGAGACTCACTTTTGAAGTAAAAAAGGCATTATTTTAGCTGTCTCCTGCCTAAAATAACCTCTGCGTCAATACAAGTAAATGGGAAAAAACACATCCCCCTATTTTTTTGTTCAAAAGTGCCCACTTTCCCGTTTTAAAATGTTGGCATGTATGGTGTTATCCCAAGTGTGAGCTCTTTAAAACTATTCCCTAAATGGTCCATGCGATCGAGACAAACTGAGTGCTTCATTCCCATCACTGATCCCCCATCCTGTCTTTACAATTCACATTCATTCTGTTAAAAGAATAAATGCCAGGACAGACATTTATTTCCACCCGTGCTAGACGGTGCTAATGCCAATTATCGGGGTTAAACACTAAGAGGCGTTATGTCTTTATTTCAGCTCATGCCTTCTTCTTTCACTAATATACTCTCCCCAGACTCCCTGATTCCTTTATTTTTCTTTTGGGGTTCGTTTTCTTCTCCCTTAGTCACTGTTTCCGTCATTCTCCTCATCCCCCCATTGCTGCCTTTCTCACGCTTGTTATGGGCTGCAGTCCGAAGTTTAACAAAATGAGTCCCGGTTCCCAAACAAATGTGTGCTGGTGGGCCCCATTGGTTCCAATCCAACTAAGGTACCGATGTATGTGCGGGTTCCTTCTTGCAAGGATTGCACGCGCGAGATTCGGAAATACGAGAGCTCTGAAGAGCAGACTCTGAATCACCAGTCTCAGTGTGCCACCTGCAGGGCTCTTCTGCTACTCTGCAAGAAGCACCGGAAGGACACAGACATGCAATCCATCCATTTACTGTATGTGTGCAAGCAGACCAACCTGGAGAGGGAAATGACGCGTAAAAAGCCAAAAGTTTTGCACAGGATTACGCATGTTTGACCAGGCTGGGGAACTCGGGATTAGAATTCCGTTCCCCGAATCCACATGTGACAATTTCGCCGCTGGCAATAGCGTAAGCTATGCGTACGGTGGCTGAATTGGAAGAATTTTCAACAGCGCGTCAATCGCATTTATTCCTCCACTGAGGCCCGCGTCGTGACCTCATTGTTCTATATTGTTTTTTGTTTAGGATCCTCGCTGATTCTTTAATCTTTGTTCCGATTTTACTAATAGTTTGGCAACCTTTAAAATATGCTTCTATGCCACATGGTTGTATTGTATTGTAACTGTAATTGCATTTATATAGCTCTTTCCACCCCTGACGAGGCGTCGAAGCGCTTTTCCGGCGAGTAGCACGCTACTCCGGAACCCTTAAAAGGTTAGTGGAGAATTAGTATGTCAGCAGGAATAGAAGAGAGAAAAAAGGTTTGCATTTACCTAGCACTTGCTACCCTTGCTGGGGTGTTGAAGCACTTTTTCTACGAGTAACACGCTACTTCTGAACCCATAAATGATTAGTGGTGAATTAGTATCATGAAAATATGAAAGTAATTTGAGTGGTGGATATGTTAGTCAGTTATTTGGATTGAGAAGGACAGTGGAGGGATAGAGAAGGGAAAAAGGTTTGCATTTATATAGCGCTTGCTACCCCATATGAGGTGTTGGAGTGCTTTTTTCGGCGGACAGCACACTACTCCAACCCATAAAGGATTAGTGGTGAATTAGTATAGTGAAATATGAAATTAATTTAAGTGGTGGACATGTCAGTCTTATTTGGATTGAAAAGGATTGTGGAAGGATAAAAGGGAAGGAGTTAGAAATGTTTTGGGAGGTCATAGCAGTAGGAGGGAGCTTGGGATGAGTAAAAGGGAGGTGGAGAGGGAAGAGTCAGAGGGAGGATTTAGAAGAGCTTGCTTTGCGGGATCGGAATAGTAAAAAGAGGTATGAGATGATGCAAGGAGGGGTGGAGTAGGGAAAAGTCTCCAAAGGGTTATTTTGGGGACATTGTAGTGGCATGGGGTTGGGGATGAATTAGAGATTGGAGGTAATGGATACATTGATTGAGGTATAGGGTGAGAAATAGGGTAGTGCATTGGAAAGAGTAGTTGAACGAGGGTTTAAATGAGTCAGAGAGTTGAGGTAGTTGATATACTGAGAGAAGTATATGGTGAAAAATAGGGTAGTGCATTGGAAATGCTAAATTAGAGGAAAAGTAATACATAAGTAAAAGTAATAAATATATAGATCCAAAAGTAATAAAGATATAGATCCGTAAGTACATGGAAGATATATAGATGCATAAAGGAAGGTAGTATATGTAGATTAAAAATGCACTAAATAAACGCTGGCTTTCAAGTGTTGTACTTTAAATTAGTTATATATATATATATATATATATATATATATATATATATATATATATATATATATATATATATATATATATATATATTGAGATATATATATATATATATTGAGATATATAACTATTGATATACACATATATACATATATACCGTAAATACGTTCATGTAAATATTGCAAATATCAATGTATATAACAGATATGTACAGAGTTTTATGATATATGCTTGGTGATAGAGTATTATAAAATATTGTGGATTTTGCACATTACAAGATGGCGCCCATAAATCTATGTTGCGTGTAGTCCTACATCGTTCACACTGCCTGGTCACTTCGGTTAAAAATGGCGCCTCGGTTTGCATAATGTAAACACACTGACGAAGGGAGAACCCCGAAACGCGTTTGTAAAACGTGAATAAAACTGAGCTGGAAAGAATACCTTGAGTGCTGCTACTTTCTTCCCGGCTGGGAGAGAGTGTTTCGGAGCGGTATATTGACACGGAGCACAACCGTGTTAGTGGCACCCGCCTACAAGTGTTCCGTTTTAAAAGGTGCGCAGGAGCGACAATATGCAAGCTCCTTTGAACACCGATACCACGAGTCACTCACGGACCGAGAATATATACATATATATTTATATGTTTTATAGATCAATAGTGAAGCAATTGTAGATAAATAGTTATGATAAAAAGCTTTACTTATTTATGCAGTCACTTATATGCATGTTAAGAACATAGAATAATGTAACGATCAGTAATATGTACAATTGTTAAGCAGAACTAATGAATATCTATATATAATATATATATATTTGAAAACATAATTATTCTACATGTTTATACAAAGCAAAACACATATATAGGTACCTAACTAAAATACAAATAAATCCTTATATACAGAGAGATATGCTGTATATTTAAATCTGTTTGCATATGGTGGTTATGTGGAGAAGAGCCAACTATTTGGTAGTTTTCTGAAGATAATCTGTGGATCTTATGTTGGGGGTAAAGAGTTCCATAATTTGGCTGCTTGAGCAGAGAATGATGTGCCACCCATTGTTTTTTTCCTTTATCTTGGGATTTTGAGGCGAGGTGTCACTCTACAGTGGAGGTTCCTTTGTTGAATGTGTTTGGTGATTTTATTCCTGATGAAGAGTGGTCCCATTCCATGTATCGCTTTGTGGGTGATACAAAGCAGTTTGAATGTGGATCTTCTGGAAACCGGTAACCAATGCAGGGTTTTATATGTAAAAGTAGTCTGGCAGCTGAGTTTTGAATCCATTGTAGTCTTCTCATGGTCTTTAAAGGGGATCCGTGGTAGAGGCTATTGGCGTAATCGAGTTTGGATAAAACAATGGACATGGCAGCCTGGACCATGTGTGGAAATCTCAAATGGGGAAGATTAGTCGCAGAGTTTTTATAGTAACAAAGCTTGATCTTGCTAGTTTGTCCACTTGGGCATTCATTAATAGTTTGGAGTACATGGTCATTCCAAGGTTTCTTACTTCCTTTGATATTTTAGGCAGTGTTCCCAGATAATCAGGCCACGCAGCGAGCTGGTCATATTGTTTCCAATTGCCACATGCAAGCATTTCCATTTTGGAAGCATTCAATTTGAGATGGCTCCACGTCATCCATTGATCCATGGCTCTGAGACAACTGAAAATTAGCGAGTTTCCAATGTTTTTGGGGCACGGCAGTTGAAGGAGTATTTGCGTGTCATCTGCATAGTTATAGCACGTGAGGTGAAATTGATTGATCAGTGCCGGTAATGACTTCATGAGTTAGAGTATTCTTGGATAGTAGCTTTGTAAAGGGGTTAGTGCTGATGCTTTGTCTCTATTTTAAGTATGAGTCCAATGTATCTGCTTTGTCTGCGTAATGATTTGCCAGTTTGTCTGTGAACTCTTGAAAAATGGAATGAGCTGCTTCTAGGTGATTTGATTTACGTAATTCATTGAGAATTCTATAAAATTTCTTTATTTGCACCTTTAAGCATTTTGAATTCTGTCTGAATGATAACAGAAGTAGCTGATCGTCCCCAGTATTGTGGTTGTTAGTAAATGTGAAATGTTTCTGTGAATCACAGAAGTTAGGCTTCTATGAGTGTTTTTACTACATTTCCTACAGGTTCCATTTCTTGGAAGAGTCTTATACCACAGCACACCTCTGGCTGTGTAACACTTGGCAGCCCACTAGGGTCTCAGTCAACCTTGCATATCGCCAACAATGAACCCGTTTTTAGAAAGAGCCTACTGAACAGTGCGTGCACTGTCTGTTGCAATGCATATTGTGGCTTACCAAGGACATGCCCACTGCTTACCATTGATTGACTTTGCTGTCACTCTCATATGCCTGCTTCTTATTCCTGCCTCAGCTTGCAAATCTTGTGATTGTCCCTTCTATGGAGCATAGCCTCATACTATTGCTTGATTAACTGCCGTTATCTGCTTCCACTGCTTGCTGTTCAAGTACTACTTTTTGTCTGTTAGGGACTCCATGACAGCGCATGTGTTTTTGAACTGTCACGGACATGTACTTCTTTCACTCTGCACTCTCTGTTGCTATCTATCACTCGAGTGCTTCTCACTCCCTAGTGTGCTTCCCATTGCCTCCCTGCTCCCTTGGTGTTGCTTCTGTCCACAATTGCCCTCTGTGTTGCTTTGCTATCTCTGCTGTCCTCCCCAGGGTTGCTTTGGCTTTCCCGTCACTCCTGTCCCTGCCCATGTTGCTTTGGCTTCCCTTCTGCCATCCTGCATGTTGCTTTGGGTCCCCTACCGGCCTTTCCTTCAACCCACCTTAGTCACTTATGTTTCCCATAGTCCCATCCTCCCCCATGTTGCTTTGGCTTTCCGCTGCCCAGCAACGTGTTGCATCCACAACCTCCCTCCCCATCTGGCTCAATTATGTTCTTTTTAGCTACTGAACCAACTCAGATTTGTAACTAAAAAGAAAAAAAACACCTGTTTCATATTTTAGGCATGAGTATGCATGGTGCACACACCTACAAAATAACATGGTGCTCGTTTTAAAGGCTTTTTTAAAAAACCAAATTGTATTTCAGAAGTGCTTAATTTGAGCCGATTGATGCAGTTGCTCGGCACCGGCATTTAATGGTCAACACCAGCGCTGTAACAGTCTGTCACAAGGTGGTGCTGTCTGAATAATTTTCAAATGACCACACCAACAGGTAATTATTAATTCAATCTACATTAAAAATGACTATTACCTGCCGCCCAAGCCATTTTTATAGCTTTGGATGCCTGACATAGTCCAAATTTCCACACTTGTAGCTGTGGTATGGTAGTAGGTGTGTTGATACTGCTATTGGCAGCGCTGTCAGGGGCAATTAATGGTGCAAGCTGCAGTGGTCTCCTCGCGAGAGCCCGACACTTCTTTTTTTTTACAAATTAAGCACTTTAAATTCAGCCATGCTGCATGCTATGCAATGTGGCTAATAACCAATTTCAATGCCAATATGTCCTAAAGGTGAGGTCTATTGGCATTGCATTCCTTCTTGTCTGTGCAGGTAGTACTGCTAAATTCAATTCAAGATACACCTAGATAACAGTATACAGAGGTACAACATGTTCCATAATTTGTAAAATTAAGCTGGCCCTCCTGAGCCAAGTAGTTCACTGCTTCTCTGTAATAAGAAAGTAGTAATGTCTTGCTTGGTGTGAAAGCCTTAAAAGAAAAGCTCTCCCAAGACATTTACAAGTGTCTTCAAACTCCAGTCCCATGAATTATACAGCATAGGACTTTCATAGTCATTGAACTGTAGGCAGCAGAACTCTGTTTGCTACTAACACCGGTAGGCATGGGACTCATGGATCTTCTGCACAGCAGAATTCAACTTGTCAACTTCAACATGCAGATATAGGTGTCACAGACTTTAGTGCAGCAGTGTTTACCTTGGTACTCCGTATAACTGTCAACAATAGCTCAGCACACTTGAAGTGCAGCACAGTTAAATATATGTTGGAATGGAAAAGTCCCCTGAATGGCTCTGAAGAACATACACCCACCGCCACTAGTTTCCCATAGCAAGTTCTTTAGGTGTTTAGTCATTTAGCTCAGCACACAGGTCAATCATCCAGAGAGGGGCTCTGTGGTCTCTGTAGCTCTGATGGGGCACATGATGTACACCTTTCTTTTTTTTACGGAGTTTTTTTTATATAGCGCAAACTTGACCCGAATTGGGTATCAGAGCGCTTTACATAGCACCAGTTCCATTACATAAGGATACATTCATTTTTATTAGGCACGGGGAGATTAAGGGATTTGCCCAGAATCACAGGATGTTCAACGTCATTGCCGAGACTCGAACCCAGTTCCCTAGATTCGAGGTCAACCAACCTAGCCTTTAGGCTAACTCCTCTCCCCAAGCTTTAGCTGAGGGTGACTCCTGCCTGGTTACCGGGCATTGAAGACTGACAGTGGTGGCAGAAATAGATTATAGTGGCAGGACAGGTATTTGTTTCCTGTCACCTACCAGAGAGAGTTGCCTACCAACCTCTCCTGTGTTTTTAGTTTGCCATTCCACTGCAACCCTATTCTTCACACCATCCATGTACGACATGAAGGAAGTGTATGTGTGTGACTGTGTGTGTATTTAATAGGCTGTTGCTGGAGTGTGTAGGCAACATGTGGCTGTTGTCACAAGGAAATTTGTTTTGATTTCCCTCACTGAGGTGAAACTAGCAATGGAGAGTTGGAGAGAACCACAGACAGCAATTTGTAGTTGTAGGTATTTTCAGTTGTATTTCTAAAGACCTTTCAAATGGATCAGACAAATGCGTGTGGAGGGTGGAAGAGAGACGACCTTTTAGTGTAGGGAAATCGCATGCCCCTTTCCTACTTCACTTGATGTTTAAAGTGGGAAACCACTCCGTCTTCCTTGACAGGAGACTCACAACTTCACCCACCAATTTTACTAACTGCAGAAAAAGACCACTGCTGGCCCATACTGAAACGAATATGCAAAAGGCAGGAACTGTCTGAAAGCTGTTCCAGTGGAGCACTTGTGGAATAAACAAACTCTGCCTACGAACTTAGTATAAGTAAGGAGCAGAAACTACCATTCAGTGTACCAAGATTGATTGATCAGAATCCAGGAGCCTGCAGCAGTGGAGGCACCATAAAAATCTTCTGTGCTCCTTGATTAAGATATTAACTGCCAGCTCCCCTTTGCAAGGTTCGTAGCAAGAAACTTGGGAAGTTATACAGCCATGGAATAACAACAAGAGAGAGAGGGAGACAAATAGAGTCACTCTTGTTCCCCCTAAACTATAACAAAACAACGAAAGAGGGAGGCCAATCAGAGAAAGAGAGAGCCAGCAAGAGGAGTCACTCTTGTTTAAAAGAACCCTCATTGACCAACCTAGTTGGTGACATGCTTCATCATTGGGTTCCCACCAGAGAGGCTGAATGCCTCTCTGGTGGGCTATGATGCCTGACTACAGCGGAGCAGGTTTCTTTGTGTGTGGCGTGAGTGCAATGGTGAAAAAATGTGAAGTAAAAGATACCTTGGTTTAATCCCCAGAAATGTTTAATGGTGGAAAACCAGGTACCAATAAAAGCAAGTGTGTTGGATGTTTAGTGTCTGGCTAGATTGACCAGATACATCCTATTATCAAAAGCGCAAAAATTGGTCAACATGTTTCTACTTCAAAATGCTATTGGCGAAGCATTCATCAGGACCAGCCCACCAAGGCAGTATGCAGGGTCCAGGTTTATCGTGGGCGCATGTCTTTGATGAATGTTTGACTATAAGTCACCACCCTCCCACAGGGACCCATGTCGTGAGGTTTTTCATTACTTCACATGTTATCGGCTTTCGGAAATCCTGAAGGCACGGACAGATAACCGTGAGTTTGTTCGGTTCTTTCCCCCCACAGGTTAGGGTGCGCCTTAGCATGTGCATACCGTTGTGGTGGGCTGGACCTGATAAATGCTTTGTCAATAGCATTTTGAAGCAGAAACATGTTGACCAATTTCTGCACTTTTGATAATAGGTTGTTTGTAGTCAATCTAGCAAGACACTATACATCCAATGCACTTGCAAGAGTGACTCCTCTTGCTGGCTCTCTCTTTCTCTGAATGGCCTCACTCTTTCGTTGTTTTGTTAAACTTATACAGCCAGCCAGGAAAAGCTACCTGTGACTTGCTTTGAAGGAAGGAGCTTACTTACTGCTTAGGAGGGACATTGGAAGTGTTTTTGCAGAAAAAGGTGCTGCCTCCAAGATGAGGACTGTGATAAGTTGAGGCAGGTCAAACTGTACTAGGTTTTACCATCCATAGTCAGTTTGCATGCTTTCTAGTTCTTGTTGTACCAGCTAATCCTCTGTGTACTACCTAACCAGGGTATATCTGATCGAAAGCCCTCTGAAGATACCTATCAGTGGTTAATGGCACAACACAAGAACCCTTAAACAAATAAATAATTAAAAACACACAGCATTACCAAATTGAAGGAAAGAAAACTAATTCAGGACAGTCCTGCAAATCACCTTGTGGAATGGAAGAATGAATGGAAGCCTTTAAATGGTGATCACATTGCCCAGAAACCCTGCTTGAATAACTGACAAATAACTTCAGATGACTTCATAGCCTAGATCACTTTTGTGAAAGTGTGATACTTTTCCTAAATTGACTTATAATGAGTCATCATTTGAGTGGTTATTTGCTCTTGGCATGAACAACCCCCTAAGCCCGTTTTTAAAATCAAGAAGTTTATGAATGCAAAAAATAAAAATTGAATCCCACAATGTTAAGTAAAATTAAAATAAGTGCCATGCAAGCTGGGCCTCTCCATGCTGACCTGTATATCTTGTAGCCTTTCACATGTAGTACATCTGACCCAAGCAGATTCTTACATCAAATGTAATGGCCTATATGAAGTCCAAGGGTTAAAAGATTCACAACATGCCGAAAGTGGCACCATAGCTCTACACCTATTAAAGCATACGCTGCTAAGTCCTTCCCTAAATATAATTATTCTTTGATCTTGACTTTCCTAAAAGTTCATCTACTTTCAATGCAGTTCCAAGCTCGCCCACTGTCAGTCATGTTGAGTCATAGTTGTTCATTGGTAGTGATGCACTTAAGATCTGACACTCACAGGATGAACTGCTTCAAGGGAACTTTTCCACTACATCAATCAATTTCTCTTTTTTCCCTCACTTGAGCTCTATCTTTCACAGAAGGTGTAAAATGTAGAGAGGGCGTTTTTCAAAATGAACAACTCAAGGGGATCCTTGTGACATTTTATACCTCAAATGATACCTGAAGAAGTGCTTGATACTGTCTTTCATGCAAGATTTAGAATTTTAGAAGGAAGGAGACGCTTGCGTGGAAAAACAAGAAACTACGCTTTGCCCTAGCTCAGGGCAAGCAAAGAGCTTGTTGGGCTGCAAACAAGCAAGTTTGTATAGCTGCAAAACTGGCATCGAGCCTTGGGAGCTGGAGGTGTTAAATACAGGATTAGCTGAGCAGGCTGGGATCTCAGCGCCAGAGGATCAACAGTTAGCACCTTTGTAAATAGATGAGAGCATGGCTTTCGCACTTCATTGTAACCTGTCAATCTCAGTTTCCTTGCTAAAACGTCTCAGGCCCCGAAAGCTATGGATGACTCAAACACCTCCCCAAACAACTGCGGGTGGGGCATGGGATGATCAAAAGGGATTATCACACCCTCAACAAAAAGTCAGACTACCATAAATATTTGATTTTTTTTCAGTGTGCGTGTTACACCTTTTTACATTTTATAAATATGACATTTCAAGGCATTTAGCAGCCATCACTCCAACAGCACCACACCTATCTCCCTGAAGCTAATGAAGTTATTAATACAGACGCTTGAGGAATTATCCAACTGTGGGATACTTTACAAACCGCAATAAGACAGATGGGACTCTGATAAAAGACTTGCTCATCGGGTTTCCTAAACTGAGAACTTCAGGTAGAAGAGTGAAGAGTCAAGGAGATGAAAAAACAGTTGGCCATCATATTAAAACATACTTTCAATAATCCTGGACAGACATGGAGATTTGTCCAAATATGTCCAGACTTAAACTGGGAGCTCTCACTTCACTATGTTGTCTCCCACTTCTAATTTTGTCCTATCTCTTAGCTCCTGGAAACCTCTATGATGTTACAAAGAGGGAGCACATTATAAACAAGGAAGGCTAAGAGTTTACCAATAATCCAAGTCTAAAAATTCCATACCTATACGTTCTCACAGCGATGCCATTACTGCAGGTTGCTTTTGATGGGATGCAGTAGAAATGAAATGATGTCATAAGCCCGATGACTGTAGGATGTGTTTTTTTACCGTATTTAGAATAGTGTCAAGCATAAGCTGGGAGCAAGGCTGGATGGGAGAGGTACAGTGTCCTGTATATTCCGATAATGGATGAAACAAAATATGTTGATCACTAAAACGCACATATGATGCAAGTAAAACCAATTACAGTGTTTCACTGCTGTGCCATTTAGACTCCATGAAGAATAGAAAAAAAGAAAACTATAGAAAACAACAGATTGGGGACAATTCTCAGAGGGAAAATTATGTTACAATGATTACACAGTCGTAAATGTTTGTCTACAAAGGGGCATATGTAGGTAGCCGTTTGCGATTCGCAAACGCCGAAATTCGGCGAATTTCGGCGTTTGCGAATCGCAAACGGCGTTTTGATATGTAGGTGCCACATAGCAAAATAAGGAATCGCAAAAATTGCGATTCCTTATTTTGCTTATAGCATTTAAGGAATCGCAATTTTGCGATTCCTTAAATGCTATGTAGGGGTGCTTTAAAAATTGCGATTTTTGCATAAGGAATCGCAAAATACCACCTACTTCAAGTAGATGGTATTTTGCGATTTCCTTCAAAAAAGCCTTTTTAAAAAAAATTCAAAGTGCCATGTGGCGCACAGACATGCCCTTAGGGCATGTATGTGCGCCACATGTACTTACAGGCACATTCCAGGGGTGCAACAGATGTCCTTTGGACACCCTGGCACCCTAGGAATTGCGATTCTCAAATTGCAATTTTCACACAGAAAATCGCAATTTGAGGATGTATCCCCATTCATTCCTATGGGCCTTTTTGCCTTTTTGGCCTTTTGGCCCATAGGAATGAATGGGACACTCATTCCTTAATTGCGATTCGCAATTTGCTAATCGCAAATAAGGAATGTTAAAGATTCGCAAAAAAATTGCGATTTTTTACCTACATTCCATTTTGCTATTCTCAAATAGCGATTCCTTAAAAATCGCTATTTGGGAATCGCAAAATGGAAATTACCTACATATGCCCCAAAATTCAAATGTAGAAATACGTAAAAGTGCATGTGGCAAGATACCCTGCAGTTTTTCAAATCCAAAGAGTTGACTTACCACTAAACATACAAGACTATAATTCTACTACATGAAAGTTAATATTGTAGAATGGAATGCCACCAAGTAGGCTTTTTAGGAAAACGTTATGTCTACAATTTCATATGGAGGAAATAGAGAAAATAGCAACACCTGACCACAGCTACACACACAAGGCCGCAATAGTGATTTGGAGGGCTTAAATACAACCAACTCCCTGGGCGTTGCCTTTTTCCACTTATGCTGTGTCATCCTGGAGCCAGAGTGATACATCAACTATCAAAATATAGGTGATTCACTGCAGAGGAGGCAAAACTTGTAGTCAACTTTGTGGCTGATCACATTGGGAAATCATAGCATTGACCTCCACACACAATCAGTGGAGTGGAGAAGCAGGTCATGCTTAAGGACCTCACTGGCACCGAGAATGAATTGCAGGTAGAGGTACTCGCAAGGTGAGGAATGAAAAGAAATGGCAAGGTGAAAGTCGGTGTGGTAAGGCTACCTACATCAGGACACAGTGGCAGCTATGGTATCTGGCAAAGAACTGTGATTATACATTTGGCTCACACTCAGTTATCAATGTATGCTCAACACCATGCACCCCCGCTATTTGCATAGCTTGGCAATTCGAGATACTACCATCTGAAGGCCCCGTGAGGTGTGCACATGATTGAAAGTAGCAACATTTCCGTAACAATGCCAATCTCGCCATTATCATAAACAGCCTGCTTGTCACTTACATGCACAGAGCCACACATTACAAAAAACACAGTACACTCACGCAAACAATTGTAGCAATGCATTTGATTGTTCATCTACATCATCACACATATGCAACAAATGCGCATGGTTACAACCCAACCCCTTAGTCTTCCCACTCCCTGTACATGCACCATTGCAAAGCTCAACGGCAAACACCCATGATTGGCAGGGGCTCCGCCTGACCCGGCGCACTAGGGTTTCCACCACACCCAGCAACGTGTCACAGTGACTACAGATTGAACTACACACAAAAGATAAAGTGCTGCAAGATCTGCCCATTGACACTACTAGGTGTCACACCTATCTAAGTCTACCTGTGCGCATCTGAAAATGTCACACTATGTGACACTTCTGCACAAAAGTATCTCCTCATATGATCACATCTACGTTGTCAACATTGTAAAACCTGTTATGCCAGCTTCTCAGTAATTACAGCAAGCTCAGATCCGTCCGATGTGAAATCTTGTACAATGCCTTTTAACTTATATATGTCTCTACTTTTATATGGCAGATGCTCTTTCCAAGTCCACATGTACCTACGACCCTGCCTGTACTGTTGGAAAGTACATGAGATTAAGGGATACATCCAGCCACCCTGCGGCACTGGCATGCTAGACTGGTGTTGGAAGTCACCGGGCCCAATACATGCACCATGAACCTTGTAACTCCCAGTTTAGTAGGACATTTGTCAGTATTGCATGTGAAGTTTCCATGTCACACTATATCATGTTTGTTAGCATGACTTTGTTCACAACTACACCCTCCAAAAAGTCCTTTGACCATCAAGTGTCTCCCTCTCATTCACAATACTGGGGATCAACAGCTATACAATGGCATCCCTCCAAAAGTGGAGGCTGACAGCCAATTCCAGGAGAGACCCCCCTGCAGGCTGCCATCCTGGTGGCACACAACATTGCAGAGGATGAGGAGATTGTTGGACCTGCACAGGATGACCCAGCTAGGACCATAACTGCCAACCACCTGTCTCCTGTGTTAGGCTATTTATAAACCCAGAAGAAAAAGGGCAAACATCACAGATCTGAGGCCAGGTACATAGAACTCGCACACCCCTGGCTCCTCAAATCATCCCACCCTCAAACCTAGGTGCAACCCCAATGTTCTTTCCAGCAATGCATGGATGGGAATCCCTAGGTAGGCAAAGGACCTCTTACATCCAACATTTGCTGAAAGAAATTGCGATGCATAACCAAATGGAAGCATGCACAAAGGGCTGGTCTCTGGAAGGAGTACTTCTTTGCCTATCAGAGCTCTGTTTGATATAGTATTTCCAACATGGAAGCGTCTATGCATTCCTTGGCAATTTGAAAATTTTACCTTCAAATACAGACACACACACCTCACCCATTCTTGTGTATGTATATTTTACCAAATGTAATTATAGGATGACTTTTAACTACCTGTACTCCATACCACAACACAGATATTTGCTCACCTATGCTTTTCCTCAACTCGTGTGCCGAGCTATGACACTGACTACATGTAATTTTGTGTAATAATGTCTCCAAAATTGGTAACATGTATGGGAGAAGGCAAACAACAATTAGTTCACACCCATATCAACAGGCATTTGATGTGGTAAAATGCACACCAAAAACCACTAAACAAAGCACAACTATATTGAATATAATTACCATAAAAAATAGTAAGGCACAGGAAAGTAATAGAGTATGGGTGGGGGAATGGTGTTCCATGTACTGTACAAAAGTACACATTCTTAAAAACTAGCAAAAGCTAGCAAATATTGTGCCTGAGTACAAGGAGGGATCAACAACATGCAGAGGGGTCGGTTTTCCAATATAAAAAGTGTACAAATGTAAAAAGAGAAGGCCACCAAATGAAGTTCCACAGAAAATGACTTACACCATCGTCTAAGGTCCAACACAAAATCCAAGAAGAAAATTAAACACAGCTACAACAAAAACAGTCAGTTTCCCCATCCCAGACATGGGGCTGTTTTAGCTCTACCGTGTTGAGGCAATGCTTCCACACTATACTGCTCTGCGCCCAACAAAACCATTAGAAATGGGTGGATAAAACTGTGACACACAATTATACCACATATTATGAGAATTATGGGGTTGATTACGATGGCGGTGGTGGGTTCACCACCATCGTAAGGTAATTTTGCGCCCGCCAGAGCAGGATGTCGGGCGGTGTGCCTGGCAAGCGGAAATCCCGTCCACCAGGGGTCCGACAGAGGCAATCTTTATGATTGCCTGTCGGAACCACCCCGCATCGACAAAATGGTGGAGGTGCCTAGCAGGCACCGTTTGCCAGATTTGGATGATGCATCCCTGCCAGCCTGTCTATGGTGGTTCAACTGCCATTGAAAGGCTGGCGGGGATGTACTTTGGGCCCTATTGTAGGCCCCTTTGTGCAGGGGCATGTGGAATTTGCACTTGGGGGCACCTATGGTGCCCCCCCTACAGTTCCCTGCTCCATGTGGCAGGCACCGCGTGGTGCCTGCCATTTAGCGCAGGGAAATGCACAACATGCATTTTTATCATTGCGGAGGGTGATGCAGCCAGCAGCACCCAGTGCAATTGCAAACATGCACATCCACAGTGGCGGTCGCATTGTAATTCCATGTGTGGGACCCCCGCCATATAGGCAGCCGGTCCCAAACCCCGGGACGATTTCGGACGAACTGCAGTACGTCCGCCATCGTAATGAGTCCCTATGTCACCAAAAAGTTTGGCCATGTCATATTTAGTCATATTGTGTTGTTTGGTCACATAGCCATGAATATGATTGGGCTGATTACAGATTTTAGGTATGGAGAGGGATTATGTAGTATAAACCCGCAAGTAGAAAGAATCCAAACAATGCTTTATTGGCATATCTTGATACAAGGATGTATCCAGCTCTACAACCATGAACAACTTCTTCTCTGACCCCCACATTCTATTACATCACATATATATGTAGAACTAGCAAGCATTCTACTCGTGCCCTTAGCTTGATACACAAGCTATTAATTCTACTTAAAGTAAGATGTTTCTAACCCAATACTACACATCCCTTTCCCTCAAAAATGAGAAAGAAAATGGGGAGATAAAGTAACTGACCACACCATTTCCCTTTTAAAATTACTATAAAAACACTTCTATTCACATACATAGTTTTCCAAATGTTTAGGTTTTTTAATAATTCTTCCAAACTTACTGGTTTTACTACAACAAACAGCATCCTTCTCCACAACCTCTGATTGGTTCAATCCACTTCCTTCACTCATTCTTTGCATACTTTCTTCACTCGACTCTGACACGTCCTCTTCGTGTACCACTCTGCTGTTCACTTCCTGCTTATTACCATGTGCTACTTCCAACCACCAATACCTATTCAACCCTTGTTTATCTGCATCATCTCCATTGTGAGTACTTTTAGCCTTACCCTGCTTAGCAACCACAAGGCTACTCATATGGCAAAGACTCCCATCATCCAGTTCCATAGTATTCTTCACTTCTTTGGGACTGCTACACCTGCTTTCTCTGGGACCTCATGGATTCCATGCCCCCTGGCATCGTCTTCTTCATGAAAAGCAGGATGAACTCCACCTCAGCCCAGACATCGCCACTGCCATCTACGACGGCTACAAAATCATCCATAAGGAACATTCATCCGACCGGAAGGAGGCATCGCCATCATACACAAAAGCACCCTCCACCTCACAATTAGCTCGGATGACCACTCAACCAACATGAAGCACCTCCACTTCGAGGTCCAGACCACCCTCAGCGGCACCCTCATCAACAGACCTTCTGGACCCCGTCCCTCTTTCAGCGAATCCATAGTTGACTTCATCACACACCACGCCCTCACCTCCACAGATTACATCCTCCTCTGTCACCTCAATTTCCAACTGGATAACCTCCATGACTGCAACACCTGATCCTTACTGGAGAATCTCCCCACCATTGGATTGAAACAACTGATCACCTCTTCATTCCACACAGCAGGACACTCGCTCGACCCCATCTTCTTCGCAAGCAACAACATCTCCTTCAGCCACACCTCCGTGCTGCATTGGACCGACCACCACTGCATCCACTTCTCCTTCACCAAACCCACCGTACACCACCATGCCCTCCACCATACTCGCAGAAGCTGAAACAAGGTCACTGAAAACCAACTCACTACCTCCCTCACCAAAACCCCACCAGTGACACCCACGGACAACAACGCCATGGCACGCAACCTCCACCTATGGATCTCCAACTGTCCCAACACTCTGGCTCCCCTAAGGAAGCCCTCAGGCAAGCACCCCTCTAACAAAAGTCAGCTGATTCTCTCCCGCCCTCCTAGAGTCTAGGCACACCTTCATACGGTTCAAGAAAAGATGGAGGAGCAGCAGGATCTTTGCAGACCACACAGCCTTCAAAACCGCCATCACTGCACAACACCACCTCATCTGAACAACAAAGAAAATGGCCATACTGGAACACATCAATGCCAATGCAAACAATAGCAAAGATCTCTTCACCATGGTCAAAGAACTCGCCAAACCCAGCACAGAAACAGCAGACATCCCCCCTCCCAAGACGTCTGCGGCAACCTCGCCACAAACTTCCAATTTAAGATCAATGAAGTCTATGACAGCTTCGCTACCCAAGACCCACCCCTCCCGCAATGACCGCAGCCAATGGCTTCAGAACCCAGCAGACCTTGCCCAACTGGACCACCCTCACGTCTAGGAACACTCTCAGGATCATGAAGAGCATCCACTCTGGAGCCCCCTCAGATCCCTGCCCTCACCACATTTTCAACAGAGCCAGCAGATCCATCACCCCAAACTCTGCTGCACCATCAACTGCTCCATTGAGTTTGCCATTTTACCTGAAGACTGGAAACACGCAGAGAACAACACCCTCCTGATGAAACCCTCTGACGACCCGACGGACTTCAAGAACTACAGACCTATCACTCTGCTCCCCTTCCCAGCCAAAGTCATTGAGAAAGCCATCAACACCCAACTCTGCAAGTTCATAGAAACAAACCACAACTTGGACCTGCCCAATCAGGCTTCAGAAGCAAACGCAGCACCAAGACCAAACTCCTTCCCACTACAGATGACATCCACACCCTCCCTGCCCGAGGCGATACTGCAGCCCTCATCCTCCTGGACCTGTGAGCCAACTTCGATATCGTCTCCCACCACACCCTCTGTGCAAGACTCCATGACGCCGGCATCCGTGACAATACCCTACAATGGATCCGCTCCTTCCTCACCGGCCGAACACAGGGAGTCAGTCTTCCACTGTTCTATTCAGAACCCACAGAGATCAGCTGAAGAGGGCCTCAAGGCTCCTCTCTGAGCCCCACCCTCTTCAACATGTACATGGCCCTGCTAGCAGCCATCGTCAGAAGCCAAAGACCTAACATTGTCTCCTACACCAACAACACCCAGCTGATTGTCTCCCTCACCGACGAGCCCACTGCAGCCAAGAGCAACTTCCACAACCAGATGAAGGCGGTCGCCACCTGGATGACGTACAGCTGCCTCAAGCTCAACTCAAACAAGACCGGAGGCTTCATACTGGGCTCCACCCCCTCTGCCTGGGATAACTCATGGTGGCCCACAGCACTTGAAACCCCCCACACCCACAGACCATGCACAAAACTTTGACATCTTCCTAGGCTCTTCTCTCTCAATGAACTGCCAAATCAATGCCGTCTCATCCTCCTGCCTCCACATACTCCACCTTCTTTGGAAGATCTTCAAGTGGAACCCCACTGAGTCCAGGAATCGGTCACCCATGTGCTCGTCCGCAGCAGACTCAACTACAGCAACACACTCTACGCTGGCACCACCCAAAAACTCCTAAAGAAACAGCAGAACAACTAGAACGCCTCCACCAGACTCGTCCTGAACATCCCCCGCCATCGCCACATCACTGGTCACCTGACAGACCTCCACTGACTCCCAATCAACAAAAAAATCACCTTCAAGCTCCTCACGAACACCTAAAAAGCCGTCCACATTGCAAAACCTGCATACCTCAACCTCTGCCTCTCCTTCTACACACCCATCCGACAGCTCTGCTCTGCCCACCTGGCACGGATCCGCAAGACCTCAGCCGGAGGAAGAACTTTCTCCTACCTCGCAGCAAAGAGCTGCAACTCCCTGCCTCTACACCTCAGGCAATCACCGTCACTGCCTCAATTCAGGAAGAACCTCAAGAACTGGCTCTATGACTGAACCGCAGACCCCCTCCAGAGTGCCATGAGACCCTTACGGGTGAGTAGCCATGCTTTACAAGAAACCTGATTGATTGATTGATCCCAAATGTTCACAATTTTACTCTTCACAATCTTTAACACATCTTCCTTACTATACACATACAACATCCCTCCCTCTATCTCCCTCCCTCTGTCTTTCACCCTCTTTCTCCCTCCCTCTGTCTGTCTCCCTCTGTCTGTCGCCCTATCTCCCTGACTGTCTCCCTCTGTCTCCCTCCCTCTGTCTCCCTCCCTCCGTCTCCCTCCCTCTGTCTCCCTCCCTCCATCTCCCTCCCTCTCCCTCCCTCTGTCTCCCTCTGTCTCCCTCTCTCTCCCTCTGTCTCCCTCCCTGTCTCCCTCTGTCTGTCTCCCTCACTCGGTCTCCCTCCCTCTGTCCTCCTCCCTGTCTCCCTCCCTCTGTCTCCCACTCTCTGTCTCCCACCTTCTGTCTCTTTCCCTCTATCTCCCTCTGTCTGTCACCCTCTGTCACCCCCCCCCTCCTGTGGCAGCCTGGGCTGAGACAGCTTCCTGGGAACAGACACAGCCGCACCCCAGTACTTCACAGGTCTTTAAAAGACCATTTACTTGTTAATGAGGCTTTGTTGTGTTTCACCTCTTAGCGCTCCTGTATCTCCACTCTGACTATCGCGGGAATCGCCCCGCCCCCATAGAGCAGAGTCTCTCGGAGTCCGCCCTGTTTGCTGACACTCTTCAAAAATGAAAAAATAAAACAGGTACAATGCCTGCAAGGTCCGCGGGCTGCCAAGAAAGGCTTGGCAGGCCGCTGGCGAGTACCCGTGCTCTAGACAATCCCTCTGTGGTTAGAAACTTGGTTGAGGGCTTATGATCTGACCGTAAAGTAAATTTTCTTCCCAAAATTAATTTTCAAAAGTGTTCCATTGCCCATACACACGCGTGCATTTCCCACTCTATCAAGGAGTATTTTTCTTCTGTGGGTGACAGAGAACGAGACTCAAACGCAATCACTACTGAAGTAACACACTCCCAAATCCAGAACCACTGGCATCCGTACTGCCCAAGGATCAATGACCTGCAAGGTAGGGGTAGCCTGTTTAATTTCCTCAAATGACTTCTAAAATCCCTCATCCTGCACAAATCTGACTTTGTTCTTTATTAAGAGTCTCAGTTCATAGGTTTTTGTGAAAAGTTCTCAACAATTTTTTAATAGAATTTGGCCAAACCAAGAAATGATCTCAGTTCATCCTTGGATTTAGGGGCAGGAGCAATCATTATGACTTCCACAAGTTTTGTCTTTAGTTTAATACCTACATCACTGATCTCATTGCCCAAATACATGACCCTTTTTTCCGCAAACTTGCATGTCGTACTCTCTGCAGACAAACCTTTCTCTTTAAGGATACTTAGCTCTTTCTTTAGGACTTCCTCGTGATGCTTTCTGTTCTTCCCCAATACCAAGATGTCATTCTGGACTGTAAGAATGTAACCTCTGCTAGATGCCCAAACAACTGTGACATCAACCTGTAGAACGCCACTGCACCTGTTGCCAATCCAACCAGCATGCATTTAAATTGTAAGCCGAAGGGTGTACAAAATGTTGTGAGGTGCCTGCTTTTGGTTTCTAATACTACCTAATGGTACGATGCGGACAAATCTAATGTTGAAAAACATCTTGCTTGCCTGGTTAACGACAACATTTCATCAATCCTAGGTAACGGGAACTAATGTACCAATATGTTGCTGTTCAATCACCTCAAGTCAACACACAAATGAACCTTGCCGTTAGTCTTCCAAGCCCCAACCAATGGAGAACTGTACTCAGATACCTCCACTGGCTCAATGATGTTCATGTCCAACAACTTTTCAATTTTTTTTACCTCAACCCTGACATAAACAGATTGTTACGAGCCTTGTGTACTTTAGGTGTGGCCTCTTCATTAAGTCTTGGTATTTTAATTGTTTTAGTTTACCACTTATACCATTGAATACTAAGGGAAACTTCTGTAAAACCCAATTCTTTGTATCTTCTTCTTAAGTTGATACCAAAACCTGCTCCTTACTGTTTGGGTCCAAAATTATACCTAGGTTTTTCTGATCCTTCCATCCAAGCACTGAGGGTTCCTCCTTGGCAACGTACAGTTTACGCAATTCATATCTGTCTTTAAACCTGAATATTAATTGGCCGAAACCTAACATTTCTATTCTCTTCCCCTGTGTAATTCTCAGGTGAAATATCTAGTGGTTCCAAATGGCTGCCTACTTTATCAAAAAAGTACTTTTCCCACACACTCTCAGCGACAATTGTGTCAAGAGACACTAAATCCACAGCTACCTGCAGAGTAGCTCCTCCAAATGAGACCCAACATAAAGGTTTGTTTGTTTCTTCTCCTGAAACATTCAACACTACCTTCTTACATCCTATACCCTTCACCTTTGTATTCTCCTCACTCACTTCTGAGGAGTCTTCCAAATCCCTCTTTCTCACACATGCCACTTTGGTAGTGTCCTTCTTCTGATTTCTTTTGCACACTCTGGCATAGTGTCCAATCGTACCACGCTCTAAACATGTAGCAGATTTCTCAGGACATTTGTCAAATTTAGCTGAGTATGACATACTGTAACACCTAAAACACTCAATGTTAGACCCGGCTTCCTGGGTGCCAGAGTACTCAGGGGTAAATGCGCTCCAATCGCATCAACTGGAGTGTTCCCTCACTGGTGTCCTGGGGCCTCAGTACTAGTGGACCCAAAACTGGATAACCAAGTACTCCTCTCCAGCACTTGACTCTCTCAGGGTAGTGAGACAGAGCAGTCCAAGGCTTACTTAAGGAGGTGAGGTAGGGTTAAACATTCAAAATACAGTGTAAACCATACCACCAGCTGATAAACTCAATGTCCAGTCAGTGCTTTACTTTTTATAAAAGAAAAGTACTTTAATACACACAAGATAATTATACTACACGTACATCTAGGATAAACAGTGAAAACAAGATGTCTCTACAACACTCTGGGACAGAGTTCTGACCCCAAACAGTATTATAGCGCCTAGACACCAAGTACTATAAAAACACAGTTACCATGAAAACACACAATAAGCATTGCATATTTCAGACCATGTTACAAATGGCTGCTCTGCTTCACTAGAGCCTTGATACCAATCTTTGGATTCAAAGGATATAGTTTCAGCATATGATGTGAAGTCAAATGTTCTTGATCAGCCCCATAACCCCCAACCCAAAGCAACAGAAGTGCCCTCCCGTCGTGAGTGAGGACACTGCTCTAGCGGTGTCAGGAATATGACCATAGGTGCCTGATGTCTTGGCACAGTTTACTGGAGTCCCACTAGTCCAGTAGCCACAGGCTATCTGTAGGGTAGTAGCTGGACAGGTTGCCAGTGTACACTGATACCCTCAGAGATCACAAAAAGAAAGGTGGGGGGCGGTTTCACTGGCCTCTATTCCCAGCTACTGCTTGTACAGGCTCCCACAGTGCAAGGGAGGAGCTTAGAGGGATTTGATCTCACCTTTCAAGACTAGAATCAAGCTTCCTCCTCTCTGGCTTTTCTTGATGTGCTGCAAGCTTCCTTCCACCAGCTTTTCTTGATGTGCTCCAAGCTTCCTTTCCAGGCCAAATCCTTTGAGGTGCTGTAAGATTCCTTTCCACACCTTGGGCAGCTGTCTGTAATTCCCTTGTTCAAAAGCGCACGCTCCGCTCTACAAGCCTCACAGAAACAGCTGGTCTTTTCTCATGCTGCTAATGCCTTAGTTTCAGACGCAGTGAACAGTTTCTTATCTCCTGCCTTCACACTGCAGGTCGCGCCTGGCTATCTTCAGACGGACCTGGTGTGGCTGCCTCCTCAGTCATAGACCAGTCTTGAACAAAAAGCTGACCACTCAAGCCAGACTTTTATCACCTCTGATTGATAGGCTCATCCAATCAGAGGGTCTGCTACTTTTGCATCCTGAATACACCTCCAATCACAAACCATTCATGGCGTCTTCAATGCATGGGTAAAGCATGCACAAGTTCCCTTCCTGGTATCAGGCTGTGCAACTCCCTAAAGAGGAATTTTAATTAACTCCAGCCCAGGAGGCACTGACCAGTGGGAGGAGGGTCCTCTTTGCAGAGTTTGTGCAGCTAAACCCAGATAAGAGATGAGTGTCTAACCCAGCCCACCAGACCTTTCCAAGGGAATGGGGAGGGGCACGGGGGAGCTGGGATGTCCAGCAGAACAGCTTGCATTCCTCACACTGGCTCAGATAACCATTCTTCCCCCTTACACCCACGGGCTCTCAAGCATACATCAGGTAGACAAAGCCAATAGGACCAGAGGTATGGCAGACTGCACAGACTTGAACAGGAGGGTGCCTAGGGACTCACCCCTCCTGACTATAGATGTATTGCTGCCACCACTGTCAGTCTACCACAGCCTTAATAAAGAGGGCAGTAGCCACTCTCTGAAATATAGGGGTGCACTGGGCATGCCTCCTCGAAATCAGAGGCAAGCTCTAAGGTCTCAATCCATGTAAACAGGGAGACCCTCAGTGGACATGTATGATTGTCATGCTCACTGAGGTAGGGATCTAGAAACCGTACAGTAGCTTTTGACTGACTTGCCTGGAGATTTGCATAAGGCAGGGGAAGCACTCTCTCCAGAGACATGCAGGAGGCTTCCCGTCCCAACACTCAATGTTAAAGTTCATTCCATGCTCCAAACTATCCCGTTTTCATATTTCCTCCCTCTGGTCATTGTACTGACCACTGTTCTGCCTACTCCTCTGTTTATTGTCATAAATTTTCCCCACAGAGTCAACCACCTTCTTTTCCTGCCAAAACGTAGTTTTGACACAACAATTGGAGAGCCTTGTTTTCTTTCCATCGCTATGATGTCTTTGAGATTCGGCTTCTCCTTCAACCCATATCTTCTGTTGAATGGACTTATCCTTGGTATACATCACAATTTGGCCGTGCACTAGTTCAGTGTGCAGGTTACCAAATTTGCACTCCAGTTTTTTAATGCAGACACATAGTCCTAAATGCCTTTGTGTTTCTCTTGCTTTCTTTGAAAGAATGCATGTCTTGTAACTGCTATGCATACAGAGGGTGTGAAGTGATCATCAAGATCTAAGATTGCACTCTTAAATACATCCATATGATCCCCACTTCTTTCTGGTTTCTGTAGCTGGTTGTATATGCGCAGCCCTTCAGGCCCTAATCAATACATAAGTATTCTTTTTTCCTCTCAGCCATCAATAAACAACTAATGTTTTCCAAATTGGCAAAATAGTTCAGGAAGCAATCCTTCCATTCATTCCACTTGACAGCAGGTTCCCCAGGGGTTCCCAAAAACTCCTTGGGTGAACTTAAATGCACAGGGTGTACACTCCCATTGCATGCAGACACACTAACTTCACTGGAAAACATGTTGTCCACCACAGTTCAAAAATACGAGAGTACAAATGCAGGTATTTTACCTAAATATTCGTTTTTAGGCTGCATACATCCTTGTATACACACCCACAGCCAAACACCGTAGAGCAATAAATACTGCCCTCCAAGGAATGCCCATTGCCTCACTGTAAAGCTCGACCCTACCACCT
This sequence comes from Lissotriton helveticus, assembly GCF_964261635.1. NCBI lineage: Eukaryota > Metazoa > Chordata > Amphibia > Caudata > Salamandridae > Lissotriton > Lissotriton helveticus. Next base: position 896,223,865 of record NC_136072.1, on the reverse strand, counting down.
CCAAACGTATCAGTGAATTAGCACTGATGATAATAACAAACTTTCACAATGGGCACACGTAAACGTGCAATGCTGCGTAACTTGGAACGCTCTAGTCTCTGAGCGCAGAGGAAGCGTCTTCATCGATGCCTGCTGACGTGGTTCCAGGCGTGGGGGGCGGCTCATGTGTTTCCTGTGCAGCAAGTGTGAGAATGCGACATTCAAATATCAACCACACTGAAATAACATTGTGACGGCTGCCGTAGCCGCCGCCAGCGCCCGGTAGGTTTAAGTGCCAACCAGCTTGGGATGCTTGCGCCATACTCACAGGGAAAGCATAGTACTCCGTGTTCTTTGAAAATCCTCCAAGGTGCCAGTGACCACTTGTTGACTTCCTTCCCACGCTGGGTGTGGGTAGTGCAATACGTTCACCAAAGCGCTTGACTGGGGTTCACCAGTGTTTGATGGAGCTGTGCTTGTTATCTACTAATAGGCTCAGTAAACAGCACCCAGCTCCCTCTCGTTGCCAAATAGTGTTGTGTAAATGCACACGTAGAAAGAATCCAAGCAGCACTTTATTGTGGTATCTTCATACAAGGATGTATCCAGCACTACGGCCGGTGAATAGCTTCTTCTCTGATCCTCAGATTCCATTACATCAATTATATATGTGGAATTAGCAGACCTTCGACACATGCCCGTACCTCTATACAGGAGCAATTAATTCTATGTAAAGGAAGCATTGTAATACCTGGTGTTTTGTACTGTGCGTCATCCCTGGTGCTCAGGTCCTTGCTACTCAGTCAGTATGAGTGTGCTGTGTGGAATGTTGGTGTACATGGTGGTGCGTTGGAATGTTGGAGTGCCTGTGTGGTGCTGAAGAGTCAGTTGGAGTATGGGCTGAGCAGCAGGGAAGCTGCTCCTGGTGGAGCTTATCATAGAAGCTATCCTAAGATCTAAGCTAAGAACATATAATATACTTACCTGCAAATAAGATCAATAAATCATTATCTAGAACTTACACCTAGGCTAATGGACATTTAATTATAACATTTAGGCAATGATTTGGATAAACTTACAGAAACTACGCATGAAGAGTTTTGGAAGAAATTATTTAAGGATTGTGTCAAGAGCCTGAACTAAGCATTTGAATGCCTGGCAGCTCCACCAGTGTCCACTTCATCGGACGGCCCAGCCAGGACGTGTGTGTACACTGTTCGGATACTGTGCAGGCCTTTTGGCAGAAGAACAAGCAGCATGTTGGATTAAGGAGTACTTGTGTTTCACTTTAACACCCTTCTGGTGTCGTTCATACCAGCAGTGAGTGCACATCAAAGTATACTGATGTGCGTGGAAGAATAACCGTCTTGGGGGCATATTCACAAAGACTTACCTCCGATTTATCACCACTATAACACATCAAAAGTGGAGACAGAACTAACACCCAATTCACAAGCTGGTGCAAACAGCAGACATCGGCAGAATTCCTGTGATAACAGCCCCAAAACCACACACCACGGCGGACACCACCAACTAACGCTAATGAGATGCAGAGAAGGCGTTCCCGTGCAGAAACACACAAAAAAACAACAAAACCACTTTCACAACGAACTGACAGATCCGCGAAGCGAACCGAAACAATGCGATAAGCCACGGTAGCCGCAAGTGTTTAACACCTGACTCAAGCAGGTGTAAAGACGGCCGACTACCTGAAGTAGGCAATGGAGCCCCGCACATAGCCACACCCGAAGAACAAACGACGCCACAACACCCACCGCCACCACCCGCAGGACCGCCACCACCCCTAGGACCCGGACCACCACAGAGGCAGTGCAGAGTAAGACAGCGGACCTATTGAAAACACACTACTCTCACAGACCTAACGCCCAAGGAAGCCATTGCCCACTACAGGTTCAAAAGGACAACCATTCACCTTCTCATGACCCACATCGCCCACAGGCTAACGGTCCCAACACAGCGGAGAACCAACATCCCTCCGCAGACAAAGCTGCTGGCTGTGCTGCACCTATTGGCCTCTGGTACCTTCCAACCAACAACTGCCAGAGTCGGAGGGATCTCACAGCCAGCCCCATCAAAGTTCATCACACCTGTCCTGGATGCCATCCTCAGCTTCATACCCCAGTACCTTCACTTCCCCAACACTGTGCAGGAACAGCTGGAGACAAAGCGAGGCTTCTATGCCATTGCCGGATTCCCGGCCGTGTTGGGGGCAATCGACTGTACACATGTCCCACTTGTGCCCCCTGCGGATACTGCACACAACTACCGCAACAGAAAGCACACGCATTCCATCAATGTGCAGGCAATAGTGGACCACCGGGGACTCTTCACCAATGTCGTCACCAACTACCCAGGCAGTGTGCATGATTCCTTCATCTTCTGACAGTCCATCATTAACCAGCGCTTCCAGGATGGCACATATGGAACGGGACTGCTCGTTGGTAAGTACCAGGTCAACACACCATGCATCCCAATGCCTCCAAAGCATAATGCACAACTGTGGGGATGCACACGTGACCAAACCACAATAAACATGTCAAACTACACAACCACCTACCAGAAATGACCACATCACTCCATGGTCATCCTGGCCTACCCCTGCACCCAATACAGACATTTCATGGCACCACAGCCACACAACAGTTGAATGTGTGGAGATGCGCAATGCAGCCATAACACATTTGAAGCACTGCTCTGCCTACATGGCCCTAACCCAGTCTCCCGCAGGTCAGCGTCCCATGGCGGTGGGCCCGTTTTGCCCTCTGTGGATCTGGGGCCATTAGCCCTGTGCGACTCGTGTCATCCCCCTTGTAGTTCTGACATCGCAATTCTGAGTCCCTGAAGACTGTTGGTGTAGCTGCCAGCATCAGCTACTCCCTGCGGGCTGGCTTACACACCCCCACACACAGCCAGCACAGGCATCCCTGCACTGTCATAGGTGATCAAGGATATGCACTCTGCCCTTGGATGATGACACCCCTCCGAGACCCGGCCACACTCACCCAGAGGCAGTACAATGCGTCCCACATATGCACCAGGGGCCTAGTTGAACGCACATTTGGTGTGTTGAAGTCACGTTTCAGGTGCCTGGACAGCACAGGTGGGAAGCTCCTGTACAGCCGGACATCGTCTGCAAGCTGATCATTGCATGTTGTGTGTTGCACAACATCTGTGTTCGCACCAGGGCCCCATGGATCCCAGGTCCAGAGGTACCGGCCGATGATGGTGGTGATGGGGCAGGTGGCCCACACCCCACTGCAGCAGCGGCAGGAATGGCCCGTAGGAATGCCATCATTGACACTTACTTCTCATGAACACGTCACATTGTGACCGTTCATGGCAATCAAGCGACAGTAGAAAATGTCCAAAAGCACTGCATGTGTGAATAAAACATATTTGCAAGTTTCAGCTTGTACTTGTACATTTTAATGTTACTTTTCCCTGCGATTTCAGATGTGATTTGGCAGGTTGTGCATATTTGCTGAACCAGTTGTGTCCTGTGTTCAAATTTGGGGGGGGTGCTGTTTGTACCGGGATGTTGTCAATGTCGGGGTGCACACCTGCTTATGTGTGTATGCTGCACGGTGGGTGTGTCGCTCCTGCAGCTCTAATTTGTCTGCCACTGGTCTCTTTCGTGCGGTGTGCCTGTCGGTTCTGTTCTTCCACGGTGCTTGGATGTTGGTGTACATGTTGTCCTCTGCAGTTGGCCAGGGTGCATCCGGGGTACTTCGCTGTTGATGAATTTTGCTCTGAGGCATTTTCCGTATGCTGTTCTTGTGCTTTTTCCCGCATTATGTGTGGGTATTGCTGCTCGCGCACTGGTTGTCACTGTTTTCATATTGCGCTTTTGCCCATCGCAGGTTTTTTTGCGTTGAGGTTTGTCTTTTTATCTCTGTCGAGGTGGTTGTATCGCGGACATTGTCCGCGGTGTCAGCAAACTATCGCATGCTACCGCCGTAATGTGAATTCCACGTTGTCACGGAGGTGTTTTCCCTCGATGGGCTGCGATAATGAAAGTTGCGTTACGCTACTCTTGCAGTAGTTATTATACGTTCTTTTGAATATACCCCTTAGTGTTTTAGTGTTGGATTTTCATACTATGGATCAGCTGCGACTTTTTTTTGTGAGGCCAGTGTGATCGCTGAGTATGTTGGGTTTAAGTTGGGTAAACAGGGTGATCCAGCTGTGAGTTTAATACATTCTGGCAAAGCTACAGGTGAATCACATTGGTGGGCATGGGTGAGCAACTTTTTGTTCCTGTTGCTTTACCGTGAGTACTTTTCAGTAATTACATTACTTTAACTGTTATTTTTAAAGAATGCATCGTTGCTGCAGCGCTATATATGCACGTTGCTTACTTTTTTTGATCTCCCGCAGGGATGCCATCAGTTGCTGTGCAGGGGGACAAACAGTGACGCCTCTTCGCTGCAGTTCAAGAACAAGTGTGGTGCAACGGCTTTTGGTTCACGCACGCGACTGGAGTCCCCTAGCACCATCCACTCATACGTGCTCCCTACCTGCTATCCCTACGTTTTTACTACTTTCCTAAGAACTGTGCAGTAGGACATTAGGGTATTACCGCTTGTCATCAAGGTTTTGCTGTGGAAATATACTTACGTGAGCACACTGTAAGGATGGAGTGGGCACATCTGGAAAAGTACAGCACAAAATGAAGATTTTGGACTTTTCACAAAGCTTTATGAGACTCTTGTGTGCCTCTTCAGAGTTCAGGCATTGTAAGGGCAATTCAGGTGAGAAGTTGCTCACGGGCAGAGTTATTTTCTTTTGTATGGCAGTTGTGTTCAGTGCCATGCCAGGTTACATTATGATTGTTTTTATGCTGCTGAAGTGTTTTCCTTAACATGTCCATTGATTATTATCTGTCTACTCTACGGGTTAATGGTTATATTCAAGTATGGTGGGGCCATGTATGCAATATCTCAATTCTTTTAAATTTCAGTCGTTGCTGTATGGTTGTTGCTGAGTGCCTTTGTGGACAAAGTGGGTGATTGTAGAACTCGAACTCATAGTATAGTGGTTTGGGGTTGTTTCCATGCTTCTTTGTGGAGTTTTCCTGTGCGTTTTTTTTATTTTTTACTGTTAGCTATTATAGATTACTTACAGTGTACGTGTCGCTTTCTGCAGTGCTCAAGTTGATTTATACATTGATTTCTGAGTAGATTGGATTCCTACTGTTTGTGTGTTAGATGACTGTGAGGGATTAAGCCACCTGTTGCTTGTGTACATTTGATGTTATGTGTGTGGGATGACTGAGGACGATTAAGTAACCCATTGCTTGCTGTACACTTGTTTTGTGTGGGATGGCTGTGAGGGATTACGTCACCTGTTGCTCGTGTACATTTGGGGCAGATTTACGACTCCCTTGCGCCACTTTTGCGTCAATTTTCCCATGTTAAAAATGACACAAAAGTTGCGCTAAGGCTTTGTAATTAAGCCCCTTGATGTTTTCTGTGTGGGATGGCTGTGAGAGATTATGTCAACCGTTGCTTGCTGTACATTTGATATTTTGTGCGTGGGATGGCTGTGAGGGATTAAGTCACCCGTTGCTTGCGTGCATTTGATGCTTTGTGTGTGGGATGACTGTGATGGCATAAACCACTGTTTTTTCGTTACAGTGTGAGTTATTTGTTTGGCAATTGAGTTCTTTAGTGCTGTGATGGTGCGTGTGTTTTGTTCTGTGGGGTTGTCTGCCGTGCCACTTATGTGATGGTTTTCTGTGTTGTGCTGCATAGCATGCTAGTCTGGGCAGCTGATGTGTTTCATGGCATAACAGGAGCGGCATCTTTACCCAGTGTGCAATTGCATGAATTGTGTGTGCTTTGTGAGGTTTGGGGTATGGTTCTGCGTGAGCTGTGTGTGCCTAGGCTAGGGGTGTGTGTGAAAGAGATATATGGAATAGAAATGGTTCCTTTCCATTTTAAAAAGTGCTGTAGGACTGTTGCTTCTACTTTCAGTTCTACATTTTATGTTTTTTTATCTAAATGAGTAAGCATGGTTTTCTTCTAATGTTTTTTTAAAAGGGGGAAGATGTGAGTTACCTTGTATTTCTTGGTTTTCCATGCGTGGTCTTTTATGTATATGTGATATCATATCTTTCAAACTAATATGATTCCATGCATGTCTCTTTAAGTAATTGCGATATGTTCATCCGGTATTTGCAATGTTGTTAAGTGATGTTTCCATGCACGTCTCTTTATGTAATTGCGATATGTTCTTCCAGTATTCACAATGTTATGTGTTCTGAAAAAGGGGGAGATGTGTTATACTTGGTGTTTTGTACTTTGCATCGTCCCTGGTGCTCAGGTCCTTGCTGCTCAGTCAGTATGAGTGTGCTGTGGAAAGTTGGTGTGCATGGTGATGATTTGGAATGCCTGTGGGGTGCTGGAGTGTCAGTTGGAGTATGGGTTGAGCAGCAGGGAGGCTGCTCTTGGTGGGGCTTATCATAGAAGCTATCCTGAGATCTAAGCTAACAACATATAATATACTTATCTGCAACTAAGATCAATAAATTATCATCTAGAACTTAAACCTCGGCTAATGGAATTTCTTTTACAACAAACATACAAAGAAATTACTAACCCAATACTACAGATTTGAGCCACCATTCTGCTTTTACTCAACACTATTGACCACAACACAGTTTTGAGCAAGTGAAAAGGGCACTATACAAGAAAATACAATATGTAATGCTTCTCTCAGTTCACATTGGAGGGATAGTGAATGGTAAGCATGGGACTTTCTGGTATCCGCGGACAAATGGATCTGGCTGGAATGACCACTGGCACCTACTACAGGGGAGTACCTTCCTGATACCTGTGGGGCAATGGCGATACCAAGACACTGTCCCTAGCCTAAACATAACTTAAAGGATCAATGTAACCTTAAAACACAGGGGGGGAGCCCAAGAGAGATATCGCTGCTGCAGATGCAAATTCAGAGGTGGTTGGCGCTACTTCCTTCTTGGCAGAGCCGCCACTGTCACCTGGATCTAAAACTGGCATATGGCTGCCATCTGATAAGAGCAATCAATGAAGGAATATCCTGAAATGTACCAAAAACTACACTACTCCAAAAGTATTGGACTGCAAAATGATTTTGTATCTACATCTAGTAAATGTCTAGGTCCAGATGTACAAAGCAATTCAGCATTTCTTAAAGGGCTGAATCGCAATTCTGGCCTATTAAGAAATGCTAAATGGCCTTTTCATATATACAAAGGACCGACATTGGTAGAAATTTGAGATTTCTACCTGTTAGAAACCACAAATTTCACCGCGATTTAGGAATTGCAAATAGGGATTACCCATGTGCGATTCCTAAAACACATGTACAAAGCTTTTCCTAAATGCGATTTGGGCATTTAGCAAATGCGATTACCATTGACTCAAAATTGATGGTAACTATGTGCAAAAGGAAATAATGGATTTTTCAATGTGACATAAAGCGTACATATGATCCCAGGGCATATGTGCACATACATGTGTAGTACCAATTTCGGGATGCCTGCGGGGGGCCTTAAGGCCAGAGGCACCCTTGGATTTGCATTCCCTAGATTGCGATTTCCTATTAGGAAACTGCAATTTAGGAAATGCAAAACCATTCATCAAAGGCCCATAGGAACGGATGGTTTAGGATTACCTCTCTAGGAATCACTATAAGGGAATCGCAGCGTATGTACATACCAATTTTCATTTCCTAATTAGCGATTTCTTTAGAATCGCCAATCAGAAAATGCAAAAAGGAACCTCTGTGCATCTTGCCATGAGACTCAACGAAGTAGAGTCAATGGGAACCTGATTGCGGGGTTGAATATTAGAAAATTACCAGTATTCACTATAATTGAAATAGCTGTTTTTTAAATGCTAGGTTACTAGTTTAAACAACGTCATTTATTGGGGAAAGGGGCATTTCTGATTCCAAGGTATGAATGTGTGGAGAAAGGGGAATTCAGGTTGTTAGGTCTTTATGTTATAGGCCAATAGAACTCCTGCACTATACAATATGGAAATGAGATCTCTGAAATGTTTGAGATGGAATGTTTACAGTTCGGTCAATAAGAACAAAACAGCAGTGGTACAATAATTATTTCTTACTCACTGCCCTGATGTAGTTTTGCTGGTGGGAACGTACCCCGGGGGAAATATCTGCCAATTTAGAGGAAGAGGGATGTTTAAGTTGCTCTGCCACTCCGGCTACATGACCAGTTGAAGGGGGGAGGCGGGAGGAAGTGGGGATTGGCGGGGGAGGGGGGGTTTAGAGGGAGTGTGACCATAGTGTAGAAAAACGGCCACCTTGCACCCAGGCAAGGACTGGACAGACTGCAGGGGATGCTTTGCAGTGGTACTGAGATCCTGGAGGGCGAGTGGCTGTTGTTGTTTAAGGTCTATGTTTCAATATTTTTAATTTTTATTAAAACGTTGTTGTACAAATAAGAGGGAGAGGTGTGGTGCAGTGGCCAGAGCGGTTGACCCCGGAGCACGGGGTTCTCGGTTCGATCCAAGACACTGGCAGCAGTTTAGCTTAGCGTCATATGACTCTGGGCAATAGCTCACTTAGGGCTAAATGTAGGTAAATCTTTTTTACCGATTCTAAAATACCGAATTTTACCGATTCTGTATTTTAGAATCGGTAAATTAGATGTAGGGAATAATTCGGTATTTTTTACCGAATCGGTAAGATTCGGTAATTACCGAATCGGTCTGGAGGCCCATAGGAATGAATGTCAATTACCGAATCGGTAAATACCGATTCTGTAAAATTGGGAAATAGTCATGGGTGGCAGGGTGTCACTTTGACACCCTGTTGCTCCCCATTATTAGTACTTGTGTGCCATGTGGCACACATTCATGCCCTTAGGGCATGCCCTTAGGGCATGTATGTGTGCCACATGGCACAGGTGTAAATGCACATATTTGCATTTACATAGGAATTCGTTATTTACCACCAACTAATAGTTAGTGGTAAATAACAAATCCTTAAAGCCCTGCAGCACTGTTTACAGTGCTACCTACATCTCAAAATACAGATTCGGTAATTTCACCAAATCGGTAATTTTACCGAATCGGGTAATTTACTGATTCGGTAAAATTACCGATTCGGTAAAATTACCAAATCTGTATTTTTTAATGCCCTACATCTCAGTATCCAAATACCGGTCGGTAACGGACGAAAATCTGTATTTTCGGCCGTTACCGACCGGTATTTGGATACCTACATCTGGCCCTTAATCTCCCTGACGGCCACAGCGCCTGGATACCCTTGAGGTGATAACTTGTGCTTTACAAATCTGATCCCATAATAGACATGTGTCTCATGTGAACTGTGAAGCTAAAAATCGGTTGTGTACAAGCAGCCCTTAACCTATGGGTTCTGGGTCAGCTCAGTGACCTAGAAGGGGCTAGAGACCTGGATTTGTGCCTATATACATGCAATTCAAAAAGGGGGGTGGTGATGGACAGAGTATCTGAATTAAGCAGAACACTCCTACCCAGTCAAAAGATCAGGGCCTGATCCATCACCGTTTTTTAGCTCACTGCACCATCCCAGTTCAGAACCTGGCTACATGCAAATTAGTCTGACCCTGGCCCAGTGCATCATGGGAACAGGGCAGACCAAACTACCAAGCCAATTCTTTACTGGAAAGGAAAACAAGCTTCCGGGGACCGGTTTCTGGCATTACAGCCGTCTTCGGCCTGGCTTGCTTGAATCCTGATGGTGCAGTGAGCAAGGGACTCACATCTGAGCATACCCTTCCACACTTGTGGTGGCCAAAACGATTCAAAAAGGGGAGTGGTGATGGACAGAGTATCTGAATTAAGCAGAACACTCCTACCCAGTCAAAAGATCAGGGCTTGATCCATCACCGTTTTTTAGCTCACTGCACCATCCCAGTTCAGAACCTGGCTACATGCAAATTAGTCTGACCCTGGCCCAGTGCATCATGGGAACAAGGAAGACCAAACTACCAAGCCAATTCTTGACTGGAAAGGAAAACAAGCTTCCGGGGACCGGTTTCTGGCATTACAGCCGTCTTCGGCCCGGCTTGCTTGAATCCTGATGGTGCAGTGAGCAAGGGACTCACATCTGAGCATACCCTTCCACACTTGTGGTGGCCAAAACGATTCAAAAAGGGGGGTGGTGATGGACAGAGTATCTGAATTAAGCAGAACACTCCTACCCAGTCAAAAGATCAGGGCTTGATCCATCACCGTTTTTTAGCTCACTGCACCATCCCAGTTCAGAACCTGGCTACATGCAAATTAGTCTGACCCTGGCCCAGTGCATCATGGGAACAGGGCAGACCAAACTACCAAGCCAATTCTTTACTGGAAAGGAAAACAAGCTTCCGGGGACCGGTTTCTAGAATTACAGCCGTCTTCGGCCCGGCTTGCTTGAATCCTGATGGTGCAGTGAGCAAGGGACTCACATCTGAGCATACCCTTCCACACTTGTGGTGGCCAAAACGATTCAAAAAGGGTGGACAGAGTATCTGAATTAAGCAGAACACTCCTACCCAGTCAAAAGATCAGGGCTTGATCCATCACCGTTTTTTAGCTCACTGCACCATCCCAGTTCAGAACCTGGCTACATGCAAATTAGTCTGACGCTGGCCCAGTGCATCATGGGAACAGGGCAGACCAAACTACCAAGCCAATTCTTTACTTGAAAGGAAAACAAGCTTCCGGGGACCGGTTTCTGGCATTACAGCCGTCTTCGGCCCGGCTTGCTTGAATCCTGATGGTGCAGTGAGCAAGGGACTCACATCTGAGCATACCCTTCCACACTTGTGGTGGCCAAAACGATTCAAAAAGGGGGGTGGTGATGGGCAGAGTATCTGAATTAAGCAGAACACTCCTACCCAGTCAAAAGATCAGGGCTTGATCCATCACCGTTTTTTAGCTCACTGCACCATCCCAGTTCAGAACCTGGCTACATGCAAATTAGTCTGACCCTGGCCCAGTGCATCATGGGAACAGGGCAGACCAAACTACCAAGCCAATTCTTTACTGGAAAGGAAAACAAGCTTCCGGGGACCGGTTTCTGGCATTACAGCCGTCTTCGGCCCGGCTTGCTTGAATCCTGATGGTGCAGTGAGCAAGGGACTCACATCTGAGCATACCCTTCCACACTTGTGGTGGCCAAACGATTCAAAAAGGGGGGTGGTGATGGACAGAGTATCTGAATTAAGCAGAACACTCCTACACAGTCAAAAGATCAGGGCTTGATCCATCACCGTTTTTTAGCTCACTGCACCATCCCAGTTCAGAACCTGGCTACATGCAAATTAGTCTGACCCTGGCCCAGTGCATCATGGGAACAGGGCAGACCAAACTACCAAGCCAATTCTTTACTGGAAAGGAAAACAAGCTTCCGGGGACCGGTTTCTGGCATTACAGCCGTCTTCGGCCCGGCTTGCTTGAATCCTGATAGTGCAGTGAGCAAGGAACTCACATCTGAGCATACCCTTCCACACTTGTGGTGGCCAAAACGATTCAAAAAGGGGGGTGGTGATGGACAGAGTATCTGAATTAAGCAGAACACTCCTACCCAGTCAAAAGATCAGGGCTTGATCCATCACCGTTTTTTAGCTCACTGCACCATCCCAGTTCAGAACCTGGCTACATGCAAATTAGTCTGACCCTGGCCCAGTGCATCATGGGAACAGGGCAGACCAAACTACCAAGCCACTTCTTTACTGGAAAGGAAAACAAGCTTCCGGGGACCGGTTTCTGGCATTACAGCCGTCTTCGGCCCGGCTTGCTTGAATCCTGATGGTGCACCACCCCCTTTTCTGAATCGTTTTGGCCACTATAGGAGTGGCAGGGTATGCTCAGACATGAGTCCCTTGCTCACTGCACCATCAGGATTCAAGCAAGCCGGGCCGAAGACGGCTGCAATGCCAGAGACCGGTCCCCGGAAGCATGTTTCCTTTCCGGTAAAGAATTGGCTTGGTAGTTTGGTCTGCCCTGTTCCCATGATGCACTGGGCCAGGGACAGACTAATTTGCATATAGCCAGGTTATGAACTGGGATGGTGCAGGGAGCTAAAAAACGGTGATGGATCAAGCCCTGATCTTTTGACTGGGTATGAGTGTTCTGTTTAACTCAGATGCTCTGTCCATCACCACCCCCTTTTCTGAATCGTTTTGGCCACTATAGGAGTGGCAGGGTATGCTCAGACATGAGTTCCTTGCTCACTGCACCATCAGGATTCAAGCAAGCCGGGCCGAAGACGGCTGCAATGCCAGAAACCGGTCCCTGGAAGCTTGTTTCCTTTCCGGTAAAGAATTGTCTTGGTAGTTTGGTCTGCCCTGTTCCCATGATGCACTGGGCCAGGGACAGACTAATTTGCATATAGCCAGGTTCTGAACTGGGATGGTGCAGTGAGCTAAAAAACGGTGATGGATCAAGCCCTGATCTTTTGACTGGGTATGAGTGTTCTGTTTAACTCAGATGCTCTGTCCATCACCACCCCCTTTTCTGAATTATATACATGCAAGGCAATATTGTGCAGCACACAAGCACAAGCATCATGACTGTACAAAGCGCCCACCCCTCACATCTGATCAAGACATCTGAAGAGCAACATAAAGATGGCAAACTTGTGCTCCTGATGACTCGTGTCAATGTGTAGATTACACGCTTCTCGAGGGACAGTAGTTGAAAGTTAGTTGGGGTTGAGTAGATGAGGAGAGATGCACTACACAGCATCACGTGCAACAAAAATGTGGATTCGACTTATAGTTGCTCTCCATTCATATTTCATCACATTTGATTCATGTGCGCATTGACATCTTCCAGCAGGTGTCGTGTAGGGAAGAGTGGTGTGAGCTGCACCATTCACCATGATGTGACGGCAGTGCTTAATGTGCAAAATAAGAAGTGCCAAGGCCCCCTGCATGAAGCCACTGCAGCTTGCACCCCCCATGGTCCCTGCCAGTGCTGCCAATGAAAGAAGCAACACAACTACTGACCTTCACGCTCCTACAAGTGTTACAGTTCAGCCTAATCTATGCCCCCGGATCTATAACAATTGCTTGGGCAGCAAGTTTTAGTGCTTGTAATGTATATTTTATTATTAAACAACCGTGGCAGGCTCGATGGTGTAATGAAACTTGAAGGGGGCCCTCTGCAAGGCACATGCAACCCCCCCCTAATGCTTTGGACCTAGTCTGGAGGTCTCAGGCCTGGGACCTTCCAATGCTGAAGGGCCACCACTCCAAACAACAGGGGCTGTGGGGGTAGGGGGCGAGGGGCGTTGTTTCACCACTGGGCAGACTCCTATCAATGCCAGTGTTGACAAATAAGTGGGGGTGCTGAGCACCGGAAACCACCGGCTCAAATTAAGCAATGTGTGATGCCCTGAGTAAATGTGCTGTCCCTGCATATTTTCGCTGTGCTCTCCTTGCGGCATCTGGCATCGGAAAGCATCTGCCTCTTAGATAGCTTGCACTTCATTGGTATTGATTAAAATATTGGTTGATATGCACTGTGTTTGGGATGCTGAAGTATAACATGTGCAGTCGATGGTTTGATGATTCCTAGAACAAGGGGGACCTATGTACTGGCATAGAACTGCTGCATCACTAGTTGCCTGTCCGGCAGTAAATGTGGCATGGTGCTATGCTGCGGTGCTCGACTGTTATGCAGGTCAATGCCTGTGCAAGCTCCAGGATTGGCTTGCCTGTGAAATGGAAGCCGTGGCCCCGCAGGTGCTTTCGAATTATACAGCGGCCATGAAGTGGAGTGCACTGAGGTTTTGGGAAAGTTAGTTGCTGCTCCCACATTCAACCATGTCCAGACATTAGACCTGGCCAAAAATTAAATTAAGCCGGCATAATTCGTGTGATTTCAGGAAATTGCACCATTACGCCACTTCACGTAATTACGTGCCATTCGCGTTAAAAATTTACAGCAAATGACTTATTTTGAGTCATTTGTAGTAACAATTTACTGAGAACACAAAAGAACAACAGAAGACACGTAGCTGTTGTTCCCAGTGCTCTTGTTTAAATACATCCTTGCACCAAAAAGTGATGCAGGGATGTATTTCGCGTTAAAATATAGCTCAAAAAGACAGATTTGCTTTTTACATGGGGGCATATTATCAAGCAGGGCGTTAAAAATTATCGCCGTTTTAGCAGCAGAAAACTGCCTCTAAAGCGGCGATAATGGGCTTGATAATATGGCCTTGTGAATTCCAATAGACCCCCATGTTCTGGTGTGAACATGGGCTTCTATTGGAATTCTCCAGGGCATAATATCAAGCCCATTATCGCCGCTTTAGCTGCTGTTTTCTGCCGCTAAAACGGCGATAATTTTAACGCCCTGCTTGATAATATACCCCATAATTCCATGTAATGTTGTCCTAATTTTGAGTGAGCACACGAAAGCAAAGTACGCAAATTTCGTACACCCCTAGATACCAAACAGAATGCTCATTTTTCGGTATATCCACTTTCTCTTTAAGTAGTTTTTCTCAGGATGAGGCGCAGTGCAATAAAGACTGATGCTGACATTGTTGAAATGTTGGTCTCACTCTCCCTGACTTGCCAGTGGTGCTGACTTGTGTGTCAATGGTTGGCGGTTTCATGTGGTGCAGCTGTGGAGGGGTGTGGTGCAGGGTTTGTCAATTAACCTTTCTTGGATTGGTAAGCGTGTATATATCATGAGACGTTACTTTTTAGATAACTTTATGTTACTGTGTATACATTTAGCTCTATGTGTATGCGTGTGGGTTTTATTGGAATATTTTGGAGTGATTATTTTGCAGCTACATGTGTATATTTGTGGATCATGATACGTGTTATTTATTTCCACTGACCGTCTTATCCACTTGTGGAATTTTATTTCAACATAATGTTTTCCATCCTCCAGTGTTTTAAGAGTGAATGTGTGTGAACTGTTGCACCACTGACCATCTGTTTCATTTATTCCATCTTTGTGACTGTAGTGTTATTCCTTGTCTCCTTTGGTTTCTGTATGATTTTACTGAAGCATAGAGGCGCAGTGGAGGAGAAGGACAAGTTACATGTCAGGCTGTTTCTTCCAAGCCCATCACCTTTTCAGAGTCCCTCCACACATGCGGAAATTCCTCCAGAATCATCAGGTAAAGGATATAGGAAAAGAAACAAACGTCAGTGGAGGTGACTAGCGACAGGTGGTTTGTAGTTATGGGAGAGCAGGTAAAAGGAAAGAGATTGTCAGTGACCTGAAAGGTTGTGAGACATAAAACACAGAGGCCAAGATTCTTGTAACTGTCACGGAACGCAGTGCAGCAGCAAAAAGTGCTGCGTTGTGCTGCATCGCGTGACAGGGAGAGAGCAGGAAAGCGCCATATTCACAAAGATGTGCCTCTTTCCTCTACTCTCCCTAACGCCGTTGCTGATTTCAGCTGCTGAGCGCCAGACACACACCTTAGCACCATAGTGTAAGGGTTTGTGCGTGAGTCTAGCATAGGTTTTGTGCAGGAATGGTAACCTTTCTGTACAAAATACTATGCTTAGACAAGTGAAAAAGGTTTTCCTACTTTGTTTCTGTGCTGCATAGTGCGGAACGTATGCAAAATTGGAGAAATAAAAACATTTCTCCATTTAACGCCTGCTGTCAGCGGTGTTAATTTTTGATGCTAAACCCTTTCTAGTGAAGTTTGAGGGTGTACAGTCATAATATCGAGTCAATTATTTCGACTGGACAGAATATCGAGTAAAAAATATAGAATGGACATAATATCGACTAGACATAATATAGACAACAAAAATATCGACTAGAGAAAATTAATATCGAATAGAATGGACATAATATCTAATCAAAAATATAGAATGGACATAATATCGACTAGACATAATATAGACAACAAAAATATCGAATTTAAGGTAAGTTAATAATAATTTTTATTTTTTGTGTAATATAAGTCTGTAGCGGGTTGTGGGTTTATAGGGGAATAGGGTAGGAAGTAATTTAATTCTAATTAATTAAATATGTTAATTTATTTATTGATATATATTTAGAATTAATTGTTAATTAATTATTAATTGGTAATTAATTAAAATATAATTGGTAATTAATTATAATTGATTAATTGATAAATATTTTAATTTTAGTAATTTATTTTCTGTAGCGGGTTGTGGGTTTATAGGGGAATAGGGTGGGAAGTAATTTAATTATAATTAATTAAATATGTTAATTTATTTATTGATATATATTTAGAATTAATTGTTAATTAATTATTAATTGGTAATTAATTAAAATATAATTGGTAATTAATTATAATTGATTAATTGATAAATATTTTAATTTTAGTAATTTATTTTCTGTAGCGGGTTGTGGGTTTATAGGGGAATAGGGTGGGAAGTAATTTAATTATAATTAATTAAATATGTTAATTTATTTATTGATATTTTAAAAAAATTTATTGTTAATTAATTATTAATTGGTAATTAATTAAAATATTATTGGTAATTAATTATAATTGATTAATTGATAAATATTTTAATTTTAGGGTTCAGGGTCAGTTGTCAGTTTTTGGGTAAAGGGGTATTTTTAGGGTTCAGGGTCAGTTGTCAGTTTTTGGGTAAAGGGGTATTTTTAGGGTTCAGGGTCAGTTTTCAGTTTTTGGGGTAAAGGGGTATTTTTAGGGTTCAGGGTCAGTTTTCAGTTTGTAGGTAAAGGGGTATTTTTAGGGTTCAGGGTCAGTTTTCAGTTTTTGGGTAAAGGGGTATTTTTAGGGTTCAGGGTCAGTTTTCAGTTTTTGGGTAAAGGGGTATTTTTAGGGTTCAGGGTCAGTTTTCAGTTTTTGGGTAAAGGGGTATTTTTAGGGTTCAGGGTCAGTTTTCAGTTTTTGGGGTAAAGGGGTATTTTTAGGGTTCAGGGTCAGTTTTCAGTTTGTAGGTAAAGGGGTATTTTTAGGGTTCAGGGTCAGTTTTCAGTTTTTGGGTAAAGGGGTATTTTTAGGGTTCAGGGTCAGTTTTCAGTTTTTGGGGTAAAGGGGTATTTTTAGGGTTCAGGGTCAGTTTTCAGTTTGTAGGTAAAGGGGTATTTTTAGGGTTCAGGGTCAGTTTTCAGTTTTTGGGTAAAGGGGTATTTTTAGGGTTCAGGGTCAGTTTTCAGTTTTTGGGGTAAAGGGGTATTTTTAGGGTTCAGGGTCAGTTTTCAGTTTGTAGGTAAAGGGGTATTTTTAGGGTTCAGGGTCAGTTTTCAGTTTTTGGGTAAAGGGGTATTTTTAGGGTTCAGGGTCAGTTTTCAGTTTTCGGGTAAAGGGGTATTTTTAGGGTTCAGGGTCAGTTTTCAGTTTATGGGTAAAGGGGTATTTTTAGGGTTCAGGGTCAGTTTTGGGTTTTTGGGGTACAGGGGTACTTTGTAAAAATAAAGTAAAATTACATTTAAATTACATTTATTTAATAAAATTAAATTATATTAAGTTATATTATAATATTTTTTATTAATTTATATTCAAAAAATTATTATATACTTACCAATACTTATGTTGTAATGGTATGCGTTGTAAAGGTATATGCGTTGTAAAATCTTGCGTTGTAAATGTATGCGTTGTAAAAGTTTTTGCGTTGTAAAAGTTTTGTTGTAATGGTAGGCGTTGTAAAAGTATGCGTTGTAACGTCATACATCCCTGGAGTGGGAATAGTAATTTTAACCTCTACGCTATCCAGCGCTTTCCCTACTGTTGCACCCACTGGAGTGGGAGTAGTAAATTTTACCTCTACGCTATCCAACACTTTTGCTAATGTTGAACTCACTATAGTTGTAACAATAAATTTTAAACATTTTCTAAAATGTTATATATGTTTATTTAATAATATGTTTAAATATATATATATATATATATATATATATATATATATATATATATATATATATATATATATATATATATATATGTGTGTGTGTGTAATTTTTGGTGATATAATTTTTTTAATTATATAAATTATTTATTAAAATTATATTTTTTTAATAATTATTTCTAAGTTTATATTAAAGATATTTATTACTATATTAGTTTTAACTTACTTTTAAGACATTTTAAAAAATCGATATTTTGACAGTCTATATTTTTGTAAGTCGATATTTTGGAGTCGATATTTTGGTACTTACCTGTTTGAAGATAGGGAGTCGATATTTTGTCAATCGATATTTTTGACTCGATATTTGTGTATCTCGATATTTGTGTCGTCGATATTATGTCAGTGATCCAAGTTTGAGAATAGGGTTTAGCATCAAAAAGCATGGGTGGTAGCACGGGTACGCACACGTACCACTCATGTGACACCCCCTTGATGTAGAGTAATGCAAAGCAGCATTTTGCGCTGCTTATTGTTACCTTTCCATACAAACTAACTCAAATACTAATTTATGTTGGTTTGTTCATCCCAAAAAAGGTTTGCTGTCAGTTTAGAGTTACAAAAGTAATGCTAACCCGATGCTAACCCTTTGAGTGTCCCGGCCAGAGAGTAATAAAAGAGATAGGGTGTGGAAAAAATGAAGACAGTGCTTTGACAGAGGAGAGGAATATTCGTAGGTGGGGGATGGAAATAGGAATGTAGAGGGAAGCAACAAGACCTAGACGTGTGAAACAGCAGGGAGAGGGAGCAGTGATAGTGTAGAAATGACAGTGACAGTTTAAAGGTGGCAGCAATAGGGGCATTGACAGGAGAAAGAGGAGCTCTGATAAGAGAAAGGGGCGCTCCTCACCATGTCCAGTATTGAGGTCCAGTATTGATGCATCATTCACATACATTGCATGAAGCACATAGGAGATGTAATGGAGATCTTCAAATCTGTCACAGGAGCTGGAGGAAGATTGACAGGGATCTTCCATGCAAGTGGACACACTTCTCAATAGGAAGTACACCATTTGATGTAATGAATGCCTGACCTTCTCTTTCACTCTAAAGCAAGCACTGATCAAAGTCATGAAACATGCTCAGTAAGGGATGGAGTGAGCAGCAAGATGGGATGGGACCTAATATTTACTATAAATAACTAAATGGGCAATTTAATTTAAATGATCCAAGTGGCAATGATATAATATTTGTGTGCTATACAAGTACTAAATAAGAATAGAAGTGTCAAAGATACATTAAATAATGAGATGATTGGGACTTACAGCTTATGGTGATGACATAAACAGCACATAGCTGAACAATGGAAGGAAAGAACAGTAAGATATTGGAGGAACTAAGGTATGAAATGAAATGCAAACCAAAAGGGAAGTAGCAGAAAGGACAATGTGAAGAAAAGAGCCTTTACAGTGTGACTCAGGGGTGTTATGCATGCTCCTGTCCCCCCTGTGGTGCAGTGAGGCCCCTCATCATTCAGGAGCCACGATTAAGCCAGAGGCCAAAGAATATCTGGGAAATATGGGAGAGTCATGGTGAAAGCAGCATTGTGATTGTCTTAGGGGTGCCTGTGTGCTTGCTGCTTCTGTTCCGGGACTCATCGGAAGGGAAGAGGAGGAGAGATCTGGCCGGCCGAAGAGGTAAGTGACTTTTTACTTTTCTACACCCCAAAGTCACCCCGCCCTGCCATCCCCGGTCTGTGCCAGCTGCCACTGAAATGAATGTGTTCTCCAAAAATGGCAGTAGAGTATCCCCTTCTATTGTCAAATGTCACCTCATTACTGCACACCAGTGCTATCAGTACTGTGCAGAAATAGCCTCTTGCTCTATCGGAAAAACTTAAAATGTACCACCTGTCTCTAGAACACACACTATAACCCTAAACCGTTGTTGAGAAAGAATAATAAAAATCACAATTTTACCTGAAATGTAATAACTAAACTCCCTTGAATTATAACTGTAGTTCTAGGTTCTATCTTTGAGAGTATTTACGTGATAATCTGCCTTCTATTGACAGGTCTACTGCTGCTGTGTTTTTCTACACTGCTAGGGTGCTTGCAGGCATTTTTCTCTCTCTGTGTACTGTCTTGGATTTTTGCTTAAAATCTTGAGTCGCCCTGGTAAGAGGGAACTCAGCCCCTCTTCTAGAAGTGTCCGTGCTCAGCTTCAGAGCGGGTTCACTTCAAATCACAATTGTCTTCTAGTTATTATGCTTGACCAGAAGAAAACCCACCAGCCACACTTTGTGTACTTGCAGTAGGATTTCTCATGAAAGGAAAAGTTACTGCTGTAATATTGGATGTTCTAGTAATGCCACAAACAATTCAGGTCACTCTGTTGCATGGAGAATGCAACCATATAACCATATTGACTTGGACTACTATGGGCAAGCAAGATAATTTGTGGTTGGTACGCATAATGATCAGTGGCAGAAGGGGTGAGGGTCCTTAGTCTGACAGTCATGGTAGTGTTCTACAGGTGAAGCCTGGCGTTATGACCATGTCCCTGTCGGTGTTTCCTGCTTTCCTGTCAGCTTTTGTTCAAGAAGGTTGGTCCTGCACAGATGGATCGTAGAAAACCTTGCCAATAGGTATATTTTCAAGATACGTAGATGTGGAGTTAAGTATAGTAAATCTATACTTACCAATTAGCAATTACCTTCTTGATATTTAGGTCTCCAATATTTTTCACACGATATTCTGCCCACATAATATTTTTTTAATTGATATTCTGTCAGACAACCAGGACAATTGGGAGCTGAAACTGACTGATAGGCCCAAAGTGCTGAAGGTAGTTACGAGGAAAAGTTGGAGAGAGTGTTAGAGCCAAACAGTTGGGATGACTTGCTTAGCAGTTTGACGGGTTTGAAGTTTCTTCAATGTATTAGATTGATGCAAGCAACACTACTAAGGTGTACAGTTTGAAGGGTGAAAAATTGGAACTTTTTCAAGCCGCCATAATTAAAGGCCCTTTTTCACAAGCACAAAGTGAGTCTATGTGGTCTGTTCATCTCCAACTACCTAAGTTAGGATCCCATTCAGGCAAACTCAAAGATAACTGAGATGCTGCTGGAGCAGCCCTGAGACTCCCAAAATACTTGTCACCAGAGATGGCAGAGAGTTGGGAGGATGTCAAGTAAGTGTAGATTACCTAATCCATGGAGCAGCAACTTTGCTGGGAAAGTACTCTTCTAAGGATTACTGGTTGAAGCAGGGACCTCCCTGTTACTATCCTCCTGCATCACCTCGGAGAAGCATGGTATAAACATGAGCCACCACTGGCCTTCAACTTTGGCACTGGAAGCTATGAGAACTATATCCCTTTGGTCAGGGCCATCTTCACAGCACTATAGGCCCCCAGGCATAGCAGTGCACTTGGCCCTGCCTACACAACCACTCAAAGGGAAACACATGTGTAATGGAAAATTTGTGTTAAATTATATATTTCTTTATCCAATCAAAAATATGATCATTTACATCATAAAGGAACAATTCATATGCATAAAAACAGTTACAATTTACAATACAGTATTTCGTTAAAAAATTATATTTTAGAACAAGCTATCACAGCATCTAAAAATATAATATACATAGTTCAATTCCCTAGGGTCAGATTGATATGTATTTTCAAATTAACTGCCAGATTCATCAAAGACCCGTTTTGCGAGTCTTTAATAGCGATTCATAAGGAATCGCTATTAAGGACTTGCAAAACGAGATTCATGTAGGAATTGCAAAAAATATTGCGATTCCTACATGTTCCTTATTTGCGATTAGCAAATTGCTAATCGCAAATAAGGAATAACTCCCCATGCATTCCTATGGGCCTACAGGCCCATAGGAATGCATGGGGAGTTATTCCTTATTAGCGATTAGCAATTAGCTAATCGCAAATAAGGATGCGATTTCAAGGGTGCAGGGGTGTCCAAAGGACACCCTGTAGCACCCCTGAAATGTAATCTACATTGGTGTTGCGCACACACATGTCCAAAGGACATGTGTGTGTGTAACATGCAACTTAGAAAAATGCATTTAAATGCATTTTTCTAAGTTTTTGCTATTTACCACGAGGTCTGACCTCTCGGTAAATAGCGGCCCAAAATTGCAATTTTGCAATTTTAAAATGATTAATGAATTGCATTTAAGGAATCTCAAATAGAGATTCCTTAAATGCAATTCTTCGCAAATGTGCGAATTCTTTAATAGTGAATTTTGCATTTGGGATGATGAATCCCAAATGCAAAAATTGCACTCGCAAAAGGCAAGATTCTGAGAATCTTGCCCTTTGCAAGTGCAATTTAGCTTGATGAATCAGGCTGTAAGTTCTTAGAAGCAATTTTAATCATTTTTGACTTCTTCCACCAGGCAAAGAGCAGAAATCTCGAGATTGCAAATACAAGCCACCTTGTGGTGTCTGACCTAAAAATACGTAGAGCTTCACTGGGGCGTGTGAAAGATAATGAACGACAAGCAGGAATTATCCAGGTTTTCCGAGGATCAAAAGAAGAGAAAATGATCAAGGGTCTCGGGAGAAGTGTGACATGTAGGGCACAGTGGTGTTACAGACGCATTTTCCCAGGTGCTTCTTCTTGAATTAAAAAAGGGGAGCTTCGTATCTGAATTGAATATACAAAGCTCTTGCCTGAGGGGGTTCAATGTCATCCAAAAACTTTTCTAAACCAAACCATCCTTTAATGTTTAAAAACTTGAGGTTAAAGTGCCATGTGCATTACCTTCTAAACTTTGTGAGTCCATATACTCCCAGAAACTTTTTTTTAAGAAGGGGAACCATTTGTTTTATTATATACCCTGGCTCCTCCCAGATACACCCCAACCCTAATTTTGAAAACCAATCCTTGATCATGTTGAACTACTTATTATGACCTGTTTGTTTATGCAGAGCAATTAACTCTTCCAGGGCCTCCTTCACCAGGACCTGTGTGTTACTAGTCCATATCCTAATCCATAACAGGAGAGCCCTAAGAATAACAAAGTGGTTTATAGATTTAAGACCAAGATCAAGTTTAAGCGGCAGGAGGGGAGTATTCACAGGTAGGTTCAGGATTGCCCTAATAAATTTTTTTTCAGCAAGGGCTAAATCCTTCAAATTTTCCAGCCCCCGTAGCTCAGCCGCGTATAGGGCTGCTCTTAGACCTTTAGCCCTATGAAGTTCCAGAATGGGCGAGATCGGCCGGTATGGAGGCGCCCTGGCCCTCCGTACTATTGCACAGTTGGCATGTTGGAGGGTCAGAGTACTCTTTTGGTGGTGTCCAGATCAGCCTGTCGCTAATGCGTACTCCCAAATAATCAAATGCCTTAACCTGCTCCAAGGTTTGCATACCTAGCATAAGTTTACCCTTGTGGGATTTATAGGGGTTAAATGTCATATATTCTGTCTTGTAGCAGTTTATTTATAGCTCCCTCTCCTTACAGGCTTTGTCAAATTTGTTCAGAAGGTTCTGAATCCCTTTAGGTGTACTGGCAATGAGTAACGTGTTGTCTTTGAAAAGCAGACAGGGCACTACACTGCCTGCTAATTTTGGGGGGTCGCCGCCACAATTATACAGCTCTCCTATTAGCCCATTAATGTAGAGGGTAAATAATGTTGGGGCAAGGACACAGCCTTGGGGTACACCTTTGCGAACCGATATATCTTTTGAAAGACTACCACCTGAGTTCCACCTGACCTTTGAGTATGTGTCATGGAGTAAACGAATCAAGATATTAAGTAAATATGATGGGAGTCCTAGTTCTCTCAAGGCTAGCCAAAGTTGAGTGCGAGTTATAGAGTCAAAGGCTTTTTTTAAATCCACACACACAACATACAAGTGGCCTCCTCTGATGGTCACTTCCTTCCATATTAACACATTAAATCTAAAAAAGTGGTCTGTGGTGCTTATAGAGGCCCTAAATCCTGCCTGTAAATTTGACAAACCATTATTTTCCTCGATCCAATTTTATATCCTGGTTAAGATAATTTTACAGAAGATTTTTTGGGGGACAACTATAAGGCTGATAGGCCTGTAGTTTCCGAGAGACCCTTTATCTCCCTTTTTATAGATAGATTTTGGTCTGCATGGGGCCCCTATGCTTGTGGGGCCCCCAGGCAACTGCCCAGCATGCCCATGCGTTAAGACGGCACTCTCTGTGGTGATATTGTTGATGCACAGCATGGAAGCTATGAGAACTATAGCACTGTGGTAATATTATTGATGTAGAGCAATGTGAGCGATGAGAACTATAACCCTGTGGTGATTTAATCGCTACACAGGATGTAAGCTATGATAACTATTGCCCTGTGATGATATTATTGAAGTACAGGAATGCAAGTTATGAGAAGTATAACCTGTGGTGATATTATGGATGCACAGCAACATAAGCCACAATAACTATAACCCTGTGGTCATTTTATCTATGCACAGCAATGTAAGCCATAGAACTATGACCCTGTGGAGATATTATCGATGCACAGCATGGGTGCTATGAGAACTATAACCCTGTGGTGATGTTATCGATGCACAGCAATGTAAGCCACAAGAACTATAACCCTGTCGTGATTTTTTCGATGCACAGCATGGAAGCTATGTGAACTATAGCCCAGTGTTCATATTATCGATGTACAGCAATGTAAGCCACGAGAACTATAACCCTGTGGTGCTTTTATTGAGGCACAGCATGAAAGCTGAGAGAACTGTAGCTCTTGGGTGATATTAGCGATGTACACCATTGTAAGATACAAGAAGTATTACCTGTGGTGATATTATCGATGCACAGCAATGTAAGCCACAAGATCTATGACTCTGCAGAGATATTATCGATGCACAGCATGGAAGCTATGAGAATTATAACCATGTGGTGATATTATGGATGCAGCGCAATATAAGCCACAAAAACTATTACCCTGGGGTGATTTTATCAATGCACTGCGTTGTAAGCCATGAGAACTATGACCCTGTGGAGATATTATCAATACACAGCATGTAAGCTAGGAGAACTATAACCCTGTTGTGATACTATTGATGCACAGCAATGAAAGCTATGAGGACTGTAACCCTTTGGTTATTTAATCAATGCACAGCATGAAAGCTATGAGAACTGACTCTTTGGTGACGCCGTCGATGCACAGAAATGGAAGCTGCGAAAGCTACAACCTTGTAGTGAAATTGTCAATGCACAGAAATGGAAGCTGTGAGAACTATAACCTTGTTGTGATATTGTCGATGCACAGCAGTGGAAGCTATGATAACCCATCCTTTGGTAATTTTTCAATGCACAGAAATGGAAGCTATCAAAACTATAACCATCTAGTGAAATTGTTGGTGCACAGAAACGGAAGCCATGAGCACTGTAACCCTGACCTGATATTGCGATGCTCAGAATCGGAAGCAGTGAAAACTATAGCCATGTGGTGATATTATCGATGCACAGCGATGGGATCAGGGGAACTAAAACACATGGGTGATATTACCAATGCACAACAATGGACGCCATGGGAACTTTAACCCTGCGGTGATGTTGCTGATCTACAGCCATAGAAGCCATGGGACCTATAACCTTGTAGTGATACTGTCGATGCACAGCAATGGAAGGAATGAGAGCCTCATATTTGGGGGTTATCTCAGTGATGAACAGGTACAAAGGGTCCGAGAGCCCCATCCCTAGGCATGCTAGAAGCAGTGTGCAGGAATGAGTGTTATGAAAGCGATTCCATTAGGAGAGATATTGATGAAGTACAGCAATGGTGGCTGTCAGGCGTGAGGGTCTAATCAGTGACGGTGATAT
The DNA here is from genome assembly GCF_964261635.1 of Lissotriton helveticus. Taxonomy (NCBI): domain Eukaryota; kingdom Metazoa; phylum Chordata; class Amphibia; order Caudata; family Salamandridae; genus Lissotriton; species Lissotriton helveticus. The sequence continues at coordinate 896,198,212 of NC_136072.1, read as the reverse complement.
CACTGAAGCAGTGGCACAGAAGGTGTCAGTGCCTATTCATTGACGGTTACAACACTGATGCTCTGGTGCAGAAAGGGTTGAGTGTGTATTCAAGGAAGGTGATATAAGTCATCCACATGCACATGCGGTGCAAGTGTCTGTACATTGACGAGGATATCACTCATCCACAGGCGCAGAAGGTGTGGGTGTCTATTCATGAAGGTGATATCACTGATGCACAGGCATAGAAAGTGTGAGTGTCTCCTCATTGACGGTGATATCACTGATGTAGAGATACAGAAGGTGTGATAGTCCGGTCACCGAAATGCGCAGGCAGAAACTATATGAAGTTCCATTACCCTAAGGGTGATACCAACAACGCATAGATATAGACGGTATGATGTGTCCCTTCCCTGATGGTGCTATAGCTCATGAAATGGTATGTCTCACTCTTTTGACTAAGGGTAATTTCAACAATGCAGAGGAACAGGTGTGATGTTTTCCTTCCCTGGGTATGTTTAAGTCTGCACTGGTACAGATGCTGTGAGGTTTCCCCTTCCTGATGGTGATATCACACATGCATAGGTAGATATGGTTTCTTTCTGCTGTGTGTAATGTCAACGATGCAGGGGAACAGAGGGCGTGAGGCTTCACTTCTCTTGGGAATAGGGGGACACAGACAGTGGGAGACTTCCCTTGCCCTCAAGGTGCTATCACACATGCATAGCTGGAGATAGTATCAGGTTTCTTTCCCTTGAGAGTGACGTCAACAATGTAGGGGAAATAGAAGTTGTACACAAGAGGGGTTCCACACCTGTGCAGGTAGGGATGATGTAAGTTTCAATTGCCCTGCTGGTTTTATCACTGATCCATGGGTCCCGAAGGTGGCAATCTTACAAGAGTGATCTCACCCATGCAACATATATAATCAAGGTGATTTCTCACCAGGCGTGATATCAGTGTTGCTGGGTTGAAGCATAAGCATTATGCAGGAACTAAAAGTGCAAACTATTTGGGGGTGAGGCTGAGCTACAGCGAGGCTCGGGTACCCGAGGATTAGCGTTTTTACTCCATGAGTATTGCAACTCACGGGCCAATGAGCTCATGTGTTCAATTTCTAGAATGTGCAGCATTGATTCGAGATGCCGGCACGGGTGATAAATGTTCGCTAAGACTTGATTAGATTTTTGTAAAACTGTCTTTGAAACAATTAAGGCAATGGCTGGCTCTGTCGGAACGGGACTGACGAGCTGTCAGCTTCATCAATACCTTCTTCACACTGAAACCCTGCCATGCTGTTAGCAGACAGGAACCCGTCCTCCCTCCGCCTCGTGGGCGGTCAGCAGGACAACACCTTATCTTCAAGATGGCTGCCTCTCCCCATATTCAAATGAAGCAACAGTGCAACCAGGTGTGGGCGGTAGGTGAGCTGGGATCAGCGGAAACACGGATTACGGTACTCTCGAGATAGAAAGGCACTGGAGGAGGCACCAGATAAAGGCAGAGTCAGAGGTACAATAGGGATTTTGGAGATAGAAGGGTTCGGGGGGGGGGGGGGGGCTAAAGGAAACCCCAGTGTCCCGGTAATACTGCCCTTTGAATGCATGTGCCAGTGGTGAGTGCTAGAATGAAAGCAGTGTGAGAGGGTGCATGACTGTGAGTGCTCGCTGCAATAGAGTGCTTCAGAGTTTTGGCATGAAAAAATAGTTAGAATACACACAGGGAAGAGTGCTCTCAGAACTGAAGAGCTCTCGATAAACCCCTCATTCTTTACCCACTTTCTCTCCACCCCTATCTTTATTCTGCTTCATTTTTGCAGGTGGTGGGCATTGGAAGTCATTTTTGGGGTCCCCAACTTATTTCTTATTATCAGATTTCGGCCTAGAGCAAGAGAAAGAAAGGCAGAAAAGGTTAAAAGGAGAAACACAAGATAGGAAAACAGTGACAGAAGGAGAACTTTAGGGATAAAACCCTGTAAAAACGAGATAGACGGGAAGCGCTGGGAGGTGGACAAAAGCGGTCTGAGATGAAATCAGAATTAGGGACCCTTTGCACTTGGCATCCCCAGAGTTCATCAGCAGGGGCTGTAGGTCCCTAACAAAAATGTACGTTACCAGCACTCATTTTTCTATGACTTAAGAACTGACTGGTAATTGCAACGAGGCAGGTTGAAAGGGACATGAACGTGGTGTCTGAGTGGCCTTGGAGAGATACAAATCTGGAAATCAACAGAAGATTGACAGAACATGAGTTCAATGTCTGAGTTGGTAGGTCCCATTGACCACTGGTGTACACTACACAGAAATGATTTACGGACCCATAGGAGCAGATAAAAGCCAGGTCAGCAGGATGCACAAAAGGTTCCTTGGCCACCTGTTGACAGTGCTCAAGGGATCAGAGATCTAATGATTTATATGTATGTGAATCACTTCAGGATGAGGGAGAAAGTGATGCAGCTCTCCAGATTGAAGAGATTCCCATAGTTTTGCCATCGGTTAACATAGCAAAGATGGCAGCTAACAACTATTAAGCTCTGAGCTCCCAAAAAACATGCAAATGCCAATTCACCATTTGTGGTATGTTTTTAGCATAAAATGCGTCCTCATATTTATTTCTGGATGTGAGGCCACATTTTGCACTGAAACCAGTGCAAAATCACTTTGACGTGAGCAACAGCCATTTGCACTATGTCTGCTCACATTGTTTCCATGCTCTCGTAACAGGATTTTTATCTGAATGGATTCAAAATTGCACAACGTGGCACAATGGCGTAATTTCAGACATTTCGCATAATAAGCACAATGCCAAAAGCTGGAAATTATGCAAGATTATGCCAGCGCAAAAAAAAGTTTTACCCTGGCCTATTTACAAGGAGAGGGTAGATGGACCTGAACTATAAGGAGAGCTACAAACTACCACAAAGTGACAGTTATACACAAATACAGAACTGGATTAAATATAGCTCAATTGAAGTCTGTATTGAGTTGTTAAGGCTAATGAGGTTTTTTGATGTGGTGAATGTAATAAAGAAAATAAAACTTTATGAATTAGAAATCAGTTTTATTTTGCGGGTTTGTGGGAGCAAAAAGCTAAATGCTGGAATGGAGCATCCATTCTGCCAAAATAAATTTTACCAGTGAGCTGCAGTCCAAGGGGCTGCTTTTAGATCTGGATGGGCTGCTGCTGTCAACCAATTATGGGAGGCCCTATGGCCCCATTCTTGTTAAATGTCTGAATACATACTCTATATGGCCGGTTTGAGCATTTTTGCAGGTGTTGATTTTGTTTTTCCTGGCTAAATGGCCCTTTAATTCAGGACCCACCAGTCACTGTTTAAGTTTTGCGGTGTCCTAGGTAGTGCTTTGAGCCTTTGGACCCCGTGGTTAGTGTTAGGGGCACAATTCTTTGGGAAGCTTTATATAGCACGAACTGGACCCAAAGTTATTGGAGCACCTTTACATGAGCACCAGTTGCGTTACAGACAGACACATTCATTTGTGTTAGGCTTGGGGAGATTAAGTGATTTGCCCAGAATCACAGGATGTTGAGCGTCCCTGCCGGGACTCGAACCCGGTTTTCCAGCTTCGAGGTTGAGCGCCCTGGATATTGTCAGATGTGTTCACCATTGCATCACTTGTAATTGCTATTCCTGAGCATACAGGCATTTACACTGGGATAATTAATTAAAGAGATATTCATAATTGAGGCCAGCATACCTTACCACATGACCAAAAATGTCAGACTGGATGCACAGGGGGCATTTACATAACTGAAGAAAAGCTGCTGACTTGGCCATGTAAACCAAGAAGAGCACGCTTCCTTTTCCCAATTAGCCTATGTTATGTTATGTTATGTTACAGCCATTTATATTGCGCACGAATCACCCCCTAAGGGGTACTTCCGTGCAGAAAGCCTTCCGACATCATGCCGCAGTCACCACAAAACCATCCCTAAAACCGTTCAGTTTTAAGTGATAGCCTGAATTTGAAATGATTCATACAGACAGGTAAATTAACTGGGAGGGCATTCCAGTAAAGAGTAGCTGGATAGGAAAACGCTCTGCCCCCTGAACGAGACTTTTTTAGACAATGGATCACAAGCAGCCATTTTCACCGAGAACGAAGAGCCTTTTCAGGACTGTAAAGGGTAAGACTCGAGGTTAAGTATCGTCTTTAGGTCTTTGTGAGTCATATAACAGATCTTAAAGACAATCCTCCTATGAACTGGTAACAAATATAAAGACCGTAAAACAGGAGCAGATGAGGACCTGGCAGGAGCATTGCAGATAAGGCAGGCTACTGTGTTTTGCACCACCAGTAGTTTTGCCAAAAAGGATTCCTTAATAGAGGCAAGTAAAGCATTGCCATAATCCAAGTGACTCATCACTAAGCCTGGGACTACACTCTTCCTAATTGAAAAAGGAAGAAACGAGGAGGCCTCTCTTAACACACGTAAAATATAAAAACAAAGTCCTGTTGTTTAAAGGACATGATCTCCCATAGAGAGAGATCGGTCCAAGAACACTCCAAGATTTTTAACAACCGTCTTAGGGGTTGGAGCAATGCCAAGTTCTTCTGACTACCAGTCAGAAGCCCTTAGGTTGGAAGCCATTCCAAATAGCATGATCTCAGTTTTACCCGCATTCAGTTGAAGACAATTCTCAGTCATACAAACTGCTCAGGCTTTCTGACCATCTGCAAAACGTTCTTTTACTATGCTGGAATCACAGTCAAAAGAAATCAAAAGCTGAGTATCATCCACATAAGAATACAGATCCAATCCATAAGATTTCACTATCCTGGCTAGGGGTGCCACATATATATTAAATAGCGTAGGCTCAAACAGGAGCCCGAGGAACATCTTTATCCAACAAAGCAGTGCAGGAAATAGGAAACAAGGTGAAGGGTGAAGTTAGAGGACCTGGTCATGTGGCTTTATTGAGTAAAAGGGAAGTGCACTAAAATAGTTTTCTGGCTTACCTGAAAAACATATAATTTAGATTTTCTCTGGATGAAGCTAGATGTAGGGGTTGAAAAGCAAAAAAGTTTGGAGCCGAGAGTAGTCGGAAGCCATGTTAAAATTCTATATCACTAAAAGAATTAACAGGAAGATAGATATGGACTTGTTCACAAGACAGTTAAGGCCAATGTTATATATAGAACAATTGACCAAAAGAAAATAGGTCATCCGACTGAAAGGAGGTGAAGAGTGGAATGGCCGCCAGACAATGTGCAGAGAGAAGAACATTGTTCAGGGGAAAAGAAATAGAGAAAAAAGCATTCAAACTGGAAAACAGACCACCCGGACCCTATGAAAGCTGCAAATACTGAACAGTGACAGACATATTTAATATATTTTTATTTATAAGATTCTAAAAAGTCCAAGTTCACAAGAATCAGAACATATCCAGAGGAGTGGAGTTGTACGAATGTATTGAGCAAATTAGAACTATCGGGGATAAGGCACAAAGCACTGTCATCCAAGAAGGGTGAACCACGGTTTCTAGAGGCGCAATACATCTAAGCGAGCGTGGTTATAAAACATGAAATGGGTGATCCTTATGCCCGTTGGTGCCACCTGAAAAGTGCAAGAGTGAGTCCTGCTTTGCCAGGAGATTTCTTTAAGTGCTGAATAAAGAAGTCAAGGGAAGAAGCCAAGACAAGATTTAAGCATCGAGTGATCAAAGAAAGGAAGGTTGTGACAGCTACATACCTGATGATGAATGGGAACTGGTGAAGCTGCAAAACACCCAGAGGGTCTTTGCTTTTATTCAGCTTGAAATAATGGCGGCCCCAGACCTGTGCGATGATGCAATTGCTGTGATGTGTAATTATTTTGCCATTTAAAGGCATATTCTACCACACTCTGGCATCACAGTCTGTCACAAATTGGTATACCTGCAGAACAGAGAAACTAAAGTCACAGTTGCCTGCAACAAGTAGCTCTTGTGCACATTCCCTGATTGCTACGAATGTCCCCGGAAGCTGAATTCTAAAACACAACATGATTTGTTGCTATGTTCTTATCTCTTACTGCTCCCCCCTCTCTCTATCGTGAAGCTTTAAGTGGGTGATTTACATCACCGACCTGGCTTTCGCGCGGACAGAAATATTGTCACACCACACGTTTGTTTTATGGCCACTTTGAACAACCTTTATGCAAGATGAGTGATTATTTCTTTTTAAATTCACTTAGTGGTGTGCTGTTGAGAAAACACACCCGTTTGATTTATCGGATGATTGATTTACAAACGCAAATAACAACTTCAAAGAAAGGAAAACTTCAACACCGGTTGTAAAACAGCTTTCTATTCACTTTCTGTTTCCATGTATTTTATGGGACTCTCTTATTTCATTTCACCAGATCCAGTGAAGCCAGTGTTAGATGTGGCAACAAACCAGGGAGGAGTTCCCATACATCAGCTAAAGACGCTATCTTCGAGGGTGTAGTTGATGGAGCGAAGGCTGCAGGCCCAACTCCATTTCTATTAGCTGTGGCACATCCATTTCCATCCCTTGGAGAAGCGTTATCCTAAGATCAACCTGTAGTGACATTTTGGCTTAGAAGCAGCCACAGCTTCTGTAGGTAAGAACAGTGGGGCGGTGGGGGCGGGGGGGGGGGGGTGAGGGGGGTATTTCGATAGAGGACCACGAGGGAAAACAAAATAACTAATTAATTTCCCCTCGTGGTCGTCTCACGAAATTCCACCAACCCATCCCCACCGCTCTTACCTGCAGCGGCCGCGGCTGCTAGGAAGCCTGACCACCATCAGTGCCAAGGCCTGATGTACAGCTGGTAATGGGAGTCAAACCTTTTCAACTATGGATTGTTTGACAAGATGCATTAACAATATAGTCTTGTTTTGCATTGTGTGTCTTGTTCCCATGAGCATATAGTAGTTTGCATGCCTGTCCAGCAAACATGTGTTCTCCCTCTCTTCGTGACCATGGCCCTGGACCCTCCCCTCCCTGCTTCAATTTGTTCTTACTCACTCCAGCATTTCATTTTGGCTTGGTTGCTCCTCCAATGCATAATGCTCTTGATGCTTCTAAACCTCTCACCTAAGTGTGCCCAGCCAAACAAAGACCACTGTCAATCTGTGGCATCTTCCTTGTTTGGGCCTGTAAGAGCCAAGAAAGGCCTTGCGTCAGAACCTTAGACCCTTTGTCCCACACATTTTTTTACAGAATGTTTCCACAGTACCTCCCCTTTTCTGTAAGCAGACTGCATCCCATCAACAGTTTTTACTAATAGACGCCTACCCAGTGTCATTTGGGAATCTTAACCATCTCTGTCTGTTACACCTTCATTGCTTGCCAGTAGACACCGTATGCTATTTGCCATGGTACTTTTCCCATGCAAAGTCATTTTACTGAAGGCTCTTGGGTTTTCCTTCGGTCTGATGGACAAAACAAAATTTTTTTTTGTACCCCTTGGCAGTTAATGACCCCATAACTTTAATGATACTAACTGTTTGAATGCATGTATTAATCAACAAATGCACCGTTACAGGGCCGTTTCTAGGTGTTTTGCCTCCCTAGGCGAGAATTGAAAAATGCCGCCCCCTCCCTTTTACTAGCATCACTCATCAGCTACAAGTTCGTAATTCTTGCTAAGCACACTCGGTCTTCAATCCTGCCGAGGTAGGTAAATAGAGCAATCGTGACACCTGTTATTTGCAGCCTTTGGAAACTGTATACGCATCGTGAAAAGCGCTATATGAAAATAACTGTATTATTTTTGTTTGCGGGATGGCAAAAGGACGGGTGGAGGATGGTTGGGTGGGTGGGGGTAGCAGCGTTCTGTGATATCACATGATACAGTCTTCACTCGATCAAGTGACCAGAAAGAAGAGCGTCAGTCAGTGCGCTAGTGCATGGGAAGCCAGGTTGCAGAGCCCTAGGCGCTTTTTGCCTGAACTTGGGTTCCATGAGGCGATTTTTAAAGGTCTATCTGTTTGAGCTATGGATTCACCGACTGTAAGATGCAATGGTTAAATAGATTGATGCTGTAAAATTTTATTTCAATATTCAACTTGGGAAGGAGAAATGTATTCAAGGAGAGCATGAATAATTAATTAATATTCTTACTAATAATTCAGGCTGTATATGCATCAGTGAATATCATATTTATTTACACACAATGCCTACTATCAAGCATCCGACAGAGAATATCTTCTGCTCCTTTCAATGAAAGTAGAATTTCACTTTGTTGTGACTCTTACAAAAATCCTGCCTTCCCATTTTCATTTTCGCCTGTTTAATAGTATGCCAATAAAATTTTTACCCAACTTTGTCACTGGTTTTGTGTTAAAGTTACAACAATCAAATGTACTTTCACATTGTTATTTTTATAACTCTGGCCATAATAAAATACGTTGACATTTTTGTTAGAAAATAGTTTACAATAAAAAAAATACTTAATTTCCCTTTTTATACTATTTTTACAATAAAAGTAATGGTTTACTTAGTACTGGGGATGTGATAAACATATTTTGATAAAGTGTTATTACACTTTTTTTCTAATGAATTAACAAAACATGTTTGTACACTTTTTTCGTTCCTTTGTAATTAATATTATGATAAAAGTATCAAAACACGTTATTTAATAATTATTATAACAACTACCATGTTTTTACATGTGTATATTGCTTCTTATCACTCTGAAGGTGCCTTTATATTGTTGCTCCATCACATTACACGTGGAAATTACACAGTTGGTAATTTTGGGTGCTACCTAGAACAACGCTAAAAAAGGTACTTTACTTTAATCATAGCAAGCACAATCTCCACCTAATGCAAAAGCTACAATACTTGGCCAAAGTTTGGATAAGCACTTACTTTCTAAAACCATCTGGGAATTAGTAGCATGTTATTAACATTATTAACAGCGCCATGAAACCAGAAAACACCAGTAGCAAGCGCCCTGCTACTCACTCCTAATCCACTGGTATAATCTACTTGGCGCACTGAATTACTGACACCGCGCAGTTCCAAGGTGGTGCAGAGCTCTTTCATCCCCATCCGTCCCGAGGCTGATGTCTGGCACCTCTCCCGGCCACCGACCCACTTTTGCAGCCGGATTTCTGACACATTTGTTTCCGGCACCTTTTAATAATGAATGCGAATAACTGAGACAAGTAGGAGAGACCTCAGGCTGAGCGTGTGCGTGAGGAGCACAACCGGAAGAAGAACTCTGCCAAGCACTTTGCTGCCCTGGCCGGTCTGAGGGTTCCTCCGCTCTGATGGTGGCGTAATTGGTGAGCCCCTTACCGCGCCTCACATGTAGACTCCCTTGGCAGTGCTGGGGATCCCTGGACCTTGAGAGTGGGACTTAATGACGGTGACCCCTGCCCTCTGCTGAACCTCACACAGGGCCATTTCTAGGTAATCTTGCCGCCCCCACCCTTTTGCCGCCCTAGGCTGCCGCCTAGTCCTGCCTAATGGTAGAAACAGCCCTGCACCCTTATTAAACAGTACACATGGGCCACTTGCTGGAATTTGCAAAATCTAATTCATTTACAAATGTAAAGCAAATGAACATTAGAAATGTGATTTGCGTAGTAAATAGAGTAAATTGCATGATTTGTGTTGCGTAGGCAATTGTACTGTGGCAAAGAATGCAGATGATAAGTAAAATGGCTTTAAATGTCGCTTCTACTAGGTAACACGGGTCTTTAGAATGGTGGGTAGTAAACAGAAAGGTTTATTTTCTATGTCTAATTTTGTTGTGTTTGTTCTTATATTAGTTTCACTCTGGCCTGCTAGGCTGTGCTTGAAAATGGCCGTCGGAAATGGATAAGGTTGCGTGCGCTGAATAAAATGGCCTCGGGAGGAGATTGCGACGGTGGAGGTTGGAGGGACAGTCAGTCAGTTTTGGGAGTCCTTTCCTGTGACCTGCGGTTCATCTTTTTTTCCTGGTGAACCATTCTTGTCAACGCCCTATGGCCAAGGTTAATGAATATATTCCGTTTCCATTTTCAAAATATTACTTAAATGCTGACTGATATTTTAAATGTATTTTACCTAATAAAGAACTTTACTCATTTGCTCAAAGAATTTAGATAACATTATATGCTAACTCTAAATGAGTCTGTTGTCCTTTAAAGAAAAATTGTGATTAATAAATGTTAAAGGTTTTAATTGAGATTGAGCTGGACTTAATCGCCATCAACTGATTCTACTAGTTGGTCCATCGACCGAATAGCGGAGTACTTTGATGTTTAGAACCAACAGGATCCTAAGTTAATGTATATAATATGTAAGTTAGAATTCTGTCATTTTAGCAAGGTACTCTGTTTGCCCAGCATCTCATTTCCTTAGCGTTTGATCCAAAAAATTGAGTGAATGTATGTATGCGGTGTTATGGGCCCCACTGACATAGGTTTTAATATGATTAAGGTTGTGTAGATGTTTTCTGGGTTAGTGTCATAAGGAAAGATGTATTTTAGTCGCGCTGGATTAGATTTCTTGGTAGCAGGGTTATGGTTTCTATAGATTAGTTTGGTGATTATTGATTTTTCATGTCTAATACTCTATGTTGAGTTTTTATTACATCATATGTAGTCAGAATGTTTAAGCTTCCGGGAAGTCGGAAGTGGACACGTGTGGCAAGAGAAGTCACATGTAATGGAACATTGTTTGGTTTCAATTTGGTGACAACACAGGACTGTGTTATGTTAAGGAAATTCACGTATGAATTGCATTGAGTGAAATAGCAACACGTTTTCTTGTGGCCTTAATTCTCAGGAGCAGTGTCGTTTCCATGTGTGTATTATCCCCAGAGAAATAGGTTTACCTCTTGCTTGAGAGAAGGGTAAGGTAGAGAGAAGTGCTACACTTATCGAACGAAATAGTATTCTTGTAAGTTTGAATAAACTATCTCTTTTGTTTAGAGAAACAGATAATGGTAATGTGTTTTACGTTGTAGCTAATCGATTTAGTCGAATAGACAAGTTAAGAAATAGTGCCGATTATTTTTGTAAAGGAGGTGTCAGCAGAAGCAGGAGTAGAGCTGACGTCAGCAAGGACCGAGCTTGTATTGGCCAGTTGTGGAAGAACGAAGAGCTTTCTGATTGGTGCGTTTGTGTGAGACGCGCTGGAATAGGTCAGTGTGACAGTGACATAGAGCTTTCGGGTTTGGTTCGTTAGTGTGAAATGCGCTGGGAATGGTCAGAATAGTTGAACAGTAGAAAGAACTGATTAGAGGAAAATTGTGTGAATTTGCTTCGGCAAAACAACAGTGCAATATGGCTTATTACAATGAGCGAGATAGAGAGAAACCGTCATGGTTTGCGAAGTCCAAAAATATTTTTAAGAAAGATAAAAAGGTTGTTACTAGGGAAGGAGAGGTACTTCCACCACCCAAAATACCAGCATCTTAAATGATGGTGAAATATGGCTATCATACTTGTATTTGGTTGGAAAATTGGGCGAAATATACCAAAGATGATGGAGTATTGGCATTTCCAGAAACTGGTTCGTTTAGCACAGCTGTACTTCGAAATTTGAGAGAAAGAATGATGAGACTTGACCCGAGACCTAGACCAACTCAGTTTGAAGCCTTAGGTGATTAGGAAGATGATATGTATGAAAGAGAGAGACACAGAGGTGCAAAGAATTATAGTTGTATTCATAGAAGAGTATGGGGTTTGAGTCATGAAGACAGGATGAGACGGTGGCGGTGTGCTAACATGATGGATGGTATGTTTCCTACCAGAACAGTTAAGGAATTAACAGGGAAAAAGTGTACAGAGAAAAAGAAGCATGCAGTACCAGAGAAGTATGGGTATGGAGTTAGCGACACAGAGGATGAGTTGCTGGAGGACATTTTAAATAAAAGACTCCCTCCATATCAACAGGATTCTGTGGTGGTGACACCAAATGCACCGCCAATGGAGACTGTGATAAGTCAAAGCCCTGAACAATTTTCTGAAATAAGTAGTCCATCTAATAGACAAAAAATACCACAGACTGTGAAGCCTGAAAATGATAATGATAATAGGGCCGAACTAGCCAGAAACACAAGAGAGTTGACTGAAAAGAGAAGAGAATTGACAAAGAATGTGGAAGCTGTAACTGTGCCAGTAACTATAGGTCCAGTAATCCCAGTATTTGAAAATCAAAAGATAGACAAACATTCCTTAACCATTCCATTAAATTCTAGCATGCAAAAAGTACGAGATGGGATAATTCCAGATAATAAGAAGACAAAAGATTCTGTTAGATCAACTCCACCTATGAATTTGACAATAGGCCAGAGTCTGATAAATCAGATTCCTTTAGGAGCCGACTCAGTAACTGAAACCCTAAAGAGAAATGTAAATAGGGAAGAATTAAATACGACCCCTGTGGGTCCAACTGCAGAAGAATTAAATGATTGGGTAAGAAGTTTGCAGAAGAAAGACACAGAACCACAACCCTTCGATGTGGTTAGATTAAAGATAGACATGGAAGAATTGATCCTAGGGACTATTAGTACAGATCGACTAAAGTCCTATCAAGATGATGAATTAATGTTTATGTGTAAAAGCGTTATTTGGAGAGCTAGGAACTTGCATGAGAAATTGGAAGAAACAGCGAACGAACTGGGAGTATATTTTGCAAAAATTAGGGGATTGCAGAAGCCGTACGGGGTAGATTTTACTGAAAAAGATATAGAAAATCTGAACACTTCAGGACGGTTAACACAGATAAAAGAAGTAATTGTGTTATTGAGAAAATGGAGAGACGTAGACAAGTGGAGAAGTAGGTGGATAAGGAGAAAAGATGGAATGACTGATAAAGCATCATTGGCTATTTCAGTAACAGAAAAAGAACCAACAGTAGTAGAATGTCCAATGAGAGAAATTCCAGGAGGAGGTTATGTACACGTCCCATGGTCCAGACAAGATATATTGTCATTTACAAATGATTTTCCAAGACTGAGAGAAAAGCCTGTAGAATGGTATGAAGCGATGCCAAAGGGGATGATGGACGGAGTGCTTGAGCAAATCAAACAGTTACCCCCGGTCAACTGATTTGGGTTTAATCCATCATCCTTCTTTAGCTCACTCCACCACCCCAGTTCAGACATGGCCATAAGCAAATCAGTCTGACCCTGTGAATCATGGGAACAGTCCAGCCCGAACTGCCAAGCCATGTCTTCCCTGGACCGGAAACAAGCATCCCTTGCTCACTCTACCATTGGATTCAACATAGCCTGGCTGATCAGGATTATGAATCCGAAACCGGTCCCAGGATGCTTGTTTCCGGTCCAGGGAAAACATGGCTTGGCAGTTTGAGCTGGACTGTTCCCATGAGGCACAGGGTTAGACTGATTTGCATACAGCCATGTCTGCACTGGGCTGGTGGAGTGAACTAAAGAATGATGATGGATTAAACCCAGATCAGTTGACTGGGGGTGAGTGTTTGATTTGCTCAAGCGCTCAGTCCATCATCCCCTTTGGTATCGCATTGTTCGCCCTGAGTTGGCAGGGTATGCCCAGATTTGGGTCCCTTGCTCACTCTACCACTGGATTCAAGATAGCCTGGCTGATGAGGATTATGAATCCGAAACTGGTCCCAGGATGCTTGTTTCTGGTCCAGGGAAGACATGGCTTGGCAGTTCGGGCTGGACTGTTCCCATGAGGCACAGGATCAGACTGATTTGCATATGGCCATGTCTGAACTGGGGTGGTGGAGTGAGCTAAAGAAGGATGATGGATTAAACCCAGATAAGTTGACTGGGGGGAGTGTTTGATTTGCCCTAGCACCCCGTCCATCATCCCCTTTGGTATCGCTTTGTAGAATGGTATAGACAGGTAGGAAGATTTGTAAAGGTTTCAAAAGTGTTGTGGGAAGATCTGGATCGATTGTTTGAGATTGTTGTTCCTGCTGATTTGTGGACAGAATGTAAAATTACAACTGACTGGCCGAAAGAAGAATATCCTAGAGATGCAAAAACAGGAGCTCCAAGTTCAGAAGTGATGAAAAAGTATGAGCAGGCAATCACATTCCTGAAAAATAAGATTACACCGAAGGAAACAGACCTGGTAAAGATTGATAGAACAACTCAGGAAAATAAGGAATCTGTGCATGCTTATTATGAAAGGTTGCTCTTGGTTTTTAAACAATATAGTGGATTCGAGAATTTGAGTGAAAAAGACATGAGTCCTTTTGTGTATCGATTTGTGTATGGATGACACCTGAAATAAGTGAAATGATTTAGCAGCATATGTTATGTTGGCAGACTAGCACAGTAGATGAGGTACTACGGTATGCAAAATATTGCAGTGATTATATTGAGGCCAGACAGCGTAAACTCAAAGAAAAGGCAATGTGGGCACAAGTAAAGGTTGCAGAACAACAAGAAGCTCAGATGAATAATCAGTCTAGTGGCACAGGACAGACCAAGTTCAGACCTTATATTGTTAAGTGAAAAGGTCAGATGAGTATGGAAGAAGCCAAAAAGAAATGGGCATGTCATAATTGCAGAAAATTAGGGCAGTGGAGGAACGAGTGTAAATTACCTCCGAGAGTCAACACAGATATCAACCATTGAATCCACAGGTACAGATTGAGGTGAGTTTCCAACAGCCGCTACGCCAGCAGGTAGTTACTCAACAGTGTCAAGTGCCGAAACCACCTCTCCCATAGAGTGTAAATCCTCAAAGATACAGTACAGAGGGGGGATTCTACGGAGGAGAGAAGGTAACAATATTGCAGTGCGTAGCTGCTGTTACACAATACTGGTTACGGCAAGATGGAGATGAATGGGATGAAAGCTTATGATGGTGCCTAGGAGAGGAAGAGGATGCATGCTTGGTGCAACTCTACAGGTAGATCAGTCAGGTCCATTTGTGGATGGGAAAGTGAATGGTGTAAATGTTACTTTCCTTGTGGACACTGGTGCTACCCGTTCTACTGTTAGATCAGTGGAAATTCCAAACCTTCCTGTCTCAGGTGAATACATCCAAGTTGTAAGTGTTTCAAACAGGCAAATTAAAACCTCTCTTACAAAACCAGTAGAGGTGGAAATTAGTCTATTCAAAGGTATGTGCCGCTTTGTGGTGTGTGATTGGAGTCCTGTACATTTATTAGGACGCAATCTGCTTTGCAAAATCAATTGTACCATCTACTGTACTCCAGATGGTATTGCTTTCTAGACACCAGATGATGATGTTGTGTATAAAATGACAATGGCAGAACTAGAACCAGGAATGTATGATATGTTTTCTGTGTTCGATGCAGAGAAAATCCCTACTGAATTGAAAGGAACAGTCAGGTCTGATGTATGCGATTTCACAAGTGAAGGTATTGGACTAATGAGAGAAGTTGATCCTATCAAAATTACTGTAAAAGAAGGAACGAATTACCCAAACACCCTGCAGTACAAACTGATGCCAGAAATTATTGAAGGAATAACACCAGTAATTAATAAGATAATTGAACAAGGAATTTTGAGAGAAATAATGAGCAGTCCACGTAATTCTCCTATATTTTGGGGTTGAAAACGCCTAATGGAACATATAGGATAGTTCAGGATTTGAGAATAGTGAAAAAAATTGTTATTCCTTGCTGCCCAACTGTGCTAAACCCCGCGGTAATACTGTATAAAATCCCTCATGATGCAGAATGGTACACAGCTATTAATTTGTGCCATGCATTCTTTTCTATTCCATTACACCCTGACAGCCAGCCATTATTTGCGTTTCGGTTTGGAGAAGGTATCTTGGCATGGTGTCGAATTCCTCAAGGGTATCCTGAAAGTCTTTCTATTTTTAATCAAATTCTGAAGAAATCCTTAGAAAGTTTGAAAATGCCTGAAAATCTTTAATGGTCCAATATATTGATGACCTATTGGTGGCATCCAAGACCAGAGAAGCATGTGTTAGGGATACAATTGCTTTACTTAATCATTTGGCAGAAGGAGGGCACAAGGTGTCTCCATCAAAACTGCAGTTCTGTCAACAAGATGTACAGTATTTAGGTCATAAGATTGAAAAAGGGATGGGAAAAGTGACAACAGAAAGAATCAGGATTATTAAAGGAATGAGAGCCCCAGTGACACAAAGAGAAGTGAGAATGTTCCTTGGAATGGTTGGTTATTGCCAACAGTGGATAAGTGGATTTTCATTGATTGCAAAACCTTTACAGCAATTGACAAACAGTGATGTGAAAGATCCGATTGTGTTGGATGAGGAAGAGATGAAGGCTTTCGAGCAACTGAGATTCAGTTTGTGTGAAGCCCCAGCATTTGGAATGCCTGATTATGAGAAATAATTTGAGCTGTATTGTAGTGAAAGAGACGGATGTGCACTTTCAGTACTAATGCAAAGGCATGGAAGAATGAGACGACCCATAGCTTACTTTTCAGCTGTTTTGGACCCGGTAGCAAAAGCGTTGCCTGGATGTCTGAAAGCAGTAGCTGGTACTTGTGTGCGTCTAGAACAGAGTGACGGCACTGTGATGGGATATCTTTTGAGAGTATATGTCCCACATTCAGTTGAAATTCTCCTGACCAGAACAAAGACACACTTCATTACGCATAGTCGGCTGACTAGGTATAAAAAAGTGATCTTGGGTGCAGATAATGTAACCATTGTAAGATGCACAAGTATGAATCCTTCCACCTTACTGCCTTATGCAGTAAATGCAGAGGTCAAAGATGAGATTGATCATAATTGTTTGGATGTGCTTGAATTTTGCACAAAGCCCCGCCTTGACATCAGAGATGAACCTCTAAAAGAGTCCGATTATGTGATGTTTGTGGATGGATCATGTCTGAGAACAAAGTTTTAAGCTCTGCGTATGCCTTATGTACGGTGACAACCATAATGGAGGCGTCTTGTGTGAGAGGAATACGTTCAGCACAAGTTGCTGAGCTGATTGCTCTGATTTGAGCTTGCAAACTGGGGAGGAATTTCCGAATTACTGTGATCACGGATAGCCAGTATGGCTTTGGAGTGGTTCATGATTTTGGACAGATCTGGTCCCAGAGGGGATTCCTGACTTCCTCAGGGTCTCCTATTAGGAATAGTGAGTTTGTGAAGAAGTAGCATAAGGAGATACAGCTGCCTAAACCGATTGCAGTGGTAAAATGCACTGCACACAAAAATGGAACTGATTACATTGCAGTGGGTAACACTTTTGCTGATGAATTAGCTCAATATTGGGCCAGAAATATGACCTCAATGATTGGAGTAGGGAAAAAGAACATGTTTCATGTCCCTTGCTGTTTACTAACCCAGTTGAAACGTGGGAAGAGGTGAAACAATTGCAGGAAGAAGCAAGTGAAGAGGAAAAAGATATATGGATAAAAGCAGGCTGTAGACGATGCGAGGAAGATGAAAGCTGGGTTTACAGAGATGAAAGACCAGTTATGCCTGATAGCATGGTCTCTAACATGGCACGGATGTAGCATGGACAGCCACACATAGGTAGGGATGCCATGATCAGACTTTGCAGACAGACCTGGTACAACCCCAAGTTTAGGGCTATAGCTGAAAGCCTTTGCCAAAGATGCCTTATATGCCAACAGATAAATCCTGGAAGGAAGTCAGTAGTGAGTTTGGGAACAATAGGACATGAAGGAGGTCCTTTTACCAGAATGCAACTGTATTTTATTGAAATGCCCCCGAGTAACAGATTGAGGTATGTCTTGGTGGCCGTCTGTTTGTTCTTTCCTTGGGTTATGTTATGTTATGTTATGTTATGTAACATTTTTAATGCGCACAGATGCTCCAGGAAAGGAGCGTCCTGGCGCAGGGAAAGGCAGACACAACACAACACTAAAACCAGCACCAAAAGCAGAGCACTTAAAACAGGGGGAGTTTAAAACAGAAAAGTTTTCAAGGCCCTACGGAAAGATATTAGATAGGGTGGAAGCCTATCTGACAAGAAGGAATGATGGAGTTACGGTAGCTAAGCTCCTACTGAGAGAATTCATTCCTAGATATGGCTTTCCGTTAATGATAGAAACAGATAGAGGAACTCACTTTCAGAACGAAATTATCCAACTGATACGTGGAACACTAGACATTCAACAAAAGCTGCATTGTGCCTACAGACCAGAGGCTTCTGGAGTGGTTGAGCAAGTAAATGCACAGTGTTAGAAGCGGCTGTCTCTAGTTGGCAGAGGTATGCACTTCTGACAAATAGGGACACACCTTTTCTAGTCAGGGCAAGGGAATCACACACTTAGATAACCCCTGCTCACCCCCTTGGTAGCTTGGCAAAGCAGACAGGCTTATCTCAGAGGCAGTGCGTTAAGCATTTATGACCACATACAGTAATAAAGTGAATACACTACAAATGGACACGACACAGTAGTATTATAAAAAGGATTTTTATATAAGGCTTAGCACAAGACCAAATAACGACAAAAATATACCACAATCTTAATAAATACTTTTGGAAGGAAAAATAATAGTTCAAGCACGGTTTCTTCTTGGCACTCTGGCCCACATGCATCAAAGTGGGAGATTGCGATTTCTTATTTGCATTTTTTAAGGAATTGCAAATAAGAAATCGCAAAATGGTATGCATCAACTTTTTCGCGATTTTTTTGCGTTTCGCAAAATGTCGCAATTAAATGCGATTCGCGCTTTTTTCCGCATTTTGCGAAATCGCATAACGCGAAATCGCATTTTGCGATTTCGCAAAATGCGAAAACAGCACAGTTGATGAATTGATGCAGTCTGATTACCTGAGAGCCACAGAAGGCAATCAGGGACACCTGATGTTCCCTTTGAATGTAGCTCTGGCAGTTGATTTCAGAGCTTGGTGAGGAAGGTTGGTTATTGCTGCAGTGTGTGTTTTTGAGAAGGAAGGACATGGAAAATCAAGAGGCAGAGGGGCCCTCCAGGAAAAGGAAAGTCAAATTTTCTGAAAAAGAGCTTGAAATTCTGATTGAGGAGGTGACAGACAGGCATGAGCAGTTGTTTGGTAAACTGTCTCACAAAGTGCCTGATGCTGTAAAAAGGAATATGTGGCTCAACATTCAGTCAAAGGTGAATGCAGTTGGAGTGGCTCACAGGGAAATCTGCAATTTACAAAAGCGCTGGTATGACTTGCGCAGTCGCGCTAAGGAGAAGATAGCTGCAAGAATAAAATCAGCAAACAAAACTGGAGGTGGCCCCCCCAAAGACACACCAACAACCCCTTTGGATGACCTCGTGGAAGGGACACTTCTGACTGAGGCAGTTGTTGGTGTCATAAACATAGACACTTCAGACCTCATCACTCCCTCTGAAGGTAAGTTAACATGTGTTTGATAATGTAAGTGTATGAATGATATAGTTTTTAAGTACCATAGTGAAGCCAGTAGATGGAAGATTGTTGCAACATTGACATGCTTGGTTCATTACATTTAGAAGCCTACTTGCCTTTCTGACAGGGAATTTAGATTGATCAGAGTAATGCATCATGGTTAATGTAGTTTTTGAAAAACACTGCTTGACATGCAAAAGTTTAACATCTCATACAAAAAAACATAACAACAGATATGTTAGTAAATATCCAAAATTTATTTACACAACATCCATGAGCTACAATTAATTTCTTTATTAATCACAGCAAAGCACTTTCCAATCAAAATATCTGTTTTTATTTCACAGAATTACTACAAGAATTGATAGAGCAAGATTTAAGAGATTTCACTAACTTAGATATTCAAATAAATGAGGATGCCAACATGCCAAGTACATCAACAGCACAGGAGACATTAAATGAAAGGCATAGAGTACGCCAATTAATGCAAACTGAATCAGAGGATGAAAGTACTCAAAGAAATGCAGTCTCAACACCAGACCCCACACCAACAGCCAACAATGCCAGGCCTAGTAGGCGAAGGAGGCAAAGCCAATTTTTTAGAAGGCGTCCAAGGACCTCCACAGTGTCCATGTTTGAGGAGGGTTCCACCACTGGAAGTCTTGTTGAGGATAAAATATTAAAAATACAGCGTCTGCAAGGAAAAGACATTAGAATTATAAAAGGAAACATGAAGTTTATGTGCAAAAACATAGCAGGCATGCACAGCACTATGAAGAAGATGGCTGATGATTTCAAATACACCCAAGAGGCTACTGTTGAAAAAATGGACAGTATAGCAAAATCATTGGAATCTATTTGCACAGTAATGACATTGCAACATAAGGAAAGTGTTCATAGGCACCTTAGGCAACAGACAACCTTACATGGCCAGAACAGACTGTTATCAAGAATTTCCAATTCATTATTCAAATTTTGCAAGCAAAATGCAGAAATACATGATAAAATTAATGCTTCATTTGTGGCAATAAGAAGGGGAATGGAGAGAGAGGTTTCCTTAGAGCATGCTTGTAACAGTGATAATATACCTGTTATTACTCAACCAAAGGATGATAGTGCTATGGGTGGGAAAAAAGTTAATCCTCCAGAAGGTATCTTTGGTGGGTCAAGAAGAAGTATTAGATTTGCTAAGGAAGCATGCCACACGGTGATGGATGAAGGAAATAAAAATGCAAAGGCTTTGGGTGTGCGTGGGCGTAAAAAGTAGTGCACAAGCAACTTCTTTGTTAAAGGCATTTTTCATGATTATTTTTTTTCACATTTACTCATTGACTGAAATGAAGGTCCTCATGAATAGACAGAGGCCTGGTGTTTATTTCCTGAAAGACAACAAAAATTTACTTTGTATATTCTGTACATGTCTTTGGTTACATAGTACATAATTCCTTTCTTTGTAAACAAATGAAAATAAAGCATGTTACCTTTTCAGAAATAATTCTGTGTAATTTCTGCTCTCCTCATCCGTCCTTCTGCAGCCTCTGGTCCATGTTGTCTTGCTGGGGGTTGCTGGGGATCATTGTCATTTGGTGGTAACATGTCTTCTTCTTCCAAAGGTATGCCTCTCTCAGTTGCCAAGTTGTGCAGCATGGCGCAGACTGCAACAATTTTACAGCATGTTTTTGGATTATACTGCAAACTACCACCAGTCTTATGTAGTATGCGAAATCTTGATTTAAGCACACCAAATGTTCTCTCAATTACATTACGCGTTGACTTATGTGACTGGTTGTAATGTTGTTCCTTTCTACTTGCTGGGTTCAGGTATGGAGTCAATATGTATGACCTGACTCCATAGGCACTATCACCTATAACCAAAACAAAGCAACAATTACTTTAGATATGTATTACTTGGTAAGTGTGACAGAAGGACAAGATATAAATTTGAAAAGGAGGAAACCATTTACCTAGCAAATAACCATCTCAAAACTGTCCTGCTAAAAGTCTGGCATGTATTGCACTATGTTTGAAAATGTAAGAATCATGGGCACTCCCTGGGTAACTAGCCACTATGTCAGTTATGATGGTCTTGGAGTTACATATCACTTGAATATTCAGAGAATGAAAATTTTTCCTATTACGGTATATGTACTCATTTTCAGATGGAGGACAAATAGGTACATGAGTCCCATCAACACATCCAATCACATGAGGAAATTGTGCCATACCATAAAAATCCACTTTAGTTCTCTGTAAATCTTGTTGAGAAGAAGGAAACTTTATGTAATGACCAATTCTACTTAACATTGCATCCAAAAAAGAGTTGAAAAATCTGGACAGAGAGCTCTGGGATACACCACCAGCAATAGCTACCACCCCCTGAAAAGAACCAGACGCTAACAGGTGTAGACAACACAGGACTTGAACATGAGTAGGGATAGCCTTTGTCCTGCGAGTCTCCCTTTGCAACAAGGGATCCAAATCATTAATTAAATCAATTATTAAGTCACCAGTAAGCCGGTACCTATCATAAATTTGGTCTTCAGTTTGACCAAGCAAAGTAATCCTAAGTCTAAAAATTCTCTCTTCTATCTGCCTTCCCCTCAAACCTGCTCCTATTCTCAATCTGTGGCGGCGTGCAAGGAAGAAAAGTGCTGCCATTGTGAAAGGCTCCTGCTTGCTCTCTGAAAGACAGCAACAGTGGATGCAGGCAAGCCCTGCCTTATATGGGGGAGCTACCAATCAGCAAGACCATTAGAAAAGCTGCTTTGCAACCCTTAAAAGTGCATGCAAATCTAGGAGTAAAATATTAAAAGACAATGTTAAGTTGAAATACAAATACATTTAAAAGTGAAAATCACAGTACATCATGTGTAAATAATTTTTCATTCAGCAACATTTCTCACCCTTTGAATGTGCTCATTTTCCACAGATACCCACTGAATATTAACCAAAACCTGTGCAGTTGCAGGATTATTTGGGAAAAAACACATATTGCATCTGACATTCTCAAAAGGTCATAGGTTGCACTACATCAGCCCATGCCCTGACAATTGACATCATTCACACAGTTTGGGAATGCACTCTGACACTTTTAATTGCTGTCACGACTTCCACACCGCCCACAGTACCAACTTTCCAAAGCTTGCGAAACAATTACACCAACTCTGACTTGTTCTAAAATTTAGAAATGCTAAATGCGAGTTCTACATAATTCGCATCTTCTAAACTTTGATGCATAGGCTGTTTTCCATTTTTAATCCGAATCGCATCCGTTGCGAGTCATTTAAGGACTCGCACACTAAAATAGGAATTCTACATTACCGAAAATGCACACCAAGAATGATGCATCTCAGCCGAGTAGATTGCATTCGCAAACGCCCGTTTTCTCAGAAAAATGACGATTGCGAATGCAATCTACTTTGATGCATGTGGGCCAAAGTCTTTAGTATCAAAAGCAACTCTTCTTCTTTAAAACACAGTTCTTGGCAACAATGTAACCCACACGGGAGTCACACGACGTCGAGGCAAAGTTAATCCAAAGGTTCGGCGTCGACCGCGAGGAGCGCTACGTCGAGCCCGGAGTCGCACAGACCCCCACAACACAGTACCTTGGAAAAGTGAAGCACTCGATGATCAGCGGCGTCGAGATGTCCGGCGTCGCGTCTTCGGCGTCGATCGGGCCTCGGAGTCGGGGCGATCTGCAGCGGCATCGACCGAAGTCAGGCAGGAGCAGCGCTCACGAGGTGAAGCAGGATACGGCGTCGTCGATGTCGATGTTGCAAGAGTGAGCAGCGCTCACGGCGTCGAGAGGGCTCGATGTTGATGCGATCAGCAGCGGCGTCGACACAGGGTCACTTGGAGCTGGAGCCGAACTCGCTACTCACTGGCGTCGCTACTGGCGTCGATCGGGCCCGGCGGCCGGCGTCGAAGGTGCGGGACACTGGAGCCGTTACTCACGATGTCGAGCTGGATTCGGCGGCGTCCGTCGGCGTCGAGATTGCTGGATTCTTCAGAGGTGCTGGATTTCAGGTTCCAGCAACAAGCACTTTTAGCAAATAGATGAAGTCCTTTAGCCCTGTGACTTCAACAGGAGACTGGCACTTCTTCCAGCCCTTGGAGATTTTCTTGAGCAAAGTTTGAGAGTACACACTCAGTTCCTCTCTCCTGGTTCCTTGGCAAAAATAAAGAAGCAACTGCAGGATTCCCCCAACAAACAGCACTCTGGCAGAAGGGGTAGGCAGTCCTTGGATCAGCAGGCTTCTTGTCCTTGGTTCAGGTTTCCTTGTCAGAAGTGATCTAAATTCTTGGTTCAGGGGTCCTTCTCTTATACCCCTTTTTGGCTTTGATCCCTTTGTCCATGCAGGGGAATTTCCCCCCATCTTGGGTTTGTTGTGGGTGTTGCCAGGCCGAAGCACCTGGCCTATTCACTGTGCAGGGCAGAGTCTTCAGCCGCCCAGCAGGAGCGGAGCCAGCATTGTCACTGGCAGGGGCAGGGCCATCAAGTGCCCGGCAGGAGGTGGGCCAGGAAAGTCCCAGGCAGGCACAGAGTCATCAGCCGCCTGGCAGGGGGGGCGGAGCCAGCATTGTATCAGGCAGGGCAGGCTATCAGGAGCTACTCTTCCCCTACTCTCAATGCAAATGTCCCACTCACCCCACACTGACTCATTCAGACCTCTGGAGCCACCCAGCTCCTGTCACACGCACACCAGAACCAGCAGAGACCGGTAGACAGTTAGACAAGAAAATAGCTACTTTCTAAAAGTGCTATTTTCAAACACAGAGTCCAAAAACCATCCACACAAACGGATGCGTTATTAAACCCTGAGTTCAGGGATACCAAACTCGACATTGTACCATGCTCCCCGAGCCCGCTAGGATTATAGCATTAATAATCCTGGCAGCCCATTCTAACTGATGGAGAGCAGGTTACCTTACAATAGTGAAAAACGACTATGGCTGTAATTCACTATTAGGACATGCCAACCTTGTCAGGCTTGTTCTACCTTATGCTTACAATGCACCCTGCCCTTGGGCCTACCATAGGGGTGACTAACATGAAGTTAAGGGAAGGTTTAGGGACTGGCAAGTAGGTGTACTTGCACAGTCTGCGTGACAGTACCAGACTGCACGTGGTAATGGTAGACCTTCAGACATACTTTTAATAGGCCGCTCTTGTGGGTGGCACAACACGTGCTGCAGGCCCACTAGCAGCATTTGTATTTACAAGCCCTGGCACTCCTGGTGCACTCTACTAGGGACTGACAGTAAACCAAATAAGCCAAACATGGAATTCAATCAATACAGCAATTTCACATAGGGAGCACTTGCACTGTGGCACTGATCAGCAGTGGCACAGTGCCCAAAGCATTTACCAGCAAAAACATCGTAAACAGAGGAGGCAAACAGAAAAAATGGAGGAGAGACTCATGCCAATGATGCCAGGTCTAACACACAGTCAAGAACAGGCTAGGGAAAATGTGCCAAGCCACAGGACTCAAATGGCCACATGCCTTACCCTTAGTGTTGATGAGCAAAAGAAGTGTACCAGACAGAAAAACAGGTCTGAGTTTTCATGAAATAATAATGGGACGAATAATGAGACAAGCATATGTACCTGTCAACAAACTGCTGACTATAACTGATGATCTCATTCTGGACTATTGCAAAGGATTGGCTGATGTGGTGCATTCTATGTTTCATCAGGTTGGACCGGATGCGGCAACTCTTGAGAGAAAACCAGCACATGATCTCAGTGTAGGAGATTGGGTCAGCATAAAAGTCCACAGAAGAAAAAATTGTTTGGTTCCTCGCTGGGACAAGCCACGTCAAGTGATTCTGGTAACTACCATAGCAGTAAAGTGTGCAGGTGTGAAAAATTGGATTTATGCCAGCCATACAATCAGAGTTCCAGATCCTGAAGATCAACCTGTAAGTCGACATCTGGAGATATCAGATACCAGTTCAGCATCTGAAGAAGAAGGTGAAACAATCAGAGTTCCAGATCCTGAAGATCGACCTGTAAGTCGACATATGGAAATATCAGATACCAGTTCGGCATCTGAAGCAGACCAACCTGATTCCAGTGAAAGACAAACAGAAGAATCCGAAAAACAAAGAACGGATATTGAAACAGGAGAAACTGAACCAATAGACAGTGACGGTGAAAAGCAAAGTACAAGCTTTGGGGAAATTACTCCAGAAATTATAGAAATACCTCAAGAAAATTCACATTCAGACAGAGAGGTTGAGGAAATTGCAGAAGAAACACAAGGAGAATTTGACTCAGAATTACAAGCAGAAGAAACCCAAGGAGATTCGAATTCAGACAAAGACACAGAGATCATAAAGTTCAGAGTTAAAGAGTGAAGTAAGTAGAGCTCTTGAGGCGGAAAGCCGAGAGCAGGATTTTAAAGAATACTTTTAAAATTGTTGTGATACTGTGTTTTTAAATATTGAATTCACTCTACCTCTTGGCTCCCCACGTGACTCCCTCCCCGCGCAGCCGAGTCAGGCGCTGCAGCGGGTGGCAGGCGAATCGCCGGGACACCAGGGCCACGCCCACTGAAATAGGCCACGCCCCCTTCCACTACAAAAGCGCGCCCTTCCCGCCAGCCGCTTGTTGTAAGTAGAGCTCTTGAGGCGGAAAGCCGAGAGCAGGATTTTAAAGAATACTTTTAAAATTGTTGTGATACTGTGTTTTTAAATATTGAATTCAGTCTACCTCTTGGCTCCCCACGTGACTCCCTCCCCGCGCAGCCGAGTCAGGCGCTGCAGCGGGTGGCAGGCGAATCGCCGGGACACCAGGGCCACGCCCACTGAAATAGGCCACGCCCCCGTCCACTACAAAAGCGCGCCCTTCCCGCCAGCCGCTTGTTGTAAGTAGAGCTCTTGAGGCGGAAAGCCGAGAGCAGGATTTTAAAGAATACTTTTAAAATTGTTGTGATACTGTGTTTTTAAATATTGAATTCAGTCTACCTCCTGGCTCCCCACGTGACTCCCTCCCCGCGCAGCCGAGTCAGGCGCTGCAGCGGGTGGCAGGCGAATCGCCGGGACACCAGGGCCACGCCCACTGAAATAGGCCACGCCCCCTTCCACTACAAAAGCGCGCCCTTCCCGCCAGCCGCTTGTTGTAAGTAGAGCTCTTGAGGCGGAAAGCCGAGAGCAGGATTTTAAAGAATACTTTTAAAATTGTTGTGATACTGTGTTTTTAGGTTTCGCCTGGAGAACGGAGCGTAAGCTCCGCCTCCAGAGAAAACTCTTGATTTCAGTAAGGACTCTGGAATACGCCCCCCTGTCCCATTGGCTAGCTCCATAAATGGAGGCTAGCCATTGGAACAGAGATCTGTCCGTCATGGCCGGACCAGATTCGTGGGCGTTCCCGTGATTTTTTCTCTCTCCGCCTCTGCGATGTCGTCATCGCGGCCATGGGCGGGGTTTATTTTTTTTTGTTTACCAGGTTTTTTGGCCCATTCCTCGGCCGACCGCCAACGGAGGAAGCCGTCCCGACCCCCCTCCCGCTGTCCGTTCCCGCCCCCCCTGTCCGTGTGCTTCATGTGTTACCGAGCGCACATTACCGTGGGCGGGGTTGCCGAAATGCCCGCTCCGTGCTGGGCCTCCGTTGTTCCCGAGGTGAGTGCTTGTCTTTTTATGCATGTGGCCCTTAGTATGCAAAGTTTTCACACTATTTCCCACTGTTGTTGTTTGTTACTCTGTTTCCGTTCCCGCCCCCCACCCCCCCGTCCATTCCCGCCCCCCCCTGTCCGTGTGCTTCATGTGTTACCGAGCGCACATTACCGTGGGCGGGGTTGCCGAAATGCCCGCTCCGTGCTGGGCCTCCGTTGTTCCCGAGGTGAGTGCTTGTCTTTTTATGCATGTGGCCCTTAGTATGCAAAGTTTTCACACTATTTCCCACTGTTGTTGTTTGTTACTCTGTTTCCGTTCCCGCCCCCCACCCCCCCGTCCATTCCCGCCCTCCCCCTGTCCGTGTGCTTAATGTGTTACCGAGCGCACATTACCGTGGGCGGGGTTGCCGAAATGCCCGCTCCGTGCTGGGCCTCCGTTGTTCCCGAGGTGAGTGCTTGTCTTTTTATGCATGTGGCCCTTAGTATGCAAAGTTTTCACACTATTTCCCACTGTTGTTGTTTGTTACTCTGTTTATATAGTGCCTCACAGGTTACCACGTTTATCAACTGTGCTGCACTTTTTTCCCTCGATCGTCCATTTTCATCCGCATCAAGTCATTCCCTGTCAATTAACTTCAGTTCATTACTTTGAACATATTAGACTCTGTTTTCCACTATAGGCTGTTCTGTTCCCTCTCTCGGCCTGGGGCGCTCACATCCATTCTTGGTTCCTTCGCAGATGCCCGCGGGTCTCTCTCCATCAGCCACCGGGGGGAGCGTGCCACCAGACCCAGCTCGACGGATGCCAGCCAGCTGACTGCCAGGTGGGTGGTTTTCTTTGTGTCGAAAAGGACATTCGTGACTACATCGTCCGTTAAATCCACATTTAATAGCCTGACACGTGACTGACTTTCCCGAACCTTGATAGCCCTTTGGAAACACCAGCTTGACGTGACTGACCCTCCCGCAGCCCTACAGGCCTCCGAGCACCAAGTGAAGGGACTCGATTCAGCCCTACCAGAAGCATCAGGCTGACTATGTTCCAAGCACCACTGACATGTCAGAGTGACTGGCCCTGTTGTGTGACTGACACAGCCGCTCTGATAGCTGCGATGTGACCACGCATTTCTAAACCCTGTAGGATTCCATCTCTCCCTCTTCGTTGAGTTTAATTAGTTCCCTCACTGAACATAATCCGTAAAATCTCAGAAAACACCAAATGCCCCGGGATTTAACTCGTGCCAGATAAACAGAAATCACTTTTCATGTGTGTATTTTTACCTTTCCGAAAGACGTGCCTTGGTGACAGACAGTAAATGTGCGTGCATGCGTCTTGCGACTTCAGAAGGGAAGCAGGGCCTGGTGTGCGCGGTACCTGCAGGTGATGATCACCAGCACTTATTCCTGGGGACCAGGACTGTTTTTTATCCTCATTAGAGTTTGAACTAGGGTGACCAACTGTCATGGGTGCAAATTCAGGACGGTGAGTGTAAAAATTCAGGACAAAGGGTCAAAATTCAGGACAGGGCGTCAAAATTCAGGACAAATCTTCGGGACAAAAGGTAGGTTTTACAGATACATCAAAGGAGGTCGCACAATAGTATATAAGTAATCCCATTTCTATCCAAACATATTCATCCTTTTGCAAACCTATCCATTGTGTATCCTTTCAGCCATCATTTCACTCATCCATCCCTCCACCTTTTCACCCTATCCATCCGTACACTAATCCATTCACTCTTCCATCCAGCCATTTACCCTTTCACCCATCCAGCTATCCTTTCACTTACTCATCCATCCAGTCACTCATCCTTTCACCCATTCACCTTTTCAGTCATCAATCCATCCTCCCTTTCTCTCTCCATCGACCCTTTCACTTAGCCATCCTTCCTTCCATCCATCCACCCACTTATCCATCTACTCATCCACTCGTGAATCCATCCATTGACCCTATCACTCATCCATCGTTTCACTCATCCATCCACCCATTCACTCACAGATCATCCACCCTTTCACTCATCCATCCATCCTTTGGCCCATTATCCATCTATTCACCTTTTCAATCATTCATTCACCAATCCATCCATCCATCCATCCATCCCTTCACTTACTCACTCGCCAACCTTTTCATAGTAATTATGAGCTGAGCCTTCATCTGCAGAGTTCCAGACAGAAGAGGCCCATCAAGAATGTCACCCTGGCTGTGGTTCCTAAAGCAAGGGGTGGGGTGGCGGAGGGTTCACTATGCCCCTGCACATAGGCAATCTGAAAAAGTGGAGGGCACGATTCATGCATGATGCAGTGCTAGGACTTGAGGCGACTGTGATATGGTGTTGTTTCCAGGGCTTTAAGCGGAATGAAAAACAAGCATTTACAATGCAACGGTTTCGCCTTTGGAAAAGTTAGAGCTATTGGCAATGTAAAGGACAATGCCATTTATTTATCTGTTTTCAAAACCAACACATAAATACAAATTTTGTCATTTACAATGCCAATAGCTCAAACTTTTCCTAAGGCGAAACCGTTGCATTGTAAATGCTTGTTAAATATTGAATTCAGTCTACCTCTTGGCTCCCCACGTGACTCCCTCCCCGCGCAGCCGAGTCAGGCGCTGCAGCGGGTGGCAGGCGAATCGCCGGGACACCAGGGCCACGCCCACTGAAATGGGCCACGCCCCCTTCCACTACAAAAGCGCGCCCTTCCCGCCAGCCGCTTGTTGTAAGTAGAGCTCTTGAGGCGGAAAGCCGAGAGCAGGATTTTAAAGAATACTTTTAAAATTGTTGTGATACTGTGTTTTTAAATATTGAATTCAGTCTACCTCTTGGCTCCCCACGTGACTCCCTCCCCGCGCAGCCGAGTCAGGCGCTGCAGCGGGTGGCAGGCGAATCGCCGGGACACCAGGGCCACGCCCACTGAAATAGGCCACGCCCCCTTCCACTACAAAAGCGCGCCCTTCCCGCCAGCCGCTTGTTGTAAGTAGAGCTCTTGAGGCGGAAAGCCAAGAGCAGGATTTTAAAGAATACTTTTAAAATTGTTGTGATACTGTGTTTTTAAATATTGAATTCAGTCTACCTCTTGGCTCCCCACGTGACTCCCTCCCCACGCAGCCGAGTCAGGCGCTGCAGCGGGTGGCAGGCGAATCGCCGGGACACCAGGGCCACGCCCACTGAAATAGGCCACGCCCCCTTCCACTACAAAAGCGCGCCCTTCCCGCCAGCCGCTTGTTGTAAGTAGAGCTCTTGAGGCGGAAAGCCGAGAGCAGGATTTTAAAGAATACTTTTAAAATTGTTGTGATACTGTGTTTTTAAATATTGAATTCAGTCTACCTCTTGGCTCCCCACGTGACTCCCTCCCCACGCAGCCGAGTCAGGCGCTGCAGCGGGTGGCAGGCGAATCGCCGGGACACCAGGGCCACGCCCACTGAAATAGGCCACGCCCCCTTCCACTACAAAAGCGCGCCCTTCCCACCAGCCGCTTGTTGTAAGTAGAGCTCTTGAGGCGGAAAGCCGAGAGCAGGATTTTAAAGAATACTTTTAAAATTGTTGTGATACTGTGTTTTTAAATATTGAATTCAGTCTACCTCTTGGCTCCCCACGTGACTCCCTCCCCGCGCAGCCGAGTCAGGCGCTGCAGCGGGTGGCAGGCGAATCGCCGGGACACCAGGGCCACGCCCACTGAAATAGGCCACGCCCCCTTACACGTCATATAGGATGTGCTGGTTCTGGAGGCGCAGCGGACGGGCGCAGCGGGCGCGCCGGCGGTGCGCCGAAGGCGCGCCAAAGGCAAGCCCGTCTGCGCCCGTCCGCGACCAGACGGGACCAGGGGCCATCAACCCTGGTTCTCCCACTTCCCAGGGCAGGACATATAGCTCGACAGCCTTATACAGCATTGGAAGAACAGCTGTTGCACAGTGTACACATACATTTGCTCCTACAGAGCTTCCCCCCCGCTGCCCGGACTGCAAACATTCCTTTCGGAACACTCCGTTGGCCCCAGCACAGAAATACAGCATGTACGCACTAAACTGCCGATCACTGCCAAAGCACTGCACACAAATTGCCATGCTGCTCAAGGAGCACAAGCCAGATGTGCTCTTCTTAACAGAAACGTGGCTCACGGCTCAATCGGAGCCTGACATAGTCGCAGCCTTACCAGCTGGCTACCACATCCTCAGACTCGACAGACCGGAAGGGAGAGGGGGTGGTCTGGCCATCATTACAAAGGACCAGTACCACTGCCGTACTACAGCAGATACTATCCCTGGCTGCGAGAGTCTGGAATTCTGCATAGAGTTCAACGCAAATAACTCCTTCTCCGGCACGTTGATTTATCGTCCCCCCGAGTCTGCAAAACTATTCCTTAGATCTCTCCCAGAGATCATAGCAAAAAGAATTCTATCGGCGGCCAATTACACGGTGTTGGGAGACCTCAATCTCCATTTCAATTCACCGTCAGACAACACTGCTAAGGAGTTAACAGACGACCTTGGAGCCCTTCAACTGGTCCAGTTGGTCACAGCCCCGACCCATGAAAAAGGCAACCTTCTGGACCCTATCTTTAGCAATTGCTCGGATCTAATTGCTGACCAACCCACCCCCCTTCCATGGTCAGACCATTTTCTGGTCCCGCTTACCTGGGTCACCCATAAAGGTCCCCAACTACCCCCTCAAACTACAATTAGGAGAAATTGGTCAAAACTCCCCGTGGAACCCTGGAGACGTGATCTAGACGTCCGTCCGCCACCCTGCCCAGACCCCAACGTGGCATATGGAAACTATGTAAGCTGGATCACGAAATCCTTGGATTCACTCCTCCCTCTTCGCAGATCGTCCTCAAAGCAAGTGCAGAAATCAGCTCCCTGGTTCTCTGACTCGCTAAGAGAGCTAAAACGCCTTTGCAGGCAACGAGAGAGAGCCTGGCGCTTAGACTTTCTCCCAGAAAAAAAGGCATCCTACAGAGAGGCGATCAAAGCTTACAAAGAATGGGTCAGGGCAGCCCAGACTACCTACTACTCCGACAAAATCTTGGAAGCCAAATCAAAGCCCAAGGAAATTTTCAACATAATAAAACAATGCACTAGTGTCGTTACTGTTTCCCATCCGATCAAGACTCAAGAGCAATGCAATGAACTGGCGGAATTCTTCCACAATAAGGTGTTAAACATATACTCCACCTTTCCAGCCACGGCCTCAAACCATGAGGCGCCCGACTCATTCCACCTGGAAAACTCCCCCCCCCCAGGCCAGCCGACTCCTGAGCCTACTCTTGATCATTTCCCCCTCCTAGACCTTGACACCTTAGACAAAGTGGCACGCCAAGTCAAGTCGGGCTCCCCACGCGACCCAGCTCCTCCGGAAATCTTGATGCAGGCAGGCGAAGCCACCCTCCCTGTAATCCTGGAACTGCTAAACCTGTCCTTGTCTACATGCACAGTCCCCATTGCTTGGAAGCAAGCCATGGTACGGGCGCTCCTAAAAAAACCAACCTAGACCCTGATGACCACTCTAACTACCGCCCCATCTCACTCCTTCCGTGGGCTGGCAAGGTGCTGGCAAGGTGCTGGAGAAATACATAAATGCCCTGTTGGTCCAGTTTCTGGAGAATCACTCCCTATTACATACGTCCCAAACAGGCTTCAGACCAAAACATGGGACTGAAACCGCCTTATTAGCAGTCACCGAAGAATCTCGAAGGATACTGGACCAGGGAGGATCAGTGGCAGTGATCCTCCTTGATCTAAGTGCTGCCTTCGATACGGTCAGCCATGCCACTCTGCTGAACCGTCTCCAGAACATCGGAATCTCGGGAGATGCATTAAGGTGGTTCAGCTCCTTCCTAGCTGATAGATCTTTTCAGATCTTCGATGGCGACACAACATCTACCAGCAGGCCTCTCAGCTGTGGAGTACCGCAGGGCTCGTCTCTGAGCCCTGTATTATTCAACGTATACATGAAACCTCTGGC